>NC_141153.1:105834732-108234732 GCF_053477565.2 Lygodium microphyllum
GTAGGCATCGTATGGCCTCAGTTTCTTCATTCACTCATGCCTGTCATTGTGCTTCTATCTCTTCCTTAGCTTGTAGCTACTCCTTCAGCTCATGAACTTCCCTATAACGTGCCCGCCTATTTGTTAAATACACAGATCTAGAGCATGGCTATGGCGGCTTGTAAGCATAGACTAAAGTCATGATGACATTGACTGAAGACACAACTGTTACACAAGTGAATTAGATTCCAAGATGGAATCTTGGACTCATAAACAAAATCTTGCATAGGAATGACAAAGACAAGACACTTAACTGAAAGTACAAAGCATCATGATTGTATTCATTCTACATGAAAAGTGGTAGTCAAGTACAATGATTTATAGTTGTTGGATGGCTATAGTTTTTCTCTCTGTGCATATGGGATTCAATCTACCTACATTTCCTAAGCCCAGAACTGCCTCATACAAAGAGGCTACAATAGACGTGATTGCAAATATCTCAACACTATTGGCTGTCCAAGCAGGTTTTGGTGGTCCATCAAGAAACAAATCTAAGCATCACTGCCCAGCACTCCCATAGAATGTTCCGGGGTTTGTCGCCTAGGGTTTCCCGAGTTCACCTCACAACGGAACATTCATGGTCAAACCCACTAGAATCAATCTAAAATTTGGGTTCCTAATAGACAAGGTCTCCTAACAACATTCTAGCATCGAGTTTTGGATATTCTACTTTACGTAAAGATGCCCAATCCGAAGCACATCCATACCGCACTTGGTTCAAAGAGAATGGGAAACAAGAGGGATATGTGATGGACCAAAAAACGGGCCGGCACTGGCTCATGCACTAGCCGGGCCTCGTCACTACGCACAAGACAACCCCTCGGCCTCGCGGCGAGGAGCGTCTATCAAAATCTCTGCCTTCCTAAACATTGCATTTGTAATACGTTGTAGTCCAACTAATCCTAACCCAATATTACTCCTCAGAGGGAGTCCCTTACACCTAGCCAAAAGGCTCGAATCACATACACATGGGGTTCCTCCTACGGCTGAATGCCGTCAACCCTCTGTGACTCTCCTACACCTTGGGGATTGGCCCCTCGATGTGTCGCTCAACATATAAACGTTTCGCACAAAAATCCACTCAAGGTACCATTTAGTCGTATACAGGAATGTACCATTGTCCTTACTTCTCTTTTCTCTAGACCCCACGACTAGCCTATGGCTTAGGGTGTCCTGTCTCTCACTCAACATAGGTTAAGGCCCTAATGAAAACAATTGCTGTGCATCCAGGATTTCTGATACCTTTAAATATTTTCATGATTTATGCATAGTGTGGATGCCAAGTGCTCAAACAATTATAAAACCAATGTTGTGCACATGTGGAAAACATCTTTTTAATGATTCTCAACTACCGATCTTGCTTCGTTGCATGGGCCTAGCACCGAGGTGATCCTCGTGCTACTAAGCTCTTAACTTTAATTATCATCCGTCCTAAATGCTATGCATAGAAATCAACAACTTTCCCATCATTTCACACGGCATTTAGACATATTTCAACTCCTCTACCCTTCCCTGTTTAAGTATTGCATCGTTGGATAGGTTTATAAGGTATTTTGACATCATTTTATGTGTAGAAAGCGAAAAAAGACACACTAGAACAAGAAGGTGGGGTTGAACTGAGGCAAATCCTCATGCTTTAGTCCCCACAAACATTCACAAACATTGTTCTCATTTATCCTTATTTTTCGAAACCCAAAATGTATTTTTTCCCTATTTTTTAGGGTTTTTCCACCCTTTTCTTGTATTTTCCCTTATTTTCCTGCATTATTTAATTATTAAAAATTCAAAACAGATTATGGGCTGTGGCCCTTAGTTCCTTCTTGTTGCAGAAAAGTGAAAGTTTAGTTGGTGTTCCTATTTACTTTTCCATTTTTATGCCAAAAAACCATCATTTTTCCTTGATTTTTCATGTTTTACGTGTTTTAATGTATTATTTTGAACCACAAGATGCATATTTTTCTGTTTTTTTTATTATGACCAGCAAGAACTCATGAAAAACAGCAACATACACAATTTTTAGCCCACATGAACAACATTTTATCAATCAAAAGCCATGAAATCTCAAATTTCCTTTGAAAATTTTGAATTATCGCTTATTTGCGTGTTTCGGGTTTCGTGTCCATGGCTGCAAATTTGGAAATCAGCAGCACTTCATGTCCAACACAATCACAAATCACCATTTTCAACCCGTGGAGCAATCCGATCCATGCCGGACGAGCCTCCATCATTCTTTCTTCTTCCTTCTTCTTCCCACATGAACTCCCCCTTAGAGAAGAGAGAGAGAGGAGAGAGAAAGACTGATTTTCTCTCTCCCTCTACAGGCTGCCATTGAATGCGTGGAGCGGAGCGATACGGAGCGTAGAAAGGATGTAGTTCCCTGCTGTAGTTGGTTCCATAGCTTACTTGCAAGCTCTCATCACGATTTTGGGGGGGGGGGGGGGGGGGGGCCGTTTTTTTCGGCAGCTGCCTGCACGCCACTTCCTTCCCCTTCACGAAAAAAATTGGGGGGGTTGAGAAGCCAAAGGGCACCCCCCACTAATCACACCCTTTGAAATTTCAAATTTGGCCCCCTTTTTGGGCACCCCGGCTGGTTTCGGGCCAACTTCCGCATACGAGCTCCGATTGACGTGCTGTAAATTTCTGGGCATCCGCCTCGGCATCCCGGACAGGCCTCTAGCTCCCACATCCTATCCTGACTGACAGAAAAATTACTAAAAATCCGGAGGTGTCACTTGGGCGCCCATCGACTGCTTATGCTTAAAATCGTCCTAGATCGAGCCGCCGCCTTTGACGGTGAATATTTTTCCCTTGATATTCATAATTTTTAGCTATTTTTAAGCACTTTTCGGCACCAAAATTCCGCTCTCATTGGCGACCACAGGATAGGGCGACTTAGCCCGTCGAATCCACGAACATATCTACACATAAACAACCAAAGAAGCATCAAACTGATACAAAACGAATGTATAATAAACCTCAGCACAATGCTCCCCCGACCCCTGGACAGAACCAAGGCATGACATCCACAAGGAGTAGGCCTAGCATCATCTAATAAAAGATCCGAAGTGAGTCACTGACCAGCTGCTCCAACACAGCCAAACTAAAAAACCTATCAAAGAGGTTGCCCTAAGTGGTAGTCTGCGCTACTTACCAACTAAAAACAACACCACTAGGAGCTCCTACAAGGCGAGGACTCCTATAGCCTGATCAAAGAATATTTTCTTTCAGTACATTTCTTCTTTTAGGGTTTGTATTGGATGAACATACTTGGGCATGTAAAAAGGAGGGAGCTGAGCGTAGTCACCCAAGGAGAACAAGGCATCAGCCTCAGGACCTATCTCGGCACCCAAGAACCTACCAAGCCCTCGCAAGGCGACACTTAATCATTTTCTAATGCTCACTTTTATTTTCGCTCCAACCTTCCTTATTTTGTCAGTTTTTCCAGCAAGAAGCCACCCCTAGGAAGACAAGGTATCGGCCCCAGGTCTGATTTGTCCCCAGGAACCTACCAGGCCTTCACAAGGCAATGATCAACTGCTTATATCTTTTCATTCCTTTTCTTTTCTTTGATAGGGGTTAGAACCCCTTTTTACACACCTTCGTATTTATATTCATCTTAACGGATGTACAAGGTTTCTTGGCATCATCATTATTAGCTTCTAGCAGGCTTCTCTAACTGCCTCACTACTAATAAGACCTCCTAGAACGGCTACCTAGCAGGCTAGCAGAACAGGGCCACTAGGACTTCCTTCTAAAACAGGTCTTTCGATGTCTGACAATGTCTTTACAGGAGGCAATGACTACTCTGACCTCCCTCAAACATACTTAGCCTAAACCTGGGACTTCATGCCTTGGTTGCCGGTCCCCAACAAAAATGTATCCCCTCGACAAGTACAAATACACATATAACAAGAAAGAAAGGTACTCATAAAGGAGAGGTATCACCTGGATTGGCCACAAGAAGCTTCCATCGCAGCAAAGGCTCCTCCAGGCTCCATCAACATTCCACGAACCACGAAACCTGTCCAGCACAACACATAAAACAAAAACCCCCATTAAACGCACCCGCACTAGACAAGGAAATGGCCCTCGTGGCCTAATGAAATAAAACACTTCACTACAAAACTGTATTGGCCCTCTTGGCCTAATGAAATCAAACAATACTACATAATATCCTCCTGGAAACAACTATGATAGACATCAAAGCATACCATTCCCAAGGGAACAAAGGCTCGTAGCCCTAAACTAGGTGCATTAGATTATGACCTATCCCTCCTGCGTATATTACAAGAGGTGTTTCGCATCACATGTCGTCTGATCAATCTATGGGTCCAAGATAATAAAGGCAGATGAGTCTTGCTTACCCTCTGCATCACCCAAATCAACCATTGTCTGCCAAAGAGGGCATGTTCAGAAAGCATACTCCACAAATGACCAGGTCCTGCCTCAGCATCAATAGATATATCAGGACAAGGGCCACAATTAAAGAAGAGGTCTTCTTCATACGCAAAATTGGCCAAAGAATCGGCAAACTGATTCCAATTCCGTGGAATCAGCTGAAAAGACACTCTATCGAATTCGTCTAGCAGGGCTATGGCAATATGATGATACATGCAAAGGATGGGGTTTCGTACCATGTACGTCCCATTGAGTTGATTTAAAACCAACTGAGAATCCCCTTTTACCAATAACTGGCGGATGCCACCCTTCTTTGCAATATTCAAACCCATTATCAGGGCTTTGTATTCTGCCATATTATTGGTAAAATTCACCCTGAGATAAGCAGCTAACTTCATAACAATGCGTCGTCGGGGGTCTCGGATGACAACTCCTACACTTCCTTTTTTGCATGCACCCTTGGACGCCCCATCAAAGTACAAGGTGTACGTCCATAAAGGGTTTACATATCCCGCCATCCAGAACTCTACTCGTAATTATGGTAATCGAAATTCAGCATATTCAACGGGTGGACTGTAGGCTCCATCCCTCCATCATCATTGAATTCAATAGGGATGCTCGTCAAAATTTGTAGGCAGTGATGGCAAAAGACCTTGATCTCCCAAATAAATGTCCCGCCTTCTTGCTCAATCACCTTGTATCCTTTGCTCCACCAAATGAGCTTTCCCTGATGATACCTTTGTTCCAAATATGGGTGTTCTAAATAAGGGATCAGATGACCCATCAACCTCTATCACGATTTCCTTGCAGATGTTTGATCGATCTCACCTAGACCTGCAAGGCAGTCATAGCATTAGTGCAATAAGAAGTAACAAGGTTTAATCTTATTAAGATTAACCTTATTTTTAAATTCTATCCCCTCAAGGTCAGCTAACAAGACTGTGGATTTATTCTTTCCTATTCGAACGATCCTATAGGGCCCATCCCATTTGGGCTCTAGCTTGCCTGGAAATAATTCACGTCGTGCATCATAATACAGAACAATCTGTCGTTTCTTGAAGGTGTATTTCTTGGCTTTGAGGTCGTGTAGCTGCTTCATTCGGCGCTTCCCCACTTCTTGGTGCACTAAGCTCTGCAGCTTAAGCTCATCTAAATGTGCCAGTGTCGTCAAGCGCTCAAAAAGTGCGTCTTTATCGCTCAAAGAATGATTGATGGCAAACCGAATAGTCGGCAGCTCAATTTCTAAAGGCAAGACACACTCCTCCCCATATACTAACTTGAACGGGGTATGGCCAGTGGCTCGTTTGAAGGTCGTATTATAAGCCCACACTGCCACATATAACTTTTTATCCCAATCCCGTTTCTTTTCCGACACAATTTTGGACAGGATGCCCACAAGCTGCTTGTTGGTGCTTTCAACTTGCCCATTAGCTTGCGGATTATATGGGGTTGTCTTGTTATGCTTAATTTGCCACAGCTCTGTCAAACCTTTAATCACCTTATTCAGGAAATGGGTTCAGCGGTCCGACACTAATTCTTTCGGCGGACCAAACTGGCATATTATCTGCTCTAAAAGGAAACTAGCAGTTTCTTTAGCATCATCTTTCATTGTTGCACGTGCTTCTGACCACTTTGTGAAGTAGTCAGTTGCGACAATGATGTACCTCTTTTGTGTAGTCGACGACAGAGTAATAGGACCCACAAAGTCTATTCCCCACTTCTCAAATGGAAGTATCGCCATAATAGGGGTGAGTGGTCGTTTCCTATTCTCTCGACTATCATGTCGTTGGCAAATATCGCATCGCTTAACATACGCAAACGCATCCTGGAAAATGGCAGGCCACCAATAACCTGCTCTTAAAGCCTTTTGTGCTGTGAGCCGTCCAGCAAAATGGCCACCACAAGCAGAATCATGGCACTCTTCCAAAATGAATGGCACCTCGTCAGGCATCACACATCGGCAATAGATGTCATCAACCCCTTGCCGATATAATGTACCTGCGATCAAGGCAAACTTTAACGCTTGCTGCTTAATTTTCCTTCTCTCAGCTTTAGATAATTTGGATCCCGCCTCTCCCGTCGATAAATAATGCGTTATTGCAGCATATCAGGAGGGAATAGATGCCGTATCTATTTTAAACAACAACTCCATGTCACTACCTTTAGCCACAGATTCTTTTGGCTCCCCAAAGTACACAAGACATTCCACGAGGCCTTGCAACCTTGGTGGCTTACTCTTGATTTCATAATCAAATTCCTGCAAAGTGATTAACCACTTTGCTAGACGATCAGGCGGCTGTAACTTATTCATCAATAGTCGAAGTCCCTCCGCCTTCGTATAAAGCACGACTTTCTCATAGAGAATATAATGCCTGAATTTCTTGGTCCCAAAGACCATCGCTAGACACAATTTCTCCATGTAGGTATAATTGGTTTCGGATACCCCCAGCTTCCGACTAGCAAAAGCAATCGGGTGGTACCACTTCTCTTCCCAAATTTGGGCTAAACAGCAGAGCTGATACTATACATAGTGGCTGCTGAAAATATATAGAACACCTCACCTCTTTTAGGTGCTTTTAAAACGGGCGCTCTTGCTAGCTCTTGTTTCACATCCTCGAATGCTACCTTACAAGGGTCACCCCATATAAACGAACAGCTAAAGGACAATAAATTTGTAAGCGGCAACGTTCTTTCTGCCAAGGCATTTATGAATCTACGGTAATAACCAACCGAAGACAGAAAGCTATAAACTTCTTTCGGAGTGCGTGGTGGACCCATGGCAACTATAACTTTGACCTTCTCAGGGTCTGTCGCAATTCCTACCGAACTAACCACATGACCCAACAATAGCCCATAAGGTACTCCAAAAACACACTTCCGTGGGTTTAAGGCGATGCAGAATTATCTACAGCACTCAAAGCATTTTCTTAGAATGATCAACTGCCTTCCTCTCACGGTGGTGGCCCCTAAGTCATCAATAAACACCTTCAACTCTTCAGGAGATATGTCACCGAATGTCTTATCTGCTGTTTGTTGCCACGAACCAGGCGCATTGCATAAACCAAAGGCCATCACATGGTATGCAAAAGTACCAAATACAGTGATAAAAGTTGTTTTCAACTTATCCTCTTCTGCAATTGCCATTTGGTTGTATCCTGCAAAGCAATCCATAAACGAATATATCTCCCTACCCGCTAATTGATCCAAAATGTGGTCAATAAATGGCAACGGGTAGTAGTCCTTAACTGTCTCCTTATTCAGCTCCCTAAAGTCTACACATAATCGGATTTGATTATTCTTCTTCTTTCTAATCACAACTGGCGAACACCATTCCGTGTGTTGCATAGGAAAAATCAAACCCGCTTTTCGAAGCTTCTGTAACTCTTCAAACAGGCCGTCCCTCAGTTCGAAAGGCATACGCCTTACTTTCTGCTGTACAGGACAACTGCCCTCTTTCAACGGAATTGTATGAACAGCAAGACTAGGAGGGATGCCTCTCAATTCATCATAACTCCAGGCAAAGATATCACAGAATTCCTGGATCAAGGCCACATAGTCCTCCCTTTCTGCTGTGCTGAGCATAGAACCTAATTTGACTGGCCGCGAATCATCAGGCGTACCAAGGTCTAGCTCGATAACATCTGCATCTCTTATATGCTCTTGGCCCTCTATCGGCTCATTCAAAGTGATTTGATAGATGTCTTCCGTGGTGGATCCCTCTTTGAACTCATCACTCGATGATGTCTCACTGGCAGATAAATCTTCTAATGTCTCCAATTCTATAGAAGATAGAGGAGCTCTCTTACTCTGCGGGGACTCAGGATAAGCATCAACCACCACACGCTGGGCACCTTTGCCGAATATTAGCCGACCGGCGGGTATATTCACTTGGGAGTCCGCTTGCAAGATCCAAGGTCGTCCGAGTAATACTTGGTAACTTGGACGGCCTGCAAAACGAATCACCCTAAAGTCCAACAAGCATTCTACATTGGCAACAATGACATGGACCTTAGTAATGCAGCCTTCCGGCTATCTCAAACTATCATCTGCCATTCTGAGAATTGTGGAGGTATCTTTCTAAATCGCAAGACCCAACCTTTCCATTAGTTCAGAACTCATAATGTTAACAGATGATCCCATGTCGACAATGGCATAATCTACTAATATCCCATCGACATAGGCTGCAACCCTTGGGCAATGCTTCTCAGCATGCTTGAACCAGTCATCACCAACTCGCGCAATACCCAAAGGTTCTACGATACACCCAGTACATAGAATCTTTCTAAATTCCTTACGTACTCCTGGGGAAATCTTAATAAGCTGTAAGAGATTCACATCTGGCTTGACTTCGCAAAGAGAGCTCGCCAAATCGAATTCATGATAGTTTGATAGAGCTCGCTTTTCACGCCAAGCCATCCGCTCTTTAGGTCGCTGAACCGGCTTTACTGCCTCTTTTTTAACTTTCACCTTCTTCTTTGGTGGTTTATCCTTCTTAACATCAGCTTTACTCTCCACGGGCTTCAAAGGTCCCCCTTCCATGGAAGGATCCAAAACTTGCATTCCTTTGTCGCCTTGTGTACGGTTTCCGTCGACAGGTTTATCCTTGTCGGCTTCTCTACCCTTTTGACCTCTTGTAAAAACAACACGCAGATTAGAGGTTTCAACATCGTTAACGCGTACAGCCTCAATCAAACTAACCCCACTACCACTTGGTAGCTCCTCCACTGTAGTCTTTGGTCGTTGAAGTATTTGTTTAGGCCCGTCCTCTCACTGGGAATCATTTCCTTGGACACGATGATTAATAGGCCCTGGTTGCCGACTACCTCGTTGGAGGGAACTGATCTTACTCTAGCAAGTAGCTGCTAAATGGACGGATTTTCCACAAATGTCGCACTTAACATTTGGGCAATTTCTTGGATAGTGCTGCCCACCACACCATTTGCAACTAAACCTCGAAGGTGCGCCCTCCTCTAGGTATCTACTTCCTTTCAAGTTTTGTTGTTCTTTAAGGAAGTTGACATCAACGGCTATTTGTCGATACTGCTCCGTAATCATGTCGGTATAATGCTTCAGCATGTCCTTAACCTCGCCAAGAACATTGGAAGCACTCGACTCATAGCATTGGTCATTACCATGTCGTTCCATCGGCCTAACAATTCGATTAGGCATAGGTTGTTGAGCCACAGGCATTGTGTTAGAATTGACCGCTTGGCCTCCACCATTTGGAGCCATTTGACTGCCCGTAGGCATCAACATGCTAGGGGGAGCTGGTAATAAAGGCACATTCTGTATCATATTCCCTCTCCCATTAGGGTTAGCCATTGCTATCCCTTGGCCACTACTGCCATTGGCCATTGCCATATTGTTTCCCAATACTAAACCCATATTCGAATTGCCTCGAGAAGCATAGGCTGCTTGTAGTCGAGATTCCACCTCTTGTGCTCATGTAATGGCAGTATCTATATCCCCCAAGGGGACACTACTCAACTGCAATTGGATATTAAAGTCCAAACCATGTAGGAAATATTGCAATTGGGCAGCTGCGGGGATAGGAATAGAGGTGTCCAACTTACGGAAAACCTCTTTTATTTTCTTCGCATAAGCACGAATGTCCTCGTGTGGTTCTTGGTGGGTCACATTGAGTACACGCAACCAATATTGCCCACCCCTTTCGGGGGCAAACTCCCTTCGAAAAGCTCCATAAAATGCATCAATATTCAATATGGTTCCGGCTTCTAAACCATGATACCATATAGCGGCTCTTCCTTTGAGAGTCATATTGAAGAACATCATTAAATGTCCTTCTTCTTGAATGCGGCAGTTGAACATCAGCTTTTGAAACTCCCTAATGTGGAGTTCCACATCTTCCTCAACTAACCCATTAAAAATGGGTAGCGGGTAACCTAGAGCCGGCAAATCCGCCGTTTCTACTGGAATTGCAATAGGCTGCGCCATGACGCGGATTGGATTTGCACTAGGAATAGGGGACGGTGCGGTTACACCTCCCGCACTTGACGTGGACTAGCTTATGGCAAGAAGGGGAGCACTAGAGCTTCCACCTTCTCCTAACTTGCTGCTTGTGGGCCCAAGACCACTAGATCCACTCCCTCGTAAGGGTTCAGCACCGCTACGCTTTAGGGAATATCTCCTGAAAATTTCAGCACGTCGCCTAGCTCTTTTGTCTCTTTCTTGCTTTTGGATTTCTGCTAGACGATGCTTATCAATAAATAACGGATCAATCTCAGTATCCTTTGGCATAAACTGCTAGTTGGTCCCTAAACAACCAGGATTCGAGAACCGCCACTTTTAAGCGGCCCCCGGCAGACGCACCACTGATGGACCAAAAAACGGGCCGGCACTACCTCATGCACTAGCCGGGCCTCGTCACTACGCACAAGACAACCCCTCGGCCTTGCGGCCAGGAGCATCTATCAAAATCTCTGCCTTCCTAAATATTGCGTTTGTAATACGTTGTAGTCCAACTAATCCTAACCCAATATTACTCCTCAGAGGGAGTCTCTTACACCTAGCCAAAAGGCTCGAATCACATACACATGGGGTTCCTCCTACAGCTGAATGCCATCAACCCTCTGTGACTCTCCTACACCTTGGGGATTGGCCCCTCGATGCGTCGCTCAACATATAAACGTTTCGCACAAAAATCCACTCAAGGTACCATCTAGTCGTATACAGGAATGTACCATTCCTTACTTCTCTTTTCTCTAGACCCCACGACTAGCCTATGGCTTAGGGTGTCCTGTCTCTCACTCAACATAGGTCAAGGCCCTAATGAAAACAATTGCTGTGCATCCAGGATTTCTGATACCTTTAAATATTTCCATGATTTATGCATAGTGTGGATGCCAAGTGCTCAAACAATTATAAAACCAATATTGTGCACATGTGGAAAACATCCTTTTAATGATTCTCAACTACCAATCTTGCTTCGTTGCATGGGCCTAGCACCGAGGTGATCCTCGTGCTACTAAGCTCTTAACTTTAATTATCATCCGTCCTAAATGCTATGCATAGAAATCAGCAACTTTTCCATCATTTCACATGGCATTTAGACATGTTTCAACTCCTCTACCCTTCCCCGTTTAAGTATTGCATCGTTGGATAGGTTTATAAGGTATTTTGACATCATTTTATGTGTAGAAAGCGGAAAAAGACACACTAGAACAAGAAGGTGGGGTTGAACTAAGGCAAATCCTCATGCTTCAGTCCCCACAAACATTCACAAACATTGTTCTCATTTATCCTTATTTTTCGAAACCCAAAATGTATTTTTTCCCTATTTTTTAGGGTTTTTCCACCCTTTTCTTGTATTTTCCCTTATTTTCCTGCATTATTTAATTATTGAAAATTCAAAACAGATTATGGGCTGTGGCCCTTAGTTCCTTCTTGCAGAAAAGTGAAAGTTTAGTTGGTGTTCCTATTTACTTTTCCATTTTTATGCCAAAAAACCATCATTTTCCCTTATTTTTCATGTTTTACGTGTTTTAATGTATTATTTTGAACCACAAGATGCATATTTTTCTGATTTTTTTATTATGACCAACAAGAACTCATGAAAAACAGCAACATACACAATTTTTAGCCCACATGAACAACATTTTATCAATCAAAAGCCATGAAATCTCAAATTTCCTTTGAAATTTTTGAATTACCGCTTATTTGCGTGTTTCGGGTTTCATGTCCATGGTTGCAAATTTGGAAATCAGCAGCACTTCCTGTCCAGCACAATCACAAATCACCATTTCCAACCCGTGGAGCAATCTGATCCATGCCGGACGAGCCTCCATCATTCTTTCTTCTTCCTTCTTCTTCCCACATGAACTCCCCCTTAGAGAGAGAGAGAGAGGAGAGAGAAAGACTGATTTTCTCTCTCCCTCTACAGGCTGCCATTGAATGCGTGGAGCGGAGCGATACGGAGCATAGAAAGGATGTAGTTCCCTGCTGTAGTTGGTTCCATAGCTTACTTGCAAGCTCTCATCACGATTTGGGGAGGGGGGGGGGCGGGGGGGAGGGGGGGGGGCACGTTTTTTTCGGCGGCTGCCTGCACGCCACTTCCTTCCCCTCCACGAAAAAAATTGGGGGGGTTGAGAAGCCAAAGGGCACCCCCCACTAATCACACCCTTTGAAATTTCAAATTTGGCCCCCTTTTTGGGCACCTCGGCCGGTTTCGGGCCAACTTCCGCATACGAGCTCCGATTGACGTGCTGTAAATTTTTGGCATCCGCCTCGACATCGCGGACAGGCCTGCAGCTCCCACATCCTGTCTTGACTGACAAAAAATTTACTAAAAATCCGGAGGTGTCACTTGGGCGCCCGTCGACTGCTTATGCTTAAAATCGTCCTAGATCGAGCCGCCGCCTTTAACGGTGAATATTTTTCCCTTGATATTCATAATTTTTAGCTATTTTTAAGCACTTTTCGACACCAAAATTCCGCTCTCAATGTGCCGCTCAACCTCTCTGCTTGTAGGGCATAGTCCCATTCTGGTCCCCTAAAACTGCATGAATCGGGTTCTAACTTAACAATACCTAAAGTCAAACGGCGATAAATCCTTATGAGAAGCCTCCCAATTCTCTGGGACCACCCTGCCGTGTAGGACGGACCTGTCGGGGATTCCACCCACCCGCTTTCCTTAATAGCTTTATTTTTCTAATTAAGTCCTACCACATTTATGTGCGACATTTAAAATTAGCTTCATTAATTAAGCCTTTTAGGAAACAGGGTTTGTTCATGTAATTTACAGCACAAACACAAAAACAAAACAAGCAGTCCTTTTGACAAGTTAATCTTTGTCTCTTGCCCATACAAGAGAATTATGTATCCCTTCTATCCAATAAAAGTACCTGGTCCAAATCACATGGCACCATAATTTCCATCATTTATCCAGAATAGGATCATCCAATGCCCTAGATGTTGGGCTCATGGAAGTCTAGAATTCTGTTCTGGTCTACAATTCTGTTCTGGTCTATGCAATCTTGGAGATGATCCACCCGTGCAAAATATCCTTCCTTAATTAATCCAATTAAGAATCAATCATAATCAAGGCAATCATCCTATTATCATCTTCCAGTGAAACATTCCTTTATTTCCCATGGCTACTTGTCATTAGTGACCTTTGCCATGCTTTTACCATCAAACACAAGCACTTGGAATATTTATCCAGATCACAATGCAACAATCAATTGATTGTAAAAAGCATTTAGGGTGTTGTTCAATCAACCAACAAAACTAATTGTATTTTTTCCAAACAACACAAGAATAGACGTGATAATAATTCCATCGCGATTTGCTCTCCCCCTTGGGATCAAAGAGTGATTCTATGCAAAATTTACTTAATACTTGTATACACAATTGCTAATGTTATTCTTTTTATGATTATGCTATTCATAACCCCTGATTGATTACTCTATCAACAAATAAGCCATATGCAACTAAGTGCAATTAACTTCCCTTGATACATGCACTTTGCAAACTCCATCTTTCGAATATGTGAGAAGAGGCCTATCCCTTGTCAAGATTGTGCGAGAGAAGGAATGAGTCTCACTTGTAGCTTTCTTGCTTGCACAATGGGGGAAGACACACAAGGGTGGAGGCTGAAAACAGTTTTCCTCTTCTTAGTTGTGTAAGCCAAAAAACTCTAGTACAAAGAAATAGAAGAACCCTATATATGGGTCTCAAACCAAACTCACCTAACTAAGGTGGCATACTAACTGAGCCACGAACTAGAGTAGATAAGGATAGCTATCATGTAGCTATTATTCATGGGCGGTGTACCAACCGCGTCTACAACTGACAAGTCGGTGACTTAAATACACAACGGTCACCCTGGCGTATCACGAGTGGAGCTCGATATCTCAACACTCCCCCTCGAGCTCAATCCCAATTCCTGCACACCAAGCAGGTCTCTGAACTTGCGCAGCTTCTCTGCGCCCAATGCCTTCGTGAATATGTCAGCTACCTGATCCTCTATGCTGACATAAACTAGATCAATAAGACCTAGTAAAACCCTCTCTCGCACATAGTGATAATGCACCTCAATGTGCTTTGTTCTAGCATGATAGACTGGGTTATTTGCCAAGTGTATACTACTCATGTTGTCACAATAAATGACAACTGGCCCATCTGTAGACTGATGCATATCATAAAGTAGCTTATGCAACCAAGCTACCTCACATGCAGCCATTGCTGCACCCCTGTACTCAACCTCTGTGCTCGACAAGGCAACTGTAGGCTGTTTCTTGCTGCTCCAAGTGACTGCAGCACTCCCAAAAGAGAACACATATCCACTGGTAGATCGTCTATCAGAAATACTACCAGCCCAATCAGCATCAGTGTATCCATGTAGCTGTATCTGAATCCCAGTCTCATAAAATAGTCCATACTGCAATGTGGACTTCACATACCTGAGTATGCGTCTAGCCGCATCCAAATGTGGTTTCCTTGGAGCCTGCATAAAGTGACTTACCAATCCAACAGCATAGCTCAAATCTGGCCTGGTAATAGTCATATAAATCAAACTTCCTACTATGCGTCTGTACATAGTAGGGTCTTCTAGAAGCTCACCTGCATCTGTGCTCAGCTTCACATTCTGCTCCAAAGGAACTGAAATAGGCTTACAGCCTGTCATCCCATATTTGGACAGCATGTCCAATCCATACTGCCTCTGCAAGAGCTGTATCCCACTTGGTGATCTAATCACCTCAATGCCCAAGAAATAGCGCAGCTCTCCCAAATCCTTCATCTCAAACTTCTGCTTCAATAGCATTTTCACATGAAGGATATCTTCATCACTGTCACCTGTCATAATCAAATCATCAACATAAATGACAAGTATCATAATACCTTTCTCTGTTTTTCTCACATAAAGTGAGAAATCTGCCTTGGAAATCTGAAAGCCAATAGTGACAAGATACTGTCCTATCTTATCAGACCATGCTCTAGGTGCTTGCTTCAAGCCATACAAGGCTTTCTTCAACCTGCAAACAAACTCAGGATGAACAGCATGCACATAACTTGGTGGCTGCTCCATATAGACCTCTTCTTGCAAATCACCATGCAAGAAGGCATTCTTTACATCCATCTGATGTAAAGACCATCCCTTTGATGCAGCCATAGCAATGACTGCTCTTACGGTTGCCATCCTTGCAACCGGACTGAATGTTTCTTCATAGTCAATGCCATATGTTTGTGCATACCCCTTGACTACTAATCTTGCCTTGTATCTGTTCACAGAACCATCTGCATTGTGCTTCACCTTATAAACCCACTTACAGCCAATTGCATTCTTACCTTTAGGCAAAGGTACCAATTCCCATGTAGCATTTGCTTCCAAGGCATCCATTTCCTCATCCATGGCTTTCTCCCATTTTTCTTTTCCCATGGCTTGCTCAAAAGAAGTGGGTTCTGGTTCATGTATCACTTTGACCATATATGCATAGTGAATGGCTGTAAATCCATCATATTTCAGCCTATCCACAGGATACCTAGCTCTCGTAGACCTGCGCAAAGTAGGTTCACTCCCAGGTGCTCTCAAAACATCCCTGGTTTTCCTTACTCCAAGTGTAACAATAGAAGGAATACCCAACTCATCATCAATGCTCTGTTCTGAGCCACTGGATTCACCATCCACATAAGAGTGACGTGCATTCACATCAAACATGGGCTGATCAACCTTCTCTTTTCCTTTTCATGATACATGCATACCACTATCTGCATTACTTTGAGAAGATTCTCCTGATCTCAATCTGCCTGTCCATGGCGAAGAATGTGAACCACTGCTAGAGGACGCTCCAGGTCCACTAATATTTTGTGACTGCTGCTGTGAATTCTGTGCAGCATTACCATTTTGTGCATCTACATCATCAATCACATTTACTGGTTTATACTAGCTACTCATCTCATCAAAAACAACATCTCTGCTCACTGTAAACTTACAAGTAGAAGGGTTATAGCATCTATACCCTTTTTGCTGCAGAGAGTAACCAATAAAGATGCACTTCTCAGCTTTTGGATCCAACTTGGATCTCAACTCATCTGGTACATGTACATAGGCAATGCAACCAAAAATTTTCAAATGAGAAATATCTGGTTTCCTACCAGTATACCTCTCCTCTGGAGTCACCCCATGTATTGCTACAGTGGGAGTCCTGTTCATTATATAGACTGCTGTAGCAACTGCTTCAGCCCAATAAAAATCTGGCAAGTCTTTTTCATTGAGCATGGCACGAGATACCTCTCCAATATGCCTGTTTTTCCTTTCTGCAATTCCATTTTGTTGTGGGGTATGACTGCATGAATATTGCTGCTTTATGCCATGCTCCTGCAGGAACCTTGCAAACTCATTTGAGAGGTACTCTCCCCCTCCATCTGACCTTAGGCATTTTATTTGCAGGCCTGTTTCTTTTTCAACCATAGCTTTAAGAGTTTTGAAATGCCCAAAAACTTCACTTTTCTTTTTCATAAAATACACCCAAACTTTTCTGCTATAGTCATCAATAAAACTGACAAAATAATGACGGCCTCCAAGAGATGCAGCTTTAGTAGTCCACACATCATAGTGGATTAATTCCAATGGCTTCTTACTCTCTTGAACATGTCTAGGAAATGGTTTCCTTGCCTGTTTTCCAAAGTGACAGGCTTCACATACCTTATGCATTTCTGCAACCTTGAATTTAGGCAATCCTGCAACAATGTTTTGGGTCTGCATTGATTTAAGTCGCTGTACATTAACATGACCAATGCGTTTATGCCAGATATCAATATCTGCAACTACACCAGTCCCATGTGCAAACATTGCTGCACTCAATTCAGGCATGTCTGCATCCAATGTAAACATTCTGCCCTTCTTCTTTCCTTTTGCTATCAAGCGACCTTTATTTTTCATATCCTCAACAAAGCATCCATGAGGATTAAATCTGACCTGCAAGCCCTGTTCAACCATTTGACCAACAGAAACCAGATTCTTGGTGATATTCGGGACATGAAATACATCGGACAGGTATTTCTTTTTCCCATCCTGCATAGACAAAGGAATTTTTCCAATCTGCACAATCGGATGTGCAGTATCATCACCAATCTCGACAAATCCTGGTTTTTCCATTTTCCTTGCATCCTCCATCCATTCTGCATGACCTGTCATGTGGTTTGATGCACCTGAGTCAACATACCACACATCGTTGCTTTCTTCTGCACTTGTCACAGAATTGTTCATGTGCTGCACCATAAACAAATGCTCATTTCTGTCATCACCCTGTCTACTAGAAGATGCATAATTCCCTTGTTGCAGTTTTCCATTCATGATGTCATTCTGCTTTTTATAGCAGTCTTTAGCCATATGACCCATTTTACCACAGTAGTAGCATTCAACATTACTGTGTGCATTTTGGCCTCTTTGCCATCCACCACGACCTCTTTGGCTCCCCCTGCCTCTAGAGTTACCACGTCCTCCTCCATAGGACTGGTTTTCTTGAGTTTGCTGCATATTCTGATTTCTACCACGGCCTCCTCTACCTCTGCCTCTACCTCTTCCAGCATTTGAGTAGAAGACAGCTTCTTTTGAAGTTCCTCCTGAAGAAGATGCACCACCATTTCTCTGTTCCTCAGAAATTAGAAGAGTAATCAACTCCTCAAAATCAGGAAATCTTTCACGAACTGAAATGGATGTCCGAAACTGTGCATAATCCTTTCCTAGACCATTCAAGGTCACAGAAACTAAATCATCATCTTCCACTGGTGACCCAATGGAAGCAAGTGCATCTGCAATCTTCTTCACCTTCATGTGGTAGTCGTTGATGCTCATATTTTCTCTTTGCACATTGTGCAACTCTTGCTTGAGCTGCATTTTCCTGGCTTGCGTATTTGTGCTATACATTTTTGACAAAGTATCCCATGCCTCCTTTGGCGTACTTGCATCCTGAATATGCACAATCATAGAGTCTGAAATGCTGATAGACAGCCAATACATAACTTTCCTGGCTCTCTCATGCCATGCTTTAAATGCCTGCATTTGCTGTTGATTGGGAACATCAGGAAGAACTGGTTCTTCTTCATTTCCTGCAACAAATTCCCAATATCCTTTTCCCATAAGGAAATTCGTCATTCTAAACTTCCATGCTTGGAAGTTGTTCTTGTCAAGCTTTTCAGTGACAATCTGTGAGAGAGAATCAGATGCCATTACAGAATACTGCAAAAAATTCTGTCACTGCAAAAAACACAGCTTCACCCTCACAAGGGCAAATCTGCAAAACTGGCGAAAGTGGTATTTGACCACACAGTCACTTCCTAGTGACGATTTTGCATCAACAGGCAACAGGGATGATTCTGTAACTCCCAATGTCTCTGCGCACAAGCATACAATGCAATTTTTACAGTAACTATTCACCGACCTGTAGAACAGTGGCTGCACAGCATAAAACTGGGCCTTTTCCTGAGTGCGTGCAGAAAACTTCCGCCTCCAAAACAGGCCCCGAAATGGCCTCAAATCAAAAAAACCACCGCGAGCTTGGCTTGCTTTCTTGAGCTCCTTACCACGAACAAGGCTCTGATACCATGTCAAGATTGTGGGAGAGAAGGAAGGAGTCTCACTTGTAGCTTTCTTGCTTGCACAATGGGGGAAGACACACAAGGGTGGAGGCTGAAAACAGTTTTCCTCTTCTTAGTTGTGTAAGCCAAAAAACTCTAGTACAAAGAAATAGAAGAACCCTATATATGGGTCTCAAACCAAACTCAACTAACTAAGGTGGCATACTAACTGAGCCACGAACTAGAGTAGATAAGGATAGCTATCATGTAGCTATTATTCATGGGCGGTGTACCAACCGCGTCTGCAACTGACAAGTCGGTGACATAAATACACAACGGTCACCCTGGCGTATCATGAGTGGAGCTCGATATCTCAACATCCCTTCCCATGACCTATTCTCATACATCATATTATGGAGCCTAATGAATCTCATGTGAGAATCAAAGCAAGCATCTATCAATTTAGAAATACATTACTTACGATCGGAATCACAGCTGGATTAGTAGTGATGCCCTCGCCCGAGGCTCCATTGCTTGTTGAGGGATTGCCATCTGCGCATGACATTTTCTGCTTGGGGGCCATGATCTTCTTCTCTTTTAAACACGACTCACACAAGACTTCAACAGCCACTTGCTTGAGAGGAGAGAAATTGGCAAAAATTGTCTTGGGGAAAAGGAAAAGAGAGAATGCGTGTGGCCACCCTTTAAGGAGGGGGAAAGGGAGGAAGAACCTTCTCTCTCTCTCTCTCTCTCTCTCTCTCTCTCTCTCTCTCTCTCTCTCTCTCTCTCTCTCTCTCTCTCTCTCTCTCTCTCTCTCTCTCTCTCTCTCTCTCTCTCTCTCTCTCTCTCTCTCTCTCTCTCTCTCTCTCAACATCTTGGGGTTTCCTTGTGCTCCCTTGTGCCTCCCCAAGCCTCATATTTATAATGAAGTAGAGAAGAGGGAATGAGGCTGAGAACAAGAGTTCCTGGTGGAGAGACTCTTGGAAAACTCAGTGATCTGATGCTTAACTCATAAATCTGATTGTTTCATTACCTCCAAAAGGGGGGTAAAATCTCAATACACTTGGTCAAAGAGCTTTTAGATCACTCATTCTTTCTCTCCCTATTCGAAGTGCTGTCTACTGCCTGTAGACTACAATCGCGGCACGTGCGATTTCATCAATCTCTCTCTTTATTTTTTTCTTTTTATAAAATCTCCAAAACTAACTAAAATATCACTTGTCTTTTCTTTTAAATGACATCCAGTTGTAGAAATCTCCATATCTTTTTAGGATAATATCTAAAATATCTAGACTATGCTAGTTTTGCCCAAATTTTAATATTTTTGGACCATCCATACTATAATATTAACACTATTGATTAATATGGCTCATAAATGGTCCTTGTTAATCTAAGAAAAATATCAGATTTATGACTCTCGATTTTTTAAATAAAATATTTTTAATTAAATAAAATTTGTTAGTTATTAATGTTAGTTAGTTTTTACCTTAGTTAGTCTTTAGTTAGTAACCTTACTAACTTATTAATTGACTAACTAACTTTTGAACTAACCAACTAACTTTTAATTGCATGGAAATATTATATTCCCTTTGGGCCATGGCTATTTGGCATGTTTTCTCCAATTGGGATGCAACCATTGTCTCTTTTTCTGCTTCAAGCTCTACTACCACAATTTTCTTCTCCTCCTTGACTTTCTCTTATTGAGAGAGGAGCTCCTTGACATACTCGTTGTATTCTTCAGATGGCCTCTCTATTGCGGGGATGGAGGTTGCGGAGCCTGCCACCTTTTGCCTCTTAGCGTCTTGCTTGGACACGGCGTCTACCCATTACAGCCAACCTTTTGGTTCCTACCAGCAGGGGGTTCCTTCTCCTCCTCCTTGGCCCACTTCTTTATTCATGAAGTACAAGACCCAAGCCATTAAGTTGCTAGCATCCACCTGGGTCATAGAACTGGGAGTGGAGATGGCGGTGGTGGTAGCATCAGGAGAGTGGGAATGGGGGTGATTGGGCCTTGCCCATGCCTTCTTGCACTATAGGTGGCACAAACTCTGGCACATGGGCACTTGAGCTTGGCCCTTTGTTTCTGATTGGGCTTGCAGGTTCATCTTGCCTAGATTGCTACTTAATGGACTTGCGTGTGGTGAGAGCCATGTCTTCCTCCTCTTTTTTTCTCAACTCCTCTTCCTCCTCTTCTTGCTTTCTCCTTCTTTTCTCCTCGGCCTTTTTGGACTCCCTATGGGCCTTCAGCAAGTTCACCTTCTCTTGTTTTCTCCTCTCCTCTTCCTGCTTTCTTAGCAGGATTTTCTTCTTCATTTGCTTACCCTTCCCTCGACTAATCTGCTCTTCTTATTCCATGTCTTCTTCTTCCTCACTTAGTGTCCTCTCACTAGACTGTGTCTCTCGTTCCTGGTGAGGTGGTGACCTGCTTGGCATTTCATCTACTCCTCCTCCTACTTCTTCTTGCCTTTGTCCCAAGGATTCCCTGATGATCACTATGAGGACCCCACCAAATTTGATGGTTGCAGCATTTGAAGACGAAGCTTTCCTTTTAGCCTTGGTGGCAGGAGATTCTACTCTAACAGGCTGTCCTCCCATTTCCAAAGCTTTTGCTAAGGTCTCAAATGGTCTTCCTCACAAAATCGTTGAGATTCACCTTATCTAGCGACCTTGCTGTGATGCTCTCTACTAGGGGGACGTTGATGCAGCTCATGATGGTGTTGTACCTCTGACTAGAAAACAACACGTGCACCATCTTAGCTTGGAGTTGGACTTCAGGATCCGGGATATCCACCAAGATGATGCCGTTGTTGCTGTGGACCTTTCCCTTGTTCATTCCAAGCAAGGCATATACATTCCTCTTCAGCTTTCTCTCTACTTTATTCACCAAGCCCAATGCCTTTTCCACCAGCTCTGGGGTTAACTCAATCTGCACCTGACAAGTTCCCTCTCCCTCATGCATAGTTACAGTGTCATGGTTCCTATTGAAAGTCCTCAAGAACTCTGCACAGTGGAATTACTCCACCCCCTAGCTTACTGCTTCCATGTATCTCTGCAAATTGCATTGCTTGATGATCTGCCTCACAACCCGCTCTTCAATGGCCACGTCGTCTAGGTTGAAGATATGTCGGAACTCGAACTAGTTAAAGGCTCGTGTTTCCACTGAAAGCCAATATTTTGCTTATTCTTCTTTTGAAAAAGGAAATTCACCAACCTTTTCTTGGCTTGCCATGATGGGTGCCTATCATGAATCCATATTCACCATTAGTGTTTTTCAGAATAATTACAAGCAACATGAACCAACTATATACTTGCTGAATTGAAATACTTGAGTGCAGAAGTAGACTTTTTTTTAAATAGTCTATTGATTTAAAATTTTATTGATGTTTTCCTCAAATACAAGTTGTTGCATCCTACCCTTGCAATGTGTGCTTTTCCTTTATTGTTTTTCTTATGTGTTTGATTTAATTCACCTTACCCCCTCCCCCTTTTGAAATGAGAAGAATCCTTCCTAGGATTAAAGGGTTAGAGGATGAAGGGTCTTCAACACAGTGTTTTACTTGCACATGAGCCAGGCGTAGAAATTTGGATTATATTCTAAATTAGCATAGCTATCCATATTGAAGGGGCGGATGCCTACATGTGTAATGTAAGTAAGGACATCAAGCAAGAAGTCATCTAAGTCCACTCGGCTAGCAACATGCAACTCCTCCTCAGTGAGGATGCGATCTAAATAAGAATGTCCCTTAATGTGTTCTTTGAGGGGTCGATTACAGAGGGTAGTCAACACCCTATATGAAGTTGGAGGTACATAGATTGGGTCATATTCCGATGCCTTGATTGTGGATCATAGCTCAATGTTGGTCATTAATTGGCATCCCTCTAGCTCCCATTGCAGTCGTAGAGTGTACCATTTTTTCAAGAAAGGGGAGTTGTTGGCTACAAACTATTTCAAGTCTTCTATTTCTTAATCATTGGCATAAGCTGTGCACTTGTCATATGTAGTGATGAGGCATTGTCGCTACGCTTGTTCGCGGGAGACCTCGATGGAAATCAGCTCCATAGTTGCTTCTGAAGCTTTGACAAACACAAATTCCAATTCTTCCCAAAAACAAGGGAGTGTCCGTATTTGTGTTGCCAAAGGTTCATCCAAGAGCCCCAAGTCTAAGCGGTCATAGCTTTTAGCGAGCGACATGAAAGTCACGTCCAAGTGTCTAAGGCAAGCAACCAAGTCATCCCCTATATTTTCAGCTAAGTCTGCGGCCAAAGTTAGAATTGATCACCGCTCATAAGAGGGTCTAAGCTTGATAGGTGGTTGAGGTTTGACAGCACTAGAGAGTTCAGTAGCTAATGGTCACAGCTTGGTTTGCTCCTTAGGTTGCAACTTGGCCTCATGTTCGACGAGTTGGGTTGTAGTTGCAGTTGGTGTGCTACTAGATGAGTCTGAGATTGGAGGGGTATCACCATCACAAGATTTGGGTGTTTTATTAGTAGCATGCTATGATTTTGGATGCAATAGATTGGTTTAGGTGTTGTTGAGCTAGGGTTTAGTGGTTCTATGGATTTGGTGGCCTACTTCTCTTGTGGTCTGAGTGTCTCCAACTCACAGTTTCATGTGGCCAAGCCCGAGGGTTGCATTTGAGTAGTAGTTTTGGTTTTTTTGGCTTTAGGTAAAATGACTAGTAAATGAGCTCCACAGGTCGAATCTGCTCAAACCCTTTGAGATGGAGGACCCTCACTAATGGTTCTAACTCTCCCTAAGAGGGTTTGTACTCATTTTGCTTGAGTTGAGAGATCTAAGTCTTCAAAGTAGTCATTGTCAAAACTACGCCCAGATTTGGAAAAATGCAAATTTCGAGCATGGTGTGCATCAATCTCCTTGATTTTTGTGCCAAGAAGTTGTGCCTTGACCTGAAGAATAACTTTCGATAAGAAATCTTGAAGAGATATGGCCTGGTTGATGAGATATGGCTGCTCTAACAGAGGTAGATATGTGCTTCCACAGACACAGTTATGGCAGCAACTCTAAAAAGAGGCAATGCTGAAGCTATAGTTTTCCAATCTCAATGATTGAGGTGCCAAGAGGAACTCTAGAAGTAGAAAAAAACTTCTTCAGAAGGAATTTCAAAGAGATTTGGCCTGTGGAGAGAGATATGAAAGATTCAAGCTAACAGGGTGCTACTGGCTATGGCTGCCATGGAAGCTTTTAGGAATGCAAATGAAGTTGGAGATAGGGTCCAGTACTCAAACTGAGTTGAGCAGAGATGGAAAGGAGCTGAGAGGAGTGAAAGGAGAGTTGGGCCATGCTCAACTGAGCTCTGATACCATGTGAAATACGCGGGATCTAAAGCATGGTAGATGCGGAAACTATGGAGGTTGAAAGAGGAAAAAGAAACTCATGAAGACATTGACCCTGACTAGGACAAATTGTTACACAAGTGAATTAGGTTCCAAGATTGAGACTTGGACTCATAAACACAATCTTGTGTATTGACAGTGACATGACACTTTACTGGAAAGAAAAGAGTACTATCATTGCATTAGAAAAAGAGTGCAAGTATAATGCTTTACAAGATTTGAGTGGTGGTGCTTTCTCCTACTGTGCATATGGGATTCTGGTCCTGAGCCCTCACTGCTCCTCACAAAGGGACTGAAGTAGGTGTGATTGCAAATATCTCAACAATCACAATGCTTCACAAACTGTGTCACATCTCGGAAGAGGGTAGGCCACCACAGCTCTGGGACTATAGTACTTTGCAGGTTGTCACGTCTCCACTGAAATGTCCTCCTGCGATTCAGGTATGTGCCTCTGTTAGTATGTCATGCATCTCATGCTCACACATGCATCTGTGCAATAACCTGTCTTGCCCCAGCCTGTAAAGTTGGCCTGCTATCAAGTAATATGTTGGATATTTAGGATGAGCTGCCTAAGTCAGGATTTTTCTATTGGTCATTCCGGTAGTCCGTGCTCAAGCACTTGAACTATCTCATCTGCCCAATACTGCATCATGTCAGCTCTAAACAAATCTTTTCGTTGGATAAGCGGAATAGATGTGCATCCGGCACTTCATCCACAATGCCTTGTCTAGCTGCTTCTCCCGTGGGGATACGAGACAAATGGTTAGCCATGTAATGCTGCTTCCCTTTATGCACCACCATGGAGAAGTCAAACTCCAAAAGACGAAGAAGCCATTTAGTGATGCGCCCTGTAGTGCATGGTTTGTGAACAAGATACAAGGAGGCTTGATGGTCAACAAAGAAAGTAAAAGGCGTAGCCAAAAGATAATGTCAAAATTCCTTTACGGCAAACACCATGGCACATGAAATGTGAGTGTCCAATTTGGGGCTTATAGAATTGGTGTTGTGTTCAGAGCCTTTTTCAGTTGCTCATATGCATATTGGCATTCCTCACTCCATTCAAATATGATCAACAGCTTCTATAGAGGTCTAGCAATCAATGCATAGTTCAACATGAATGGTCAATAATACTCTATGTGTCCTAAGAAGCATTGAACACCCTTGAAATCAGTTGGGGGTGGAAGATCGACAATGACCTTGATCTTTGAGAAATCTGTGGTAATGCCATTCTTTGACACCATGTGTCCTAGGATACATCCATGCTTCACCCAAAACTGGCACTTCAAGGGGTTCAAGGAGAGACGGTATAGCCAACATCATTCAAAGACCTAAGTATTCTTGCCAATTAGAGTGAACACACAATTTGTCCATGAAGACCTCTAACTTCTTCCTTAGCATGTCTTTGAATATTGTACACATTAGTCATTGGAAGGTGGCCTCTGCATTAGTCAACCCAAAAGGCATGAGTATATAAGCAAAGATGCCCCATTCCATGGTGAATGTAGTTTTATGACTATCATTAGGATGTACTTGCACCTGATTGTATCTAGAGAAGCTGTCCAAGAAACTGTAGGCCTCTTTGCCAACCACTCTCTCAAGCATGTGCTCAGTGTACAACAATGGGTAATTATCTCTCTTTGTAGATGCATTTACCTTCTATAATTGACACATGCTCTAATCTTTCCATTCTTATTTAATACGATAACTATGGGGGAAACCCAGTCCATGTGTTCAATTTCATAGATGAATCCTGCTCTCATTAGCTTTTCATTGATAGCATGGACATGCTTTGGATTTGTGGGATATGGTTGCTGCTTGACTGGTATTGTGTCAGGTGTCATGGGTATGTTGTGAGTCACCACACTCGGATCTATTCCTTTGAACTCTTCTAGGGACCAAGCAAAGATGTCTATATACTTCCCCAAGAGAGCAATGAGACTTTCTTCCTCTTTCTTAGTTAGGTCATCGGCTATAAAGACAAGGTCATGGGGTCTCCCCTTCCCTGGCTAAATTGACCTCCTTGACCTTGGCAGGTCCCTCGATTGGTTCGCTTGCCTACCCCTATCGTTTGACTCCTAGCAAGATCACCACCCTATCTCCCTTTTTGAACTTCGTGGATTTTTTTGGCAGGCCTTGCAGTTTTCATTGTTCTTTTGTTTATGTTTCTTTAGGTAGCTTCCGTCGTTCCTCCCTTAATTATCGGTGTCTTAGGTGGACAGGTAGGTCCCCCTTGGTGTGTCTAGTCTTGGGGGGTCGAGGTATTTTAGGATTACTATCTGAGCTAACTTCCGATTCAGAATCAAACTCTCCATCTTTGCCAGAAGAGGGGCTCTCTCCTAGTGGTCGTAGCTCAGAAGGTGAGTTTGTTCGTAGCAGTGGTGTGTCACTTGGTGGGGCTAGCCTGCCTGCTTGTAGTCGATTGCACTTGTGTGCTCCAACCAAGTTCGATCACAGTCCTTGTGTCATACTCCTTTCGCTACTCTAAAGGCACTCTGCTTGTGTGGTCTAGGGTCTACTTGTATCTGTTCGATCATACGTCCCCCAATATCATATTCTAGGGTATCGATTTTCCTTTCACTCTCGTCACTGTGAAGAAATAATAGTCCTCATATTTTTCATCAGAGCTGTCATTGTCTAGTTGCTCATCATTCTCTAGGTTCTAACATATCTCTTCTTGCTAGTTGAGGATTAAGGCCCAATTATATCTCAAGTTTAAATCATGCACTTTGGACCATCACCATTCAGGTTGCTTAAGATTCATTGTTGGATTGCCAGCCAACTTGTTGGTCAAGTACCCAGGACCTCCAAGAGATCTCGTCTATTGTTTGGGACTTGGAACGCAATAGGGTTGGATCTTCCACGTAGGCTTCTAGTCATCATGCAGACTAGCACTGAGGATATGTCCTTGAGTTTGCTGGTTGCCTTGATGGCTTGTTCGTACTCCTTAGTGTATGAGAACGGTAGGTCAATCTCAGCAAGAACATGCATCCGGTCTTGCTCATCCTCAGGGCACGGGATATACTTGGTAAGGGCCCCATAGGATCCCCTAGTCTGTCTGTCGCCCTTCAACATGGTGGAGATGGCATCCATGTTGACAGTGGTCTTCCATGTGTCCATCTCCACTCTTATGGCCTCCATTTGATTGCCCAAGAAGATAAAACCGTTGCCCTAGTCCTCTATGACTCTCACATTGCGCATTTAGGGTCAACCTAGCACGATGTCATAGTCCACTCCCTTCATGACTATGAATTCAATAGAGAATTGGATTCCCACGATCTTCACTAGCCAATTTTTCAACACTCCGAATGGTTTCACCTTCATTCCGTTAGCTAGTGTGACATTAAACTTAGCAGTCTCGACTGGTGGGTTACCCCAAGTTTGGAGTACCACATGGCTTAGCACACTCACTCCATCCCCCATGTCCACAATCCCCTTTCTGATGACATCCCCCAATGCTAAGATTGGCAGGATTGCATGCATTTCCATGCCTTCCCAAAAGGCATTAACGTGCAAGGATTTAGGTATGGAGTGCAATGTCAAACTCGGTATTTGAGCTTTTGCATCGTGCTCAGGCAAGTCTATGGTAATTGGCTCATTTGGTTCTTCAACCCATTTTTTCAGCTCTAGCCATAGTGTTGGATGTTGCCTAACCAGGTTGCCTAAGCTTAGAGTTATAGGGGTGGTCACTAGTGTATTGAGAGGTTACTAGTCACTTGCCTCTCTCCTAAGTCTACAATTCTTGGCCAATGGCCTTGACTGGTTTGTTGGCCTTGAGCATTTTGACTTTTTCTAGGCCACCCAGCTTGTGGTGCCATCGCCTCCCTTGATTTTGGTCGTGGGAGAGAGATCGGCATGCTTATGCTTGAAAGATCATTGACCTCATCTTCTAGTATGGGCTCAGAGTCCTTTAGGTGCTCCTGGGCCTCCTTCACCCACTCTTTCACCTTCTGATGGTTTCGAGTTGGCACTTTATATTGGGGTACTCCCCGGGCCTTAGCACTTCCCTTTTCAGTCGTCGTCGGTGGGGCTGATATTTCTTCCTCTACGTTAGTGACTTTCCTTTCAACCAGTAGTGTTGTGGCACTTTCCATTTTGAGGGTGACTTTAGTGTCTAGTCTTTTCTTTCTTCGTCTCCAACTCTTCTTTCCAACTTAGTTTGCATCAAGGTTGCTAGGCCGTGGCAATGATATGCTGGCCTGCTTTGTCTATGCACGGGTCATGATATGCAATGGGATAGGCATGGCCTCCCCATCAAGTATCTCGACACCAAACAACCCTAATGGAATCGATGGCTCATTTCCCAAACTAGAGGATGGCCTCCGCCTAGGGAAATCAACAAAGAGATGAGTGATTCCACACTCAACACATCTTCAATCAGCCTCTATTTGTTTGCTCCCTCTCGAGGAAGCACAAAGAAATATGTCCTGGGTAACCACAAGTCCAACACATGATTGGTTCTTGGGTCTATGCTCCTAGGCCTCTGCCTCTCCCCCTACCTAACGCCATCACTAGTACTGGTTGATAGTCCATAAGGATTGTGTTTCCTTCCTCATCGTACGACATGTATGGGTTTACATAAGGCTCGTCGTTGTTAGGCTCATCCACATACTGAACTGGAGGGTCACTCGGTGGGTGGGTCATGTAGGGTCCAGGTGGTCTAGGGATACCTGTAGGATTTATTTCCATCCTAGGGATGGATGGCTTGGCGTCATTAGGTGCTAGGAGAGCCAATGGGGCTCTACTTCCAAAGAAGTTTGGTGGTGTGTTCGCAAGGTAGAGTAGACCGTAAGGCTGCAAGTATGGGAGCCTCCATGGTAATTGACAATGCACGGTGTCATGGCCGAACCTACCACAATTAGTGCAAGGTCGTGACCTAGGGTCCTGACACTCAGTTGGCAAGTGTTTTCTGCTATAATGCACACATTGGATGTGTGGGCATGTTGGTTGTCTCATCATCTCCTATAGTTTGGCTATGTCCATTATAATCTCTGCTAGCTCTTGTCCCAAATCAGTGCCCTTCCCTTTGTCTTTTGTGCTTGGATCTGCTCTCTTACTTGGCATTGAGGCCTCTCAAAACTCCTGGCATTGGACTCTTCTCGATCCGACCTATGGAGCCTCTTTCCTTGAGCTGGTCATCCACTCTAATAGCTTCTTCAAATACCCATGTAAGCAAGAGTTACCGGCCAAGGCTTTGTAGAGCTCTTCACTTCGTATTCCGTTGATTAATACTGTGGATACCACTCTCTCAGTTGGTCTCTCACCCATGGGGATTCACTTGAAGAGGCTCCTCACATGGGTTACATAATCTCAAATATCCTCTTTCTCTCTCTACTTGACGTTCATGAGTCGCACTAGTAGATTATCAGAGTACCCAAGTTTGGAAAATCTCTTGATGAAGAGATTTTTCAAGCTATTGAAATTGGCATGTTTTGCAGCATCCAAACTCATGTACCAAGTCCATTCCTTGTTATCTAAGCACAGTCCGAAAGTTTGGGAGTGTTGACTAGGATCGGTAAGGCCATTGGCCTCTCAAACTTGCTCAAACTATTCCACAAAGTTGTACGGATCATCGTTTTCTTGGTATTTGTCCAGTTGCTTCACCACCACAGGAATTTTCAATTGGCTCTTAGAGCCTTGGTTAACCCCTAACCTTGCTAGTAGCAATGTTGCTAATGCTGCAACGATTTGCTCTAGTGCCGTGTTATCTAGTAACTACTTCGTGAGAAGCTCGCTTAGTGTGAGGTCCCCTTCTAGTGTTCTCTCGCTCTCCGATCAATTCTTGCCTGCTAAGGCTAGCACTCTTTGAATCTCTTGCATTTCCAAGCTCTGGCGCAAGCTCCTAGTTTGCTAGTACTCGTTGTATGCAACTAGGCCTTACAAAGCCCTACGAGCCAGCTTCTTCTCTTCTTGAGGTCTGCTATGACATCCTCTATAGGTCTACCACGGTGTTCTAGCTGGGTTTGAGCATCGTATTTGTTCACCAACTACTAGACAACTTCAAGAAGGTCTCCTAGGTCAAGCTCCTTGTAGCTTCTTCGGCTTGATCTGCCCTCTTCCATGTCTAGGGCTTCTTGTTCTGCCAAGTTGTCGATCAAGTTGATAAGTTCAGGTAGATCCACTTCCAAAATAGTGTCTATCCTTGTTGTGTCCGACTTTTCATCTATGTTCCTTGCTTGGTCCTACTTTTGGGGATTCGATCACCCTTCTATATTCTTGGGTCTCCTCCTAAACTGGTGGGTTCCTTCAAGGTTTTATGTTTGAGTGAATTCCTTGTTAATTGCAACCAGTACTCAACTTTCCCTCACTCCATGCGTGTGTGTGTGGGTGTATTCTTCTCAATGCATTGTGCACAACCAGGCTCTGTGCTTTCCTTAAATGTGTTTTGGGTGATAGAAATCTGAGTGAGTGAGAAAGCAAAGTGTGTGCAACTCCGGTGTTCTTGTCTGGAGGTTTGGCTTGATAGGGTTGTGTGTTTGGTTTCTAGCTATTCTTGTCGGCTCCTAGGGTTTTTTGTTGCACTATCCCGTTCAGCTCGTTCATGGTCAAGTTGGGATCTTACAATCAACCCACAACACCAAACATTATTGCAGACTGTTGCCACTGTTTCTAGGTCTGTAACTACATGTGAGGCGTTCCGTTGGGTTCTTTCAGTGTGGGTCACGCTTCTCGTTAGCCGGGGTTTGTCAAATTTCTAGATTTTCTTTCTCAGACTATGTCCGATTTTGAAAATAAGATGTTTGATGTACCAGTGTCTAATTCTAGGAATCGTGCCGAATTGTCACAATCGAACAAGGTGTGTCTAATCGAATAGCTTACGTTGGGTCTGATTGGCATACGTTCGATTCTTGAAATTAGACGGGGGTGCCTAGTCCAATTGAATGTATGTCCAATCAAACAAGATAGTGGGTCCAATTGTGGCGATTGGATGGCCGAGCATCCAATCGGACAAGATGGTGTGTCTGATTCCTTCTTTTCCCATTCTCAAAATCAGACGGAGGTGGTGTGTCTGATTAGGGAGTGGTCCGATTTGGAGTTGGTCCGATTCGGAGTTGGTCTGATTTTCATTTCACAATCAGAAGAGCACATCCGATCAGACAAAATGGGCTTGTTTGAGTCCAATTTTGGGAATCAAACCAGTCACTAGGTCCAATTTTGGGAATCGGATCAATCACTAGGTCCAATTCCGAAAATCAAACACTGTGGGAAAAGTCCGATTCCGCCAACCGAAAACATGCCGATTGTGTTTTGCCCAAAAATCTTCACTTAAATGTTGCTAGCACCTACAAAGACTTCTAGGAATCAAGGAGGGGTGTAGGCCAAGGGCATCTTATACCTGAATCTCACCGAAAGCTCTTACATGCTCCGATCAATTCGATGTCTCTCTCACTCTCTCTCTCTCTCTCTCTCTCTCTCTCTCTCTCTCTCTCTCTCTCTCTCTCTCTCTCTCTCTCTCTCACAAAAAGCTAGGACTGCAAATGAGATCTTCCCTTGTCACTCAAGACCTTAAACCTTTACTGGCCAGCATCTTAGCATCCGCGATCACTCCACTTGCAACTGTGAGGCGTCTAAGCACTCCTTTTTTCCCATTTTTTCCTATTATTTTCCTATTAAGAACTATTTTACAATAGTGAACCTTAAGCTTTCCACTCTGATTTCTTCCTCCTATCCTACTCTAATGCAACAAAAATCAAAAGCAAAGTACTGAATTGATTTCTCCTACACAACCAATCACCAAAAACCAAAAATACTTACTTGTAGCATGGATTAAAAAACCCAAAACCTCCTATCTATCTCAAACTCCGATTCGGGGATGAAACCCTTACTTCGATGCTCAATTTGAAGTGCACAAGTGCTCAAGCTTGAATCTTTTGGTCCCAGCAAGGAAACAAAATGTAAAGACGAGCTCATGCTCAACCGCTAAGACCCACGGACCGCTTATTGTTCAAGTGTTTCAAGCCAAGCACTAATGGCTACCTCTCACATAGTCAACGCGCTATCTCTCTACAAGAGTAGTGATCTTACCTCCATGCCCAAGAGTTGCCTCCTCTCCTGAGCACTCTGATAGCTCCATGATCCAAGTGCAAGCTTCAAGCAAGCTCAATCCTCAAGCCCCACACTGTCCGAGGGGTTTTTGTCAAAAGGTCAAATCCACCGGGGATCAAAGGTAGAAGTAGAGATAGGAGATGGAAGAGAAGAAAAAGAATAGACAAGAGGTAAACACAATAATGACAAAGCACAATTAATCAAATCAATATGTATTGACAGAACCTAAAATCCTTTGTCTAGCACTACTCAGAAGCATTTAATGCATAAGTAGCATTATCAAATACATATCTTACCACATAGGGTCCAAACCATCTTTTGGAAACTTTACGCATGGCACTATGCTAGTTGTCTAAACGACTATCATAAACCAATACCCAATCCCCATCTATATCTTTTGTCAAACCATTTCTTGTTTTGTATCCTTTCTGCCCTTAACTTAGCAATTGCTGCATGTATGTCTTCTGACTTTCTTTCCAACTTTCTAATGTGTAAGACCAAAAAATCCTCTCAATTCAATTCCTCTTCCCAAGGTAGCACACTCCATGTGACTATCATCTCTTCTATCGATATGATAGGTTTTTGACCATACATCAATTCTACATGCATATATCCTGTAATAGCACTATGATTTATTATGTCAACCCACGAGGTATGAGGGAGCAATCATGGCCACTCTTTTACCTTCTCTCCTCCACATGCTTTTGCCAATGCCTTCACAATAGGTGGATGACCTCCTTCACTTTTTTCATTTCCTTCAGGGTTATAGGCTGAAGTTAAAGCAAGCTTTATCCCCAACCGTGCAAAGAAATCATGAACTTCATATGCATCCAGCTCACCCCTATTTGTAGTAATTTTTTCCACACAGTCATACCGACAAAAGATATCTTCTAAGAGAAAAGTACACACATCATTTGTTGTCTTAGTACGTAGAGCTCTCCCTTCCACTTGATTAGTCAAGTCTTCATGGGCAAGCAAAAGATACCTCATTTGCCAAAGACCTATAGGCATCAAGACTAAATCCACCACCCACTTAAAATGAAGAGACAATGGATATGTGGGTTGCAATCCACCCCAATGTCTCACAGATGAATACATTTGAAATGTTGTACATGTTTCCACAAAGTGAGCAATATCCTTATACATACCCTACCACCAATATCTTTCTTTAATCTTTGTAAAAGTACCCCAAACACCTATATGGCCAGCCCACAAGCTTTCATGAAATTATTGCATAACATTTAATTGTGAAGATCTCTCACCCAAAACTTGCAATGGCATACCCTGTTTCTTTTTAGCATGTTTCCATAAGTATCCATATTTTAGGAAAAATCCATAGGCTTTCCTCTTGATCTTCTTAAACCCCTCATCTGACATTCATCTCTCTTTGTTAATGTACTAAGATATTGACCAATTCTCAACCAGTCTTCTACATATTTGTCTTCCAAAAACACTTCTACACAAGATGCAAAACATCTAAAGTGTCTTCTCTTTGTTGTCTAAGCTTCTATTAATATTGTAGCAACACCTTTCATTGCTAAATTCACTCTTACAACATCATTTTCAGCCACAAGAAAGTCATCTTCTTCCTCCTCATCCATCATCCCACGTTCATTCTCATAACGTGCCCGAGATAACATGTTTGCCACTAGGTTATCTCTTCCTGCAATATGCTGAAATTAAGGGTTCAAAGATTTGATGTATGCAATCCACCGAAGCATAGCAATGTTTGGGGTAGCACAACTAGTAATCATACCCAATACTGGCAAACAATCGGTATGATTACTATCACAATTATGTGATAAAGGGTTCATGGATGAAATACTCTTTATCACATTTATGGGCTATCACAATTCCCCATAATTCTCTTTTACCTATGGATACCTTCTCTGTCATTCAGTCAATACTTTAGCACCAAAGCGTATTGCATATCTTTGCCCTTCCTCATCATCTTGCCCAATTGCTCATCCAATCTTGATTGGGCTTGTATCAATAGTAATAATGATAGGCTTTCCATGTGAATAGTCAATCTTTCTCAATGTAGGAGTTGATTTTAAGAGTTGCTTCAATTTCTTCATTGCTTTCTGATGCTTCCTTTCCCAATGAAATCTTTGACCTTTCCTCGGAAGCTGATATGGAGCATTAGCTACATGTGCAAAGTGAGGAATCCATATCAAATAGAACACACATGCTCCCAAGAATCTACGCACCTCTGATACATTCATGCATACATCTTGCATTCTATCAATCCCATCTATTTTTGCTAGTGATGGTCTTTGCCCATAGGGCCCACACATATGCCCAACAATCAAAACATCTTCAACTCCAAAGAAAGACTTTTGTCCAGAAAGAGTTATTAAATGCACCTCTTCTAGATGTGTCAAAATCCTCTCACAATCCACAATATGGTCTGCAACAAATTGTCTGCATCCATGAGCATCCATCTCTTCATTCTTTTCATCGACTGTACACCCTTTGATTGGAACATCATCCAAGAAGGGCATTGTCAATTGTGGTATAAAATCCCTGAGTACTATATTCATAACATTTGTCGTGTGTGCCACTGAGTTTGTTGCACCCTACGGGAGAGTATACATCCGTACTAACCCCAAGGGAGCCTTCATGGTTGTGATATCCCTGCTTTCAATTGCAAGCTGGAACTGATCATACCCTGAGAAAAGATCACCCAAAGAATAGATTGCTCTACTTGTAAAAGCCTTTGCAAATTCATCAACCACAGGACTTGAAGCCATATTCCTTATGGTCACTTTATTGACTGGTTACATGTCTTGAATAAATCTCAAAGCCCCATTCTTTTTGGGCACCGTAAACCAATGATTTGAGTAGGGCGCTGAAGAAGGCTTCAAGATCTTCATGCAAATCTTTTCATTTAGCAAATCCATCAACTTTGGCAAGTAAGCTTTAGGCACTGGAATAGGCCTCAAGTTCCATGGTACATGTGGCATATTAAATATTGCCATAGGAGAGACAACATTTGGATCCATACAATCTATTCACTTGGCTAAAATGAAAATGCCTTTCCACACCTAGCTAGCATCTGCATAAAACAGTCTCTCTCAACAGACAAAAGAAACCCTTCTACACCAACTTTCAATTCCTATAATGTTTTATATGTAAACTAATGACCTATATCTTTAGGATCCTGTAAGCTTGGCTGCCTTGACGCTTTTTCGTACAAACCCTCACTTTCTGATGGAAGCGAAATAGTAATTGGTTTTATCTTTTTGTCAATTGTCTTATACTTTGTCTCCACAAATGCTTTAGCCCATTGTAATCCTTCTTGATGAGCAAACAATGCTATAACATCATACATGTCGTCCAAAGAACATACTGACAACACTTTGTTTTCAGCCTCATTTTTTGCATGTATAGTTGCTGAAATTTCAGCCACAGTGTCATTAATATTCAGCCCATAAAAGATTCCTAAATTTCCTTTATTTTAAGCTAACAATCCCAATGCTCTCGGTTCCTTAGTAGCTCATTTCATAGATATGTGTTTAGCCTTGCACATAGCTTCCATAGGCTTAAAACAACATGAACTGTTTGCTGTAAATTGAGAATAACCACTAGTAAATACATGCTTCATTCCATCAAGAGCCAAGTACATCCTCTGAATAGCACCACTATAGCCCCGCATCACAATAGTGCTTACTGAAAATCTAGGTCTTTGAATTCCCTTGCATTTGGAGCCAAAGGATACTCTCGAAGCGTATCACAATTTCTAGGATGATTAACACAAACAGTAAGAAAATGGATTGATTTTCTCCCATCCTTGCTTCTGACTCTTGCATAAGCAGAACCATCATCAAGCACCTTTGTTTCCATATGCACTCCTGTAATATAGGGCTATCCCAAAATCAATGCATATGAGGAATTATCTTGCACAAAGAAGTGTTGCTCTTCTTGTACATCACCAATTGTCACTTTTACATTAGGACATGCAACATAAAGCTCTCTCGAAGAATTATTTGCAGCCCTCATATGCCAACCATGATCAATATCCATAGGCCATGCACCATTTTCATACAATCCACACTCAATGACATTTATCTCAGACCCATGGTCAAGTAAAGAAACACAAGGAGTTTTACGTTCCCCTATTTTCACTACCGTTTCAATGGTAGCCCTAGCCCAATGATTTCTTGTGTAGTGACTTCGAGGAATAAATCCTAGAGTCTCTTCCCCATATTGTTGCATCTGCCTTACTCCACCATGCATATTGCTACAACACAATGTATTTTCAGTCTCTTTCTTCTCTTTTTCACATGTTGTCCACTAATTAGTAGCATCCTGCATAGATAATATCGTACTTACTTCATGCTCATATTCACTCCGAATACCCAACAAACCAGTTTTCTCTTTAGATTGCAACAATGCACTAGTGGTATCGCCAAGAAACTAATGCTTCCTCTTAATTATATCAATGATCTCATCATGAAATTCTCACTTGGTGATGCCAAGCACCTCTCCCAAGGTGAATTCCACCCGACTATTTAAGATTCGTTCTTCAAGAACCTTCTTCAGATCTGTGGCTGTCTCAATGTCAGATTGCAACTTATACCCTGGCTTCTTTCCCTTCTTTTTGCCCTCTTGTTTGTTATCATGTTTTTGCTCCTAATTAACATCTTCCATAACATGCTCGAGAGGTGGTGATTTGTAGCTTTAGGTTGATCCACACTTCTTCTTGTCATTATTTTGGATGTCCCTACATTATCTTCATCTCTCTTTCATTTTTCTTCCATAAGTACATTTGTGTTTTGTACCTTTGCTAAATATTCATACACTGAATATGCATCTACCAATGATTCCCAACCAGTTATGTCACGAATGTCTTGCCCTACATGAGACATTTCACTATCGGTAACCTTTGTCTTTTCAGCTGCATGTAAAGCATGTGTCCATATTTTAGCCTTTGGACCAACCATCACTTGGCCATGCATTCTATCCAACTATAGACCAGAAGTAGAATCATGTATTGCCACATAAGCATTTCGGACAGCCAAGTCTTCCAACAACTTCTACATATCTCCTTTCCAAAATTCAAAGCAAGAGGCAATCCTGTTTCTTGTGCATGGATCTTGCCATCTTTCCAAAAGATGAGCTGTCGTGTGAAGGCCTCTTGATAGGCAGCACAATCCTTTCTCTCATACTACAAAATATCACACCACATAATCTTTTCCTGGCTTAGGGGTTACTTCCCATCCCCTTTCCTCTTGTCCTTTTTCATCCAATTTGGCAACCTTCAACTGAAGATCTTGCATGCCTTTGACCAATTCATCTAAGACATCTTCCCTAATAGAGGGAACAATAGTAGGTACAGCCATAGGGTTAGCCACAGAAGTGGGTGGCTTACAGATACATCAACTGCCTTGCCCATAACAATGGGCAAGCTAGAGACATGCAATCTTTCTCTTCTTCTATCCTTTTTCACAAGTGCAGTAACAGCTTCTTTGACATGTCTCCACTCTGTTTTCAAACATGTCTCTATAGTTTGATCCTCCAACAAATCATCAAGCTTCTCTTGAAGCTCTGGATCAATTTCCTGTAGAGACAATTCAATTTTCTGACTTGCAAGAGCTTGCTATTTTGCAAGATCCAACTGCTCAAATCGACTTTCAAATTCTCTTAACAATTCTGTAGCCACAATACCCTTATTGGGTTGTAAAACCCACTCCTGAAAAGTCTTGCACGTAATCAAACTAGTATCCTCAATGTAAAATTCTTCCCTGAGTGTCTTCATAAAAGCTACCCAATCAGCATCCTACATATATAATTCAGTAATCTGCGCTTTCAGTTCATGTACAATAACATGTACAAAATACCGACTCCATGAGAGTTGAGCCCCTCCAAATAATTCCATCTTTTGAGCATATGTATGTACATATGCAGATACATTCCTGCCATTGAATAACTTCACCTCATGCTCAACTACTTATAAAGCATTCATCACAACACTTTTTGTTTGAGCATAAGCTTGCATCACTTGTTGTTGTTGTACCTGCATAAGCATATTCATATTTTTCACCAAATGTTGCAAAACATCATTGGATATTGTGTTTGAAGGTTCTCCCATCTTGTCTTTCCTTCTTCTGATGACCTTCACATGGGGTTCACCAATGTCGAAGGGGTTTTTGTCTTAAGGTCGAATCCACCGGGGATCAAAGGTAGAAGGAAGTAGAGATAGGAGATGGAAGAGAAGAAAAAGAATAGACAAGAGGTAAACACAATAATGACAAAGCACAATGAATCAAATCAATATGTATTGACAAAACCTGAAATCCTTTGTCTGGCACTACTCAGAAGCACCCTCCAGGTATTAGATCTCTTGGAGCTCCCTTGTAGAACAAAACGTGGATCAGAAATAACATCTCCTTCTCTGCTGCTTGGAAACCCAAATCTGATGGTCCGTTGGCTTCAGAAGAGGGATAAAACTCCAAGATACCCAATCATGAATCTCCCGGATCACTCCTTCTTCTTCCAGTTTAAAATGCAGTTGTGACGCCCGCAATTTTGCCCAGCTTTCTTCTTTATGAAAAATACAATAACTGGCTGAAAAAGCAACTTACTTTTTGCATGCCATCCTAATCTAGAAGCTTTTCTAACTTTTTTTTATTTTTACAATGAATAATATCAAAAATAGGCTAAAATTGTCCAAAAATCTAATATTTTTGGACCATCTATGCCACTCACACTAGCACTAATGACTCAGATCACATTGACTCTCTTTATCAATAAGAAATTCAGATTATGATGCATTCCATGCGTTTTTCACACTGTGTTCACATAGCATCACAACAATGCTCCAAGCTCCATTGCCGTGAGCAAGAGAAGAGAGGAGAAGAGAATAGAAGAAGAGAGGAGAAGATGGAGAGCTTCTCCACCACGGTCCCTCACCCTCACACACTCACTCCGTCACACTCTCACACTCCCTCTCTCAAGCACAAGCTCAAGCAAGCAAGCAAGCAAGAAGAAGAAGAAGAAGAAGAAGAGAGCTACTTTTGGTCACACACCAAAGAATGAGCTTTCATTCTCTTTTTGAACTTTATATACAAAACCCTAAATCCCTTTTGGGCGGTCATCCCTTTATCCCCTTTTTCTTACATAGTCGGTCGTGGCTTAGGCCCTTTTTCCCATTGTCCTCCTCTCCTCCTAGCTTAGTCCTACCACCCTTTCATGGTTACAAATTACACAGGAGGGAGCCTAGCGCTCTTTTATAGAGATTTTGGTTGCGCCTTTATATTTAAAGGTGGGCCTTCTTGTTTTTTGCTTCTTACGACTTCCATGGTTGCATCTTACTACTAGTGGTTTTTCTCATGCTTTTAGATTTCTTCCTAGCCCACTCTCTTGTAGGGTGCCTTTTCCTTTTTTCCACCTTGTACTTTTCCTCTTGATGCCTTGCTTTCCGCTTCCTTCGCTTTGCAGTAAACACCTCAAGTGTGAGACAATACTCAAAGCGTGCTTGGAGTTGTCTCATCTTCCAATTACACATGCATGAGCACAAAAGCCACAACACAATGAGATAGACACCCCCTTAGGTAGCGCACACACTCTTCTATGGTGGGAACACAATTGGAAAAGTAGCTTGATGAAACCAAATTTGGTGGCTCACATCATCTTGATCCTTCCCTCCTCTACCTCAATAGGGAGCCTATCCTCAAAGACTAATCTAAAGGTAATCCCATTCGCACCACACACTGCTCTAAATCATAATGATTCCTCTCTACACCTCCAAATTGGCACCAATTGTACATGCATCTCATTGAACCTCAGAGTGCCATGGGATTGACACTCAACTAGGAGGGGGTAATGTTAACCCCTTTTAGGATGAAAGTAGTAGAAGAAAGAAAAAGTGTAATAAAAGTTTTTAAAGCACAAGCAAGTGCAAGAGCAAGAGTTTGAACTGGACTAAACAAGAAAAATAGTTCAAGTTGTACAACTGCAAGGCTCCCTTCTGTCCAAGTTATAAAATCAAAAAGTTCACAACAACACATAGAATGATTTGTGCTTCATAGGCTTAGAAAGAATACAAGACATGTGTTGAGAAAAGGCTACTATTGGGGACCAAAGGGTGGGTGGATGCCCAAAAAAAGAGGGCATGTACATAAGCCAAAAAATCAGAGCATAATCTCATTCTTGGAGTATGCAAAATTGTAACTCTCTTCTTGCTCTTGTGTCTATCTTGTTATGTAAGAGAGGAAGAGAAGGATTGAGAGAGAGGGAGAGTGTGAGTGAGGGTGAGGGACCAACTTGGAGAAGCTTACGCTTCTCTTCTATTCTTCTTCTTATCTTCTCTTCTCTTCATGTGAGGAGCACATCAGGTTGAGCATGGAAATGGAGCTTTCTTGAGTGCATCCCTTGGATTCTGGAGCTATTGGTAGATTCGTGTAGCTAGACTACAATGAATGGATCAGATGATAAGCTCACTACATTAGATTAAAGAGTGTGTATTGGCTATGTGAGAGGTAGCCATGGTTTGGTTGCTTGAAATGCTTGAATCAATAAGTGGTCATAGGCCCAATGGAGTTTATCGCGAGAGTGGTGACATGACTAGAGTCTATATAGATTAGCAGAAAATAGGACATCCATTCTTCATATCCAGATCTTGTGTCCCATCTCTCAATAGTTTCCAATTTTGTGTGTGTGTGTGTGTGTGTGTGTGTGTGTGTGTGTGTGTGTGTGTGTGTGTGTGTGTGTGTGTGTGTGTGTGTGTGTGTGTGTGTGTGTGTGTGTGTGTGTGTGTGTGTGTGTGTGTGTGTGTGTGTGTGTGTGTGTGTGTGTGTGTGTGTGTGTGTGTGTGTGTGTGTGTGTGTGTGTGTGTGTGTGTGTGTGTGTGTGTGTGTGTGTGTGTGTGTGTGTGTGTGTGTGTGTGTGTGTGTGTGTGTGTGTGGGGCATATTGATTCAAGATGAGTGTATTTTTCATGTTACAAAACATTCTATTGCTTAGAGTGGGGTATGAAGGCTAGAGCATTCTAAATGAGGAGATAGTATAGACCTTGGCATCATTAAATATAAATAAAGCCAATAATATCAAAATCTTAAAGGCCATTGAGAGGTTTGATAAGAAAATTCAAGCATTGATGGGTAGGCCCGAACAATGGTTTCTTTCTCAAATTTAGATTTATGCATTGGAGTAAAAACCAAATATATGTTAAATAACAAAAATGTGACTGAGTAGATGAAAATGCACCATTTCAAAATTGGATTAGGAAGGAGACTTTTTGGGCCATGTTGTAAGATGGCGAGAATACATTACTATCGAGTTAAGAATACTACTATAATATTGGAGTTCATAAAAATCTATTCTTCCAATTCACATAGGAGACAAACAAAAGCATACAGATCACATGTTTTGTATATCTTTAACTAGATGATGACATTGAGTCTCAAAAGTTATGCAAGTTAGTGGCATGGAGACTTCTCCTATATGTACAATTTAATCCTATTCTTTAAAAGCATATTCACAATGCTATCTTATCTTAATATTCTCCCTAATTAATAGAACCATGTATGGAAGATTCACGTATGGGTAGTTGGACAAGGGGATGTTGTAAACATTGCTAGGAGAATGCTAGGACTGGATGGACTTGGAGGAGGAGTAGTGCTTGTACAAGGATTACCAAATTGAGCAGCAGCAAGATGAGGAGGTGTGCAGGAGATGCCCTATCTACCCTAAAGGTGAATTCCTTTTCGATGAGAAGGCATTATGCCTAAAATAATTGAAGAGAATACAATTGTAAGAGACAAGTATCCAAAGCTCTAGTAAGTATTTTCACATGTATTCTTTAGAATATATTACACTTTTATGTCCCCTTCTAAAGAGACTGTGACCGATCACAAGAAAGTGAAACCATCAACACAGTTGTTAGAAAAGGGAAATAGAAAAGTAAGTAGACACCTAGTGTTGACAAGAAACATCAAGTGAAAATTGACCCTCATCGCCAATTAAATCTAATGTCTCCAATGCCTAGAGGCTTGATATATTACTGATTGGTAGTTGTCAAAATTCTCTCTATTGTAATGGAAATATGTTGCTAACCATAACTTGGGACTACAATTCTATAGGCCCTATGAAAGCCAAAAGCCAAAGACATGGATGTGTTGGAGAACTATATGATGAAGCAAGCGGGGAGGGACATCAGAGGACCAAGACCCCACTAAAGACCAAATAATAGTTCCACCACAAACATAATAGGAGAGTATCATATGTATGGAGGCTGTGCAATGAAAATTTTCCATCTAAAACCATAATCATTCTTGCAAGGTTAAAAGTCCTCGATGTTCCATATTAATGATTTAAATTGCTTTTTATTGGTAGTGAAACACCAAGTGATGAAGTGTGTATTCTTAGTATGGAAAGAAGGACAAAGAGAATTCTTATAACCCTCGCAATGCAGACGCTTATCTTCCATACCATTGTATCAAGATGTGCAATAGTGGTGGAGAGCACAAAGGGGAGTGCTAAGAATACAAGGTTACACCCCACTTAAATGTAAAATCTAGAGCACATAGCTAGTAAGGTTCAATATGTCATAATCACATGATGTATAAGCTCTTATAACTATTACTTTCTTATAAAATCAACAATGTCATTTCGACATGGGCAAAAGCATGAATTAGTAATGCTAAAGAAGGTAGCACTTGCATATACAAGTAAACAAACATGACTTCTAAATTTTATGTGTGACAATATACATAAAGAGCAATATATAGCTAATATTCAGCTCTATTTGTAGAGAGCCATACTAATCTTCATGTAGAAGCACCCTCAAAGAACATTGTCTCCCATTGTTCAATGATGCCAAGAGCACCATTCTCTGTGACCCATTTGTAAAAGGAAATGCTATAAGAAGTGATAACTCAAGTAAGGCCTCCTCTTGATTGGTAGAGGCATTGGAGGATGTTAAGTAATACAAGATAGTTGATATTGATGAAGAAAGCACAAATGATACATGTAACATCATGGTTCATCTATCTACCCAATGACTGGCCAAAGACCAAGCCAATTTTGACCAGGTTGCCAAGACAACTCCTACGAGTTGTTGCACTAGATAGGTGATTATTGACACTAACTACAATAACTCTGTCTAGCCTTCCCTGATATTACGACACTTCTTCGTAGTAGTCCAACTATTCTCATGCAAATATGTAGACTTCAGTAAGCCTGCTTAGTCTTACACTTCGCTTTTTTAAACCTCAACAACTATATCTCTATACTAGACACTAGAATACTAAGCCTAGGATGTTTATCCCTTTGGGAATTGATTTCAGGGCCATAGATCCAATGGATCTATCTACACATCTCAATTTAAGCTCCTTTTAAATTATTTCTTCTCCATGTTTATATAATAAATTCATTTTATTATTTACTAATCAGCAAACATTCAAAACAATCAACTAATGTTCCACAAACCCATAAACTTTAATTTCTCTTTTAAATGTTTCCCTTGTCCCATACAGTATAACTTAATACTTTGTGAACACTCTTAATTTGTGTGAAGTCGAAAACACCATATTTTGATATTAATAGTGTTTCAAAGTAATAACATCAAATTAATTTTCTTTTTCTTTAACCCTGAGAAAATTCCATAAAACATAAAAAATCATATTTTCAATTTTTCATAAAATATTTTAAATTTTTTAGTTAAAAATATGGTTTTCATCAAAAAATACTGCACTTTTCATTCCAAATAACTATTTCTGATTTTTAAAACATATTAAATCTCTTCTAAAAATTTTGAAAAAAAAATTGAATAAAATAAATTTATTAACAAATATTATATCTCATAATTATTTAACCAAATATTTTATAAAAAATTATGTTTGCCATTTTAAAGTCATTTTAAAGTATTTCTTGCTATTCTTTATTTTTAAAATATACAATCAAACACACATAAATGCTAGCAACTATTCAGAGTTGAAAATCAAGTTTTAAGACATTAGAGAAAAACTATAAACCAAAAAATTTATACTTTCATACTACTTATTTTATTAAACCGATTAGGCGCTTACTTGAAACATGCAAGTCAAGATTTTGTCCTTGGAAGTACCTGTCCCGTAGTCTAGCTAAGAAGCAGGGTCCATCCAGTCGTCTCAAACACAAGCTCTTCACTTTTTCACTTCCTCGTAACTCCTCACTTTATTGATTTACTTGTCACAATACAAATGGCCCTTAAGATTTTAAAGCTATTAAGCTTTAATTAAAAGCTTAAAGTACATGGCTATCGCTTCTTCAACATGGCAATGTCTAAATGGGAAGAAAGTAACTAATTCAATATCTTTCCCATCTCTCCACCAAACTGCACGTGAGGTAGAGCAATTTGAAGAGAAGAAACTCTTCTACCAACCTATAATCTCAGTCTACCCAAGTATATTGAGGCTCTATATTGATCACACGGGAGAAATCATGGCGATGGAGGGGAAGACCACAATTGGCATGAACTTGGAAGTTAATTTGAGTAGTATTGACTTCTAGATGTTGTCTCGGACCTTATTTTCTCTACAATGGCACCAATAGGATGGCAATTGATGGCGCCCTCCTCCTCTACCTCTCCTACATAATGGCACCTGGAGAATAGATGGCACTTTCCTCCTCTATCTCTCTTTGAGAACACACTCTATCTCAAAAGGATTCTCTCAATCTTGGGAACTGTCGTGTTGATCCTTCTACATTTGATGATGATGACGGCAATGACTCAGGAAAACTGGATGGGAGAGATGTGAGGAGTGTTTTTAAGAACTGGGCTTTGATAACTCTTTAAATTAACATGTTTAATGAAGCAAAAAACATGATCCATTATCTGTACTGCTAAAAAATGAAGAAAATGGCTGCCATGATTATTTTAATCATGCCTATGTCTTCCTTCCTCTCCCACACTTTTGCATCTCTGCCCCAATCTCCCTCTCCTCTACATTCGGTGCCATCGAAAAATACGTCCCCCAAGATCCCACACTTCTTCTTCTTCTTCTTCCCGATTCATTTTAACGGCCTCTTTCTCCCTCTTTTGATTTTTATTTTTTTCATTTCTTCTCCAATTCATTTCTTTTCTCCCCCTTAAACCTTAGAAAGCTTAAACCTTCCAATCCCCCTATTTTAACCACTACAAGGATATAGGAAAATAGCGATATCCATTTCCAATGCATATTAGCGGCGTCGCTATTTGCGTCACAAATATGCAAATAGCGATGGTACTCGGATGGGAAAAAAGCAGGTGAGCGTGGCAAGAGCGAAAGAGGCAGCGAAAGAGAGAGTGAACTACATCGTGCGTTTGAGAGGAAGAGGGAGAGAAAGAGAGAAAGAGGAAGAAGGAGAGCTTCTCACCACCACCATCGCCATTTGCAAAGAAGAGGAGGAAGTATATGAAGGGTGAAGAGGAGCCGGCATCATGAAAAGGAGCCGCCGAATCCATCCTCGAACCTTTGCGGTGAGTGCATTGCTCCCTCTTGGTTTGTTTATGTTTTTTCTCCTTTTCTTTTGCTTGTTTTTGTTAAAAATAATGTGTACTGAGAGAGAAAGAGAGGAAATGAGAGAGGGAGAGGAAGAGAGAAAAAGAAAGAAGGAACAAGAAAGAGAAGGAATAAACATGAAATATAATAAAGAAAGAGAGAGAGAGGGGGGGAGGGAGAGAGGAGAGAGGAGAGAGGAGAGAGGAGAGAGGAGAGAGGAGAATGAATGGATAAAAAACAAAGAGAGGATAAGACCTTGTTCTTTAATTTCTTCTTTTCTTGTTAGTAGTAGTAGTAGTAGTAGTTCTTTAATTTCTTCTTTTCTTGGTGGTGGTGGTGGTGGTGGTGGTAGTAGTAGCAGTAGTAGTAGTAGTAGTAGTAGTTCTTTAATTTCTTATTTTCTTGTTTTTTATAGTAGTAGTAGTAGTAGTAGTAGTAGTAGTAGAGAGAAAGAGATGTTTTGTTAAAGGTGCACCTTGGGTGTGTTTGATGCTTCATGAAGGCAAGTAGTGGTGGTGGTGGTGGTGGTGGTGGAGAGAGAGAGAGGTTTTGTTAAAGGTGCACCTTTGGTGTGTTCAAGAAGGTGAGTACTAGTAGTAGTAGTGGTCCGGTGCAATACCACGGTGGGACGGGAAACACTCTGACATAGGTTAGCTACTCCCTCATCCCCATGCATAGCATATTAGACTTTGCATATTGTAGGCCCGCATATGGAAACTTTATATACATTAATTTTGTTGAGCTAAAAAAAAGAAAAAATCTCTTCACAAACAATTTAAGAAAGAAAAAAAGAACGATAACAAAAACAAATTGTTTGTTGTAACGTAGACCAAATGGAAAAAGATGAAGGCCGTGATGTTCAAGATCACAAGGCGTATCTTAATCAACGTGTCCCATGTCCTTGCTCTCAATGTAAGTTGGCAATTAGGCAAAAATGACGATTGTCTATGGAACACGTACAATGATTTGGTGAGTTTCAATCAAAGATCATTGATCAAGCGATCTCAGATATTGAGTAAATGGTTAGAAAAGTGTATATCAATCATGCATTGTATCCTGAATATCATATACAAAAACATTGGATGTAGCCATAGAATTTATTATAGAGAGGTGATGTCTCATCCCAAGGAGGAGTGCACCCTTTGTGGCCAGTTAGAAGAGTTCATGGATGGGCGTGAGATGGATGGAATGCCTAAGCCAATCCACCACTTGAAAGGTACTACCCAATCTATACCACCAATACCAGAGGAGACAGACATCCTTCCAAAATTTTCTACAATCTTGGAGCTTGAGATGGAGGCAATGATCGATGAATTGATACCCATGGATGTTGAGACATCTGATCCGCTTAGAGAGGAAGCATCCATACCATTATATGATGGGTGCCAAGTATCTTGCCTGAAGACATTGCTTGCACTCCTAAGTATGCAAGCAAAATACTGGTGGAGCGATGTGAGTGTGACTGAGTTGTTCAGGTACCTTCTATGTATGCTTTATTGTTGATTTCTTTTCGACACTATCATTTAAAAAAATTATGCTTTTTCAAGGTGTTTTATGATTTTTTCAGGTTACTAAAGTATCATATATTACCACTTGCAAATACCATGCCTGAGTCTCGTGATGATACGCGACATGTTTTACGAAAGCTTGGCACATGGACTACAACAACATCCATGCATGTATCAACGATTGCGTACTATTTTAAGGAGAATATGAGACTATGGAGACATGTCCAAAGTGTGGTACTCACAAGTATCAACAAGACTTGCAAGGGCAAACCATCCCTCAAAAAATTCTTAGACACTTTTCTCTTATCCCTCGTATACATCATATGTTTCATATGTCTGACATGGAAAGCTTGACAACTGGCATGCGCAGAATATATCCATAGATGGACTCCAACAAATATCAGCGGATTCACGCACATGGAGCCTCATTGACTCCAACTTTCCAGGCTTTGCCTAAGAGCCAAGGAATCTTCGGCTTGGTCTTGCTATGGATGGCGTGAACCCATTCGGTCTCTGCGCTCAACCTCTTATAGTGTGTGGCATGTAGTCCGTGTTAACTAAAACGTCCCTCCATGGATTTCTATGAAGAAAGGACACCTCATCCTTAGCTTTCTCATCCGGCCACTACAAAGTCAAAAATATGGACGTGTATCTTCATCCATTAGTTGATGAGCTTAAGATTTTGTGGGAGGAGGGGGTCACGGTGGAAGATATGAGCAAGCATGATGGTCGACGGTCCGCCAATATCTAAGCCATTCTCATGTGGACCATGTATGACTTTTTGGGATTCAGGGAGTGGTCAAGTAAGTAGGCTTCCATTCTCATTAGTAATATCTATCATAGCTTGTTCAAGATTGTATTCACTGGATAGAGGTGTTAGGATAGGTTTGGTTACCTTAGGTTATCATGCATGTCCATTGTGTGGGCCATAGTTAGACTTTTGAAGGTTACAAACCATGAAGAAGATGGTATATCAAGCACATGCCGCTTTCTTGCCGAAGGGTCATGAACTAAGAGAAGGTTTTCTTGGATGACCTCCAGCACGAATGAATGCCCAAAGCTGGTACAAGCAAAAAATGGTCCACACGAAGTCACATCCAAACGGGATGCTACGATTCTCATTTTTCTACGAGTTGTCGTATTGGACCCACTTTTTGCAAATCAACCAGTTGTTGGATCCCATGCATATTTTCAAGAATGTGGATAGCTTACTATGGGAACACATCACAGGAAAGAGAGATACTGCAGGGGCACGAATGGATTTGAAGGAGGTAGGCAAGATGTAGGTACTTTGGCCGCAGTCGAGTGCTGATAGTCACTTGCAACAACCTCGCATTCCTTGGGTTTTGTCCAGTAAAGAAGAGCGCCTTGTGAGGAAAATTATCAAGTCGACAAGCATGATGCATCCTCTCAGGTCCGCATTTTTTAAAGACGACCAATTATCAGGGGCTAAAATCCCATTGTTGGCATAAGATATGTCAGGTTTTTACTACAATGGATTGTAAGTGGCCTGCATATTTTGTTATTTGAAGTGTAGTCATTGTTCGCAATGCCTCTTCATTTGTGTGGTAGCTTGTACTACCTATTGCGATCACAGGATGCCTTACTCCAAAAATACACGGGGTGATTTACAGGTTGTCAAATTTAGTGCAATGGATCTCATAGAAGGAGATCAAGACATCCTCTATTGAATCTGCAAGGCAGGGAGAAGTGGAGATGGTCTATCTCTTTGAGAAGTACCTACCCATCAACATGCTCACGATACAAACCCACCTTTTTGGTGCATCTTGTAAATGAAGTGGAGATTGTTGGATTTGTCTATATGCGATGGATATTCTTCTTGGAGTGCTTCATGAAAACCCTGAAAGGCTTTGTGCGATAACGAGCTCGGCCAAAAGGTAGCATGGATGAAGGTTGGTTGATGTCTAAGGCGTTAGTGCATATTTCACAATGGCTACCAATGGTGGATTCAGACACCAGTATGCTATGGTCACTAAAGGACGATGATAGACTGACTGGAGATGTGGTGGTTGGAAATGAGATGGAAAAAATAATGGATGCTACAATGGAGGAGAAAGTGAATCATTTTTGTATGTTGCACCATGCCTCCATGGAGACGTGGCTCGCTAGGTACAAGCAAGCTAGGAAAGATCGAGAAGAAGCGCGATCTGAATTTCAGCATAGTACGCGCCATCGACCGATTCGATATTCCGAGGGCATAGAGGAGATGTTACGATTTATGTCAACGTGATGGTTGCATGGAGCATTGATTGCAGCATCTCGTGAAGGAGCGAAGGTCTCAACTGTCTCAACTAAGAAGTGGAAATTCTCGGGGGGATATAGTCCAAAGGTGACAATATGTTTAGTGTTTGTCATATCTAAATTTTATATGTGACAACTAATTGACTGTTTCAATGTATAGTACAGTGCAATGTGGTCACGCGGATGGCATTTTCACGTGGAGCGTATCGACAAAATGTGCTCCACAACAAATTGTGATATCATGGCCAAGTTCGAGCAAGAGAGCCAACGACGAGCAACAGATCCAAACATCATTATAGATGAGATGGAGTATTTTGGGAACTTCCAAAGTATTATCACAGTGGATTACCATAGCTTCTCCATGATCCTATTCGATGTGCAGTGGTTCAAAGTGGTACTTGAAGGAGCTGGGGCAACAGTTCGATGAGGTCCATCTGGATTTCTCGAAATAGATTCCGAAAAAAGATGGATGGAATTTGCACGAAACATTTGTATTGCTGATCCATTGTGAACAAGTGCATGAACTGATGTTTTTTAAAATTTTATTACAACATGGAAGATGTCACAAAAGTTAAATCTCTCTTGTATGTGATTTTGAATGGGTATTTTTTTTATCCAAACCCCCGACAACCTTGATGGTGGTATGTTGTACCTTCAGCTCCCCAAAGTGCAAGAATATATGATCAAAGCAATGTTCCCAGCGTAGATAAGGACAGTATGCAAATAGAGGGGTAGATATTACAAGGAGTGGAGGGCATCGAAAGCTTGGAGCATGTAGAGGAGCCACAATTGGGTAACAATGATGGAAATATAGGAGTCCAATAATTTTTGAGAATCAGGTCGACTCGTCCTTTTGTGGTGACCTATCTATCGACCTTCTAGTGTATGTAGAGTTGTGTCTAGAGATTGACATGGGACCATCAGGTACTTCATACTTGGAGCATTTTTCTACTCAATTTATTGAAGAATCACTTATAAGGATATATAAGATATGTGTTTTAAGTAAGATCATTTTTTGAATACTTATATTACCGTGCTTTGCTTGATTTATATTGATTATACTAACATCAATTTTTGTTTGTGCAGGTGATCTTTGTGGATATTTGGATTCTCACGATGAGTCGAGGGATGAGCAATGAGGAGCTACAGGAGATCTTCACACGTATGTCTCCAGATCAAATGGCTCGATTCAAAGATATGGTAGACCAAAAGCTGTCTCAGACACCATCATGGTGTTCTATTAGATCTATTTCAATGCGCTCTGATGCTTCAATTTCTAGTAGATGAGGTCGACTCTCCAGACTTGGGCTGGATGAAGGGAGTGGTTCTAGGGGTTGTTGCGGAGACGTGGATGCAGTGAGCCTGCGATCCGCTCAGGATACAAGTGCTACTCATCGCTCTCATGCAAGTTCGAGAGAGTGTGGCTCAGGTGGTTGTTGTGGAGGTACCAATGCAGTGACTCCGTCTCGTTGTTCTACTGGAGTTGCGCCACCTATGGGATTTGTCACACTTGTGGGGACATCCACTCTAGTCACTCCTGCTTTTTCTCAGCCGTCCTCAGGTAGCACCTCTATGGGTGCTACTCCGAGAGATACTATCCCCGTAGGTACACCAAATGTACAGGGGTCTCCTGGATATGCCGAGGATTGTGGTCGTAGGTGGGAGAGGACACATCTTAGGCATACCCCAGAGGGGTATGGATACCTTGTAGATGATAGGACAGGAGCCATCATCATGAATGATGAGGGGAGGAGAGTGATGGCTCATATATAGAGAGTTGTGCCAATAAGTTTTTTGCAACAACGTCTTGGATCATTGGAAGAACATACCGGACGGGAGCAAGCATCCTTGCATGAGGATTTTTCGATACCTGTCGCACCAAATAGGTTTTCCACAGGCTAGATGATGGAGTATATGCGTACGTACATGTCACATAGATGATCAAACACACGCAAGGCACTTAAGAGTGGGGCCTCAAAGCTCGAGTGGCTATACGCAGATGATTGTCTCAGACGGTATGCCTCTAGGCATTTCTGGTACTTTCAATTTTATGTCGACTCAGGGAGGAGGCTATAGATTCTCTAGGACGTTGGAGATAGCAGCGTGAGGCGGCGAGGGCATGACTGGAGGTAGGAGTGGTCCATCATCTTGGGAGTGGTGGCCACAAGACTTATCTAGAGGAATTTGTAAGTTTTTCTTTTGTTCTGCTTGCTTATTTTTTTGCAATATCCTTTGTACTGACAATCATGTTTCTAACAGTTGTATTTTCTTTTCTTTACAGCACTCCATTGTATGGACATGGCGGCCCAGTAAGTCACTCATCTTTCTTGTCCGTACTTACTAATTTTAATTAAAATGCATTATTGTATAGTGGATTGATGTGTAGTTGTTTCTTTTTTTGCAGAATCTGTTCGATACTCCTTTGCGACGGGATGAGGTTTCGAATGGCGAGGATCAATAGCTCGCCCTTGGATCCGTGGAGCACACATCCTCTTCTTTTTTGGTCATGTGATTTATGTATGCATTTTTTATGCACTATCTTATTATCATCCTTTGTATCTTGCCATGATTGTACCATCGCTTTCATTACGCGATATTGTATTTATTTTATATATCAGTCTTATGGATTCAAATACACTTTGCCTTCATGGAGATGAGCATTGTACACTTTACTGTAACTCTTTTGTACAGCCCAAATAAAGCACATAGTGCTATTTGTGGTAGGCACCATAAATGTTTTTTCCCCTGTAACTGTCACTATTAGTGTCGCAAATCTACTGCATGCGTCGCTATTAGCATCGTAGTTAGCGTCGCTATTTGTGTCACTGATGCAGATAGCGATGCATATAGCAACGATAATAGCGACTGTTCTATGACGTCACTAATACCAACATTTTTTGTGACAACGGGGGAAATTTTTTTTATGAACATTTTCATCACTTTGAACGTTGGTATGAGGCTTGTATCTTGTAGTGAACTTACCATCATCATCATATGATCTGATGATCATCATGACAATATCAATGTTGCTAATGGAGAAGCAGTTGCAAGAGGATTTAATTATTAACCATGCATGCTAGCTTTTGGAAAGTAATGTCTCCGTAGGTAGGATCATGATGATTTAATAATTTCCAAGGAAGGTAGCATAACTTATGAAATTCCCCCCTTAAAATTAATACTAAGATATCATGGCTTCAAACCTCAAATTTGCACTTCTAACATCCTCATCTCAATCTACCAAGTCCTTGCGAAATCTAAAAATCCCCCGAAAACCTCTAATTTATAACAAGGTCTTATCTTCTCTAGGTGATAACAATCCTTATGAGAAAATTTAAAATGGCCATGGCTAAGATTCACTAAGAAATTCTATCAAATTTTGTCTATAACACCACCTTTCTCCTATACAAAAACTTCCTTGCACCAATATCTCCTCGCCAAACTGCAAAGACCATCTTCCAAGGACAAAATATTGACTATATCTACATAGAATTAATATAAAAACATGGTAATAGTATCTCAGATGTATACAATTTGAGCAAAAAATTTGGTAAGTATTGATATGTGATGAACCTTTCTTTTGGTGCAAAATTTGTCAATTCTATATTGCTATGTATTGTCAAGTGTGGTGCAATTGCAAATTGTTTTGGACACATCAAATTATGGTGTATTTGGCCTAATGCACTAAAGGCTATAATCCTTAATCAACAAGACTATGTATTTAATCATTTTACATCATGAATAAAAGGGGGATGTAAAGAGTCGTGGGAAGGTGGTTGGAAGGGGTGGTCTTGTCCCTCTCTTCTTTATCTTCCAACTTGACGATTTTTTTTCTCTCTCTCATTCGTGTAACTCTCTTCCCTTCTCTAGTGCTTCATGTTAATCTTATGAGAGAGGGAGTGAGGATGGAATTTCTAGTGAAATATGTTGTGTGCAGAGGTTCATGGTTATTTTGTGGAGGAGAGAGCTTTGGTCCTTTCTTTTTGTGTTTTAAGGGTCCATGACAGTACTCACTCCCTTTCTTGGTTTTTTCTATGCTTGGAAGGAAGTTATTCATAAAAATGATGAACCCAAGGAATGCATCAAATCTACCAAACGAGCAAGCCTCATGGTGGCATCTACAATGCCTGTGCCCTCAAAAACCTGCAAGAAACACCCTTCCTCCCAACAAGAAGCCATGCTCACACACACAAGAATCTGGCACAAGAAATATGGCCATCATCTTCATCCTCACTCTCTCCTTCTTCCATGGATGAAAAGGGACAAAAAAGCACAAGAAATGAAAGAGAGCAAGAGTTGTGCCAATGCAGGGGAGAGGAGAAGATACATGCAAGAGGAAGATAAATGAGAGAAAAAGGGAGGTTGCAACCACCTCTCTCAACCACTTTTCCCCCAAAATCACACAAATCCTCATTCCCACTTCCTTTTTGTATTTCTTTAGAATATTTTTCTTACATGGTTTTTTCTTGAAACCTTAGAACAAGAAGGTTTGACTATTAAAAATAAAACAACCTCTCAACCTTTCAAATTGGAAGAGCGACATGGTTTTTTCTTGAAAATAAAAAATAAAACAACCTCTTACCTCGTTTTTTCTTGAAACTTAGAACAAGAAGGTTTGACTATTAAAAATAAAACAACCTCTCAAGCCTTTCAAATTGGAAGAGTCACACACACACACCTCAAGGCCATGACTTTATAATTATCAGTCATGCCTTTTACAATGCTTATCTTGAGATTTTGCAATGAAGTTACAAGGTTAAATTATCGAACTACATAAAATTTGCCGATGAAGATCATACTTGTGTGCCTAAATTTGCACAAATTTGGGGAACAAACCCAACACCCCCAGCCTGGCCTCCATCTTACGTGCATCTTTGTCCGTCTTCTTCTTCTTTTACATCTTTAGTAACACTATAATTTTCTTTTTTTTCTATTTTATGGTTAGCTTCTGAATCAATAGCAAGTTCATTATCAACTTCGTCCTATCGGCCATTGTTGTGCACAATGTCGATGCCATCACCATTGTCGTCTCTGATGTCATAGTATTGGTGCAAGGAATGGCGCTTCTTCTTCTTCTTCTTTTGAGACATTGTAACCCTACTCTTTTGCTTCTCTCAACACTATCTGACTGTAGTATGCATGCGATGATTGTCTTCCCCTCGTCCACATTTTGTGCTAAAATCTCCCATCACCGAATGCAGGTCTTCTTGAAGTAGAGGAGAAAAGGGTTGACATGGTAAGCTAGGGCACCCTAATTTGTCAAAGAGAAAAGCATTGCAATGGACAAAAGGACTGCATTGAGAGCAATAGCATTTGGACTACATTATGAATAATGAGACCAAAAATATCATGAATCGATGGGGTTCAATCCTCTGCATGAACAACATAAGAAACATTACAATTATCACCACCATTGCAACGAACATGAATCACATCAAATCTATCCTTCTTTCTCATTTTTTTCTTGTAAATTTTGAGAGTGTCAAGAATCCCAATGTGGGGTTGATCATGGTGTGTAAGAAAATGATTGATACATTATCACGAAGGATTGTAATAGATAAGGAACTCCATGGCTACAAAGAGAAGGCAAACAATATGCACACTCAACAAATGTTCTCTTCTTGTTTTTCATTGTATAGACTGGTTACATATATAAAGGAAGAGATACCAATCAATGATCCCTCACACTTTCCATGTGTGCCCCCATGTGACACCATACAACCCACACTTTACATGTGTGCCCTATGTGGCACACTTTACTCCACATCTCTCATCCATATTCATGCACCATACAATCTTAAGCACATAAGAGTGCTTTCACATATACACACCCGCAAACACCGAAGCTTACAATGCCAACACCCCCTCTTAATTGAGGTGTTTGATTTTACCTTGTCACCCATCCAATGTAGCATTGCATGACCACAATCGCTACTTCTTGCACAACCACAATCGCTACTTCTTAACATTCCCCCTCAATGCTATATTGGAGTGTTTATATGACTAGACACATCTAGTCCACCATATGCATGTTTTATGTGCGTATACAATGTTCGTTTGAGCATCACTTGCTCAGGTGAACCTACCCCATCCTTTTTGAACAATCCTAGATGTTCGGGAAAGGTATGACAAACCTCAAGGTGCAACAATCATGTGCATGCTTTACACCATGCACTCACAAATTCTTTTTGAGATCTCAATCTTGGGCAGAGGACCCTACACACATCCCTATCTTGATTCACCTTTGTCGTGAACACATGCATATGCATACATTCATTTTGACCCTCTAGGTGGGATCAGGAAAAGTACCCTCATACCATGTATGAAATACAAATTTCCATTTTCAACTCTCAAGCTCACCTATCATTTTCCATTATACAACAAACATATTTAGAAAGTATAACTTTACTTTTGTTTTGGTGTATGAATAGGGCTTTAAACATGACAAAAAACCAAAAAAGATAAGGTTTCCACATGGCATTCTCCTCATCCTTTCATTCAACCTGTTCTTTTCTATCTCTCTCTCACACTTTCTCACATCGACTTAGCAGAGTGCAGGCGACTCTTCCACCATCACCAAGAGAAGCTTCTTGTGACATTGTTGGAGGATTGAATAAATTGGTATTTTGGTCGCACATGTGTGTGGATTCTTCATCAAGAGAAAAAGTTCCATCTTTCAACTTTTCATGGGGGTCTTAAGTTCCCAGGCTTCGACATCGCTTGTTTATTGCTTGGTGATCTCGGCCATATGTAAGAACAATGTTGGCTCAGCTCACCCCATCTCGCCCAATCCTCCTGCAAAGGCTCCTTCTTTGTCTTCCTCTACATTTTGCTAGGCTAAGCCTTCTTCTGCATCTAGTGTAGCTTTTCCCATATCATTCTGTTCATTTTGCATTTCACGGGTTGGTCCATAGGTACGAACTCTCTGATGTTGCAGTAGTTTCCTGTGGTTCTTCCATCTCATATACATCCATTACCTTCTCATCCTCAGCCCCTTTTTCCTGTACTTCTATGTTATAGTATTTTCAAATCCATCTTTTGACATATTTGGATCTCCTGTATCTTTGGGCTTCTTGAAGTCTGTTTCTTACTGTGCATCTTGTTTATCCCACATCTGTTGCCTCTGTAAGGATTTTGTCTAGCTCATTTGTATCATTTGTCTACTCATCAATTTCTTCTTGAAATTCTCCTACTGGTTTTTGCTCCTTCATGGTCTTTCGAAGTTCATGCTCCTGGACTTCTACGGCTAGTTGAGGAATTGGTTCATGGGTCCGGTCTCTCCATACATCATCTACATTCTCCATTCTTGCTCCAAGCTCCTTTGCATATCCTTTTTCGTTTACAACCATTATCTCCGAGTGAGCTTCACAACCATATTTTGTCTCATTTATATCAGCATCTACAATTTGCAAAGGTTTCCCTTCTGCTTCAAGACATCTTCTTCTTGGAAAACACTTATGTCCTCCACATCAGGGGGAGCCTCCTCTCGAGTTTCTCCTCCAGTGTCGTGGACTATCTACTATTGCCCATCATCCAGAGCAATGGTGTCTAGAGGCTACTCGAAATTAGACACTCTTTCAGTCAGCATGTCTACACTAGTATAGGAGATCTCCGAAACATTTGCAAGTGCTCTCCTTCCTCTGCTTCTTCTGATGCATCCGCATCAGTACTCACTTTAGTTTGGCTAACTTCATCCATAGGCGCAAAAGGCCCATTTCTTAGGAGCTCCCTCTCAACGGTACCTGAAGCTTCATCTTCTCCCCCCTTGTCAGACTCCATGGGGGTAAGCGTTTGCACCTTCACATACTCCTTGCTCAATAGCAAGATCCAATAGGACAATAGTGTCCACAAACAACAACCCTTCTCTTATTTGAGCATTTTTCCATGCTCAAAAACAGTAATTGATGAGGCAAAACAAAAAAATACCTTTGACTTCTAACAGTAGCTTCTTTGATGATGATGGATCCACTTAGTTGTTGTGAAAAACTCCATTTCCAGCTTCCATTATACAAAGATCCTTCATTTGATGGCCTCTTCATAATTCTCAAAAGATTTTAGCTCCCTTGAAATCGTGAACCAGCATAATAATGAGTGTGTAAGATTTTTAAGGAAAGAATGGCTAAAACATACTAAGGCTAAATTCGAGAAAACCACATACAATGATATCTCCACATTTAAGTACACCATGATCAACAGCCCTAAACCTTGGCTCTAATACCATGTCAAGAATCCCAATGTGGGGTTGATCATTGTGTGTAAGAAAATGATTGGTACATTATCATGGAGGATTGTAATAGATAAGAAACTCCATGGCTACAAAGAGAAGGCAAACAATATGCACGCTCAACAAATGTTCTCTTCTTGTTTTTCATTGCATAGACTGGTTACATATATAAAGGAAGAGATACCAATCAATGATCCCTCACACTTTCCATGTGTGTCCCCATGTGACACCATACAACCCACACTTTACATGTGTGCCCTATGTGGCACCATACAACCCACACTTTACATGTGTGCCCTATGTGGCACACTTTACTCCACCTCTCTCATCCATGTTCATGCACCATACAATCTTAAGCACATAAGAGTGCTTTCACATATACACACCCACAAACACCGAAGCTTACAATGCCAACACCCCCTCTTAAGTGAGGTGTTTAATTTTACCTTGTCACCCATCCAATGTAGCATTGCATGACCACAATCGCTACTTCTTAACAGAGAGCATCCCTGAGTAGCCCCTTGGCAGGATTGCCAAAAATGATGAACCCAAGGAATGCACCAGATCTACCAAAAGAGCAGGCCTCATGGTGGCATCTACAATGCATGTGCCCTCAAAAACCTCAAGAAACACCCTTCCTCCCAACAAGAAGCCATGCTCATACACACAAGAATCTGGCACACAAGTAATATGGCCATCATCTTCATCCTCACTCTCTCCTTCTTCCATGGATGAAAAGATACAAAAAAGCACAAGAAAGGAAAGAGAGCAAGAGTTGTGCCAATGCAAGGGAGAGGAGGAGATATGTGTAAGAGGAAGATAAAGGAGAGACAAAAGGAGGTTGCAACCACCTCTCTCAACCACTTTTCCCCCAAAATCACACAACTCATTCCCACTTCCTTTTTGTATTTCTTTAGAATATTTGTCTTACATGGTTTTTTCTTGAAGCCTTAGAACAAGAAGGTTTGACGGTTAAAAATAAAACAACATCTCAACCTTTCAAATTGGAAGAGTCACACACACACACCTCAAGGCCATGACTTTATAATTATCAGTCATGCCTTTTACAATGCTTATCTTGATATTTTGCAATGAAGTTACAAGGTTAAATTATAAAACTACATAAAATTTGCCAATGAAGATCATACTTTTGTGCCTAAATTTGCACAAATTTGGGGTTTATCAAATGAATAATTGCCTTCCAAGCACATAAAAATCCCAGGAAAGGGAGGCTGCGAATACTGTCACGAACCCTGAAAACACAAAAAGAAAGGACCAGAGCTCTCTCCTCCACACAATAACCATGAACTTTTGCACACAATAGATTTCACAAGAAATTCCATCCTCACTCCCTCTCTCATAAGATTGACATGAAGCACTATGGAAGGGAAGAGAGTTACGCAAAATGAGAGAGAGAAAAAGAATCATCAAGTTGGAAGATAAAGAAGAGAGGGACAAGACCACCCCTTCCAACCACCTTCCCACGACTCTTCACATCCCCCTTTTATTCATGATGTAAAATGATAAAATACATAGTCAGTGCATTAGGCCAAATACACCATAATTTTATGTGTCCAAAACAATATGCAATGGCACCACACTTGACAATACATAGCAATATAGAATTGAGAAATTTTGCACCAAAAGAAGGATTCATCATTCTCCCACACTAGAGAGGTGAGCTCCTGTGAACCAAGATTGGTGAAGACCTGCAACTCTTCATCACTTTGCTTCGTCACACTCTCACACTAATTCTTTAGACTCCACTAGAACATACAAAGGATCTCCCATCTGCCTTTGGTCCATAAGAGAATAACTCCCACAATATGGTAATAATAACTTTTGGCACCTTGAAGCTTCATGCAAGAAAGGCCCCATAAAAATATTTTGTATTAGGCACACCCTCACTTATAATTTTGTCGATGAAGATCTCCTCTCATGGCCTCTTTATCTTGGACATGGATATGATTGCAGCTTGGGCTTTGACCATTATCTTGATTAGTTTATGTGAAAGAGAAGAGGTTAGGGGTTATATGTAAATGAAACTTAAGAGATAGGGTTTCTTTATTGTATTTTCTTGATGATGGATAAGGGAAAAAATCTGCCGCAGTGCAATCCATCATTGTGAGTTTGCTTTAGTGTTGATCGACCGATGATGTCAATGATTGAGCTTCCATCATCTTTGTTTTGCCAAGTTTGGTGATCTGCGCTACAAGTCATGGTTGTGTCGATTCTTCCCTGACATGAATCTCATAATGCTAGTGATTGTGTCATCGTTTTCTTGCTGATCTAGATTTGACGATGGGGCAAGAGGCACTAATAGGTTGTCAGATAAGAAATAATCAAGCAACCCATTGCTTTCAAATTGCTATTATGCTACCATTTCATTGGTTCTCATGTTTTCTGGTTCAACCACCATTAATGCTCTCTCTATATGCTATTGTAGAAATTTCAAGCATGTCATCTTTTCATCCAATTTATTTTTCTCGACAACATAAATTTGTTTCTGTCAAGTAGAATTTGGACATCAATCTCTCTCAGAAACCCCAAATCTTGGCTTCTCTACATGTTATCAAGGATCAGCTCCCTCCTAGTAGACACACCAATGAGTAGCTGCCTTCCAAGCATTGAAAAATCCCAGGAAAGGGAGGCTGTGAATACTATCACGGACCCTGAAAACACAAAAAGAAAGAATCAAAGCTCTTTCCTCCACACAATAACCATGAACCTCTGCACACAACATATTTCACACGAAATTCCATCCTCACTCCCTCTCTCATAAGATTAACATGAAGCACTAGAGAAGGGAAGAGAGTTACATAGAATGAGAGAGAGAAAAAGAAGTATCAAGTTGGAAGATAAAGAAGAGAGGGACAAGACCACCCTAACTTCCCATGACTCTTCACATCCCCCTTTTATTCATGATGTAAAATGATAAAATACATAGTCTTGTTGATTAAGGTTTATAGCCTTTAGTGCATTAGGCCAAATACACCATAATTTGATGTGTCTAAAACAATCTGCAATTGCACCACACTTGACAATACATAGCAATATAGAATTTAGAGATTTTGCACCAAAAGAAGGGTTCATCACCTAAGGAATGCACCAAATCTACCAAAAGAGCAGGCCTCATGGTGGCATCTACAATGCCTGTGCCCTCAGAAACTTGCAAGAAACACCCTTCCTCCCAACAAGAAGCCATGCAAAATAGGCTTCGAATTTATATTATACTTTGTTGTGAACATGGTATTTATAGAACCTATTATCTGAAAAATCTGCTCTTAATAGCATGGAAATCGGTCATGTAATGTTCAAGGGTAACAACATAAAATTGTATTTTACTTTTCCAAACATTTTTTGTCATTCAAATCCCAAGACCATTGATGAGTACTCCTAAACTTAAGGATTAATGAGTTTAAATCTTCATCTTCCTCACCTTGAATCTGACACCCTAAATAGTGTATAACCCATTTTAGCTCCAAAAAATCCTTAGGAACCAAAGGTTCAAACCCTCTAAGCTCTGGTTCAACTGCATCCCCATAGATAATAAAATACATCACTCTCTCTTTGGGATGAGGTAATACTACCTCACATATACTTGGCATGGCGAGCTTTGCTTGCTTTCAATTGCCTTCTATGATATCCCCCTAGCTACCCTTTAGAATAATGATACGACTTTTGCCTATTCCTCATAGAGTGCTTAAGGGACTCATATAACCAAGGAGTGGTAGTGGAGTTTTTCTTTTGTAATCCAAAGCCAAAAGTAGACAAAGATTTACTTATTTTATAATATTCATTTGTTTGTTCACATCCAACTGAGCATTTCCTAGGAATAGGCAATATTTGTTTCATTTGTTGCACATCATTATTAGTTTTAGATTCTTGCTATTCTAAATACCTCTAGAAGTGAAATTTCTTCTAGATATCGCATCTCCCTAAATTGAAATTCTGACTTTTCTTTTTGTAACTCATCAATTTTCTTCATTGCTTCATTCACAGCTGTCATTGCTGCCTCATGTTCTATTTCCAAGCCTCATTTAATTCTCTGATTATCCTATCATAATTACAATGACCTTCATTAAAAGTCTCTGCAAATATATTTAAAGTCGAAGATGGGTCGTCTCTATCATGATGTAATATCATCTATTGCAAAGGCTTGCAACTATCCTTGTTTCTTCTCTCTCTTTCTTTCTTTCCTAGCTGGCAATAATAAGTTCTTTTAGCAACCACTGGAAGTTGTTCAAACCCAAGAGGTAGATTATCTACCTCATAAGGAAATGTTGTAACTAAACTCTCCTCAAGTTTGCTATGATCATTCTCAATAGTATCGACTTCATCCATAGTTATTAAGGAGCTTATTGAATTTTCATCTAGGTCAAATGTTCTTGCCTCATCCTCCTCTTCCGCTAAAGAATTAGGTGAAAAATTTTCCGATCTGTTATGTGCAAAAAATGCATCCCTAAGGTTACCTTCTTCCTCATCTTTACAAAATCCAGGACATGTTTCAAGACATAAACCATTCAAATCATTGACTTCATGGATTCCATTCTCAAGATATTTATCCTCCATTGTTGAAACCATTAAACAGTCTAGGGTTGTGTCTTCTGATGTGGATAACCAGGGAGTAATATCGTTGTTAGAGTCATTATCTGATGAAAAATTAACAACATATTCACCAATAGCCACTTGTTCCACTTTGTTAGGTTGATGCACAACATTCACCTCTACTTTTTCTACTCTTGTTGGTTGCTATGCTTTAAATAACCAGGCATTAAGCCGGTCCTCTCTACTTTTGAATCATAGAATTCACTATTGGATTTTTCATCCATCTCGCTAACTACTTCATATTTTGACTCCCTTAAAAACCCTTTTGTGATAACTTGTATCTTGACCCTATCATTTTGAGAACCAATCACAATTGAACCTTTATACCAATCCTGAGTGCACCTTGCTTGATATAACCAAGGTCGACCCAACCGCATAAGGCCAGTCCTCTCTACTTCTGAATCATAGAATTCACTATTGGGATTTTCATCCATCTCGCTAACTACTTCATCTTCTGACTCCCTTAAAAACCCTTTTGTGATAACTTGTATCTTGACCCTATCATTTCGACGACCAATCACAATTGAACCTTTATACCAATCCTGAGTGCACCTTGCTTGATATAACCAAGGTCGACCCAGCCACATAAGGCTAGTCAATCATAGAATTCACTATTGGATTTTTCATCCATCTCGCTAACTACTTCATCTTCTGACTCCCTTAAAAACCCTTTTGGGAAAACTTGTATCTTGATCCTATCATTTTAAGGACCAATCACAATTGAACCTTTATACCAATCCTGAGTACACCTTGCTTGATATAACCAAGGTCGGCCTAGCAACACATAATATGAAGAGATATTTGACAATGAGTGAACTACTAAGTAATTCACGTGAAATTCGAGGCCAGCAATTATAGATTTTACATTGCCAAGTAACCCCAAATGAATCATTTTCCTCTAATCAGCCACACATAAAACTATATGGGTAGCTTCTATATTCTTCAACCCTAATTCTTGCATCGTTTGTTTTGTCATCCAATTGACTGTTGAGCCACCATCTAGCTGTACTTCACTTAGCAAGTGGCCATTAATAGTAGTATCTATAACTGGAGCTCTTGGATCCACAAATAAATCTACTATTTTTACATCTCGAGTTTTTTTTCTTTTGGAAGCAATTGCGGTTACTTTAAAAGCATTAGTCTCAACCCTTTTCCTTTGACACCAAACTAATTTATGATAAATTTGCTTTCCACATGTAGGCTATATTCCAACAATTGTTGAAGGTTAATGGTCAAAGATACTTGTTCTAACATAGCCCAAAGATCATAGGTCTTGTTCATGAATTATGTTGGCTCTTTACTTTCTTCCTTGGGAGGCATGAGTCATTCGAGAAAAGGAGCTACCCCTACTCGATTCTTAGGATTTGCTAAGGGTACGGGTACTAATGGATGGTTAGAGGAATGCTTTGGAGAATCTGACTTGGGTAGCTCTACATTAGGATCTATATCCTTAGATTTATCCTTCACTGCTCCTTTTGATTGGGAACTTTCTCCCCCCAGACCATGCTCCTTTTGTTGTTGTTTTTGCACTCTAGTAACAACACCAATCATGGGGTCAGCCTTAAAGGTCACCTTATGTGGTAAGAATTTAGACCTAACCCCAACCTCTTGCCTTGTTGTTTCTACTTCAAGTAAATTTGTGGATGAGGTTGAGGGTTCATTAGAAACTTGCTTACCCTTGTCATTAGTTTTGTTATATTCTTGCTTAGGAAAATTCTCTTTATGATGCCCTTCACCGCTACACCTCCTACAAAGAGGAGTAAAGTCTTGATTTTTACGTGCATTTGGACAATATGTAGCTATATGGCCTTCATGTTGGCATTGATAACAAATTACCGGTCCCCTAGACCTTTGTTGTCCACTTTGCCCCATTGGAGTACAAAAAGCTATATGACTTCCTCTGTTTCCATCACTATTGTAATTATTTCAGGGTACTGGGGGTCTACCTTGGGTTGGTAATCCTCTCAACCTAAAAGGTTGATTAGGTGGTCCAATCTCATAAGTTGTATTATTACGATCCATGTAATTATAATTCATTTGCATTGAATGAACTTGTTGTTTCTCTTGACCTATCTTATGCCAACAATTTATATCTAGATGCCCTATCTTAAGGCAAAAAGTGCAAAACAGTCGATGGTTAGGCATTAGTCTTGAAGGCGTCGGACACCTAGGCCATACCCATGACACTTACCACACTAGATATTGCATCTAGGTGGGTTTGGAGTTGAGCTGCTTGAGGATTGTTGTGCAGTAGAAGACCATGTTGTTATCAAATAAATTTCTTTCAAGGGTGCTTGTACTGCACCCACGATTTCCTTCTTCAACTTTCCTAGGGATTTTGCAATAATATCAGCTACTTTCACTTCATTAAGAGGGGACTGATATTGCGGCATAGAAGGCATTCTTGTCTGCATCACATAGGCTAGAATTGAAGTATACGGATTTAAAGGTACACTTGATACATTTGAACTTGCAATTACTGATGGATTTAAAGGAATGGTCACATAAGACACGTTCTTATATATCACACTTGAAGTGCTCGGACATTCCATCCGAGGTTATTTGAATAAATCCCTCTATCGTTGTTGGCTAAGTTTCACTTCTTCCCACCATCTAGCATGTGTTTTAGCATCTGCCAGTGTAGCTAGCCATTATCAGCTAACATGCTAATGAACTTCAAGATTAAGCCCATCAATAAATTTACGCTTTTGTGTGGGCTTATCAAGGGCTAGATTCATCTTTTGAATAATTGTCTCCATACGCCCAATGTAATGTTCAACCCTTTCAATTGTTGCTTGGGACACAAATAATCCAATTGAAGGGCTAGTCTATCTTGGAAACCTTGCCATCAAAATTTTTCTAGGAATGCTCTTGATAAGGCAGCATAAGTCACTTTATGTTGAGCATCTAAGTTCCCATACCACCTCGATGCTTCATCTTTTAGTGTTGTAGGGAAGATATGAATCTTTTGGTCATCGTCTACTATCTCATTGGTGACACAGGTCACCTCAAATCTTTGCAAATGTGCATCAGGATCTTTGTCCCACAATCCCCCAATTTGTATGAAGTCAACTAATCTGACTGGGTTGCGAGTCATTATTTCTCTAAATAACATCTATAGCCCTAAATCTTTGGTAATATCAAACCACACAGGTTTCTTGGGCTCCTTAAATAAAGATCTTAAACCTAGATTAGGTACGTCTTGAATTGAATCTCCCTTGTGGGAAATTCTAAACAAAGATCGTAGTTCAAAATTCGCTATTCGCCCCATGGAACCTCTTTTGACTCCTTAAATAATTGGCGCAATTTGAAATTCAACTCTAAATCCCAATCAAAAGACTGTTCAGTACTCCCTACTGTAGCATTAGCTTCACTCTCTCTACTTTTGCTACTTTGTCTACTCCTTTCCCTAGTGACACTACTAGTATTCATTTTAAATTATTTACTAATCAGCAAAAGTGTGGGAGAGGAAGGGAGACAGAGGCATGATTAAAATAATCATGGTGGCCATTTTCTTCATTTTTCAGCAGTACAGATAATGGATCGTGTTTTATGCTTCATTAAACATGTTAATTTAAAGAGTTATCAGAGCCCAGTTCTTAAAAACACTCCTCACGTCTCTCCCATCCAGTTTGCCTGAGTCATTGCCGTCATCATCATCAAATGTAGAAGGATCAACACGACAGTTCCCAAGATTGAGAGAATCCTTTTGAGATAGAGTGTGTTCTCAAAGAGAGATAGAGGTGGAAAGTGCCATCTATTCTCCAAGTGCCATTATGTAGGAGAGGTAGAGGAGGAGGGTACCATCAATTGCCATCCTATTGGTGCTATTGTAGAGAAAATAAGGTCCAGAACAACATCTAGAAGTCAGTACTACTCAAATTAACTTCCAAGTTCATGCCAATTGTGGTCTTCCCCTCCATCGCCATGATTTCTCCCTTGTGATCAATATAGAGCCTCAATATACTTGGGGGCACCATATTTTGATATTAATAATGTTTCAAAGTAATAACATCAAATTAATTTTCTTTTTCTTTAACCCTAAGAAAATTTCATAAAACATAAAAAACCATATTTTCACTTTTCCATAAAATATCCTAAATTTTTTGAGTTAAAAATATGGTATTTATCAATAAATATTGTAATTTTCATTCAAAATAAATATTTTTTATTTTTAGAACATATTTAATCTCTTTCAAAAATTTGAAAAAAAATTAAAAAATCTTTTAATAGTATAAAACTTATTTTAAAAATATTATATCTCATAAATTTTAATCGAATATTTTATAAAAATGTATATATGTCATTTTAAAGCCATTTTAAAGCGTTTCTTGCTATTTTTTATTTTTGAAATATACAATCAAACATACATAAATACTAGCAACTATTCAAAGTTGAAAATCAAGTTTTAAGACATTAGAAAAAAAAATTAAACCAAGAAAATTATAATTTCATACTAATTTTTATTAAACGAAATAGGCGCTTACTTGAAAATACACAAGTCGAGATTTTGTCGGAAGTACGCATCCCACAGTCCAGTTAAGAAGTGGGGTCCATATAGTCGTCTCGAACACAAGCTCTTAGCTTTTTCACTTCCTAGCAACTCCTCACTTATTGATTTACTTGTCACAATACGAATGGCCCTTAAGAGTTTAAAGGTATTAAGCTTTAATTAAAAGATTAAAGTCCATGGCTATGGCTTCTTCAACATTGCAACGTCTAAATGGGGAGAAAGTAACTAATTCAATATCTTGTCTATCTCTCCACCAAACTGCACAAGAGGTAGAGAGATTTGAAGAGGAGAAACTCTTCTACCAACGTATAATCTCAGTCTACCCAAGTATATTGAGGCTCTATATTGATCATAAGGGAGAAATCATGGCGATGGAGGGGAAGACCACAATTGGCATGAACTTGGAAGTTAATTTGAGTAGTACAACTTCTAGATGTTGTTCCGGACCTTATTTTCTCTACAATGGCACCAATAGGATGGCAATTGATGGTGCCCTCCTCCTCTACCTCTCCTACATAATGGCGCCTGGAGAAGAGATGCACTTTCCTCCTCTATCTCTCTTTGAGAACACACTCTATCTCAAAAGGATTCTCTCAATCTTGGGAACTGTCGTGTTGATCCTTCTACATTTGATGATGATGACGACAATGACTCAAGTAAACTGGATGAGAGAGACGTGAGGAGTGTTTTTAAGAACTGGGCTATGATAACTCTTTAAATTAACATGTTTAATGAAGCAAAAAACACGATCCATTATTTGTACTGCTGAAAAATGATGAAAATGGCCACCATGATTATTTTAATCATGCCTTTGTCTCCCTTCCTCTTCCACACTTTTGCGTCTCTGCCCAAATCTCCCTCTCCTCTACATTCGGCACCATCGGAAAATACGTCCCCCAAGATCCCATGCTTCTTCTTCTTCTTCCTGATTCATTTTAACGGCCTCTTCCTCCCTCTTCTGATTTTTATTTTTTTCCTTTCTTCTCCTTCAATTCATTTATTTTCCCCCCAAACCTTAGAAAGCTTAAACCTTCCAATCCTCCTATTTCAACTTACCACCATCATCGTATGACCTAATGATCATCACGCCTTCATCATGACAATATCAATGTTGCTAATGGAGAAGCAGTTGCAAGATGATTTAATTCTTAACCATGCATGCTAGCTTTTGGAAAGTGATGTCTCCGTAGGTAAGATCATGATGATTTAATAATTTCCCTAGAAGGTAGCATAACTTATGAAATTCCCCCTGTAAATTAATACTAAAATATCCTCGCTTCAAACCTTAAAATTGCACTTCTAACATCCTCATCTCAACCTATCAAGTCCTTGCCAAATCTAAAAATCCTCCGAAAACCTCTAATTTATAACAAGGTCTTATCTTCTCTAGGTGATAACAATCCTTCCTAGAAAATTTAAAATGGCCATGGCTAAGATTCACTAAGAAAGTCTATCAGATTTTGTCTATAACATCGGTGACCTTTCTCCTGTACAAGAACTTCCTTGCACCAACATCTCCTTTCCAAACTGCAAAGACCATCTTCCAAGGACAAAATCTTGATTGTATATGCATATAATTAATATAAAAATACGGTAATAGTATTTCAAATGTATATAATTTTAGCAAAAAATTTGGTAAGTATTGATATGTTTCTAGGTGTTGTAAAAGACTGAGTAGTCAACTAATGTCATGTGTCTAGCCAGTTGCTTGCTCAAAGACACAAGCTTGTTAATTTTCATTGCCATAGTACCCTCCATTGTGGAGTGCATTGAGCAGGTTGCAAAGGATAGACATCGACAAATTGAGTCAAGGTAGAGATGTTAGGTCTTGTGCATGACACATGTTGTCGATAACAAGATGGTTACATGCATTGTTGGAGGTAGAGAGGTATATGGTGTTAAGTTGCAATATGGTCATGTTGGTTGCTTGTAATAGTATCAAACTTGGTGGCTCCTTTTTTGGATTCTAGTAGCTAATATTAATATTTATGTTTGAAATGGAGCTATATGGGTACAAATATTAGCATCGTGCACATAGATGTCAACTACAAAGGAATTATATCTTCAAAATTCATGATAGATGCTATAATTATCGATCAATAGGTGCAAAATACAACTAGATCCCCAATAAGAGGTTGGTATGAGTTCCATTGGTGTCAAATCAATGGAGAGCTATTTACTAAACTTCCAGTATATTCCCAACACCTTCCTATGGATATTGCATGTTACAAGTGGCATGCAATGTGGCATGGATTTTTGGAGATCCTTTTTATATGCATGCACAAGAGAAGGGGATACTTTGTTGGATTGCAATGTGGGTTGTGGTGACATTGCATCAATAATAGTGGATTCTCAAAGACAAGTTGTATGCTTACATTGCTCTATTGAAGATGGGAGATTATTAATAGACAAGGTAACATATTTAACTAAATGTCTATAATGCCAAAACCTAACAAAGTTCCCTTTTTTTCATAGCAATACATTCATGTTCTTACATTCACTGATATTCATAATTATCCCCAAAAACTAGGAAGCTTATTGTGTTTTATGTGAATAGGATGCTTCTATGTAGACATCTAAAGCAAAAGGGACTAGTCAAATCCTCAGAGGCAGACAAATATTGGGTCATTTTGAAACTAGGACTTGCCAAGTTTTTAGCGGAAATACGTGCATTGTTTGATATTTCCATATGGAGCTTGATGAAGGAAGAGAACACGAATGAGCTACTCCAAGTCATAAGAAGTGATTATATAAAGAAAACAATGCAAGTACCATAGTTTGTATTTCAGTATGGTCAAGGCAAGTGTAAGATAATTCCTAAAACTTAATATTTGAGACCAAGCCACACTCCTAAAATATTAAATGGCTATACTTTATCCCTACAATGATACTACTTGTGGATGACAGTATAGAGAAGGTTCAAAGCAACTCATTTAGCTCCTTTATGTGTCCATCTACATTTCAGGAAAATCCTATGGATACCGTCGTCTTGGAACATATGCTTCCCTATTTGATTGAGTTAGAAAGTTTTCATGGGGAGACAATAGTTTATTAGAGAACACCCATTTCATCATCCAATAATGGAGCTAGATTGATATTTGATGTTTGCAATCAATTATGTCCATTTACTTTATGTGTTGCAATCCTCTAACTTATAAAACACAATGGATTCTATATATTCTTATGTAGTATATTTATGCAATGCATTGTGAAATACATTTGTGTGTCAAAATATGCACAAAATATTTTAATTGCTAAAGTTTGGAGTGCAAAATGGTACATTCTTGGAGAAATATCTGATGCATATAATGAAGCAATACAATACAAAGTTATATTTTATAGAGATTCTAAAGTAATTGCAAGTTAGTTATAAACATATGCATGACTTCAATACATATGTAGACCTAATCAGATGTGTGTGTGTGTGTGTGTGTGTGTGTGAAACGTGTAAGTGTTTGTGTATGTGGTTTTGCTTATCTTACTACCTATATTATTTTAGCTATAGGTTCGGAAAGCCCTGAGCCTCCAGAGGGCTTCCCAAACCTACTCCATTTTCCAAACCTCCTCTCTTTAATCGAAACCCCCTCCCCTCCTCTCTTTCTCACGTGTAATATCTCATTTTCTCTTCCCCTTCCCTTTTTTCATTAAAGCCTCCCCTCCTCACCTCCCTTTTTTTAATTAAAACCCCATTCCCTTTTTAATTAAATTCCTCCTCCCTCCCCCCTCTCTCTCATGTGTAGGGCTTAAGTTCTCTCTCTCTCTCTCTCTCTCTCTCTCTCTCTCTCTCTCTCTCTCTCTCTCTCTCTTAGATTAAAATTTTTTAATTAAACATTTTAAAATATTTTTTTAATTTAAAATTTTTCAAACATAGTTTTTCACACACTTTGAGAAGAAGAAGAAGAATGATAAAAAGAAAAAGACGGAGAGAGAAGGGGGAGAAAGAGGAAAGAGAATAGTCTTTTTTAATTAAACATTTTTCTTCTCCCCCTCCCCTCTCTCTCTCATGCGTAGGGGCCTAGGTTCTCTCTCTCTCTCTCTCTCTCTCTCTCTCTCTCTCTCTCTCTCTCTCTCTCTCTCTCTCTCTCTCTCTTAGATTAAACCTCGAGAGGGCTTCCCAAACCTACTCCCTTTTCCAAACCTCCTTTCTTTAATCAAAACCCCCTCCCCTCCTCTTTTTCTCATGTGTAATATCTCATTTTCTCTTCCCCTTCCCTTTTTTCATTAAAGCCTCCCCTCCTCACCTCCCTTTTTTAAATTAAAACCCCATTCCCTTTTTAATTAAATTCCTCCCGCCCTCTCTCTCATATGTAGGGCCTAGGCTCTCTCTCTCTCTCTCTCTCTCTCTCTCTCTCTCTCTCTCTCTCTCTCTCTTTCTCTTTGATTAAACTTTTTAATTTAAACTTTTTTAAATTAAAAATTTTAAAAGAATTTTTTAATTTAAAAATTTTTAACATAGTTTTTCACACACTTAGGAGATAGAATAAAAGAGAGAGAGAGAAGAAGAAGAAGAAGGATAAAAAGAAGAAGACAGAGAGAGAAGGGGGAGAAAGAGGAAAGAGAATAGCCTTTTTTTAATTGAACATTTTTTTTCTCCCCCTCCCCCCTCTCTCTCATGTGTAGGGCCTAGGTTCTCATTCTCTCTCTCTCTCTCTCTCTCTCTCTCTCTCTCTCTCTCTCTCTCTCTCTCTCTCTCACTCCCCTTTAATTAAATCAAACTTCTTTTTACATTAAAACTCTCTCTCTCTCTCTCTCTCTCTCTCTCTCTCTTTCTCTCTCTGATTAAAATTTTTAATTAAACATTTTAAAAGTTTTTTTTAATTTAAAATATTTCGAACATAGTTTTTCACACACTTTGAGAAGGAGAGAATAAGAGAGAGAGAGAGAAGAAGAAGAAGAAGAAGAAGAAGGATAAAAAAAAGACGAAGAGAGAAGGGGGAGAAAGAGGAAAGAGAATAGTCTTTTTTGAATTAAACATTTTTCTTCTCCCCCTCCCCCCTCTCTCTCATGCATAGGGCCTAGGTTCTCTCTCTCTCTCTCTCTCTCTCTCTCTCTCTCTCTCTATGATTAAACATTTTAATTTAAATTTTTTAATTAAATATTTTAAAATCTTTTTTAATTTAAAATTTTTCGAACATAGTTTTTCCCACACTTTGAGAAGTAAAAGAGAGAGAGAGAGAGAGAGAGAAAGAAGAAGAAAAATGATAAAAAGAAAAAGAGAGAGAGAAGGGGGAGAATGAGGAAAGAGAATAGTCTTTTTTTAATTAAATATTTTTCTTCTCCCCTTCCCCCTCTCTCTCATGCGTAAGACTTAGGTTTTCTGTCTTTCTCTCTCTCCCTCCTTTCATTAAGTGAAATTTCTTTTTAAATCAAAAGTCCCTCTCTCTCTCTCTCTCTCTCTCTGATTAAACTTTTTTAATTAAATATTTTAAAATATTTTTTTAATTTAAATTTTTTGAGCATAGTTTTTCACACACTTTGAGAAGGAGATAAAACAAAAGAGAGAGAGAGAGAGAGAGAGAGAGAGAGAGAAGAAGAAGAAGAAGAAGAAGAAGGATAAAAAGAAGAAGACAGAGAGAGAAGGGGGAGAAAGAGGAAAGAGAATAGTTTTTTTTAAATTAAACATTTTTCTTCCCCCTCCCCACTCTCTCTCATGCATAAGGCCTAGGTTCTCTCTCTCTCTCTCTCTCTCTCTCTCTCTGAGATTAAACTTTTTAATTTAAACTTTTTAAATCAAACATTTTAAAAGCTTTTTTTAATTTAAGATTTTTCGAACATAGTTTTTCACACACTTTGAGAAGTAAAAGAGAGAGAGAGAGAGAAGAAGAAGAAGAAGAAGAAGGATAAAAAGAAAAAGACGGAGAGAGAAGGGGAAGAAGAGAATAGTCTTTTTTTAATTAAATAATTTCTTCTCCCCTCCCCCCTCTCTCTCATGCGTAAGACTTAGGTTCTCTCTCTCTCTCTCTCTCTCTCTCTCTCTCCTTTAATTAAATCAAATTTCTTTTTAAATCAAGTCTCTCTCTGTGATTAAACTTTTTAATTTAAACTTTTTTAATTAAATATTTTAAAAACTTTTTTTAATTTGAAATTTTTGAACATAGTTTTTCACACACTTTGAGAAGGAAGGAGATAGAATAAAAGAAAGAGAGAATAAGAAGGATAAAAAGAAGAAAACGGAGAGAGAAGGGGGAGAAAGAGGAAAGAAAATAGTCTTTTTTTAATTAAACATTTTTCTTCACCCCCTCCCCCCTCTCTCTCATGCATAGGGCCTAGGTTTTCTCTCTCTCTCTCTCTCTCTCTCTCTCTCTCTCTCTCTCTCTCTCTCTCTCAAATTAAACTTTTTAATGTAAACTTTTTGTTTAATTAAAATAAGGAGAGACAGAGAGAGAGAGAGAGATATATATATATATATATATATATATATATATATATATATATATATATATATATATATATATATATATATATATATATATATATATATATATATATATATACAAAGAGCAAAAAAGAAAGAAGAGGAGAGGGATGGAGAGAGAGAGAGGGGTTGAGAGAGAGAAAGAAAAAAGGAAAAGAGAAAAGAGAGGGGGGAGAGAGAGACAGAGAGAAGAAAATGAGAGAGAAAATTAGAAGAAGAGAAAGAATTATAGAGAAAAGAAAGATAAAATTTAAAAGAAAGAGAAAAGAAAAAGAAAAAAAACTTTTTTTAAATTAAAATAAGGAGAGAGAGAGAGAGAGAGAAATATACAAAGAGCAAAAAAGAAAGAAGAGGAGAGGGAGGGAATAGAGAGAAAAAGAATTATAGAGAGAGAAAATATAAAATTTAAGAGAGAGAGAGAGAGAAAAAAGAAAAAAGGAAAAAAGAGGTGAGAGGGAGGACTGAGATAGAGAGAAGAAAATGAGAGAGAGAAAATAAGAAGAGAGAGAATTTGAACACGGAGAGAATTATAGAGAAAGGAAAGATAAAATTTAAAAGAAAGAGAAAAGAGAAAAATTTAAAGAGAGAAGAAAAAACAAGAAAAAAGAGGAGAGAAAAGGAAATGAGAGGAGAGGCGGGAGAGAGAGAGAAGAATAAGAATAAGAATAAGAAGAAGAGAGAGAAAAAGAGGAAGAGAGATGGAAAATAGAGAAAAGAGAAAAATATTTTTAAAATTTAAATATTTTTTGAGAGAGAGGAAGGGAGAGAGGAGAGAGGGGGAGAGAGAGAGAGAGAGAGAGAGAGAGAGAGAGAGAGAGAGAGAATATAAAATTTAAAAGAGAGAAGAAGAGAAGAAAAAGACACTTTAAAAGAGAGAAGAAAAAAAAGAAAATTAGAAGAAAGGGGAGAAGAAGAAAAGGAGACGCAAAGAGAAAGAGAGAGAGGAGAAGAGAGAGAATATAAACATAAAGAGAGAATTATATATAAGAAAAAGATAAAATTTACATACTTTAAGAGAGACCGAGGGGGGGGGAAGGAAGTGAAAGAAGAAGAAGAAGAGAGAGAGAACATGTAGAGAGAATTATAGAGAGAGAAGATAAAATTTAAAAAATAGAGGAGAAAGAGAGAAGGAAAAGAGAGGAGAGAGAGAGAGAGAGAAGAAAAGTGCAAAGAGAAGAAAAGCAGAGAGAGAGAGAGGGAAAAGAAAAAATTTAAAAAGAGAATGAAGAGAGAGAGAAAAAAAGAAGAAAAATTTTGAAAAAAGAGGAGAAAGAGAGAGAGAGAGAAAGAGAGAGAGAAGGAAAAGAGAGGAGAGAGAGGGGAGAATAAAAGGCGAGAGAGAGAGAAAAGAAAAGCGGGGAGAGAAAAAAAAGAGAGAGAGAGAACCAGGAGAGGGCTTCCCGAACCTACTCCCTTTTCCAAACCTCCTTTCTTTAATCAAAACCCCCTTCCCTCCTCTCTTTCTCACGTGTAATATTTTATTTTCTCTTCCCCTTCCCATTTTTCATTAAAGCCTCCCCTCCTCACCTCCCTTTTTTAAATTAAAACCCCATTCCCTTTTTAATTAAATTCCTCTCCCCCTCTCTCTCATGTGTAGGGCCTAGGTTTTATCTCTCTCTCTCTCTCTCTCTCTCTCTCTCAGATTAAACTTTTTAATTTAAACTTTTTTAAATTAAAAATTTTCATATATTTTTTAATTAAAAAATTTTTAAACATAGTTTTTCACACACTTTGCAAAGAAGATAGAATAAAAGAGAGAGCGAAGAAGAAGAAGAAGAAGAAGAAAAATGATAAAAAGAAGAAGACGGAGAGAGAAGGGAGAGAAAGAGGAAAGAGAATAGTCTTTTTTTAATTAAACATTTTTCTTTTGCCCCTCCCCCTCTCTCTCATGCATAGGGCCTAGGTTCTCTCTCTCTCTCTCTCTCTCTCTCTCTCTCTCTCTCTCTCTCTCTCTCTCTCTCCTTTAATTAAATCAAACTTCTTTTTAAATCAAAAGGCTCTCTCTCTCTCTCTCTCAGATTAAACTTTTTAATTTAAATTTTTTTAAATTAAACATTTTAAAAGATTTTTTTAATTAAAAAATTTTCAAACTTAGTTTTTCACACACTTTGAGAAGGAGATAGAATAAGATAGAGAGAGAGAAGAAGAAGAAGAATGATAAAAAGAAGAAGACGGAGAGAGAAGGGGGAGAAAGAGGAAAGAGATTAGTCTTTTTTTAATTAAACATTTTTCTTCTCCCCCTCCCTCCTCTCCTAGGTTCTCTCTCTCTCTCTCTCTCTCTCTCTCTCTCTCTCTCCTTTAATTAAATCAAACTTCTTTTTAAATCAAAAGTCTCTCTCTCTCTCTCTCTCTTTGATTAAACTTTTTAATTTAAATTTTTTAAAATTAAATATTTTAAATTCTTTTTTAATTAAAAAAATTTTTAACATAGTTTTTCACACACTTTGAGAAGTAAAAGAGAGAGAGAGAAGAAGAAGAAGAAGAAGAATAATAATAATAATAATAATATAAGACGAAGAGAGAAGGGAGAGAAAGAGGAAACAAAATAGTCTTTTTTTAATTAAACATTTTTCTTCTCCCTCTCCCCCTCTCTCTCTCTCTCTCTACGATTAAACTTTTTAATTTAAACTTTTTAAGTAAACATTTTAAAAGCTTTTCTTAATTTAAAATTTTTCTAACATAGTTTTTCACACACTTTGAGAAGGAGATAGAATAAAAGAGACAGAGAGAAGAAGAAGAAGGATAAAAAGAAAAAGACGGAGAGACAAGGGGGAGAAAGAGGAAAGAGAATAGTCTTTTTTAAACTAAATATTTTTTTCTCCCCCTCCCCCCTCTCTCTCATGCGTAGGGCCTAGGCTCTCTCTCTCTCTCTCTCTCTCTCTCTCTCTCTCTCTCTTAGATTAAACCTCCAAAGGGCTTCCCGAACCTACTCCCTTTTCCAAACCTCCTTTCTTTAATCAAAATCCCATCCCCTCCTCTCTTTCTCACATGTAATATCTCATTTTCTCTTCCCCTTCCCTTTTTTCATTAAAGCCTCCCCTCCTCACCTCCCTTTTTAAAATTAAAATCCCATTCCCTTTTTAATTAAATTCTTGCCCCCTCCCCTCCCTCTCTCTCATGTGTAGGGCCTAGGTTCTCTCTCTCTCTCTCTCTCTCTGAGTAAACTTTTTAATTTAAAATTTTTTAATTAAATATTTTAAAAGCTTTTTTAACTTAAAATTTTTAGAATATAGTTTTTCACACACTTTGAGAAGGAGATAGAATAAAAGAGAGAGAGAGAGAACACTACAAGATATAGGCCTTATACCGACGTTTAAAGCGACGAAAATACAAATAACAAAATTTGCCCCCGTCGTCGCAAAAAGCGTCGTTATTAACGACACCATAGAAACATTGGTATTGGCATCACTATCAGTGTCGGTATTGGCGTTGCAATCAACGTCGCAAATACACGAGTAGTAAATTTTGTGACGCTAATAGCAACGGTAACAAGGATAAAAAAATTTTGAGAGCCATACAAAATAGTTTCTGCACTACTATGTACAATGCGCTTGCAAACAAAAACAATGTATACTGAAATCATAAAACTAATACATGAAATAAATACATGATCGCATAAAAAGCGATTGGTACAATCATGACAAGATGTCACTAATACATAGAACATGTCTACATAGATCAGGCGACTCAAAAATAAAGGTATGTGAGCTCCAGGGATCCAAGGGCGAGCTTTGCATTCTCGTCCCCCGAAAGCTCGTCCCACCGTAAAGGAGCATCGAATGGACTCTACAGAAAAAGAAACAACACATCAGTCCACCATACAATAATGCATTCAAATATCTCATGGTAACTATGGACAAGAAAGATGAGTGACTTACAGGGCCGCCGTGTCTATACAATCGGTCGATCAGTGCATTGAGACCGTGCTTCTCTGCATATCGAGGCTAGACGGATCGCGATTTGTAATGGAGTGCTGCAAAGAAAACAAAATTCTAACTGTTAGAAACATGATTGTCAGTACAAAGAATATTTCAAAAAAATAAACAAGCAAAACAAAAGAAAAACTTACAAAGTCCTCCAAATATGTCCTATGGCCGCCACTCCCAAGATGATGGACCACTCCAGCCTCGAGTCGTGCCCTCGCCGCCTCGCGCTGCTAACTCCAACGCCCTGGAGAATCTATAGCCTCTTCCCTCAGTCGGCGCCAGTCATCTGCATCTAACCACTCGGGCTTTGTAACCCCACTCTTGATTGCCTTGCGTGCATCAGATCGTCTATGTGACATGTATGCACGCATGCAATCCATCATCTAGCCCGTAGAGAATCTATCTACTGCGGCTGGCACCGGAAACTCCTCGTGCAAGGATGCTACTATGTAGTCCTTGCTCCCCTCCGGTATGTTCTTCCAATGATTCAAGACGTTGTGCCAAAAAAATTGTTGGCACAACTCTCATGCGAGCCATCACCCTCCTCCCCTCATCATTCATGATGATGACTCCTGACCTACTATCGACGAGATATCCATAACCCCTAGGAGTATGCCTAAGATGGGTCCTCTCCCATCTGTGTCTACGCTCCTGGGCATATCCAGGAGACCCCTCAGCATCCGATGTACCGACGGGGGTAGTCTCTCTCGGAGTGGCACCCAAAGGGGTGCCACCTCTGCTGACGGCTGCGCAAAAGCCGGAGTAACTGGAGTAGACGTCCCCACAGGTGTGACAAATCCTGGAGGTGATGCAGCTCCAACAGAATGACGAGACGGAGATACCGCCTCTGTGTCTCCACAGCATCCCGTGTCGACCGTGGGCTCACTGCCTCTGTATCTCTGCAGCATCCCCTTGATCCCAATGCACTCCCTGCCTCTGGCCCAAGTCGTGAGCGTTGAGATCGTCTGCTCGAAGCCGAAGCATCTGATCGCGCTGAAGCACATCTAGCAGAGCGCCCTGACGAAGAATGAGACAGCTCCTAGTCTGCCATCTCTCTGAATCTGGCGATCTGGTCTGGAGACATGAGTGCGAAGATGTCCTGTAACTCCTCATCACTCATCCCTCGACTCATCTTGAAAATGTCACCTGCACAGATAAAAAATGATGTTAGAATAATCAATTTAAATCATACAAAGCACAGTAATATAAATCATTTAAAAAAATCTCACTTAAAATGCATATCTTATGTACCCTTATAAACGATTGGTCAACGAATTGAGTAAGTGGATGCTCCAAGTATGAAGTATCCTATAGTCCCATGTTAATCTCCTGACACAACTCCGCATACACTAGAAGGTCGATAGACATGTCACCACAAAAGAATGAGTCCGCCTCGTTCTCAAAGAATTCTTGGACTCCTGTATTTCCATCATTGTTAGCCGATACTGGCTCCAAGCTTTCAACGGCCTCCACCGCTTGCAATATCGACCCCTCTATTTGCATATTATCTTCATCTATGCTCGAAATATCGCTTTGATCATATACTCTCACACTTCAGGGAGTTGAAGGTATAACATACCACCATCGAGGTTGTCGAGGGTTTGGATAGAAGATTACCTGTTCACAAACACATACAAGAGAGTTCAAACCATTGTGACATAAACCATGTCGTAATACAATTAGCAAGCAAATGACTCCATGCACTTGTTCACAATGGGCCGGCAACACAAAAGTGTCGCACAGATCTGTCCATTTTTTTTCGGAATCTATTTCGAGAAATCCAGATGGACCTTGTCGAACTGTTGCTCCAGCTCCTCCAAGTACCACTTTGAACCACTGCACATCGAATAGTATCATGGAGAAGCTACGGTGATCCACTGTAATAATACTTTGTAAGTTCCCAAAATACTCCATCTCATCCACAACCGTGTTTGGATCCGTTGGTCGTCACCGGCTCTCTTGCTCGAACCTTGCCATGACACCACAGTCCATTGTGGAGCGCATTTTGTCAATACGCTCCGTGCGAAAATGCCGTCCGCGCGACCACGCTGCACTATATATTTTGTACTGTACATTGAAACACTCAAATTAGATGTCGCATATAAAATTTAGATACGACAGATTCTAAACCCCTCATCACCTTTGGACTACATCCCCTCGAGAATTCCCACTCCTCCATTGAGACCTCTGTCCCTTCGCGAGATGCTGTGGTCAAGGCTCCATGCAACCATCGTGTTGACATAAACCGCGGCATCTCCTCCATACCTTCGGGATATCGAATCGGTCGATGACATGTACTACATCGGGATTCAGCTCGCGCTTCTTCGTTTTCCATCTTGTCTACGTTACAACAAACAATTTAATGACTTGTAATACAATTTGGGAAAATGAGGCTCAAATGGATAGCTTTATGGAGATGTATGTCAAGTTGCAAGTTGACCATAAGCTCTTGTTTGAGAGGTTTTAGCCTCTGCAAGAGGTTGAGAAGCAAATTTTGAAAAACATTGAGGTTGATATTGATGCATCCATGCTGTTGAAATCTAAACTTCAAGATATAAGAAATGCTTTACTGATTGATGTAAAAAATGCATGGGACATAGTCGTTGAGAGATTTATTGATGTTATATCTCGGCCATATACCATGCTCAAGGATTTGTTTGTCCCGGTAGATAATTATTCATTATTGTAGAAAAAAAAAGGCATTGGTTCATAAGGTTCATGAGTTGGAGACTAAATGTTTGGACTTGACTAAAAGATTGGATAATGCCTTAGATGCTAAAAGAAAAAGTGATGAATATGTTACTTCATCATTGCAACAAAAAGATTGGTGACAAGGATGCTATGTTTAATGAAGTTCTTCACGAGGTGAATATAGAGTTGAAGGGGATGGAACACGATTCTTCTTTGGGATTTAGTGGTGATTAGTCAATTATTGAGGTGTCTTCTTGTATGGCCATTATACCTTATATACCTAGCTACGGTCTCTAGGTTATGTACTTTGAGTATCCTAGAGGGGATCTACTAGGATTACTTATACAACTGCACTAGAGGGCTTTGAGTATAAGTAATCCTAGTCAACAAAATACAACTTTGTCAACAATCCTAGTTGTATAAGTAATCCTAGGTGCCATTGATGAATATCACTTTCCACTTTGTTTCATCATAGTTCTTTCTTAGTCTCATTTTGTTAACACCTAGGATTACTTATACAACTGCACTAGAGGGCTTTGAGTATCTTAGAGGGGCTCTACTCAATGTTGCTTACCCAGTGTGGTTTATTAAGGGATGCAAGGCCTTTAGCAAGGCATAAATATGTTCTATGCGTTAGTCTTCATGCTACTTAGTTTTCATGCTATATACTACTTAATTGCATACTAGTGGGTTTTGAGTCCTAACTATCCCAGTAATACACTGGGTTGTGCCATGTGTTAGGGCTCAAATTGCATCATCTACCTTAGTACTTGTAAGCATGTAGGTGCATGAAATCAATATAAGTATCTTTTTAGTCATGACAAATGAAAGATATTTAGGGAAGTGCCCGTATAGGGTCGATGATGCTTGATTCTACTACTCTGTTCTTTTTTCTAGAAATTAGTCCTATCTATAATAAGTTATTTGTTCAAGAACGATCGTGCTGAGAGTATTTTGATTCATAATTTTTAGGTGAATAGTGCTTTGTAAATGATTATGATGTATATCTTATGTCTGCATATTAGTCGTAAAGAATTAATGATCAATATGTATGTAAATCAATTCAAGAAGTTATATGCAGTAGTAGAAATATTTTAGGCAAAACTAGTGTTTCTGTGTTTCTATTATGGTCTATTGAGGCCATAAAATAAACTAAAGAAAATAATCATCAATCAAAGAGAAATACAATATAGGAAACATTCATACTCATCCCTCAAATGTTACATATATATCATAATATGCATTAATCATGCATGTGTGCAAGTGCGTGTGCGTGTGCGTGTGCGTGTGCATGTCTAATAATAAACCAATCTCAACAAAAAGCATCTTAGCAATGTGGTTTTTTTGTCCTAGGTCCATGTATAAAAATTAATGCCATCTATGAAATTTATCAACTTTTATATGTAATGATTGGAAGACATCAAATGCAACAATGTAATACAAGGTTACCATGTCAAAGACAATATCAAATATTAAAAATGTTTGTGCCTTTGTGGGGGTGTGTGTGTGTACCATAGTTATACAATTTGTTCCAATCAATTATACTCATAGTCATAACCTTTGAAGAAAATATCCTATGCTCAATTTAAGGGATTCTTCTTCTATGGCAACACTTTTGGATTCATTTTGATGAAGTACCATAATGACCATTAGCTAGGGGATCATTTTCTTTTAGTCCTTCCATTGACTAGTTGGCATGATTACTAATTTGTTATGCCTATAAAGTTAATACAAAAACAAGGAATTATGCATATCACAATTAGATCCCCTACTTGGACATTATGAAGGATATGACCAATTTTAAGCCATCTTAAAGAGTCACCAATGTACGTGACCCAAGGCAAAGCACATTACATACCATTATCGATAAGTCCATTGTCGTGCATCTTAAATCTCATTTCCTCCCCCTCTCTCTCCCTCTCCCTCTCTTTCTCTCTCATTTCCTCTCCCTCTCACAATAGATCCTAACACTCTCCAAAAGCAAAAGGAAGAGGGAGAGAGAGAACGCACTCTCCCTCCCTCTCTCTCTCTTTTTCTTTCTCTCCCTCTCTCATTTCCTCCCCCTCCCTCTCTTTCTCTTTCTCTTTATCTCCCTCTCTCTTTCTCTTTCTCTCCCTCCCTCTCCCTCTCCCTCTTCCTCTCGTTCTCTGTCATTTCCTCTCCTAAACAAGCAAAAGAGAAAGTGATTTAAACCCTAAACAAGCAAAAGAAGGAGAGAGGGAGACTCACCGATGAGATATGGCGATGTGAGGCGACTCCTCTTCGTGATGAAGGCTCCTCCTCTCCTTCATGAACAATGGCGGCAGCGGCAGCAAGCCTTCTTCCTCTCCCTCTCTAACGACGGTCACTCTCTCTCTCGCTTAAATCCTTGTAGTGGAAGAAGAAGAAGAAGAATGATAAAAAGAACAAGACGAGGAGAGAAGGGGGAGAAAGAAGAAAGAGAATAGTATTTTTTTAATTAAACATTTTTCTTCTCCCCCTCCCCCTCTCTCTCATGCGTAGGGCCTAAGTTTTTTCTCTCTCTCTCTCTCTCTCTCTCTCCTTTAATTAAATCAAACTTCTTTTTAAATCAAAAAGTCTCTCTCTCTCTCTCTCTCTCTCTCTTTCTCTCTCTCAGTGATTAAACTTTTTAATTTAAACTTTTTAAATTAAACATTTTAAAATATTTTTTTAATTTAAATTTTTTCGAACATAGTTTTTCACATGCTTTGAGAAGTAAAAGAGAGAGAGAGAATAAGAAGAAGAAGGATAAAAAGAAAAAGACAGAGAGAGAAGGGGGGGAAAGAGGAAAGAGAATAGTCTTTTTTTAATTAAACATTTTTCTTCTCCCCTCCCCCTCTCTCTCATGTGTAAGGCTTAGGTTTTCTCTCTCTCTCTCTCTCCTTTAATTAAATCAAATTTCTTTTTAAATCAAAAGTCTCCCTCTCTCTCTCTCTCTCTTAGATTAAACTTTTTTAATGAATTTTTTTAATTAAAAATTTTTCGAACATAGTTTTTCACACACTTTGAGAAGGAGATAGAATAAAAGAGAGAGAGAGAAGAAGAAGAAGAATAATAATAATAATAATAAGACGGAGAGAGAAGGGAGAGAAAGAGGAAAGAGAATAGTCTTTTTTTAATTAAACATTTTTCTTCTCCCCCTCCCCCTCTCTCTCATGCGTAGGGCCTAGGTTTTCTCTCTCTCTCTCTCTTAGATTAAACTTTTTATTTTAATTTTTTTAAATCAAACATTTTAAAAGCTTTTTTTAATTTAAATTTTTCAAACATAATTTTTCACACACTTTGAGAAGGAGATAGAATAAAAGAGAGAGAGAAGAAGAAGAAAAAGAATAAAAAGAAGAAGATGGAGAGAGAAGGGGGAGAAATAGGAAAGAGAATAGTCTTTTTTTAATTAAACATTTTTCTTCTCCCCCTCCCTCCTCTCCTAGGTTCTCTCTCTCTCTCTCTCTCCTTTAATTAAATCAAACTTATTTTTAAATCAAAAGTCTCTTTCTCTCTCTCTCTCTCTCTCCGATTAAACTTTTTAATTTAAACTTTTTTAAATTAAACATTTTAAAAGATTTTTTTAATTAAAAATTTTTCGAACATAGTTTTTCACACACTTTGAGAAGGAGATAGAATAAAAGAGAGAGAGAAGAATAAGAGGAAGAAACAGGATAAAAAGAAGAAGACAGAGAGAGAAGGGGGAGAAAGAGGAAAGATAATAGTCTTTTTTTAATTAAACATTTTTCTTCTCCCCCTCCCCCCTCTCTCTCATGCGTAGGGCCTAGGTTTTCTCTCTCTCTCTCTCTCTCTTCTCTCTCTCTCTCTTTCTCTCTCTCTCTCTCTCACTCCCCTTTAATTAAATCAAACTTCTTTTTAAATCAAAAGTCTCTCTCTCTATCTCTCTCTCTTAACTTAAACTTTTTAAGTTAAATATTTTAAAAGCTTTTTTAATTTAAAATTTTTCGAACATAATTTTTCACACACTTTGAGAAGGAGATAGAATAAAAGAGAGAGAAAGAGAAGAAGAAGAAGAAGAAGGATAAAAAGAAGAAGATGGAGAGAGAAGGGGGAGAAAGAGGAAAGAGAATACTTTTTTTAATTAAACATTTTTCATCTACCCCTCCCCCCTCTCCAGGGTCATTCCATGAACTAAAGCTACTGTGGGAGCTCTATTCATAATGTAGATAGCATTATAAACAGCGTTAGACCAAAAATGTTTTGGCAAATTCTTTTTAGCCATCAATGCCCATACAATTGCAGCCGTGGAAGTTCTATTCATAATGTAGATAGTAGTATGAATAACTTCAAACCAAAAATATATTGGCAAATTCTTTTGGGCCATATTATCAATGCCCATACAACTTTTGCAATATATCTATTTTTCCTTTCTCCAACTCCATTTTACTATGGGATGTTCTTGCAAGTAAACTATCTCTTCATTTCACAAGACCTCAAAAAGTCACTGAACTCATTAGAGAGGTATTCTCCCCCATCTGACCTCAAGTATTTACATTTCAAGTGTGTTTCTATTTCAACAATAGTCTTAAAAGTTTTGAAGTGCTCAAACACTTTACTCTTTTTCTTCATGAAATACACCCACAACTTTCTTGAACAATCATAAATAAATGTAACAAAATATTTATTCCCACCAAGAGATATGTTTTATGTAGGTCCCTAAACATATGTATGCATAATAACATATTCTTGCTTAGATCTCTATTATGCGAAAAACGTTGTCTTGTGCCAACTTACCAAATCGACATGTTTCACACCCTTTATAAAAATTTGCAACTCTAAAAGTAGGCAGCCCTCTAACTAACTCTTTGGATTGCATTAATTGTAGCCCTTGCTCTACCATTTGGCCAACAAACACCAAATTCTTTGTGATGGATGGCACATGTAATACATCCAATAAACTCTTTTTTTGACCATCATGCAAGGACAAGGAAACTATTTGTGTGTAAAATTGGATGGATGGCACATGCAATACATATGATAAACTTTTTTTCAACCACATTGCAAGAACAATGAAACTTTTCTACTGTGTAAAATTGGATAGCATGGGTCATCATCCATTTATACATAACCTAGATATTTTAAATCTTGCATCTCTTCCAAATCATTTTGCATGGTTGGTCATATGATTAGATATGCTTGAATCAACATAGAATACATCATCATGTATCCCCTTTTTTATAATAGCATTCATAATATGCTACATAACAAACAGATGCTCATTTTTGTATTCATTCTATCATGAAGATGATGCATAGTTTCCTTGTTGTAATTACCATTATGGATATCATGCTTCTTAGCATAAACTTGGGTTACAATATGACCTATTTTGTCATAGTAATGACAAATAATACCAGAATGGTTGGAATCTCTATTTTGCCATCTACCTCTTCCTCTAGACCCCCCCCCCCCCCCACCTCTAAAGTTTCCATGGCCTCCTGAAAACTTGGATTTCACTGAACTTTTGATTTAACCTGTTTTATTGGTTATCCTTAGTATGTCCCATACCATTGTCTTTTGAAGAGAATATGCCATGTCCTCTTCCTAAACTTGAGTAAAATGCTTGGACCTATTCACTACTTCTTTCAAATGATTCATCATGCATGTTGATCTCTTTAGTGATCATGAGAGAGACCAAGTCATTAAAAATCGAAAACGCCTTCTGTATATACACAGAAGTGACAAATGCTTTTTAGGCCTTCTCGTTATTAATGCCACCCAAGGTTGATGAAACAAAATCATCATCATTAGGCATTGTATAAATAGCTACTAAGATACTTGCAATGCTTCTCACTTTCAAAACATACTCATTTACAAACATATTTTCTCTCTTCAAAGTATTCAACTCTTGCTTGAGTTGAATCTTCTCTGTCTTTGTATTTACTAAAAACATATTCTCAAAAATTGTCCAGGTTGCGTGTGAAGTTTTTATATTTCTAATACATCCTAACATAGTATTATCAATGATTGCAGATAGCTAACATATAATTTTTGTCTTTTGCATTCTATTCTTTTTACGCCTTTAATTCTTCTGCAGTCGTCACAGGATTACATTTTTGTCTTTTGCATTCTATTCTTTTCATGCCTTTAATTCTTTTGCAGTTGTCACAGGATTACTTAGCCCTCGATCATTTTCTTCACTTGAAACAAACTCGTAAATGCATTTTTCACAATAAGAAAGTTCATCATATGAAACCTCCATGATTAGTAATTGTTCTTGTCCAGATTCCTAATTATGGGGTTTTCACTGTTCTCTACCATTTTCACAAAATTAACACAAAACAATAAGTAGGTCTTCTACAATCTTTTACAACAAGTGTGTAGCAATACACCAAGAAACCTTTTTTATTAATTGCTCAATAGTACATGTAATCTGCAATTTGTTATGGATAAAATTTGCATTTTCTTCCTGGCAAACACCTTAAAAATTGCAGATTCAAAATCTGTAACCTATGCACTCACTTTCGATTGACACAATTGAAATTGTAGTATATCCCAAAACTGCTATTTGTAACCTTGCAGGTCTAAATAGGACCCAAACTAGCCTCAAATGACCAGACAAGCAATGGTTGATTCCTAAAGGGCTTACTTCCAAAATTTAAAGTGCTTTGCTTATATACTAAATCTCACAGTAATCACAGATTTTTGCGCTACTTTGCTTTCGGTGCCTCCATAAGAACTATCGAAGAAAAAGAGTGGAAGAATGGGAGAGCTTCTTATTCGTTGCTTACTTACTCAAATCCTTACTTCTTCATTTTCACTTTAACCTTCAAAACCAGTCTCTCTTAGTAGTGTTGCTCTAATACCATATGATAAATTGCATGGTGGGGGGACTTTCTTAAGCTACCATGCTAAACACACCCCATACATGCAAGAGAAAGCTCACTCAAGAATACAAGAAGAGAGATGGAGACCAAAAATTTTTCTTGCCAGCTTCTTCTTCTTATTTCACACATAATACAATGTACACAAAGTATAGATAAGATACAACATAAAGGAAAGTGGCCTACTAAGTCAAATAGTGCATAACTAACTGTATTAAACAATTGGTACTATAATTATGCCAACTGTAGGTCGGTGCAATGAACCAAATATAATAAGTGATAAGTCAGTTGGCCATGTGAGGAAAATAATGACCACCAATGTGCTACTTGTAGATGTACACACCCATCTAACCAAATGATCCATCTCATCAATGATTGCTTGTGTTGAGCTTGGCATCTCAACATCGATGAGGAGGGCGAGAGTAAGATATGGTGGTGGTGGAGATGGAGGAGGTGGTGGTGGTGAAGGTAGTAGTACTAACAATGGTGTTTGTTATATTCCCACAAGAAAAAGAGGATCAAGTGGACTATGTGGAATAAAAAATGGAGGTTACTAAAAAAAGCTTGCTCCCAAAACTCGCCTTCTTGCATGCACTCCAAATCCTCCAACGAAAGGCATTGAGGCTATTGCAATGTGTACTAGACTAGGCCCTCCATACTCTTGTATTCTATACTTTCCAACAATCATAGGAAAATGTGTGTTTCTAGGCTAGTTCAATCTCAATGAGGTTGTCATCACTTTGAATTTCAAAAATTTTCCTCCTATTGGCCATCACAGTCATGTTGCGTCATTTTGTCTTCAAAAATTTTAGTGAATTCTTCGTAATATAACACTAGCAATTGACTAGTTCTCCTTTGCTCTAGAAAGGCACTCCTACAGCCATCTTGTCTCATATTTTGATAGTCCAAGCTTTAGTGGAACTTTTGTAGGTTTAATTAAATCTCCCTTTCTATGATCCCAAATGTCCACCCAACTCTACAACACCTTTTCTACTAGAGATCTACACTTCTTCTCATCTATTATGGGTGTTGAGATCCCATCTTTATAGGCGAAGGGAGAACACCATATATGCTGAGATCCCATCTTCATAGGCGAAGGGAGAAAGCCATAGATATTGGGATAGGGAGGGGCCACCTCTTCTCTCATTTGACTCTGGCCATTTGAGGCCTTGAATCATAATCCTCTAGCTATGCAACAATGTATTCACAATATTAGATTACTGAATCCAAAATGTCATGTTTGATAGAAGGACATTCTCTCAAGCAAGCTTTGGCCGCTGTCCCCCTTGGATGGCTTGTTTTGCTCTATCTAGTGTAGTGACAACTACTGCCCATAGAAGATTTGAATCCATCCTATGAGTTTGGGGGCAAGCCTCTTCTCCTTGTCCCTCATAAGTTCAACAACAAAGCCTCCTTAAGCTTTGGAATCACACAATACTTTCCATGAAATGGTATGCTAATTAGTGTTTTTGGCATAATATGAAAAAAATCCCTACAGTTCCTCTTGACCTTCACTTGATAGGCTTTGGAGAAAGCATTGGCCATAGCAATGAAGCTAGTTGATGGCTTGATTTCAACATTTAACAACACAATGCACCACTTAGTCCAATTGGCAACCCCTAATATCTTGCAATCTTGTCGTCAACCTTTGCTACTAACCAATCAAATCTTTTTTTTTGAGATACCCCATATGCCCATGGGGAAGCCCAAATATTTGAGGATGTGGCTTGTTCCATATTGTTTGAAGGCACAACCTTTGAGTTAGTCTTCTTCCTCACCAAAGAGACGAATATCATTTCAATGACCTTGAAACAAAACAAAACACATTGCATACCTCCAACATTGAATCAATGTGTGCTTTGGAGGCTTCCAAGTCATTTGAATTATTGTGGGGAAACATTCGGGCACAAAAGGAGCTCCCATTGGGAAGTCTCTTGAGAGTCCGTTCTTGGATCTTGAAGTCAATCATCTGAAGGATAATTATTGCAAAGAGGAGTGAAACTACTAGGTAGCCTTGTCTGATTGACCTATTTAAGTAGAAACTATGAGACTTCAATCCATTCACGCAAAGTACAATTGTTGCATTGGTTAAAAGACCATTGACCATGTTGTAGAATTATGTTCCATATCACATTAGGCCATAGTTACAGTGATGAAGTTCCACCTCACCTTGTTCATAAGCTTTATCTATGTCCATGTTTTAGGTGATAAATCATATATATTTTTCCTCTTCTTCTCTTTTCCTTTCTACTTTTCTTTTCCTTTTACTATGTAAGTTGAGGAGCAAGGTGGAGCTTCATATAGAGCACACATGACCAATGTTGTTGGGTAGTCAAACTAGTACTTGAAAAATAGGAGCTTGACCAATTTCACTAATGAGCACATGGCCATTGGTATCACTCTTGTTTTGACTATCATGGTTAGTGGTCTTGTAGGTTTCGAGGAGCGAAAAGCAACCTTTTCAAGGTGGTTTTCATCACACCAAAGATACATGTCCCTAGATTGCAGTTTTTGACCATGGTTGATTTAAAAAACACACACTCTCCTTGCAATAAAGGGGGAGAGTGTGGTTAAACCTTTAGTTACGTATAGTAGGGCTGCCATGTCTTAAAGCATTCACCATAGTATGGTGTGCACATACCATGGTTGGTCATGTGTGCACCATATCAAAGGGGCTTGTTACTTTCCTTTTCCTGTTGCCATATAAGAGCAACTTTCCATGAGGTGGTGCTTCAGTAGGGTTTCTGATCCTTTTTTTTGCACTCGCTGAAGTTTTGCATATCTTCACATGTCATTTGGTTGGATCTTCAATCAGGACTTATAAAAAAAAAACTTATGTTCAGTAGAAGTTTTGGCCCTCTCGATTCCACTCCACCAAACTTGGAACTTGGAAGAAAATATTCTTATCATTTCACCACTTTTGGCTTCTTTTTCTGGTCTTTCCCAAGTAGCAGCTACAGTAAATGTGGCTGAAACATTACACATAAAAAAAAATATGTGGATTTTGGGTTGCGGCATGTGAATTTGATATCGTACTAGCGGGTGCTGATATTTGCAGCAGCCCTCGCTTGAGCAAGAGCTGGATGGGTTGGATACCTAAGCTCATGTGAAGTTCCTCTAAGCAGCAGTAACGCGGAGGTTTGGAGGGTTACCTTCGGTTCACCCTTTTTTAAATGTAAAAAAATATAAATAAAAGATAATGTTGGAATTTGACTAACCGTGAGTGACGTGACCCGTCTTGGCAAGACACTGTAGTATGAATAGACTTTCGCAACCAGATGCCCGTTAATCGTGGCAGTTCTTTGATCTTGCAAAATCTTTCGAGCCATTCGACGCATTTCTTACGGGAGTCCTTCCCGGGGTACCCGTCTCCTGTGCTGTGTGCTAGGCTGCTGCTTGGCCATGATTTCGTGCAGCACGCTCCTCCGCGGCTATGGCCGACCTTCCTGCACAGTTTCTGCCCATCAGTTTACCGGCTTGGAGTCACATGTTCGAGAATGATTGTCTCGAGGTCGGCTTTTAGAATATCATCGCGCTATCCTCGACGTGCTATGCTGCGTAACCATGAGGTATTGCAGTTGGAGAAAGATAGGCGCAATGATGAGAGCTTCGCCTCCTTTCACCGCTGCTGCGGCCAGACATTAAGGCGCAGGTCCACCGTCAGTCATATGCAGGAGCAATAATGACTGTTATGCTGGTTAAAGCTTGTCTCTTCGTCTATTTCACGAGCACCGGAAACGACCTATTCTGATAGTCCTTCCGTCGAAGAGCTTTCTTGTTTGCAGACTCTTCAGGTGACTCCTCATCGCGCAGGTGGCTCTTCATCGCTTCTATCGATGTGGTGACCCTACTGCTTTTATTCTTTTGTCATGGTCAATGGAAACATCTATGCTTCTTACCACTTCCTTTAAAGCCAGAGCTTGGTATATTGTATGAGACTCGCTCAGAAGATTGCAAGCGCCTGTTGGCGATTATACTTGAGAATTATCGCCCAAGTATTTCTTCTTTTCCTGCCTCTTTTAGGTATAACGTCAAACCATGGTGTTCGGGAAACTTGTCCTTGGAGGAACGGAACAATACCACAGGATAGATCATTCCAAGGTACAGACAGCAACTTTCTCCGATGGCGAAGATCCGCACGGCGACGTGGACGAAGGCGAATTACTTCTCTCCAAGCAGGATGATGAATTCAACGAAGAGCAATGCATGCATCAGCAGTGCATAAATTTCGTCAGGAAACGCAGGCCACTTGCACCGACAAAGAAGTCGTTGCCGCAGCAACCAGAGAACAGGATGAAGCTGCACATTCGGAAAATGGATGATGCTACATTCGGTACTATCTTGCAGCTTGCCTCAAATTCTCAGGTTTGGTAAAAGTATGCGTTGTAAAACTCAATGGATTGTGTGCTCTCACCTGCAGCCGTTGAAGTGTCCATGAAATCTACGGTGTACGACCTGAAGAAGGCTGTAGAGGGAAAGTTTGCAACTGACGACAGCAGGTTGCAGATTTCCTGGTAAGTAACTTGGTGTAGCGATCTTCGATTTTATAAGTTTCTCCTGTGTACCTTCTGCAATTTTCTGGATATCAATTGCAATGAAATTTACTTCTATTCAGGCCACATGTTTGGGGTAATTTCTGTCTTAGCTTCAACAATCAAAAGCTTCTCAACGATGACGTTCAACTGCAGGAATTAGGCATTCGGGATTGTGCCGAGGTAAGGCCTGCATCATTTAGCCCTGTATGAATTTACCAGATGGATGATTAGTTTCAGAGTTTTGCCATGTTTGTAATGTCCCCGTATTTCAGCTGTACTTCGTGAGGCATCTTACTATGTCATCGGGACATCGGCAAAGGCGTAGTTTCTTTTGCTTGAGAAAGAAGCAGGGCCAAACTATACAAAGGGGAAGAAAAGTGAATTAAGGGCATCGCCTCTGGACTCCAGAGACTCAGTTTACACTTATTATCGAGCCAGCATACTGTCCAAAGCAGCAGCATCAGGAGCTCAGCTACACATTATATACAGGAAGCCAGTAATTCCTAATTCTGTGAAGTCTGTACTTGTATTGGTCGGCTAAAAACAGTGCCAGGAGCATTCTTGCATGTTAGGTGTCCAGAAGTTTATTCTCTAAAGTGCGTATTAATCTTGTTTACAGCATTATAGTGGGTTTCTGGAGCTTCACTCTCTCTGTCTAAGCTGAGGCTTAGATAAGCATATGCACTAATTAAACCTGGCCTCCTGGAAAGTTTCTACTAATTAAACCTGTCCTGAAAATGGGGGTATGTGTATGGAGCAAGTGGATCCACCTTTCACCTTTCAGTACGGATGAAGCTACCCCAATCCGCCAGTCTCTACTTATTATCATATATGTTTGCAAGGTTTCAAGTGCGAAGGTGCGAAACCTTTTGGCTATGAGATATCTATGGTTTATAGATTATGGACTCTCTGTTTACGCAAGTATCATTATGAAGCTTCACCCAATCCGCCAGCCTCTCCTTATTATGTTTCAAGTGCGAAGTGGCAAAACCATTTGGCTATGAGATATCTATGGTTTATAGACTGTGGACTCTCTGTTTACGCAAGTATCATTAGAATCTAGGTTAATATACCCTTTCGTTCATAGTTCTTCGTCTACTTATGGCAGGGGCCTTCTCTTTGTCTTCTCGGAAGGTGTGGGTGTTCTTAATAGATACGGACACACTAGATATTGAGATCTCTCACACGCTGTGTCTCGAATTGGACCAATCGACATTAATCAGTTCGCCTTCTTTTTATCATTGTTAGAGAAGACGCACTGCAGAAGCTTATGATATTTTAGACTATAAAGACCAAGGTCCAAGGGTGTTTGTTGAATTGAAATGAAGATTATGTACGTCCGAGAGGAGGCGATAAAAGTTGACAGCAGGCCTGAGAAGATCCAGCATGCCTGACCGTGCCTTTGTAAGATTTTGATCCCTTCAAATAGTAATGCGATCATAGCCCAGTATCAATAGTAATGCGATCACAGCCTAGTATGAAATCCCTTGGTGTACGGGATCCTAAAGATTGCCATAAATAACAACCTTGTCAGAACAGTTTAAGTGGTGAGCCATCTCCCAATTTTTTTTCTGGAATGAGCATCGCAAATCCACGAGCAAGCTAGGGAATTGCTTTTATCTCAATTAATGGCTTGTCGATGGGGAACCCTTCCCAATTTCGGAAGACGGGTGTAGCTAGAGCGACGATGAAGCAAATATTTTTTTGACTTTACAATATCAAGCCTTCCTCGTGACTAGCTTGAGTTCATGCTACTACTAGTAATAGTCGAAAGTGATATATTGTAAAGCTTGTACATGTATGTAAGAGAGTTTATACTTGTTTGAAGAAGCAATTTTAAAAGAAAAATCAATTATTTATCACAATTATTATCTTATAATACGAACAATATGATGTATTTGCATAGTGTTCATGCTACTACTAGTAATAGTCGAAAGTGATATATTGTAAAGCTTGTACATGTATGTAAGAGAGTTTATACTTGTTTGAAGATGCAATTTTAAAAGAAAAATCAATTATTTATCACAATTATTATCTTATAATACGAACAATATGATGTATTTGCATAGTGTTTAATGTTGTATTACAAGTGACCTAATGGTTTTTATAGATAACATTGAAAGAGAGATTACATTACATTTTAAGTGACCTAAGGTTTTTATACATAACATGAGTGAGAGAGAGAGAGGGCCTTGAGAACTTGCTCTATATTGATCAAAGAATTGTAATGTCATAGTAAAGTACATCAATATGAGGGCCTTGAGAACTTGCTCTGCCTTGAGAACTTGCTCTATATTGATCAAAGAATTGTAATGTCATAGTAAAGTACATCAATATGAGGCATGAACAATGTCCATAGCATCTCACATAACTAAGAAGCAAACAAAGAGGAGAGAGAAAAAGAGGGTAAAAATAAGAGTTAAAAAAGAGAAGAGAGAAAGGATGTGAAGTTGTTTGATAGCATGGCAACTTCACTTCCGTTTACAATGTTACTTTGTGGCAACTTCATATGATAGTGCAAAGCTATTGTGAAGTGGCTTAGTGTGCAACAAAAAGCTCTATGAGAGAGAGAGAGAGAGAGAGAGAGAGAGAGAGAGTGTGTGTGTGTGTGTGTGTGTGTGTGGGGGGGGGGGGGGGAGGGGGGAGTGATGAAACAAAATAATTTACTAACGTTTATAAGAGGCCAGAGCCAAAAAGACCTATGAGACAAGTGTTTAGAGATAAACAATACAATACAAGAGATACAAATCTAAATGTTGACAACAAAGAAAAGTGAAGGGTACTATCATGATATGTGTCAACTTAGAAAATCCATCATTTGTTGTGTTGAAGCATTGTCTCAATCTTCTATCATGTAAAATAGAAGAAAAAGAGAGAGGAGAGAGAAATAGAGGGGAAAAAAGGTGAGGAGAAAAAAATAGCGGGAATAAAGAGAGAAGGAAGCAAAGTTGCCATATGATTGCATGACAACTTCACTTCCTTCTCAATGTTACTTTGTGGTTCTGAGAAGCAACCTAAAACTCTTTATGCATGAAGGTTTGGCAATAGCAAAATGTACAAATTTGCTTCTTGCAAGAGATGGATGAGATTGAACAACAAATAAAACAAGCTTTGTTGTTTTGAGTACGAGGAACATGATTTGAGCCCACTTATGCGGGTGAATGTGTTAGTTGACAATTGTTAGCTCCTAAGAAGTTGGGATATCTCGAACCACATTTTATTAGATGGTATTTCAAGTACAATTGGTGACCAGTGGACCTAGTAGATAGCTACTAGGAGATAAGAAAAGAAATGAGAGGTAATGACTAGGTAGATGGAGGTGCATACGATGGTAGAGGTGGAGCCTACGTAGTGTGGGATTAGTTGAGAGATCACTTCATGCCAGTAGAAGGAATGGTGGCAAAGGATGCGAAGAGAAACTATAGTCCAAGGAGGATAGATAACTTCATTTGGTGGATATAATTATATGATGGTAGAGGTGGAGGCTACATAGTGTGGGATTAGTTGAGAGATCACTTCATGCTAGTAGAAGGAATGGTGGCAAAGGATGCAAAGAGAAACTATAGTCCAAGGAGGATAGATAGCTCCGTTTGGTGGATATAATTGGATTTTTGATTGGGTTGAGGTTGTGCACAACTATGGACATGACCCCTTGCAACAATTGTGACTAGCACAACTTTGGACATGACCCCTTGTAACAATTGTGACCATCTCCAAGTCACAAATCGTGATGTAGAAGCTTTTCTGACACAAGTTCATGATCTCACTTATGGATTTCCATGTTGTAGGCTCATTCCCATGATTCTTTATGTAGCCTACACACTAGAGGGGCAACAATCATGCAAGCCTTCTCTATATACTACCCTATTGCCTTTCTCAAACTTTACAACACACACATTAGCATTACATCCTCCATCCAATAAGTTGATCATCACAAGTACATGTGGCTGTGGCTTCCTCTTTGTAAGAAAAGAAAGAGGAGGAGAAAATGAGGAGTGGAGAAAAATAAGAAAATGACAAAGAAATCATGGGGTAGTACATACATGTGAGAAATAAGGTCTCGTACACATGTAGTGGGTAGGCAAGAAGTGAATAAGACATTGAACTCTTAAGGTTGGTTGCACACCAAATGACGAGCACTTACTTTGCAATTAGTTAACTAATCAAAGTGTTTCCTTAGATTATTAGAACAAGTGTAAATGTAATAAGAGCCTACATTGAAATCCCTTATATTGGACTTTGGACCTCAAGAACTTTCACTTCTTGAGATGGATTTTCCCTTTTGTTGAAATTGGTAGTATGGAAATCATCAAGGTAGTTCATGTGATGAATAGGGCCCCTCATAGACATAGGGGGTAAGTTGCATGTGAATAGGACATCGAACTGTAAGACTAGTTATAGATCAAATGGTGTTTTTTCACTTTGCAAGTTGTTAATCAATCAAAGTGTTTATTTAAATGTCGCATGACTTGTTGCGTAGCTCCCTATTGAAATGCATGGATCTAGAGCATGGCTATGGCGGATGAATGAGAAAGAGAAGACTCATGATAACATTGACTTAGAGACAATGAGTGTCACACAAGTGAATTAGGTTCCAAGATGGAAGCTTGGAACTCATAAACACAATCTTGTGTGTAGACAATGACAATGGATTGAAAGAATAAAAAGTACAATCTCTCTCTCTCTCTCTCTCTCTCTCTCTCTCTCTCTCTCTCTCGTCCATCAAGAGACCATTCATGTGGGCAAAAGAAAGAGAAGAACATGATAAAGAATGCTTGTCCGTAGTGGATTGATGCAAGATCAAGAGAATGCTGAGAATTGATGTCAAGTGCTATGTAGAGATCCATGGCGGGTCCAATGGCTATCTAGGCATTCAATTTTGTGACCCAAAACACACAATTTAGCGGTATATTCATTTTTATGAAGAAAATTTGCTTGTTTTTGATAATTTATGGTCCAAATGAAGTGCATATGGTATCAAACTTTGTATGAAACTTGCTTGACATGTCTTTGAGGGCTGCAAGCGATAACATGTAGAATTTGTAATTAAATGTAGTTGTTGTTAATAATTTAAAGCTCAAAATGTAGTATTTAAGTGAAAAAATATGGAAATTTTTTGTTTCGAGTAAGGAAATCATATTCTCATCAGATGAAACGAAAGATAATGGTGAATATCAATAATCCTAATCAAGTTGGATTAGAAAATTAAAAAATAATAGCAATTTATTAATAAATAAATCAATAAAAATGGATTTTAAATGAAAAATAAATATTTTTTTGCACAAAAATTACAAAAAAATGCAAGCGTGTTTGCGGATGTATAATGGGTCTAAGGCATGAACTTTAGCCTCAACTTAGACCCATTTACATGTTATAGTGCATGATTTATTGCTTTTCAAATTAAAAAATGTAATGAAAATATTCTCTATACCTACCACCACAAGCATAACATTGAATGGTAGGGAGAGATAGGGATTTATGAGTGGTGATCATGGTTTTAAATTTGATTTATTCCTTGCATTTTGCATATAGGATGTGTTTGATTTAAAAGTTAAAGGATTCGATAGTACGAGTATGCTCGGTGTTGTCCCTATGCAACAAAGTAAATACGCTAGTATGAAAATCATGAAAAGAATTGGTTGTGCACATCCACACTGTTGATTTGATGAAACAAAATTTTTGTGCACTCGTGGGCATTCACCTTTGCATTGCATTCCATATACATGGTATCAAATGTGCATTAGCTCCTCTTAGATTGCATAGCACTTGGTTTCCTAAATATCGACCCACGTTGAGAGTGTAAGAAGTCCTAGACTGTAGGTTAAGTACATTCGTCTCTTTGGGGATTGATTTAGTCATAAGGATTATACTTCATCTCATGGAATGATTTTTATAAAGAGAGGACTATATGCTATATGTGCTATATGTTTGGACGGTGCATCTTGGGGCCAATCCCCAAGGTATAGGAGAGTCGTAGTGAGCCCCAGTAATCAGCTGAGAAGTGCTCCCTATGTATGCGCTATGACGTGCTAGACACTGATGTGTTTGGGTACTCCCTATGAGGAGTTGGGAAGGGATTCATTAGATTATAAATATTATGAATGCGTGTTTAAGCTAGATCAATGTGTAGAGCCTCCATATGCTCTTGGCTGCAAGGCTGTGGGGTATTTTGGTTGAGTATAGAGGCTGAGCTAGAGCCTTAGAGCCATTGTTGGATCCATTTTCGGTCCCAGCAGGTGGTGCATTTTCCAGGAGCCCCTAATAAGTGGCAGTGTCTGAATCTTGGTCAATAGGGACTACTTGATTAGTGTATGCCAAAAAGTAGTGAAATAGATCCAAAAGACCATCAAGCTGAGCTTTAGAAGTAAGAGAGAGCTGAAATGACTAGATGGTGGGCCCAAATTATTAGGAGATATTCTCTTCAACAAAGCAGTCCAATATCCCTACAGGGTAGGGGTCTTATCAACCCTAGTTCTATGAGCGGTTCTTTAGGAGGAGGAGAAAGCTCTAGTACTTCCCCTCTCCTAGTTGGTTAGCCCACTTCGAGTAGGGTAATAGATCCAATAGTTCAGAGACCCTTATCGATTCCAGTAATTGTCATGGTGCAACCCATTGCAATCCTTGCTCGGACACTAAACTTGCTAGCCTTAGGATTCCCTCTACCCATTTTTAATGGGTTAGAAGAGGAAGATTAAGAGCTCCATATTAATGAGTTCTAAAAGTTGATGTTTAGTTATTATCGAATCCAAGATGAGGGACATTGGATGATGTTCTTCAATATGACTCTAAAAGGACGAGTTGCAGTATGGTATCATAGCCTAGAAGCTAGAACAATAACTACAATTGATCTATTTTTTGTGGCTTTCTGAAGAGAGTTTGCCCCTGAAAGAGGTGGTTAGTATTGGCTATGTGTTCTCAATGTAATATGTCAAGAACCTCATGAGAATGTTCTAGGATATGCCAAGAAAGTGAAAGAAGTGTTTTGTAAATTATAAACTTATACTCTCATTACAACTGCTACTCAACTATAGTACTTTTTGAATGGGTTGGACTTTAATATCCAGGTGTAGTTGAGTGGTGTTGCTCTTATGACATTGATACTTGCGATTAAGCATAGGAGATAGAGTTGTCATTACAAGTTTGAAGTCAAGAGACACCCATGACCAATTTTAACAGGAGAAAAAGCATAGTGTAGAGTGTGCCCATGCTCCCAGCTCCTTCTAACGTGACCATACCGACAACTAGTCAGATGGCTCCACTAAATAATGGAAGCCAAATGAAAAATCCTAATGTTGTTTCAATTAATTAGTAGGCCGATCCCTAATCACCCGTGGTAGATTGACTGAACGGCAAGTAGACGATCGCAGCTATGAGTCTAGTGCATCAAATGTTATTGGCAAAGTCAAGGACATGATGAAGCATTATAATGATAAGATAACAAAATAGTATAAACAAATATACGTAGATGTTAATTTTCTAAAGAAGAAGAAAAACTTGATAGAAGTTGACACCTTCAAGAGGGTGGTCTATCAAGATTCAATTGTGAGTGGTGTGGTGGTCAGCACTTTTCGAGAAACTACCCTAATGTCAAATGTAACATATGTGGGAAGTCCGGCCATTTAGCTAATACTTTGCTGGAGCAAGATCAGCTCTCTTCAGCAAGGGAGTAAGCATCTAGGTCCAATAAATTAGTAAGCACAAGGGAACAACCTTCAATGAGATGAAGGACCAAAACAAATACTGTGAAGAGGAAAAGCTACCGTAGAGGAGCTGCCCAGTGGTAGTGGTCAGGTTTATTGAAGTTGTGCATGTTAACACCACTAAGGCTTCTAATTTGCGAGCCATTACAAGAGGAAAAAATGTAAAAGAAGGTGACAAGGATAATGTAAAACATGTTGAGACAAACCCTAAACAAGTTGATAAGGGGACACAAGTCCTTAACCCTGATGTGGAATCCGGTCCATTAAAAGTGGATAATGGAAAAGCCGACCCCAATAAGGCGCTGCCAAAGAAGAAGATAAAAGCTGATGAGAAAGAGACGCCAAAGCCTATTCAATGACCAAGAGAAAGAATGGTTTGGTGGGAGAAGAGAACCATTGCTAGTTATCATGAATTTGATTTAGTGAGTTCTCTTTGCGAGGTAAAGCTTGATGATGTTAATCTCCTGTAGTTGATCAAGTTATCTCTAGGAGTGCATAAAGAATTCAAGAAGATTATTCATGCTGGGTATATCATTGAGCCCTCTAGGGAATAGCTTAGGTGGGTGATGATTGGTTTGAACATGTTGAAAAGCATTACCCAAGGGTAGCAACATACGTTGATGTCATATTAGTCGAACATGCCATTTTGGACATGGGATTCTTGTCAAGATTGTGGGAGAAAAGGAAGGAGTCTCACTTGAAGCTTTCTTGCTTGCACAATGGGGGAAGACACACAAGGGTGGAGGCTGAAAACAGTTTTCCTCTTCTTAGTTGTGTAAGCCAAAAGAACTCAAGTACAAAGAAATAGAAGAACCCTATATATGGGTCTCAAACTAAACTCAACTAACTAAGGTGGCATACTAACTGAGCCACGAACTAGAGTAGATAAGGATAGCTATCATGTAGCTATTATTCATGGGCGGTGTACCAACCGCGTCTGCAACTGACAAGTCGGTGACATAAATACACAACGGTCACCCTAGCGTATCACGAGTGGAGCTCGATATCTCAACACTCCCCCTCGAGCTCAATCCCAATTCCTGCACACCAAGCAGGTCTCTGAACTTGCGGAGCTTCTCTGCGCCCAATGCCTTCGTGAATATGTCAGCTACCTGATCCTCTGTGCTGACATAAACTAGATCAATAAGACCTAGTAAAACCCTCTCTCGCACATAGTGATAATGCACCTCAATGTGCTTTGTTCTAGCATGATAGACTGGGTTATTTGCCAAGTGTATACTACTCATGTTGTCACAATAAATGACAACTGGTCCATCTGTAGACTGATGCATATCATAAAGTAGCTTATGCAACCAAGCTACCTCACATGCAGCCATTGCTGCACCCCTGTACTCAGCCTCTGTGCTCGACAAGGCAACTGTAGGCTGTTTCTTGCTGCTCCAAGTGACTGCAGCACTCCCAAAAGAGAACACATATCCACTGGTAGATCGTCTATCAGAAATACTACCAGCCTAATCAGCATCAGTGTATCCATGCAATTGTATCTGAACCCCAGTCTCATAAAATAGTTCATACTGCAATGTGGACTTCACATACCTGAGTATGCGTCTAGCCGCATCCAAATGTGGTTTCCTTGGAGCCTGCATAAACTGACTTACCAATCCAACAGCATAGCTCAAATCTGGCCTGGTAATAGTCATATAAATCAAACTTCCTACTATGCGTCTGTACATAGTAGGGTCTTCTAGAAGCTCACCTGCATCTGTGCTCAGCTTCACATTCTGCTCCAAAGGAACTGAAATAGGCTTACAGCCTGTCATCCCATATTTGGACAGCATGTCCAATCCATACTGCCTCTGCAAGAGCTGTATCCCACTTGGTGATCTAATCACCTCAATGCCCAAGAAATAACGCAGCTCTCCCAAATCCTTCATCTCAAACTTCTGCTTCAATAGCATTTTCACATGAAGGATATCTTCATCACTGTCACCTGTCATAATCAAATCATCAATATAAATGACAAGTAGCATAATACCTTTCTCTGTTTTTTTCACATAAAGTGAGAAATCTGCCTTGGAAATCTGAAAGCCAATAGTGACAAGATACTGTCCTATCTTGTCAGACCATGCTCTAGGTGCTTGCTTTAAGCCATACAAGGCTTTCTTCAACCTGCAAACAAACTCAAGATGAACAACATGCACATAACCTGGTGGCTGCTCCATATAGACCTCTTCTTGCAAATCACCATGCAAGAAGGCATTCTTTACATCCATATGATGTAAAGACCATCCCTTTGATGCAGCCATAGCAATGACTGCTCTTACGGTTGCCATCCTTGCAACCGGACTGAATGTTTCTTCATAGTCAATGCCATATGTTTGTGCATACCCCTTGACTACTAATCTTGCCTTGTATCTATTCACAGAACCATCTGCATTGTGCTTCACCTTATAAACCCACTTACAGCCAATTGCATTTTTACCTTTAGGCAAAGGTACCAATTCCCATGTAGCATTTGCTTCCAAGGCATCCATTTCTTCATCCATGGCTTTCTCCCATTTTTCTTTTCCCATGGCTTCCTAAAAAAAAGTGGGTTCTGGTTCCTGTATCACTTTAACCATATATGCATAGTGAATGGCTGTAAATCCATCATATTTCAGCCTATCCACAGGATACCTAGCTCTCGTAGACCTGCGCAAAGTAGGTTCACTCCCAGGTGCTCTCAAAACATCCCTGGTCTTCCTTACTCCAGGTGTAACAATAGAAGGAATACCCAACTCATCATCAATGCTCTGTTCTGAGCCACTGGATTCACCATCCACATAAGAGTGACCTGCATTCACATCAAACATGGGCTGATCAACCTTCTCTTTTCCTTTTCGTGATACCTGCATACCACTATCTGCATTACTTTGAGAAGATTCTCCTGATCTCAATCTGCCTGTCCATGGCGTAGAATGTGAACCACTGCTGGAGGACGCTCCAGGTCCACTAATATTTTGTGACTGCTGCTGTGAATTTTGTGCAGCATTACCATTTTGTGCATCTACATCATCAATCACATTTATTGGTTTATACCAGCTACTCATCTCATAAAAAACAACATCTCTGCTCACTGTAAACTTACGAGTAGAAGGGTTATAGCATCTATACCCTTTTTGCTGCAGAGAGTAACCAATAAAGATGCACTTCTCAGCTTTTGGATCCAACTTGGATCTCAACTCATCTGGCACATGTACATAGGCAATGCAACAAAAAATTTTCAAATGAGAAATATCTGGTTTCCTACCAGTATACCTCTCCTCTGGAGTCATTCCATGTATTGCTGTAGTGGGAGTCCTGTTCATTATGTAGACTGCTGTAGCAACTGCTTCAGCCCAATAAAAATCTGGCAAGTCTTTTTCATTGAGCATGGCACGAGATACCTCTCCAATATCCCTGTTTTTTCTTTCTGCAATTCCATTTTGTTGTGGGGTATGACTGCATGAATATTGCTGCTTTATGCCATGCTCCTGCAGGAACCTTGCAAACTCATTTGAGAGGTACTCTCCCCCTCCATCTGACCTAAGGCATTTTATCTGCAAGCCTGTTTCTTTTTCAACCATAGCTTTAAGAGTTTTGAAATGCCCAAAAACTTCACTTTTCTTTTTCATAAAATACACCCAAACTTTTCTGCTATAGTCATCAATTAAACTGACAAAATAATGACAGCCTCCAAGAGATGTAGCTTTAGTTGTCCACACATCAGAGTGGATTAATTCCAATGGCTTCTTACTCTCTTGAACATGTCTAGGAAATGGTTTCCTTGCCTGTTTTCCAAACTGACAGGCTTCACATACCTTATGCATTTCTGCAACCTTGAATTTCGGCAAACCTGCAACAATATTTTGGGCCTGCATTGATTTAAGTCGCTGTACATTAACATGACCAATGCGTTTATGCCAGATATCAATATCTGCAACTACACCGGTCCCATGTGCAAACATTGCTGCACTCAATTCAGACATGTCTGCATCCAATGTAAACATTCTGCCCTTCTTCTTTCCTTTTGCTATCAAGCGACCTTTATTTTTCATATCCTCAACAAAGCATCCATGAGGATTAAATCTGACCTGCAAGCCCTGCTCAACCATTTGACCAACTGAAACCAGATTCTTGGTGATATTCGGGACATGAAATACATCGGACATGTATTTCTTTTTCCCATCCTGCATAGACAAATGAATTTTTCCAATCTGCACAATAGGATGTGCAGTATCATCACCAGTCTCCACAAATCCTGGTTTTTCCATTTTCCTTGCATCCTCCATCCATTCTGCATGACCTGTCATATGGTTTGATGCACCTGAGTCAACATACCATACATCGTTGCTTTCTTCTGCACTTGTCACAGAATTTTTCATGTGCTGCACCATAAACAGATGCTCATTTCTGTCATCACCCTGTCTACTAGAGGATGCATAATTTCCTTGTTGCAGTTTTCCATTCATGATGTCGTTCTGCTTTTTATAGCAGTCTTTAGCCATATGACCCATTTTACCACAATAGTAGCATTCAACATTACTGTTTGCATTTTGGCCTCTTTGCCATCCACTACGACCTCTTTGGCTCCCCCTGCCTCTAGAGTTACCACGTCCTCCTCCATAGGACTGGTTTTCTTGAGTTTGCTGCATATTCTGATTTCTACCACGGCCTCCATATCGGCCTCCTCTACCTCTGCCTCTACCTCTTCCAGCATTTGAGTAGAAGACAGCTTCTTTTGAAGTTCCTCCTGAAGAAGATACACCACCATTTCTCTGTTCCTCAGAAATTAGAAGAGCAATCAACTCCTCAAAATCAGGAAATCTTTCACGAACTGAAATGGATGTCCGAAACTGTGTATAATCATTTTCTAGACCATTCAAGGTCACAGAAACTAAATCATCATCTTCCACTGGTGACCCAATGGAAGCAAGTGCATCTGCAATCTTCTTCACCTTCATGTGGTAGTCGTTGATGCTCATATTTTCTCTTTGCACATTGTGCAACTCTTGCTTGAGCTGCATTTTCCTGGCTTGCGTATTTGTGCTATACATTTTTGACAAAGTATCCCATGTCTCCTTTGGCATACTTGCATCCTGAATATGCACAATCATAGAGTCTGAAATGCTGATAGACAGCCAATACATAACTTTCCTGGCTCTCTCATGCCATGCTTTAAATGCCTGCATTTGCTGTTGATTGGGAACATCAGGAAGAACTGGTTCTTCTTCATTTCCTGCAACAAATTCCCAATATCCTTTTCCCATAAGGAAATTCGTCATTCTAAACTTCCATGCTTGGAAGTTGTTCTTGTCAAGCTTTTCAGTGACAATCTGTGAAAGAGAATCAGATGCCATTACAGAAGACTGCAAAAAATTCTGTCACTGCAAAAACCACAGCTTCACCCTCACAAGAGAAAATCTGCAAAACTGGCGAAAGTGGTATTTGACCACACAGTCACTTCCTAGTGACGATTTTGCATCAACAGGCAACAGGGATGATTCTGTAACTCCCAATGTCTCTGCGCACAAGCATACAATGCAATTTTTACAATAACTATTCACCGACCTGTAGAACAGTGGTTGCACAGCATAAAACTGGGCTTTTTCCTGAGTGCGTGCAGAAAACTTCCGCCTCCAAAACAGGCCCCGAAATGGCCTCAAATCAAAAAAACAAGGTTGCCAAGGGCTAAAGCCCTGACCCGTAGCATATACTGCCCTCTTGCTTTACCACGAAGGGCGTCTCAACTTGAGACAATGCACTCCTGCACTTTCCGGCTGTGCTACCTGCAGAGATTTGCTCCCAAAACAGAAAATGAAAGCAACACTGCTCCTCTTACCAGAACACCGCGAGCTTGGCTTGCTTTCTTGAGCTCCTTACCACGAACAAGGCTCTGATACCATGTCAAGATTGTGGGAGAAAAGAAAGGAGTCTCGCTTGAAGCTTTCTTGCTTGCACAATGGGGGAAGACACACAAGGGTGGAGGCTGAAAACAGTTTTCCTCTTCTTAGTTGTGTAAGCCAAAAGAACTCAAGTACAAAGAAATAGAAGAACCCTATATATGGGTCTCAAACCAAACTCAACTAACTAAGGTGGCATACTAACTGAGCCACGAACTAGAGTAGATAAGGATAGCTATCATGTAGCTATTATTCATGGGCGGTATACCAACCGCGTCTGCAACTGACAAGTTGGTGACATAAATACACAACGGTCACCCTAGCGTATCACGAGTGGAGCTCGATATCTCAACAATTCTCCATCAACATTATGAGTTCAAACTTGATGGAAAGATTAGGATAGAAAATCCAAACAGATGGCTCTACAATTCTCCGAATGGCTGATGATATTTTAAGGCAACTTGAAGGTTGCATGTCCACATGATTGTTGCTAATGTGGAATATATTGTGGACTTTAGTGTTATCAGCTTTGTAGGGCGGCCAACAGGCTATCATGTCTTGTTAGGAAGGCCATGGATCTTGCAATCTGACTGTCAAGTTGATATACCTACTGGTTGTCTAATTTTTGGATACATAATCATATATTTTGTTAGGCCAAGAGGGGCATGTATCTGTTTGGTGTAGGTGTGCTTAATATTTTCTTGTTTTATTATTGTACCAAACAGGTCCGACAGAGTGCTTGGAGTGAGCCTCTTGCTCTCCCTTTCTGACTTCATGCCTTGAATACCACCACGTAGCATATCTTTAGTAGTTCTTTTCAGCTTTTCTATATTCGAGGCATTGGTTAGAGACTAGCTTTATATATTTGTCAAGTTAAACTTGGCTTGCCCCTTATGGATTTTCATGCCTTGATCTCGTTAGAAGTAGGGTGAGAGATGTTTGTGTGCTTTGTTGTGTATTTTGTTTTGTGGTAGCTTGATGCTTATATGGTTATTATATGTGCATATTAGTTTGTGGATTCAACGGATTGAGTCACCCTATCTTGTGGTTGCCAATGACAGTTGGATTTTAATCTGGAAAAAGAGTAAGACACGTGCTAAAATATGTCATTTGAAGGCGAAATTTAAAGAGTGACGGCAGTAGAAGATGTAGATCTGACAATTTTAAGTGACCGTAGAAGACGGGAACTTAAATCACTTTAAAAGATGGACTTTCACAGTGGTTATGGATTTTTCATAAGTTTTTCCGGTGCCAGATTGAAGCAAGACAAGTCCTCGGCAATTAGGACTTCAAGATGTATGTAGAGAATTTTTCGGACGTGAAATCAAGCACCAGACGTAGTAGGAACTAGAGGCTAGACTTTGGGGGGGGGGTCAAATTTGGTTAAGATTTGAAAGGGGATGGCTCTTGGGGGCCGTGGGGCCCCAAAATTTCATGTGAGGAGTGTCTTTTTCAACGAGTAGTAGAAAGAGGACACAATCATGGCGATTTTGATGAGAGAGGGGTTTGGAGGTAACAAAAAACCCATAGATTTGAAGATGCATGCATGATCCTTCAAATTTTCACTCTCCATCATTGGTCTTTGTGCAAGGAATGGCTGGTTGGATGTAGAGATGCAAGTTTAGTCTTTCTTTCTCCTCTCTCTCTCTCCTCCAAGAGATCATTCATGCGGGTAAAAGAAAGAGAAGAACGAGATAAAGAATGCTTGTTCAGATTGATGCAAGATCGAGAGGATGCCAAGAATTGATATCAAGTCCTATATAGACATCGATGGCGGGCTTGATGGACGTCCATGCATTCAATTTTCATGATGGAAAAAACATAATTTAGTGGTATGTCAATTTTATGAAGAAAATTTACTTATTTTTTATAGTTAATGGTCCAAATGAAGTGCATATGGTATGAAAACTTGTATGAATCTTGTTTAACATGTCTTTGAGGGTTGTGAGTAATAATATGTAGAATTTGCAATTAAATTTTATCATTATTAGTAATTTAAAGCCCTAAATGTCAAGATTGTGGGAGAGAAGGAAGGAGTCTCGCTTGAAGCTTTCTTGCTTGCACAATGGGGGAAGACACACAAGGGTGGAGGCTGAAAACAGTTTTCCTCTTCTTAGTTGTGTAAGCCAAAAGAACTCTAGTACAAAGAAAATAGAAGAACCCTAGATATGGGTCTCAAACCAAACTCAACTAACTAAGGTGGCATACTAACTGAGCCACAAACTAGAGTAGATAAGGATAGCTATCATGTAGCTATTATTCAGGGGCGGTGTACCAACCGCATCTGCAACTGACAAGTCGGTGACATAAATACACAACGGTTACCCTGGCGTATCACGAGTGGAGCTCGATATCTCAACACTCCCCCTCGAGCTCAATCCCAATTCCTGCACACCAAGCAGGTCTCTGAACTTGCGCAGCTTCTCTGCGCCCAATGCCTTCGTGAATATGTCAGCTACCTGATCTTCTGTGCTGACATAAACTAGATCAATAAGACCTAGTAAAACCCTCTCTCGCACATAGTGATAATGCACCTCAATGTGCTTTGTTCTAGCATGATAGACTGGGTTATTTGCCAAGTGTATACTACTCATGTTGTCACAATAAATGACAACTGGCCCATCTGTAGACTGATGCATATCATAAAGTAGCTTATGCAACCAAGCTACCTCACATGCAGCCATTGCTGCACCCCTGTACTCAGCCTCTGTGCTCGACAAGGCAACTGTAGGCTGTTTCTTGCTGCTCCAAGTGACTGCAGCACTCCCAAAAGAGAATACATATCCACTGGTAGATCGTCTATCAGAAATACTACCAGCCCAATCAGCATCAGTGTATCCATGCAACTGTATCTGAACCCCAGTCTCATAAAATAGTCCATACTGCAATGTGGACTTCACATACCTAAGTATGCGTCTAGCCGCATCCAAATGTGGTTTCCTTGGAGCCTGCATAAACTGACTTACCAATCCAACAGCATAGCTCAAATCTGGCCTGGTAATAGTCATATAAATCAAACTTCCTACTATGCGTCTGTACATAGTAGGGTCTTCTAGAAGCTCACCTGCATCTGTGCTCAGCTTCACATTTTGCTCCAAAGGAACTGAAATAGGCTTACAGCCTGTCATCCCATATTTGGACAGCATGTCCAATCCATACTGCCTCTGCAAGAGCTGTATCCCACTTGGTGATCTAATCACCTCAATGCCCAAGAAATAACGCAGCTCTCCCAAATCCTTCATCTCAAACTTCTGCTTCAATAGCATTTTCACATGAAGGATATCTTCATCATTGTCACCTGTCATAATCAAATCATCAACATAAATGACAAGCAGCATAATACCTTTCTCTGTTTTTCTCACATAAAGTGAGAAATCTGCCTTGGAAATCTGAAAGCCAATAGTGACAAGATACTGTCCTATCTTGTCAGACCATGCTCTAGGTGCTTGCTTCAAGCCATACAAGGCTTTCTTCAACCTGCAAACAAACTCAGGATGAACAGCATGCACATAACCTGGTGGCTGCTCCATATAGACCTCTTCTTGCAAATCACCATTCAAGAAGGCATTCTTTACATCCATCTGATGTAAAGACCATCCCTTTGATGCAGCCATAGCAATGACTGCTCTTACGGTTGCCATCCTTGCAACCGGACTAAATGTTTCTTCATAGTCAATGCCATATGTTTGTGCATACCCCTTGACTACTAATCTTGCCTTGTATCTGTTCACAGAACCATCAGCATTGTGCTTCACCTTATAAACCCACTTACAGCCAATTGCATTCTTACCTTTAGGCAAAGGTACTAACTCCCATGTAGCATTTGCTTCCAAGGCATCCATTTCTTCATCCATGGCTTTCTCCCATTTTTCTTTTCCCATGGCTTGCTCAAAAGATGTGGGTTCTGGTTCCTGTATCACTTTGACCATATATGCATAGTGAATGGCTGTAAATCCATCATATTTCAGCCTATCCACAGGATACCTAGCTCTTGTAGACCTGCGCAAAGTAGGTTCACTCCCAGGTGCTCTCAAAACATCCCTGGTCTTCCTTACTCCAGGTGTAACAATAGAAGGAATACCCAACTCATCATCAATGCTCTGTTCTGAGCCACTGGATTCACCATCCACATAAGAGTGACCTGCATTCACATCAAACATGGGCTGATCAACCTTCTCTTTTCCTTTTCGTGATACCTGCATACCACTATCTGCATTGCTTTGAGAAGATTCTCCTGATCTCAATCTGCCTGTCCATGGCGAAGAATGTGAACCACTGCTAGAGGACGCTCCAGGTCCACTAATATTTTGTGACTGCTGCTGTGAATTCTGTGTAGCATTACCATTTTGTGCATCTTCATCATCAATCACATTTACTGGTTTATACCAGCTACTCATCTCATCAAAAACAACATCTCTGCTCACTGTAAACTTACGAGTAGAAGGGTTATAGCATCTATACCCTTTTTGCTGCAGAGAGTAACCAATAAAGATGCACTTCTCAGCTTTTGGATCCAACTTGGATCTCAGCTCATCTGGCACATGTACATAGGCAATGCAACCAAAAATTTTCAAATGAGAAATATCTGGTTTCCTACCAGTATACCTCTCTTCTGGAGTCATTCCATGTATTGCTGCAGTGGGAGTCCTATTCATTATGTAGACTGCTGTAGCAACTGCTTCAGCCCAATAAAAATCTGGCAAGTCTTTTTCATTGAGCATGGCACGAGATACCTCTCCAATATGCCTGTTTTTCCTTTCTGCAATTCCATTTTGTTGTGGGGTATAACTGCATGAATATTGCTGCTTTATGCCATGCTCCTGCAAGAACTTTGCAAACTCATTTGAGAGGTACTCTCCCCCTCCATCTGACCTTAGGCATTTTATCTGCAAGCCTGTTTCTTTTTCAACCATAGCTTTAAGAGTTTTGAAATGCCCAAAAACTTCACTTTTCTTTTTCATAAAATACACCCAAACTTTTCTGCTATAGTCATCAATAAAACTGACAAAATAATGACAGCCTCCAAGAGATGCAGCTTTAGTTGTCCACACATCAGAGTGAATTAATTCCAATGGCTTCTCACTCTCTTGAACATGTCTAGGAAATGGTTTCCTTGCCTGTTTTCCAAACTGACAGGCTTCACATACCTTATGCATTTCTGCAACCTTGAATTTGGGCAATCCTGCAACAATATTTTGGGCCTGCATTGATTTAAGTCGCTGTACATTAACATGACCAATGCGTTTATGCCAGATATCAATATCTGCAACTACACCGGTCCCATGTGCAAACATTGCTGCACTCAATTCAGACATGTCTGCATCCAATGTAAACATTCTGCCCTTCTTCTTTCCTTTTGCTATCAAGCGACCTTTATTTTTCATATCCTCAACAAAGCATCCATGAGGATTAAATCTGACCTGCAAGCCCTGTTCAACCATTTGACCAACTGAAACCAGATTCTTGGTGATATTCGGGACATGAAATACATCGGACAGGTATTTCTTTTTCCCACCCTGCATAGACAAGGGAATTTTTCCAATCTGCACAATAGGATGTGCAGTATCATCACCAGTCTCCACAAATCCTGGTTTTTCCATTTTCCTTGCATCCTCCATCCATTCTGCATGACCTGTCATGTGGTTTGATGCACCTGAGTCAACATACCATACATCATTGCTTTCTTCTGCACTTGTCACAGAATTGTTCATGTGCTGCACCATGAACAAATGCTCATTTCTGTCATCACCCTGTCTACTAGAAGATGCATAATTCCCTTGTTGCAGTTTTCCATTCATGATGTCATTCTGCTTTTTATAGCAGTCTTTAGCCATATGACCCATTTTACCACAGTAGTAGCATTCAACATTACTGTTTGCATTTTGGCCTCTTTGCCATCCACCACGACCTCTTTGGCTCCCCCTGCCTCTAGAGTTACCACGTCCTCCTCCATAGGACTGGTTTTCTTGAGTTTGCTGCATATTCTGATTTCTGCCACGGCCTCCAAATCGGCCTCCTCTACCTCTGCCTCTACCTCTTCCAGCATTTGAGTAGAAGACAGCTTCTTTTGAAGTTCCTCCTGAAGAAGATGCACCACCATTTCTCTGTTCCTCAGAAATTAGAAGAGCAATCAACTCCTCAAAATCAGGAAATCTTTCACGAACTGAAATGGATGTCCGAAACTGTGCATAATCCTTTCCTAGACCATTCAAGGTCACAGAAACTAAATCATCATCTTCCACTGGCGACCCAATGGAAGCAAGTGCATCTGCAATCTTCTTCACCTTCATGTGGTAGTCGTTGATGCTCATACTTTCTCTTTGCACATTATGCAACTCTTGCTTGAGCTGCATTTTCCTGGCTTGCGTATTTGTGCTATACATTTTTGACAAAGTATCCCATGCCTCCTTTGGCGTACTTGCATCCTGAATATGCACAATCATAGAGTCTGAAATACTGATAGACAGCCAATACATAACTTTCCTAGCTCTCTCATGCCATGTTTTAAATGCCTGCATTTGTTGTTGATTGGGAACATCAGGAAGAACTGGTTCTTCTTCATTTCCTGCAACAAATTCCCAATATCCTTTTCCCATGAGGAAATTCGTCATTCTAAACTTCCATGCCTGGAAGTTGTTCTTGTCAAGCTTTTCAGTGACAATCTGTGAGAGAGAATCAGATGCCATTATAGAACACTGCGAAAAATTCTGTCACTGCAAAAACTCAGCTTCACCCTCACAAGGGCAAATCTGCAAAACTGGCGAAAGTGGTATTTAACCACACAGTCACTTCCTAGTGACGATTTTGCATCAACAAGCAACAGGGATGATTCTGTAACTCCCAATGTCTCTGCGCACAAGCATACGATGCGATTTCTACAGTAACTTTTCACTGACCTGTAGAATAGTGGTTGCACAGCATAAAACAGGGCCTTTTCCTAAGTGCGTGCAGAAAACTTCCGGCTCCAAAACAGGCCCCGAAATGGCCTCAAATCAAAAAAACAGGGTCGCCAAGAGCTAAAGCTCTCCCCCGTAGCATATACTGCCCTCTTGCTTCACCGCGAAGGGCGTCTCAACCTGAGACAATGCACTCCTGCACTTTCCGGCTGTGCTACCTGCAGAGATCTGCTCCCAAAACATAAAATGAAAGCAACACTGCTCCTCTTACCAGAACACCGCGAGCTTGGCTTGCTTTCTTGAGCTCCTTACCACGAACAAGGCTCTGATACCATGTCAAGATTGTGGGAGAGAAGGAAGGAGTCTCGCTTGAAGCTTTCTTGCTTGCACAATGGGGGAAGACACACAAGGGTGGAGGCTGAAAACAGTTTTCCTCTTCTTAGTTGTGTAAGCCAAAAGAACTCTAGTACAAAGAAAATAGAAGAACCCTAGATATGGGTCTCAAACCAAACTCAACTAACTAAGGTGGCATACTAACTGAGCCACAAACTAGAGTAGATAAGGATAGCTATCATGTAGCTATTATTCAGGGGCGGTGTACCAACCGCATCTGCAACTGACAAGTCGGTGACATAAATACACAACGGTCACCCTGGCGTATCACGAGTGGAGCTCGATATCTCAACACTAAATGCGGTATTTAAGTGTAAAAATAGGGTTTTTTTTTTGTTTCACGTGGAAAAAAACACATTCTCAAAGGATGAAATGAAAGATAATGATGAGTCTTAGTAATCCTAATTAGGTTGAATAAAAAAAGTAGAAAATAATAGTAATTTATAAATAAATAAATAAATAAATAAAAATCAAGAAAAATAGATTTTGAATGGAGAAAAATAGATTTTATGTGCCAAAATTTACAAAAAAGTAAAAATGTGTTTGTGGATGTATAATGGACCTAAGGCATGAGGTTTAGCCTCATTTACATGTTATAGTGCGTGATATATTACTTTTCAAACTAGAAAATGTAACATGAAAATATTCTCTACACCTACCACCACAAGCATAACATTAATTGGTAGGGAGAGAGGGGGATTTACGAGTGGTGACCATGGCTTTAAATCTAATTTATTCACTGCATTTTGCATGTAGGACATGTTTGGTTTAAAAGTTAAAGGATTTAGTAGCACGAATATGCTCGGTGCTGTCCCTATGCAACAAAGTAAATATGCTAGTAGTATGAAAATCATGAAAAGAATTGGTTGTGAACATCCACGTTATTAATTTGATGAAATAATTTGTTTGTGTAATCGTAAGTATTCACCTTTGCATTGCATTGCGTATACATGGTATCAAACGAGTATCAAGTCCTTGATTGCATATCACTTGGTTTCCTAAATAATGACCCACATTGAGAGTGTGAGAAGTCCCATGCTATAGGTTTAGTACATTCATCTATTTGGGGATTGATTCAATAAGGATTAAACTTCATATCCTAGAATGATTTTTATAAAGAGAGGAATATGTGTTATATGTGTTTTATGTTTGGACATAGCGCATCTTGGGGCCAATCCTCAAGGTGTAGGAGAGCTGTAGCGGGCCTTAGCAAACAACTGAGGTGTGCTCCTTGTGTATGTGCTATGAGGTGCTAGACACCAATCTATTTGGGTATGACCTGTGAGGAGTTAGGAAGGGATTCATTAGACTATAAATAGTATGAATGCGTGTTTAAGCTAGATCAATGTGTGTAGCCTCCATACGCTCATGGCCATGAGGTCGTGGGGTGTTTTAGTTGAGCATAAAGGCCCAACTAGAGTCTTAGATCCAGTTTCAGGCCCATTATTGGTCTTGATAGATTTTTAGGGCAAGACCTTTCAGGGTGGGGATGGATTGTAACGAGTGGGATACATGGGAACTAGGGGTTAGATACCCAATCACACTGATTGGGATATATAAGGTGTAACAGACCTAGTTTAGGGCATCCATTTATTATCAAGAACATACTCTTCACCTTCATCTCTAGCTTCCATGGCTTTCTCCTTTCTCCCCTCCTTCTTGCCTTTCTCTCTCCTCTTTTAGTCTTTCTTTTTCTTCTTCCTTCTGTCCTTCTCTCTCTTTAGCTCATTCTCCTCTCTCTTCTTAGCCTCATTCATTATACTAGACAAAGCTCTCTTTGAGTGCTTTGAGATCATGTAATCCTTGCCTCTCTAACATTAAATTTGAACCAAAATAAAGATCCTTCTTGTAGTGAAACATGCCCCACTAGTTGGCATAATCTTGTCACACAAATATATGAAGTTAGGGACATCATTCCCAAATAAGAGTCGGTCTCTACGTGCAATAACACAGTGAACCCTTACCCACTCCAATCAAAAGGGAAGGTGTCATCCCATCGATGCATTGAATTTTAGGCCATCAAGCCATAAGTATCATCATCTATGACATATTCCTTAAGCATGCAATTCTCCAATCTAGTCACTAGTTAACTATGTAGCACTAATAACATTAGATAAGCTTTTGCCTACATTATCACTATTTAGTTCAGCAATAGATCTATCATACTACTATTGATGGTGTTCATGATGATTATGTATGTGAGAATAAAATAACTATTGCTCATAGTCATACTTCTACCCATGTACAGAATGCTACCTAGATGATTGGCCATGCCCATGACCCTTTTTTCTCATAAGATACTTCCAACCATGTACATAATGCTACCTAGATGATTGGCCATGCCCATGAACCTTTTTTCTCATAAGATAGTGTCTTTTTATACTCATTATTGCACAAATTTATTAATGATTGCATTAGATCTTCTTAAACTACTGCATTAGCGATGGAAATTGATTCAAGCAACATATTCTTATCTTGTACATGAGCTAGTCCTTCTTGCAAACAACATTGACAAAAAGATTTGTGAGAGCCTCCATATTATATTGTTGTACTAATTGAGAAGAACAAGATATTAGCTATTATACAATTACTTGTTTGATCATGATTACACCTACCACTTCTACCCTCATTATGGTGTCATAAAAAAGTATAATTGCATATACCAATACACCAATCATGTTAGCCATTTCATCATTTGGCTTGCATATACCAATACACTAATCATGTCAGCCATTTCATCATTTGCCTTGTTGGATTGAATTTCTTATGTAATACTTATGGTTACCACAAAGAACATTTACCAAAGCACTCATTGCATTTTCTTTTAATGCATCCTTCATTTATCACAACCTTCAATCAATGAATCACAAGTATTACCAAAATGGATGCTAACAGCCACAATGCTTGCTACTATTGCATGTTAGTTTCCACTTCTAAAACAAGGAATGTGAAATATGTCTTTAGTGTCATTAGTAACAAGGGTACTTATAATGAATGAGCAGTCCTTCCTTACTAGAGGTATATGCTATAGTATTTGGTAAAATTCACTAGCACTTTATCTATTAATTAAGGATCATTCTTCCTATTGTTCCTCATAATTGCTAATCAAACTTTTTTACTACTATTATTGATCTCTATTGCCAATGATAATCAAAATACTGTTGCTACTAGTGAAGTTGTAGATAATGAGATAGTCTACTACTACTCACTAGTCAAAGAGTTGGTGGCCATGTTGCCCCAATTCTAGGAGCTTCTACTACTTGATTTGATATGAGATTTTGCTTAGAAGGTTACCCTTGTGTAATAGAATCATTTTGCGTACCATGTCAAGATTTATCATTTGAACTAATCATTGCTATTTGATCTTGTAGCAAAAAATCAATTAGAGAGAAAATGGATTCAAATTTGCCTCAAATCTATTGTAATATGGTCAAACAATGCCCGAAGGAAAATCAGTCCTGATGCCTACAAGTCGGCTTGTTATATTGACTTGAAACTAGCCCTTCCCACAACATCCAACTCCTCTAAATATGGGGGAGACATTGCCCTTTATTTATTGAAACACAACAATATGTCTTCCCACTATCTCACTTATAGTAGATCAATCTCTCTCTGATGATGCATCCCAAAGATGCTTATGAAAACTATAGGACTGTAGAACTCTTGATCAATGCACCTCGATGTGTTTTATCCTAGCATGGAACATTGTATTCCTAGCCAATTATACACTAATCATGTTGTCATAGTAAATGACAATTGGGCCATCTCCCTACATCCAAATCACCCAATAATGTTTGTGATCATACCACCTTACATATTGCCATAGTAGAATCTCTATACTCAACCTTCGCTCACGGTAAAGCAACTGTTGGTTACTTTTAGCTACTATAAGTAACCCAATGAACTACCGAGAGAAAACATGAATCCACTAATAGATATTGTATTGGACATGCTACCAACTCAATTTGCATTTATGTACCCAAACACTTGTACATCCTTACCTACCTTATAAAAAAGTCCATAATGCAAGGTGGACTTCATATACCTCAGTATTCATCTCATTGCATCCAAATAAGGCTTCCTAGATACTTGCATAAATTGAATCAAAAGACCAACAACATAGCTCAATTATGGTCTTGTGGTAGTCATGTAGAATAAAATTTTACATTTTTCTTCAACAGCATTGAAAGAGGCTTACATGTTGGCATACCATACTTTGATAGCATATCCAAGCCACATTTCCTTTGGGATAGCCATATACTATAAGCAAATCTGATCACCTAAATACCAAGAAAGTACCTCAATGAAAGGTGAGAAGGATCAAGCAAGAGAGCATGGAGGTGAGAACTATGGAAAATGGAGCAAGAGCACGAAAGAGAGAGACTCCAAATGTGGGAACTCCAACATTCATTTATTCAAATGTCATTGAAAGAATAAAGAATTAAGTGACAGTGATGGGCATCGACCGCCGCCTGCAATGTGCAGGTGCAGGTACTGTTAGTGTAGTAATACACTAGCAGTTAGGTGGAGGCACCTTTACCCCCTAACAACCTCCCACTTAAAGGCAAATCTGCCTTAGTAAGGAGTGAGAAGAAAAAGGAAAAAGACAGTATAACATGTACATAAATACAAGAGGATAAGAAAAACATAATATCATCCAACACCTATCAACTTCCTAAGGAAGGAAAAGTGCTTTGTAAAGAGGCTTTTCATGAGTGTCTGCAAGATTTTGGTTAGTTGAGATCTTGACAAGGTCAATAGACTTGTCCTCAATGACCCCACGAATGAAGTGATGCCTCACCGCAATGTGTTTTGTCTTTGCATGGAAGACTAGGTTCTTGTTTAACTAGATAGCACTCATAGAATCCGAATGCAGTGTAGGGATAACATTTGCAATACCAAGGTCAGCAACCAAAGGACCCAACCAAATGGACTCCTTTTGCAAGCCTCAGTGGTTTGGCTGCAACATACTTGGCCTCTGTAGTAGAAAGGGTTATGCATTTCTGCACCCTGGACATCCATGAAACAACACCTCCAATAAAAGTGAAGATATAGCCAGAGGTGGACTTCCTATTATCTGTGTGTCTTGCATAATTAGAGTTAGTGTATCCCATGAATCCTATATCCTAGCTGCCATAACATATGCACATATCAGTAGTGCCCTTCATGTACCTCATGATACCGTTCATGGCATCCCAATGCCTCTTGTCAAGTGTAGCTATATAACGTGCCATAACACCAACTGCAAAAGTAATATTTGGACATGTGTCTATCATGGCATACATAAGATTGCCCACTGTAGATGCATAGGGAATCTTGGCCATATCGGCCCTCTACTCATCTGTTTGTGGACAATTGGCCTGTGATGCCTTCACAAGAGAAGGCAATGGACAACCAATAGGCTTTACATCCTACATATGGAAGTGCACAAGGACTTTATGAATGTACTCTCTCTGTGATAGATAGAGTAGTCCTTTATGCCTATCACACATAATGCACATACCAAGAATATGAGTGGCTTGTCCCACATCTTTCATCTCAAAGCTCTTCTTGAGCTGAGCCTTAAGTGTTGAGAAATAAGCCAAAATCTAAGGCAAAGTCTAAGCCTTATCATATTGTTGTATGTAAAGTGTCCTTAAGTTTGGGGGTATCTATCTTTTGAGGATACCATTTTAGTGTGTGGACTGTTTTTGAGATATGGTGGGAGAATATTGAAGAAGAAGAAAATGAAGAAAGCTTGAGCCTCTCCTTGTCTCAACCACCTTTCGTTGTGCATCCCCATCGAATCTCTCATCTACTTTCATTTGGTATCAGAGCGGGAGTGAAGGATTGACGTGAGGAGCGCGTCGAATCAAGGTCTACATCAGATTGAAAGCTTGCTGTCCGTCAATAACTGAGGTACAAATCCCTATCTAAACCACTCAAGCAGGTACATCAATTGGAAGAACTATTGGGGTTTGAATTTGTGGGCTATTGAGCTCGCATTGAGGGTTTTCTGGAAGCCAAAGGAGAAGGAATCAAAAGTGGAAGTGGAGCAGAGCAATGACAGGAAGGACAATGCCTCACATAGCAAGCTAGGTTTGTGGCATCCAACTACAATAGTAAGCAGCACAATCAAACATCTCAACCATCCACAAAGCTGAAGAAAGGAGAGATCATCATAGGCACTATGAAGAACATCATTCGATCACGGGTATTCTTGTCCTTGCCTAATGGCAATGATGGATATCTTCCAGCCATGGAGGTTTTGTATAAAGGATCAGTTGGAAATCTCGAGTCACAGTTTAGGTTGGTTAGGAAGTCACTGTTAGGGTTTTGTGCATCGAGAAGAGGCGCATAACACTGACCACCAAGTAGGAAATTGAATTGACAAAGCTGAATGAAGCCTTGAACAGTGGCGTGGATGGAACAGCTACCAACCCTTTTGAGATTGCCTTCAGGCAGAATAATGACATTGGGAGTTTCTTGGCAGCAAGGGAGAAGCTGAGTGCCAGAGCTTCAACATTCCGAACACAAGTTCAGAGCTCAAAGGAGAGAAAGCGTGTGGAGCCAGGCCCCGAATGGACAAACTGTAGGTCACGCCGAAAACCTTAGAATATACGCGTCAAGAGGACAAGTTACAGAACGTTCCTTTTTTCCTTCCCATGTGGGAGATCAGAGCTATGTAAAAGTGCATTTGTCGATGCAGAGAACGGCTGCAATGGCGATCATAAGAAAAGAAGGAGCATACAATCTTTAGATGCTGCGAGGAGTGTTAAGTGAAGGTTTGCACGAGAAAAGGGGGATCCAATGGCAAAGGCATCCCGCGAGAGAGCGACAGGAATTATCACGCCCTCACGGAGAAAGCCTGCGGCTGCACGGACACCATGCCACGCCCAAATCAAAGCCTGCGACGAAATATTTTTATAAGGCTTAAAGAGCCTTATTACTAAGCCTTATCCACATAATAAAAACCATGTTCACATGAGAGGGTTGGAAACCAAATAATTGGAGACCATTTTCACATTGTACACTATTGGAACTAGTTATGTTGAGAATTGGTGCATTTGACACAGATTTCACACTGCAGACAGAAGAACTAGATGTTTTGGAAGGCTAAAATGACCGTTTTCATGACTTTTTCGGCTGCGATTTTGGAGGTAAAAAAATTATAGAAAAATTCCAGAAAATTTTATCTAGCTTCAACTTGACTGGGACTTCATTCTTGGCACAAAAAACTGCAGAAAAACAACAAGGAAATTGGTCAATTTTAAGTCCGTATTTTGATGCATTTTGGGTCATACAAACATCGTGTGGAATCCGATTTGGATGGTTCTTGTTGGAAACTGAATGTATGACATGTTGGCATCATGGATGGATGTATATGATAGTTTTTGGACACATGTATGATAGTCATATTGCTGAATACCATTTCTGGATGATTGTATTGTTGTTTTCCTCTGAATTTGCAGCAGTCATAATGTTTGACACGGCACAGATCACTCAGATCGTGGGGGAAAAATTGACCAAAGACAACTATAGTGTTTGGTCCTACAGGATGGAGAATTTTTTGATGGGTAGAGGTCTATGGGATCTCATAACAGGTGATGATGAATGTCCAGAAGTTCCCGAACATCCAACTGAAGAGCAAAAGAAAGCATACAAGGATTGGACTGGGAAGAACAGGAAGGTTTTGCATTGGATCTCCATATGTATTTCAGAAACATTGATTCCTCATATAAAAAAGGCAAGTACTTGTAAGGAGGCATGGGAAATCATAGAAAAAATGTATGGAACATGTACGGAGGCTCGTAAGATACAACTTAAGCAAAGATTACATGGTGCATGGAGAGGCAATCGCAATATCAGTGACTATGTGGTAGAAATCAAGCAAATTGCAGAAGACCTTGCATCCATTAATGCACCTGTTGATGATGATGATTTAGTGTCAGTGACACTAAATGGGCTTGGACCAGCTTTTAAATCTTTGGATACCTCTATTTCCGTTAGGGGAGGCTCTATGCCTGACTTTGAGGAGCTTATTGGATTGCTACTTACAGAAGAAATCAAGTTGGGATTGAATGCATCTAGTAGTGGAAAAAATGCAGGTGGAGATAGTGTTTTCTATCACCAGAGAGGTCGTGGCAGCTCATCTAGAGCTAGAGGCTCTTCACCTGGTCATAGTAATTATGGTTTTGCTCGTGGAAGAGGCAACTTTGGTCGTGGTGACTTCATGCATAGAGGCAAGGGGAGATCTTTCCCTAGAGGTAGAGGACGGTCTAGTCCTTCTTCACAGAGAGATGGCACTTGTCATTATTGTGGGCATTTTGGTCACTTTGAGAGGGATTCTTATAAAAAATAGAATGCTATGTCTAGGGGTCGTGGAAGGACCCAATATGGCCACTATGCAGGCACTTATGGTGGTACAGGTTATGGACCTAGAGGTGGATCACCTAGAGGTCATTTATTTGCTATGGAGCATGTGCTTGGGAGCATGACTCATCCTCCTCGTGAGAATGACTGGTTTTTGGATTCAGGAGCTACAAACCACATGACTCATCATGCTGAGTGGTTTGATAGCAAGGAGCAAGTGCAAAATGATGAATATGTTGCCACTGGTGATGATTTTTACACAAAATTACTCATATTGGTAGTGTGCCACTTGTTACTAAAGATGGGATTGAGAACAAGCTTGGTGATGTACTTTATGTGCCCACAATAACTAAGAACCTAGCATCAGTTGGTCAAATGACAGATCAAGGATTGCAAGTGAGATTCAATAAGTTTGGATGTTTCATTGAAGAGTTCCATAATGGGAGAACTGGCAGGGTGATTGCTCATGGTAGAAAGAAAGGGAGATTGTTTGCTTTGGATGCAGGTACTCCAATGATTCAAAACTCTATGTATGTTGAGAGAGGACAAGGGAAAGATAAGGATGTGGAATTATGGCATAGACGGATTGGTCATGTTAATTTGCAAAGATTGAAGCAAATGCAATCAAAACAGATAGTCCATGGTCTACCGCATTTAGGATATGTAAATTTTGATCATGTATGTGAGGCTTATCAATTTGGCAAGCAGTCCAGATTGCCATTTCCAAAGAGGGGGAGAATAAGCAGCTATCCTTTGGAAATAATACACTCAGATATTTGGGGCCCATGTCAGAATGTTTCCATGAGCGGAAAATGTAGATTCTATATCACTTTCATTGATGATTTCAGCAGGATGACTTGGGTGTACTTTATGCAGCATAAAAGTGAAGCGTTTGAAAAGTTTTTGGAATTTAAATCTATGGCTGAGAAGCAGTTTGGATGCTACATAAAATGTTTGAGGTCAGATAATGGTGGAGAGTACATGTCATATGAGTTTTGTGACTTCTTGAGAGATCATGGTATTAAAAGGCAATTGACATGCAGGTATACACCTCAAAAAAATGGTGTGGCTGAAAGGAAGAATCGGATTATTGCAGAGGTTGCAAGGGCAATGATGAACCAAATGAACATGCCATTGTCATATTGGGTAGAAGCAGTGCATATTGCAGTTCACATTATGAATAGAACACCTACAACCTTGATTCATAATATGTCACCATATGAGAGAATGTATGGCATGAAACCCATTGTTGCATACTTTAGAGCCTTTGGATGTGTCTGTTATGTTCATGTTCCGAATGATTTGAGGAAGAAGATGGAACCTAAGGCTGTAAAATGCATTTTCCTTGGATATCTTGATGAGAAGAAGGGATACAAGTGCTATGATCGGTGAGTAAGGAAGTATACATAAGTAGGGATGTCAAATTCAGTGAATATGAATCATGGTACAAGCCCAAAATTGCAGTGGATGTTGATTCCTATGAAATCAATGATGATAATGGCTATGGAAGAAAAATTTCAGCAAACAGCAAGGCTGAAAATCAACATGTGGAAGATGCTTCAGGACCTCAAGAGAATGTGGAAAGCAGTGGCAGCTACAGTCCATGGAGTGGTAGATTGAGAAATGCACAAAGGAGTGCAGAAGCTGCAAAAGGCAAGAGACCAATGACTGAAAGTTCAGAAGATGAATCTATAGATGATGAGTATGGCATTCCGCATGAAAAACACTTGGCACTAGAAGTGCAGGAAAGTATGTGCCACCACATGCTAGATTAGATGAGACACACGGTAGTGCACCTCAATTGAGAAGGTCAGAAAGAGTAAGGTATCCAGTTGATAGATTGACTTATAATGGGTTCATGAAGATGCATTATGCATACATGGTTTCTTATGTACAACATGTGGAGCCTACTTGCTTTGAAGAAGCAGTAGAGAGCAAAGAGTGGAGACAAGCAATGGATGAAGAGATGAATGCACTAAGGAAAAACAAGACTTGGGATTTGGTGAAACTACCTTATGGCAAGAAGTCCATTGGATGTAAATGGGTTTACAAGGTCAAATGTAAGTTAGATGGTTCTCTTGAAAGGTATAAAGCAAGGCTAGTTGTAAAAGGATATGCATAAACTTATGGTTTGGACTATGAAGAAACATTCAGTCCAGTAGCTAAAATGACGACAATAAGATCGGGCTTCTATCTATGGTTGGAGGCTTTATCAAATGGATGTGAAAAATGCATTTTTGAATGGCAACTTAGAAGAGGAAGTGTACATGGATCAACCAGAGGGCTATGTGGATCCAAAATACCCACATTATGTATGCAGGTTGAAGAAGGCTTTATATGGATTGAAGCAAGCACCAAGAGCATGGTGTGATAGAATCAGCAAATTCTTATGCAGTATGGGATTTCAGCAGAGCAAAGCTGATTATTCACTTTATGTGAGGCATACAGAAGATGGTATGGTTGTTGTGGTCATCTATGTTGATGATCTCATTATTACAGGTACACTTGAGAAGCAGATTACTGAAGTCAAGTATGGGTTACATAAAGAGTTTGATATAAAGGATCTTGGTTTGTTGAGATACTTCTTGGGTATTGAGGTTATTGACACACCTCATGGTATATGGCTGATACAAAGGCAATATGCATTGGATATGTTGAAAAAATATGGCATGACAGGATGCAAACCGGTCGATACACCATTGGATCAAAATGCTAAGTTGATGGATGATGGATCTTATGTTGAGGATGTTACTATGTTTAGAAAGATGGTTGGTAGTCTTATCTACTTGACCATTACAAGACCAGACTTGAGTTATGCTGTTGGATTGGTAAGTCAGTTTATGCAGAAACCATGCAAATCTCATTTGGATGTAGTAAGAAGAGTTCTTAGATATGTGAAAAAGACAGCTGGATTTGGGCTGTTTTATGAAAAAGGAATCAAGCCTACATTGTTTGGATACTCAGATGCAGATTGGGCAGGTAGCTCTATGGATAGAAGATCTACTAGTTTCTATACATTCTCATTTGGATAAGCCATGGTAAGTTGGAGCAGTAAGAAGCAACCTACAGTTGCTTTATCAAGCACTAAAGCGGAATATAGAGGCATTGCATTGGCAGCATGTGAGCAGACATGGTTGAGATTGATCCTATATAACATGGGGATAGAGATTGATGCTGGAGTTATTATGTATTTTGACAATGTTAGCAACATTATGTTGGCAAAGAACCCAGTCTACCATGCAAGGACAAAACACATAGAAGTGCACTATCATTTCATTAGAGAAAAATTCATTGATGGAGAGATTGACTTGGTCCATGTGAAGACCAATGACCAAGTTGTTGATATCTTTACCAAAGCATTAGGTAAAGATAAGTTTGAGTACTTCAGGAGTGCACTTGGAGTCTTATGTGTGCAAGCTCATTCTGAGCTTGAGGGGGAGTGTTGAGAAATAAGCCAAAATCTAAGGCATAGTCTAAGCCTTATCATATTGTTGTATGTAAAGTGTCCTTAAGTTTGGGGGTATCTATCTTTTGAGGATACCATTTTAGTGTGTGGACTGTTTTTGAGATATGGTGGGAGAATATTGAAGAAGAAGAAAATGAAGAAAGCTTGAGCCTCTCCTTGTCTCAACCACCTTTCGTTGTGCATCCCCATCGAATCTCTCATCTACTTTCATTAAGAGCATCTAGCTCATCATGAGCTTTCCTTGCCAAAATCATGTCATCCACATAGAGTACCAAAATCAATAAAGATCCATCACAAGATTTCTTCATGTACAAGCATGGATCCATAGCATTATGGTTGTAGCCCTATGACTACATAAATGCATCAAACTTATGACACCATTCCCTAGGTACCTACTTCAAGCATACACTGCGATAGGTATGAAACCACTCACGGTAGGGGGTCACATGAAAAGACACACCTGAATCCAAGAGCCAACATTGTGCATGAATAGACTAAGCCTCAGCCAGCTGAGAGGCATCACATGAAGAGGCTGTTAAGATGTAGCCACCATCGGACTCCTCAGGTTGCATGACATTTATCTCCTCAATCTTTACACTGGACATTGTAGGCATAATGTTGTGATCATTGGATTTCTCATGCACTTTTTCTTTCCCCTTTTCTTTGTGCTTGTCATTGTGCATCTTATGGCATTGTGATGGTATCTGTCTTGCTTTCCCACAATAATGGCATATAAGATCAGACTTACATTCCACGGGACTTGCTGCATCCACGTGACTTAGACTAGGACTTCAGAGGGTCCTTTCCATGATGATCATTATCTTTCTTGCCACTTTTGCCACCTCTAATGGATAAAGCATGTGAACCGCGAAAAGCATAATTATTTTTCTTGTTAATTTCTTCAATCAAAAGAGCACTCTCTACATCTTGCAATTTCAACCCATCAAGTTTGTTGGTATAGATCGTAGTGTGAAATACATCCCAAGTCTCAGGTAAAGTGCTAAGCAGAAATAAAGGATGTAGATTATCCTTAAACTCAATACCCTATTGAAGTAGATTCTTCATGATAGAATGAAACTACCTAAAGTGAGTAGACAATGGGGTCTAGTTTGCCAATACATTTGTGAAGCAGGGCTCTAGTTTGCATAAATTTTCCGAATCTTTTCCCATAGATTCCATGCACTCTGATCTTCATCTTCAACAACATTATTATGGACCTCTTTAGAGAGTAGTAAAATGATAGCGGAATTGCATAGTGCATGTAAATTAGCCTAGCCATCATCATCCATATTCTAACGTTTAATACCTTTGTTTCTTAGTGGCTTAATCTACAATTTCAGTATCAAAACTTGCAATATTTGAGACTTCCAGTAGCCATAGTTGGTGCCATCCAACTTAGCAATGTTAAACGAAGTCGTATCTTTGAGATGACCAGCTATAATGAGTCAAATAGAGGCAGGACTATGCAAAAAATAGCCTACTGTAATTAGCAGTAAATAGGCCAAAAGCACTACAAAACAAGCTCAAAATAAGGGAAACTGTAGAATGACCGGTTGTCCACCAAATAGTACCAAAAGTACATCAAAAGGACATGATTAAACTCAATAAATACATCAAGGTCCGCATAAAACAGCTTGCTGTAATAAATGACAGCAATGAATAAATGAGAGCAAACAGTGAACTAATAGAGATCCAATGATAATAGTGACTGCCAAGTCCAATCTTGCATCAAGTGGGCATAATAGAGGCACTATGGCATCCAATGAACATGAGCCAAACACCTAAATGTGTCAAGAGAGTCCCTCAGTACAACTGATACATCCCCTGAGTAATAAGCAATATGTACACACCGTCGGCAAGACCTCACAAAGCTCGGTGTATACTCAATGAAGATAGATCAAATCAGCTCATAAGCATCCAAGAGTAGACATGGAAGCATCTACCAAGCAAATATCATAGTCAAGGATGTGTAAGTATCAAGTCTTAAGTAATAGCTCAAATGCATAGCCCACAAGCTCTGGTAAATCTAATACCATAAGCATAAAGCTCCCATTGGCACAAAATTTGATGGGAAATGAGCAACCAAGCTTAAAGATAGCATGTAAATGCATAAGACATCTCATAGCCCCAAGACTGTACATCATGAGAGCATCAAGAGCATGTAAGCAGTCAAGCATTTGATAGCATGTAAGCATCAAGAGCATGTAAGTAGTCAAGCATTTGATAGTATCCAAGTACATCATGTACGAACCCAAGAAAATATCTGACAAGCCAAGAAACATCCAAAAGAGGTTCCAAAGTATCCAAGTACAAGCCCAACTAAAACTCCAAGTGGCTAAGAAGCTCAAAAAATGTAGGTAGCATGCATCACTGACATATGCTTCAAAGCATGTACCAATGGGTCATGCATAGACCATAGGTATAACCTCTGTCACAAAGCATGCTAGTGTAGACCAATGTCAAGTAAGTGACAACCAATACAGAGCTCAAATGAGGCTCAAAATTCATTCCAAACCATCCAAGACATTTGCCAACCTCCATTTGCATCCAAATAGTCATAACAAGCATTTGGAAGTACTTGAGAGATCAATAGGCATAACATAGCCCGAGTTAAATAGCTTCAGCCCTGTTTTATTATAGCAGTAAATTCATTGTCAAAATGAGCATAAACGGGGCCAAAATCAGTACCGAATCAATGGCATATCATATGCATAGCTTCCCATAACATCTGGGCATGATTCGGGTACCAAATGGCATCAATAGCTTGTACCAAGCAAGCATAAACATCAAATGCTAATGTAGCACTATTTAAGGCTGCTTGTGGACTGTTATGATAGCCCTCGACTAAAGTATGTCAGATCCAAATGTCCATGCCAAGCTCAAGACTTCAATGCCCATGGTTGAAGCATGCTCCTATGACTCAAATGAGACCTTTGTGTAGTGCCAATGGCCTAAAGAGGTGTTGGAGATGAAGGCCACTTGATAGTTAGGGACCTTCTATGGCTCCCAAAGAAGCTTTCCAAGAGGCCTCAATAGGCATGGAAGAGAGAGAGCTTAGTTCCAAATGGTCATGGGCTGAGCCATGGCTACCCTATTCTTCAAACCTTGTGGACTAAAATAAAGAGTGGAATGAGAGCTCCAATACCTGTAGACGAATGCCCTGAGGTTGCTTGAGAAGGCCCAATGCTTGCCTGAGAAGGATGAGGCCGATCGGAAGCTTGAAAGGTGTGGCTATGGCTACCAAGAGTGAAGACAAGAGTGTAGGTATTCAAATAAATGTTGAATGAGTGCTCAACCACATTCAAGACCTCAAAGAGCCAAGCTCTTATCCCAGTTGAAAGGTGAGAATGATAGAGCAAGAGAGCATGTAGGTGAGAGTTATGGCGGACGGAGCAAGAGAAAGAAAGAGAGAGACTCCAAATGTGGAAACTCCAGAAGTCACAATGTGTGACCAGCCTTCCCTTTATTCAAATGTCACTAAAAGAGTAAAGAATGAAGTCACAATGATGGGTGCTTGCCACCTACAGTGTGTAGGTATGGGTACTGTTAGTGTAACAATACATGGGCGGCTAGGTGGAGGCGCCTTTACCCCTAACACTTAGCTCACCCAAATCCTTCATCTCAAAATTTTGCTTCAAAAGCCCTTTAGATTAGAAACCCCACTTATCACCTTAATAATCAAGTCATCCATATAGATGACTATGATTGAAAGGAGTGAAGGATCAAAGCTTGCTTGGAAGAGCTATGGCAAGAGAGAAAGAGCAAGAAAGAGAGAGAGACCAAATGGGAACTCCAACAGTCACAATGTGTGACCGGGCCTTCCTTTATTCAAACTGTCACTAAAAGAATAAAGAATAAAGTGACAGTGATGGGTACTCGCCACCTGTAGTGTGTAAAATGGTGGGTATTGTTAGTGTAGTAATATACGGGCGGCTAGGCAGAGGTGCCTTTACCCCCAACAACCTCCCACTTAAAGGCAAATCTACCCCAGTGAGGAGTGAAAAGAAAGAAAAGACAGTGCAATGTACACATGTACAACAGGATGAGGAAAAATATCATCTCATCCAATGCCCATCAATCTCTTGAGGAAGGCAAAGCACTCAATAGTGAGGCTTTCTGTGAGCAGATCTGTAGGATTTTTGTCAATGGAGATCTTGACAAGATCAACAGACTTGTCCTCCACGACCCCATTTATAAAGTGATATCTCATATCAATGTGTGTTGTCGTCACATGGAAGACCAGATTCTTGGCTAGCTAAATAGCACTCATAGAATTTGAATGCAGTGTAGGTATAGTATCAATCCCAAGGTCATGAACCAAACGGCCCAACCATATGGCCTCCTTGCAAGCCTCAGTGGTGGCTGCAATCTACTCGGCCTCAGTGGTAGAGAGAGCCATACACTTTTGAACCCTAGACATCCAAGAGATAACACCTCCAGCATTGGTGAATATATAGCCAGAAGTGGACTTCCTACTATGTCCTGCATAATCGAATTCTGTGTACCCCAAAACTCCTGTATCTTAGCTGCCATAGCAAATGCACATATATGTTGTGCCGTTCAAGTATGTCATGATACCCTTCATAGCATCCCAATGTTTCTTGCTAGGTGTAGCCATATAGCATGCCACAACACCAATTGCAAAGGCAATATCTAGATGAGTGGCTATCATGGCATACATCAAACTGCCCACGATTGATGCATAAGGGATCTTGGCCATCTTGGCCTTTTGCTCATCTATCTGTAGATTGTCTGTGGACAATTGTCTTGTGAAACCTTCACATAAGAAGGTAATGGAAAACTAATAGGCTTCACATCTTGCATGCGGAAACGCTCAAGGACTTTATGAATATACTCCCTCTATGAGAGGTAGAGTAGTCCTTGATGCTTGTCGTGATTAATGCACATACCAAGAATGTGAGAGGCATATCCCAAATCCTTCATCTCAAAGATCTTCTTTAGCTGAGATTTAAGAGCATCCAACTCATCATGAGCTTTCCTTGCTATTAGCATATCATCCACATAAAGTACCAAAATGAGCAATGAGCCATCGAGGGCTGTCTTAGTGTAAAGATATGGATCCATAGCGCTCCTGCTGTAGCCTTGTGACAGCATAAAATCATCAAACTTATGATACCACTCCCTAGGTGCCTACTTCAAGCCATAAAGACTTTTCTTCAACTTGTACACTAGGTGCTCCCTGCCAGGTTCTGCTTGCAAAGCCCTTAGGCTGCTCCATGTAAATCTCATCATGCAAATCCCCATGAAAGAATGCAGTATTGACATCCATCTGATACATGTCCAAGTCAAGTTGTGCGACTAAGGCCAAAACCAAGCGTAGGGTGGTCATCTTGATCACAGGAGAAAATACTTAATCAAAATTAACTCCATGCTCCTGTTTAAACCCTTAGCAACAAGTCTTGCCTTATAAGTCGGCTTGGGTGTCTAGGGGTACTTTTCAGCTTGTACACCCATTTGCATGACAGAGTCTTCTTGCCAGCAAGCAAGGAAACCAAATCCCAAGTCATATTCTTATACAAGAAGTCTATCTCTCCAGACTTCATAGCCCTCTCCCAGGCATGATTGTCACCCCTGCGCTTAGCCTCATCATAGGTGAGAGGCTCTCTTGCATTTGTAACCAAGACATAATACATTGAGGGCTCAAATCGATCAAGTGGACATCTAGCTCTAGTAGTCCCATCTCACTGTAGGCACTGCTGTATGTCTAGCATCCTGTCCAACACCTTGGTTATGTGTACCAATCAAACCGGCTGTGTAGGAGTACATGGCTCCTCCTAGAATATAACCCTTTGTATCTCTACACCTTCTCAACCTGCATATGCATCTTGTCTTCATGGAAGACTACATCATGGTTGCGGATGACTTTCCATGCTTGTGGATCCCAGAGCGGTAACCCATCTTGCTTGCATCTCCATAGCTAAGGAAAATGCATTTGACACTCTTAGAATCCAGCTTACTACGCTTGTCCTTGGACACATGGCAAAAGGCCTCACATCCAAAGACACATAGATGTGCATAAGACGGAGGTTTTCTTGTCCATACCTCCTCTGAAACTTGGAAATCCAAACCACTAGAAGGTGATCTATTTATGACATGCACAACTGTATTGACTACCTCAGCCCAAAAGTTCTGTGGTAGGCTAGCATGGCTAAGCATACTGCATACACACTCATGGATGGTTCTATTCATCCACTCAGTCAAACCATTCTGGGGTGGGGTATGGGGGTGGTCAACTAATTCTTAATACCCCTCTTGTCACATAGCTGCTCAAAGGCACGTGACACACATTCTCCCCCATTGTCAGTCCTAAGGCATTTCAGCCTATGCCCAGTCTGGTTCTCAACCAATGCAAGCCATCTCAGAAACACAACCAAGACATTTGACTTAAGCTTAATGGGGCAAGCCCAAACTTTACACAAAAAATTGTCAATGAACGTCACAAAATACTTTTCACCACCCATAGATTGACAGGGCATGGGCCCACATACATTCGAATATACTAATGCCAAGGGCTCACCCATGCGTGTCTAACTAGACTTCTTATGCGTATTCCTAGTCTGTCTGCCATAAAGACAATGCTCACATGAATCAAAACATGAATAGTCAAGGGGAGGTAAGTACTGCAAACCAGAAAGCATTTTCATTTCCCTCAAAGACATATGGCCCAAACGGGTATGCCAAAGAGATACATGGGGGATGGAACCCACTGATAAAACATGGTCAATAGAGGACCCATCAACTACAAGCAGATAGAGGTTGCCAACCTTGGCACCTCTAGCAAGCACAAGTTTGCCACATGTGATCTTCCAGGCAGAATCCCCAAATGAAACATGAAACCCAACATCATCAAGCTACCCTCTGTAGACATAAGACTTCATGTAAGTGCAGGTACATGATGTACATCCTATAACAGAAAAGTATTTCCAGTAGAGAATTGCATCCGTACATCCCCAATACCAACAATAGCAAGTGACCTGTCGTCACCCAAGCAAACTGAACCAGAGACAACGTGGTAGCAATGGAACCATCACGGAATGGTGTAACATGAAATGAAGCACTAGAATCCAAAAGCCAGTACTGCACATACATAGAGTGAACCTCGGTCAATGACGTAGCATCACAAGAACTAGCTGCAAGTATGTACTCCCCATCGAAGTCATCAGTCTGCATGACATTTATCTCCTCGATTTTCATACTGTATTTCTCAGGCATAATGTTGCAATCAGAGGACTTTTCCTGTACTTTGTCTTTCCCTCCTCTTTACACTTCTCATTGCGCAACTCATGACACTATGGGCGTATGTGACCCTTTTTGCGGTAATGATGACCATCCAGATTAGCATTTTTTTCATGAGACTTGATGCGCGACTTACCACATGACTTAGAACTAGACTTCAGTGAGTCTCTACCATGTCCATACCCATGGTCATTCTTTCCATTACCATCTCTGCCTCTAACAATCAAAGCATGTGACACATGAGAGTCATCCAAGTTCTTACAGTTGATCTCTTCCTGCAGAAGAGCACTCTCTACATCAGTCAAGTTAAAAATAGTAGCACAAGCACATAAGGTAGTGCAGAATACATCCCATGACTCACTCAGAGTCCCAAGCAAAAACAATGGAGTAACCTTATCATTAAAGGTAATGCCTTGCGAAGTCAAGTTCTTGAGAATAGCATGGAACTGGCTCAAATGAGTAGACATGGTCACATTCTCCTTCGTGTGCAGGTCCATAAGCTGCTTTAGCTAATACATCTGACTTACTTGACTTTTCTTGTCATAGAGGTTCTTAATTTTATCCCAAAGCTACCAAGTACTCTGTACTTTCTCAATCACATTGTAATGCACTTGCTCAGTGAGAGACAAGATGAGGGTGGACTTGCATAACTCATCAAGCTCATCCCATTCGTCATCAACCATAGTTTCAAGCTGCTTGCCATGCATCCTTAGTGGCTTTATCTGTGATTTTTGCACTAATATCTGCAAAGCTTGGCTTTCCAATAGACATAATTCATACCATCAAGCTTAGTGATGTTGAAGATAGCACTGTCAGTAGAAGAAGTTGCCATAATGCAGTCCAAAGTGGTGTAGATAGTTCAAAACTGCTTGCTGTTTTTTGCTCTGGAAACAACCAAAATACTGCCAAGACCAAGGCAAAATGACCATGAACTGATAGCTAATGATGCTACCCACCAAGTACCATCAAAAGTACATAAAATTAGGATGATTCAACATGAAAATTCCATGTCATTCCATGCATAACTTCTTGCTGTAATAAATTACAGCCAAACACAATGAGAGAAAACTTTAGGCAAAATGAATGCAGCAAGTCAACCACTGACTATCAAAGCATAACCAGCATCAACCAGGCATAAATTAGCATGTGATAGTCATACAGACATCAAGCAAATACCCAAGCATGTCAAATGAATCCATCAGTAAGCCATCACACCCCCTGTGTAATAGGGAAAAGTGTACACAACACTGACAAAACTTGACACAAAGAGGTGTATACTTAGGAAGTGCAAAGCCCAAATCAGTCCAAGTACATCTATGAGGACCACCACATATCAACCATGCAACATCCAAGTGAAGATCCCAGTCTCAAGTAACTGAATGTTCAAGTAGCATAAACCGCCTACTCAATGTCTGTCAAGCATATCAAGATGCTCCCACTAGCACAAAAGCTATAAATATCAAGCAAAGAAGCTTAACAAGGGCATAGGATAGCACTAGTGTTAGAAGATCCAAGATTAAGCATCAATAAGACCTCATGAGCATATAAGCCGTGTAGCATCCATACATAGCATCCAGAAACATCAAGTACATCCAAATTGTAACTCTGGAAAGTTGAGAAATAACCAAAGTAAGCTCTAGAAAATCAAATTTCAAGCCAAAGCAAGGCTCAGTAGCATCTAACTCCAAACAATCTAACTCCAAGCCAAAGCAAGGCTCAGTAGCATCTAACTCCAAACAATGTAACTGACATTTATGTAGTAGTGGCATAGGCCAAGCATGTTAAGACCGGTCAAACATAAACAAAGTACATGCCATAAGTACATCAAAGATAAAGGTCCCAGTGCTATGCGAAGCAGGCTCAAGCTCAACCAATGATTCGAGAGCAAATCCAAGCTCTATGTCAATACCCGAGAGTCACTACATCAATGTATACATCCAAGACCTGTATCACCCTTCCTCACATAAAGTGAGTGATCTACATAAAAAACACAAAAGCCAATTTGACAAGATACTCTTTGATCTTGTCAGACCATGATCTAAGTGCTTGCTTTAGTCCATATAGTGTCATGTTTAACTTGCAACATATACATCTGATGCTCTAAATCCTCATAGCATATTGGTTGCTCCATATATACCTCTTTCTATAAATTGCCATGTAAAAATGCATTGTTTACATCCATCTATTGAAAACTCAAACCTTTTGTTACTATCAAAGTAATCATATATCTAATAGTTGCCATACTCACAACTAGAGTAGTGAATGCCTCTTCATAGTCTATGCCAAATGTCGGTGCATAGTCTTTGCAACTAGCCTACCTAATACCTGCTAATAGAATCATATGCATTATGATTTATTTTATAGATCCACTTACAACCAATGGCTTCTTAACCTTGGGTAATCATACTTAGATCCCAAGTCCTATTGTCTTCTAATATAGCCATCTTCTCATCCATTGCTCCACCCCAATGAGCATGACTAACAACCTTCTCAAAACAAGTGGGCTCAACATCCTCAACTTCCTTGGCTATATAAACATAATGGTAAGCTGCATAACCCTCAAAACCCATTAGGAAAAAAATGAACTCACAAATGGGCCTTTAAAAAATAATATAGTTTAAGATGTGGGCCTTTTGGATCATCCAATAGGAAGGCTAGATGTTGACATCCATGGAGGGTGAATCTTCTCTCTCCAAATCTTGGGTTTTCTATTAAAAAGAGGTAGTGGGGGATTAAAAAAAAGGGAGAATAAATAGTGCATAAAATTTGAGTTTCTCTCAACTCGTATTTTTTCCTTTTTTTTGGAGAATTTTCAATTTTGGTTTTTTTTCCCTATCATGAAATCAATTTGACCCAAAAGTTGAGGAATAGACCACTTTGTCTCTCTTCTCTATACTCGTGAGTTTTCTTCTCCATTGAAGCTTCATGCTAAGAGTAATTAGGGTTTTGAGCATTCTACTTACCTTTGCACTTTCTTCTCCATGCAGCTCCATATTTTGGGTAAAACATAGGTGTCCATCTCTCTTTGAATTTTCTCTTGTTTGCTATTTTTCTTCTCCATTGAAGCTTCATGCTAAGAGTAATTAGGGTTTTGAGCGTTCTACTTACCTCTGCACTTTCTTCTCCATGCAGCTCCAGATTTTGGGCAAAACACAGGTGCCCATCTCTCTTTGCATTTTCTCTTGTTTGCTATTTTTTCAATAGGGTTTGATGTTGTTTCTTATTGTTATTGTTGTTTTATTGCAAAGGTTATTTTGGGCAGGAGGCATAGGTGCTCATATTCTTGCAGAGTTTATTTGGTGGAGCAAGAGACAAAGGTGTTAATCTCTCTCTCTATTTGGTTTTTTTTTTGTTGCTATCTTTTCAATACAACATTATGTTAGTTCTAACGCTTGTTGTTGTTTTATTGCAGAGATCATTTTGGGTGACATTGCATAAGTGCTCATCTCTCTCTCCGTCTCTCTTTCTCTCTCTATGTTTCCTCTTTTCTACTGTTTTTTCAGTATACCTTCATGTAAATACTAACTCTTGCTATTGTCTTTTGTAGAGATCAATTTGGGAAAGATTGGATAGGTGCTCATTTTTTTCTCTCTCCTGCGTGCTCACACACACTCTCTTTCTTTCTCTATGCATTATCCCTTTTCTACTATCTTTACAATAGGGTTTGATGCTAGTTCTAACTTAAGGATCAATTGTTCCTTAACACAAGGTAGAGCAGAGATTCTGTAGCTCAATTTACGGGTAAATCTACCATATTTTGTGGTGCCAAAATTTATTCATTTAATTGGTGACTTTTATGTTTGATGGGATTGATGTTTTTTTATGTCCATCATTTGAAATGGGTTTTGATCACAGCAATGATTCAATCTTATCTTCAGCAGATCAGCTTATAGGTCAATTAGCCCTATTTTGTATTACTTTTATTCATGTAGTTATCTAGATATTTTTTGTTAAAAGGGATTCATGCATGTATTTTTTTGTACATGCAAGTATTGTAGAAGGTTTAGGTGAAGCACATAATTCTCGATCGACTATTTTGATGTGGTGAGTGATTCCTTTGTGCTGGATGATATGGATGTGTTGGAAGTCGATGGTTCAAAAATCCTCTTCTTTATTGGTCTTGTGTGTCCATTCGGATCTCCATGTCAATTGGCAATGATCCATGAAACTCTTGTATCATATCATCCATACAATGCACAATGTGTTGAGTCATAGAATATCTTGGGTGTCAATCCAATGTGTATATTAAGATTTGCATGCCATGTGGTTGCTATCCTTGTAACAACTACTCTATAACACCGAAGTTTCATACAATGTATTGAGTCAAATTAGATTCCTATTCATTATAATAAAATTTATTTTGGCAAAATTCTCTGACTATTCTTGTGCTATTCTTTGTTGAGATATTTGCAATCACACCTAATGTACCCTCTTTGTATGAGGCAGTTTGGGCTGAAGACATGCAGGTTGCAGGAATCCCATATGCATAGAGAGGGAAAACTGCTACCCATCCAACAACTAAAGCATTGTACTTGACTGCCATTTTTTCATATATGATGAATATAATATCATGATGCTTTTCCATCTCAGTTAGTGTCACTCTCAACTCAAGATTGTGTTTATGAGTCCAAGCTTTCATCTTAGAACCTAATTCACTTGAGTAATAGTTGGTCAAGTCTTTAGTCTATGTCATCATGAACTTAATCTTCAGCTTCCATCCGCCATAGCCATGCTCTAGATCCACATCTTTCACATGGTATCGGAGCCCAGTTGGGCGGCACTGTCTCTCTGGTTTCTTCTCACCTCTGATAATCTCTGCCCAGCTCACATCCAACTTAGGACCTCATTTTTTAAACTTCATCTTTAGTCAAGCTTGTGACTACCATAGCCAGACAGGACTTGGTGTACGTGGAGCTTTCATATCTCATCATAGAGGTCATATCTTTGGAAGCTTCCTTCTGGAGAAACATTCTCCAACTCTAGGCACTTCTCTGTATCATAAAATAGTTGGACATTATCCACCTTATGGAGAAGCATTATGTTTTTTTCTGATCGCTATTAAAACAACACCTACTTCCAGTCGTACAATCCGTGTGCTCTGCTTGTGTCATGATGTTGGACAAGACCATAGGGCTTTCAAAACTTGACATCTAAGACTACTGCATCAGGCTGTTGCAAACGAAAAACTAGTGGCACCAGTAAACCCTAAAGTTGGGAAACGGTAGCTTTTGAGCTCAAGCTCAAAACCACTTCATTTTCTAACTCTTCTCAGTCAATTGGAGTTCTTGCCACTTGGTTCAGAGTTCTTACTCAGTAATTAGCACACATTTGGGTATCAAATTAGTAAGGAGGGGAGATCTTAAAGGCTTGGAAGATTTGGAAGACCTCAAGCAGTAGCATAAACATCAAAGCTTCTTTCTTTGCTTCATTCTTCCTCCATTTGCCAAGGCAAGTATTGTCACCTTGATCAGAGTATTTACTCAGTGTTTAGCAAGATTTTACTAGCAAGGAGGGCTCAACTCAAGCAATGGGTTCATCAAGCAAAGGATCAACCTCAACATCAAACATCAATAGTTCAAATTTGCTAGTATCTCCTAATACTTACATAGTGCTTTTTGGCACTCGTATTTCTTGTGTCTTTTGACACATTAAGTTTCAACTCTTTTGCTGGTTAAAAAAATCAAAGATTTAAAGTTGATTTTCAATGAGAAACATGAAGTTTTTCATGAAGATGCCATTCATAAAGAGAAGTGCAATCATTTTTACTCACTTGTACCACATAGAAAATGTACTTGCTCTACTTACAAAAAAAAATGGAGTTTTGAGTATTCAAGTGCCATCCATGTTTCCATTTAAAGAACTTGAAGACATGCATGCTACCTTGGAGATAGTGCAAGAGTTTGAAGTCATTTGTGCTGTCTCAAAGATAATGATATCTTTGCTTGAGGGGGACATGAAAATGAAGACTAATACAACTAATGCAAGCAAAGTCAATAGAGTAGAAGACCAGGAGAACCTAGAAGAAGAGGACCAAAAGATCAAAGCGATGGACATTGAAGCTACAAGAAAAGTGAAGAACAAGTTCAAGATCAAGAAGGGCAAGCTGGACTACACCAACAAGAAGACCTACAATAAATTGAAGATCTATGTGAAAAGAAATGCTAAAAATTGCAAGGGCCTACTAGTCCTTGACCCAATTTTTTACTAGAATTTTTAAACCTTGTATTGTCTAGCTCTAATGCTCCTGTCATAAGCTTGTAAACTCCTCATATAGCCTTGTATTACAGCCTCTGTACACTTCGTGAGGCCCCTGTTAGAGCCTCTAGATGACCATCATATTTATGGTACCCACACTTAGCCTTTTTTTCGATAGCCTTTGGTGTTTTTCCATGTTTATGGTATGCCCACACTTTGCAAGTGTTGCTCTTACTAAAGCCTCTATACAATTTGTACTTTTTGGTTGTGATTGAGAAGGGGTGTTGAGATATTTGCAATCACATCTAATGTAGTCTCTTTGTATGAGGTAGTTTGGGCTGAAGACATGCAGGCTGGAAAAATCCCATATGCACAGAGAGGGAAAACTGCTACCTATCCAGCAACTATATACAACATTGTACTTGACTACCATTTTTTCATATATGATGAATACAATATCATGATGCTTTTCCATCTCAGTTAGTGTCTTGGTCATCGTCAGTCTAAACTCAAGATTGGTTTATGAGTCCAAGCTTTCATCTTGGAACCTAATTCACTTGAGTAACAATTGGTCAAGTCTTCAGTCTATGTTATCATGAACTAAATCTTCATCTTCCATCCACCATAGCCATACTCTAGATCCGCATCTTTCACATTCTTTTCATTATATTTCATGTAAATGGTATTATTAAAGTGATGCCTTGAAATTGAATCTATACTTTGTGTTGATGTACATATCCACATGTGTTTTGATATCGATGTTTTTATGTGTTTACAAAAGTGTAAATATCTCTTAATGCCATGTTGATTTGTATGGCATACTGGTGATTACTAGACAGACTTAAAATGCTTATTATTTAGGGGTTAATACATACTTCTTTACATCTAATGCGTAGGTTATAATGCTTGAGAGAAGAACATGCATTATCTTGATAGAAGTACGTAATAGAAAAGACGAAGAAGAGAATTGGATCACTGATACATATCATTGCTCGTCTTGGGTACATATGCATCCAAGTATGAAGGGAGGTTTCAGGGTGAAAGTATCTGCAATCATAAATGTATCAAAGCACTGGAAGGGTAAAATTTTAGCTCTCAAACAAAGGAATGTTGATTCTCACATTGTAACAGAGGCGTTTGTACAATATGTATTCATGCAAAAACAAATACATATTGCGCTCACTATGCCTTTTCAACGAAACATTGCAAATAGTAAGTATTTGCAACTTGTTGAGAATGAGAAATTTCATGATATCTATGTAACTAGTTGTCTCGTATTTACAGAAGTATATCCTTTGGATTGCTGTGAGTGGCAAAATGTTGAGAGTTTCACATGTACTTTTAAGTGTTACCACCTCAAAATTGGTAGATTGCTCTTTGAGGGGCGTACAACTAAGTAGCTTGCATAGGACCTTGTTTTTTTCTATGATTCCAAGTACATATTGCCCAAGGGGGGTCAAGAATATGGAACCCTTGAGTCTATGCACATATCGAATATCAATAGCATAGAATGGCCATTGTGCAGTAGTGACATTTTGCACATGTGTAGCACAAAAATTTCAATAGACATATTGAATTCTATGAAGCCAAGCATTGGCTCAAAGAATGTATATCTAAGATGGTTCATACTGATTGTAATTTTTACACACATGTTCAAGAAATGTAAGGGTTTGAGATGTATCACATGCACGTACGTCATAAAAAGTGCATTAGAGGATTATGTAATAAGGATTCTAGGCAAAACTTGGACATAAAAAATGACTCACAGCTCTAACAAAATGGAGTGTCGAGTCACAACAAGGGACATGGCTTTCAGGTGAAAATTTTCTCTCTTAGTTGACTATTATCTTACTTTGGGATGAATTGGCTAACTTTCCTTTCCAATTACAGGTACTTTGTCACATGACAAACTTTATGCCTAGTGTTCAAGTATCGTAGATGGAGGATGCTCAAGGGTAAATGGTTGTGCCTTGATCAAGACATGCATGAAAGTGCAATTGTGGATGTTACTGTCATTTGTGAGGGCCGTGAGTCCCAAGTGTTGCAAATAGAGGATGATTGGTCCTTGAGTATAATGCACCAGGAAATTACAATGTTAATGCAGAATCCACCTATTAGCTTCTATTTTAAACCTAGATGGTAGGAAAAATTGAAGCCAAGCTAAGGATACTATTACCAGTGGAAAGTGTGTGGCTCCACACATTTTAAAAATTCTAGAGTCTCCCTAAAAATCCAAACACCACAAGTTGTAATATCCAACAGCTATAAATTTTTGGATTTTTTTGACCAATAGAATATTGTCACTTGCAAACTTGCAATATTTAAAAATTATGGTATTTATACAAAATCATACACTTGTTATACACTTTCCACATCAACAGATTTACATATGCATGTAAACTTTACAAAGACGTAAGTAAAGCCATAATTAAATATCGTATGTGAATAGCCCTTAATGGTTTAAAACTTAAGGTTTTTGAGGTAGAACTAGTTTAGTTCTTGTTTCACTATTTCATTTCACACTTTCTCTCTTCATTTCTTTATATCCACCACATCCCTCCTACCTGGTACGATGGATGCTCGCGCACACTTTGATGAGTGGATCCACGAGACTATCTTTGCCAGCCAAGGTGATGAGATATTTCAAGTTTTCTCTAAGAACTTCAATCTTGAAAGCATGCTCTTATCGCTAGATCCCCCTCTTTAGGTTTTGGAAGACTTTATGAGCACCATTGCTACCTGCACATACTCCATCGAGGGATCCGACATGACTTGGGTGCCTCTAGAATAGCTCATGGTATTTCAGGCAGTGAAGAATCACCAAAAAGTGGTGAATAGGTGTCTGGCCCATGTGGATCCTTCGCACAGAGTATGCACTATTCCCATGGGCAGTGCACCAAGTACAATACCTTTGGATCTCATGGAGTGTGATTGTGTATTGGCAATTTACCTCCTTGCATTGGATACACCCCTAGAGGAGGAGAGCAATGAAGATACAACTCCATAGGTTGTTGCTATCACATACAAGAGAGAAGAATCAATTGAAGAGCTCATAAATGTTGAAGAGGAACATGGGTGTTGGCAGAGCAAGGGTTGGCTCTCATGGTGCCCTTTTCTTCAGAACAACCACAAGTCGATAAACCCAACCTTGTCTCCTTGACGTCCATTGAAGTAGATAGTGTACAATACTTGCTTCTATCAGATGTGCTGCAATACTTGGAAATGAAGGAAGAAGAGTTGTTTTCCATCCAAGTTAGGGATTTAATGAAAGACCAGATCGACTATGATTACATGGATGTGCATCCGACGATGGCAGAGATTGGAATATATGATGGCACAAGCTTAGACACAGTTAGTGCCATCATAGCAACACATGAGCATATTACGTCGATTGAAGAAGATTATCTTGTGCTAGATGCTGAATTTGAAGCACTACAGCATGATCTGTTTGGAGGAAGGCCCTAGCTTCCTACCAAGGAGTTTGTAGATCCCTCTACCCAAAGAGATGTCTCACCGACACACGAGGAAATGAAGATACAAGATAATCTAGAGAAGGTGAGATTTCTAGCTACCATATATTTTTATGCAATGAAACTTGACGGTAAGGTGTGTTAGGTCCCCCAGAGTCCACCGGTGAGATCTTGGCAAAAAATAATGCCTACACCTGCCCTATTCAAAGTCTAGCACATCTGTGGCCACTTTCTGGTGAAATCTTGGCAAAAATGATGCCTGCTCCAATTGTCCAAAAAGTGGCCCCAAGTGCCCAGACTTCGGACAAGGTAGCTGCAAACATCATTTTTTGCTAAGATTTCATCGGCCCTAGATGCTAAACTTTAGATAGGGCAGCTGGCAGGCATCAATTTTGGCCAAGATTTCACTAGTCGGGGGACTCGATACATCCTACCGTCAAGTTTTGTCACTTTCTGATAACTCTAGGTTAGTTGCTAAATATATTGTTTGATTTTACTTTGTCATTCAGGACATACTGTATATAGATGAGTTTGCATCAAAGCAAGGAGAAGCTTGGCATGTGGATCGACGGAAGGATTCAGGTTTGAAGGAGTACATTGGCAACCTTGTTGCAGACTTGGTAGTCTTCCATAATAAGTGCTCACCACGAGGGCAAGAAATAATCATGAAAATTCAAGCTTTGACCAAGTTTGGACATTTTCGAGTGATATGTGTGACATCTAGCTTGGAGAAGGTGGTGCTAATCAAGCAGTCAAAGCTTCTTTACTTGTTTGACCTAACGTGTGGTGGAGCAATGTGTGTGCTTGCTACATTAGGTGACCTTGCTAAAGTGTCAGATCCACTTCTCTTGGAGAAAGAGTTGAAGGGGGAGCGCATCATTTTTGAAGCAAAGAAGAAACTTATATTTTCATTAGAAGCTGGCCCCTCCTCTCCACCGATTGTGCTTCCAATGTTATTGCTTATTCCAATGTGGCAGAGTATACAAATTTTTTTGGCCTTCCAAGATGCTATGGTGCTGTAACACTCATTACAAAACCTTGCATCATTAATCTCATAACCTATGGAGGAGCTCCCTTGCCGTGTGTCAAAGCCGAACAATAAAGTTTATGCCTTTATCTGTGATTGTGACACGCTTTGCATGGATAGCCACTAGCTGTGTATCATCAAACAAGTCGATGAGAAACCCCTCTGCAATTGTTTGTAGGGCCTCCGTAGCTGCAGTAGTCCACCTTCCTGGTGGTGGGCCATCCCGCACTTGCACACAAAATCTTCCCATCCCTTTCAACTCCAAGTCTTGCATGACTTCTTGGTGGTGGGCCATCCTGCACTTGCACCCAAAATCTTCCCATCCCTTTTAGCTCCAAGTCTTGCATGACTTCCTGAAAAACCTTATGAAAAGGTCTTTTCGGGATGAGAATCTTGTATCCGCATTGGATTCTCCTTATCTCTCGAAGGGCTACAGTGCCCAGTTTCCATCTCCTCTTCTTCCCGAAAAACCTTATGAAAAGGTCTTTTCGGGATGAGAAGCTATGACTTCCCGAAAAACCTTATGAAAAGGTCTTTTCGGGATGAGAAGCTTGTATCCGCATTGGATTCTCCTTATCTCTCGAAGGGCGACAGTGCCCAGTTTCCATCTCCTCTTCTTCTGTGGTGGTTGTTGTGCTCTATAGGGAGCACCTGCTACTGCACTAGAGGAGGCTTCACCTTGTGCTCCAAGTGGCGGGCCTTGGCGTGAGGTCTTCTTGGGGCTGAAACGACGACATGCTTACTTGGCACGTGCCATGCAAGCTTGAGGAGGGCAAGATGGAGAAGAGACAGAGGTTGGGGGTGTGAGAATGGAGGAAGCAAAGAAAGCAAGATGTGAAAATGAGAAGAAGAATGAACTTTTAACCCATTTAAACCCCAAAACTAGGTTAATGCAACTTCATACACACTATCCATCATGTGCTAGGAAAGTGGCTCTAGATGCCAGATTTTGGACCAGGGGTTTGTAGCATTGTTTTTTCAAAAAAAAAAATGGGGCTCTTGGCCACCTAACGAGTGCGCCTGTGAAGTTTTGTCGCATTTTGATACAATTTAGTATTTTAAAAATTATCACACACCAAAATTATGGATGGATTGATAATCGAAAAATCAACATCGTGACTACTGGCCCTTAGAAAGTTTGCACCACATAAACTATACAGAGGTATCAGAAGTAAAGTCTGCAACAAGAAATGGCAATTTTTTGCATGTTTTTTCTATTGAAATTGACAATGCTAGCAAAAGCTATTAGTAAGAATTGAAAATACAACGAAGATACACAATCAAAGTTGAGAGCGAAGGAAAAGAGAAAAAAATTTAATTCATATTTTAAGGGCGCATACAATAGTTTTGCACTGGAACATAGTCATATGTCCAATGCACGAGGAGAACACTATGACAAAAAAGATAATATTACAAATTGTGTTCATTCCATTGGAAAAATGAATTCATCCTTCACTGCTTGAAGATTTCTTACAAATTGGAAGTCCTTGGGAGTTACAGTGATGCACTTCGCATGTATTGCACAATGCTGAGCATCAGTCATTAAGTCAACTAAAAAGGCCTATGCAACACATTGTAGAGCATGAAGATATTATTCTTTTGTGAAGTGATCAGGTCTATCCTAACCTTTGCCAAAAACCACCTCCTACTTTCTGTGCGGTAGAGGTCTTGCACAATCTCACGAACAAGTCTCGAGAAGCTCGCCTTCGGAATGATGAGATCAAAAGAGCGTTGATACCTCCTAATTTCTATTAGGGCCATTGTACCTGGCTTTCACTTGCGTTTCTTGTGGAGATGCTGAGGAGGTCCCTTGTGAGGGTGGCTTGAGAAAGCTGGGTTAGGTTGAGAAAGGGGTGCATCTGAGCTAGTAGATACTCTAAGGGGCTAAACGGCTCGGAGCGAAAGCTTATTTGCAACTACCTTAGACCTAGCTATCTTTCCTAAACAAGAGATATGACAACTCAATGAATAAGAAAGAAGGTGAAACCCTTTTTTATATAACCCTAAATTGTAAGACTCATTCACATAGATGCATGCTCTCTCTTTCTCTCTTAAACTATGAATTGCATTCACACTGAACACATTGTTCATCTTACTATCTTAGCTCTCTTTGAATCCATTCGTTGCCTTATCGAAACCTTGTTTCTAGCCACTTGGCATGGTTTTCTTTGGCACTTGAGGCTCAATAATGCACTCTTTTAGTGACACGACGTGATTCCATCATATCTGCAGATTCATCAGCACTTTTATTTGCTCTCTTTTTTGAGAGTTTAGCTTCATCCGCTACTATAAACCTATACCACCAATATAGTAATTGGATCTTTGGATTGCTACCATTCACCCCTCCACCATGATCAGTTTTCTTTGGTATACACCACGCTCTATCTAATGTGAATTTTCCAACCCTTGTGTGGATCAAATTTCGATGCTTCCCTTTTCTGCAAAGTATGGCCCATGTGCCTCAAGGATATATAACAAAGACACATATCACCATGAGTAAACTATGCTCAATAGTTTATACTATTCATAAAATTTTAAAATATTAACTTAGTACACACCATGTAATGTTTGATAGAGCTTTTGCCCCACTCTTCCACTATGTTTTCGTAGAAGCTATGCACAACATTAATAAATTATTGGTTATCTTCATTGTTAAATACCATCTTCTAAAGTAAGGGAGACAATTTGTTAAGACTTATCCAAACCTTAGCTTTGGCCAACCTTGTTTTTCCTCCATTACTTCAATTAGGAACTATAAAATGTAACTTTTTCCACCCATCATAGTCCTGTGGCCTATGAACCATGACATTCCCTTCCTCGTTAATGGGTGTTGAGAGAAAATTTCTAGCCTTTGCTCCTCCAAAGCAAGGATTTTTTGGCAAGTTACCAGATTTTCATGATCTCTTCTCATTTTTTTCAATTGTCACTTGATGCTTGTGTAGCCCAATTTCTGATAGCACTCTTCCACATTCCTACGCATTGCAATGGTTTCTTTTTCTGAATGCATCCTATAAGCAAAGGAAATGTATTCATGTACAAGTTTCTCCATGATTCTGACAAAAGCATGCAATGAAAAAATGTGAATACGATCCAATGGAATATTGAAGATGGGCTTCCAAGTTGAATCTTCTCTATTGCGCATCGGTGTATCACTTGTCACTCTTTGCTAGTTCTTCTTTCCATCCTTTTCTTCCACCCTCTCTGTCAAGCAATATAGGCATGGATTCTTTGTATTTGCACCACTGGAGATTCCACACATTCATTTTAAATTTTTTAAGTCTCCTGCAAGATGCCATTCAACCAAGCATTGACCATACCCTTCAATCGAGAGCATCTCACCATGTTCTTGATGATCGATGAGGCTTGGAATGCTTGTGTGCATAAAGAGCAGCTATAATGCCTCAAATGTTTCCTACGGAACTTCAAATGCAGTGAGCCACCAGACATGGCGCTCGGATTGAACACTAAAGTTCCATGGGTTGTTCTTGTCAAATTGTAAAGCTCTATTCATCAAAGTTACACTAACTCTTTCAAGCTTTACTCCTTTGACGACCTCACTATCATCTAATTTTATAACAAACTGCAATTTACCATTATATTCCTCAATATACATATGGTAGCACATTACCATTGTAGTCTGCACCTTGCACAAATTCAAATAGTAATTATTGAGTTCAGTGAACTTCACCTCATATGCATTTTTGGTCCCAACCTTTAGTATTTCCACGCATTGAACGTGCATGAGATCTCCTATCAGCTTCAAAACCTTTGTATTAAGTTGTCCTTGGGTCTCTATTAACTTTGAAGGTTGAGGAAGAGGCATGATTCTATTTCTCTTCAGCACATGACCAAACCTAGCCTTCACACCTTTGAATATCTTTGAGTAAGTCGTTGTGCTAATACCGGCCCTGTCACAAATGGATTGTGCATCCACAGTTGAGAACTCATTTGACACATCTTTTAATGTGCACTCAATCACCTTTTCCTTCACATCCTTAAACTTAGGATTGCTCAAAGAGTTTTCCAATGTACTTGCCTTCAACAATCTACTAATACACAATCCAACCTCACCCTCACCTAGGTTCTCATTCTGAGCTACCTTACATGCTTTGATACGTTGCTTCCACTAACCACTATTCACAATTAACTCATTGATTGGATTCTTCTGTCATTTACGCTCCTGTGTTAGCTTGCTATTGATCTTTCTCATGTCATCCAATTGTGCCTTTGCCTCCTCATATGAGATATCAATGTCATGGATAGTGTCCTACATTGAAATAACTTGATTGTTTTATTGAATTATAGTGTCATTCAACTGTACCACTTATCCTATGAGCTATTGTATATGAAGTTGATGTGCAGTGATTACATCATGACAATTTTTTATGGTTGCTTAGCAAGTTATAAATACTTTGAACATCTAAGCTACCTTACATGCTTTGATACGTTGCTTCCACTAGCCACTATTCACAATTAACTCATTGATTGGATTCTTCTGTCATTTATGCTCCTGTGTTAGCTTGCTATTGATCTTTCTCATGTCATCCAATTGTGCCTTTGCCTCCTCATATGAGATATCAATGTCATGGATAGTGTCCTACATTGAAATAACTTGATTGTTTTATTGAATTATAGTGTCATTCAGCTGTACCACTTATCCTATGAGCTATTGTATATGAAGTTGATGTGCAGTGATTACATCATGACAATTTTTTATGGTTGCTTAGCAAGTTGTAAATACTTTGAACATCTAATCATTAAGCTGCCTAGTGTAACCGACAACCCATTTTCACCCTCACATAGTTTAGTAAATTTGTGATTCTTGAGAAAGTTGGAGGTCTATTGTTTAAGGGGTCAATTGGGTAGATTTCCCTATCAACCCACAAGTCCACATGTTTCAATCGCATTTGCTTGTAACTTTGCAAAACCAAAGGGCTGACGTTGGTACGCTGGGTTCTTTTGAATAATGGGGTGTATTCAATCTCTACCTCAATATGCAGCTCTTTCTTTCATGTATTCATTTTACTATTAATAGAAACGGGGAGCCTACTTGGTTGTCACAAGAGGTAGAGTGGAGACGCACAGAGAGGCACACAAAGGTGCCAAGGGAAATGAGGGTGTAAGTAATTCACTTTGTTAATGAAGGTTGCATAAACACAGAGAAGAGCCATGAGAGAGTATAGATATGGGAAAAAATAGCTTAGAGGGTAGGGATGTCCAAGACTTTTTGTATTTTAGGCATTTCTATTTTACCTCCAAAAGCATTTCCAAAAAACACGAAATTTGACCTGTTGGTTTGTCTTTTGACCAAAAGCTAGATTTTAAAATTCCCCAAAATATCTTAAAAATAACTTCTCAAATTTCATTTTCCTTGTTCTCGATTAAAAAATCAATTACCTCGTATCTACTAATCATTTTGCATTGAAAACAAAGCACCACACTCGCGTAACTAACTCCTTTTTTAATATAAAATTTGGTTGAAAAAGACTTTTTGAATGAGGAGAGAGAAGGAATCTGACTATATCTTTGTAGATAATTTAAAAAAGGTAAAATGAGATTGCAAAAGTGGAGAGAGAAGAGGATTATTTTACTATTCTTCTCTCATTGTTTCCTTGTTTTAAAGAGGAGAGAGGAGAGGAGAGTAAAAGGCCCATTTGTGAGTTCATTTTTTTCCTAATGCTAATATGTTAACAAGGTACCTTATCATGCTAGATCTATATACCATTTGTTAACCCCAACTTGAGACGAAAGAAAAATAAGTAAAATACGGAGGCAATGGAAGAAATAGGATGGAGAATAAGAAAAGGCACAATGATGGCCTCTAAAATCAAGCTAAGGGAAAAATCACATTTTTAAGTGAAAGGCGTCCCAAAATTTTTAAAAAATACCGACATGCTCCCTCCTGTGCAAATTGTAAAAGGGTGGATGGGCATAAACTAAAGAAATAGGCAAAGTAGAAGGGAACGGGAAAAAGGACATTGCCACAATGGCCGGTCATGTAAAAAAGGGGATGGGTGCCCATGGGATTTTAGGGCATGTATATAAAGTTCAAAAAGTGAATGAGAGCTCAATCTTTGGTGTGTGGCAAAGTGGACTTTTCTTCTTCTCTCCTTCTCTTTTGTTGCTTGTTTGCTTGTGAGTGCTTGAGGGAGGGAGTGTGAGTGAGTGTGTGAGGGTGAGGGATCTTGGAGGTAAAGCCCTCCACCATCTCCTCTCTTCTTCTTCTCTTATCTTATCTTCTCTCATCTTGCACATGGCTATGGAGGATGGAGGTTGGAGGAAGAGGCTTGAGGATGCTTGAGCTTGCATCACAAATTGTGGAGCTATCAAAGTGCTTAAGAGAGGAAGCAACTCAATGGGGCATCAAGGTAAGCTCACTACACTCGTAGAGAGGGATAGTGTGTCACATATGTGAGAGATAGCCATTAGTGCTCGCTTGAAACATTTGAAGGAATAAGCAATCTATGGATCTTGGTGGTTGAGTGAGAGCTCCCTCTACATTTTGGTTCCATTGCTGGGACCAATTGATTCAAGCTTGAGCGCTTGCACATTTCAATATGAGCATCAAAGTAAGGGTTTCATCCCCGAATTAGAGTTTGAGATAGGTAGGAAGTTTGGGGTTTTTAATCTTCACAAACAAGTAAGTATTTTGGTTATTTTGATGGTTGGATGAATATGAGAGTAGGAAAAATTAGCTCAGTACTTTGATGTCAATTCTTGTTGCATTTAGAGTAGGTTAAGGTTAAGAGATCGATTGGAAAAGCATAGGGTTTGTTGCTGTAAAATAGCTCTAAAATAGGCATGAACAGGGCATAAATCAAGAAAAATAGGAAGAAAGAGTGCTTAGGGGGATTAAGGTCAATGAGTGAGGGAGTGGGAGTGGCAAGAACTTTGCTCGGAAGGGGTTTAATAGCCATGAGACCAAGGGAGAGCTCATTTGAAACCTTGGTTGCAAGAGAGAGAGAGAGAGCTCCATTGCATGAATCCACTTCGATGCTCATCTGACAAGTTTGTTGCCCACTACTATAGGTATACCCACATCTTCTCCTTCATGCATAGATAGGATCTGGAAGTGCTTGGTAGGTGTGAAGCTCAGAATCATTAGGTCTGGAAATTTTTTCGTCATTAAAAAAAACAGGCCATATTCAGCCCGTCCAAGTCATCATGGTATATTCGGACACGTAGCCACTCAGCCCACCTAGACTCCACCCTGTCCAAGTCGTCCACTCAGCCATTCGGCCTTTAGCCATTTGGCCCATCTGAACCTCATATTCAGGCTCCACAGCCACTCGTGCCTCGTGCTAGTTAGCCCTTCCAATTCAGTTTTGGACTGCCCAAGTCTCGTTCAGCCATTCGGCCCTCTGACTTGGGCACCACAGCCACTCGGCCCTCAACCACTTAGACCATCTCAATTTGGCCAACTTTCATTCAACCTTGGCGATTCGGCCTGGCCATCCAAGTCATTCACTCGACCCCTGCAATTCAGACCTATTGGGTCAAATTTGAATTTTTCCAAAATTTTTAAATCCTAGACCAGACACACCTAGAAGATGGCCGTACGAACCCCCAAAGACCATATAGACACTTGAAACACATTTCTAGTGCAAGGAATAGAAGAATCAATGAGGCACAGATGTAGAGGCGATGCTAGTCAACCATCTAGCGATCCAGCCCGTTAGCAACATCAAGCAGAGTCATAGACTCCCAAATGAGTCTTGATTGAGTGGAAGGCATAGCGAGAAACCCCATAACCTGACGAGGACAACCAGAAACTAAACATACAAGCCTAACAGGCTAAACCCATAAACTAGAGTGCAAGAGTGATTTTGATACTTTGTTTTCTCACTCATTCTGATTTCTAGCACTCGAAACACACTTAAGAAGAGCTAAAATCTTGATTGTGCATAGTGCACAGAAAAGAGTATACGCGCACACACACACATAGAGTGAGGGTAAGTTGAGGGTTGGTTGTAATTAACCAGGAACTCACCTAGACATAAAAACTTGAAGGAACCAACCAGTAAGAGAAGATCCTAAGATATAGACGGTGATCGAATCCCCAAAAGTAGGACCAAGTGATGAATGCAACTGAAGAGCCGGGCACAGCAAGGACCGACACTATCGGGGAAGTGGATCTACCCGACCTCATCAACTTGATTGATAACTTGGCACAATATGAAGCCTTAGACAGGGAAAAGGGTAGCTCAAGCCTTAGAAGCAATGAAGAACTTGACCTAGGAGATTTTCCTGAGGTGATCCAGCAAAGCAATTAGTGAGCAAATATGATGCTCAGACCTAGCTAGAACACCGTGGTAGACCTGCGGAGGACATCATAGAGGATCTTGAGGAGGAGAGGAAGCTAGCATGTAAGGCTCTACAAGGCATAGTCACATACAATTAGGATCATCAAACTAGGAGCTTACGCCAAAGCATGGAAATGTGAGAGATCTAGAGAGTGCTATCCCTAGCAGGTAGAAATCGGATAGAGAGTGAGAGAGCGCTAGAAGGAGACCTCACACCGAGTGAGCTTTTGACAAAGTGGCTGCTAGATAACATGGCAGCAGAGTAGAGTGCTGCAGTGTTAGCAACATCACTACTGGCAAGATTAGGAGTCAACCAAGGCTGTAAAAGCCAATAAAAAATTCTCGTGGTAGTAAAGTAGTTGGACAAATACCAAGAAAATGATGACCCATACAGCTTTATGGAGTTGTTCGAGCAGGTCTGCGAGGCCAATGGCCTCACTGATTCCACTCAAAGCTCGCAAGATTTTGGTGTGTGCTTGGGTTGTGCTTGGGTGATAAGGGTCGTACATGAGTCTAGATTATGTGGAGCATACCAATTTCAATGGCTTGAAAAATCTCTTCATTAAGAGATTTTCAAAACCTGGATACTCTAATAATCTGCTTATGTGACTTATGAACGTAAAGTAGAGAGAAAGAGGAGATCCGAGATTATGTGACCCATGTGAGGAGCCTCTTTAAGAGAATCCCTATGGGTGAGAGACCAACCGAAAGAGCGCTGTCCACAGTATTCATTAATCGGAATACGAAGTGAAGAGATCTACAAAGCCTTGGCCGACAACTCGAGCTTACAGTGAGACACACTAGCAAGGGTCTTTGAAGAAGCTATTAGAGTGGATGTCTAGCTCAAGGAGAGGAGCTCCAGTAGCTCAAATCGAGAAGAGCCCAGTGCTAGAAATTCCGAGAGGTATTCAACCCCGAGTGAGAGATCAAGCCCAAGTGCTCAAGATAAAGGGAAGGGCACTGATTTAGGACAAGAGCTAGCATAGATAAAGATGCAAATAGCCAAATTGTAGGAGACGATGAGACAGCCAACACGCTCACATGTCCAATGCATGTATTATGGCGGAAACCACCTTCCAACTGAGTGTCAGGACCTAGGTCATGACCTTGCACTAATTGCGATAGGTTCTGCCATGATGCCATACTTTGTTGACTGCCCAAGAGTCTCTTGTACTTGCAGCCTTACAGTCAGCCCTACCTTGCAAACAAGACACCAAACTTCTTTCAAAGGGGAGTCCTATTGGCCCTCATATCACCTAATGACACTAAGTTGACCATTCCTAGGATGGAGATAAACCCTACAGGTATCCCTAGACCACCTGGACCCTATGTAACCCATCCACCGAGTGATGCTCCAGTCCACTACGTGGAGGAGCCAAACGACAATGAGCCTTATGTAAACCCTTATGTATCGTATGATGAATAAGGCAACATAGTCCTTATGGACTATCAACTAGTACTGGTGATGGAATTAGGTAGAGGGAGGGGCATAGGTGTTGAGAATCAGCAATCACACTCAAACAGCCTCTTTGTATGGAGTCTCAGGGTCAAGGACATGCATGCTAACTTATCCCATATGCACAATGGTGCCTACTGCAGTTTCCTACTTTCCTATAAAGCATTGTACTTGCTTCCTTTCTTAATGCAATGATAGTACTCTTTTCATTTCAGTAAAGTGTCAATGTCATTGTCCACATACACAAGATTGTGTTTATGAGTCCAAGTCTCAATCTTGGAACCTAATTCACTTGTGTAACAAACAGTGTCCATTCCATCATGAGTCTACACTTCTCCTTCCATCCTCCATAGCTTCCGGTTATGTCATGCTCTAGATCCCGCATTTCTAACATGGTATCAGAGCACAGCTGAGCATGGCTTAGCATGTCTCAGGTCTCCTCTCTGCTCTTTCAGCTCCTCTTCATCTCTGGATAGCTCAAGATTGGTGTATGACTCTATTTCCAACTTCATACTTCATCCTCACTCTTGTCTGCCATAGCCAGACAGTACCCAGCTCACTTGGAGCTTCTTGATCTACTTCTACAGCCCATATTTCCCCACGCTTCCTTCTGGAGAAACTTTCCTATGGTCCTAGCGCAGCTCCTTGTCACATCAAAGGCCGACGTTGGTAAATCCTAGCTTCAGCATTGCACAAATTGAAAGTCGCTGCCCATTCTGCGCCATATTCTGGTCGTACAGTTCGCACTGCCTCTGCGTGCTGTGATCTGGTCCGTGTCCATAGGGCAATTGAAGCTCATTACCCAAGCTTCCTTCCCATCAAGTCTTGTGCAAAATGGTTACGTCCACGAACTGCACGAGCTGAAAAACCAGGCTGCACCCTGCAAACCCTAAAGGGAAGCCATAGCCCTTGAACCAAAGCTCATAAGCCTATTCAATTTCTCATTCCTTTGGGCTCAACCAATAATTTGCAACTCTGATCTACTCAGTGCCTCATTCAAATCAGCAAGGGAAGTGAGAAATCATAGCACAAGAATCAACATGAAGTCTTTAAGTGGATGTTTCTCATGAAGAGTAGCATTACTCTTGCTACTCATTTCAATTACATAGAAGATATTTTTTACTCTCTGAAGTTCATTTAAGTACTGTCACTCAGATCTGAAGGCATCAGCATCAAATCAAGAAGGGGAAGATAACTTGGAGTAAAAGACTTTTGCAGATTTGGTATTCATTGACACTCAGTTAGTGCTTTTTAGCACTTGTGTCTCTCAATCAATTCTTCTGTTGCTCAAATCTAATAAAGTCTGAAGTTGATTTGCTACTGTTCCCGTAAATCTAACATGGGCAAAGACTCTCCAAATGCTCGATTCAAAGGAGTCGGATTCCACACTTGGCAAACCCGCATCAAGCTCATCCTGATGAAGAAGGGTCTCTGGGCCATCACAAATGGCAAAGAGAAGAAACCTCGGGACGCGGACCTTGCAACTACTTGGCAAAAGAATGATGACAGAGCCCAGGCCATTATCAAATTGGAGCTAGATGACAGTTATATCCATCACGTGGATAACTGTGAGACCTCACAGGATACATGGAAAAGACTTGACACCCTGTTCGGTGCACAATCTAAATCATCAAAGTATGGTCTCCTAATTGAATTCTTCAGGCTTGAAATGAAGTCCAGCACATCACTTGCCACACATCTTAATTACATGGAAGGACTCCTAACCCAACTTGCAGGAATCAACATTAACATGGATGAAGATGTTTGCATCGGTGTTCTACTTAAGAGCTTGCCTCCTGAATATAATAATGTATCAACAACTTTAATCAACATGCCAAATCCTGAACTTGTTGATATCCAGGCATCACTGTTAGAAGAAGAAAAGAAGCTAAAAACTAAAGAAGAACCAAGTACCTCTAGAGATGAGCATGCATTATATGTTGGCAACAGGTACAAAGGCAAGAAAGATCAGCTCTTTTGTGACTTCTGCAAAAGGACCGGACACACCGAGAAGTTCTGCCACGCAAGAAAGAGATCCCAAAAGGCCTATCTAGTCGCAGTCAAAGAAGAAGAAGAAAATGAAGCAAAGGAAGAAGAAGATGAAGATCACCAGGATCGGAAGGACAAGACTCATCAGTCCTTGTACTCTCATAATTCTGATAGACTGTTTTAATAGCCTTGTATTTTTCCTTGCCCTAATGCTTCCTGCCATAAGCTATGTAAACTCCTTATGTAACTTGGCATTACAGTCCCTGTACACTTTGTGAGGCCCCTGTTACAGCCTCTGGATGTCCACCATGTTTATGGTACCCACACTTAGTTTTTTTCTGCGACAGCCTCTGGTGTTTTGCCATGTCTATGGTATGCCCACACTTTGCAGGTGGTTCTCATTACAGCCTCTACACACTTTGTGCCTTTCCTAGTTGTGATTGAGGAGGGGTGTTGAGAATCAGCAATCACACTCAAACAGCCTCTTTGTATGGAGTCTCAGGGTCAAGGACATGCAGGCTAACTTATCCCATATGCACAATGGTGCCTACTGCAGTTTCCTACTTTCCTATAAAGCATTGTACTTGCTTCCTTTCTTGATGCAATGATAGTACTCTTTTCATTTCAGTAAAGTGTCAACGTCATTGTCCACATACACAAGATTGTGTTTATGAGTCCAAGTCTCAATCTTGGAACCTAATTCACTTGTGTAACAAACAGTGTCCATTCCATCATGAGTCTACACTTCTCCTTCCATCCTCCATAGCTTCCGGTTATGTCATGCTCTAGATCCCGCATTTCTAACAATAGGCCTAGGAGGGCAAATCCAAGAGCCAATTGTGTTTTGGACTTGCGGTCACCCAGGATACGTTTCTTTGCATTGCCCTGAGAGGGAGCAAGCAAATAGAGATAAGGCTGACCTAAGATGCGCTAAGTGTAGAATCACTCATCTATTTGTCGATTACCCTAGGCAGAAGCTATCCTCTAGTTCGGAAAACAAGCCATTGGTTCCATTAGGGTTTTTTGGTGTCAAGACACTCGATGGGGAGGCCACGCCTATCCCATTGCATGTCATGACCCGTGCCAAAGATGGAGGTAGAGAAGGCTAGATAGTAAGGTCACTCTCAAAATCAAAAGTTCCACAATACTACCTATTGGAAATAAAGTCATTGATGCATAGGCATAAACGTCAACTCCACGGACGACTGAAAAGGGAAATGCTTAGGTAGGGGAGTACCCCAACCCAAAGTGCCAACTCGAAGCCATCGTGAAAATGAAGGAGTGGGTGAAGGAGGCCCAAGAGAACCTAAAAGACATTGAGCCCATACTAGAAGATGAGATCGATGATCTCTCAAGCATAAGCACGCCAGTCTCTCCCCCATGACCAAAATCAAGGGATGCCACCATAAGAAGTGCCTCCTAGAAAAAGTCTAAATGCTATGGGCCAACAAACTAGTCAGGGAAATTGGCCAAGAACCATAGAGTTAGGAGAGAGCCAAGCGGCTAGCAACCTCCTTAATACATTGGTGACCACCCTTGTGACTCTAAGCTTAGGTAGCATCCAACACTATGGCAAGAGTTGAAAAAAGAATCAAATGATCCAGTTGCCATAGACTTGCCCGAGCACAATGTAGAAACACAAATATTGAGTCTCTGACGGTGCACTCGATGCCTAAAACCTTGCACGTCAACGCTTTTCAGAAAGGCATAGATGTTGAGATGGCAAGCTCAACACGTGCGAACATTGATGATGGACCACTTGGCTAGATGGGTCCGCACATCTACACTTAGCACGTTGGTGGTCATTATGATACTCACATGGCCACTAACTTATCACTTATTATATTTAGTTTGTTACACCTACCTACAGTTGGCAAAGACATAGCGCCGGTCGATCAGTGTAGTCGGTTATGCACTGTTTGACTTAGTAGGCCACTTTCCTTTATGTTGTATCTTATCTATACTTTGTGTACATTGTATAGTGTGTGGAAGAAGAAGAAGAAACCAACAAGAAAACGTTTTAGCCTCCATCTCTCTTCTTATGTTCTTGAGTGAGCTTTCTCTTGTGTGTATAGTGTGTGTCTGGCGCAGCATCTCAAGCAAGTCCCCCCCACCACGCGATTCTTGACATGGTATCAGAGCCACGCCACTAAGAGAGGTCGATTTTGAAGGCTGAAAAGAAGGAGAAGAAGCAATGTTCGAGCAAGCAAGCCACGAGTAAGAAGCTCTCCCATTCTTTCACTCTCTCCCATTCTTCCACTCTCTCTCTCTTGGATAGTGCTTGTGGAGGCACCGGAAGCAGGGTCGAGCAAAAATCTCAGATTGTTGTGAGATTTAGTGTGCAAGCAGATCACTATATATTTTGCAGATTAGCCCTTTAGGACTGTCCCGCAATTATTTTGGGCATCTGAGACCGTTTCAGGCCCCATTTTAGAGCCGCAAGGTTGCGGACAACAGTTTCAAGGTACACTGTGATTTCGACTGTTTTGATCGAAAGTGGGTGCATAGGTTACAGATTTTGAATTTGTAATTTTTGAGGTGTTTGCAGGAAGCAGACATAAGGTTTATATGCAAACAGGTTGCAAATTACATATACTATTGGGCAATCAGTGAAAAAGGTTGCTTGGTGTAGTGTTGTGCACGTGTTATGAAAGATTGCAGAAGACTAGCTTGCTATGTTGTATCCTTGTTTGTGATAATGGCAGAGAACAGTGGAAATCCCATTATTGAGAAGCTCGACAAGAACAGCTACCCATGATGGAAGTTTCGTGTGACAAAATTCATCATTGGAAAGGGCCTTTATGAGTTTGTCTCAGGTGAAGAAAAGGAGCCAGAGCTGGGTATCCCTCCGACTACAGATGAATTAAAAGCATGGAAAGAGTGGAATGTGAAAGATAAAAAGGTGATGTACTGGTTATCTGTAGTCATTGATAATACTATGCTGGGACATATCAGGAATGCAGAAACATCACATGCAGCTTGGACAAATTTTGAGAGTATATTTTCAGTAAATACAAAGGCACGAAAGATTCAACTCAAGTAAGAGTTGAATGTCTTGAAGAAAGGGAAAATGTTTGTCAATGAGTATGTATTGAAGGTAAGGAGCATTGCAGATGCTTTAGTAACAATTGATGCAATGTCGGATGATGATGATTTGGTTTCATCCACTCTGAGTGGCCTTAATAATGAGAAGGCATGGAAATCATTTGTTACTTCAGTATATGTACGGAAGCCATTTCCAGATTCTGATGAGCTGATCTCACTCATGATTACTGAAGAGATCAATATGAAGGGTGACTCATCTGAAAAAAATGGTGAACAGGTTCAAGCATTTTACTCAAGTTCAAGAAGAGGACGTGGTAGATCCTCTTCGAGAGGCCGTGGTATGGGACGTGTTGGCGATAACCACACAGGTTCAACCAACAGTTTGGTGAAATGTAGGTTTCTGGAAGCAGAGGAAACTTTAGAGGTAGGGGGAGCTCTAGAGGAAGAGGTGGATGACAGAATAGAGGTTCTGGAAATTCTGCTATGGTTTACCATTATTGTGGCAAAACAAGCCATATTGCAGCCCATTGCTATGCAAAGAAGGATGATATTCGCAGTGGTAAATTATAGCAAGGAAACTATGCATCGTCTTCACGATAGAATGAAGACAAACATGAGTGTATGTTTGTTATACAGCATATGATGAATGCAGTTATAGGAAAGGGGACACATGATGATGTATGGTATGTCGATTCAGGTGCATCTAATCATATGACCAGTCATGTTGAATGGTTTGGAGAGATGCAAGACTTACAAAACCCAGGTTATGTGCAAACGTGTGATGATTCATGCCACCCAATTTCACACATTGGAAAGGTTCCCTTGTCCTTGTATGATGGCGAGACAAAGAGTCTAACACATGTATTACATGTGCCATCAATTACAAAGAATCTAGTATCTATTGGCCAAATGGTAGAGTAGGGGTTGCAGGTCCGATTCAATGCAAAAGGTTGTTTTGTAGAAGACTTTAATGATAAGTGCAGGTTGGTCACAAAAGGAAGTAGAGTTGGCCGAATGTTCACTTTAGATGCTAGAATTCCTGCAACGGATGCTGCTATGTATGCTAAAGGAAAAGAAGTAGTTGCATATATTGAAATATGGCATAAAGGTATTGGACATGCAAATGTGCAAAGGCTGAAATTAATGCTTCCAGAGGATTGGTTACATGGTTGCCCTCTTTTAGAGTTGCAGAATTGCATAAAGTAAGTGAAGCATGCCAGTTTGGTAAGCAAGCGAGACAATCCTTCTCGCATGATAGAGAATTGAGTAGAAATATACTTGATGTAGTACATATACATGTTTGGGGACCTACACAGAATGTATCTCTTGGTGGCAACAAATACTTTGTCACATTTGTTGATGACTGTTCAAGAAAGTTATGGGTATACTTCATGAAGGAAAAAAGTGATGTGTTTGAGCACTTCAAATCTTTTAAGGCAGTTGTTGAAATAGAAACATGCTTAAAAGTAAAGTGCCTGAGATTAGATGGAGGGGGAGAGTACCTCTCTAATGAGTTCAGTGGCTTCTTGAGGACTCATGGGATAAAGAGGCAATTTACTTGCAAGTATACCCCACAGCAAGATGGTGTTGCAAAAAGAAAAAACAGGCATATTGCAGAAGTTTCACGGGCATTAATGGTTGAAAAGAATATGCCCAAACATTTTTTGTCTGAGGCTGTCCATATTGCTATTTACATTATGAACGGAACTCCCACAGCTGCAGTTCATGGGATGACTCCTGAAGAATGCTTTACTGGCAAGAAGCCTGATGTATCGTACTTGAAGGTATTTGACTGTGTTGCATACGTTCATGTGCCAGATGAGCTACGGAAGAAGCTTGATGTAAAGGCAGAAAAATGTGTTTTTATTGGATACTCTTTAGAGCAAAAAGAATATCGATGTTATAACCTTGTCAAAGGTGAGTTCAGAGTGAGCAGGGATGTTATCTTTGATGAGATGGAGAGTTGGTATACACTTGCTAGTGATGTTTTGGATGATGATAATGATCAGGACATCTATGTGAAAAAAGATAAACAAGAATCATGGAGTCTTAGTGGAATAGAAACATCATCTGTTACTACACCTATAGTGAGCCCTTGGTCTGGGGGACTAAAGAGTAGCCCCATATCTTCAGGTGGATCTATAAGTGTTGCAGGGAAGGACAAAGGAAAGAAGAAAGTGTTGGATGGTAATGATGCATCTACCAGTCATTTGGGATTGGATGGAGATTCTAGTGGTTTGGAGAGCTTGGATGATGAGCTTGGTATTCCTTCTGTCAGGACACCAGGTGCACAGAGAGCTCATAATAATGTAAAGGATCCATTGAGTGATCCGGTGGTACGCAAATCTAGCAGGGTCAGATACCCTGTTAAAAGATTTGGTTTTGAAGGTTATGCAGCTCACCATTATTCTTATATGGTTAAACTAGTTGAGGATGTTGAGCCCACTTGTTTTGAGGATGCTATTGGTCATGCTCATTGGGATGCAGCAATGGATGAGAAGATGACTGCATTAGAAGCCAATAAGACTTGGGATTTGGTAGCCTTACCTAAGGGTAAGAAAGCTATTGGCTGTAAGTGGGTTTACAAAGTCAAGCATAATGCAGACGGTTCAATTAGCAGGTATAAAGCTAGGCTGGTTGCAAAAGGCTATGCTCAAACATATGGCATAGATTATGAAGAGACATTCAGTCTAGTTGCTAGGATGGCAATTGTTAGATGTGTGATTGCCTTGGCAGCAGAGCCAAAGGTTGGAGTTTGTAGCAAATGGATGTTAAGAATTCCTTCTTGCATGGTAAATTACAAGAAGAAGTGTATATGGAGCAGCCAGCAGGTTATGAGGATTTAGAGTATTCCACATATGTGTGCATATTAAAGAAGGCGCTCTATGGGCTGAAGCAAGTACCTAGAGCATGGTGTGACAAGATTGGAGAGTATCTTGTCAATATTGGATTTTGTATTTCTAATGCTGATCACTCACTTTATGTGAGAAAGGGAGATACAAGGTTGGTCATCATAGTCATCTATGTGGATGACTTGATTATTACAGGTGACAGTGACAATGGGATTGCTGAAGTTAAGGACTTCTTGAAGAAGAAGTTTGAGATGAAAGATTTGGTGAACTGAGATACTTTCTTGGTATTGAGGCGATCAGATGTGATGATGGTATATGGCTGTCCCAAAGGCAGTATGGATTGGATATGTTATCCAAGTATGGTATGACAGCATGTAAGCCTCTTTCAGTACCATTGGAGCAAAATGTGAAGTTGAGTGTTGATGTTGGAGATGAGATAGAAGACCCTACTATGTTCAGGAGGATAGTAGGGAGTTTGATTTACATGACTTATCACAAGGCTAGACTTGAGCTATGTTGTTGGCCTTGTCAGTCAGTTTGTGTAGATGTCTAGAAAGCCTCATTTGGATGCACTCAGACGTATATTGAGGTATGTGAAGTTCACTTTACATTATGGACTTTTTTTATGAGGCATGTAAGGAGGTACAGATATTTGGATACAGGGATGCAGATTGGGCTGGTAGCATGTCAGACAGAAGATCTACAAGTGGATTCATGTTTTCCCTTGGTAGTGCAGCAGTTACATGGAGCAACAAAAAGCAACCTATAGTTGCTTTATCGAGTACAGAGGCTGAGTACAGAGATGCTGCTATGGCAGCATGTGAGATGGTATGGTTACAAAAGTTATTAGTAGATTTGGATGTGCAGGGAGATGGTCAAGTTGTCATTCATTGTGACAACATGAGCAGCATATAGTTAGCTAGGAATTCCCAGTGTTCCATGCTAGGACAAAATAGATTGAGGTGCACTACCACTTTGTGAAGGAGAAGGTACTTTTGCAGGAGAGATTGACTTGGTATATGTCAGCACATAGGATCAGATAGCTGATATTTTCACAAAGGCATTGGGTGTAGAGAAGCTTCAAAAGTTCTGAAGCTTACTTGGAGTTGTAGAGATAGAGTTGAGCTTGAGGGGGAGTGTTGAGATGGCAAGCTCAACACATGCGGACATTGATGATGGACCACCTCCTAGCTAGATGGGTCCACACATCTACACTTAGCACGTTGGTGGTCATTATGATACTCACATGGCCACTGACTTATCACTTATTATATTTAGTTTGTTACACCTACCTATAGCTGGCAAAGACATAGCGCCAGTCGATTAGTGTAGTCGGTTATGCACTGTTTGACTTAGTAGGCCACTTTCCTTTATGTTGTATCTTATCTATACTTTGTGTACATTGTATAGTGTGTGGAAGAAGAAGAAGAAACCAACAAGAAAACGTTTTAGCCTCCATCTCTCTTCTTGTGTTCTTAAGTGAGCTTCCTCTTGTGTATATAGTGTGTGTTTGGCGCAGCAACTCAAGCAAGTCCCCCCCACCACGCGATTCTTGACAATAGAAATGCATGTAGTTATGCCAGTCTTAGCTCTGGGGGATGTCACAAGAAAGCAAATCATAGACACGGAGGTGGGAGTGAGTATGCTAAGCCATGTAGTACTCCAAACTTGGGGTAACACATTGGTTGAGACTACTAGGCTCAACGTCACACTGGCTAACGGAATGAAAGTGAAACCATTAAGAGTGTTAAAAAATTGGCCAATGAAGATCACAGGAATCCAATTCTCTGTTGACTTTATAGTCATGAAGGGAATAGACAACGACATTCTGCTAAGTCGACCTTGGATGCACAATGCGAGAGTCATAGAAGACTAGGGCAATGGTCTCATATTCTTAGGCAATCAAATGGAGGCTATAAGAGTAGAGATGGACACTTGGAAGACTATGCCAATTGACCTAGATGACATCTCCACCATGCTGAATGGTGATGGCCAGATTAGGAAATCCTATGGGGCCTTAACCAAGTATATCCCGTGCCCTGAGGACTAGTGATACTAGATGCATGTTCTTGCTAGCATGTTCTTGCTACCATCGAACTACCATTCTCGAACAATGAGGAGTACGAACAAGCCATCAAGGAAATTGGCAAGCCCAAGGATACACCCTTAGTACCAATCTACATGATAGATGGAAGCTTACGCAGAAAGCCCAATGATGCCATATTCCAAGTCCCAACAATAGATGAGAGCTCTTGGAAATCCTAGGATATCTGACCGACAAGTTGGATGGCAATCCAACAACTAATCTCAAGCCACTCCACGATCTCTTGGATGAGCCTAAATGGTGATGGTCCAAGGTGCACAATTTAAACTTAATGTACAATTGTGCTTTAGTCCCCAAGCAATAAGAAGAGACCTATTAGAACTTGGAGATTGATGAGGAATCGGACAAAGGCAGTTTTGATGATGAATATAAATATTGTTTCTCCTTCAGTGATGAGAATGAAGGGAAAATAAATACTATAGAATACGACATTAGGGGACATGTAATCGAACAAATACGAGTTGAATCTAGACCACGCAAGTAGAATGCCGTTAGGAAAGGGAGAGGAGTCATGAACATGGATTGTGACTGCAAACTTGGTTGGAGCACATAGGCACAATTGACTATGAGCAGGCAGGCCTAACCCAACCAAGCGACATGCCATTTCTAAGAATGGACTCACTTCCAAGCTACAACCACTAGGAGAGACTCCATTTTCTAGCAAAGACAGGGAGTTTGATTCTAAGTTGGAAGTCAGTTTAGAGAGTGATCCTGAGATACCTCGACCTCCCAAGACTAGACACACCAAGGGGGACCTACCCATCCACCTAAGATGTCAACGGTTAAGGGAGAAACGACAGAAGCTACCTAAGGAAATGCAGACAGAAGAGCAGCGGAAATCGTAAGACCTACCAAAGTAATTCACAAAATTAAAAAAAGGAGATACACCCCAACCTGTCCTTATAGCCAAAGACTTGATTGAGTAAGAGAAAGCAAGTCTCATTGCTCTCTTATGAGAGTATATAGATGTCCTTGCTTGGTTACTAGAGAAGCTCAAAGGGATAGACACGAGTGTAGTGACTTACAACATACCCATGATACCAGACGCAATGCCGGTCAAGTAGTGACTGTATCCCATGAATCCAAAGCATGCCCACATTGTCAACGAAGAAATTGATAAGCTAATGAGAGTAATATTTATATGCAAAATTGAACACACGGACTAGGTTTTTTCCATAGTCGTCGTATTAAAAAAAAAAGGAAAGATTAGAGTGTGTGTCAATTACAAGAAGGTAAACGCGACTACAAAGAGAGATAACTATCCATTGTCATACACTGAGCACATGCTTGAGAGAGTGGCTAGCAAAGAGGCATACAGTTTTTTGGAGAGCTTCTATGGATAAATCAAGTGCAAGTGTATCCTAATGACATGCATAAGACTTTGTTTGCCACTGAATGGGGCGTCTTTGCCTACATAGTCATGAGTTTTGGGTTGAGTAACACACGAGTACCTTCCAACGACTGATATGCATGATATTCAAAGACATGCTTAAGAAGGAGTTAGAGGTCTTCATGGATGACTTGTGTGTTCACTCTACTTGGAGGAAACACTTAGACAGACTCCGAGCGATCTTTTAACGGTGTCGACTATATCGTCTCTCATTGAACCCCTTGAAGTGTCAGTTTTGGGTGAAGTACGGATGCATCCTAGGACATGTGGTGTCAAAGAATGGCATTGCCACAGATTCCTCAAAGATCAGGGTCATTTTCGATCTTCCACCCCCAATTGATTACAAGGGCATTCAATGCTTCTTAGGCCATACAGGGTATTACTGGCGGTTTGTATTGAACTATGCATTGATTGCTAGACCTCTATACAAGCTGATGATCATATTCAAATGGCGGCAAGGAATGCCAATGCACGTATGAGGACTGAAAAAGGCTCTGACAATGGCACTAATTCTACAAGCCCTAGACTATACACTCACATTCCATGTGCACATTGACACTTTGAAATTCACCGTAGGCGCTGTGTTATGCTAGCTTGGTGAACACAACTTGGACTACCTAGTGAGCTTTGCTAGCAGACAACTCATTGAGACCGAAATAAAATACTCAACAATAGAGAGAGAGGGTTTGGCCATGGTGTTTGCCATAAATAAATTTTGGTATTATATTTTGGCTATGCCTTTTACCTTCTTTGTTGACCACCAAGCCTTGTTGTATTTGGTCACTAGACCTTGTGCTATAGGACACATTGCTTGATGATGGTTACTTTTTCTCTTGGAATTTGACTTTTGTGTGTGGTGGTACGCAAAGGGAAGCATCACTACATGTGGCTGACCATGTCTCATATCCCCACATGAGAATCCATTGGGCAAGGCATTGTAGACGAATTGCCAAACACACATCTATTCAGCTTATCCAATGAAAGGGATTTGTTTAGAGCCGACGTGACACCGTATTGGGTAGATGACATAGTTCAAGTACTTGAGAACAGACTACCTGAATGACCAATAGAAAAGGCTTGACTTAGGTGGCTCATCCTAAAGATCCAGACTTATTAGTTGATATCAAGTCAACTTTATAGGTTGGGGCAAGACGGGTTGCTGCACAGGTGTGTGTGTGAGCATGAGGTGCATGATGTACTCATAGAGGCACATGATGGAATTGTAGAAGGACACTTCAGTGGAGACACGATAGCCTCTAAGGTGATGTAGTCCCAGCTGTGGTGGCCTACTCTTTTTTGAGATGTAGCATGATTTGTAAAGCATTGTGATGAGTGCCAACGGACTAAGGTTCCTATTCGTAAGGACCACATGGAGCTAATACCAATCATTCCATGACAACCCTTCGAGAAATGGGGGATTGACTTCATCAGACCCCATTAGTCCCGCGATACATTATTCACAAGCTAAATACATCATTGTTGCCATCGACTATTTAATGGAATGGGAAGAAGCATGAGCTATGAGAAAAAATGATGTTAGGACTACTGCCAAGTTCTTATGGGAGCAATTGATCTCACGGTTCAGCTACCCCATCGAACTAGTTAGCGACCAAGGCACACGATTCATCAACAAAATGATAGCTTACCTCCTATTTGTTGAGAATGTAAGCATGTGAACTATCCTTATACTGGAGGGGATAAAGGTAGCTGAGTGTGAAAGGTCCTGAGGGGAAGGGGAAACCCTAACCCCAGCCAGCTAGGGCTATATAAAAAACCCATGGATCTACATCAATTGGTAAGTGAGAGTGACCTAAGTTGTACTTTCACGAGCAACTGAATAAGCAAGACTTGTTCTTGTACTTGTGATCTCTTCTCTCCCTCTTGTGCACACTTCAATTTGGATTCCACTCTGATTTTCCGCATGGCATCAGAGCTATCTTTGATCCTTCAGCTTTTCTCAGTCTCTTTACACACCTAAGTGCACAAAAAGAACTTTTGCCCTCTCATTTACCTTCCTTTCCACCATAGCCAGCTTGACCCACCTCTGTTGGAGGACTTGGGGAGAACAGAGGAGAGCATTTCAACTCCTAATTTCTTCTAGAGATCTTCTCTTCAACTCAAGTTGCTTCAGCGTGGTACATTAAAGGCAGGGATTAGGCGACGTGGAGGGCAGCATTGCTTAGATACCAGAAATTGGTGCAGTTTTGGCAATGTGAAGTCCCATAGCATGGCATGACCTACAGACAATGCAGTCTTCTTGGCTATCATAGGGCTATTATATCCCCTAAAGTGGACTATCTTCACCTAAGAGGGCTTGCACTAATTCCTCCTCTACTGGCTACTGTGACCAAAACCCTAATTGTGGGTTTTCTGGTAGCCATAGCCAAGAAGCTTCAAGCTTCCTATTTTCAACTTTTTTCAATCTAGGAATCATTAACCGTGATTTTAATAACTGAAGCACATGCTATAAAGTGTATTTCTGATTTTTGAATAGCTTCAACACTTAGAGAATATCAAAAGCTCATCGAGAAACCTACTCTCAACATTGGTAATGAGTCAAGTATCTCACCAAGCTTGACAAGGTAATTACCTAAACATCTCAATCTTGAGATGAGCGCTTCTAAGCACTGAAAAGGCATTTAGTGACATTAGTACTACTACCTTATGTTAAAACATGAATATTGATGTGATTGAGATCTCCTCAAACTCTTCACCAAGTGTCAAAGTCATTAATTGACCTTGCTTAACCAAACGTACACTAAACCACAAGGTGGGGAGGAGCTAGAAGTACAGTCAAAGTTCTCCTCATTGAAACTTAGGAAAATAGTAAAACTTAAATCAAGGGTTGTTCGAAGGACAAGGCCACCAAAATCTTACCTTGAGATATTACATATGTATGATTTCCAACCTTTTTCATCCTTCAAGATTTAAAGTTGGTTATCATTTGTAGGGCTATCAATTCTGTTATTTGGTTTGTACTTGGCCGCCTGTAAAGGACTAGACACTGCCATTGCCTAAGGCAATAGGTAAGACCTTCCTATAATAGCCATGGCCTATGCAGATGTAAGGCCTCAAATCCACTAGTTTAATGGAAAAGATTTCCATCCATAGCAAGTCCTGGTAAAATATAAAATGATGGAATGGGGCTATTGGACCTTCGTAAAAGGGACCAAAGATATTGACCCATCAAATCCCCTTGATGTAGAAGACGATGAAAGAGCTTAGGCCATCATCAGGCTTCATTTGGATGAATTCATAATTCATCATATTGACCAACTCTCCATTGCCAATGAGAAGTGGGATGAGCTTGAAAGGCTCTATGGTGCTATAGGAAAGAACTCTAAGATTTTTCTAAAGATTGAATTTTTTAGATTGGAACAAGGAGAAGATCTGAGTAATTTTATTTCACATATGAAGGGGCTCATGGCACAGCTGGCCTCCATTCAAGCACCAATTCATGATGAAGATGCCATTTCCATCCTTCTGAAGTCTGTAAAGAAGGTCTTTCCAACCCTTGTTACTACCCTTACCAATATCCTGAATCCAACTTTGGCAAGTACCATCCAGTCATGCCTAGATGAAGAGAAGAGGAACCATAATGAAGGCACTTCAACATTTACTTCCCGTGAGCAAGTGTTAGTCTATACAGTTTCTACAAAGTGCTCCTTCTATCATTAAAAAGGGCATATTGTAAGTAATTGCTCGAAGAAGGACCCCAAAAAATGAAGTGCAATAAATGCAAAAAGACTGGGCATATCACCAGTAAGCGTCCCAGTGTTCCAAAACCACCTAAGGAATTGGAGGCTAACTTTGCCTCCAAATCAACTAAAGATCGACTCTTTTAAGTCTTGTAAACTCTCTACCTATAACCATCTTTTGTGGCTTGATTTATAAAGGCATCTCATTATGGATTGGGGGGGGCATCCTATCATGCTTTATCCAATGCCACCTGGCATTGAGGGGGGGTTGTTGAGAATGTAAGCATATGAACTCTCCTTATACAAGAGGGGATAAGGGTAGCTGAATGTGAATGGTCTTGAGGGGAAGAGAAAACCCTAAGCCTAGCCAGCTGGGGCTATATAAATAGCCCATGGGTCTACATCAACTAGTGAGTGAGAGTGACCTAAGTTGTACTTTCATGAGCAACTAAATGAGCAAGACTTATTCTTGTACTTGTGAGCTCTTCTCTCCCTCTTGTGCACACTTCATTCTTGCTTTCACTCTGATTTTCCACACTATCCACCTTCCTAATCATCCATCAAAAATCTTTGCCTTATTATCCTCAGGCAAACGGCCAAGCTGAATCCACAAATAAAATCTTGGTGAAGGTCCTAACCAAGGTTGTCTCTGCTTCACGTAGTGACTGGGATAAAAAGTTGATGGCGGCCTTGTGGGCCTACCTCATGGCTTATAAAATGGCTATGGGTCGTCAAATTCCCTTTAGGTTGACATATGGAACTGAGGCAATTCTACCCTTAGAGTTCTTTGTCCCTAGCCTGAGGATACCCTTCAAGAGAGATGGGATGGGAAGGAGGCATGGATGGAGATCTTGATTGAGCTCTAACGCTTATCAAAAACTCAGCTTCTAGCCAACCATGCACTAATATGTGAAAAGGCAAGAAGCAAAAGCTGGTTTGACAAGCATGTCAAGTAGCGAGGCTTTGAATGTGGCGACTTAGTACTGTTGTACTCGGTCAAGGGACATAAACAAAAAATGAAAATTTGGGGGCTAGGTTCGAACCATCAGCCAAACTGGCAGTGCAGAACTCGAAACCCTAGAAGGTGAGGGCATAGGCTTCTTCAATGGCAACTGTGTAAAGAAGTACTTCCCTCCCACGCACCCACTGTATGAGCCCCCAATGCTAACATCCCCTATCAAAGTATGAGTAGCCACTATCACTGAGGTGGATGATGAGGATGAGGAAGCTATAGAACCAGCTTACCTAAGCATAAAAATCATTGCCAAGCACACATGCACCATCAATACATTGATCGATGAGGGAGTTGACTTTAATGTCTTAACTCATGATCATTGGACCCAAATTGGCAAATTGCAGTTACAGCCCACTAATGCTAAGCTCAGCTTGTACGAGGGACCTATCATACGTACTCTTGGGAAAGTGCAAGGCTGTAGTTTCTATCAAGTCTGAAAGCATGCCAATGATCTTCTATGTGTTGCCTAACACTAAAGATGCAAGCATTGATTCATTGTTAGGACGAACCTTTAAGAAGCAACCTCATTGTAATGTGGACTACAAGTCACAGCGTATCCACCTAGCCATGAAAAACGTCTGCATAGTTACAGCTTTTAGCAAGGGTGGCATGACTCCTTCTAAGTCTACAAAGCCACCAGTAGAGAAACCCACCGTCAAGTCTAAGGAGCTGGATCATGACTCATCACAACCTGCCAAACCTCAATGCCAACAACCCACTAATCCCAACACTGAAGCCCATGAACCCCAGTTCAAATGGGTACCTAAACATCAAGGATGCCACCTAGAAATAGAAACCCACGGCCTTGTGAGGCTAATGACCCACACTCGAAACCTAGGAGGCCAAAATGAAACTATAAACATTGACATACGGTTAAGCCACCATGGGTCTCCAAGACCTTAATGCAAGCGCAAGGCTACTATAAGGGCCAACACTTGGATTTGGCTACCTAAAACCAAAAAAAATAAAGGCCCTACTCAAACGCCACCGTCAAGCTTGATCACACAAAAAATTGAGGCAAAGACACTTAGGCCACACGAGAATCGGGCTGCTAAGTCCATAAAACCTCCAAATCCTAAATCAGTAGGGCCTAAACTAATCTATCACCCAAAACCATAACATATTGCTAACAAACCCCCAAATCTAGCACTAATGGTGCCTCTCAGACCTCAGAAGCATTTAGTAGCGTGACAACTATAGCTACAACCAAACCGATTGAACAGAAAGCTAAGCCACAACCTCAAAAGCAACTCAGGCCGCAATAATCAACTGTTGCTGTGAACTCTCTAGTTTAATCAAACCCCAACCACTTGCCAGCCTTAGACCCTCTTATGAACGGTGATCAATTCTAACCTTTTCTGTAGACTTAGCTGAAAATATGGGGGATGACTTGGTTGCTTGCCTTAGACACTTGGATGCGACTTTCATAAGACTAGCTAAAAGCTAGAATCGACTAGACTTAGGCCTCTTGGAGGAACCTATAGCAACAAAAGTGTGAACACTCCCTTGCTCTTGGGAGGAGTCTGAATTTGTATTCATTAAGGCTTCCAAAACAGCTGAGGATTTAGTTGCAACTGAGATATCCAGGGAACAGGCAATCAAATAGTATCTCATTATGTCATATATAACAAGAACACGATCATGGCCATAGAACCAGAAATCGAGAAGTTGAAATAGCTTGTTGTTGACAATGACTCCTCTTTCTTGCAAAAATGGTATGCTCTTCAATTGCAATGGGAACTAGAGGGATGCCAAATAATGACAAACACTGAGCAGCAATACGCAATCAAGGCATCGGAATACAACCCAACCTATATAGCTCCCACTTCATATAGGGTGTTGACTACCCTCCGTAATCAACCCCTCAAAGAACACATTGAGCGACATCCTTATTTAGATTGCATCCTCACTGAGGAGGAGCTGCATGTTGCTAGCTGAGTGGACTTTGATGACTTCTTGCTTGATGTCTTCACTTATGTAAGCATCCATCCTTTGGACATGGACAACTATGCTACTTTAGAATATAACCCAAATTTCTATGCTTGGCTCATGTGATAGTAAAACACTAAGATTACATGATGAAGGCCCTTCATCCTCTAAACCTTTAACCCTAGGAAGGATTCTTCTCATTTCAAAAAGGGGAGGGGATAAGGTGAATCAAACCAAACACATAAGGAAAACAATAAAGGAAAAGCACATGTGGGGGGCTTCAATGGTAGGATGAAACAACTTTGATTGAGGAAAATGTCAATAAAATTTAAAATCAATAAACTACTTGGAGGAAAATGTCTAATTTTGTACTAAAAACATTTTAATTCGCCAAGCATGAAGTTTTTTCTTCCAGCAAGTGACTATTTTGAAAAGCACTAATGACAAACCATGGCTTATGATAGAAGCAAGACCGAGCGCATTGCCTTCCCTTCACAGAAGAGGAAAGAGAAAAGTATGGCCTCTTCCTTGAAAATTGAGCGTACAACCAGCTTAGATTCAGGAGCATTCACAACATTGAAGAGGTGGTGATGAGTGAAGAGGCAATCAAGATGATTATAGACCAAAGCAACCTCACCAAGTACATCGAAAATTTCATGCGTGGAATTCATGAGGACATATAACCCCGACAAGGAGTGTGGGACAGTATCTGTGGGAAGCATAGAAGGAATCAAGTAGATGCATGTCCCGCTCAGCAGGGTCTTGGTGGAAAAGGCATTGGGATTGGAACCGAAGGTGGAGAAGAGGTAGAGAAGAGATGTCTATGCCATGCTAGGGATGAGAAAGGAGCGTGTCTTAACGAACAATGGCATAAGCATCCAGGACATTCCCGATGCGAAAGTTAGATTGTAGGCCAAGGTGATCCACTTCCTCTTCTCCAGCCAAAGGTACAACTCGCTCATGCATAGGATCAACGTGCCCATGCTGGAGAGCATGGTGGCTCATTCACTTGATGAGGTAGATTGGAATGGCTATGTTCGGAAGACCATAGACCAATCCACTAAAGCACTAGCCCTTGGAAGCAGACGCAGGTCACTGGAGTAGCAAGGCGAACAAGGCGAAATGGACACCTTTGTTGGAAGAGAGGGGGAGAGATAGAGTGAAGCAAAAGATGAGTCTTAGCTCATTGTTGTTCTTCTTCCATTATTCTTCCATCATACTAACTGAAAGAGACTTACACACATAGGTATGACTAACCAAGACTAACTATGGTTAAGTCATTGACTACACCGACTTATTGAATGTCACACATGTGTATAGATGGATCCAGCTAATGTCAATTACACACATAAAGATAAACTAACTGAAGAGTAATGGGAGCTTGATATTCTAACACTTCTCCTCAAGCTCAAACCGTCTGATATACTCCAAGTAGCTATCTGAAGCATATGAACGTTTCTTTACCAAGAGACTTGGTAAGTATGTATGCTACTTGATCTTTAGTCTTCACATGAATCAAGTCAATCTTCCCTGTAAGAACCATTTCTCTGATGAAATGGTAGTGAGCCTCAATATGTTTGGACCTAGCATGGTAGATAGGATTGCTAGCTAGCATAGCACTACTGAGGTTATCACAATTCAATCTCACTCTGCTTTCCAGCTATATTCCCAAGTCTTTCAGCAGTTTCATCAACCAAACTGCTTTGCAAGCCTCTAAGGAAGCTCCTATGTACTTAGCTTCTGTACTAGACAATGCAATAGTAGGCTGTTTCTTACTTTGCCAACTAATCCAACTATTGCCCAATCCAAATGCATAACCACTGGTTGACCTCTTGTCATAGGCACAACTAGCCCAATCAGCATCAGTAAACCCTGTCAAGTCAAGGGATTTTCCATATGCATAAAATAGCCCATAATTTGTAGTACCCTTTACACATCTCATAATCCTCATGACTACATCTAAATGTGGTTTGCGAGGCTTCTGCATGAACTGACTAATCAGCCCCACTGCATAACATAAGTCAGGATGGGTAATAGTCAAGTATATCAAGCTGCCCACCATTTGTTGATACATGGTCACATTCTCTATGTCATTCCCAACATCAATCTGTAGCTTGTTATTCTGATCAAGAGGTGTCTCCATACGCTTGCATTCAGCCATACCATACTTCTGTAACATGTCATGAGCATACTGCTTCTGTTAGCAGCCATATACCTTGAGGTGTAGAGACTATCTCAATCCCAATAAAATACTTTAGTTCACCAAGGTCTTTGACTCTGAATTCAACTTGTAAACATGATTTAATTTTAGCAATGCCCTCTTCATCATCTCTAGTGATGATAAGATCATCTACATAAACCACTAGAAACACATATCCATGATTTGTCTTCTTCGTGAACAAACTGTGATCTGCATCACCCAATCTAAATCCATGTTGTTGTAAATAATTGCTGATCCGAGCATTCCATACTCTAGGTGCCTATTTTAGTCCATATAAAGCCTTTTTTAGCTTACATACATGTGTAGGAAAGTTCGGGTAAACATAGCCTTTAGGCTACTCCAATATATACTTCCTCAACCAAATCACCATTCAAGAAAGCATTCTTGACATCCATTTGCCATAATTTCCAGCAATTGCATGCTGCCAAAGCAATGATAGTTCTGATTGTTGCCATTTTAGCCACAGGACTAAAAGTTTCCTCATAGTCAAGGCCATATTTTTGTGCATACCCTTTTGAAACTAGCATGGCCTTATAGCATTCTAACAAACTATCTAACTTTCACTTAACCTTGTACACCCATTTGCAACCAATGGGGACTTTTCTTTCATGCAAATCAATTAATTCCCATGTCTCATTTTCAGCCAGGGCTACATACTCCTCATCCATGGCAGCACACCAGTTATCATCTGTAAGTGCATCATCAAACTTTGTAGGTTCTCTGTAGCCTGTCACACTAGCCATATATACATAATGGCAAGCTGAATAACCAGTGTATGTAAACCTGCCAACTGGTTTTTTGACTCTCTCAGATCTCCGTAGTTGTGGCTCACTCTGAGATTGCCTCTCATGAGGTGGTACATAACGACTTTGCCTTGCTCTAGGCATCATGATAGACAGAATGCCCAACTCACTATCCAAACTATCGCTGTTAGATGACTCATAACTTGCTGTAAGTAGACCTGTCACATCCTCAAGCATTTTTTCTTTTCCCTTATCCAATCTCCCCCTCATTATCATATCCATGTCAGTTGATGTAATTAGAGACATATTCTCCACCTCAATCTGATCTAAGACATGAAACTTTACAGCTCAACTCATTTTCGGCATGCTTCTTGAAGTCATTGAATACATCAAACACATCATCCTTATGTTTCAGTATATAAAGGCAAGTATACTTTCTAAAATCATCAATGAAGGATACATAGTAACAGGCACCACCAAACGAAGCATTATGAGACGGACCCCATACATCTGAATGTACCAACTACAAGGGTCGTAAGCTATTCCATACATGTCTCATAAATGGAAACCGTGCTTTCTTTCCAAACTGACATGCATCACATACATGTCCAAAGTCATGATACTTGAACTTAGGTAGTCCCAGCACAATCTCCTTCTGCTGCATAGATTTTAGCTTTTGTACATTCACATGGCCGATCCACTTATGCCATATCTCAACATCTTGTATAGCACCATCATCATGTGCAAACATGGCTGCTTTCAATTCTGGAATTGACGCATCAAGAGTAAACATTTTGCCATCTCTTTGGCCTCTAGCAATCAATTTGCAACCATTACCATATTCTTCAACAAAGCATCCATCTCTATTAAATCTCACATGCAGATTCTATTCTACCATCTGTCCAACTGACAAAATATTCTTGATTATTGTAGGTACATGTAGTACATCATGCAGGCTCTTTTTCTTGCCATCAGGCGCTTCAATAACAAAACAATTCCTGTGTGTTGAATGTCATGTTGGATATCATCCCCAATATACACATAACCATGTGAACCTGCAACCATCTCATCAAACCATTCTCCATGTGTGTCATATGATTTGAAGCCCCTGAATCAATGTACCATCTCTCATCTCTGTTCTACCTAGATGCATTCTTAGACACATGCTGCATGGCAAACAATTTGTCAACCTGATCATCATGAGCACTGCTAGAAGATGCATAGTGCCCATGTTGTTCGCCCTTTGTCTTCATATCTCCCTGATTCTTGTAACAATCCTTTGCAATGTTTCCATATCTGCCTCAGTACTGACAATCCTTATCTTTGTTTGACCAATCATTTACTGCCATGAACTAGATCCACCATCTCTACTATGGGGTGATCTCCCCTTTCCTCTAAAGCCGCCAGATCCATGTTGGCCCTGTGTATTTGTGCCATGCCAGGTATTCTTCTGATGTTGTCCATAAGCATTTCGAGTGTCTTCTCAACCTCGAAAAGAGCCATGGCCTCTGCCGCCTCTACGATGCTGGCTAGAGTAAAGAACAATGTCTCTGCTTTGAGACATACTAGAATCTGTATTCAGCCCAAGCTTAACTTCCTCATGTAGCAGCAAAGCAATCAGCTTATCCCAATCAGAGGATTCATCTCTCACAAAAATAGACGTATCAAATGCTTTATACTCTTTGCCAAGTCCATTCAATGTCACTACAATCATATCATTCTCAAACATTGAAGATCCAATGGTGGCAAGCTGATCGGCTATGTTCTTGATCTCCATAGTGTAGGCCTGAATGCTTCTACCATTCCTAGACATGTTACTGAACTATTGCTTCAGTTGAATCTTTCTTGCATGTGTTACATTTCCATAATTCTTCATGAGTATGTCCCATGCATCCTTTGGGGAATTGCATCTAGTAATTTGTATAACCATAGCATCTGATATACATAAGGAAAACCAATGTAATATCTTGTATGCTCTCTCAATCCATAGTTTATGAGCCCTTTTCTGATCATTTGTCGAATTCCTTTCATGTATTTCAGGTTCAGTCTCATCACCTGTACATAAGTCCCAATAATCTCTACCAACCAAAAAATTCTCAATACCGAACTTTCATAAAGCAAAATTTTTATTGTCCAGTTTTTCTCCCACAATTTGAGTGATATTTTCGGTGCCTTGAGCATTTGCCATAGTTGCAGCTTAGGTATTCAATGATGTATACAACTTGTAAGTATCTGACTCCTTTTACTACAGTTTAGGTTCTTGCTATTCAAGACAATTTCCTGCAATTCAAGACAGTTTTCCTGACAACTTGCTTGCTATAAACTGTATTCCAACAATGAAAAATACACAGTCAGCTAAGCATAAACCAAGCTCAAATAAGTTCAAAACATTTTATAGTAGTGGCAAAATATCCTAGCAACAAACTATATCCATACAAGTATCAATGTTTGTACTATATGCAAGTAGCAGTACCAAATACAGCTAGCCCACTGCTATAACTAGCAGTATTTTCTCTATTAAAACAAGAGTATTCAGACATCAAAACAGACCCAAAACATCTCATTCAGTTGCCACTCTATGCAGGAGTTGATACATGTCCAACAACCGGTTAGAATATACTACATGTATGTCAAGTGAAGATGATAGGTATCCTTCTTGTAGACAATAACCAGTCAATACCCTGGTACAACCAACAACAAATCAATCTAAACTTTCGACTTTCAGCACTCACAATATCCCAAAAATCATCTACCACTCAAGTGCTATGATCCAAGCATTTGTCAGTAGCAAATAAGCATAACAGATACTTCAATCCTAAAGGTATATTGTTTCCAAATTCAGAACAACAACCAGTTCACTATTTCCAACCTAGAAATAATCTCCAAAAATGAGCATTTAACATTGCAATATCATGCTCAAATGCATGATAATAAGGGCATATACATTGTTAGGATGAAAGCCACCAGTGCCTTGGAATCACCTGTTGTTTACTACAATAAACAATTAGTCTGCATAGGCCTATGCTAAATATCTCAAAATCTATGAGGAATTTGAAAAAACTTTCTTATGCAAAGTTTTAGATCACGTTGAAACGGTCAGGAAGTCACGGGTTGTTTCTCTAAAAACCATTTCTGTAGCAAGATATATCTTTTGCAAAAAAATGGGTTACAGATAGTCTCCTTTGATGACGTTTTCTTCAGATCTGATGTCTTGATGTCAAATGGCCACTGCCAAGCCTTTAGGCTTCAGGCATTCAAGCTCTGATACCATGTTGGAAGAGAGGGGGAGAGAGAGAGTGGAGCAGAAGATGAGTCTCAGCTCATTGTTGTTCTTCTTCCATTATTCTTCCATCATACTAACTGAAAGAGACTTACATACATAGGTATGACTAACCAAGACTAACTATGGTTAAGTCACTGAGTACACCGACTTATTGAATGTCACACATGTGTACCTATATCTAGCTAATGTCGGTCACACACATAAAGATAGACTAACTGAAGAGTAATGGGAGCTTGATATTCTAACAACCTTGAGCCGCCCAAGAAGAGAGGAGGGCCTGGGTTCAAGCACTCAAGTACCTAAAGGCACACCAACCACATTGCAGGAGGGCAAGGGCAAAGCCCCCGTCCATCTTGTTTTATCCCTCATGGTGCCTACCTCCGCAATGGCAATGCCCACCCAGAGCACCTTGGCCATGGTCAATACCACTAATCTCATGGCATGGATGCAATATTTTGTCAACAAGGAACTGGCTCAAGCAAGGAGCATGGAAACCCCGATTGTGGGAAAAAAAACCGGGTAGCAGCATATGTTTAATCAAGGCACGATCCTAAGTAGCAAAATGTGGGAGCCTCCATGACTCCCATCCCCACAATTGTGACGCCACCTACTAACTACGATGATTACGCCATAAAACTACTTTCTCAACTGGAGAAGGCCAAGGAGGAAAAGAAAATAACAGTGGTTGGCTGAGTTGGAAGCCGAGAAAGAGTCAGTGGCAGCCTTCCAACTAGAAAAAACTAGGCAGGTGGCCATGTTCCAAAAAGAAATTAGCGAGCTAAAGGCCAAGCTCAGCACCAAGGAAGAAAATGAGAAAACATTGAGGTAGCAGCTCAAAGATGAGAACCAGGAGTTGGTTGCGCTACAACACGAATACAAAATCTTGATACTATGGCACCAGGACCTGGAATCTCAACTATAAAGAGTCCAATTAGTCATGGAAGAGATTGCTGAAAGAAAATTAGAAAGGAAGCAAGAATAGGAGGAGCACCACCGAGAGGTTGAAGACCTCATAGTCAGGGTGTTCCTGGAAATAAATGAAAAGGAGAGGCTGGTGAGAGAAATCAAACAATTGGAAAAAGAGAAGGAGGGGCTCATCCACAAGGGGAAAGAACAAGAGTCGATCATAAAAACCCTAACACAGAGGCAAGGGGAGAGCTCCAAGGAGATGTCAAAGAGAGCTAAAGAGTGGGTAACCCACAATGAAGGGAGGGCGAGAACCCTGGCGCGCCATTTGGCTCAAGTAGAGAAAGAAAAAATACTTGCTGAAAGCAGAGCCGCACAGGTGAGCTTCCAAACACAACAACGCATCTTCTTGAATACCCTATTGCATGTCACCCAAGCAGAGGAGGGAGAGTCCATAGGAGCCATCAAGAAGAAGCTGGGAATGGCGCACAGGGCCTTGAGAGCATGCCTACAGATGCTGCCATAACCTAGTGGAGCTGAACCAGGCTTGGAAGAACAACGTCACTATCTCCTATTGGTAGGTCTAACCCCACAAGAAGTGGACGCGCTTGGATTCACCAAAGAAGAACAACAGGAGCCAAGGCAGGAAGACGAGGTGGACATGAACTTTGAAATGGGGCCGCACAAGGAAGAGCTTGTCCCACCGCCTTCTTCCCCATGGCTTGATTAGTAGCAACACATAGAGGTCTTCGTAGAAAGAAAAGCAGTGATGAGGGAAAGAAGAAAACAAATGGTGGAGGAAACAAGAAGAAAATTGAATGCCAAAGGAGTGAGGGCACCCCAGACACCTATCCCACCATGTGAGGATGATTCTCTAGTAAGCTTCCACGAAAACCTTGTAATCTGGGAGAGGAAATAAACAACCAAGAGCCCCTTCAACTTTAATTTCCAATTCCCCACCACCCTTGTAGAGTTTTTCCCATCAAAGTGATGAAGGAGGTGACTAACATTAGAGGTAGGCTCATACAGAAGTGGTTGAAGGAGAGAGACTAGAACCCCACACTATGGGATACTAAAGATGCAAAATTTTGCAAAAATAAAGTTTTTGAAGTGCCAAGGTCTATGCCTGGCTACGAATGCCAACCTACATGGAGAAGAAGGGTATGCGACGATAACATGGACACTTGGATGGCCTTTTGCAACACTCAACTCTTCGAGTAGAATGACCCAGCTCTTATGCCCTACTGTAGGAGTGGATTTTGACTCCAAAGTCCACGACCACTATGATTTTCCAATAATTTATAATCCACATTGCACTACATATGAAGATGACCTCATCTTCACATCAGAAAATTTGTATGATACCCTAATCCACTTCATCAATGAATTCTCTTCATGCCCTGACCCCACCTTTATTACCACTTGTAATTACCTTAGATTGCTTAGGATACTCCTTAGGCAAGACCCCACTCTGCAAGAGCGTAGCCTACCAGTCCTCCATTTTGATCCTAATGCTATAGATAGTTGCGCGATGGCTCGACTAATGAAGCGAGCTACTCTACTACATTAATTTTGCTTAGCTTTTCTAGAGGATATGAATGATAGCCGCTTCACCTGCTGCAATCATCCATTTCTCTCCACCACCACCCTTCAAGTCCACTTAAAACTCAAGGGGTATCTCCAAAGCCACCAATTCCTTAAAAAATCTATTAAGCCCCATTTTCCACCTCACTTTGATGACGCAGACTAACTTCTATCATGACTATGTGACTTACCAAAAAAAAAAAAAAAAGAGAACGGAAAGGGGAAGATAAATTGCCCGAAGGCACAGCGAGATGCACATAGATCACAATCACTGCACCTAGGGGTTCTCAAGTCAAGCATGTCCGATGGCCTCGGTCCCTGCATGTCTAACCCCCTAGCCCTTTTTGATTCCCCACTACATATGCTTAGGGCACATCAAGGCCAGGACATATTGAGGGAGGTAGCACTTGCCTATGGTTATGACTTGTCACCCTAAGCTATACACAACACACCGCAAAACCCCCCCCCCCCCTCCCAATGCACAAATTGGGTCCTCAAGTGAGGCACAATACCTAGGCTTGCATGTGGTGTTGTGCCACCCAGTCTTTGCCTGTGGAAACCTAGCTCCTAATCCCACTAGCATAAGCACAATGCACCACATGGCAAACTGAGCACACCCTTAGGTAGTGCATCTTATTTTCTTTTCACATATAAGCAAAGTCTCCAACTACTAGCTTCGGAGGCCCCATCACCCATGAAATGCACTCCGCATCTTATGCGACATTGTCACCATGCAGGTGAAACAAAGTAGGGTAGAACAAGGGTTAGACCCAATCAAAAAGTGAATGAAGAAGCTCATTTGGAACATTGCAAGAGAAGGCAACCATGGAGGGCTAGGCGATGGATCCTTCTAACACCATATTCAATTTTAAAGATGGATCCTCCCACCAACCTCTCTCCACACAGGGATCCATTCAACACCATATTCAATTTCAAAGGACAAATTCCCTCATGGCCAATAGCAAAGAGGAACCCACCCCAACTTCATCTCCAATTTCACGACCCAGTCCATCCAACACCAACCCCCGCAAGGGCTTGTATACACACTCAAAATAGCCACCATGGCTACACCATTCCTCCTTCCTACCACTCTACATTAGTGCCATGGGATTGGCACTATATTAGGAGGGGGATAATGTTAACCCCAGCTTGAGATGGAAGAAAAAGAAGTAAAATATAGAGGCAATGGAAGAAGTACAATGGAGAATAAGAAAAGGTGCAAGGATGGACTCTAAAATCAAGCAAAATGAAAAATCACATTTTTAAGTGAAAGGCTCCCCAAATTTTTTAAAAAAGAGTGCCAGGCTCCCTCTTGTGCAAATTGTAAAAGGGTAGACATGCATAAACTAAAGAAATAGGCCAAGTAGAAGGGAATGGGAAAAAGGACCTTGCCACAATGGCCAATCATGTAAAAAAGGGGATGGGTGCCCATGGGATTTTAGGGCATGTATATAAAGTTCAAAAAGTGAATGAGAACTCATTCTTTGGTGTGTGGCAAAGTGGACTCTTCTTCTTCTCTCCTTCTCTTCCCTTGCTTGCTTGCTGGCTTGTGAGTGCTTGAGGGAGGGAGTGTGAGTGAGTGAGGGAGTGAGTGTGTGAGGGTGAGGGATCTTAGAGGTCTCTTCTCTTCTCTTCTCTTGTTTCGCACGTGGCTATGGAGGATGAAGCTTGGAGGAAGAGGCTCGAGGATGCTTGAGCTTGCATCACAAATCATGGAGCTATCAGAGTGCTTGAGAGAGGAAGAAACTCAATTAGGCATCAAGGTAAGCTCACTACACTCGACTATGTGAGAGGTAGCCATTAGTGCTCATTTGAAACGCTTGAAGAAATAATCGGTCTGTGGGTCTTGGAGGTTGAGCGAGAGCTCTCTCTACACCATTGGATCACTCAATGGATCCTTTATATTACCATGTGCTCTCTGTACATACCTAGTGTCTTAACCAAAGGAATACCAAGCTCATAATCCAAACTTTCTAACTTGCTAAAGTCTCCATTAGGAACTAAATGACTAGTAGAGCTTATCGTCAGACACTTTCTTCTTTGCTTTGTCATTACATGCAATACTAATAGATACACCTAAATATGTGGGACTGTGTTGTAGTCTCCTAGGCCAAGGATTGACTATAGATATAGTATCGAATGATGTCTTTGGTCCACTAAGGGTTTGTGATTTCTACTTTTACATTTGCACATGATACTAAATGCATACCAACTACTTATGTCATTAAAAATAAGATCCATATTCACTCTAACCTCACCATTAGTAGGGTTTTAACAATGATATCCTTTCTTCTTAGTAAAACATTCAATGAAGATAAATTTTTCAACCTTTGGGTCTAATTTCTTCCTCAACTCATCATGTACATGAATATATGCAATGCAAACAAATACTTTCAGATGTGAATCATTAGGTTTCTTATCTGTAAAGCATTCTTCAGGGGTCATACCATAAACTATAGTTATGGGAGTTCTATTCATAACATAGACAATAGTATGAAGACTTAGACCAAAAATACTTATGCATATTTCTTTTCAAATTGTTATGGGAGCACTAGATTGTGCTCGAGAGACTAGACTAGATGCAAGACTTGTTACAAGAATTTTGATTACAAGGTAATCCCACATAGGGGCACAAGTTTCAATGATAACTTAACAAGATACAAAAAATCCCACAACCTAGGACCATAGGTATAAACAACATGAATCGATAGGATATGAAGGATCCCACAACCCGAGATTGGCTATTGATACAAGATATCAAAATTACAAGATCTCCCTTGAGCAATGGGGATGACGAACAAGATACAAGACAATACTAGACAATATCTCATACTACAAGATTACAAGGTGACAAGACAACATGAGTATAATAAAAGAAAAGAAAGACTAGATACCATGACTAGAAAAGAACTAGAAATGGAACTCAAAGTTACTTACTTGGAGTTCTTGACTCCTTGAGCTCCCAAGATTGGCATTGGAAAGACTTAGGATCTCTATGGCGAGCCCCTCCTTTTATATGTATTGGAGGACAACTAAAGATCTTCTAGAATGTTCGATGATGACATCATCGATGATGTAGATGATGACATGTCATATCTTCTAGAAGGTTCTATGATGACATGGCAAGGGTAGATTTGCATGGTTGTCTCGTGGATGTCTTGTTATGAGTGCATTCACATGGGGTGTGGATTCATATGGCATGATCAAGAATTAATCTGCACACTTGATTATGGCATGTGTGTGACATCACCCCCTCCTCTAGCAATGAGTTCCATGTCAAGGAGGGCTTGGTGGTTTTGTCCAAGTTTCGTTGGATTCCTCTTGTGAAATTCTTTAACTTTGAGAGGTACTCTTTGGAGATATTCTTAGGTTCCTAAGCGTGATTATTGATGTCACATTCTTTCCAATGAACAAGGAATTCCAATTGACCTAGGGAGATCCTCGATTCTAAGACATGCTTGACCTCAAATTCCTCATGATCTTCAATCTGGATAGGTGGTGGGGGATTAGGTCTCTCCCCTCTCAGTGGTGGTGAGCTATGGTATGACTCGAGCAAGGAAACATGGAAGACTAGGTGAATCTTCATAGTACTAAGGAGTTGGAGTCGGTAAGAAATTGGATTGATTTGGGCTACAATATTGAAGGGCCCAAATGATCTCTAGTGGTCTGGAGGGCCTTGTTGTCTCCATAGGTTATGCTTGAGCAACCATTCTTTATCACCAACTTTGTATGCTGGATGTTGGAGACGATTCTATTCCACATAGTGCTTATATTGAATTTGAGCCTTTTAAATTTGTTGCTTGAGTTCTTGGTGTATATCTACTAGAGGTGTTTAGCTTTATCTCAGGTGGCATGGTTCTTTACTTGATTGGAGAGATATACATCCATCCTTAGATGCTTGCCATAGTTTACAAAGAAAGGAGTTTGCTTGGTAAATGCATGACTACTATTATTACAAGCAAAGTCTACAAAAAGCAAGAGCTCAAACAAATCATTTTGGTGGTAGTTGATGGTGTACTAGAGATATTGTTCCAAGACTTGATTTACTTGTTTTGTTTGACCATCAATTTGTGGAGATGGTTGGCTATGGATAACTTAACTTGGAATCCAAAGAGGTTTCAAAGGCTCTTCCAAAAACTAGATATGAATTGGAGATCCCAATTGTCACTGATGATGTCATCTGGGAGTCCATGTAATCTAAAAATGTATATGAGGAAGAGTTTAGTGGTAAGTGCATTGTGATGGTCTTAGTGGTAGAGATGAAATGTGCCATTTTTGTAAACCTATCTACCACAACAAGGATAGAGTCAATATGAAATCCATAAGAAAGAAGTCTAGGGTTGCACTAGAATGGGCAAGGATTGCAGGAGGCCATGTGGTTTATGATGAGGTACCTTGACCGTATTGTAGGTATCACATGATTTTATATATTTCTTAATTTCTTTCCACATCTAGGGCCACTAGAAATCTATTGAGATAAGATCTAAGGTCTTATTAACTCCAAAGTGTCCTACTGCTAGGGTTTCATTGTGTTGTTGGAGTACCTAGATTCTCGGCTTTCCTGGAGGGATGTAAAGTAGACCTTTATAATATAACAATCCTTTAGTTTCCTAAAACTTATAAACTTCATTTCTTTTCCTTATTGATTTTTTCTCTTGACATTGTTGGCTAAATCATCATGCAACAAGGCTTCATGGATTAATTGAATCAAGGTAGGGTCATCTTAGTGACAACTGGAGATGGCTGCTAGCTAGAGGTGCTCTAGCTTGAGTAGTATTACTCGTTGTTGATCAAAAGCTTCTTCTCCCTTCTTAGGTGCTAGGTAGGATCTTCTTGATAAAGCATTTGATTGGCATTGTTGGTGTCTTGGGCAATAGGTGATGACAAAGTCAAACCTAGATAAGAACTTACTCTAGTGGGATTGTCTTTGATTGAGGATGTCAATTGTCATAAAGTATTCTAGATTTTTGTGATCTATATAGAGGATAAATTTATGGGTTGCACCCTCTAGATGATGACACTAAGTATTAAAGGCATCTACAATGGCAAGGAGTTCTTTGTCATAGATCTCATAGTTTATCTCTAGAGGGGAGAACTTCCTTGAGTGGAATATCAATGGATGCATATGACCATCATCTCCATGCTAGGATAAGATGGCTCCTAAGGCATAGTCTGATGTATCAGTCTCCAAGAAAAATGACTTGGTGGGATCTAGGTGGACTAGGATTAGGGCAGTGGTGAAAGAAATCTTCAAGTCTAGAAGGCCTTCTCGGCTTTTGGGGTCCATGAAAACTTTGAGTTTCCTATGAGTTTGGTGAGTGGTGTGACTATCTTTGAGTAATCATTGATAGATATCTCATAGAAGTTGGAAAAGCCAAGGAAACATTGGACATAATGAACACATGTGGGTGTCTGCTAGTTAAAAATAGTCTCAATCTTCTTGGGGTCCATGAAGATTCCTCTCTGGGAGACATTGTACCCCAAGAATTTCACTTCTGTGTGACGGAAGAAACACTTCTCAAGTTTTTCATATAGTCCTTTCCATCTTAGCTTTTTCAAAACTAATTTTACATGGTGCTCATGCTCCTTTGGATATTTTGAGAATATTAAGATATCATCCAAGTATATACCACAAAATCATCTAGATACTCTTGGAAGATACCATATGTTGAAACACTATAGAAGCATTGGTGAGACTGAATGGTATAACGACATATTTGAAGTGACCATACCTTGTGCAAAAGGTTGTCTTCCATTTATCTCCTTCTCTGATTAGTACAAGATTGTAAGCCCCTCCTAGATCAATCTTTGTGAAGATCTTAGCTTTTCCAAGGCATTCTAAGAGCTTTAGTATCAATGGCAAAGGGTATTGGTTATTGTTTGTTATCTTATTGAGTCCTCGATAATCCACACACATTTGAAGTGACCTATTTTTCTTCTTCATGAATAGAATTGGGGCTCTAGTAAGAGACTTTGAGTGACTAATGAATCCCTTGGATAAGTTCTCATTAATGTTATTGCGTAGTTTAGCTAGTTCATTAAGGGGATAGCTTGTAGATGGGTCCAAAAGGATGTTGAGCCCTCTCATGGAGTTCTATAGCACAATCACATGGTCTGTGTTTGGGTAAGATATTTGCATTCTTTTCTTCAAAGACATCTTGGAATTCATGATACTGGCTTGGTAGCTTGACTAACTCATCCTTACTAGATTCTTGAGTTGGTATATGATATATCATGTAGGTTAGTTTTTGCCTTGCTATGTGCATACAGGCTTTGGCTCCTAGAATACCGACTTTCATTGATTTTCATGACATGTAATCTTTTGCTTAACCTAATCAATTTTTGGGTCATGTTTCTTTAGCCAAGGTATCCCAAGGATGATTGGATTTGTGGGGCTAGATATGGCATTAAAGCATACACGAGATATATGATAATCGACAAGAGTTAGCATGAGTGGTCGGGTTTTCTTGGTAATATCTCTAGATGCTAGAGGTCTTCCATCCATGACTTCAGCTATTGTAGGATTGGTCTTTTGGAGTATTGGAATCTGGTATCTTTTTACAAAGCCATCACCAATGAAACATGCAGAGGCCCTAGAGTCAACTAGGGCTTTAAGGGAAAGGGTCTTTCTTGGCAAGATCACTTGGACTATGACAAGGAAAGTTTCCATGGGTATGGTTGGTATCAAGTGACCCTTTCTTCTATCAAGGTCTGGTTGTATGGTCCCATTTATAATCAAACATCCTCGTTTTCTTTCTCAAGGATGGTTGCATCAACTCTTGGGACTTTTTTTCTCTTAAATGGGAAATTTAGGGCAATGTTTCCAAGGTTTCCACAATATAGGCATAAATGATTCTCTCTTCGTCTTTGCTTTTCTTATGGGGTCTAGGGTTGGAATTTGATATTATCTATTTCCATTGGTTAGGGCTTGGATTCTTCTTTGATTGGGTTTGAGTGGGGCTAGGTTCCATTGGAGAGTCTTTAAATCTTATTGCCTTTATTGCTTCCTCCCTCTTAAACAATTTATTATCACATTGGATGGCTTGCATGATATAATCGTTGAGTGTTTTTGCCTTGGGCATAGTGAGCATGAGGCCCTTGATGTCATCTCAAAGACTCATTTGAATTGGCTAATAAAATACTCCTCATGCCAAGTGGGATCATAGATTAATTTCCTAAATTCAAATGTATAAGCAAAGACAGGGTGGTTACCTTGTCGTAGCTTCCAAAGTTTTGTTTCTGCCACTTGACCAGTGTCTGCATCTCCAAATGTGGAAGTGAGCTCGCAAAGAAATGCCTCATAGTTATGAAGTACTAGTATATTCTTTTCCAAGATTGGGGTGAACCATGATAAAGCTTGGCCACAAAGCAAAGTCCTAATGAATCCCACCTTGGAAGCATCATCTAGTTAGATACCTATCCAATTGCATATAGATATATAGCTTTACTTGTTGCAGGATTCCCCTAACGTTCGAATGGTCACCATTGAACTTCTCTAGCATGCTGATCTTCTCGGTTCTCTTATTGGGGGTCAATAAACACATGGAATCATATGATCACTACCCATGTAACTTCCATAATATGCTTGCTTTTTCTTTCTACAATCCTATTTGTTGTGGGACATGCATGCATGCAGTATGCATGCAAAGTATTGCTTTATCTTGTGAGAGCTAAAATTTTTCCTAAACTCATCAAAAAGATATTCTTCCTCTCCATATGGCCTTGAGAACTTAACTTTCAAGCATATTTCTATTTCAGCAATAGCCTTTAAAGTTTTGAAGTACTTAAACATTTCACTCTTTTCCTTCACAAAATATACCCACAAGTTTTTAGAGTAATCATCAATAAACATAAAAATATAATTGCTACGACCAAAATATACATTCTACATAGATCCCCAAACATCTGTATGTGTAACACAAGTAAAATTCTTGCTTACATCTCTATCATGTGAAAAAGGTTGACTTGGTGGCTTCCCAAATTGACATGCTTCATAGACCTTATGCAATTTTACAACTCTATATATATGGAAACCTATAACTAATCCTTTGGATTGCATTAATTTCAATTTTTGTACATTTGTGTGTCCAATATATCTGTGTTATATTTCAATGTCTACAACCATGCCTTTGCCTTTAGCATACATAACAATATTTATAGCAAGAATTCTAGCATCCAAGTAAACATGTGGCTAACTTTACTTTCTTTTGCAATCAATATGTACTTATTATTTAAGTCTTCAATAAAACAACCATTCATATTAAATCTAACCTACAATCCTTGCTCTACCATATCAAATTCTTAGTGATGGATGCCACATGTAATGCATATCATAAACACTTTGTTTGACCATCATGTAAGGACAATGAAACTTTTTTAATGTATGAAATTGGATGTTACAAATCATCACCCCTCTCTACATAACTTGGACACTGTAAATCCTATATCTCTCCAAACCATCTAGTTTGGCTTGTATGGTTAGATTCACCTAAATCAACATATCTTACATCATATGATTCCTTTCCTGTAATAATATTTAATACTTGAAGAAAACACTCATTTTTATCATCATTCTATCTTGAAGATGCATAATTTCCTTGTTGTAATTTACCACTACAAAGGTCACCCTTCTTATCACAACAATGTGCCATAATATGACCCATCTCTTGAAATTTTCTTATCACGCTAAACTATTAATTTAACTTGTTTTGCTAGTTACCACTAGTACAACCTATAGCAGAACCTCTTGAAGAGGATATATCATGATTCCTTCCTAAATGTGAGTAAAATGCTTGGACCTATTCACCACTTCTTTTAGATCATTCACCCTACATATTGATCTCTTTAGTGATAGTAAGAGAGATCAACTCATCAAAATTTAGTAATGGCTTTTGTACATTTACACAGAAGTAACAAAAGATTTTCATACATTTTTATTATTAAGGCTGCTCGAAGTAGATGAACCAAATCATTAACATCTAGCATTGCATCAATAGCTATTAAGATATTTACAATTATCCTCATCTTCAAAACATGCTCATTTAGAAACATATATCCTTTTTTCAAAGTGTTCAACTCTTGCTTGAGTTGAATCTTCCAGACCTTTTTATTTACTAAAAACATATTTTCAAAGATTGTCTAAGCCATATAGAAATTCTCTATATTTCTAATATACCCCAACATAGTGTTATCAATGGTTGCAAATAACCAATACTTTAAAAAAAAGTTTTGTATTCCATTCTTTCCATATCTTTAATTCTTATATAGTCATAAGATCACTTTGCTCTAATTCATTTTTTTCATTAAAAGAAAATTAAATTTAGATATCATTTTCAATAATAATGTTCGTCACATGGAACTTCCATGATGGATAGTTTTTATTTTCTAGATTCTCAATAATAGGATTTCCATTATTCCTAGTCATTATGATAAAACTGAGTAACAAATAGCAATCAATTCTTCTGCGAACCTTTCAGAGGATGTGTACAATGATAAACTGGACAGTTTTTTATTCTTATTGCTCAATACTACATATAATATGCAATGTGTTTGTAAATAAAACTTGTATACTTGCTTTCTAATAAATACCTCAGAACTTATAGGTTTGAAATCAATAATCTATGCACTTGAGAATAGCCATCACTGGTCGAAATTATAACATACCCTGAAATTGTTTTCCATAGCCTTATGTAACTAAAACATGGTTCGAAATGGCCTCATATGGTCAAAATCACAGTGGGATAGCTCCAAAGAACTAATTTTATAATATACACAATTATACTTGCAAACCAAATCTCACAGCAATCTAAGATTTTTGCTCTACCTTGCTTCGAATGTCTTCATAGGCATTATCTAAGGAAAAGAGAAAATGGGAGAGCTTCTTATAGGTTGCTTTCTTGTTGAATCCTTCCTCCTTCTCCTTCACTTCAACCTTCAAACCCAATCTCTCTTAGTGGTGCTACTCTAATACCATTTCAAAATCCCATGGTGGGGGCACTTGCTTAAGCTATTGCCTAAAAACATACGATATGTGCAAGAAGAAGCTCCCTCAAGAACATAATGAGAGATATGGAGGTTCAAAATCTTACCTTGTTGCTAGTTTTTCTTTCTTCTTCCTTACACAATATAAGGCACACAAATTATAGATAAGATACAATAGATATGAAAGTGGCATACTAACTCAAACAATGCATAACTAACTATACTACTTGATTGGTGCTATAACTATGCAAGTTATAGGTAGGTGTAACTAATGAAATATAATAAGTGATGCGTCTATTCTGAGTAGTATCCATTAGTAGAATTTAGTAGTTAGCTAGCACCTTATGCATGGTAGCTATTGTCTTACTTGTGGCAGCTACAAACTTATGATTTATACTTTTCATAAATAATATTCTTTCTAATCCGAGTTATAGCTAGTCTCATGCAACTATTGGTAACAACCATCTTGTATGTGCTAGCTATCAGACATAGACAATAGGTACATATTTTGAAGTACAATATGTTCTTAGTAGTGTCTAGAAAAATTTAATTGTTAGCTAAAACCTTTCTTGTGAGAGAAACAAAATAAAAGTGGGTCATGAGTCAGTAAATGACTAAAAGTGGGTGAGCATATCAAAAGAGATTTATGTACTAGTATTAAAAAATATGTATAGCTTCCTTTAAAAGCGTATGTGAAATGAGATTTATCAAATGATATATAATTTGAGAAAAATAGTGTATTCAAAATAGTATGAACTTGGTAGAACTTGGTAGTTGCTAACTTACTAGTGATACTTCTCACAAATGTTAAGGTGCATTCTAGAGCAAAGTTTTGAGTATTATTTGTATAATAGAAACATTCAAATTGTAGATACCACCTTGCTAAGTAGTGTACGATTGTGTGTAGTGTATTATGGAAATACTTCATTGTGGTAGGAACTACCTTACTTGTGGTAGCTACCAACTTACAAGTATATTTTTCACAAATAATGTGCATCCAATTGGTAGTTGCCACCTTATTTGTGGTAGCTACTAGCTTACAATTTGTATTTTTCACAAATAATGTGGTATCTATTCTAAATATGATGTGTTGTAGTAGAATTCAGTTGGTACCTACCAATTTAGTTCTGGTAGCTACAAAGTCATAGTTTGTATTTCTCACAAATAATGTCTTTTCAATTTTTGAGTAGCACATAGTAGTAGCATTCAATTGGTAGCTATGACCTTGTGGTAGCTCCTAACTTACATTTTGTACTTCTCACAAATAATGTATTGTTTGTTCTAAGTAGTGTATGCACTAGCAACATTTGGTTGGTAGCTACCACCCTATTGAGTAGTGGATATCAAGTTATATTTTGTAATTTTCACAAGTAATGTGTTGTCTATTCTAAGTAGTGTATAGTAGCAACATTAAATTGGTAGCTGCCACCTTACTTATACTGGCTACCAAGTTATAGTTTGTATGTATCACAAATTGTGTGCCATCTGCTCTAAGTAGTGTGTGTAGTAGGAGCATTTAGTTGGTAGCTACCACCATACTTGTGGTAGCTAGTAGCTTATATTTTTTACTTTTCACAGATGATGTGTTGTTTATTTTGACTAGGTGTGTAGTAGCAAAATTTAGTCCATAGCTACCACTTTACTCAGTAGTGGCTACCAACTTATTGTTTATACTCTTTACAAATAACCTGTTGTCCATTCTGAGTAGTGTGTAGTAGTAGCAATCGGTTGGTAGCTACTACCTTACTTGTGCTACTACACATTTAGTTGGTAGTTACCACCTTACTTGTGATACCTACCATCTTACAATTTGCACTTTCCATAAATAATGTTGTTGTGTAATCTAAGTTGTGGCTAGCCACATGCAACTATAAGTAGCAAGCATATTGTACATGCTACTACCAACTAAGATAGACACTAGAAGGCATAGCTTTTGAGTGTTAGGTGCTCTTTGTTTTGAGTGGTGTCTACTAGAATTCAAATGCTACCACCACCTTTCCATTAGGTGAAGAATTATAAATGGTGACAAATTGACAATGAATCATTGAAAATGTGGCATTAAGGACCACTAATACTTGACTTGACATGTAGTGTCTCACTCTTTGCATACACATGGCATCACGAAAAATTGACAAGGAATCATAAAACTTATGGCATAAAATACCACTAATACCTCACTTGACATGTGATGTCTCGCTCTCTACATGCACATGGCATCATGACAAGTAGCATGTAGCTCCAAAATAACAAAAATGAGACAAGTCTATGGATATGGACTATTCTCTTCTATCTCTTTTGGTGGGGAGGATGTGGTTGAACTTGAAAAAAGACTACGTGAGGATCAAAGGCTTTCAAATAGTGAAGGAAGGCAAGACTTGAAGTAGTCCATGGCCCAAATTCGTTTATTGAAAGAGCATCCCTTTGGAATGAGATGTCACTTGTAGGAGCAGATGGACTTGTTCGCATATTGGTTTCTCTTTGGAAAGGACACTCCCATGGGTATTTTTGAGGAAATCCCATGGTTTTGGAGGAAAATAAAAAAAATCCCCATGTGGCTTGGAGTGGTTTTTGGTTTTTCAAAACCATTGCTCCCCCCCCCCCCCCCCCAAAAAAAAAACCCTTAAAGTCAATACAAGAATAGTTTTTCTTGGAGATTTGAATATGACATACAAGACTCTGATTGTTCTCGTGGTAGGAAAAGGAGATTGGGATATGACATTGCAAGATTCTAATTGATCTTATAGTAGAAAAGGGATAGCTAGCATGAGTAGATATCTCCCTAGAATTGGTGACACATGCATAACTTTTGACGGTAGTAATAGAAAGGAGGCCATCATTGGTGAGTTACCATGTTAGACTAAATACTCAAAAATAGGCCTAAATTTGACAGCTTCTTTTCATGTTCTTGGCATTTTTTCTTGTCAAAAAAAGTAAAGAAATTTTGCATTAGTCAAATGACATGTCTTGTTTAAGATGTCTCTTATTTTTCATTGATATAATGTACAGCATACTTAGATTTCTAGATAGTTATAGACTTATTCCAAATAAAAGAAAGGTTTTTCAACGAAGTCTATCACTTAGGCCTTAATAAATTGACATCAATCATGGGGCTTGGTGGGCCCCCATAATGTTCAATCCAATTCTTTCCAAGTATTAAACTTCCCATGATAATTAGATCATCTTTTGATACTAAAAACTTTGAGATTAGCTAGGAAAAGTGCAAAGGAGAGAGTGTCACCTCTATTTAATTTCAATACCTTGTTCCTATAGAGGGAGTCATTTTGCCAACAACTTAGGGAGGCTTGGGTAGAAAGGAGGTAGAATGTAATAGTCAAACTACTCATCCGGTCAAAAATTGACTTGGATGCACCAAGGCTATTACAAATTTAGCTAAGCACCATGGTAGGAATCAAGCTATAACAAGTAGGAGATGTGTATTTGATGCCCACAAGAACTCTAGGAAATGCATTATATTGGCTCTTGACATTTTCCTTAGTGATAATTTTTTGCATTATCTTCTAAGAGAAGTGGAGCATTACCTTGAAGATATGGAAGAACTTCAAGTTGAAGCTACAAAAGTTCAATTAATAAATGCATAGGAGATGCATCTAACACTATATATGGCCATGAAAGATGATCCAAAATGGCTAAGGCCAAGTGCCCAAAGACATTGTTGATGTTGCATGGGCATTCATAAAGTATGGAAAATCAGAGTTGGAAGCACAAGAGTGTGCACAAGAGGGGAGAGAGAGCTCAAGTACAAGAAGAAGATCTTGCTTAGTAAGTTGTTCAAAGGTACAACTAGTATACTCTCCTCAACTGTGAGGGTGTACTTTAGGCAGTTTATATAGCCTCTAGAGAAGTTACAGTTAGGGTTTCCCCTTGCTCCCCTATCCTCCAGTTCATTTACACCTAGCTACCCTTATCCTCTCCAGTATAAGGAGAGTTCACATGCTTACTTCTCAACACCCCCCCTCAATGCTAGGTGGTATTGGATAAAGCATGATAGGATGCCCCCCCTTAATCCACAATGAGATGCCTATATAAATCAGACTACAAAATATGGTTATAGGTAGAGAGGTTACAAGAATCAAAAGAGTCAATCATTTATGGATTGGGAGGAAGAGCTACCATTGGGAGAGGCTTAAAGGTGACGTTCTCAAATATGTCACCAAGTGCTTATCTTGTCAACGTATCAAAGCCGAACATGTCATGATGCCAAGCAAGCTGCAACCACTTGACATTCCCCAAATGAAATGGGAATTCATCAGTATGGACTTTATTGTTGGCCTACCCCAAATTCAGGGAGGATACAACTCCATCATAGTTGTGGTTGACATGCTTACTAAGGTTGCACACCTTATTCCAGTGAAGACAAACTATAAAGCCTCAGACATTGCAAGATTGTTTATCAAGGAGATATTCAAGCTACATGGGCTACCCAGAAGATTCATTAGTGATCGTGATTCTCTCTTCACATCACACTTCTAGAGAGCTATCTTTGAAGCCATTGGGACTCAACTCTGTTTTAGCACAGCTTACCATCCCCAAATGGATGGCCAAATAGAGCAAGTAAATCAAGTCATCGAGGATATGCTTAGGACATACTGCGGTCATGAGCCGAAAAGGTGGATTCAATACTTGCCTTTGGTTGAATTTGCCTACAGTGCTTCTTACCAACAAAGCATTCAGATGACCCCTTTCCAAGCATTGTAAGGTCATGACTGTCGAAGTCCCCTAAACTTCTCAGATCCAACCTTAAGGGTTGAAGCTTCAAGGCAGATGTTGGAAGAGATGGATGACCAAATAAAGTCAATAAGACAGGACATCCAAGTTGCCAAGGATAGACAGAAGGCATACGCAGATTTGAAGCATCAAGATAGAGTCTTCGGAGAAGGAGACATGGTCTTCATTCATATATGCCCAAAGAAGAGTTCCCTATCCTTAGGAAATTGCAAGAAGCTAAGTCCAAGGTATTGTGGACCATACAAGATCCTCAAGTGCCTAGGACCTAATGCTTATAAACTTCAACTCCCTGAGAACCTAAAAGTTCATAATGTATTCCATATCAGCCTATTGAAGAAGTATGTACCTAATCCTAACCATGTACTTGATGACCAACAAGTTGTAATGCCTATTCAAGGGGTCCTTGAACTAAGGCCTGACAGGATCTTACTATGTTAGGGAGAGACAACCGAGATCCAAAACCTTGAGAGAATGCCTCGTCCAATGGAAAGATTATCCCGAAGAGGATGCCACTTGGATAGATGAAAGCACTCTCAACCACCAATATCCCCAGTTTATCTCGAGATGAGGACATCTCGATTCCTCCAAGGGGGAGAGAATGTAACAACTCCGAAATAGAAATAGCCATTTTGCATGAACTCCCTCTTAGGGAAGGGGTCATAGGGGTAATATTTTTTGAATTGGATAAATGACAATTTTTTTTTGTTGTTATTTCCCTTATCCCCCCCAGCCGACTGTCGAGCTAGAGGGGGAGGGGAATAGAAGGAGTGATTAAGCTCCTTGGTGGAGTTTGGAGGAGGGGAGACCCTTGCGCATCGATGCGTGGGGGAGGGAGGATCTTATCCCCTCCCCTATTTAAAGGTGGGATGGTGGGGCGATGAGGGGGGCATGGCCATGGAAGCCTACAGGGAACACCGTCGAATTCTAGGGAGGGAGAGAGTGAGGCTCTATGTGCAAGAATCATGAGGGAGAGAGAGATTGAAGACACCGTATGCTACCGTAGAGCAAGAAGGGGCACCACACTATTGTCGAGGAGCCGCCCTGCCACAAACCGTTCAACACGTCGCCGCTGTCGCTGATCGAATTGCCTTGGGCTCCCTCCACGTGGCTCCACAATACTTCCCAGAAGCTTTGGAAGCTTCTTGGGAAAGCTTCTAAAGCCCTTCCTAAGACCCCCTTCATGTAGCCTATTAACCCTTCCATATAACCCCCCCCCCCCCCCCCATCTCAAAAACAATTCCCTCCTAAGGCCCCCTTAGGCCCTTTTTCTCCCATGCAAAATTTCCCTTTTTAGCCCTTTCATACCCTTTCCTATAACACCCCCTACTTCCCCCCCCCCCCCCCCCCCCACACACACGAGAGGCCCTCCTAATGGCCCTATAAGCCCCCTTTCCCCCCCCTCGGGATTCGAAGCCCTTCTCGTGCCCGTTCGTAATATCTTTCAAGTGGGTTGAAAACCTAGCTACTCCGTGATTTAACCCCTCACTAGCCGGTTATGCATTCTCCTTTCTTCTTTTTCCGATCCACTAAGACTGTTTAAACCCTCCCGAGGTTTAAGCACCCCTTTTTCGTGAAATCCTTACTTCAAGGAGGAAGCCTTCTAAAACCGTATCCGATGGACGATGCAAGTTATCACAAAGGGAGCTACGGTGGAATTTCAAAAAAGAGTTCGCAAAGCTGCATCCAAGACAGAAAGGCTACATTCATGATGGCTCCTAAGAAAGCCCAAGGCGCAACCGCAGGAGGATGGTCTCCTAGCATCCACATGGACATCTCACCACAAGTCCAGGTTTTTCTTCCTAATTTTTATTTTATGTCATTATAATTCAATTGGGCATAGATGATTTTTGGAAATAGGATGCATTTTTCATCTTAATTGCTTTAGAAAAATTAACTCATGACGGAGGAATTAAGTCATTAGTATTTTTAATAAAATGAAAAAAATAAAGTGAGCAGAAGGTTGATATGCATTCCTAGCAAGTAGTTTTTGTGCATTTCAATGGACTGAACTTAGATTATTGTCCATATTTACAAAATGGAATTAAGATAATGCACTCCATTTAAGCATGGAAGTATAAATTGCATGTCGCATTATTAGGCCATATCTTCTTCGCAATGAGTCATCATGGGAAGTGCTAAGAATCCATAGGAAAGTGCAAGGCATGAAATGATTCCTAAATTGTATAAATTGGTCAATTATCATTTCTCAACTGCATAATTATTAGCAAAAGGTTGTTTGTTTAGCATGAATATTGTTCTCAAGTTATAGGATGATTAATTGGAATTAGGTTATAACCTAACCCATGCTTGATCATAAATCGATAAGTTAGGGTTGAAAATCAATTTACGCGTAGACAATGAGTCATGTGTTTATGGAAATGATAGCGTAATTATCTTCAAGAATTGAACAAATTGGCATAAACCTAAACACCTAAACCTGCGGAGTACTCGTTTTAGAAAGAGTTAATTCAATTCCAAAGAACTCACTAGGATTTAATATGTGACCTAGTCGCACGTATTACTAAAATTGAAACTACTATATCCTAAATACTTGCCCACATTCACTGAATGTAGGGATAGTGGAACATACTTGAGAAGTGATCTAGGGTTTTTCCCTAAGAATCTTTCGTTAAAAAGATGGAACTTGGAACCCTAGGACTAACAATGTCAGCCTAATGTAATTAGGACCAGATTGTTTCGTGACTCCATTTGATGGGTAGAATAGTCCCATAGTTCGATGCGACACTTGTGCAACAAGTGCAGAGTCGTATGATCTTGTGATTGGATCACAAGGGAATCGCCAATTCTTGGAATGAGGTTGGCAGATTCTTACGCACGTTATCTTGCAAGAGGATGAATAATCGTCCTAATATAGTATCTTTCTAGGGTAAAGATAATTGCTTGGAGCAAAGGACAAACCAATAAATTGGAATAACCTATGAACTTAAGGTATTGACCAAGTCGGGTTAATAGGGTACGGCCCTAATCCAGGATATAGGGGATCTTGCAAGTTGCAAGTCATCCCGGATTGAGTGCTGGATGCATTCGAAAAGAAGGATTCACTCCTTAGCAGTTGGCCAACAATAAACGACCAATGGAAATATTTGTGCTTGTTATAGATTTAAGAGCACTGTTTTGCTTTGTTTAATCAATGAATTAAAGGATAAATGGATATCTAATACTTTAGGTTGAAGGCCTGAAGGGAGAGGTAGCTTTAGTTACCCCCGACTGCCTGCCTGACCCTAACCAAGGGGGTTGTTAACCGCACCGAAAAGGTGGACCAAACCCACTGTGAGAGGTCTCTCCGTCGAGCGCTACTTGGAGCAGGAGGACGCTTGGGTGCCAGGGGGGCTCTGGCTGTAAATTCCTCGCCTTTCGGGCCTTGCACAAGAGGCTAATGTGAGTCGAGATTAGATCTCGAGGCCCGCATACTAGTCTACGGGCAGAATCTTGGATTGGTAATCCCTGTGGATTGCTGGATAGCCTTCGAGTGAATTGTGGATAAGCCTACGGGCTGGACTTTATGTATTTCAAAGATAAATATGATAACCTATTAAAAAGGAACTTGTTTGACATTGCTTTTCTATGTCAAGTGATATGATTACGTGAAGGAACCAGTGCCTAACGGGCTAATTAAGGAAGCTGATTGATACATGTCCAACTAAATGTGTTAGGTAATTAAATAACTAAAAGAACCTGAGGAAAGTGCAGTGGATGAGGCCATAGGTCCGTCCTATGGATGGGTGGTCCTGGTTGGCCATGAACTTTTCTCAAATCACGATGGACAGCCAGAAGATCGTCAAAGAATATGAACAACAAAAGCGTTGACCTGGAGTTAAAATTGATTCCGATTTATGATGTTTTAGGTGAACGGAATGGGACTATGCCTTGCAGAGATGTTGAACTTCATATGAGAGAGAGAGAGAGAGAGAGAGAGAGAGAGAGACATTCACCCTCCCTCAGTATATAGAACCCTCCTTGAGTATGCACTCTTGCATTCTGAAGCTCCTTGCTTGAGGGCGTGGCCAAAATCATGGCCATGATTCGAATTTTTGTTGTTGTTGTTTGCATGACAAAGGGATTGGACACGATCCATAGGAGTCTGATTCCTAAAATCAGACACTCGAATGTCCAATTCTTGGAATTCAAACATTTGGACTAACTTGACTTATCCGATTGAACAGTGTCCATCCAATCTTGGAAATTGGATTATCCATTTGATTGGACATTCACCCCGTCCGATTAGGACGATTGGACTCATTAAAATCGGACTTGGACACTCGGCCATTGGCCACTCAGACAAATGAAATTCGAACCTTGTCAAAATCAAATGCTTAGCACTCAAACACGCCAAAATTGAATACTCTAAAATTGAACAACCAAAATTAGACATCCGCGACTCTAAGAATCGAATATTGTCAAATCAAACCAGAATTCTGATAGGAGAGACAAACAAATCTAGTGTATCTTGAGCAAGCCAGAACACCTCCCGCAGCCAGGGAAGGCTTCAAAAGTCTTATAGACAATATTGACCCTAGAAATCGCAATTGGATGACTAGACATGACTGCTAATAGTCACATCAGCTTTTAGTCCCTATTAGAGTAGTGAGACGGATCCCAAAACCCCATTTGAACCTAATCAAGATGAACAACGTAGCACAAACCCTAGAGACCGAAGAAAGTGGCCAGTGACTAAGTGTTAATCCCTAATTCGGCCAAGAACCTAGACTAGAATGCAAAAATTGCACTTATTATCTTGTGTTTGCACCCACATTGTTTTCAACACTTGAAGTGCACCTAGAAAAGTTGAAAGCATGATTGCGCACAGTGCACGGAAAAGAGCAACATGCATGCACTGAGTGAACTAAAATTGAGGGTTGGTTATCAATAAAAAGGAACACACTCATAATTAATTAACAGAACGAACCCACCAATAGCAAGCGACACTCAAACCTAGACAAGGGATCGAGCGACCCCGATCGGTAGAGCCAAGTGACAGACACAACATGAAAGGCCAGATGCATCAAAGGAGTAGCACCATTAGGAATGCAACGTTGCTCGACCTGATCAACCTCATCGATAACTTGGTAGAGCTGGAAATTGCAAACATGGCAGAACCCAGTGTAAGCTGCAAAAGCAAGGAGCTTGACTTAGGAGATTTCCTAGTCGAAATCCAATGGATGGTGAGTGCATATGACACACAAACTAGGGTAGACCGCCATGGCAGACCATCACAAGACATCATAGTGGACCTGAAGAGGAACGAAAGCTAGCGCAGAAAGTCCTGCAAGGCATAATAGAATACCACTAGCAATAACAAGCTAGGAGATTGCGATAAGACATAGAAATGTGAGAAGTCCAACCCTAGCAAATAGAAACTGAACATGACCAAATGTAGAAAGGGAGAGAGTGTTAGAGGCAGAATTAACTCTGAGTGAGCTTCTCACGAAGTGATTGAGAGACAATATATTGGTAGAGCAAAGTGTTGTAGCACTAGCAACATCGTTGCTGGCAGGATTAGGAGTTAACCAAGGTTCCAAGAGCCAACCGAGAATCCCTATAGTTGCAAAACAACTAGACAAGTGCTAACCGAGCAACGACCCATATAGTTTTGTGGAGCAATTTGAGCAGGTATGTGAGGCTAATGGCCTCACGCATCTTGCCCATTGCTCATAGGATTTTGGCCTATGCTTAGGCAACAAAGGATGGATGTGGTACACTAGTTTGGACAATGCTGAATGCAATGACTTCAATACCCTCAAGAGTCTCTTCATCAAGAGGTTCTCAGAGGTGGGATACTCTGACAACCTCATAGTTAGACTGATGAATGTCAAGCAGAAGGACAAGGAGGATATTCAAGACTATGTCACCCATGTGTAGAGTCTTTTTAAGAGAATCCTAGCCGCCGCAGATAGACCTAGCAAACGAGCGGTCTCCACTATGTTCATAATGGAATTCGAAGTGAAGAGATTTACAAGGCCTTAGTGAGCAACTCAACCCTGCAAAGGGACATGCTAGCTAGGGTCTTCGAAGAAGTCATACAAGCGGATGATCTGCTCAAAGAGAGGATCTCAAGACCCACAACCCAAGACATCACTGCTCCTGGGATCTTAGGAAGAACTATGATTACTAGTGATGGGTCTAGACAAGGCACCCAAGACAAAGGAAAGAATGTCAATCAGAGCTAGGAGTTGGTAGACATGAAGCTAGAGTGGACCAAGGTGCAGGAGATGATGAGAAGGCCTACACAGTTGCATGTCCAATGTGTGTATTGTGGTGGAAACCACCTGCCAACTAAGTGTTAGGACCCTAGGTCCCAACCTTGTGCTAATTGTGGTAGGTTTGACCATGATGCCATGCACTACAAACTATTGAGGAGACATCCATATTCGCAAATAGACCTTCAATTTTTTTTGGGAGAGGAGCCCGATTGGACCTCCTAGCATCTAACGATACAAAGCCAACTATCCCTAGGATAGAGATCAATCCCATAGGCATACCTAGGCCGCCTTGGACCCTACATAACCCCCATCCACCAAGCGACGCTCAGGTCCACTATGTGGAGGAGCCTAACAATGAGAAGCCCTATGTGAACCCTTATGTCGTCTTATATGACAAAGAGGGCAATCCAGTCCTCATGGACTATCGACCATTGCTAGTGATGGCATTAGGAAGGGGAGAGACAAAGGCTTTGAAGCACAGACCCAAGAACTATTTTCTTGTTGGACTTGTGGTCACCCAAGACACATCTCTTCGCGATGCCCTGAGAGGGAGCAAGAAAATCGAGATAAGACTGATCTTAGATGCGTTGAGTGTGGAATCACTCACCTTTTTGTCGATTGCCCTAGGTGGAAGCCATGCTCAAGTTTGACAATTGTGCCATCAATACCACTCTACATGATAGCCAGGAACTCTAGTAATCGACCAACACCAGTGCACCTACCACAAGCACCTCTAATGCTAGAACCCCCAGCAAATGTGTGAGTAGCCACCATCATTGAGATTGAGAAAGAGGGTGAGGAAGTGGCGGCACCTACCTACCTACGCATATTAGTGAGACCGCCCAGAAGGACACACATCTTTGATGCACTTATTGAGATGAGCAAGTTGATTGTAACATCCTTACTCATGATCATTGGACCCTCATTGGTCAGTCCCAACTGCAGAGCTGACCAACACTAAAATCAATCCATTTGGAGGATAGTCCTGCTCACTATTGGGAAAGTCCAAAATAACGGTCTCTATTGAAACTAAAAGCCCACCTATGATCTTCCACATGATGCCTAACACCAAGGCCGCTGGTAAGGAATCGTTGCTAGGACACACTTTCAAGAAACAAGTATACTACATTGTCGAGTATGACTCGCAACGCGCATTCACCTTGCCATTGAAAATGCTCAAATAGTGACAACTTTTAGCAAAGGTAGCTCCACTCCATCAAAGCCTATGATCTCACTAGTGGAGAAACCTAATCCAAGGTCTAAGGAGGGGATTGTAACTTGACCCATCCTACAAAGACAAGTTGGCTATAGCCTAAGGGAGACACACCAAAGATCACTGAGTAGGATCTCAAGTGGTTGCCCAAACAATAACCGCAGTCGCCCAACCCGTACAAATCCATGGCCATAGAATATCACGTCCTAGGCCTCAGAAGCAAAGTTGGCACTACCAAAGTAGATGAATGGTCAAACCGCAATGGGTGCCCAAAGCCCTATTGCACACTCAAGGATACTACAAAGGCAACAACTGGATTTGGATACCCCAGGCTAGAAACGGTACGTGTGCTCCTCAAACTAGGCCCTCCAGCCCATCTCCACAAAGCAGTGAGCCAACTAGGGATGAGAAAGCCATTGCCTCAAAAAGCACCAAATCCATAGAACCTCATGGAGCTTATCAACCAAATCCACAATCATCTGGCCCTAGGCCAACTCAACCTATCACTTCCAGTGTCCCAACTACTCCACAAGCTAGGAACAACATGTCAACTGAGCCGCTACAGGACCAAGCTATTTCACAAGCGGCCCATAGATATCCCATTGAACCACCCATGAGGCACACATCAATAATTGAGCCATCTAGCTCAACCAAACCCCAACCTTGCGTGGGCCTTAGACCCTCCTATAGGCGTCAATCTATCCTTATGAATGTCCATGGACCTAGCTACAAATACAGGGGATGACTTAGTCACCTGCATTAGGTGTTTGGACGCCACATTCTAATAAAAACTGAAGTGGAGGGAGTCCATGAGATAAATCAGATGAAAGGTCATGAGCTCCATGTCTTCTTCTCCTCCATTATTCTTCTCTATTTCTCCAACAGTCCACTGCCACAAGTGGTATCCTCAAAAGATATATACCACAAACTTAAGGACACTTTACATACGCTTGTACTTTAGATACATACAACCATAGGATATGACTTAGGATATGTCATATTTATCAACACTCCCCCTCAAGCTCAGAATGAGCTTGCACACATAAGACTCCAAGTGCACTCCTGAAGAACTCAAACTTATCTTTACCTAATGCTTTGGTAAAAATATCAGCAACTTGGTCTTTTTTTTAACATAGACCAAGTCAATCTCTCCATCAATGACTTTTTCTCTAATGAAATGATAGTGCACTTCTATCTGTTTTGTCCTTGCATGGTAGACTAAGTTCTTTGCCAACATAATGCTGCTAACATTGTCACAATACATAATGACTCCACCATCAATCTCTATCCCCATGTCATATAAGATCAATCTCAGCCATGTCTGCTCAGATGCTGCCAATGCAATGCCTATATACTTTACTTCAGTGCTTGATAGAGCAACTGTAGGTTGCTTCTTACTGCTCCAACTTACCATGGCTAATCCAAATGAAAATGCATAGCCACTAGTAGATATTCTATCCATAGAGCTACCTGCCCAGTCTACATCTGAGTATCCAAACAATGTAGGCTTGATTCCTTTTTCATAAAACAAGCCAAATCCAGATGTCTTCTTCACATATATAAGAACTCTTCTCACTACATCCAAATGTGATTTGCATGGTTTCTGCATAAACTGACTTATCAATCCAATAGCATAACTCAAGTCTGGTCTTGTAATGGTCAAGTAGATAAGACTACTAACCATCTTTCTAAACATAGTGACATCCTCAACATAAGATCCATCATCCATCAACTTAACATTTTGATCCAATGGTGTATCAAGCGGTTTGCATCCTGTCATGCCATATTTTTCCAACATATCCAATGCATATTGCCTTTGTATCAGCCATATACCATGAGGTGTGTCAATAACCTCAATACCCAAGAAGTATCTCAACAAACCAAGGTCCTTTATATCAAGCTCTTTATGTAAACCATGCTTGACTTCAGTAATCTCCTTCTCAAGTGTACCTGTAATAATGAGATCATCAACATAGATGACCACAACAACCATACCATCTTCTGTATGCCTCACATAAAGTGAATAGTCAGCTTTACTCTCCTGAAATGCCATATTACATAAGAATTTGCTGATTTTATCACACCATGCTCTTGGTGCTTGCTTCAGTCCATATAAAGCCTTCTTCAACCTGCATACATAATATGGGTATTTTGGATCCACATAGCCCTCTCGTTGATCCATCTACACTTCTTCTTCTAAGCTTCCATTCAAAAATGCATTTTTCACATCCATTTGATAAAGCTTCCAACCATAGATAGAAGCCAAAGCAATTACCGATCTCACTCTCGTCATTTTAGCTACTAGACTGAATGTTTCTTCATAGTCCAAACCATAAGTTTGTACATATCCTTTTGCAACTAGCCTTGCTTTATACCTCTCAAGAGAACCATCTGACTTACATTTGACCTTATAAACCCATTTACATCCAATGGATTTCTTGCCATGAGGTAGTTTCACCAAATCCCAAGTCTTGTTTTTCCTTAGTGCATCCATCTCTTCATCCATTACTTGTCTCCACTCTTTGCTCTCTACTGCTTCTTCAAAGCAAGTAGGCTCCACATGTTGTACATAAGAAACCATGTATGCATAATGCATCTTCATGAACCCATTATAAGTCAATCTATCAACTGGATACCTTACCCTTTCTGACTTTTTCAATTGAGATGCACTACCATGTGTCTCATCTGATCTAGCATGTGGTGGCACATACTTTCCTACACTTCTAGTGCTAGGTGTTTTAACATGCGGAATGCCATATTCGTCATCTATAGATTCATGTTTTGAACTTTCAGCCATAGGTCTCTTTCCTTTTGCAACTTCTGCACTCCTTTGTGCATTTCTCAATCTACCACTCCATGGACTGTAGCTGCCACTACTTTCCACATTCTCTTGAGGTTCTGAAGCATCTTCCACATGCTAATTTTCAGTCTTGTTCTTTGCTGAAATTTCCTTCCATAGCCATCATCATCATTGCTTTCATAGGAATCAACATCCACTGCAATTTTGGGCTTGTACCATGATTCATATTCACTGAATCTGACATCCTTGCTTATGTATACTTCCTTACTCACTAGATCATAGCATTTGTATCCCTTCTTCTCATCAGGATATCCAAGGAAAATGCATTTTGCAGCCTTAGGTTCCATCTTATTTCTCAAATCATCCAGAACATGAACATAACAGACACATCCAAAGACTCTAAGGTATGCAACAGTGGGTGTCCTGCCATACATTCTCTCATATGGTGGCATATTATGAGTCAAGGCTACATATTATAAGTCAAGGCTGTAGGTGTTCTATTCATAATGTGAACTGCAATATGCACTGCTTCTGCCCAATATGACAATGGCATGTTCATTTGGTTCACCATTGCCCTTGGAACCTCTGCAATAATCCGATTCTTCCTTTTAGCCACACCATTTTACTGAGGTATGTAGCTGCATGTCAATTGCCTTTTGATACCATGATCTCTCAAAGTCACAAAACTCATATGACATGTACTCTCCACCATTATCTGACCTTAAACATTTTATGTAGCATCCAAACTACTTTTCAGCCATAGATTTAAATTCCAAGAACTTTTCAAATGCTTCACTTTTATGATGCATAAAGTACACCCAAGTCATTCTATTAAAATCATCAATGAAAGCGATATAGAATCTACATCTTCCGCTTATGGAAACATTCTGACATGGGCCCCAAATATCTGAGTGTATTATTTCCAAAGGATAGCTACTTATTCTCCCCCTCTTTGGAAATGGAAATCTGGACTGCTTGCCAAATTGACATGCCTCACATACATGATCAAAATTCACATATCCAAAATGCGGTAGACCATGAACTATCTATTTCGATTGCATTTGCTTCAATCTTTGCAAATTAACATGACCAATCCTTCTATGCCATAATTCCACATCCTTATCTTGCCCATGTCCTCTCTCAACATACATAGAGTTTTGAATCACTGGAGTACCTGCATCTAGAGCAAACAATCTCCCTTTCTTTCTACCATGAGCAATCACCCTGCCAGTTCTCCCATTATGGAACTCTTTAATGAAACATCCAAACTTATTGAATCTCACCTGCAATCCTTGATCTATCATTTGACCAATCGATGCTAAGTTCTTAGTTATTGTGCGCACATAAAGTTCATCACCAATCTTGTTCTCAATCCCATCTTTAGTAACAAGTGGCATGCTAACAATATGAGTAATTTTGTGTAAAGTATCATCACCAGTGGCAATATATTCATCATTCTGCATTTGTTCCTTGCTATCAAACCACTCAGCATGATGAGTCATGTGGTTTGTAGCTCTTGAATCCAAAAACTAGTCATTCTCACGAAGAGGATGAGTCATGCTCCCAAGCACATGCTCCATAGCAAATAGGTGACCTCTAGGTGATCCACCTGTTTCTGATAACAGTCCCTCTCAAAGTGACCAAACTACCCACAATAATGACAAGTGCCATCTCTTTGTGAAGAAGGACTAGACCGTCCTCTACCTCTAGGGAAAGATCTCCCCCTGCCTCTATGCATGAAGTCATCACGACCAAAGTTACCTCTTCCACGAGAAAAACCATAGTTACTACAACCAAGTGAAGAGCCTCTAGTTCTAGATGAGCTGCTATGACCTCTTTGGTGATATAAAACACTATCTCCACCTGCATTTTTGCCACTGCTAGATGCATTCAATCCCAACTTGATTTCTTCTGTAAGTAGCAATCCAATAAGCTCCTCAAAGTCAGGCATAGAGCCTCCTCTAACTGAAATAGATGTATCCAACAATTTGAAAGGTGGTCCAAGTCCATTTAGTGTCACTCACACTAAATCGTCATCATCAACAGGTGCATTAACGGATGCAAGGTCTTCTACAATTTGCTTGATTTCTGCCACATAGTCACTGATACTGCGATTGCCTCTCCATGCACCATGTAATCTCTGCTTGAGTTGTATCTTATGAGCCTCTGTACATGTTCAATATATTTTTTCTATGATTTCCCATGCCTCCTTACAAGTACTTGCCTTTTTTATATGAGGAATCAATGTTTCTGAAATACATATGGAGATCCAATGCAAAACCTTCCTGTTCTTCCCTGTCCAATCCTTGTACGCTTTCTTTTGCTCTTCCAGTTGGATGTTCAGGAACTTCTGGACATTTATCATCACCTGTTATGAGGTCCCATAGACCTCTACCCATCAAAAAATTCTCCATCCTGTAAGACCAAATACTATAATTGTCTTTGGTCAGTTTGTCTCCCACAATTTGAGTGATCTGTGCCATGTCAAACATTAGGCTGCTGTAAATTTAGAAAAAAACAACAATACAAACTATCCACAAATGTTATTTAGTAGTATGCCCCAATCCGAAACATCAATGGTCCAATATGTGTCCAAAATCTATCCATGATGCCAACATGTCATACATTCAGTTCCCAACAAGAAACATCCAATTCGGATCCCAAGCATTGTCCGTATGACCCAAAATGCATCATGGCATCACCAATGACAGCAGTCCCAGAGACTCAAGAAGGGCAGCATTCTCTCTGCTTGCAGCTATTCTGGCTCATTACAGGAGGGCCAGAAATACTTCTGAACCCAACAATAGTGCATCTTTGCTGTCTACTTAGATATGCCTCTTATATAGCTGGTTACAACTTGCCAAACACAATCAAGCTTATACTCTTCCTCGTCTTCTTCATTTGTCTCTTCATAAAAAGTGCATTTTACTCTCTATTGGCCAGACCTTCCAAACTTGCAGAATGAAAAGGCTAGATCTGCAATGCAGTACAAACATGAAAATGGACAAGAGTCAATGGAGTAACGTCCAAAAGCAGGATATCTTTTGTCTCATCAGCACCCTCTCCACTCAAAATGCCACCCTGAACTGCAACTCCGTATGCCACAACCTCGTGGAGGTTCACACCCTTGTTGGGTTCTTTCCCATCGAAGAAATCCTTCAGCAGCTGCTGAACCTTGGGGATCCTGGTACTTCCTCCGACCAACACAATCTCATCAATTTGAGATTTTTGCAATCCAACATCTTCCATGGCTTTCTTGACAGGGTCCATCGTCTTCCTGAAAAGATCATTGTAGAGCTCCTCAAACCTGGCCCTTATCAGGGGCTCCAAGAAGTCAATGCCACCGAAGAGAGACTCAAACTCCACTCTGACTTGGTGTTGGTTACTCAAAGCCCTCTTGGCTCTCTCAGCTTCTCTATGAATCTTGCCCAAAGCACGGTTGTCCTTGCTGATGTCCTTGTTGTACTTCTTCTTGATGAGCTTTATGAAGTATTCCATAATGTGTTGGTCAAAGTCCTCACCTCCAAGGTGGGTGTCCCCATTAGTGGCCACCACCTTGAACACTCCATTGTCGATTGTGAGGATGGAAACATCAAATGTTCCACCTCCCAAGTTGAATACAAGGATGTTTTTCTTGCCTCCCTTCTTATCCAGACCATAGGTGATTGCAGCGGCAGTAGGCTCATTGATGATCCTAGCCACATTCAATTCGGCAATAACTCCTGCATCCTTGGTAGCTTGCCTCTGAGTGTCGTTGAAATAAGCTGGCACAGTTACCACAGCATCCTAACCTTATTTAATAGCAGAACCACTAGTGTGCCATCATCACGGCCAAGTTATTCATCACAGCCTTCAACTCAAGTGAGGCGGCCCTCCACACCATCCTTCTCTCAAACATGATGTATGTATCATGTGCACACCACCATACGTTGCTAGAAGAAGTGGATGAAGAGATTATGATTTCTGTGGTTGCATCAAAGCATGGACATATTGCTACTGACGAAACTCTCTATGGTGCTATTGAGGGATGAGCTTGGCTCTGATACCATAATAAAAACCGAAGTGGAGGGAGTATGTGAGATAAATCAGATGAGAAGTCAGGAGCTCCATGCCTTCTTCTCCTCCATTATTCTTCTCTATTTCTCCAACAGTCCATTACCACAAGTGGTATCCTCAAAAGATAGATACCCCAAACTTAAGGACACTTTACATATGCTTGTACTTTAGATATATACAACCATAGGATATGACTTAGGTGTTGAGATATCGAGCTCCACTTGTGATATGCCAGGGTGACCGTTGTGCATTTATGTCACCGACGTGTCAGTTGTAGATGCGGTTGGTACACCGCCCATGAATAATAGCTAGACGACAGCTATCCTTATCTACTCTAGTTCGTGGCTCAGTTAGTATGCCACTTTAGTTAGTTGTCTTTGGTTTGAGACCCATATATAGGGTTCTTCTATTTCTTTGTATTAGAGTTCTTTTGGCTTACACAACTAAGAAGAGGAAAAACTGTTTTCAGCCTCCACCCTTGTGTGTATTCCCCCATTGTGCAAGTAAGAAAGCTACAAGTGAGACTCCTTCCTTCTCTCCCACAATCTTGACATGGTATCAGAGCCTTGTTCGTGGTAAGGAGCTCAAGAAAGCAAGCCAAGCTCGCGGTGTTCTGGTAAGAGGAGCAGTGTTGCTTTCATTTTCTGTTTTGGGAGCAGATCTCTGCAGGTAGCACAGCCGGAAAGTGCAGGAGTGCATTGTCTCAGGTTGAGACGCCCTTCGCGGTGAAGCAAGAGGGCAGTATATGGTGCGGGCAAGGGCTTTAGCCCTTGGCGACCTTGTTTTTTTGATTCGAGGCCATTTCGGGGCCTGTTTTGGAGGCGGAAGTTTTCTGCACGCACTCAGGAAAAGGCCCAGTTTTATGCTGTGCAGCCACTGTTCTACAGGTCGGTGAATAGTTACTGTAAAAATTGCATTGTATGCTTGTGCGCAGAGACATTGGGAGTTACAGAATCATCCCTGTTGCTTGTTGATGCAAAATCGTCACTAGGAAGTGACTGTGTGGTCAAATACCACTTTCGCCAGTTTTGCAGATTTTCCCTTGTGAGGGTGAAGCTGTGGTTTTTGCAGTGACAGAATTTTTTGCAGTCTTCTGTAATGGCATCTGATTCTCTTTCACAGATTGTCACTGAAAAGCTTGACAAGAACAACTTCCAAGCATGGAAGTTTAGAATGACGAATTTCCTTATGGGAAAAGGATATTGGGAATTTGTTGCAGGAAATGAAGAAGAACCAGTTCTTCCTGATGTTCCCAATCAACAGCAAATGCAGGCATTTAAAGCATGGCATGAGAGAGCCAGGAAAGTTATGTATTGGTTGTCTATCAGCATTTCAGACTCTATGATTGTGCATATTCAGGATGCAAGTACGCCAAAGGAGGCATGGGATACTTTGTCAAAAATGTATAGCACAAATACGCAAGCCAGGAAAATGCAGCTCAAGCAAGAGTTGCACAATGTGCAAAGAGAAAATATGAGCATCAACGACTACCACATGAAGGTGAAGAAGATTGCAGATGCACTTGCTTCCATTGGGTCACTAGTGGAAGATGATGATTTAGTTTCTGTGACCTTGAATGGTCTAGGAAAGGATTATGCACAGTTTCGGACATCCATTTCAGTTCGTGAAAGATTTTCTGATTTTGAGGAGTTGATTGCTCTTCTAATTTCTGAGGAACAGAGAAATGGTGGTGCATCTTCTTCAGGAGGAACTTCAAAAGAAGCTGTCTTCTACTCAAATGCTGGAAGAGGTAGAGGCAGAGGTAGAGGAGGCCGATTTGGAGGCCGTGGTAGAAATCAGAATATGCAGCAAACTCAAGAAAACCAATCCTATGGAGGAAGACGTGGTAACTCTAGAGGCAGGGGGAGCCAAAGAGGTCGTGGTGGATGGCAAAGAGGTCAAAATGCAAACAGTAATGTTGAATGCTACTACTGTGGTAAAATGGGTCATATGGCTAAAGACTGCTATAAAAAGCAGAATGACATCATGAATGGAAAACTGCAACAAGGGAATTATGCATCTTCTAGCAGACAGGGTGATGACAGAAATGAGCATTTGTTCATGGTGCAGCACATGAACAATTCTGTGACAAGTGCAGAAGAAAGCAATGATGTATGGTATGTTGACTCAGGTGCATCAAACCACATGACAGGTCATGCAGAATGGATGGAGGATGCAAGGAAAATGGAAAAACCAAGATTTGTGGAGACTGGTGATGATACTGCACATCCTATTGTGCAGATTGGAAAAATTCCCTTGTCTATGCAGGATGGGAAAAAGAAATACCTGTCCGATGTATTTCATGTCCCGAATATCACCAAGAATCTGGTTTCTGTCGGTCAAATGGTTGAGCAGGGCTTGCAGGTCAGATTTAATCCTCATGGATGCTTTGTTGAGGATATGAAAAATAAAGGTCGCTTGATAGCAAAAGGAAAGAAGAAGGGCAGAATGTTTACGTTGGATGCAGACATGTCTGAATTGAGTGCAGCAATGTTTGCACATGGGACCGGTGTAGTTGCAGATATTGATATCTGGCATAAACGCATTGGTCATGTTAATGTACAGCGACTTAAATCAATGCAGGCCCAAAATATTGTTGCAGGATTGCCAAAATTCAAGGTTGCAGAAATGCATAAGGTATGTGAAGCCTGTCAGTTTGGAAAACAGGCAAGGAAACCATTTCCTAGACATGTTCAAGAGAGTAAGAAGCCATTGGAATTAATCCACTCTGATGTGTGGACTACTAAAGCTGCATCTCTTGGAGGCTGTCATTATTTTGTCACTTTTATTGATGACTATAGTAGAAAAGTTTGGGTGTATTTTATGAAAAAGAAAAGTGAAGTTTTTGGGCATTTCAAAACCCTTAAAGCTATGGCTGAAAAAGAAACAGGCCTGTAAATAAAATGCCTAAGGTCAGATGGAGGGGGAGAGTACCTCTCAAATGAGTTTGCAAGGTTCTTGCAGGAGCATGGCATAAAACAGCAATATTCATGCAGTCATACCCCACAGCAAAATGGAATTGCAGAAAGAAAAAACAGACATATTGGAGAGGTGTCTCGTGCCATGCTCAATGAAAAAGACCTGCCGGATTTTTATTGGGCTGAAGCAGTTGCTACAGCAGTCTACATAATGAACAGAACTCCCACTGCAGCAATACATGGAATGACTCCAGAGGAGAGGTATACTGGTAGGAAACCAGATATTTCTCATTTGAAAATTTTTGGTTGCATTGCCTATGTACATGTGCCAGATGAGTTGAGATCGAAGTTGGATCCAAAAGCTGAGAAGTGCATCCTTATTGGTTACTCTCTGAAGCAAAAAGGGTATAGATGCTATAACCCTTCTACTCGTAAGTTTACAGTGAGCAGAGATGTTGTTTTTTATGAGATGAGTAGCTGGTATAAACCAGTAAATGTGATTGATGATGTAGATGCACAAAATGGTAATGCTGCACAGAATTCACAGCAGCAGTCACAAAATATTAGTGGACCTGGAGCGTCCTCTAGCAGTGGTTCACATTCTTCGCCATGGACAAGCAGATTGAGATCAGGAGAATCTTCTCAAAGTAATGCAGATAGTGGTATGCAGGTATCACGAAAAGGAAAAGAGAAGGTTGATCAGCCCATGTTTGATGTGAATGCAGGTCACTCTTATGTGGATGGTGAATCCAGTGGCTCAGAACAGAGCATTGATGATGAGTTGGGTATTCCTTCTATTGTTACACCTGGAGTAAGGAAGACCAGGGATGTTTTGAGAGCACCTGGGAGTGAACCCACTTTGCGCAGGTCTACCAGAGTTAGGTATCCTGTGGATAGGTTGAAATATGATGGATTTACAGCCATTCACTATGCATATATGGTCAAAGTGATACAGGAACCAGAACCCACTTCTTTTGAGCAAGCCATGGGAAAAGAAAAATGGGAGAAAGCCATGGATGAAGAAATGGATGCCTTGGAAGCAAATGCTACATGGGAATTGGTACCTTTGCCTAAAGGTAAAAATGCAATTGGCTGTAAGTGGGTTTATAAGGTGAAGCATAATGCAGATGGTTCTGTGAACAGATACAAGGCAAGATTAGTAGTCAAGGGGTATGCACAAACATATGGCATTGACTATGAAGAAACTTTCAGTCCGGTTGCAAGGATGGCAACCGTAAGAGCAGTCATTGCTATGGCTGCATCAAAGGGATGGTCTTTACATCAGATGGATGTAAAGAATGCCTTCTTGCATGGTGATTTGCAAGAAGAGGTCTATATGGAGCAGCCACCAGGTTATGTGCATGCTGTACATCCTGAGTTTATTTGCAGGTTGAAGAACGCCTTGTATGGCTTGAAGCAAGCACCTAGAGCATGGTCTGACAAGATAGGACAGTATCTTGTCACTATTGGCTTTCAGATTTCCAAGGCAGATTTCTCACTTTATGTGAGAAAAACAGAGGAAGTTATTATGCTACTTGTCATTTATGTTGATGATTTGATTATGACAGGTGACAGTGATGAAGATATCCTTCATGTGAAAATGCTATTGAAGCAGAAGTTTGAGATGAAGGATTTGGGAGAGCTACGTTATTTCTTGGGCATTGAGGTGATTAGATCACCAAGTGGGATACAGCTCTTGCAGAGGCAATATGGATTGGACATGCTGTCCAAATATGAGATGACAGGCTGTAAGCCTATTTCAGTTCCTTTGGAGCAGAATGTGAAGCTGAGCACAGATGCAGGTGAGCTTCTGGAAGACCCTACTATGTACAGACGCATAGTAGGAAGCTTGATTTATATGACTATTACCAGGCCAGATTTGAGCTATGCTGTTGGGTTGGTAAGTCAGTTTATGCAGGCTCCAAGGAAACCGCATTTGGATGCGGCTAGACGCATACTCAGGTATGTGAAGTCCACATTGCAGTATGGACTATTTTATGAGACTGGGGTTCAGATACAGTTGCATGGATACACTGATGCTGATTGGGCTGGTAGCATTTCTGATAGACGATCTACCAGTGGATATGTATTCTCTTTTGGGAGTGCTGCAGTCACTTGGAGCAGCAAGAAACAGCCTACAGTTGCCTTGTCGAGCACAGAGGCCGAGTACAGGGGTGCAGCAATGGCTGCATGTGAGGTAGCTTGGTTGCATAAGCTACTTTATGATATGCATGAGCCTACAGATGGGCCAGTTGTCATTTATTGTGACAACATGAGTAGTATACACTTGGCAAATAACCCAGTCTATCATGCTAGAACAAAGCACATTGAGGTGCATTATCACTATGTGCGAGAGAGGGTTTTACTAGGTCTTATTGATCTAGTTTATGTCAGCACAGAGGATCAGATAGCTGACATATTCACGAAGGCATTGGGCGCAGAGAAGCTGCGCAAGTTCAGAGACCTGCTTGGTGTGCAGGAATTGGGATTGAGCTCGAGGGGGAGTGTTGAGATATCGAGCTCCACTCGTGATATGCCAGGGTGACCGTTGTGCATTTATGTCACCGACGTGTCAGTTGCAGATGCGGTTGGTACACCGCCCATGAATAATAGCTAGACGACAGCTATCCTTATCTACTCTAGTTCGTGGCTCAGTTAGTATGCCACTTTAGTTAGTTGTCTTTGGTTTGAGACCCATATATAGGGTTCTTCTATTTCTTTGTATTAGAGTTCTTTTGGCTTACACAACTAAGAAGAGGAAAAACTGTTTTCAGCCTCCACCCTTGTGTGTATTCCCCCATTGTGCAAGCAAGAAAGCTACAAGTGAGACTCCTTCCTTCTCTCCCACAATCTTGACATTAGGATATGTCATATTTATCAACACATTCACCACGCTAGCCAGGGATTATGAACGACTAGACTTAGGCCTCCTTAATGAGACATTAGCAAGGGAAGTATGCTCCTTGACATGCACTTGGGAGAACTATGTGTTTGTGTTTGTTAAGATTCCCAAGGTAGCCAAGGAATTGATCGACAATGAGATCTCTCGAGAGCAAGCTTGCACACAATGGTTGATCACATCATATTGCAAGGGCAAAATCCTTGCAATAGGCCAAGGACTAGGAGAGCTGACAAAGCTAGTCGACTCTGACTCTTCCTTTTTGAGGGAATGGTATGCTCTACATCTTCAATGAGAATAAGTGGACTACCAAATCATGACCAATACCGAGCAAAGACATGCAATCAAAACCGTTGAGTACAACCCTACCTATGTGGCTCCTACCTCTCTCCGAGTCTTGGCCATCACATGCAAATGACCTCTAGAGGAATATATCATGGCCCACCCCTATTTTGATTGAATCCTAACCAAGGAAGAACTGCATGTTGCTAGCAGGATGAACTCGAGTGACTTCCTCACTAATGTCCTAACCTACATTACGCACATAGGCATTGGACCTCATGACATGGACTATCACACCCACTTGGAGTATAACCCAAACTTCTATGATTGGCTCATGTGCCGAAGTACAGCATGGCAAGCATGTGCTTAAATGCCCTTAACCCTTTATCCTCCAATGCTAAAAGGATTCTTATCATTCCCGAAGGGGGGAACGGGTAAGATGGAAAAGAAAAAGGAAACATGACTCAAACTTCAAAATTCAAAAACTGAATGCCGAAAGCAAGTGTGAATGGTATGAAACATCATGGAACATAAAAGGTGAGGAACATAAAAACAAACCTTAAAACCTCAATCAACATTCAAAAGCAGAAAAAATGCATAAAAATTAGCTCATGATTGAGTAAAAGCATCATAAGTTTTTGTGGAATGCATGGACTATTTTAAGGAAAAGTATATTTTCATTCAAGAAATTTAGTCTCCATAAGCATTTTTTCCATTTCCTACGCGTCTTTTTGCAAAAAATTATCCTAAGAAAACTAATAGTAGTGAGCTATGGTATCGTGACATGTACCTACAATGGCAGGTTAAGAAAAAAGCAGCAAACTTCCATTCTCAGAGGAGGAGCAAGCAAAGTATAGCCTCTCGTTGGAAATAAGGGCTTATAATCAATTCAAATTTAGGCATATCCTAAATTTGGAAGACATAGTCATGGAGGAGCCATCCATCAAAGTAATTGGTGAAGCAATGCCAGCTACAAAAGTATGTGGAGAAGGTGGGCCAATCCATGGACTAGGAGAAGTGTGTGGAATTCCTCCAAACTCTCCACAAGAACTGCGACACCGTCACGGTGTGTCAAGATAATGAACCCTGCCAAGTAGAAATAGAGCTGAGCCCCGATTTGGTGCAGAGAGCACTGGGCTTGCCCAATAAACTAGAAAGACAGCCAAAAAGGGATGTGTACCATATGTTGGGAATGGACAAAGTGATAGTTCACACCAATGATAACATCGGCCTAGCTGACATCCCCACCCCAAAGTCCAAATACAGGCCAAAATGATGCACACCCTATTCTTCAGCCAAAGATACAATGTGTTGATGAGAAAAATCAACATGTCGATGCTGGAGAGCATCACTACCAAGTCCTTCGATGAAGTGAACCTAAATGGCTTTATGTAGAAGATGATAGAAACATGGGTGAAAGCATTGGCCACAGTCGGAAGACCTGTGGGGGGGAGAATATTGGCCTCTAAAGCTAGGAAGTCATTGTCATCAAAAGCCTCTACCATTGGCTTCAGAGGGGTCTTGATGGTCATTATATTAGAGAGGCCTTAGGGGAAGCACAAGAAGACGAGGAAGTCGGTGAGATGCCAGACAGGTCCCCTCCATGCCAAGAACAGAAGTAGTCCAATGAAATGATGTTGAGTGAGGAAGAAGGAGAGCAGCAACCACAATCTAGTCGAGGAGGGGCCAAGAAATCAAAGAAAAAGGCTCCATAGAAGAAGGCTGGAAGAAGAGAGTGAGAAGAAAGGAAAAGCAGATCTGAAAAAAGCCCAAAGTGAGTCCAAAAGTGCTGAAGAAAGAAGAAAAATAAGAAAGAAGGAGGAGACAAAAAGAATAAAAGAGGAATGCATGAAGGTTAAAGAGGAAAGGAGGAGGAAAGCAGAGCAGGATGCCAAGGAATTAAGGAGGAAGGAAGAAGAAGACATAGCCCTCACCATCCACCTCTCAGTGGAGCAATCTTTAAGGGAAGAAGACTTGGTTGCCATAAGCCCATCCAAATGCGAAGGCCCAAGCACTAAAAAACCTACCACCCCTAATAGCCGAGGGTAAGGGCAAGGGTCTAATCAACCCCATCCCACCCTTCCTCATGCCCGCCACCCCAGAAACTGCACCCACCCAAGGCTCTTCCACCATGGTGAATGCCAACAACCTTGTGGCCTGGGTGCAGTTTCTGGTCAATAAAGAGATAACTCAAGTTGCAAGTGGAAGAACCCCCATGACAAGAGCAAAAATACATGTAGCTATGGATGCGGGATCCAAACAGGACCCCAAAAGGCAAAAGATAAAAGCATCTACAATCACTGGCCCCACTACACTGCCATTGCCTATAAGCCATGACGACTATGTGTAGAAACTCCTATCACAGCTGGAGTGGGTGAAAGAGGACAAGAAAATAGCCGTCGTTGAGCTCAAGGCCGAAAAGGAGACAATGGCAACGTCTAAATTAGAAAGAAAGAACCTGTCAAGTGTCCATGTATCAATGAGAGATAAAGGAGTTAAAGGAGAAGCTCGAGGCCAATGGAGGAGAAAAAGAGAGGTGGCAAGCAAAGCTCGTAGCAAAAATACAAAGCCTCATGAGCCTACAACACCATTATGATGAGATGGTAGTGTTGTATAAAGACCTACAAAAGGAAAATGAAAAGATACAAAATTCCCCAGAGCAGCTTGCAGTAGCAGAAGAGAGAAGCTGACAGCACCAAAAGTACATAGAAGATTTGGAAAAGAGGATGGCCTCAAAGCTTGAAGAGCAACAACACTTGGAAAGAGAAATCAAGGAATAGGAGAGGAGACTAAGGGCATTAGCCTATAAGCACAATGAAAGCCTGGAAGAAATGAAGAAAAAAGCAGATGAATGGGTGGACAGGAGCTGAGAAAGGGTGAGAGACTTAGGGCACCGACTAGCCCTTGTAGAAGGTAACATGGTGTTAACAAAGATTAGGGCAGAGGCCACACAAGTGACTTTGGATGCCCAACAATGCGCCTTCCTCCACTCTCTTGGATACCACACAACCTGAGGAAGAGGAGGCCATCGAATCATTAAGGAGAAAGCTGGAGATCACCCGCAGGGCTCTAAGACATGGGCTGCACATCCAGCCGCAAATTGTATGGCCCAAAGAAATAGAGCCACCAGAGCACATGGGAGAAAAGAGGCAACGGCCAACGAAAAACACAAGGCCAAGTCTTGAAAGGGGGTAGCAAGACACGACTCCTTAGTAGAAGGTTCTTAAGACAAGACCCTACTTCGCAAGAATGTCACCTCCCGATACTCTTTTTTTATCTCAACATCGGCAAATATATTTGTGCAAAAGCTAGATCAATGATGCATGTGGCTCTCTTACCATCCTCCTTGCAGGGCCCAAAAGAAAAAAAATCATAGGGATAGCAACCAGCAAACTCCCTCCATGTAGGCCACAGTCACTACACCTAGGGGTCCTCAAGTTAGACACATCTGGTGGCTTCAATCGGACAGCTCCGTCTCTAACTCCCTAGCCCATTTTTCTTTCTCACATCATGCTTGGGGCACATCAAGGATAGGACATACCTAGGGGGGTCACCCTCGTCTATGGTTAGAACTATCTCCCTAAGCCACATTCATTGCACCACCCTTATGCACGAACTGGGTCCTCAAGTGTGGGACAACACCTAGGCTTGTGGCTCGACCCCACTCCCAATTCCACTACCACAAGCATAAGGCACCACATGGTTAGATAGACACACCCCCAAGCAGTGCACCTTCTTTTCTTTACAGATAACTCAACACAATGCAATCCACCGACTTCGGAGGCCCCATCATCATCGACGCACATGACTGCCTATCAACTCCCTAAATCTTTCGCAATATAAACTTGGCCATGGGACTAACACTCGTCTAGGAGGGGGGTAATGTTACAATGTCATAAGACATATCATGGACAAGGATCATGTAGCCAAAAGGAAGCAGAGAAAGACCAAGGAAGCCCAAGTCAAAAAGTGAATGAAGAAGTTCATTCTACCTAAGCAGGAAAAGTGGAGGAGAAGGCAAGCTCACAAAAATGTGGGAAACCATTGAATATTCTAGCAAGGTGCTCTCAAGGATAAAGGAAATCAACAAAGATTCTAGCAAGATTCTCCCAAGGATGAAGAAGAGCACTGAATATTCCAACATGGCTCTCTCAAGGATGAAGGGAGCTCCTCTCAAGGATGAAGGATACCCTCTCAAGGATGAGGGAGAACCTCTGAGAGCTCTTGCAAGGAAAGTGCAGGGGGGGCACAATGTAATTCATTTTATCAAAGCACCAAGCTCCCTCATGTGCAAGTTGTAAAGTCTAAATGGACATGGGTGGAACGTAAGGAAACAAGAAGGGAATGGAGAAGGAGTTGTCAAGATTGTGGAAGAGAAGGAAGGAGTCTCACTTGTAGCTTTCTTGCTTGCACAATGGGGGAATACACACAAGGGTGGAGGCTGAAAACAGTTTTCCTCTTCTTAGTTGTGTAAGCCAAAAAGAACTCAAGTACAAAGAAATAGAAGAACCCTATATATGGGTCTCAAACCAAACTCAACTAACTAAGGTGGCATACTAACTGAGCCACGAACTAGAGTAGATAAGGATAGCTATCATGTAGCTATTATTCATCGGCGGTGTACCAACCGCGTCTGCAACTGACAAGTCGGTGACATAAATACTCAACGGTCACCCTGGCGTATCACGAGTGGAGCTCGATATCTCAACACTCCCCCTCAAGCTCAATCCCAATTCCTGCACACCAAGCATGTCTCTAAACTTGCGCAGCTTCTCTGCGCCCAATGCCTTCGTGAATATGTCAGCTACCTGATCCTCTGTGCTGACATAAACTAGATCAATAAGACCTAGTAAAACCCTCTCCTGCACATAGTGATAATGCACCTCAATGTGCTTTGTTCTAGCATGATAGACTGGGTTATTTTCCAAGTGTATACTGCTCATGTTGTCACAATAAATGACAATCGGCCCATCTGTAGACTAATGCATATCATAAAGTAGCTTATGCAACCAAGCTACCTTACATGCAGCCATTGCTGCACCCCTGTACTCGGCCTCTGTGCTCGACAAGGCAACTGTAGCCTGTTTCTTGCTGCTCCAAGTGACTGCAGCACTCCCAAAAGAGAACACATATCCACTGGTAGATCGTCTATCAGAAATACTACCAGCCCAATCAGCATCAGTGTATCCATGCAGCTGTATCTGAACCCCAGTCTCATAAAATAGTCCATATTGCAATGTGGACTTCACATACCTGAGTATGCGTCTAGCCGCATCCAAATGTGGTTTCCTTGGAGCCTGCATAAACTGACTTACCAATCCAACAGCATAGCTCAAATCTGGCCTGGTAATAGTCATATAAAACAAACTTCCTACTATGCGTCTGTACATAGTAGGGTCTTCTAGAAGCTCACCTGCATCTATGCTCAGCTTCACATTCTGCTCCAAAGGAACTGAAATAGGCTTACAGCCTGTCATCCCATATTTGGACAGCATGTCCAATCCATACTGCCTCTGCAAGAGCTGTATCCCACTTGGTGATCTAATCACCTCAATGCCCAAGAAATAACGCAGCTCTCCCAAATCCTTCATCTCAAACTTCTGCTTCAATAGCATTTTCACATGAAGGATATCTTCATCACTGTCACCTGTCATAATCAAATCATCAACATAAATGACAAGTAGCATGATACCTTTCTCTCTTTTTCTCACATAAAGTGAGAAATCTGCCTTGGAAATCTGAAATCCAATAGTGACAAGATACTGTCCTATCTTGTCAGACCATGCTCTAGGTGCTTGCTTCAAGCCATACAAGGCTTTCTTCAACCTGCAAACAAACTCAGGATGAACAGCATGCACATAACCTGGTGGCTGCTCCATATAGACCTCTTCTTGCAAATCACCATGCAAGAAGGCATTCTTTACATCCATCTGATGTAAAGACCATCCCTTTGATGCAGCCATAGCAATGACTGCTCTTACGGTTGCCATCCTTGCAACCGAACTGAAAGATTCTTCATAGCCAATGCCATATGTTTGTGCATACCCCTTGACTACTAATCTTGCCTTGTATCTGTTCACAGAACCATCTACATTGTGCTTCACCTTATAAACCCACTTACAGCCAATTGCATTTTTACCTTTAGGCAAAGGTACCAATTCCCATGTAGCATTTGCTTCCAAGGCATCCATTTCTTCATCCATGGCTTTCTCCCATTTTTCTTTTCCCATGTCTTCCTCAAAAGAAGTGGGTTCTGGTTCCTGTATCACTTTAACCATATATGCATCATCATATTTCAGCCTATCCACAGGATACCTAGCTCTCGTAGACCTGCGTAAAGTAGGTTCACTCCCAGGTGCTCTCAAAACATCCCTGGTCTTTCTTACTCCAGGTGTAATAATAGAAGGAATACCCAACTCATCATCAATGCTATGTTCTGAGCCACTGGATTCACCATCCACATAAGAGTGACCTGCATTCACATCAAACATGGCCAAATCAACCTTCTCTTTTCCTTTTCGTGATACCTACATACCACTATCTGCATCGCTTTGAGAAGATTCTCCTGATCTCAATCTGCCTATCCATGGCGAAGAATGTGAACCACTGCTAGAGGACGCTCCAGGTCCACTAATATTTTGTGACTGCTGCTGTGAATTTTGTGCAGCATTACCATTTTATGCATCTACATCATCAATCACATTTACTGATTTATACCAGCTACTCATCTCATCAAAAACAACATCTCTGCTCACTGTAAACTTACGAGTAGAAGGGTTATAGCATCTATACCCTTTTTACTGCAGAGAGTAACCAATAAAGATGCACTTCTCAGCTTTTGGATCCAACTTGGATCTCAACTCATCTGGCACATGTACATAGGCAATGCAACCAAAAATTTTCAAATGAGAAATATCTGGTTTCCTACCAGTATACCTCTCCTCTGGAGTCATTCCATGTATTGCTGCAGTGGGAGTTCTGTTCATTATGTAGACTGCTGTAGCAACTGCTTCAGCCCAATAAAAATCTGGCAAGTCTTTTTCATTGAGCATGGCACGAGATACCTCTCCAATATGCCTGTTTTTCATTTCTGCAATTCCATTTTGTTGTGGGGTATGACTGCATGAATATTGCTGCTTTATGCCATGCTCCTGCAGGAACCTTGCAAACTAATTTGAGAGGTACTCTCCCCCTCCATCTGACCTTAGGCATTTTATTTGCAGGCCTGTTTCTTTTTCAACCATAGCTTTAAGGGTTTTGAAATGCCCAAAAACTTCACTTTTCTTTTTCATAAAATACACCCAAACTTTTTTGCTATAGTCATCAATAAAAGTGACAAAATAATGACAGCCTCCAAGAGATGCAGCTTTAGTAGTCCACACATCAGAGTGGATTAATTCCAATGGCTTCTCACTCTCTTGAACATGTCTAGGAAATGGTTTCCTTGCCTGTTTTCCAAACTGACAGGCTTCACATACCTTATGCATTTCTGCAACCTTGAATTTAGGCAAACCTGCAATAATATTTTGGGCCTGCATTGACTTAAGTCGCTGTACATTAACATGACCAATGCGTTTATGCCAGATATCAATATCTGCAACTACATCGGTCCCATGTGCAAACATTGCTGCACTCAATTCAGACATGTCTGCATCCAATGTAAACATTCTGCCCTTCTTCTTTCCTTTTGCTATCAAGCGACCTTTATTTTTCATATCCTCAACAAAGCATCCATGAGGATTAAATTTGACCTGCAAGCCCTGCTCAACCATTTGACCAACAGAAACCAGATTCTTGGTGATATTCGGGACATGAAATACATCGGACAGGTATTTCTTTTTCCCATCCTGCATAGACAAAGGAAATTTTCCAATCTGCACAATAGGATGTGCAGTATCATCACCAGTCTCCACAAATCCTGGTTTTTCCATTTTTCTTGCATCCTCCATCCATTCTGCATGACCTGTCATGTGGTTTGATGCACCTGAGTTAACATACCATACATCATTGCTTTCTTCTACACTTGTCACAGAATTGTTCATGTGCTGCACCATAAACAAGTGCTCATTTCTGTCATCACCCTGTCTGCTAGAAGATGCATAATTCCCTTGTTGCAGTTTTCCATTCATGATGTCATTCTGCTTTTTATAGCAGTCTTTAGCCATATGACCCATTTTACCACAGTAGTAGCATTCAACATTACTGTTTGCATTTTGGCCTCTTTGCCATCCACCACGACCTCTTTGGCTCCCCCTGCCTCTAGAGTTACCACGTCCTCCTCCATAGGACTGGTTTTCTTGAGTTTGCTGCATATTCTGATTTCTACCACGGCCTCCATATCGGCCTCCTCTACCTCTGTCTCTACCTCTTCCAGCATTTGAGTAGAAGACAGCTTCTTTTGAAGTTCCTCCTGAAGAAGATGCACCACCATTTCTCTGCTCCTCAGAAATTAGAAGAGCAATCAACTCCTCAAAATCAGAAAATCTTTCAGGACGGAAATGGATGTTCGGAATTGTGCATAATCCTTTCCTAGACCATTCAAGGTCACAGAAACTAAATCATCATCTTCCACTGGCGACCCAATGGAAGCAAGTGCATCTACAATCTTCTTCACCTTCATGTGGTAGTCATTGATGCTCATACTTTCTCTTTGCACATTGTGCAACTCTTGCTTGAGCTGCATTTTCCTGGCTTGAGTATTTGTGCTATACATTTTTGACAGAGTATCCCATGCCTCCTTTGGCGTACTTGCATCCTGAATATGCACAATCATAGAGTCTGAAATGTTGATAGACAGCCAGTACATAACTTTTCTGGCTCTCTCATGCCATGATTTAAATGCCTGCATTTGCTGTTGATTGGGAACATCAGGAAGAACTGGTTCTTCTTCATTTCCTGCAACAAATTCCCAATATCCTTTTCCCATAAGGAAATTCGTCATTCTAAACTTCCATGCCTGGAAGTTGTTCTTGTCAAGCTTTTTAGTGACAATCTGTGAAAGAGAATCAGACGCCATTACAGAATACTGCAAAAAATTCTGTCACTGCAAAAAACACAGCTTCACCCTCACAAGGGCAAATCTGCAAAACTGGCGAAAGTGGTATTTGACCACACAGTCACTTCCTAGTGACGATTTTGCATAAACAGGAACCAAGGATGATTCTGAAACTCCCTATGTCTCTGCACACAAGCATACGATGCAATTTCTGTGGTAACTTTTCACCGACCTGTAGAACAGTGGTTGCACAGCATAAAACATGGCTTTTTCCTGAGTGCGTGCAGAAAACTTCCGTCTCCAACACAGGCCCCGAAATGGCCTCAAATCAAAAAAACAGGGTCGCCATGGGCTATAGCCCTCTCCCACAGCATATACTGCCCTCTTGCTTCACCGCGAAGGGCGTCTCAATCTGAGACAATGCACTCCTGCACTTTCCGGCTGTGCTACCTGCAGAGATCTGCTCCCAAAACAGAAAATGAAAGCAACACTGCTCCTCTTACCAGAACACCGCGAGCTTGGCTTGCTTTCTTGAGCTCCTTACCACGAACAAGGCTCTGATACCATGTCAAGATTGTGGGAGAGAAGGAAGGAGTCTCACTTGTAGCTTTCTTGCTTGCACAATGGGGGAATACACACAAGGGTGGAGGCTGAAAACAGTTTCCTCTTCTTAGTTGTGTAAGCCAAAAAGAACTCAAGTACAAAGAAATAGAAGAACCCTATATATGGGTCTCAAACCAAACTCAACTAACTAAGGTGGCATACTAACTGAGCCACGAACTAGAGTAGATAAGGATAGCTATCATGTAGCTATTATTCATCGGCGGTGTACCAACTGCGTCTGCAACTGATAAGTCGATGACATAAATACTCAACGATCACCCTGTCATATCACGAGTGGAGCTCGATATCTCAACAGGAGTACCTTGGCAAGATGGCCCGTCATGTAAAAAAGGGAATGGGTGCCGAAGGGATTTAGGGTTTTGTATATAAACTTAAAAAGTGAATGAAAGGCTCATTATTTGGTGTGTGGCAGAAGTGATCTCTTCTTCTTCTCTTCTCCTCTTCTTTTTGATTACTTGTGTGTGCTTGAGAGAGGGAGTGTGAGGGAGTGAGGGAGTGAGTGTGTAAGCATGAGGAATCGTGGAGAAGAAGCTCTACATCATCTCCTGTCTTCTTCTTCTCTTCTCTTCTCTTGTCTCGCATGCAACTATGGAGGATGAAGCTTGAAGGAGGAGGCTTGAGCTTGCTTGAGCTTGCATCTCGAATTGTGGAGCTACCGGCTTGCTTGAAGGAGGAGGCTACTCATTTGGGCATCAACGTAAGCTCACTATACCCCCATAGGATTGAAGGCACATCGGCTAGGTGAGAGATAGCCATTTGTGCTCGCTTGAAATGCTTGAAGCAATGAGCAGTCCATGGGTCTTGGTGGTTGAGTTTGAGCTCCCACTACAGCAAGTTGGTATCTCATCAATCTTTAGATGAACTAGTTGATCATTGAAAGGGAAGGATTAGAAATGGTGTTTGTTGTTAAAAAGTTTTGCCATTACCAATTGGCAACATCTTTCACTTTTTTTGTTGATCATCGTGTATTATTTTACCTTGTAAACAAACCATGCAAACTAGATGTGTTGCCTGATAGTTGCTATTATTATTATTATTGATCTTTTCAACTATTGTACAAAAAGGAAAATATTATGACAAGATAGACCATATGTCAAGAGTGACAAATGGGAAACCTATAAGGAAGGGAATCATGGACCATCTATTTCCAATATTACAAGAAGAAAAACTACTCAAAGTGGACCATATCCATATTGGGTTGATGATGTTGTTGAGATCCTCATTAGGAAAAAATGGACTCCAAAATGGGACCTTAAAAATAATACATTTTAAGAGGTGGGCCATTTGGATTGTCCATAGGAAGGCAGGATGTTGACATCAATAAAGGGTGAATCTCCTCTCACCAAATCTTGGGTTTTTTATCTTGAAAGGTGTAGTGGAGGATTTAGAAAAGGGAAGAATGAGTAGTGCACAAATTTCAAGTATATCTATCCTTGTATTCCCTCCCCTTTCTTGGCCATTTATAATTTTACTTTTTCTCCCTTCCACAAAATCAGTTAAACCCAAAAATTGAGCATTAAACTCATTTCCCTCTCTTTTCTATTCAAGTGAATTTTCATAGCCAATGAATCTTTGTAGTGAGAGTAATCAAATTTTTTATCCTTCCACTTATCTCTAGAATTTCTTTTCTATGCAGTTGTAAAATTTGGACAAAATATAGGTATCCATCTCTCTCAACATCTTCTATTTTCTCTTTTTTTAAAAGTAGGTTTTGATACCATTTTGGGCAAGAGGCATAGGTGCTGATTTGTGTGTGCGTGTGTGTGGTTTCATCCTTTTGATGTTTTGGGTTTAGAGCTTGATATTGATTTTAACCTCATTTTAACATCCTTGTAACAAGTAATGTGTAATACACATGTATTTATGTAATGTATTGACTCAATTCATTATGCTAAATTTCTTTTTGCAAAAGTATCTAAGTATTTTTGTATTGTTCTTTCAATTCTCTTTCACACAAATGGCATTATGGTCAAAGTGACACTTTGAAATCAAATCTATACTTTATGTTGGTGCACACTCACTCACTCACTCACACTCACACACACACACACTCTCTCTATATATATATATGTGTGTGTGTGTGTGTGTGTGTGTGTGTGTGTGTGTGTGTGTGTGTGTGTGTGTGTGTGATTACAAAATCACAAATATCTCTTGATGTCATAGTTGATTCATACATTAGTTGTGATTATTGATCAAACTTAAAATGCATATTATTTAGTGTTTAACATATACTTCTTTATTTCTATTGCCTAGATTATAGTGCCTGAGAGAAGAATGGGCATTCTCTCAATAGATGTAGCACAAAATATGAAGAAGGGAACTCGATCACTTATGTGTATTATTGCTCATCTTGGGTGCACTTACGTCCGAGTATAAAGGGAGCTTTCAAGCTAAAAGCATTTGCAATTGTAGATGTATCAAAGCATTGGAAGGCTAAAATTTTAGCTCTCTCACAAAGGAAGATTGATTGCCTTATAACAAAGGTGTTGGTGCAACATATATTCACGCACAAATAAATATGTTCACACCCACAATAACCATTAACAAAACATTAGAGAAGCATACCCCTTCAATTGTTGTGAGTGGAAAAATATTGAGAGTTTTATAAGATCTTTCAAGTGTTACCACATTGAAATTAGTTGACTACTTTTTGAGGGGTGTATACCCAATCACCTCACAAAGGACCTTCTTTTTTATTATGATTCGAAGTACATACTAAGGTCAAGAATGTGATGTACCAAAACTTAATAGCATAGAATGACCATTGTGAAGTAGTGACATTTTACACATGTGCATCACAAATTTCAGTAGATATATTCAATTCTATGAACTTGAGCATTGGCTCAAAGAATGTACACCTAAGTTAATTTGTAGCAATTGCAAATTTTGCACACATATTCAAGGAATGTGAGGGTTTGAAACATCCTAAAAGCACATACGTTGTAAAAAGTACATTTGAGAAATATACAATATGAATTCTATGCAAATCTTGGATATAAAAAATCACTCACAATCTTGACATAGTAAAGTGTTGAGTCATAACAAGGGACATGGCTTTGAGGTAAACTTTTACTCTCTTTTAACCAATCACATTCTCATTTTGGTGTTGCTTAGCTAAATGTCCTATACAATTGCACGATAAATTGTATGCCTAATATTCAAGTATTGCAGATAGAGGATGCTCAAGGGTAAATGGTCGTGCCTTAATTAAGACGCACGTGATAGCATAGTTGTAGAGGTTGCTTCATTTGTAACAGCAATAAGCCCCAAGTGTTGTAGATGGAGGATGATTGGCCCTTGAGTATAATACATTAAAAAATCACAATGTTAATGGAGAATCTACATGTTAATATTTATTTCAAATTAGATGGTAGAAATTTCAAAGTCGAGTTGAAAGTATCATGGCTTCACACATTTTAGAAATTGTGAAGTCTCCTTAAGTGTCCCAAGTCCATAACTTGTAATATCCAATATTTGTGGCTTCACACATTTATGAAACTGTGAAGTATCCTTACACATTTTAGAAATTATGAAGTATATGGCTTCACATATTTTAGAAACTATGAAGTCTCCTTAAAAATCCCAACTCCATAACTTGTAATATCTAAAATATGTGATTTTTCAATTGTTTAGTTAATAGGATATAACTGTTTGTAACATCTTAATTGTATATTATGCTTGCAATATTTTAATTTTTTGTTATTGTTTAACTTGTCAAATATTCATGTAATTATATTTGGAATTATTTAAATTTATATATGTGTATTTTAAATTTTGAGGTAACCCACAAATGAACACTTGGGGAAGAGAAACATCTCCCCTAGTTCTGATTTTTTAAAACATGTACACGCACAACTTTTTATTGTTGTGATAAGATACATACACCTAAAAATCCATTCAAGGAGGCAGGCAAGACATCTCCCCTATAACATCGGATGATAGGATATGCATGTATTCTTACATTATATAGTGAATTTTTTAAACATGCATATGCATCCATTTTTTGAGATGTGATGCATATATACACAAGCCTTTGGGGGGGGGGGGTTTGGGGGGTGGTGCGGCTTCCTCCAGATATTAGCTAATGCAATGGGCATGTATCACACTAATATATTTCTACAAACATGTCAAACTTATAAAGAGATTAGCCAAAAACATAAGTAAATATCATGTGTGAATAGTTCTTTGATCATTTAAAAGTTACAGTCTTTAACATAGAACTAGTTTACTTTTATTTCATTATTTCATTTCACATACTCTCTATTCATCTCTTCACATCCACCACATCCCTCCTACCTATTCCAAAAAATGTTCATGTGCACTTTGACGAGTGGATCCACAACACTCACTTTAACAGTTAGGGTGACTCAAATGCATACTTTCCCTATTGGATCCTCCACTCCAAGTCCTAAAAGACTTTGCAAACACATTTGCCACCAACACATACTCCATGGAGGGATCCAACATGACTCAAGTACCTTTGAAAAAGCTCATGGAATCTCAAGATAGTAAGAACCATCAAAAAGTGGTGCAGCGATACTTGGCCCATAGAGATCTTTTTCATAGAGCATGCACTATCCCCATGGGAAATGCATAAGGTAGAACACCTTTGGAGCTCGTAGAGCATAATTTTGCATTATCCATCTACCTTCTTGTTTTGGATATATCCATAGAGGAGGAGAATAATGAAGATACAACTCCAATTGCTATTGTTATCACATACAAGGGAGAAAAGCCAATAAATGTTGAAGAGGAACATCGAGTGGTAGTGGAGGAAGGGCTGGCCCTTATGGTGCTATCCTCTTCAAAAGAGCCATGCTTTAATAAATCCAATCTTGCCTCCTTAATGCCCATTGAAATAGATGGCACAAATCCTTACTTTTGTCTGACGTGCTTCAATACTTGAAATTGAAGAAAGAAGAGTTATTCTCAATCCTTGCTAGGAATTCAATGGTTGATTTTATTGATTATGATTACATAAATGTGCATTCGGCAATGACACAGGTTGGAAGATATGATGGCATAGACTTAGATATACTCAATGTTATCAAAGTAGCCTAAGAGTAGATTTCCATGACCGAGGTGTATTACCTTGTACCATGCCAAGTCTAAAGCATCATAGGATGATCTTTTTGGACCAAGGCCCCAGGTTACTACAATGGAATTTGTAGATCTCTCTATCCAAAAGGGTGTCTTGTTGACACACCAAGAGACAAAGATACATGATGAGCTGGAAAAGGTAAGATCTTTAACCACCATACATTTTCTGTTGAGATATCGAGCTCCACTCGTGATATGCCAGGGTGACCGTTGTGCATTTATGTCACCGACTTGTCAGTTGCAGATGCGGTTGGTACACCGCCCATGAATAATAGCTAGATGACAGCTATCCTTATCTACTCTAGTTCGTGGCTCAGTTAGTATGCCACCTTAGTTAGTTGACTTTGGTTTTGAGACCCATATATAGGGTTCTTCCATTTCTATGTACTAGAGTTTTTTTGGCTTACACAACTAAGAAGAGGAAAACTGTTTTCAGCCTCCACCTTTGTGTGTATTCCCCCATTGTGCAAGCAAGAAAGCTACAAGTGAGACTCCTTCCTTCTCTCCCACAATCTTGACATGGTATCAGAGCCTTGTTCGTGGTAAGGAGCTCAAGAAAGCAAGCCAAGTTCACGGTGTTCTGGTAAGAGGATCAATGTTGCTTTCATTTTTCTGTTTTGGGAGCAGATCTCTGCAGGTAGCACAGCCGAAAATTGCAAGAGTGCATTGTCTCAGGTTGAGACGCCCTTCGGGTGAAGCAAGAGGGCAGTATATGCTGCGGGAAAGGGCTTTGGCCTCGGGTAACCCTGTTTTTTTGATTTGCGATCATTTCGGGGCCTGTTTTGGAGGCGGAAGTTTTCTGCACGCACTCAGGAAAAGTCCCTATTTTATGCTGTGCGAACACTGTTCTACAGGTCGGTGAAAAGTTACTGTAGAAATTGCATCGTATGCCTGTGCACAGAGACATTGGAAGTTACAGAATCATCCCTGTTGCCTGTTGATGCAAAATCGTCACTAGGGAGTGACTGTGTGGTCAAATACCACTTTCGTCAGTTTTGCAGATTAGCCCTTGTGAGGCTGAAGTTGTGTTCTTTGCAGTGACAGAATTTTTTGCAGTGTTCTGTAATGGCGTCTGATTCTCTTTTACAGATTATCACTGAAAAGCTTGACAAGAACAACTTCCAAGCATGGAAGTTTAGAATGACGAATTTCCTTATGGGAAAAGGATATTGGGAATTTGTTGCAGGAAATGAAGAAGAACCGGTTCTTCCTGATGTTCCCAATCAACAGCAAATGCAGGCATTTAAAGCATGGCATGAGAGAGCCAGTAAAGTTATGTACTGGCTGTCTATCAGTATTTCAGACTCTATGATTGTGCATATTTAGGATGCAAGTATGCCAAAGGAGGCATGGGATACTTTGTCAAAAATGTATAGCACAAATACACAAGCTAGGAAAATGCAGCTCAAGCAAGAGTTGCATAATGTGCAAAGAGAAAATATGAGCATCAATGACTACCACATGAAAGTGAAGAAGATTGCAGATGCACTTGCTTCCATTGGGTCACCAGTGGAAGATGATGATTTAGTTTCTGTGACCTTGAATGGTCTAGGAAAGGATTATGCACAGTTCCGAACATCCATTTCCGTCTATGAAAGATTTCCTAATTTTGAGGAGTTGATTGCTCTTCTAATTTCTGAGGAGCAGAGAAATGGTGGTGCATCTTCTTCAGGAGGAACTTCAAAAGAAGCTGTCTTCTACTCAAATGCTGGAAGAGGTAGAGGCAGAGATAGAGGAGGCCGATCTGGAGGCCATGGTAGAAATCAGAATATGCAGCAAACTCAAGAAAACCAGTCCTATGGAGGAGGACGTGGTAACTCTAGAGGCAAGGGGAGCCAAAGAGGTCGTGGTGGATGGCAAAGAGGCCAAAATGCAAACAGTAATGTTGAATGCTACTACTGTGGTAAAATGGGTCATATGGCTAAAGACTGCTATAAAAAGCAGAATGACATCATGAATGGAAAACTGCAACAAGGGAATTATGCATCTTCTAGTCGACAGGGTGATGACAGAAATGAGCATTTGTTTATGGTGCAGCACATGAATAATTCTGTGATAAGTGCAGAAGAAAGCAACGATGTATGGTATGTTGACTCAGGTGCATCAAACCACATGACAGGTCATGCAGAATGAATGGAGGATGCAAGGAAAATGGAAAAACCAGGATTTGTGGAGACTGGTGATGATACTGCACATCCTATTGTGCAGATTGGAAAAATTCCCTTGTCTATGCAGGATGGGAAAAAGAAATACCTGTCCGATGTATTTCATGTCCCGAATATCACCAAGAATCTGGTTTCTGTCGGTCAAATGGTTGAGCAGGGCTTGCAGGTCAGATTTAATCCTCATGGATGCTTTGTTGAGGATATGAAAAATAAAGGTCGCTTGATAGCAAAAGGAAAGAAGAAGGGCAGAATGTTTACGTTGGATGCAGACATGTCTGAATTGAGTGCAGCAATGTTTGCACATGGGACCGGTGTAGTTGCAGATATTGATATCTGGCATAAACGCATTGGTCATGTTAATGTACAGCGACTTAAATCAATGCAGGCCCAAAATATTGTTGCAGGATTGCCAAAATTCAAGGTTGCAGAAATGCATAAGGTATGTGAAGCCTGTCAGTTTGGAAAACAGGCAAGGAAACCATTTCCTAGACATGTTCAAGAGAGTGAGAAGCCATTGGAATTAATCCACTCTGATGTGTGGACTACTAAAGCTGCATCTCTTGGAGGCTATCATTATTTTGTCACTTTTATTGATGACTATAGCAGAAAAGTTTGGGTGTATTTTATGAAAAAGAAAAGTGAAGTTTTTGGGCATTTCAAAACCCTTAAAGCTATGGCTGAAAAAGAAACAGGCCTGCAAATAAAATGCCTAAGGTCAGATGGAGGGGGAGAGTACCTCTCAAATGAGTTTGCAAGGTTCATACCCCACAGCAAAATGGAATTGCAGAAAGAAAAAACAGACATATTGGAGAGGTGTCTCGTGCCATGCTCAATGAAAAAGACCTGCCAGATTTTTATTGGGCTGAGGCAGTTGCTACAGCAGTCTACATAATGAATAGAACTCCCACTGCAGCAATACATGGAATGACTCCAGAGGAGAGGTATACTGGTAGGAAACCAGATATTTCTCATTTGAAAATTTTTGGTTGCATTGCCTATGTACATGTGCCAGATGAGTTGAGATCCAAGTTGGATCCAAAAGCTGAGAAGTGCATCCTTATTGGTTACTCTCTGAAGCAAAAAGGGTATAGATGCTATAACCCTTCTACTCGTAAGTTTACAGTGAGCAGAGATGTTGTTTTTGATGAGATGAGTAGCTGGTATAAACCAGTAAATGTGATTGATGATGTAGATGCACAAAATGGTAATGCTGCATAGAATTCATAGCAGCAGTCACAAGATATTAGTGGACCTGGAGCGTCCTCTAGCAGTGGTTCACATTCTTCGCCATGGACAGGCAGATTGAGATCAGGAGAATCTTCTCAAAGTAATGCAGATAGTGGTATGCAGGTATCACGAAAAGGAAAAGAGAAGGTTGATCAGCCCATGTTTGATGTGAATGCAGGTCACTCTTATGTGGATGGTGAATCCAGTGGCTCAGAACAGAGCATTGATGATGAGTTGGGTATCCCCTCTATTGTTACACCTGGAGTAAGGAAGACCAGGGATGTTTTGAGAGCACCTGGAAGTGAGCCTACTTTGCTTAGGTCTACCAGAGCTAGGTATCCTATGGATAGGCTGAAATATGATGGATTTACAGCCATCCACTATGCATATATGGTCAAAGTGATACAAGAACCAGAACCCACTTCTTTTGAGCAAGCCATGGGAAAAGAAAAATGGGAGAAAGCCATGGATGAAGAAATGGATGCCTTGGAAGCAAATGCTACATGGGATTGGTACCTTTGCCTAGAGGTAAGAATGCAATTGGCTGTAAGTGGGTTTATAAGGTGAAGCACAATGCAGATGGTTCTGTGAACAGATACAAGGCAAGATTAGTAGTCAAGGGGTATGCACAAACATATGTCATTGATTATGAAGAAACATTCAGTCTGGTTGCAAGGATGGCAACCGTAAGAGCAGTCATTGCTATGGCTGCATCAAAGGAATGGTCTTTACATCAGATGGATGTAAAGAATGCCTTCTTGCATGGTGATTTGCAAGAAGAGGTCTATATGGAGCAGCCACCAGGTTATGTGCATGCTGTTCATCCTGAGTTTGTTTGCAGGTTGAAGAAAGCCTTGTATGGCTTGAATAGAGCACGGTCTGACAAGATAGGATAGTATCTTGTCACTATTGGCTTTCAGATTTCCAAGGCAGATTTCTCACTTTATGTGAGAAAAACAGAGAAATGTATTATGCTACTTGTCATTTATGTTGATGATTTGATTATGACAGGTGACAGTGATGAAGATATCCTTCATGTGAAAATGCTATTGAAGCAGAAGTTTGAGATGAAGGATTTGGGAGAGCTGCGTTATTTCTTGGGCATTTAGGTGATTAGATCACCAAGTGGGATACAGCTCTTGCAGAGGCAGTATGGATTGGACATGCTGTCCAAATATGGGATGACAGGCTGTAAGCCTATTTCAGTTCCTTTGGAGCAGAATGTGAAGCTGAGCGCAGATGCAGGTGAACTTCTGGAAGACCCTACTATGTACAGACGCATAGTAGGAAGTTTGATTTATATGACTATTACCAGGCCAGATTTGAGCTATGCTATTGGATTGGTAAGTCAGTTTATGCAGGCTCCAAGGAAACCGCATTTGGATGCGGCTAGACGCATACTCAGGTATGTGAAGTCCACATTGCAGTATGGACTGTTTTATGAGACTGGGGTTCAGATACAGTTGCATGGATACACTAATGCTGATTGGGCTGGTAGTATTTCTGATAGACGATCTACCAGTGGATATGTGTTCTCTTTTGGGAGTATCGCAGTCACTTGGAGCAGCAAGAAACAACCTACAGTTGCCTTGTCGAGCACAGAGGCTGAGTACAGGGGTGTAGCAATGGCTGCATGTGAGATAGCTTGGTTGCATAAGCTACTTTATGATATGCATCAGTCTACAGATGGGCCAGTTATCATTTATTGTGACAACATGAGTAGTATACACTTGGCAAATATCCCAGTCTATCATGCTAGAACAAAGCACATTGAGGTGCATTATCACTATGTGCGGGAGAGGGTTTTACTAGGTCTTATTGATCTAGTTTATGTCAACACAGAGGATCAGGTAGCTGACATATTCACGAAGGCATTGGGCGTAGAGAAGCTGCGCAAGTTCAGAGACCTGCTTGGTGTGCAGGAATTGGGATTGAGCTCGAGGGGGAGTGTTGAGATATCGAGCTCCACTCGTGATATGCCAGGGTGACCGTTATGCATTTATGTCACCAACTTGTCAGTGCAGATGCGGTTGGTACACCGCCCATGAATAATAGCTAGATGACAGCTATCCTTATCTACTCTAGTTCGTGGCTCAGTTAGTATGCCACTTTAGTTAGTTGACTTTGGTTTTGAGACCCATATATAGGGTTCTTCTATTTCTATGTACTAGAGTTTTTTTGGCTTACACAACTAAGAAGAGGAAAACTGTTTTCAGCCTCCACCTTTGTGTGTATTCCCCCATTGTGCAAGCAAGAAAGCTACAAGTGAGACTTCTTCCTTCTCTCCCACAATCTTGACATTTTCATGCAACAAAACCTAACCATAGTATACATCGGGTCCCTCTAAGGCTAGAAGGTAAAATCTTGCACGGTTGTTGCATGTCCCTAGTCTAAAGTCTAGCATCTGGGGCCACGTTCTCACCAATAAACTGAGCCCATATACTAGACTTTGGACTAGGGTCTTGCAAGCATCATTTTGAACTAAGATCTCACCATGAGGATCCAAGATTTCACCTCATGGCCTCGTGGTGACCCAATGCATGCTAGGGTCACGTTTTGTCATGTTCTATTAACTCGAGGTTAGTTAGCAGTCATGTTATTAATTTGATCAAATGGTTCAAGATATACTATTTATAGATGATTTTTCATCAAGACAAGGAAGAACTTGGCATGCGAACTTACAAAAGGATTTAGCTCTGAAGGAGTACATTGGTAACCTTGTTACTGATGTGGTGATCTTTCACAATAAATGCTCACTTGGAGGGTAGGAAACAATTATTCAAATTTGAGCATTAACTAACTTTGTACCCTTTTGATTAATACTCGTAACTTCTATCTTGGAGGAAGTAGTGCTTGTCAATCAATTAAATCTTCTTCACTCAATATTTGACCAAGCATGTGGTAGAGCAATGAGAGAGCAATGTATGTGCTTGCTATGTTGGGTGAGCTTGCCAAAGTGTCAGACCCACTTCTCCTAGAGGAAGAGTTGAAGAGGAAGTGTCTTGACGAGGGGGGGTGTCACTTACAAACATGTAAGCATATCATGAAGGTTCAAAAGAGGGGATTTTTAAAATACCACTTTTATACACTTTTTACATACAAAAGGCTACCATATAAAGGTCTCATATACATATTTTATAGAAAAGGGGTATGTTTTATGTAGAGAAACTCATAGAAGGGGATTTTTAAATTGGCTTTGAATGCACGTGATATAAAGGGTTTATATATAGTGAACCCCCTAAGGAAAGTGGATCAATTTTTAAGCAAAGGACTCCTATTTACATCCAAAGGTCCCTCCTCCATGTCACTATAAAAGCCAAGGAAAGAATGAGAATCTTTACTTACATGTTATTACATATGCCTTTTCTATTAGTCAATTGATCAGCTTTTGCACGTATTTTTTGGATGAATACAAGAAATTTTGATCTCTCCCAGTAAATCTATAAATTCTAAGTAAATGTATGCGTCACATAAATCTGACGATAATGTGTGATATATGAACATCTGATAACATACTATTTATTTACATATAGTAAAATATAGTCCATTTACATACAATGACATAATGTGATTTGATTATATAAACATGTGGTATGTGCACATGCAATCATGTATCTGTGATAACATAGGTAGTATTCATTCAATATATGTGTGGTACATCATGCATGGCATGCGTATCTATTAGTACTTGTCATAGATTTGTACATTAAAGTAGTCCAAATTTCTAAAACACAAGTATTTCATTAACTAGTGTACATTAACTTGTGTCCAAATTGTCGTGCATTTCAAGAAACATAACAAACAAATTTACTCAGAATTGTTGGAATTGAGTATACATTCAATGAGACAAAAATATATATATTTCATTGTCAATGAATATAGAAAAGATTTTGGCTTTGGGGTTGTTACGAGATATGGCATACATTGCAAGACCTTGCATTACACACATAATGATCCTAAGAGGAAGATCCCTTGCCCTAACAAAGCAAATAATGAACTTCATGTCTTTGTCAATAATAGTAAGTTGTTCTGTGTAGACGGTAGCCAACTATGTGTCATTGAATATGTCGATAAGGAACCCCTCAATGGTTGTTCATAGGGCCTCCATGGCTACAACAATCCACTTGCATGGTAATGGGCCATCAACTATTTGTTCCCAATACCTTCCAAGACTTGTCAATTGCATGTCCTACAAAATGTAGCTTCATACACATAGTTCATTGTGTGATCATAAATCAACAACATAGAAAAAATCAATGTTTAAACCATGAAAAATATTGATACTCATTTTAATAAACCAAAAATTAAAAACGCATGTATAATCCATCATGGTTCTTTACATGATGCAATGTTTAAATGCACTTTATCAATCTAAGATCTTTCCTATTACCTTAGAATATATTCTATTCTAATCTTAACCATGTTGATGTGGGATATGTATTCAACCCTAAACCCTTATTTGACTCTAAACCCTAAACACATTGGTGCAAATTGCATACAAACTAGCACCGAGGTGTTACCAAAACCTAATATTTTTTAACTCATAATCCTAAACATGTTGGTGTGCAATCCATGCAAACTGATACAAAGGTGTTACTAGTATTTAACATTGCCATTGCATTATTCTCTATTTATTTGTTGTCACGTTTAAATTACTAAATTAGATAGTATTTTAATTATTTGTAAAAAATTTATGAGTTAAAAAGTCAGTGTGCAAAAGTAAATTTACTACTTCTACTAAGAATTATAGTGCTATAAACTTGAACTTATGATTCTTTAATTTTGTTGTACGAACAAATTCTCAATCTAAAGCATTGTTTATATAGGGAGTATATTTTTGGTGCGAAACAATACTTTCATATGAAATATGGTCTTGTACAAAATTTCTTTTTTTGTACGAAATAATATTTTATACAAAAATATTATTTAATATAATATCATCTTTTGTACAAAAGATTAGTGATCACTAATTATATGGCAATTAAGGTATTATATAGATTGTATTGTGTAATACAAGCATATAAATGCAACCTAGACAAGTGTTGCAATATAACACCATATTGGGTAATATGGGAATTTCCCATAAGTTGGGACGCGTGGTCAAATCTTTGGATTTGCCATAACTTGAACACTATAACTTCAAATCAAGCGCTCTATAGCTCAATAGATTCCATTTTTCAAGCTATTTCCAATGATAGGTCACATCATATGGTTTTGAGAAATTTATGGGCATGTTATCTGGGTGCCACCTTTTCAGTATTCAAAAAATGGGAATTGGTAGATTCCCAAACTCACTAATATTGTGTTATATGCCTTCTTGTGTGCAAGTGCATGGTAAATGAGGAATGTGAGGTTGTAGCAAGACGCACTCATCAAAATCAATGCAAGCTTTGAAACTTATGAACATGCTCAGGTAAGTTACTCATAAATATATGTGTGCATCACGTGGGTTCAGAATAAGGTATTTTTAAAATACCATTTTTACACAATTTTTACATACATAAGGGTGTAATATAAAGGGATTATTTACAGATTGAATAGAAAAGTGTTATGTTTTATTCAAGAAAAGTTCATATATAAGGATATTAATAAATAGGCCTTGAACACACGTGATGTAGAGGATGTACATATAGTAATTTCCTCGAGTGAACATGCTTCTAAACTATACCCAATGAGTCTATTTCTTCTCATGGTTTTCAATAGCCAATCTTGACCATAAAGATAAATCTATGCTTAGGCTAGGGATAGTGAGACACCATAGGTTAGAGTAATTGTAAGGTAAGAAATCACAAAGCATTGATGATTCAAGAGGGCACAAATCCATATGCATCGATTTGTCTAAGTCTAGCATAATGTGGATTTTAGCCTACAACTCTAGTTGCACAAAGTCAAGTGTATCCTTGACATTTTCTCGACATTTTTTGTCCTATGAAATTTTCTCATAGTCCCTTCATCGACCTATCACCTACCATGGATCCCCAAGTTGAATCAATAGCTTTGTGGGATGCCCAATGCTAAGTCCACTCTTTTCTCCTTTTGAGCTATGGAAATTATGTGATCATGCATATAAGATGTATCCACACCTCTATAGAGGTCTAGACTAGATTGGCATCCCTCTACAAGGTCCTTTCAAGCATCAGACGACCCTTAAGTTGAAGCTAGAATATCTCTCTATCATAGATTTCCATACAGTGAAGGGCCACATCAACCACATTTAGGATATTCAAGATGAGCTTGCAACCCCAAGGAAGATTGTGGCTTGTACCTAGCTATGATGCTTAATTTAATGCTAAATCAATACTTTACTCATAGCCATCTACATGGCTATGGCACATGATACCTTTTGTCAATCAAATTATAAGTTTAGCTCGTTCTTCTCATGTATGGTGAAACAACATTACCAAATTATGGAACTATCTAACACATCTAGTCATAAATCAACATATTTGTACTTAAAAATATGCATATGTTCATATGAATAATGTTTGCATGACTTTTACCAAGACATGCTTGTTGAGTAGTTTATCCTACGCATCACCCAATTGATCAGATTTTTGACATCTTAGTAAATATGACTCTTCCATTACCATTGTACTAAATATGAGCCTTTCTTTTTATTGGGGAGTCGCCCATGTCTTTAGTCTTTGCTTTTTGAAATATTTTTTGCTCTTCCTTTATATATATATATATATATATATATATATATATATATATATATATATATATATATATATAAGAGAGAGAGAGAGAGAGAGAGAATATGTGAAAGAGAAGTGTTTGCAACATTGAAGCATGAGTACCTCATTTGATGGTTCTTAAGCATGCTACCAACACAAATTAAAAGAGAAAAATGGGATTGTAATGTAGTCTAAATGAGAACCTATTTGAATTAAATAATGTGTACCTAGATTTAGAAAGAAAGAGTAAATTTGGTAATCCATAACAACTCCACATGTCCCCATCATTAAATTAGACGACTCTTCTATTTTCCTTATGAATATGAGTTTTTCTTTTTATTGGAGCTTCATCCATGTCTTCAAGCTTTGTTTATGGATGATAATACTTGTTTTTACTTCCATGAAGAGAGAGAGAGAGAGAGAGAGAGAGAGAGAGAGAGAGAGAGAGAGAGAGAGAGAGAGAGAGAGAGAGAGAGAGAGAGAGAGAGAGAGAGAGAGAGAGAGAGAGAGAGAGAGAGAGAGTCTCTACTTCTAGAAAGTACTAAAATGCAAATGCAAATAGAAAATGGGATTATCATCTCAATGAGAAAGAGTGATCCTAGAATTCCAAACAATACCTTGATGTGCTTCTTGCTTATGGTGCTAGGAAGCGCTCCTTACAATCCAAGTCATACCTCTTCTCCCCAATGGTATATTTGAATGCATAAAAGGAGAAAAATGATAGAAAGAGGGTGAGGAGAGAAATAAATTGATGAAGAATAGAAACAACAACGAAAAAAGAATATGTGAAAATATAAGAGTAAAGAAGTTGAGAAAACTCAATCTCAATGTGATTAATCATCTTGCTACTCTTCATGTGGTCTTAATACAATGTTTTGGGCAACTTACAAACTTTGTGGTATGTTTGTAGGGCATGGAGGTAGATAACGATAATGGTGACTTTGTGCCCATTGAATGCCTTGATGGTGATGATAATTTGAATGATGGTGATGAAAATGAGGAAGAAGATGAAGGTGGTGGTGATGATGATAATTATGCCCATGTGTAATCCTTGGTCTTAGCTACAATTTCATACTTTACCATACTATGTTACATTATATTTTAATGTTTAGAGCCCTCAAGAGCATATATAAATCTTGAGCTCATTCATGTCAATACCTTTTCATCTGACATGGTTTTTAATTAATATTGCAATATGAAACAAGTGTAGTCTTCTCTTTTTCATCTAGTGGTGAGTAGGTGTATGTGAATTTTGGAAGGTTGCCTGCTATGTGTAATTATTGAGGTTGTAAAATGCTATAGAATGAAAGCTTATATTAAAGAGAAAGTTTAACATGTTATTGCATGACATGAAAATGTTGTAAATGATTCAATGTCACTTAAGCAATGCTCTGCAATCTAATAGCACTAATTTCAATCTCTTTGTTGTTGCTTAGGCAACACCCATCACGTGAGAGATGGCATTATAATCACTTATAAGCAACAAGTTTGTGTTATATTGTTAATAAAATGACAAGGCATCCTAAATAGCATCACTTGATGGAAAACGAAAAATATGACTTTTTGTGATGCCCATTTGAGACCCCATAGAAATGAAAATAAGTGTGTCAATTGGGGCAAGGGATTTAGTTATCTTTTCTCTTGCTCAATACTATTAAGGTTTGATAGAAGTGTAATAAGTATTGCAAGTTTCACCAAATACATAAGCTTAAGGCTAATGTATATCAAATTTTCATATGAGGGCTTGATTAGGCCAATAAATTCAAAATGATCCTAGTGCTACATTATCTCTAATAACATCACACTTTCATCAAATATTTATAAACCTAATCTTTATCAAATCAACTAGTTTTATTAATAGATTACTCACATGAAGTAATGTGAAAAGCAACCTTTTGGTCATTGTAAAAACCATATGTTGGTTAGATTTGTTGGTCCATGATCGCCCAAATTATGCTCACTATAGCCGAAATAAGCCCTCAAGTGTGCCCAATATTATGTATATACTGCTACCTAATTCTAGAAGTATAAGATTTAGAGGTAGTTTGAATTTGTTGTTCATAAGAGCATTCATTAACTAAACTAAGCCTCTAATAATTTCATTTAAGGATCAACTATTAATTGCCATATCCTTGAAATACTAATCCCATCCCATTTAAATATGTCCTATTATTGTGTATAGATCACTTATCAATGAAAGGAGAGAGAGAGAGAGAGAGAGAGAGAGAGAGAGAGAGAGAGAGAGAGAGAGAGAGAGAGAGAGAGAGAGAGAGAGAGAGAGAATGCTAGGACATCGATCACCATCATGAAAATTTTAAGAGTGTTACTTGTACTATATGATAGAATGTTTTATGGTGACCTTATGTTTTGAGTCCTAGAAGCAAGTTACATTGGTTGAAGTGAAGTGTATCTATAATTAATGCCTGAACTCACAAGCCCGGGCCCTAAAATAAGTTGAGACAATGTTCAATAGATCACATGTTCACATAAAATTTGAATGAAAGCCTAGAAGCTCAAGACTTGATGGAAAGTGACTTGATCAATGGGGGAATTTTGGTTGACTTGAGTGGAGGAGGAGGGAGAAGTGAGAAGGTGTTAGAGGACAATTTGGATTTTGCAGAGGGAGAGGAGCTGACATTTTGTATGAGGAGAATGTTTTGTGTCCCCCTAGGCAGCAAGGGGGCGGGGGGGGGGGGGGAGAGAGAGTTGACAAGGTGGGTTAGTTTCAAAGTTTGCTAAGAGTGGGGGTATGGGGAGGGTGAAAGCTAGGTATAAGAGGGGCTTGATGGTGGTGAATTTGAGAGGGTGCATGATCTCGACTTTTGCCCAATGCCATGCAGGATGGTGCGTCAGCATACTAGAGAGAGAGAGAGAGAGAGCCGAGAGGCCACTTTGAGGTATAAAAATTCAAGGAGGAATGTCCGCCCCCTTCTCAGCATTCGGCTCGTTGTTTGCGTGAAGGCCCAGGCCAGAATGTCGGCCATGCTCCCATCTTATTTCTTTACTCCAAAGGCCCTTACTTTAATTAATTAAAAACACCACTAATGCTCTATCATGTATGTGTTTTCGTTTGATTCATCGTTGTTTGCTCGCAGCATAATATGCTCATTCCTTTTCTTTTTTCTTTTCTTTTTTTTTGGGGTGAATAGTTTTTTAACGGATCGGATCAAACTACTAAGCTACCAAGGGAGCGAATGTCGGTCACTCGTGATATACACTTATGTATAACGTATATGTGTGTGTGGCTGTGTACGTGTACGAGAGATATGTGCATAGACTTACACGAAATCAAAGAAAGCTTTGTACATGCACGTTGTTTGTGTGTGACCCGAGAGAGAGAGAGAGAGAGAGAGAGAGAGAGAGAGAGAGAGAGAGAAGAGAGCCTCTCTGTGTGTAACTCATTTGAGTGCATATTTGATGTCTAGAGCAAGGAAGATTTACATTGTACAATGGAATGGTAAACTTATGTGTTATGTCCTTGTTTGTGTGTGTGTGTGTTGTGTTTGTTTGTGCATGTAGTAGTCATGTTTATGTCTATCTACTATCATGTGCACACATGTTAACCAAATGTTGCGTATGTCTTACATACACCATTCTACTATGAAGTAATCTACAAATTTGAAGTGTAGCCACCCTGGTAATTTTAAAATGCTACAAACATGTTTAGACACAACTACTAAGCACTTTTAACGAGGTACTGGACATTCACCATTTCCCAATTCACCACTTTGCACATGCAAGTTTCATCTAGGTGCTTATCACTTGCCTCTCATGCTAAGGCATACCTATATGAGGTGAACACTGAATATTCTACTTATGTGTTTAGCATGCATATTTGGTAATGCACCTCTCTTATGACAAAAGGGAAAAAAAACACCTACAATCAACAAAAAAGCAATACCATGGGAGATATCATATAACAAGGTAGTCTCCTCCTCATTTGTTTTGGCAATGGGGGTGTGCAAAGATTATTAGGTAATTCACACCAAAAGCATGTGTCAAGAAGCTTTTGGTGTCCACTAGTTTGCTAAGAAACTTGTCTTATGGGTTTTTCAAGATCTTGCAACAAGCATTAGTTAAGTCTTATAGTCATTTGGAGGTTTTGTATGTTGGTTTGTATGTAGTTTTATAAAGGTAATGATCTTTAGTAACTTGTCCATACAAGAAACTTAGGGAAGCTCAAGGGAAACTTGGGGTGGATTTCAAATCTAGTGCTAAAATTACTAGTAATTGCAAGAGAGATGCTATGGTGATGATGATTAAGCCATCTTAGTGATCATAGGTCTTTGTGTCAATATTACGTATATATCCTACGAAACAAAAGACAATATATAATAAGGACATTATCATGAGCTATAAAACTAAATTTATAGTAGGGAGAATGCTCGAGTAAGTTACTCATGAATATATGTGTGCATCACATGGGTTCAAAATAAGATATTTTTAAATTATCATTTTTATACTTTTTTTACATACAGAAGGATGTAATATAAAGGGGTCATTTACAAATTGAATGGAAAAGGGTTGTGTTTTATTCAGGAAAAATTCACAGATAAGGATATTTATAAATAGGCCTTGAATGCACATGATATAGAGGATGCACATATAGTAACTTCCCCGAGGGAGAATGCTGCTTGTAACATTGCAACCTATCAAGTATAAAAAAAACTCCACAAATTTGTAGTTTCTTGTTAAACATGTCATTTGTAAGCACTAATAAGAGTAAGAGAAAGGAAATTGGCTTCCGCCTAAGGCAAGTCAATAGTAGTGTTAAAGGATCTCCTTATGACAGTTGCAAAGATGTTACAACTAATGAGCAACAAGTGCACACATTAGGATGACTACTCTTTAGGGCTTGCCTTTGTAAGATTTGACAATGAGTGGTAGGAACTCCCAACTAAAAATAGATAGGCAAACTAAACTTTTCTAATGTGACATGAAGCACAAAGTGCTAAGTTTTCCCATAATGAGCCATTAGATTGTCCCATTTAGCATGGCAACTAAAAGGTGAGAAGTAGCAATGACCACGATGAGAGGGTTCTCGTGCCTCTCAAGCAAGGACATGACATGGCCTCATCTGTGGATGATGGACCCATGACTCCTAAAGCAACATGAGATTAGGAATCCTTGAAGCACATGTTAAAGGTCAAGTCGCACCCAACATTAGTAGGGGGGAGCGAAACCCCACTCCCCCCACTAATGCTAGGTCACACCCATTAAAATTGTGGTGGCTATGGGGTTATCCAAACCCTCTAGTCACCATGCTACACCCAAGAAAAGGCAGGTTGCTATCGTAGGGTTAGTGGGGGTAAGTAGTAATAACCAATTAGCAACGAGCACATTCCCTCCAAATCTTCCATTGTCCAATTGCAATTGATTGTAACACTTCAAAATGATGGGCCTAGCCATTGTGCTGCGATTGAGCTAGTCGTCCTTTGACTAGCGCAACCATAAGTAGGTGAAATCACTAAAAGATGCCTGGGCATATTGGCTACCATTTTGAACTGACCAATGTGCCTTAATATTGTATTTCTTAGTCCAATACATAACTTTGGAGGTCTTAGTTTGATATGTATTTTTGAATATGAAGGGAACATGAGATGGTAGATGGTTCTAGTGGTTGCTTGTTGGGATGATGCCATCACAACCATGATGAGAAGAAGGACTCAAACACCATCATTATAAACCATTTCTAAAGTATTAGTTTAATGGAGTCACTTGGAGTGTCTAGTAGAGTGGAGGAACGGAAAACGATCATCCTAAAAACGAGAGAAGACGCCAACGTTAGCATGCGTTTGAAACCATATGGATCTCTTGCTGCTCTCTCTCTCTCTCTCTCTCTCTCTCTGTTTGAGGCCTTGGAAGTTTGGGCCAGAGAGAGAGAGAGAGAGAGAGAGAGAGAGAGGGTTTACTTTACTCTCATAGCTCATAATCCTGCAGTTTAACAGAAAAGGCTTTAATTATAAATTGTAAATTCTTTCCGCATGCAAAGACAATCCAGCGAGTGTCAGGGACACGGAAGAGAAGCGCAAATCGAGGTCAACATGTGTACAACCCCCAAAATTCCCCTTTCACTCTCGCTATTATTATTATACAAATCACCATCGCAATCCTTAATCGGGAAGATTGTTAATTTATTAATAGAGATGTATATATCACAGAGAGACCCAGGCTATGGCAGCACGAGTAAACCGACTCAGCTGTGAGAGAGAGAGAGAGAGAGAGAGAGAGGAGGTCAAGATTTTGTGGGAAGTGGGGCAGTAAAGCCGAGAGTAGAAACTTCCCTACTCGAGTGCTTCTTTTGCAAAAACCCCTCTCCACAGTCCCTTTCTTTCTGCTCTAAAAACCCAGTGACACTCTCTACTGGGGTAGTGTTACTCATGCTTTAGAGAGAGAGACAGAGACAGAGAGAGCTTTTTGCTCCTGAGTCCTCTCCGTGACACTAGTAGTGGTAATCATCTCTGAGAAGAGAGAGAGAGTGTGTGTTGTTTGTTCCTCTGGCCTCGCACCATGTTCTTGGGTATGAGCTCCCTCTGCAGAAAGCCAGCTCTTGATCATGCAGCTCCAGCAGCTCCCCCACCTCCCCCTCCTGCACCTTCCCCTCCGCTTCCGCTTGTCAACATCATCAACCCTCCAGCTACACCTAGCAGCATCACTTGCTCCCTAGCTTGGATTTCTCCCAATGTCAACATAGCAGCTGCCTCTCAGCCTCCGTGCCACCTCTCACCAGCTGAGTACTTACCAATCCCTTCATCATCATCCTCATTAATATCATCATTGCCACCATCCTCCTCACCTCCTTCCTCACTCATGTTGCAGTGCTTCCACGATCAAAACAAGAACCATCCCCTTCCTCCCCTCTACATCAAACCTGCAGTGGCACAGCAGCATGGCAGTATAACCTCTCCTTTCCTCTCTCACCAGCAAATTTACCAGCTCAGTGATCTTCATCAGCTTGCTGTTCAGCAAGACATGAACACCATGGTTGCGTCACCTGCAGCAATAAACACAAATACATTCTCGGATACTCGCCAAACTGTGATCAGTAGAGAACACATCCCAAAGAAAGAAAAGAAGCGGCTTGATGCTCTAGAGATCGCTTACACCAAAGGAGTACTGCAGTCTGCAAAGAAGTCTAAGAAGATGAGCTTAGTTTGTGATAATAGATCATCTAATTCTGCTCTTCATGACAAGGTTAGGAGCACTGTGAACAAATCTCCCAGCCTTCCTCCACTGGTGGAAAGCAACTCACCATCTACCAGCAGCTTCTTGAAAAGCACCTCTGCAACAGCTCCTTCTGCATGGATCAAGTCCCCTTACAACTTGTCTGCTTGCCCGTCCGTGGATGCTCGCTTCTCAGAGAAGTCTACTACTGATAAAACACCATTGGGTGGGAATGCAACCAATTCCACTTCAGAAAATGGCAAACCCAAATCTCTTTCAAGCTCTAACACCACTCCCAAGACTACCCAGCACTACAGAGGGGTGAGGCAAAGACCATGGGGCAAATTTGCAGCGGAGATTCGAGACTCCTCGAGGCAAGGTGCACGCATTTGGCTTGGCACGTTTGATACAGCAGTTGAGGCTGCTCTTGCTTATGACAAGGCAGCTTTCGCAATGCGGGGTCACCGGGCACTGCTCAATTTTCCCCTGCAGGATCACACTCTACAAGCTACATCCAACAAACAATCTCCAACTGGTATCCTTGATCTGCCATCATGTCATGCAGATGGTAGATTGCAGCCATTACGATCCAATGAAGCTGTAGATAGTGTGAAGCTTACGGATATTGTTCACATTCCGCATACACTGGACAATGCACATGATAGTAAACTGATTGGGGAGAACTCAAGTAACAGCAATATGGCTGGTAGCAGACCCATACATAACCTTAAAGCACACGATGGGAACAACATACTGCTAAGGTTCAACTCTTCTATAGCTACTGCAGGGGGGATTACCAAGCCAACCTCAGCTCATCATTATGACTCAGCACAGGAAAAGGGGTTTCTCGGGATGGCGAGCTCTACCACCAGTAGCCGTAAGCTAGATTTTACATCATATCATTTGAACTTACATGCAAACCCTTCACAAGATGGTCCTATGTTTTGTGGCGACCAATCCTGCTCACTGGTACTTGGTGCAGAGCATGCATTACATGCTCTGGCAGTCTCGGGCCGACCTATGCTCTTTGAGGTCCCTATGGTTTCCACTGATAATTCTTTGTCAACATCTGGAGATGGAGCTGCCTCCATGGTCTGTTCTTGCCCATCTTCCAGTATGCATGGTCAAGTGAATACTAATAACACTTTATCCCCCAGTTATTGCCAGTCCATTATTACAGAGCAGCAATCTCCCTCTTCTCTCATGTCTGATCAATCATATTGCTCAGCTAGCCTCACCAGTCCTCCCCTTCCATCAGCCCAGTTAGATCATTCAATCTCTATGTTAGGTAAACGAGGCCGAGATGTAGAAGACAAATGGCCCAGTAACTTATTCCCTATGCAGAAGCAGCTGAAATCATCAATAGAAATGGTACAATCTCCACACATACATGTTCAGCTGGATTCAACAGAAGGTGGTGGAGACAATAGCAGAAGCTCTGCCAATGTTATTGGCTGTGGCAAACAAGTAGAGGTACAAGATTTGGGATCTGAATATTTAGAGGAGTTGCTGAATTTCAGTGCAGCTTGGGAAATGAAAGCCTGCAATTCTCTTCCAGTTAGCTTGGATGGCATCTTCACTAACAGCACATTGGACACAGGCTACGGTAGTACTTGCTGGTTCCCAGAAAATATGTGACCACAAAGTCTATCACACTCGACTTTTATTGGCTAATTGTACTGATGGACATTGTCTCAATTGCAAGGGCTTTCATATAATTAGACCATCTTGTTTGAATTATAATCCGAGCTTATGTTGGACATTGTCTCAATTGCAAGGGCTTTCATATAATTAGACCATCTTGTTTGAATTATAATCCGAGCTTCTGTTGTATATTTAAGCAGCTTGGATCATAGCTTACTGCTTTATGTTAATTGAACCTGAGGTTCTATCATGAGAGTATAGCATTCATGTCAATGGAGTTTGATGATGCAGCTCACGTGGACAACCTTAACGTAGATCAAAAGTCTCCTGATCATGTGATTAATATCCATCTAGTTAAATTTACTGATTCAGATGATATTCGATGCTTTTAGTCGTATGATTTTGCCTTACAAGGCAGATAATATAGGTCAGTTTAAACGTAGAAGACTAGGCTCCTGGTCACGGGGTGCCTCAAGTAAGATAAATGTGTAGTTAGACGACCATAATAGGTTAAATGGCGGTGAAGGTTATTAATGTGTACGTACTACTTGATTCAGGCATGTTGTATGCTAGGCACCACGATTTTAGGTTAAAATCACGGTGAGTCAACTATATGATGACTAGAGAGATGCAGCTGAGAAAGAATTGAAGGTTGTTATCAATCATGCAGCTAGTGAGAACATCGTGCTGTTGAGGTTGTAGCAGGGATTTAGAAATCGTATGCACTGGGACTATACAAGGCAAAAGTAGATGAACTGACGAACTAAAAGCTGCTGAGATTATACAAAAACTGAGAAAGTCTATCAAGGGAGCTCGAAGATAATAATTATCGAAGGGATATCAATTTTAGTGTGATGATTAATGCGATCTTTACACTGGCTCCATGCAGCTGAGATCGTACAAGGGACTACTCTGGAAGTGTATCAAAGGCTTGCAATTGGTGTGATTACATAAGCTCAAAGCAAGAAACTGTATTAAGTTCTATCAGCGGGTATGATTCTACTAGCTAAAAGTAGCCGAAACTGTCACTTCGTACGATCATAGTAGCTGAAATTGGCTGGAAAACTGACAATATGTTCACTAGATAAGACTATCTGAGGCCATCAATGAGAGTGATCATCACAGTAGCCGTACGCAGCACGTCTATCTTCCATTAGTGGGAGTATATCAGCTAAAAGTAGCTGAGACTATTCATCACTGTGATGATCACATTAGCTTAATTGGTAACTTAGAGTATTGATTACTGTGATTGTACCAGCTAAAAGAGGAATACTAAAACCAGATCAAGGGTCTCACTAGTTAATGTTATTATACCAGCTTAAAGTACCCAGTTGGGACTACTGTGATTCATACTTGCTGAAAGCAGCTATGAATTATCGTGATCGTACTAGCTGAAAGTAGCTGACTTCAGCAGTCTAGTATCAGATGCCTGTACTGGCTGAAAGGAGCTATAAATTGGGGTGATTATACTATCCGGAAGTAGGGGATTGAAGCAGTGTGGTATCAGATGAGTGTAAGATATAATGTGATAATACCAGCTGAAAGTAGCTGATCTAAGCAGTTCAGTGCGAAATATCGACTGTGTATAAGCTGAAGGGAGCTACGAATTATTGTGATTAGACTGGTTGAAACTAGCTGATTATTTTTCAAAAAGCGGTGGTGTGTGACATTGACTATAGTAGCTCAAAGCAGTAGAGTGTGAGATGTCTACTATCCTAGCTGAAATTAGCAAAAACAGTGATTATACTAGCTGAAAGTAGCTGATTAAATAAGCAGTATACTAGTGTGATTATAGTAGCTGAAAGTAGCTGATTAAATAAGCACTATACTAGAGATGTAGCTATGAATTAGTGTGAGCATACTAGCTTAAACTAGCTATGAATTAGTGTCACAATTAGTGTGATTATACCAGCTGAAATTAGTAGCTATGAATTAGTACTGAGATTTAATAGTTGAAAGTAGCTGATTCAAGCATTTTATTATGGGCTGATCACTCGGTAGCTCAAAGGAGCTATGGATTCGTGTGATTGTACTAGCTGAAAGTTGCTGATTCCAGTAACAGAGTGTGAGCTATGAATAAGTGATTATACTAGCTGAAAGTTGCTGATTCAAGTAACAGAGTGTGAGCTGATGACTTACTAGCTGAAAGCAGCTATGAATTAGTGGGGGTGCACTAGCCGAAAGTCTCTGATTCAAGCAGTATAGTACTGTGTAGTGCTCAGTAGTGTGAGCACTACACACCCAAGACGTAGCAAGGCTAGTGTGAAGGAGCAAAGTACAGAGAGCGGCGAGCCGCCTTTATTATTATTATCATAGGATAGGACCAAATTGAATATTGAATACAAATCCTTGGACGAGAGACAAACCCTGACCATCTTATACTTATCAGATAACTAATATTAATTACTGCGGCTGGAAAATGGGCTTTTTCTCAGTGAATTAAGGAGGAGCCGATGCGTCACTCAATCTTTTCCGTTGACGTTTTGCGGTTCTTCGATGTAACGTGAATTCTGTGTTTTTGTCCCTTCATCTCTGCCAGAAAAAAGCAAAAAAGAGAGAGAGAAAACAAGCAAATAAATAATTTATCAAATCTCTTCTGAGCCCGGTCCAAAACAAAAGAGAGGATAGAATTGATATATCGATCTGCGGCCGCAGATTTGAGACTTATCGCACATCAGTTAAATCCGCACACTCGACGTCAGACCAGGTTTTGGAGCCGCAATCATTGATTTTGAGGTGAATTTTCGAATTGAATAAGGTATTCTGTCCTACAAATTAATAGTAGCTACTAGCCGCCAAAATTTCAGCTCATTTTTTAGCCTCACGGCTAAAGCCGATCAATTTTTTTAAAGGGGGGCTGGGGGGGAAACAATTGTATTTCAACAACGAGTGAAATTTACATATGAAAGTGGAAAGGGTTCAGAGTGAACCAGACTCTTACGTCCAATGAAGAATCCATAGCTTAAATCTATGTTCCCACATAGAGAGGTGATCCATATGGAGGGTAAATATGACTATATGGTGGCACATACATAGCTTAGACCTATCTATCTTCCCATATAGAGAGGTGGTACACATGGAGGGGTAAATATGACTATGTGGTAGTACCTATCAAGGCTATATACTTGGCCAATGCAGCTATGTGCCTATATAGGTTGTTGTGTTGCCTAGCGTAAGATGCAAGTTTTACAACTAGTCCAAATGACTTGCGGTAGCCTTGGAACCCTATTTAGGGTAAGGGGACCAATATAGTGGCAACTAACTGGCCGCCTTTTGAAAAGTCGATGTTGCTCAAAATTCTTTTGTGCAAAGGTTGGGAGGAGCAAGGTGAGGCGAGAAATAATTTTGATACCCTGCATTGCTCCATCTAATGAGATCAAACCTAAGGAAATCGTTTTAGTGTTGTTAAAAACCCCATAGAACAATTGTAGTCCTTCCCCAATAGAAGAATTGGCTTCATCGAAGCAAGATATCACTCAACACTCTCCCTCCTGCAATCACATTATTCAAGTGTTGTCAAGATTGTGGGAGAGAAGGAAGGAGTCTCACTTGTAGCTTTCTTGCTTGCACAATGGAGGAAGACACACAAGGATGGAGGCTGAAAACAGTTTTCCTCTTCTTAGTTGTGTAAGCCAAAAGAACTCTCTTACAAAGAAATAGAAGAACCCTATATGGGTCTCAAAACCAAACTCAACTAACTAAGGTGGCATACTAACTGAGCCACGAACTAGAGTAGATAAGGATAGCTATCATGTAGCTATTATTCATCGACGGTGTACCAACCGCGTCTGCAACTGACAAGTCGGTGACATAAGTACTCAACGGTCACCCTGGCGTATCACGAGTGGAGCTCGATATCTCAACACTCCCCCTCGAGCTCAATCCCAATTCCTGCACACCAAGCAGGTCTCTGAACTTGCGCAGCTTCTCTACGCCCAATGCCTTCGTGAATATGTCAGCTACCTGATCCTCTGTGCTGACATAAACTAGATCAATAAGACCTAGTAAAACCCTCTCCCGCACATAGTGATAATGCACCTCAATGTGCTTTGTTCTAGCATGATAGACTGGGTTATTTGCCAAATGTATACTGCTCATGTTGTCACAATAAATGATAACCGGCCCATCTGTAGGCTGATGCATATCATAAAGTAGCTTATGCAACCAAGCTACCTCACATGCAGCCATTGCTGCACCCCTGTACTCGGCCTCTGTGCTCGACAAGGCAACTGTAGGCTGTTTCTTGCTGCTCCAAGTGACTGCAGCACTCCCAAAAGAGAACACATATCCACTGGTAGATCGTCTATCAGAAATGCTACCAGCCCAATCAGCATCAGTGTATCCATGCAACTGTATCTGAACCCCAGTCTCATAAAATAGTCCATACTGCAATGTGAACTTCACATACCTGAGTATGCGTCTAGCCGCATCCAAATGCGGTTTCCTTGGAGCTTGCATAAACTGACTTACCAATCCAACAGCATAGCTCAAATCTGGCCTGGTAATAGTCATATAAATCAAACTTCCTACTATGCGTCTGTACATAGTAGGGTCTTCCAGAAGCTCACTTGCATCTGCGCTCAGCTTCACATTCTGCTCCAAAGGAACTGAAATAGGCTTACAGCCTGTCATCCCATATTTGGACAGCATGTCCAATCCATACTGCCTCTGCAAGAGCTGTATCCCACTTGGTGATCTAATCACCTCAATGCCCAAGAAATAACGCAGCTCTCCCAAATCCTTCATCTCAAACTTCTGCTTCAATAGCATTTTCACATGAAGGATATCTTCATCACTGTCACCTGTCATAATCAAATCATCAACATAAATGACAAGTAGCATAATACCTTTCTCTGTTTTTCTCACATAAAGTGAGAAATCTGCCTTGGAAATCTGAAAGCCAATAGTGACAAGATACTGTCCTATCTTATCAGACCATGCTCTAGGTGCTTGCTTCAAGCCATACAAGGCTTTCTTCAACCTGCAAACAAACTCAGGATGAACATCATGCACATAACCTGGTGGCTGCTCCATATAGACCTCTTCTTGCAAGTCACCATGCAAGAAGGCATTCTTTACATCCATTTGATGTAAAGACCATTCCTTTGATGCAGCCATAGCAATGACTGCTCTTACGGTTGCCATCCTTGCAACCGGACTGAATGTTTCTTCATAGTCAATGCCATATGTTTGTGCATACCCCTTGACTACTAATCTTGCCTTGTATCTGTTTACAGAACCATCTGCATTGTGTTTCACTTTATAAACCCACTTACAGCCAATTGCATTCTTACCTTTAGGCAAAGGTACCAATTCTCATGTAGCATTTGCTTCCAAGGCATCCATTTCTTCATCCATGGCTTTCTCCCATTTTTCTTTTCCCATGGCTTGCTCAAAAGAAGTGGGTTCTGGTTCATGTATCACTTTGACCATATATGCATAGTGAATGGCTGTAAATCCATCATATTTCAGCCTATCCACAGGATACCTAGCTCTCGTAGACCTGCGCAAAGTAGGTTCACTCCCAGGTGCTCTCAAAACATCCCTGGTTTTCCTTACTCCAGGTGTAACAATAGAAGGAATGCCCAACTCATCATCAATGCTCTGTTCTGAGCCACTGGATTCACCATCCACATAAGAGTGACCTGCATTCACATCAAACATGGGCTGATCAACCTTCTCTTTTCCTTTTCGTGATACCTGCATACCACTATCTGCATTGCTTTGAGAAGATTCTCCTGATCTCAATCTACCTGTCCATGGTGAAGAATGTGAACCACTGCTAGAGGATGCTCCAGGTCCACTAATATTTTGTGACTGCTGCTGTGAATTCTGTGCAGCATTACCATTTTGTGCATCTACATCATCAATCACATTTACTGGTTTATACCAGCTACTCATCTCATCAAAAACAACATCTCTGCTCACTGTAAACTTACGAGTAGAAGGGTTATAGCATCTATACCCTTTTTGCTGCAGAGAGTAACCAATAAAGATGCACTTCTCAGCTTTTGGATCCAACTTGGATCTCAACTCATCTGGCACATGTACATAGGCAATGCAACAAAAAATTTTCAAATGAGAAATATCTGGTTTCCTACCAGTATACCTCTCCTCTGGAGTCACCCCATGTATTGCTGCAGTGGGAGTCCTGTTCATTATATAGACTGCTGTAGCAACTGCTTCAGCCCAATAAAAATCTGGCAGGTCTTTTTCATTGAGCATGGCACGAGATACCTCTCCAATATGCCTGTTTTTCCTTTCTGCAATTCCATTTTGTTGTGGGGTATGACTGCATGAATATTGCTGCTTTATGCCATGCTCCTGCAGGAACCTTGCAAACTCATTTGAGAGGTACTCTCCCCCTCCATCTGACCTTAGGCATTTTATTTGCAGGCCTATTTCTTTTTCAACCATAGCTTTAAGAGTTTTGAAATGCCCAAAAACTTCACTTTTCTTTTTCATAAAATACACCAAAACTTTTCTGCTATAGTCATCAATAAAACTGACAAAATAATGACAGCCTCCAAGAGATGCAGCTTTAGTAGTCCACGCATCTGAGTGGATTAATTCCAATGGCTTCTTACTCTCTTGAACATGTCTAGGAAATGGTTTCCTTGCATGTTTTCCAAACTGACAGGCTTCACATACCTTATGCATTTCTGCAACCTTGAATTTAGGCAATCCTGCAACAATGTTTTGGGCCTGCATTGATTTAAGTCGCTGTACATTAACATGACCAATGCGTTTATGCCAGATATCAATATCTGCAACTACACCGGTCCCATGTGCAAACATTGCTGCACTCAATTCAGGCATGTCTGCATCCAATATAAACATTCTGCCCTTCTTCTTTCCTTTTGCTATCAAGCGACCTTTATTTTTCATATCCTCAACAAAGCATCCATGAGGATTAAATCTGACCTGCAAGCCCTGCTCAACCATTTGACCAACAGAAACCAGATTCTTGGTGATATTCGGGACATGAAATACATCGGACAGGTATTTCTTTTTCCCATCCTGCATAGACAAGGGAATTTTTCCAATCTGCACAATAGGATGTGCAGTATCATCACCAGTCTCCACAAATCCTGGTTTTTCCATTTTCCTTGCATCCTCCATCCATTCTGCATGACCTGTCATGTGGTTTGATGCACCTGAGTCAACATACCATACATCATTGCTTTCTTCTGCACTTGTCACAGAATTGTTCATGTGCTGCACCATGAACAAATGCTCATTTCTGTCATCACCCTGTCTACTAGAAGATGCATAATTTCCTTGTTGCAGTTTTTCATTCATGATGTCATTCTGCTTTTTATAGCAGTCTTTAGCCATATGACCCATTTTACCACAGTAGTAGCATTCAACATTACTGTTTGCATTTTGACCTCTTTGCCATCCACCACGACCTCTTTGGCTCCCCCTGCCTCTAGAGTTACCACGTCCTCCTCCATAGGACTGGTTTTCTTGAGTTTGCTGCATATTCTGATTTCTACCACGGCCTCCAAATCGGCCTCCTCTACCTCTGCCTCTACCTCTTCCAGCATTTGAGTAGAAGACAGTTTCTTTTGAAGTTCCTCCTGAAGAAGATGCACCACCATTTCTCTGCTCCTCAGAAATTAGAAGAGCAATCAACTCCTCAAAATCAGGAAATCTTTCACGAACTGAAATGGATGTCCGAAACTGTGCATAATCCTTTCCTAGACCATTCAAGGTCACAGAAACTAAATCATCATCTTCCACTGGCGACCCAATGGAAGCAAGTGCATCTGCAATCTTCTTCACCTTCATGTGGTAGTCATTGATGCTCATATTTTCTCTTTGCACATTGTGCAACTCTTGCTTGAGCTGCATTTTCCTGGCTTGCGTATTTGTGCTATACATCTTTGACAGAGTATCCCATGCCTCCTTTGGCGTACTTGCATCCTGAATATGCACAATCATAGAGTCTAAAATGCTGATAGACAGCCAGTACATAACTTTCCTGGCTCTCTCATGCCATGCTTTGAATGCTTGCATTTGCTGTTGATTGGGAACATCAGGAAGAACTGGTTCTTCTTCATTTCCTGCAACAAATTCCCAATATCCTTTTCCCATAAGGAAATTCGTCATTCTAAACTTCCATGCCTGGAAGTTGTTCTTGTCAAGCTTTTCAGTTACAATCTGTGAAAGAGAATCAGACGCCATTACAGAACACTGCGAAAAATTCTGTCACTGCAAAAACTCAGCTTCACCCTCACAAGGGCAAATCTGCAAAACTGGCGAAAGTGGTATTTGACCACACAGTCACTTCCTAGTGACGATTTTGCATAAACAGGAACCAAGGATGATTCTGAAACTCCCAATGTCTCTGCGCACAAGCATACGATGCAATTTCTACAATAACTTTTCACCGACCTGTAGAACAGTGGTCGCACAGCATAAAACAGGGCCTTTTTCTGAGTGCGTGCAGAAAACTTCCGCCTCCAAAACAGGCCCCGAAATGGCCTCAAATCAAAAAAACAGGGTCACCAAGGGCGAAAGCCCTGTCCCGCAGCATATACTGCCCTCTTGCTTCACCGCGAAGGGCGTCTCAACCTGAGACAATGCACTCCTGCAATTTCCGGCTGTGCTACCTGCAGAGATCTGCTCCCAAAACAGAAAATGAAAGCAGCACTGCTCCTCTTACCAGACCACCGCGAGCTTGGCTTGCTTTCTTGAGCTCCTTACCACGAACAAGGCTCTGATACCATGTCAAGATTGTGGGAGAGAAGGAAGGAGTCTCACTTGTAGCTTTCTTGCTTGCACAATGGAGGAAGACACACAAGGATGGAGGCTGAAAACAGTTTTCCTCTTCTTAGTTGTGTAAGCCAAAAGAACTCTCTTACAAAGAAATAGAAGAACCCTATATGGGTCTCAAAACCAAACTCAACTAACTAAGGTGGCATACTAACTGAGCCACGAACTAGAGTAGATAAGGATAGCTATCATGTAGCTATTATTCATCGGCGGTGTACCAACCGCGTCTGCAACTGACAAGTCGGTGACATAAGTACTCAACGGTCACCCTGGCGTATCACGAGTGGAGCTCGATATCTCAACAAGTGTATCTTGAAAGGGTGGTGCATCAACGTTGTACAAAGGACTGTCACCTTAACGACCCTGTTTATCCTATGGGTACATGTATAGAATAGAGTGGTTCAACAAACAACAATAGCATGTATCATACTCCAAAATGTCCACAAAAGCAAAAGGTGAGAAACAAAGGAACGTGGTATGAAACTAGTCATCAGGGCCAAAATCGTTTCAAAATAGCACTCGTAAGAAAATGATTAAGTTGCTAATTAGAAGAGGTTTAGAAGAGAAAAACCCTCTAAATTTGGCTGCCTAAACGTGATTAATGAGAGAATGTATGATTCATCTAAGAGGTCGGGTATTAAATATCTTCAATCTTTAATGGACGTTAAGTGTCACCTTTTCAGTCTTATTCTCTTGGAAATTGCAAAATCTTGTATTTTTGAATTTTTGCACCAAAAGACGCCGCTCGCTTATTCTTTGATGTTCATTTTCTGCACCTGTCTTTCCTGTGGTTCTATTTCCTTCTCTGTGATATTGTTGCCCTGTTTAGGGTTCCCTACCAAAATGTTTACCAGTACCTCTTTTAGCAATACAAGTGTAGCCCCACCACGCAAGTATAAAACAGGTTGCGATTACAATGAAAGAAGCATGTAGACTTATGGATGGATGGAAATATTTATCCTCCGGACCCTTCTACAGGTAAACATCCTCCTTTTTACAATAATCACAACTTCATAAGGTATGTTGGAGATGGTTGTGATGGGATGCTTGGCTATTGCATGAGGTTATATTCTGCATCGTTTACATTTAGAGAACAAATGCATGAAATGAAGGAAGCATTAACATTGGCACAAAAAACTATTTCTGAGCTAACAAACAAGGTTGATAATCTAGAAAACTCTAATCAGTCATTGCAAGAAAAATTATTGCGCTTGAAAGAAACTCCAATAGGATTTAGACAAATAAAAAGACCACTTAAAAATATAATGGACTTGTGTAGTCACGCGAAGAAAAGGAGACTAAATGTTGCAAAGAGATGTGTCTCTAATATTTCAAGTATTAATATTCGAGAGAATGATGAGAGGATTAAGCTTATTAAAGAACCCATGACAAAGAAGGACATTATAAGGATTCTTAAATCACTTGAAAATGTAGACTTGAGAAGCCAAACTCCGAAAGAGTTAGTGAAAGATTTAAAAGGAACAGTTAAACCAAATGAAATAGTGTAGACATGTGACAATATGGGTATCATTCGTAGAGGTTATTGTGCTCTCTCTAAATTGTGGTTTACAAATCTTAAATGTCATAGATTAAGTGCATTTAGTTTGCCTCGGCCTCTTGCAGTTTCAATTGCTAGGACAGCTATGAATTGTAGGATTCTAGATGTTTTTGGAGAGTATATCCATATAGAAGGATCTATGCTCTATGAAAAACATAAAACAAAGGCATATTTTGAATACAACACATTTAATAATATTTGGATTGATCTTAAAAGAGTCTAGATTGCAATGGTCCATATGTATAAATTTACTATCCAAGAATGTGGTGGTATTTTGAAGTTTGCACTAGGCTATCCACCTTGCACTGATTATCTATCAAAGAGATTACCACACGGTCTTCTATCTCAATATGTTGTATTTGTCATGTATATCATGCCAAGAGTCCCCTCATACATGGGTTGTCATCCATCGTATACAATACCCTATGTATTGGTATCCTGCTATAGAAATCCCAACTATGATGTTGGCATCATAGAAAAAATAGGCACCATAGGTTCAAGTTAGCGAAGCTAACTTAAGGGTAGTCCTGAAATTTTACTGGCTCCAACAACATCTACATGCTGAGCTTGGGCATGCTTCTTATTTGCTAACAGTCTACGAGTAGCTTCAGTTTTAGCCTCTTTGCTTGTCAGACCAGCCATAGCAACTCAATGGTTGCTTGACACTAGTTTGGTTGGAAATATCAAACTTGCTAATGTATAGCTAGCTAGGAAATACACGAAAAGGATTGCATCAGAATTAGATACATCAGCAGTATATGCTTCTAAAGAACCATAGAGAGAGCTCCTATTACTTTGAGAAATGTGATTTCCTTTTTGCCTTGTTGGAAGATTCAATCCAAAGAGCATGCACACTTTTGGAAATCTCAAAGATTATATAGGTGCCCAGAAAAGAAGGATCCGAATGTTTGGATCAAAGTGAAGATGGTTGCAAAACTACAAGACAACATGCCAACTTGAAGGTGCAATATTACTCATATTGTAGAAGGTCAAGGAGGATTCTGGTTCCAATGCAATTGATGGGGCTAGAGGTTTTTGATTAGGCGGCTTCAAAGCTAGGCATCACCATGAGTAAGGTTGTGCACTAGAAGAAAAGAAGGTGAACCCATTGTCTGAACCAACTATAGAGATCTTTGAAGTAAATGCATCCAAGTTTCAAAGGCCTTTTGTTCACTTTCAATCTTCTTGTTGTACCTTGATATGACATCTGAAATAAACGCATTGCTTCACACCTTTTGTTAGGACACATCGACATCACCATCATCCAGTAGTAGTGGTAACATACCACATCAATCATGCTAGTACAATGGCCCTCTCAAATGGATAACTTCTGGGGTTTTAATGATGGCTTGCCATCAAGGCACCTTGTGGTGGTGGGGCACAAGGGTTGTGGGAAGAACAATATAAACATGATGAGGAAGAACAACAATACTATGCATGCTAGGATAATGGAGAACATAATCCTATTCTTCAACACAATGGTTGCTCAGGGAGCTAGTTTCATGGATTTTGAATCCCAAGCTAACCTACCAACCATAGTGATGAGCAATCTTGAATCACATGGAGTGAAAGCAACACAAAGTGACTCACTTGGCTTGAAACCTAACAAAGCCACCTAGGAAAGACCACAACATGATTATCTTGTAGCTAGAAGCTACATTGGAGATATCCTTGCAAGTTAGAGTCAAGAAAGCTAGCACCAATCTCTCTAAAGATGTCTCCCACATTGTTGAACTAATCGACCTCAAGAGGCTACTTGAATGATAGAGCAAGGCACAATGAAGCTTTCCTTAAGATGTTGCTTATGGTTTGGAGTAAGGAATGATAGATATATTCAAAGAGAGACCATGGAAGCATGAGAGGCAAGCTTGAGGGAAGAAGAGAAATAAAGTCTTTCTTAAAAAGTAGTAGTAATTTTACTCTTTTATAACTTCTTTGAGTCTCCTTCAACCAGGAACCCCTAAATTTTCACCTCAAAGTTTGTGATGAGCTACTAAATTTGACATGAGTGCCTCCAACTTGGCCATAGCTCTGTGAGTACTCCATCACTACTTCTTATAGAGCTCATGTCCCTACTGTAGTTGTCTGACTAGGGTTTTTTCTTTGTAAAATATAATTGGATATGAGGAAAGAGAAAGAAGAAGGACCAAATACCTATGCTTTGATACCAACTATAATGAAGGAGATCTAGGAGAGACAAGGAGAGAAGGGAGAGATCGCAGAGAGGAGAGAGAAAGAGGAAGAAGATGAGAGAGAAATAGTAGTAGAAGAGAGAGAAAGACAAGAAAAGAAAGAGAAAGAGAAGGGAAGCCATAAAAGCTAGAAGGAAGCATAAAAGAGACTTGATTCTTGATCATTGATCCCTAATTGAGTTTCCCAAAACCTTAAATACCCATCAATATAACTAAATATTTCCATAATAACCCATGTCCTACCCATTTATCCCAGTCTTTAGATGTAGTGACTACGTGCCCATTCACTGTGGCACATGCGAGGAGCCTTGGTAGTGGACATGTGGCACCTCACTTATTTCTTCACATTCAAAGGGATCATTGTGAGACAAACACGTGGCATGCACCTTTAATTCTCACATGTGTGAGTGTACATTCTTGCTAACATGGCATCGAGTGATGTCAACACATGTAAGCATCGTATATAGCACAAAATTTGATAGTCGATTGATTTTTCAATTTGCACGTTGCAAGCCTCTCAAACCTCCATAGCTCTTGGTGCTCATCTACGATAGTGAGTGGGGCCCACACAATATGATATGGTCGTAACGAGCTGAAAGAGCATTGTCCCCTTGTGTTGTGCTAGCCCAAGTCCTACACAATGCAAGGGGGTGTGAAAAAATCTCAACCCGCTCCCCTCCCATTGTGCCATCTTCCCCGGTATGGGAGTTGCATAATATGAGGGGGGACCTCCCAATCTTGTGACCCCCCACCCTCATGTTGCACAGTCCTTCCCCACCCCAGAAGGAGCTGCACAATGCAAGGGGGAATGCAGGGGGGAGGGGGGCATCCTAATGTTGTGACCCGTTGCCCTCATGTTCTGCAGTTCCCCTCTGTGTCAGGGAGTTGCATAACGCGAGGGCGGGGGCCTCCTAATGTTGCAACCCCCTTTTCCTCACATTTCCAGTCTCCTCCAACCTCGCACAATGTGAGGGGGGGCTCCTAATTTTGGGACCCCCCTCCCCCCATGTTCTATGATCCCTGGGACTGCATAATCCGAGGGGAGACCTCCTAAATTTTGGACCCCCTCCCCTCTTGCATTTTGAGATTCCCCCTGCCCTACACAACATGAGGGGGAGGGAGATCCTAATTTTGGGACCTCCTCCCTTGCATTGTGTGTGTTTGGTCTCCTTTATCCCATTTCTCTATTTTTTTCCCTTTCCTCATTGGGAGTTCTAGTACTACGTTTGTACTCTTTCATAGACATGGCTAGAACAAAGTAGGCTGTGAGGGTAGTATCATATGAGACCCACAATTGCATAATAGGGAGCATCCTTTGGACAAAACGTGCAAGTGCATTGGACCATGGCCCCCATGCTTGCAATAGGGGATCTGGTTCCAAGAAGAGGATGACCCCCTTGCAAACCAAAGCTCGTTGTAAGCTGTATAAGCAACATGCCTCTATCCTTTAAGAGCTAAGGAGGATCATGAACCACCATGAGCTTGCAATTGTGAAGATGTCATTTACCATGATTGTTAAAGATATATTCGAAAAAAATAATCTAGACTTCCACTAGTATGCCTCAGCACTAGATTGCCTGCATGAAGCTGTGAGGACTTTATGGTAGAATTTTTTCATAACTTCTTCATTTTGGTAGCTCATGTCCATAGGCTGATAGTGATGCCTAGGGACTTCACATTCCTCAAGTTACTTAGGTTCAAATACGAAAAGTTGCTAGTCCCACAAGAAGGCATTACGAACAAGAAGATGAAGGGAATTTTAGAGATCCCTCTCCTCAAAAAGAGCAAGGAGATGGAGGCAACCGATATCACACCCTTGCATTCCCACAATATGAGGCTAAATGCCCAGAAGGTTTCCGAGGAAGAAAGGGAGGCTTGTGAGATGGAGGTGAGGGATATAGAGGATAGGCATGTAGAGGCTGAGAGAGAGACCGCACAGAAAAGAGAGAGGTATGTTAGCATGCATGAGGACAATCCTAAGGCACTTGAGATACTAGGTCCATTTTTTAATGTTGTGTTGCCTCTAAGAAGGCCACACCGATAGTATCTCAGTGCCATCTACTTTAGCGAGGAGGATATTTGAGTCCTCTCAATCCTTTAAAAGGATGTCAATGATCATATAATGACTGCAATCTTAAGGTATTGTGAAACTCTAAAGATTTTTCATGTTTTTCTTGTATGAATATGGCCTAAATCTTACTATTTATTTGCTTTTGTAGCTTAATTCTTGTAAACCATTCCTCTAATGTTCAAGAGAAGGTTTTCATCATAGATTCTCTCCTATCGATAGTTTTGACCTAGGAGAGAACATCGCATTTAGATGTGTGCCCGTGGCACCAAGATTGCAATTTGGATCTCATATACATCTAGTTATGGCATACCATGAAACGTAAGGCCTTTTTGGTATGTTTCTTTTAAGTCATCTCAAATCTTTTTTAAATTGCCAAACTTTATTGTCCTCCATGCCTTGTAGATATCATTAGAGCTTGATTGTTTATTATATTCCCACATGGAGATGCTTTCTACCCAACTCAACTAAAGGATACCATGACAATGTGAAGCAATAAGTTCCATGAGAGGGAGAGGGAGAGGGAGAGGGAGAGGGAGAAGGAGAGGGAGAGGGAGAGGGAGAGGGAGAGGGAGAGGGAGAGGGAGAGGGGGAGGGGGAGACGGAGAGAGAAGCACTAATTGTGGTTTCCTTTACCAAAATAGCTCTTTGGAAAAGCTAGTAAAGAGCTTCCATGTAGTGGTTCAAGACTGTAAAATGTTGGATAACACAAGAATTATTCTTTGCAGAGTGTTGGAGTAGGGTGATGGCCATAACTACAAATATAGAGTTTTCTACAATGCAAAACTACACTTGGAACATCTACTTGGGCAACAAATGGGCGATGTAAGTTTACTTTTTGTTAATTTAGCCCTGCATAGTCTTAACAATTTTATATTCAGTCTCATTTCTATGATTTAAAGCAGAGCAAGCACTTAGCAACTCATATAGAAAATGATCTTTTTCTGTTTAGAGCAAAGATGATTGAAAATCTAATCAACTATACTTCTCATCGAAATATCTCAATATCACCTGTGTATGACCCTTCAACTCCATGCCCAGAACCCCAAGTCGGGATGCCATGTCCCCATCCCAATTCCATTGACTTAGATGATCTCTACTCGATTGATGACACTGACTGTTTGGGCACTTCATATATAGAGAGGATGCAAAGATTGAAAATATGCCAAAATTGTAGTATTCAAATCAAAAATCTCCCTCTTGTACATAATCTATAGCTTTTGTAATCAAATTGCCATAATTGGAAATGGAATTCAAATAGTTTTTGTATCACTTTTTGTCCTTCTTATAATTTTACATTTGTATTTCCATTTGTACTATTGGATAGATTGAGGCAAGATGAAAACTTGTGTAGTGTGAATGTCTTTACATAAAGTATTTCTCTCTTTTCTTTGGGGCACTGCACACATTATTGGGGGTAAAGGCATCTCTGCTGCTATCTGTCCATGTATTACTACACTGACAACACCCACGCCTACACATTGCTGCTCGGCAGGCACCCCGAGGGGTCTACTAGGGTTTACCATATGGTACCATGTGAGTGTAAGGGAGGGAGTTATTTAAGGGAAGGAATGTACATTTTATAAGGTAAGGTCCCATAAATAGGGGGTAGATAAGGGGTATTTTCATATATTTCTTGCACGCAGGTGACGTCTCCTTATTACTACTAGTGAATCCCCCGTGGTGGCAGCCACCCACCATCACTGTCATTTCATTCTTTATTCTTTCAGTGACATTTGAATAAAGGAAAGGCCATTCACACATTATGACTATTGGAGTTTCCACATTTGAAATATCTCTCTCTCTTGCTCCTGCTCCTTCCACCATAGCTCTTACTCCCACTCGTGCTTCCACTTTAGGGCTCACCTCCCTTTGACTGGTATCAGAGTCTTCTTTTTTGTGAGCTTGAGCTTGGTTCAACACACTCTCATCTTCCATTCAAATACCTATAGTAGTTATCTCTTTGTTGGTAGCCATAGCCACTCCGTTAGAGCTTCCTACCGATTGTATTCTTCTTGGGCACTCTTTGAGCCTTCTTGAGCAAGTCTTATAGTAGCCCCCCATAGCTGTCACCCTACTGGTATATCATCATGTTGCATAGAACATAGCTTTTTTTAAAGTAGAAGCTCGTGTTTTTCATCTCCTACATCATATCTTCTTCATTGGGAAACTATACAAGCACTTATACACTTGGTTTTTATTCTTGGCATTGATCCTTCCACTCTTGGCATTTGATTTGAGAGTTAAGCTTCAATTTTGGACTATTATAATTTTCCACAAACTATCATAAAATAGGATAGCACCTTGTTTGATGCTTCTATGGTCAATTTTGTTAGTCTTATGATGCTTGCTTATGCTGGGGTGATGTCTAGATGTACGAGAATGATATGCCCATGTTATGGGTTGGATTTGGAGCTGATTTTTAGCTTGGTTTGATAGTGTACTTGGGTGTTATATATGCACTACTAATGTGTACCACTAATGCTACTATAGTAGTATATCATATGCCCATGATTTGAGGGCTAATTTACTCAATTTTGATAGTGAATTTATTGCTATAATAACCAGGAATGAAGCCTATTTGGTCAATGTATGCTCTACCTATTGCTTATAAGTGCTTCCCAGGTGATCCATTTGACCATATAGATGTATATGGAGGTTGGAAAATGATTTGTTTTGGTTCTAGAATGCTTTTGAGTAGTGATTAAGCTCGTTTTTGGTCTGCACTAATTGGCATTGGACTATAGTTGGCATTATTTTGTGATAGTTTATGCCTATTATCAATGCTTGACATCTAGGCTTCATGCTTTGATGTGCTGATGTCAAAAATGGATGCTACTTGGAATGTCTATCTCTAATCGACATTTGGGGCTTCATGTGTGATTGCATTTGAGCATTTTGGAGATCTTGGACACTCTATTTGGTTTCTACCTACTCAACTTTGGAAGCTTTAGTGCTTGATGCTTTACATGCTTAAGCTACTTTAGGATTTATGGTCCAGATGTATCCTACTTGGATGTCGGATGTCATATGATATGTACTTCATGTATTTGAGTAGTGCTTGCTCTGTTTGCATGTGACTTTCCTTCCAATGGGAGATTTTGGCATATTTGGATGTAATAGAGCTTTGATTTGCAGTTGAGCTTGAGATTGTGGGACATTGATACGTATTGGATCTCTATGTGCTTCATGTATGCATTTCATACTTAGTGGGCTGATTTGACCCTACTCTTGGGCAAGGACCTATCTCTGTCATGGTGTTGTCAATTATGTATGCATCTTGAATGGCTTTGTATTGAGCTTTACTTACTGTGCTCTATCAATTGTGCATGTGCTTAGTCTCTTTTGTTACTTTGAGACTTGTTACATGCATGACTTTTATGTCTATGAGATGTATCTTTTCTGACACCCTACTTGGTTGATAGTTCTTGGTGCCCATTGCTCTTTTTCACTCATTATTAGATGTATTTTCTTCTTGGCAGTTGTAATTGGTCATTTATCTGTAATAGCACCACTTTTGGCTTCTTTTGCCGACTGTTGTGATTTATTACAGTAAGCTGTAAATTGCAGACTACTGTGAGCATTTATTGAGGGTGATCATTATTGTTTGATACCCTTTTGGTCACATTTGGTGGATACTTGGTCATTTTAGCAGTTTCTCTTATTTTTAGCTTGTTTTGGTAGTGATTTTGGCTTGTTTATTGCTAATTACAACAACTTTTTTCTACATAATCTACCTATGTTTGACTCATTATGGGGCTGGTCATCTCAAACATACGACTTTGTTTAACATTGCCAAGTTGGATGGCACCAACTATGGCTATTGAAACTCTCAAATATGGCAGGTTTTGGTGCAAAATTTGCTGATTAAGCCACTAAGAAATAAGGATATTATACCCAAGAACATGGATGATGATGGCTAGGCTGATTTAGATGCACTATTCAAGTCCACTATCATTTTATCACTCTCTCAAGAGGTCCATAATAATGTTGTTGAAGATGAAGATTAGAGTGCATGGAATCTATGGGAAAAGATTCAGGAACCTTATACAAAGGAGAGCCCTCCTTTGTAGATGTATTGGCTTAAATAGTTTATGGATCTCCACATGAAGGAGGGGACCTCATTGTCTACTCACTTTAGCCAATTTCATTGAAGAATCTACTTCAATAGGGTATTAAGTTTCAAGATAATCTACATCCTTTGTTTCTGCTTGGCACTTTACCTGAGTTTTGGGATGTATTTCACACTATCATTTGTACCAATAAACTTGATGGGCAGAAATTGAAAGATGTAGAGAGTGTTTTTTGGACTGAAGAAATTAAGAGGAAAAACAATAACGCTTCCCACAGTTCACATGCTTTATTCGTTAGAGGTGGAAGAAGTGGCAAGAAAGATAATGATCATCATAAGGACTCTCAAAAGTCCTAGTCTAAGTCACGTGGATACAGCAAGTATTGTAGATGTAAGTCTAATCTTACATGCCATTATTATGGAAAAATAGGACACATACAACTACAATGCCATAAGATGCCCGATGACAAGCACAAAGAAAAGGGGAAAGAGAAAGTGCAGGAGAAATCTAATGATCACATTATTATATGTGCAAAGTCCAATGTAAAGATTGAGGAGATAAATGTCATGCAACTTGAGGAGTATGATGGTGACTACATATTAATTGCCTCTTCATGTGATGCCTCTCAACAACAGCTAACCGCAGCTCAATCTATGCATGCACAATGTTGGCTCTTGGATTTGGGTGCATCTTTTCATTTGACTGCCTACCATGAGTGGTTTCATACCTATCGTGGTGTATCTAGTTTTGTGCACTTAGGTGATGATCGGTCTCTCGCTATTGTTGGCATTAGTGATATCACTCTATTGTTTCCCACTTGTAGCACTTTTGTTATGCATCATGTACATCATATATCCACATTAACTAAAAGCCTTATGTCTGCTAGGCAACTTGATGATGTAGGTTATCATATATGCTTTGGTGATCCTCCATGGAAGATAACTCATGGCAGGCTTGTTCTTGCAAGAGGCGCCAAGTGTGGCAGACTCCCTCTATCCCTTGGTTGTATCTGGTACTATTGACCATGTTTTTTCAATGGGTTCTATCTCACATGTATCTCTCTGGCATGCTCATCTTGGGCATATATCGCTTAAGGGAATGAAAATTCTTAGTGCTTTGTAGTATCTTCTACCTTTTGACTACTCACATTTTGAGTTGTGTAATCACTATTTATATGGCATGCAGATAGGAATTCACATAAAAAGTCTAGTATTCAATGCATGGTGAGCCTTTGGCACTTGTGCATTCAGATGTATGTGGATCCATGGTGTGTCAATCATTAGGGGATGGAAAGTACTTTGTCACACTTATTGACGATTATTCATATAAGGTTTGGGCTTATCCCATAAAGCAGAAATCTGATGTCTTGGTCATCTTTCAACATTAGCTTGCTCTGGCAGAGAATCAGCCTGAGCATAGGCTACAATGATTAACAATAGATAATGGGGGTGAGTACATCTCACATGCCTTTGAGCATTTTTGTGACAAGTGAGTTATTAAGCGTCACTTGACTGCCCCTTACACCCCTCCCTAGAATGGTATGGCTAAGTGCATGAATAGGACTATCTAGGAGAGGGTCCGCAATATGCTTAGCTAGGAAAGCTTACCACAACATTTTTGGACTGAGGCAATCTCTACTATCATGCATCTCATTTAACAGGTCATCTTCCAATGGTATTGACTTCTAGATTGTTGAGGAGGTATGGACAAGAAAGCCTCCCTTATATGCTCATTTTCATGTCTTTGGATGTGAGGCTGTAATATGCCGCCTGAGCTATTCCTTGGTGGTATGTTCTTAGTAGCCCATCAAGAGATGTCCTAGGAAGCGCCACCCACGATTTTGATAAAACCCTCAGAGTTTTCTAACTAGGCTCGCTTGAGTCTACCCCGTAGTGGAAGTTCAAGCCGCTCCCACAAGGATTCAACCTGAGTTTTTTTGGTCAAATCTATTGCTAGTTGCTAATTAATATTAGCGGATTCTAAGGTGATGTGAGTCAGTCATTTTGGTTTCTAATAATCATTCAAGTGTGATTTTTATTCCTTCTTGGGAAAGCTCTCGACTTACCGAGATCACCTAGCCATAGGTCCCATCTTCCCGCTTCCCTCGAGAGAGTAGTTCTAGTTATTTAATTACCTACCCCTTTAGGTTCAACATATAAATTAGCTTCCTTGAATTATCTCTTAATACAAATTCGTTACACGCCCTTATTTCACAACACAAAAACAGAGTAAAGCAATTCCTTCTTAATAGTTCCTTTCAGAAAAATGACTTTTACAATGTCTTTTGTTTGAATTATTATTCTCTCCAAGTTTTGTTCCCCAATTAGTATAGGAACTTCCAGAAGATAGTCTAGATATCGAAGGTTAGTTGGTAGTTCGTAAGAGCCTAAGGAGTTTATGACTAGAGTCCCCTAATATCCTCACCTCCTCCTGCCGACTAGAGTTCCCTACTACGACAAGACCTTTCATGTCACGATTGGTCTAAACTCACTAATGCAAAACAAAAAAAAGAAAAACCCCTTGGAGTAGGTTTTATTCACACTAGCCTTGGGGAGGTCTAGCGCCATCAAGAACACTGCCTAAGTTGGCGTTATGTTTTCACCAAAATATTACCTCAATCTGTGATATTTTGTACTCAGTCATCCATATTTTAGCCTGATGATTTTAGGAAAGATCAGTACCTAGTTTGCAATCACAAACATCTTACTTCGAATGCATTATACATAAAATTTTAACTAGTTTATTTCCAAGACAAATCTTTTCTTTCCAAAAATAATAACATCACGGTAAATTAGCATAAGTGGCAATACCTTCCAATAGTCTTCCTGGATTGCCTCTTCCTTGGGGATTAGTTTGGATTGAATTTAAGCAAGAATTTCATACTTGAGGATAACTCTCTTGGAGTTTCGTGTCTTTACCCGCAATAAAAGAAAATCCTGATTAGTTTAATTACGAACAATATCATTTGGCAATTGCATCTCAAGGTCTCTTATATATCGAGGATTAGCATTTATGATTTATAGATTTCATTTGATCAACACAAAAATGAGAAATGTTAAATATTTTAAGGACACAGTACCTTCCTTATACTCGCATAGGTTCATCTTGTACAGACTCAAGTTAACCTTTGGAATCGTGGTTAATAATTCCTCAAAGAAACTATATGCATGAATAGAATAAAATCTTATTTTTTGTATGCAACTTCTGCTACCTATTCATGGGATAAATGCATGTTAGTTGCTTTTATTTAAGAAAATTAGTACTTAAAGATCCATGATGGGTGCTTGGTTGATATATTCACGCTTCGTTTGTAATCCCTGTACACTCGCCATTCTATTTATAGTAATTGTATCCGCAGTGTTATTGGCAGCTCTTGCCTCCGCGTGACTTTCGTAGCTTTCTTCTTTGGGGCCATGGTCTTTAATCGCAAGACCACAAAAAAAGAGGGAATTGGTGAAGGAGCTTGGAGGCAATTAGATTGACGAAATTTTGATTGATGGGGGGGAAAGCAATCACCAAGAATTTCGAGAAATCAAGAAGAGTCTTGATTCCACAGGGGGGAATAGGATAGAAGGGATGGAGGAATTGAATTTGAGAGCTTGCAGAGTATCCTCCTTGTCTTCTTGATGAGAAATTCTCGTGCTCGTGCTTCTCTTTCCTTGCTCCCTCTTATTCTATAGTCCTGAGTAGAGCCTCTCCCCTCTTGCTTAGACTACTCTCAATGGCTCCACATGCCTCTTATTTATGGGGCTAAATTAGAAAGGAAGGATTGTGACTAAGAAAAAGAGTTCTTTATGGAGGGGATATTGGCAAAATCAGCAATTTGATACTCAGATCACAAATCTAATGGTTTCGTTGGCTCTGAAATGGGGATAAAACTCCAAGACACTTGCTTAGAAATCTTCCAGATCACTCCTCCCTATTTAGAGTGTTATTTACTGTCTATAAACTACGATCACAACGCACGCGATTTCGCCAATCCTTCTTTTTTTGTATTAAATCTCCAAAACTGGCTGAAAAAACCACTTGCTTTTTTTTACATGATACCCTATTTAGAAAATTTCATAGCTTTTTAGGATATTTACAGTAAATAATATCCAAAATATCAAAAATATGCTATCTTTTTCCAAAAATCTAGTATTTTTGGACCACTAATGACTAATATGACTCATAACTCTCGTTCACACGGTAACTTCTGTGACGGGTGGCTACAATCCTTGTCAATCTAAAAATTTTTAGGTTACAATCCTTGAATCTTTTTGCTCAAGATCTTCTCTATTTAATGATTTTAGAGTTCTTGAAGGGAAGAGAAAGAGTGAGTTCATGGAGACACTGACATTATTGATTGTTACACAAGTGAATTAGGTTCCAAGATGGAATCTTGGACTCATAAACACAATCTTGTGTATAGAATAACAATGACACAGAGACTTTATTGAAGGACAAAAGTACTATGACATTGCATTAGAAAAGAGAGCAAGTACAATGCTTTATAGGAAACTGAATGGTAGCACTTCTCCTACTGTGCTTATGGGATTCTAGTCCTGAGCCCTCACTACTCCTTCCAAAGAGATTGAAGTAGGTGTGATTGCAAATATCTCAACACCCCTCCTCAATCACAACCAGAAGTGTGGGCACAACTGCGAAGTGTGGGCACACCATAAACATGGCAAAAACACCAGAGGCTATCGCAGAAAAGGATAAGTGTGGGTACCATAAACATGATGGACATCCAAAGGCTGTAACAGGGGCCTCGCAAAGTGTACAGAGGCTGTAGTACAAGGCTACATGAGAAGTTTACAAGTTTATGTCCGAAGCATTAGGGCTAGGCAGTATAAGGCTAAAAAAGTCTATCCGAATAGGACTGATGAGGTTTGTCCTTCTCCTGCTGGTGATCTTCTTCTTCTTTTTCTTCTTCTTTTGCTCCATGTTCTTCTTCTTCTTTAATAGCAACTAGATAGGCCTTTTGGGACCTCTTTCTGGCGTGGCAGAACTTCTCGATGTGTCTAATCCTTTTGCAAAAATCACAAAAAAGTTGCTCCTTCTTGCATTTGTACCTGTTGCCAACATATAATGCTTGTTCATCTCTAGAGGTGCTTGGTTCTTTCTTAGTTTTAAGCTTCTTTTCCTCCTCTAATAGTGATGCATGGATATCAATAAGCTCAGGGTTTGGCATATTGATTAGAGTTGTTGATACATTATTATATTCATGAGGCAAACTTTTAAGTAGAACACCAATGCAAGCATTTTCTTCCATTCTAATGTTGATTCTTGTAAGCCAGGTTAGAAGTCCTTCCATGTAATTTAAATGTGTGGCAAGTGATGTGTTGGACTTTATTTCAAGCCTGAAATTTTCAATCAAGAGACCATACTTTGATGACTTAGACTGTGCACCAAACAAAGTGTCAAGTCTCTTCCATGTATCCTATGAAGTATCACAATTATCCACATGGTGGATATAGCTATCGTCTAGCTCCAGTTTGATAATAGCATGAGCCTTATCATCATTCTTTTTCCAAGTTACTACAAGGTCTACATCACGAGGTTTCTTCTCTTTGCCACTGGTGATAGCCCAAAGGCCCTTCTTCATTAGGATGAGCTTTATGCGGGTTTGCCAGGTGTGAAACCCGACCCCTTTGAAGCGAACTATGGGAGAGTCCTTGCCCATGCCGGAGTTGGAGGATTAACATCAAATCAGCTTCAAAATTCTTAGATTTCAACAGCAAAAGACTTGATCTTGAATGTGCTTGATAAGCACAAGTGCCAAAAGACACTAGATTAATAGTATCTAGAGATACTGAAGCTTGTGGCTTGAAGCTTGAGGCTCCTTGATTTTATGCTAAACAAAGTGCTGGACAACTTCAAATTCAGTGGATTAGAGTGATAGGCATATGATTTGAGTAGCATGGGAGAGAAAATGAAGAATTTCAAGAGCTTGATGTTGAAGATGGCTATGGATTGAATTAGGGTTTCTTTAGTAGCTTGATTTTTGAGTTGCAGCACACGATATGCACAACTATTTGGAGTGATACTTGGTGGGGAATTAGCTTATACCTAGGACTTCAAAAGCCCCATACGTGTAGGAAGAATCCGCGATGCTATCCTTTGATCGCCGCAATGTGTTAGGGAATAAGCATTTGAAAGCCTGGTTGTGCACAGCACGTTGCTGATTTGAAAATGATGTTTGAGCACTTTAGGATCAATCACCTTTGCATGTGCATGAAACCATGGTATCGAAATGAAAAACCTGGATGCATAGCACTTGTTTTCAATGACAATGACCCACACTTGAGTGTGGAAAGGCATCCTAAGCCGTAGGATAGACGTTCCTTTCTTGGGGGATTATTTAGTAAGGACACATGGTGTTTCCTGGATTACTTTCGAAATGGAAGAGTGGAGTTTGTTCGTTTGTTTTATATGTTGAGCAGTGCATCAAGGGGCTAATCCTTGCGATGTAGGAGAGTTGTAGTGGGGCCGCGGTGTTTCTACCGAGAGGTTGCCTCCCATGTATGTAATTGTCGTGGTATTTATTGCCAAAGTGTAAGGGTTCTCCCTCTGTGGAGTTTATAGAAAGGGAAACGTTGGAATACAAAACTATAAAAACTATAAACACATAGATTAGGCTTTAGGGCAGTTTGTCCTTTAGCAGTAGATTGACGCTCCTAGTCCGCGAGGCTATGAGGGTGTGTTTGTTTGTTATGAGTATGAGGTCCGGCTAGTGCCATAGCCAGTGCCGGCCCATTTCAGGTCCCATCAGTGGTGCGCCTCTGCCGAGAGCTGCCAACAAGTGGTGGTTCTCGAATCTAGGGTTTTTAGGGATCAAAAAGTTGGTTTATGTCCTCTGACAAGGACCGTCAAGCCGAAGTACAAAAAGTAGAATGTGTTGAGAGGGCTAGACGGCGGTTGGAGATTGTAAGTCGCTATTCTCCTCAAAGGAGTAGCTCGATACGTATAAGAGGCAGTGGTCTTAGTAGCCCAACTGTTGCACATAGTCCTTTAGGTGCAGGAGAAAGCATAAGTTCTTCCTCTCTTCCACCAAGTCAACCCACTTTAAGTGGGGGTGTGATTCCATCAGTCCAAACTCCTATTATCAATTCGATTGTCGCCATGGCACAACCCATTGCAATTCTTGTAGGGACGTCGGATCTGCCAGCTTTAGGAGTGCCTTTGCCCATTTTTAATGGGTTAGTCGAAGAAGATGTGGAGTTTCACATTTGTGAATTCCAAAGATTAATTTTTAATTACCATATCCAAGATAAGGGACATCTTATGATGTTCTTTAACATGACATTAAAAGGAAGGGCTGCAATATGGTATCATAGCATAGAGACTGGAACCATAACCATAATCAACCAATTCTATGTAGCTTTTCGAGGAGAATATGCCCTTGAAAGAGGTGGCCAATACTAGTTGCGTGTTTTGAATGTAACACGCCAAGACCCCCATGAGAATGTCAAAACACGGTATGCTCTATTTTATGAAAGAATTTTGCTTGTTTTTTATTGTTCATGGTCTAAATGGTGTGCACATGGGTTGAAATTTTATTTGAATGTTCCTTGCATTATATTTGAGAGTTGCAATCACTGTTATGTAGAACCCGTATTGATTTACAGAAATTATAAATTTTCAAAACTTTGAAAACATTAATTTTGATGAAAATTGATAGTTTATTTGCTTTTGATTGGGAAAAAATGAGTGAACATGGAATAAAATAAGAAAAAAGACCAAGTTTCAGTTCCAATGATTAGTCATTAAAAAAACACAAGAAAATACCTATTTTTTTAATTAAAAATAAATAGAAAAATAGGAAAAAATGGGTTTCTTGCGTACGAAAAAATTAGAAAAATAAGATCTATGTATGCGAATGTCTGACGGGGCTGAAGAATGAGGTTAAGCCTTAGTTTGGCCCTTTTTTCTTGTGTTAAAGTGCATATTTATTACTTTTACATACAAAAAATGACATAAAAGAACCTCTACACCTATCCAATGCAGCAAAATTTAAATAATGAGGGGGAGGATGATGTTATACAATAGTTTAAGCATTGAAATAATACAAAGTCTAATTTTTCTCTTTATGCATAACATTTAGGATGCAATTTGTTTAGAAATAATGGATCTAGCAGCAGGAGGTTTGCCTTGGTGCTAGGTTCCTACAACGAAGCATTGCGTATTAGCGGAAATTCATTAAAATGACTATTTTTGCACGACACATAGGCTGATTTTAAACCATAATTGTTTGTGCACAAAATAAAGCATCCACCATTGCATGAATCATACACATAGTATCTATTCTTGGCATGCATAACAATTGATTGAAGTATAAATGACCCACGCTGGAGAGAGTAAGACACCCAAGCTATAGGTCTAGACGGTGGGCCAAAGGGACAAGTAAGTGAGGACTGGTACATTCCTGGAATGATATAATATTGGTACCAAGAGCAGAGTCTGTTTCGTATGTATTATATGTGTTAGCGACGCATCGAGGAGCCAATCCCCAAGGTGTAGGAGGGTCGTAGTGGGGCCTCGGCAAATCAGCCCAGGGGTACATCCTATGTTGTTCTACGTGGTGAATTACACCAAAATGTGTAGAGTCTCCCTCTGAGGAGTTTGATAAGGTTAAGGGTTGGACTACAAAACATGATACAAACGCAAAATGTATGTACGATGGCAGGGCAATGTGTCCTGTAGACGCTCTTGACCGCGAGGCCGTGGGATTGTCTTGTGCATGTTAGAGGTCCGTGGCTAGTGCTATAGCCAGTGCCGGCCCATTTTAGATCCCATCAATGGTGCATCTGCTGGGAGCCGCCAACAAGTGGTGGTTCTCGAATCTAGGGCTTTTAAGAACCAAATATTCAATTTATGTCCTCTAACAAGGACCATCAAGCCGAAATACAAAAATAGAGTATGCTGAGAGGGGTAGATGGTGGTTGGAGATTGTAAGATGCTATTCTCCTAAAAGGAGCAGCTTGTTATGCATAAGTGGCAGTGGTTCTAGTAACCTAAGTGTTACGAGTAGCTCTTCGAGTGCAAGTGGAAGTCTTGGTACTTCCCTACTTCAGGTTAATCAACCCACTTCAAGTGGGGGTGTAGTTGCACCTACACAAACTCCCGTTGTCAATCCGGTTGTAGCCCTGGCACAACCCATCGCAATTCCAACACGTACACCGGATTTACCGACATTAGGAGCACCGTTGCCCATTTTCCATAGGTTAGCAGAAGAAGATGGAGAACTCCATGTTAAGGAGTTTCAAACGCTCATGTTCAACTATCGGATCCAAGACCAAGGACACCTAATGATGTTCTTCAACATGATGTTAAAAGGAAGAGTGAAAGTATGGTATCACGGTCTAGAATCCAGAACTATAACAGCAGTGCCCAATTCTTTACGGTTTTCCATAGAGAGTTTGCCCTTGAGAAGGGTGTTCACTAGTTGTGATTAGAAAGAAGAATAATAATAAAATCCGTCTTTATGTAGACTTTAGAGAGCTAAATAAATATATTGTTAAAGATTACTACCCATTGTCATTTATTGACCAAATTTTGGATCAATTGGTGGATAGGGACATTAGGGGAGTTTTGAGGTCTCGAAAATGCCTTTTAGGATGTGGAGAGAGAGTGCTCTAGACCAATAAGAGCAAAGCCTCCGTAACGGAACTTCTAATTAAAAAAAAGTAAAAAATCATTTTACAAAAATATATAAATATGATAATATTACGAATTTGTATTTTTATTATGTATTTTTAGTCTCTTATATTCGTGATTATGACATATTTTGCATTAATGGCATAGAGTCTCGGCTACTTTTATTTAATGATGTTTCTAGATTAATGATAATGACTGATGTAATCGAAATTCAAATTGGTGAAAAGCATGGCGCTCAGTTTTTTCCCTCCTTTCTTTTATTCCTCTATTGTTTTTCCCTCCGTTATGATAGCCTAGTCCTCTCTGTGTGTGTGTGTGTGTGTGTGTGTGTGTGTGTGTGTGTGTGTGTGTGTGTGTGTGTGTGTGTGTGTGTGTGTGTGTGTGTGTGTGTGTGTGTGTGTGTGTGTGTGCATGTATCTCTCTCTTCTACCATGGATACAGAAATTCGACCTTCAACAAGGCGTCCAAGCTCCCAAATCACATCCATATCAGTGTTTAACTCATTCCAAACTGATGGAAGATGGATTCCTACTATCATTAGCAAAGGTAGTTGGATCACCATGCAACAAGAAAAACGTGGAAAAAGGCAAAGACATGAGAGCTCGTTTATCTCTGCTTGGAAGGGCAGAATCTGAGATTTTAAGCTTGGAGCAAATAAGAATAGTATCAAAGAGGTACTAGTGCAACATGTGTTCATGCATAGAGAGCTGTGTTTGAAACCTGGATCTTCAAAGCTTCCAATGCATAGACCAAATTGTAAGAATTTGATTCTTAAAGTTTTTCCTTTCTTAAACATGGTTTAGGTTTTTCCATTATAATATTTGTTTGTCTTGTAGATGTCTATCCCTCTAATCTTGAGGAATGGCAACCAGTGGAATCTATTATTGATGTTATTGATGTTATACATGGTTCAATTAGAGAAGAAATGTATAGAGGTAGAAAGAAGACAGAGCTTGCAGAGAATGGAATATTCTTTTATGACCATTCTTATGTTATTCCTATGCGGTGTTGCCAATGGGGATCAATAAAACTCCTTCCTTTGCCAGATTTTTCAAGCTTTGAGTGGCCTTTGCCAAGTCCAGCTACTAGTGAGGGCTATAGATGTAAGATATTTTCTGAGATCCAGAAAGCACTAAAATCTAATATCTCAAGTAGGCTAAGCAAAGTTACTTTATTTATGCCTATTAATATATTTATTGATTTCTTCTCTAATATGGAGATAAGAATAACAAAAACCATGCTTTCAGTGAAGAGACTAACATATGATCATATCATACAATTTTTTGATGAAGGATGGGATATAAGGATAGAAGGAAAAATTATATGTAAGATAGATCAAGACTCTATAGCTTGTAAATATATGATTGCTACTCAAAATTTTATCCTTAGCTTTTACTATAGTCGATGGCATTTTGTTGGTAGTAGTCTAGTTGCTTTAGACCAGAATCTTAATGACTTCAGCAAGGATCCTATTGTGGATCTTGATATTTGGTTCAACGAGGATATTATTGCAATCTTAAAGATCAGAAAATCATGTACGCTACATCAAGTGAGGATGGATTTACAAAATGAAGACATTGAACTACCATGCTCCTTTGTATTCCAACTTGACAAGAAACGAGTAAGTTTTCACATCATATTATATCTACTTAGATGTATATCAAGATCTCACTTTCTAACTAACAAACATTTGTAATTTATTTTTTGCAGATATCGAAAAGGAGAGAAAATAAAATACACTGCAATGACATTCAAGAAAAGATATCTTTACTATCAATATAAAATACATGTACAAATTTTGTAGCAGATGTCTATCTGCCATCTCTATGAGATATACAAGGGCTGAAGGGCAAATTTCTATATATGAAGGCCTACAAGGCGATATGGCAAAGCTATTTCTTTTTTGGAGAACTATCCTTTCTAGGAGTTCTTTTGCCTTGCTTTGATGTCTTGGGTATAGAAGGTGTTGAAGCTGTGGATTTGCCTTCCGTGGTTATAGGCACCGCATCTCCTTCATGGTGCAAATCCCCACCAATCTCTGTTGTTGGTTGTATACAATTGACCATCATATACTTCAAGAGCTTTGCTCTGATGTACCAAATATGCTCAGATGTATAGCAATCCTTCGAAAACTGTCACACATTTATAGAAAAAAGAGTTTTAGTTCATTATTGTTCTTACAATAGACTATATTTTTATCATCAATGGACTATTTGCAATTAATATCTATCTTAAAGTTTAGCATCTTTCATATTACCTTTACATGTTTATCATCATTAAGATAAACAAAGTTAACCATTCTTCTAGCATTTGCAATCACCCTCCAGCCACAAGAATGGCTATCATCCTGATGGGGACACTGCAACCACCAACACAAAGTAAAACTATAAAGAGGACGAATGGTAGTTCATAGAATAAACTCATGTTTCAATTATTTTAATGAATAACTTACCGCAACTTGTCTATATTGCATTGTTGCAAGCAAATCAGATGGCATAGGGGGTCTTTTCTCTAGCTCTTCAATTAATCTTTTGGCACCTCTGTATATAAAATATGTTGAAATTTAGAGTACTTACAAAAAAAAGAATTGAAATATCAAGGAGCCCTTGGATAATATAACTTATAATTTAGCATTTCCATGGCTTCCTTTCATAGAGTTGATTAAAAAGCATTGCTTATCCACAAGGTCTATTGCAATCAAGCTCCAATGAGAACTAAAAGCAATCATATCTCAACAAATTAGTAGGATAAAATCTCAAAAACTCTAATAGAATATTGAATCACTTACTTTTCATTATATGGAATTATAAGCAGCTCCAAAGTATGGAAGTCAATCAAATTGAGCCAGTGCTCAATAAAACTTGCATCAAGCTCATTCCTCATAAAGAATGAGACAGATGGATCAAAAACCTCAATTTTTTGTTGTATATCCAAAGGAAACTCATGCATTATACACCTAGAAAAGGCATAGAAATAGTGAGTATAAACAAGAAAAATCTTATTGCTAAAAAAATATCAAAAAGTATAAGTAATTATGGATGGACATACCTTAGGCCAGCAAGAATAAGAGTGTCATTTACTTCTCTTCTTTTATCCTTAAGAATCTGAACACATCCAGCATCAAAGGAGAGAACCTCAGTTCTTTTGCCTAAGTCACCAGGTAAGGAACAAAACACACTGAATCCTTTTGGATTAGTTGCTTCAAGAAGGGTGGCTAGCTCATTTTCAAAGGACTCTAGTTGCTCTATTTCCCTTTCTTCAACCCTTTGCTTCCTATACTCTCTCCATTTATCTGCTTGTTCCTCTTTAGCCTTCTCCTCTTTTTCATGTTGCCTTGTATCCTTCTCATGGGTGACATCCTCAACCCTGACACCAGAATCATCTTTCTTTCTTCTAGCTGGGGGCACATTAAGGATATTAAATGTCTTCATATCAGTGAGGGGAATTGGCTCAAGGACCTTTGAAAATCTATATCTTAGCCTCCTAAGAATTACCATGTCCTTGTCCATGAGTGTGAGCCTATGAGCATGAGCAGCACAAATGTAGGCATCTTGGAAAAACTCAATTAGAAAATCCTCTGTGGCTTCTTGTATACAATTAAGAGCTGTTCTTGTCCATCTGAAACTATCCAAACTATATCTGTCACAAATTTCCCTGACAAGCCTCTGAAAAGACAACTTTGGAATTGCATTGTCAAGAGCATTTACTGCCTTCCTAATCTCCCTTAGACACCTGACATTTTGAGAAAACCTTCTCCTTGGCTTTGACTTTCTAGAGAGCCTCTGAGGCTTTGAAGACTGATGAATCTTTGATGCTAAATCCCTCGGATCAATCTTCCCTTTTCTTGCTGTTGACTTAGTCCTAGCCATCTGCCAAAAAAACATATGTTACTTCTTCTCCAGCATGTAAAGCAAAACGCGAGTCCCAGACAAGAGTTATCTATGCTGCATGGCGTTTTCTCGTATCAGCTGAATTTTTCTCTAGTGAAACGCGAGTGTCAAGCAAGGCGCCTCCTTGCAGCTGCTTCTTTTCGCGTTTCACCGGACTTGTTGTCCATTGTTACCAGTGAAACGCGAATTTAAGCCAGGAAACCTGCTTGAAGTACCTTATTTTCGCGTTTCACCGGACAGCTCATGAATAGCATAAAAATTGACAATGTGAAACGCGAGTGTCAAGCAAGGCGCCTCCTTGCAGCTGCTTCTTTTCGCGTTTCACTGGACTTGTTGTCCATTGTGTCCAGTGAAACGCGAATTTAAGCCAGGAAACCTGCTTGGAGCACCTTATTTTCGCGTTTCACCGGACAGCTCATGAAGAGCATAAAAATTGACAAAACCAAGAAAAAAGAGCTTTGATCCAAGGAAATCTTTTAAGATTACTTAAAATATCCATAGGGAGGAAAGAAACAGGCACCGAGAGCATGGAATGCTCAGATAAGTAATTATTAACAGCAGCATGGATTTCAGATAGCTCATGCAGATCACAGTAAGATTTCCTTAAATATCTACAATATTAAGGAATGCTTTCACTGTGGAAAAAATTCTTTTGTAGTGGTCATGAGCTAATAATAACATAAAGGATTAAGGAAAAATATTAAAACAATGCATTGAATGGAGCTTGTTATTGAAAAGCAAGATGCAGAAACCATACCTTCTTTTCAGCTTGTTCTTCACAATCTCAGCCTAAAGATGACAATATACTTGAAGGTTTGCTTTGTTGGAGAAGCAGTGAAATGCTTGGAGATTGGAAGGAAATACTTGGAGACTGGAAGGAACACCAAAAACAAAGATGGAGTAGCGATGAAATGCGATGAAAGCTGAAGGCGGTGAATTTGCATGGACTCAACGTTCTTCGCAAAGTGTTAATAACACACGTGTGACGTACTCTCGCTTATCGAAATTTTTTATTTACTTGGAAAAGGGTTATTTAACACACGTGTAACGTATTTTTGGAAAAAGAGAATGCGCACGTCTTCTGAGGAGTTTATTACACTGTGTTAAGTCAGACACGTGTACACGTATTTTTCCATTATTACACAAACTTTTTCGTTGGAACTATCACCACATGCTTAACGGTCGATATAAAAGCATTTCAAACCCATTTCTCCGACATTGTCTTCTTCTCTGCCAAAATTTCGTCTCGACTTCCCTTCAAGGTCCTTGCATCCTGTGTGGAGAGCAGTTCAACAATCTTTGATAGGTAACAATTTTTTTTATTACAAGCATTTTAACAAAATAAATTTGATTAATATAGAAAGAATGTTTTATAACACTTAAACAATTAAAGATGTTATGTGCTTTCTATCTTTCAAAAGCAGCATAGCTTTTCCAAAAATGATTATATCATCAATTTGTGTGTTTCCATAGAATTTATTTATTGTTCATGTTTCCTTTCTTCATTTGCAATTTTTAACAAGTAAAACGCGAGAAAATGTATCTGTTGATGATATTTTGCTTAGTATCGCGTTTCACCGGCCACATTTTAGAATAATTTTTGTCTTCAAGCTAGTGTCCGATGAAACGCGATTCCTTCACAGGCATTTGCCTTTCACACTTGAATTTTCGCGTTTCACCGATCAACTAAAAAAATTCTCCTGTTTTGATTTTTTTGTCTTGGAAAATCAATGTTGGGGCCTCTTTCCATGATATCATCTTGTTTTATTGGATATTGGTTCTTTTCTGCTTTTTTTTTTCAGGGATAAATATTTTTCTGGTCAAAATGACAAAGAGGAAGCTATCTCTGGAAGGAATGGATGAGGAGGAGATAATTGAGACATCTGATGATAGGCTCTTTGATTTTTTACACATCACTAGAAATTCTTCCAAGTTTTGCTATATCAGGGAAATTTTCAATGTTCCTTTTGATTTGAAGGAGTTATTGGAGGATCTTGATGATAAACTTAAGGAGTACAGATGTTTTTATGATAGACATGTGCAAGGTTTGGAAGTCAATGGATTTGTTCATTATAGTGATGTCATGGGAGCCACCAATACATCCATGTCAACTTTGCTCAGCAGGTTCAACCTCATTGATGAGGAATTCAGAAAGAAAGAAACATGTTGCCCTTTCCACAGGTACCAACACCAATGCCTTCTAATCCACAAGGACGTTGGATTTATTGTGTATCTTCAGTACATGGAAAATTCTTCTCCAGATATAGACCAACAGAGAAAGCTAGAGGATATTGCAAGTATGGATAAGGAGGTCGAAGAGAAGGAGGAGATGTTCCAAGAAGATGTTGAGAATCAACTTGTCCAAGGTTTTGATGTAGGTTTATTCAAGAGTGACAATATCACAATGGTGGAAGAAAAGGAGATTGAGCCAAGTGCACAGGTTAATGAAGAAGGTCCTCTTGCCTGTGTTCCAACATTTCCCACTTATCTTATCAACAAGAAGAGATATGTGTTGCTAAATGATATTCAACATCTTTTTGATCTTAGAGAAGATTATTGCTTAGCAATCCTTGCAGGTTGGGGAAAAAATGACATGAATTTTATAGGTTATGAACAAGAACCACTAGCAAGTCTTGATGTTGAGGGAGAGATTTTCCAAGATAGCTCTATAGCCTTACATACATGTATTAATCAGATCATAGAATACGAAAAGGGGGGGCTACCTACAGAAGAAGAGTTCTTGCAGGTCCAGAAGAAACTTCATATTGATGATGTAGGGTATGAAGAGAGATTGAAGTCTCCATCAGATGAGAAGCCCAAGAGTTCAATAAATCTTTATGATGATAGTCTTCTTGAAGAAGATGAACACCCTAAGGTATGAAATATAATTCGAAGTTACCCATTGAGTTTATGTTAGACTTTATTATGCATTATAGATAAATATCTTATATTTTGTACTGTTGTGGTTTGTTCTATAGATTGAGATTGAAGATCTGGACAACTTTCTTGGAAGGGCCAAGGGCTCTAGGCCAATGAAGCTTGGAAAAAATCAAAGCCTTGGCCATTATATTGGAAACTTAAACAATCAAACAATTGTAATATATCATAGTAGATTGTCAAGCTCTCCAAGTCTACCAATGATGGCTTTGAGAGCTATCTCAAAGGTTATTGGATCTCAAGTTTTCAGCAGAGGTTTGGACAAGATCATTTTGGTGGAGAAGGAAGAAGCCATAAGAGTTTTTGGCTTTATGCCTGGATACAGTGGATCTAGAGCTGGATATTTTGGAGTTCTTGGCTCCTATTTGCTCTCTTATGTAGGAGATAGTAAGAATTTGAAGCTTCTTCCAGGCTATCGGAAACAAGAGTTTTTGAAATACAGAGGTCTTATTGAGTGGGATGAAACAAAAGATTCCTCTAGAGGCCCTGTCGAGCTACCTGAAACCAAGGACTCCACTGAAGGCCCTGTCGAGGTGCCTGAAACTAAGGACTCTTCTGCAACACAATCAGACTAGAAGATGCCAAAGATTAAGGGTTTCTTGAAACCCATCTTTTCCCAACTCTTTGTTTGGTTTGTAACCATTCTGTAAATCTTTGCTTTGCGCAAGAATTTAAATATCTATCTTTTCTTCTTTGGGTAACAATTTGTATAGTCCTTGCTAAAGATGATGTATTGCTTGATGTGGTTGTATCTTTAAGCTTGAATTTATGCCAAATTTGTCGATAGAACCATTGAAAGACCTCTAATAAACTGTTGGCTTTGTGTCTTCCACCTCCATGTCTTGTATGTCTGAAATATTTTGTTCTTGCTTGATAATGTGATTTTTCCATACCTTGGGTTGACCAGATAGATAGAGATCCATATTGTTTAATAAAGTATGGAGCATGGTTGTATAGAATATGCTGCATAGTCAACAAATAAGGAAAGTTATTAAAAAACATTATATGAGTTCGACAATGAAGAAATAAACATATACAAACTTCTTACCATATAGTGAGTAAAGTGTTGATCACCCCAAGCTTCTGTCATCGCCTTTTTGAAAAGGTTCAATTGGTTTTTAAAGTCTTTGAGATCATCGTCATTCCATTCAGTCTTATCACAATAAAAAAACACTTTGTCTAGTGTTTCCCAAACTTTAGCTTTTCTATTTCGAGCTTGTCCATTATCAGTGTGATCCTTAACTGCATTATGTAGGGATTTCCACTGATTAAATTTAATAGTTGAGCCACCATTTCTCGAGTTTATCTTGCCAAGTCTCCCATGAAAGCCTAGAAACCTTCTAGCCTTCACTCCACCAATAGATGGTTTTTTTGGGACACAATTACCATCCTTAGACTTTTGAAGATCTGGTTCAATAACAACATTGCCACCATGCAAACCAATTGCAGAGAGAACTTTTTCAACCTTTGTTATAGCATCTGTTCTAGTTGATAATGGCTTCAACTTCCATGCAAATCCTATATAGAGATGAACAAGCTTTTCGATTATCCTGCAAAGTGCATGAAGTGTACAAATATGGGCATTCGCTAAAGGAATGTCCAAGACTGGTTTAAACTGTGGATCCTTATTGTGCCTAGAGGGAGCTCTATTCCAATTGCTTGAGTTTAACTCTACAGCTGGTGACATGCAGTATAAGCAAGGAGATCTCGAGTTAGCTCCCTTTGATACATTATACATACATTTGAGTGTCTTTAGGTCACCAGCTATGTGCCACTCAATCCTGTAGTTCCCTAATCCTTCAACAAATAGCTCTTCTCCTGCTTGTTGCCTTTGAATAACATTAGGTATTGATGTTTGATGAAAAACCCAATATAGTATATCAAAATTCTCAGTATCTACCTCAAATGCTCCTAGCCACCAGATGTTATATTCAGATTGAACACTAAATGATGTTGAGTGATTGCAATGACTTGACGAAAGTGCTCTATTCATCAAGGTGATAGAGATTCTCTCCAATTTTTTACATTTCAGAATCTCACTTTCATCAAGTTTAATCACAAATCTAGCCACTCCCTGTGCCTCAGCTACTGACAAGTCATAAAATTTTATCATTAAGCATTGTAGGGTGGGCAAGTCAAGGAAAATATTGTTAAATTCATTGAATGTAACCTCCTTTTTCTTGCCCTTGAAGCTAGCCTTGATATGAAAAGGCTCACCTAGAATCTCCATCACTTTGTTATTAACTCTCTGTCTGATAGTCCTAACCACAAATGGTTTCGGAAGTATGCAATTGTGTACCTGTCCTTGCTTCATATTTGATTGTAAAAGTTGGAAAAGTTGCATATAAGCATCTCGACTGATACCAATACTATCCAGTGTCTTTTGTACTAACTCAGAATCCAAAGAATGATCCTTCACAAATGACTCCAAGCATTGTTTCTTTCCTTTTTAAATTTCTTCTTCTCCAAAATATCCTTTGAAACCACTGAAGGAAGAAGATGATAATAAAACTGAGCTGCTTTTAAAGAATCTCTTTCACTTGCATTTGGTTGTAGAAGAGATCTAAGCAAAATTAACATCACAAATCAATGCAAGTAGTTTAAATAAAGCCATATTTAAGATTTTTCAAGTGAAAAAAATATACCTTGCTGCTTGGATCCTTTTACCACAGCCTCCTCCTCCTCGTTTGAGATTCTCAATATTTTTAAGAGCTCTTTGTCGATTTCGAAGGCCTAATAAAGTTTGCTTTTGTTGATAAGCTTTGATACGCTTTTCCAATGAATGAATTTTTTGTTGACGATCCTCTAGCTTCTGCAACAACTCTATATTGTGTTTCATCAAAAGATGATTCTCTAGTCCAAGGATATCCTTGTCTGCAACAGGATTAAGTGTATAACCTAAAAATCCATTGTAGCCATCACCAATAAACCTCATTAATGACGAGCTATTATAGAAAGGAGGAGTGCTATTTCTGCTAGGATCTTTGGGATATAGCTTTCCATCTAACCAAAGATCAATATTCTTCTTTCCTTCAATACATAGCTAAGGATATGATTAGAAACAAGAACGTAAACAAAGAAGAGACTAATAAGGAGAAGAAAAAAAGAAGAGAGAAACGATGGAGAAACGATGGAGGGAGGCAATCGAGTATCCACCAAAATTCAAATTGAATATTACTTTTCACTTTAATGAGGAGAGGTAAGATCTTCATTATGACAACCTTGCCAACTTTATGGCGACCTAGATTTCTAGGTTTGATGTGACCACGAGAATATCACGACAATGATTTATTAACGAATTTTGATATTTTAACTTACCAAAATATAAACCTTTTAAAAATTCTATAAAATGATTTTATTTCGTAAATTGTTTTCTCTCTCTAGGATCTCTTACAGGGCATTTTCGAGACCTCAAAACTCCCCTAATGAATATATTCGTTCATGGATTTCTTTGTAGGGTATAACCAAATGGAGATTATTGAGCAAGACAAGCTGAAAACGACATTTATCACTGTCTTCGGTACCTGCGCGTACCATATGATGGCATTTGGGTTATATAATGCACCTAGTTCATGGCAAAGAATAGTCGACAAGACCTTTGGTGACATCTCCCTAGAGGGGTTGAAAGTATTCATTGATGACCTGGGGGTAGCCACTGTCAGAAAGAGACAATTGATTATTTTGCAGAAGTGTTTTGAGCGTTGCAGACAATTTTGCATAGCTCTCAACCCACGGAAGTGTGTCTTTGGAGTGCCTTATGGGCTATTGTTAGGCCATGTGGTCAATTCGGTAGGGATTGCGATGACTGACCCTGAAAAAATCAAGGTCATAGTCGCCATGAGTCCGCCATGTACTCCAAAGGAAGTGCATAGCTTTCTGTCATCGGTAGGGTATTATTGGAGGTTTATCAATGCCTTGGCAGAAAGAACATTGCCACTGACGAACCTATTATCCTTTAACTGTCAATTTACATGGAGTGATGCTTGCAAAGTATCTTTTGACGATGTGAAGCAAGAGCTTGCCAAAGCACCTGTTTTAAAAGCACTAAAAGGGGCAAAATGTTCTATACATTTTCAGCAGCAGCAACCATGTATAGTATCAGCTGCTTATCCCAAATTTGGGATGAGAAGTGGTACCATCCGATAGCTTTTGCTAGTCGGAAGTTAGGCATATCAGAAATTAACTATACCTATATGGAGAAGTTGTGCCTTGCGATGGTATTTGCAACCAAAAAGTTGATGCACTACATTCTTTATGAGAAGGTGGTTTTTTATATGAAGGCGGAAGGGCTTCAATTATTGTTGAATAATTTATAGCCGCTTGATCATTTAGCAAAGTGGTCAATCACTTTGTAGGAATTTGATTATGAGATTAAGAGCAAGCCGCCAAAGCTTCAGGGCATTGTAGAGTGTCTTATGGATTTCGAAGAGCCAAAAGAAATCTTGACTGAAGGAAGTGACATGGAAACTTTGTTTAAAATTGATATAGCGTCTATTCCCTCTGGGTATGCTGCTATAACGCACTATCTTTCTACGGGAGAGTCTGGAGCTACTTTATCAAAATCGGAGAAGATGAAAATTAAATAGCAACCATTGAAATTTTCCTTGATCGCAGGAACACTATATCAGCATGGTGTTGATGATATCTATCACTAATGTGTGATGCCTGCCAAGGTTCCATTTATACTGAAGAGTGCCATGACTCCGCTTGTGGACGGCACTTTGTTGGGTGGTTAATGGCACAGAAGGCTTTAAGAGCTGGATATTGGTGGCCGTCCATCTTCCACGATTCATTTGACTATGTCAAGAGATGTGATGCATGTCAAAGACATGACAGTAGAGAGAATAGGAAGCATCCACTTACGCCAATTATGGCTACCCTTCCATTTGAGAAGTGGGGCATCGATTTTGTGGGACCTATTACCCAGTCGTCTACTACTCAGAAAAGATACATTATAGTAGCAACTGATTACTTTAAAAAGTGGTCAAAAGCAGAGGCGACGAGGAAGGACAATGCAAAAGAGACTGCCAGTTTCCTACTTGAGCAAATCATTTACATTTTGGTCTACCAAAGGAAATATTATCAGATCGTGGAACCCATTTTTTGAACAAGGTGATTAAAATCCTGACTAAAGCATGAAAATTTAAGCATAACAAGACGACCCCCTATAATCCGCAAGCCAATGGAAAAGTTGAAAGTACCAATAAGCAATGTGTGGGTATCCTATCCAAGATAGTCTCCGAAAAGAAGCGGGACTGGGAAACAAAATTATATATGGCAGTATGGGCGTATAACACAACATTCAAACGAGACACTAGCCACACCCCATTTAAATTAGTTTATGGGGAGAAGTATGTCTTGCCCTTAGAAATTGAGTTGCCAACCATAAGATTCGCAATCAATCATTCTTTGGGTGATGAAAATGCCCTATTTGAGCGGTTTATGACTATAGCCCACTTGGATGAACTTAAATTGCAGAGTCTCTTGCACCAGGAGGTGGCTAAATGTTGAATGAAACGGTTGTATGATCTAAAAGTGAAGCATTTAGTTCTATACTACGATGCCGTAGGGAGCTATTTCCAGGAAAGCTGGAACCTAGATGGGATGGCCCTTACAAGCTAGTTCGGTTAGGTAAAAATAAGTCCACGGCTTTATTAGCTGATCTACAGGGAGTGGAATTTAAGAATAAGGTTAATCTTAATAAGATTAAACCTTATTATTTTTGAATATGCCAACATGCTAAATGCATTGCATGTCTATGCTGGGGTTGATTTGAGACATGCAGGAGACCTTAAACTAGTTGATGGGGCGGTTAATCCCTTATCTGGAGCACCCATATCTTGAGCAAAGATATCATTAGGGAAAGCTTATCTGGTGGAGTAAAGGATTCAAAGTGATTGAGCAAGAAGACGGTACCTTTGTGTGGGAGATCAAAGTTTTGTGCCATCACTGTTTGTAGATTTTGACAAGCATCCTTGTTGAGTTTAATGAAGAAGGTGGGATGGAGTTGTTAGTTCATCCTCTGAATATGTTGAATTTTAACTATCATAATTATGAATAGGGAAGTTCTTGATGGCTAGCTATGTAAACCCATTATGGACGTACATGTTATACTTTGATGGAGTGCCCCAGGCCCTAATAAAAAGGGAAGTGTTGGAGTAGTTATCCAAGATCCCCGACGTAGGGTTGCAATGAAATTAGCTGTTTATCTCGGGGTAGGATTCACTAACAACATGGTAGAGTATAAAGCCTTGATTATGGGACTGAATATTGCCAAGACAGGTGGTATTCGGCGGTTGTTGGTAAAGAGGGATTCCCAGCTGATCTTAAATCAACTCAATGGGACATATATAGTCCGAAATCCCATCCTTCATATGTATCATCACACTGCTATAACCCTACTTGATGAATTGGAGAGCATATCTCTTCAGCTCATTCCACGTTATTGGAATCAGTTTGTGGATTCCTTAGCTAATTTTACTTATGAAGAGGACCTCTTCTTCAACTATGGTCCTAGTCCGAATGTTGCTATTGATAATGAGACAGGACCTGGTCGCTTGTGGGGAATGTTATCAGACCACGCGTTATATGGCAGGTGATGGTTGATATAGGCAATGCAAAGAGTGGCCGAGACCCATCTACCACTGTTATCTTGGACCCATAGGTTGATCAACGACATGTTATACATACACCTCTTGCTATATATGCAGGAGGTATGGGTCACAACTTAATGCATTTAGTTTAGGGCTAAGAGCCCTATTTTCCCCCTTGGAATGGAGTGTATTTTTGTATATCTGCCTTCTTCCAAGGAGGGATCTATATGAGTTGGTTTGCTTGATTTCTTTAGGCCAAGAGGGCCATCTTTTTTAAGGTTTTAATGATTTATTTCCTTAGGCTAAGAGGGCTAGTTAGTTTTGTCATGTCATGTTTGATTTCTTTAGGCCAAGAGGGCCCCATGTCTATTTGGTGCAGGTATAGTTAATGGGTTTTTATTGTAGTGATTGCATCATACAGGTTGATGAAGTTGCTAGAGGGAGCCTTTGCTGTGAAGGAGCTTCTTGTGGCCATTCCAGCTGGTTTCATCCCCTTTTCAAGTATTTTCCCTTAAGCAATTAATGATATATGTGCATGCAATGGTTACTTTCTTTTGTTTGTTGGGGAGTGGCACTCGAGGCATGAAATCCCAGGTTTAGGCTCTGTATGTCTGGGGGAGGTTTGAGTAGTCATTGCCTCCTGCAAAGGCATTGTCAGGCATTGAAAGACCTGTTTTAGAAGGCAATTCTAGTGACCCTGTTCTGTTGACCTACTAGGCGACCGTTCTAGGAGTTCCTATTAGTTGTGAGGCAGTTAGAGAAGCCTACTAAAATAATGATGGAAAGAGGCCAAACCCTAAATATCTGAAAGACAATATATGAATATACGGAGGTGTGTAAAAAGGGGTTCTAACCCCTATAAAAATAGAAAATGATAGAAAAAAAATGCTTGAGTTGTTGTTTATCGGCTTGCGAAGGCCTGGTAGGTTCTTGGGGACGAGACAAGACCCAGGGCTGATGCCGTGTCTTCCGAGGAGTGGCATCTAGCTGAAAAACAAAGAATACAAGAAGGTTGGAGCGAAAATAAAAGTGAGCATTAGAAAAGGATTCAGTGTCACCTTGCGAGGGCTTGGTAGGTTCTTGGGTACCGAGACAGGACTTAAGGGCGATGCTTTGTTCTCCTTAGGTTACTACACTTAGCTCCCTCCTTTTCACATGCCCGCGTATGGAAAATAAGAGGCTAAAAGCGCAATGTGCTAAAAGATAATATTTTTTTATTAGGCTATAGGAGTTCTCGCCTAGTAGAAGCTCCTAGTTAAGTTGTCCTTAGTTAGGTAGGTAGTTCAGATCACCACTTAGGATGACCTCTTTGCTAGTTCTTTTTAGCTTGGGTGTGTTGGAGCAATTGGTTAGTGACTAGCTTTAGACTTTCTGTCAGATTATGCTAGGCCTACTCCTCTTGGATTTCATGCGTTGGTTTTGACAGGGGGTAGGGTGAGCTGTGATGTGTTTTGTTGTGTATCTATTTTGTATCAGCTTGATGCTCTTTGTGGTTGTGTTTATGTCTAGATTTTTTCATGGGATTCGACGGGCTGAGTCGCCCTATCCCATGGTCGCCAATGACAGATGATTTTTTATGTCAAGAAATGCTTAAAAATAACCAAAAATTTTGAATTTTAGGCGAAAAATAGACTTTGTCAAAGACGATGGTTTCAATCAGTGAGACCTTGGGAGATGCCCGGCAGTGGAGGACTTCAAGATGGATGCCCAGGATTTTTCAGAGCTGCGAACTAGACACCAAACGCGAGAGATAGGCCGGAAGAGTGGTCAAGACCCAAGGTCAAGTGAGAATGGACTTTAAAAGTCCCAAGAGTCATACCTTTTGGGGGCTCCCTTTGGAGCCCCAACCAAAATCAAAATTGTGGGGAGGGGGGGCCATTTTTTTTAGGCGTGAGCAGGGAGAAGGCGCCATTTTTCACCGCTTGATGAAGAGGGGGCTATGGGCCTTGTAAACAACCCCCCAACTGACCGAATGGCTCATCTACATTCAATCTTCAATCCAGACCGCTCGTGGAATGGATGCCTAGTTGTGGAGATCAAAATTCAGCCTTTCTCTATCCTCTTTCTCTCTCCTGCATAGAGGCACTTCATGTGACAAGAATCAAGAAGAGAATCGGGAGATGGATGCTTGTCCGGAAGGCACCAGATTGTTCCAAGAGTTTGAGGAGGCTGAAGACTAAAGATCTATGCTGAAATACATGGCTGGTTGGTTGATACATAGTCCCAATTAAATATTCAAAAAACCCAAAACACGCAAAAAGGCGGTATGCTCTATTTTATGAAAGAATTTTGCTTGTTTTTTATCATTCATGGTCTAAATGGTGTGCACATGGGCTAAAATATTATTTGAATATTCCTTGCATTATGTTTGAGGGCTGCAATCACTGTTATGCAAAAACCCTATTGATTTACAACAATTATAAATTTTCAAAACCCAAAAAATACTAATTTTGATGGAAATTCTTTATTCTTTTAGTGACATTTGAATAAAGGTAAGGCCATTCACACATTGTGACTGTTGGAGTTTCCAATCAAAGAATAAAGTGACAATACTGCAACCTACACTCTATAGGTGTGCATGTAGTAAGTATAAGTAAGTAAATGTAAGCAGCTAGGCATAGGTGACATTTAACCCCCAACAAGGATCACCTCTTAGACCAAAATAAGTAAATTCTTATCAGTACACATTTCCAAAACTTGGAAAGCATAGATGAGCACAACAAGAGCTTAACACAAAAGCCTCCATAATAGAGATGTGGGAGCTTTCACTCAACCGCCAAGACCCACGGACCGCTTATTGTTTCAAGCATTCCAAGCCGAGCACTAATGGCTACCTCTCACATAGCCGACACGCAATGCATACCTTACGGGTGTAGTGAGCTTACCTTGATGCCGTTCAAGTTACCTCCTCTCCCGCGCACTCTGGTAGCTCCACGATCCAAGTGCAAGCTTCAAGCAAGCTCGATCCTCCCGCTCCAAGCTCCAAGCTCCATTGCCGCGAGCAAGAGAAGAGAAGAGAAGAGAAGAGAAGAAGAGAGGAGAAGATGGAGAGCTTCTCCTCCTCGGTCCCTCACCCTCACACACTCACTCCCTCACACTCTTACACTCCCTCTCTCAAGCACAAGCTCAAGCAAGCAAGAACAAGAAGAAGAAGAAGAAGAGGAGAGCTACTTTTGGCCACACACAAGAATGAGCTTCTCATTCACTTTTCAACTTTATATACAAAACCCTAAATCCCTTTTGGGCGGTCATCCCCTTTTCCCTTTTTTACTTGGCCGGCCATAGCCTAGGCCCTTTTTCCCATTGTCCTTCTATCTTCCTAGCTTCTTGTCCACTACCCGTCTACATTTACAAATTGCACGGGTGAGAGCCCGGCGCTCTTTTACAAGATTTCAGGGTGCGCCTTTTTATTTTAAAATGCGCCTTTCCCCTTTTGCCTTTGCCTTGGACTTTTAAGGTTGCCCTTGTGCTTTTGGCCTTTTCTCCTTTTCTTTCTTCAGTCGGGCTACCTTTTTTTCGCCTTTGCCCTGCGTCTTTTCCACTTTCTTTTGCTTTCTTCGTGTTGGGGTTAACAAGAGACTTTAGATATGCTAGCCAAAGTAGTATCAACTAAAAAAGAATCATTGAGAGCTACCATCATAAGCAAATTCCATCACATAGTTGAAGGAGAAAAAAAACCTTAGCCTAAGTTGACATATAAGAAAATCTAGAGCTAGGGTAGCTACCAAGGGAAAAAACGCAACAAACCTTGGTGCTTTGAGTAGTAAAGACCTCATCATCCTAACCAAAACAAATACCAATTTCTTCCTTGAGAGAGCAACTTGCAACATCCATCTGCATGTCTAACCTAATGAGAAGTTGATAAATCTCATGGAGGTATTGATAGTACCTATAATATAATGTCTAAAACAAGCTTAAGCATCAAGATTCTAGAGCTCAAGTCAAGCTTTGAGATGAAGGAAATGGGAGGTGCCTCACATATTCTTAGGATATACATCATGTGTGATTGCTTTAAGGGGCTCCTTTGCTTATCATAGAAGGAGTGCATCCAAAAGGTCCTTAGTCAATTTCATATGCAAGATGTTAAGCCTATTAGCTATCCTTTATTTTCTCATGTGAAGGTTAGTTAGGCTGATTGTCCACAGTCTAATGAGAAAAAGTTCAAGATGACCAAGATCCCTTATGCATCCATAGTGGGTAGTTTAATGTATTCCATGATAGCCACTCATCCTAACATAGCATTTGCAATAGGAATTGTGACACACTATATGGCTACACCTAATAGGCGCAGCATTGGGATGCTGTGCATATCATGAGGTATCTTAAAGGCACTATATATATGTGTGTGTGTGTGTGTGTGTATGTGTGTGTGTGTGTTATAGCTACTGAGGCTTACAAGGAGACTCTTTGGTTAGACCATCTAGTGTCATAAACCTTGGTATCACTGATGTGGTGGTCCCTACATTATATTCAGATTTTATAAGTGCTACTCAGTTGGCCAAGAATCTAGTCTTCCATATGAAGAAAAAACATATTGAGGTGTGTTACCACTTTATTTGAGAGATCACTCAAGACAAGTCTATCGAGCTTGTCAAAATCTCAACTCACCAAAATCCTATAGATCTACCCATTAAAAGTCCCTTAGGAAAACATTTTTTCTTCCTTAGGAAGATGATGGGTATAGGATGAGATGGCATCTTTTCTCATCTTGTTATACTCTATGTACAATAGTACTTTATTACTTTTTTCTTATTATCTCCTCACTAGAGGCACACTTACCTTTAAGTGGGAGACTATTAGGGGTAAAAGCACCTATGCCTATGCCACCCATGTATTCACTACACTAACAATATTGTGGAAGCTCTCGCTCAGCCGCCAAGACCCATGGACCACTTATTGTTTCAAGCATTTCAATCCAAGTGCAATGGCTAACTCTCACATCGTCGTGCACACTCTCACAACTACGAGTGTAATGAGCTTACCTTCATGCCCAATCAAGTTGCCTCCTCCCACAAACTCTTTGATAGTTCCACAACCCAAGGTGCAAGCTCAAGCAACGATCCTCAAGCTCCAAGCTCCAAACTCCAAGCTCCATTGCTACATATGAGAGAAGAGAAGAGAAGATGAAGAGCTTCTCCACCATGGTCCCTCACCCTCACACACTCCCTTCCTCACTTCCTCACACACTCTCTCAAGCACAAGCACATGCAAGAACAATAAGAAGAAGAAAAAGAGGAGAGCTAGTTCATAAGGTGTTTACATCATGTCACTTATCTGCCTCTTGCTTTCAAATCATGTTTTTCAAGTTGGTAAGTCGAGAATGTTTCTCTTTCTATTTCCAATTTGGCCACAACTTCCTTTCTCTCTTCTTTCACTCTCTCCTTGGCCCAATAGCTCTTGGACATATTCATCATATTATGCCGGCCGAGGGTATGGACATAGTTGAGGCTTCTACTTTGGCCTTCTTTGGGTCTTTTCTTGATTTTTCATCCACAACAGAGCAGACCTCTTCATCCCTGGCACTGGGGCTCCTCCACTTGGTGCTAGGCCATGCTACTACACTGTGTTGACTAGGTACTATACCCAAGGCATCAAGCTACTTTGGTTCACCATTGCATCTCTGGTTTCTTGTGTGGTGGTAGTGGTGGCAACCATGATGTTCAGGGGTAGGTCTAATGGGGCCTTCCCTTTGCCTTCCACTACCAGGTCCTTGAGTTGCTTCTATCTCCATGGAGTTGGTACTAGGTGTGTCTTCTAGGCTCCTCCTAGCCAACTCTTCTATTCTCATCAGGAGGGTTGCTTGACTAATAGCCTAATGGCAAGAGCCATCTACTCATCCTCTTCTCTCTTTAGTCCTTCCTCCTCCTCTTATTGCTTCTTTCTTTGTTCTTCCTCTGACCTTCTAGACTCTTCTTCTACCTTTCACAGATGTTTCTCCTCTTCTTCTATTCCTCCTCTAGCTTTCTTAATTTCTTATGTGTGGCTTGTAAGGCTTTGTCCTCTTCTGTTGTAGTTTCCTTCTTCTTGCCCATGATTTTCAACATGATTTTTCCCTTCTCCCCTTGGTTCAATGGGACCGAACTCTCCTGACCTTGCTCACTAATGGTTCTTTCACTTGAACCCTCCTGTTGTCGCTATGCTTGGGGTTGAGCTCCTTTCTTCCTTGTAGCTTACTTTGCTTTTTCTTTCTGTAGCTTGGTAGCTTCTTCATCTCCCACATTTCTTATTTTTGGAGACATTGATGGGATTTTTGTGACCAGGGAGAGGTGTTGCTCTTGAATATGAGATCTCTCCAGTGTCTCCTCTACTTCTTCTTCCCTTTCCATCTCTCCCACAGTTTCTTGGGGATGATGGCCACTAAGCACCCCTCCAAACCCTATCATGGATGCCTTTGATGTAGATTTTTTTTCTATTTGATTCAATCATGGTGGCCGACAACTCACCTCTTGCAGGTATATGGCTTGATGACAATGTCTTAGCTGACGATTCAATCATTTTACGGATGTAGGCATTCAAATTCACTTTATCTAGGGCCCTTTTGTGATGCGTTCAAGCATTGGCACTGGTATCCGAGCCACGAGTGTATTGTACAAATGACTAGAAAAAAGGGATGCACCATCTTTGCCTGCATAACTGGAAATAGAGCTAGGGATGTCTGTTAAACCAATCCCATCTTTGGTGTGCACCTTTTTCTTTGACATCCTCAACATGCCACAAACGTCCCTCTTAGTCTCTTTCCATGTGTAATTGCCAAACCTAATTCTTTCTCCACTAGTTCAGGGCTAAGTGCATCTTCTATCCTTTTGGGTGAGTGTCCCTGCCTGATAGTTACTATACCACTATTCTTTCTTGCTTCAAAAGTTCTTAGGAACTCAATGCATCTACCATGGTCAATTTTTTGAGATTGCATTGATCGACTATTTGCTTCACCGTGCCTTCCTTGGTCATAAGCTCTTCCAAATTGTTGATGCTACAATATTTTAGCTGGTTGTAGACTTGTGTCTTAGTGGCCAATCGATACCTATTATGCTCTTCCTTCGAGAATGGAAGTTGTCCTACCATCTTGAGTTCCTATTATGACATAACAACTTACAATTAGCTCATTTGAGAGTACCTTTTGCATAAAAAGAAAAAGATTTATGACAAACACTATGGAATGGTGAGATGTTCCACTATGGAATGGAAAATTTTATTTTTCTTTAAGGAGTCCACACATTCCAAGCACAAATTCCATTAAAATTTTTCTTCAAGTACAATTTTACTTTATCTGTCCTTTTTTCCTTTTGAATTTTGGTTTGAAGTTCTAAAGTTCAAGTCATGTTTTCTTTTCCAAGTGTCGATTGCTACTAGATTAAGCATCACTTGAACTTGAAAGTTGCATGATTGATTGAATTCATAACTGCTTGAGGACATCAATCTTGTTAGTTGTTGATAGGTGACTATTAGATCAATTAGGAACCTTCAGGTCGGTCCTCCGTGGGGAATGGCAAGATGCTTCCCTTGCAGGTAGACCTAGGGTTAACCAGCCGAAAAAAATCCGATCATTCTAGTTAGAGTACAAATGGCGATGAATGGAAGGTAAACTCTAGGGGACTACTAAAATGTTACTCGTCAAGTAATCAAAGGTGAGTATGTTACAGAGTCTAGTTCTTAGTGAACTTCATAGTCATGTAAGGGAGTGGAATATGATATCCTACTAGGCCGCGACCCTAGATGCGAGGTGCATGAGTGATAGAAGACTAGGGCAATGGTCTAATATTATTAGGCAACAAATTGAAGGTTGTAAGGGTTGAGATGGACACTTGGAAGACCATGATGGTAGTCAACCTAGATGCCATCTCCAGTATCTTGAAAGCAGACTCACAAGTCAACAATTCCTAAGGGCCACTAACGAAGTATATCCCTTGCCTTGAGGATGAGTTGGATTGGATGCATGTGCTAGCCACCATCAACCTATCATTCTTAGACGAGGATGAGGATTATAAGCAAGTAGCTAGAGCAGCCAATGAGTCCCACAAAGTCACACCATCTTAGCTATCGAAGAGTAGGATCTCACAATCAGCACCACTCTGCATGATGGCCAAGTTCTCTAATAGTCAACCAACACTTGTCCCCTTCCACATCCCATCTGAAAAACTCAAACTCTAGGGGATTTTGGAATGCTTAATGAGAGAGCTAGTTGGTAGCCTAGCTACCAATCTCAAACCCCTCAAGGATCTCATGGACGAGTCAATGTGGCAATGAACCAAAGTACATGATTTGAACCTATCATATGATTGGGCACTAATCACGAACGAAAAGGCTGAGAGTAGAAGTCTGGGGGATGATGAGTAGTCATAATATGATGATTCAAACAATGAGTACAAAGGCTGCTACTCTATGAATGAGGAAAGTGACGAAGAGGCCGATACAATAGAGTATGATACCGACGGTAGAATGATTGAATAGATAGGAGTAGACTTCAAGCCACGGAAAGCCAACATCTTTAGGATTGAAAGAGGAGTTGTTAGGACGAGATGACTATACTTGGTTGACCACCTAGGTGTAATAGACTATGAGTAAGATGGATTAGTTCAACCAAGTACCCTACCACTCTTTAGAACCAAATCGGCCTTAGAGTTGCAACCAACAGGGGAAACTCCTTCCTCTAGTGAGGGTTGTGAGTTTAACTTGGAATCAAAAGTGAGCTCCGAGAGCGATCCAGAGATGCCCTGACTACCTAAGGCCAAATGCACCAAAGGAGACCTACCAATCCACCTTATGTGCAGGTGGTTAAAGGAGGAAAAGAGGAGGAAGTCAAAGGGGTTAGAAGTCGAAGATCAAAAGAAGCCCCAGGATCTACGAAAGCATTTCACAAAGTTCAAAAAGGGCGACATGTAGTAATCTCAATGCTAGAAGCTAAGAGGCACATACAAGCAAGCAAACTAGTAGAAGGGCCCGCTAAGGTCAAGGAGGCCAACTTACCAAGGGAAGGTGAAAAGACTTGACTCGTATTCATAGTCAAGGACCTAACTAAGCAAGAGGAGACATATCTCGTCACTCTCCTACTACGAGAGTACATAGATGTGTTTTGTTTAGACGAACTAAAAGGAGTAGATCCTAGGGTTGTGACTCATAACATCCCTATGACTCCTAGTGTAATGCCACTTAAGTACATAGTTGTGTTTGCTTGGTCCTTAGATGGGATCCTTAGACAAACTAAAAGGATTAGATTCAAGGGTTGCAACTCATAACATCCCTATAACTCCTAGTGTAATGCCACTTAAGCAATGACCTTACCCGATAAATCCAAGCATGCACATGTTGTTAAGGAGGAGATAGATAAGTTGTTAAAGGTCAGAATCATCTAGGAAATTGAGCATAAAGACTAGATGTCACCTATAGTGATTGTCGTGAAGAAGAACGGGAAGATTTGAGTATTGTTGAGTGTTGAAGTGACTTGTTTTTTTGGTTGATTTTTGTTGTTTTTAAGAGCTGAATGGTTGATTTTATGAGATGATTGACTGGTTTGGAAGAGGTTTGAGAGTTTTTTGGATGATATTGATTGTGTTTTGGAAATTTATGATGATTATTAGTAGAGATATGAGGTTTTGTGATGTTCTGATAGGTTCTGTATACCTTCTGTATAGCTTCTGTTGTTCTGTTTTGTTCTAATTGTCTTCTGTAAGGAGGGATGGAGTATTGATTGATGAAGATTGAGATCTTGTGAAAGCTTATTGAATGGTTTTTGAGAGTTTGGAATGGTTTGAGTATGAGTTATGAGGTTTTGATGACCTTCTGTAACCTTCTGTAGGTCTTCTGTAAAGCTTCTGTCTCTGTTCTGTTCTGTACTGTAGCTGTTCTGGTGTACTGTTCTGTATGCTTCTGTATGTGTTCTGTTGAATGAGAGTGTAGCTTGGGAAAGTTTTCTAGCCTTGGGAAGAGGTGAATACAAGTGAAAAAGAGCTGAAAGAAGTGAAAGAAGTAGCTGTTGAAGACTCAAGTGAAGACTGGAGTGAAGTGACAGTAGTGAGCTATGAAAAGACACTGTAGTGGCTCTGGTGACTCTTCATATCAGACATACCTCTTGGGAGGGGTATCCACGACCTAAGAAGGATTATTGAGAGTGATTTTGAGAGATTTTAGTGAGGATATGATATATTATTGATGGAGAGAGAGAGAGAGAGTCAGAGATAGCCAATTCTACTGAAACGGAGTGATTGTATGTGAGAGATTGAGAGAGAAGACTATGAAGATATTGAAGATGAATACTATGTGATGTATTTCCATTCAAAGATGGTGTATTCCTTTGCTTTCTTTGTTCTATTGATGGATTTTGTGAAGATATTGAAGAATATGGTTGATTCTATCAAATCCGTGGGAGATATACATGATGCTGCATGAAGATTTGTTGTGCCTGGTGTTCTTTTCTTCATTGTGATCATATGAAACATAATAAAAAATCTTGTTGATGTTACAAGATATATTTTCTTGCAAGAGCATTCCCTTTTCCTTGGTGTTCCTCTTGGGGCTCCAAGTATGTGTGAATTATAAAAAGGTCAATGCTACAAAACTAAGAGGGGCAACTATCCACTACCCTACACAGAGCACATGCTCAAAATATTAGTGGGGAAGGAAGCCTACAATTTCCTGGATGGCTTCTCAAGCTATAAATAGGTGGAACCTAACAACACATTTGCGACCAAAGGGGATGCATTTTCCTACATAGTCATGCCATTTGGGCTGATGAATGCATCAACTACCTTTTAGTGCCTCATGCGCGCCATCTTCAAAGACATGTTTAGGTGAGAATTGGAGATATTTGTTGACAATCTATGTGTCCACTCTAGTTGGAGGGAACACCTAGATAAACTTCACACAATCTTTGAGTGGTGTTGGTTGTATAATCTCTTATTGAATCCCCTTAAGTACCAGTTCTGGGTAAAACATGGATGTATCCTAGGGCATGTGGTATCTAAGAATGGGATTGCAACAAACTTCTCCAAAGTCAAGGTCATTGTTGATTTACCACCACCCACAAACTATAAGGGATTTCAATGCTTCTTGGGGCACATAGGGTACTATTAACGATTCGTTCTAAACTACACATTGATTGCTAGACCCCTTTACAAATTGCTGATTGTATTTGAGTGAACTGAGGAATTCCAACGTACTAACAAGGAACTAAAGAAGGCTCTTACGACTGCACCGATCTTACGAGCCCCAGATTGGAATATAACATTCCATGTGTACATTGATGTATCAAAGTTCATCATGGGAGTTGTTTTGTGCCAATGTAGTGAATATAATCTTGATTATCTTGTGATCTTTGCTAGCAAACAACTCACAGATATGGAGATGAAATACTCCACAATGGAGAGGAAAGGACTAGCTATGGTGTTTTTTGTGAAGAAGTTCCGTCATTATATTTTAGCTATGCCCTTCACCTTCTTCATTGACTATCATGCCTTGCTTTACTTAATAAACAAACCTTGCACTATTGGACGTATAGCTAGATGGTTACTTTTGCTTCTAGAGCTTGACTTCTCTGCGGTTATACACAAGGGTAAGTAGCACCACATACCAAACCATATGCCTTGCATACCTACAAGAGAAGCTACTGACTAGGGTGCCGTATAGATGACTTACCAAATGGCATATTTTTAGCATGTCCAGTAAGAGAGACCTGTTCAAGGCTGATCTAACACTGTATTGGACAAATGACATAGTCCAAATCCTAGAGCATGGATTTCCTGAGAGACCTATAGAGAAGGCCAGGCTAAAGTGCCTTATCCTCAAGGTTCAACCCTATCAGTTATAATAGCCGGCCAACTCTATAGACTAGAACATGATTGATTATTATGAAGATGCATGTGTGAGCATGAGATGCATGATGTATTTGCTGAAGCACATGGTAGAATTGTTGGAGGACACTTCAATAGAGACACTACAACACACAAGGTGCTAGAATATAGGTTGTGGTGGCCCACCCTATTCTGCAATGTAGCTAAGTTCATGAAGCATTGTGACAAGTTCCAAAGAACCAAAGTCCCCATCCATAAGGACAAGATGGACTTGATCCTAGTAATAGCACAACAACCCTTTGAAAAGTGGAGAATCGACTTCATTGGGCCGATTAGTCCCACAATGCAGTACTCACATGCAAAGTACATGATTGTGGCAATGGAGTATTTCATGAAATGGGCTGAAGCTCAGGCCACTAGGAAGAATGATGCTAGAACCATGGCTAAGTTCCTTTGGAAATAGGTGATCTCGCGATTTGGCTGCCCCATCGAACTAGTTAGTGACTCGGCTAACTTACTCATGAATATATGTGTGCACATGGATTCAAAATAAGGTATTTTTAAAATACCATTTTTACACATTTTTAACATACAAAAAGGTATAGTATAAAGGGTTTATTTACAAATTGAATAGAAAAGGGTTATGATCTATTCAAGAAAAAATTATAGATAAAGATATTTATAAATAGGCCTTGAACACACGTGTGATGTAGAGGATATACATATAGTAACTTCCTTGAGGTTAGTGATCAATGCAAATACTTTATTAGTGAAGTGATTGCCCATTTACTATCCACCTTCTTGATCATCCATAGGAAATCCTCACCATATTACCCTCAAGCTAATGGTCATGTGGAATCTATGAATAAGATCATAGTGAAGGTCGTGACTTAGGTAGTCTCCACCTCACACACTGATTAGGACAATAAGCTCATGGAAATGCTATGGACCTATATGATAGATTTTAAGATGATTGTTGACAGACACCATTCAAGCTTATCTATGGGACCGAAGCAATCTTGCTAGTGGAGTTCTTTGTTCCAAGTCTGAGAGTGGCAGTACAAGGGAGATGGGATGGAAAGGAAGGATGGATAGAATGCATGGTGGAGTTAGAATGCCTCTCTAAAGCCCCAAATCTTGGCCACCCATGCATTAATTTGCAAAAAGCTAGATGCAGGAGCTGGTTTGACAAGCATGTCAAACAATGTGACTTCAAGTAGGGTAACCTAATGCTCATGTACTCTATGAAGGGCCATAAGCAAAAGATGAAGTTCAAGGGATTGGGGTTCTTCAAGGTTTGCAACATTAGTTGAATTGGTAACGTAGAACTCGAGACTTTAGAGGGAGATAGCACAAGCTTCTTTAATGGAAGTCGCCTCAAGAAGTACACCCTCCAACAAACCCACTACACATGAGCCTCCAATGCTAGACCTGTTTGTGAACATAAGAGTAACCGCTATCATTGAGATAGAGAACAAGGATGAGGAAGCAATAGCACCTACATACTTGTATATATTGATCACTAGTTGTGCTCATTGATGAGGGAGCTGACAGTAATATCCTTATATAAAATCATTAGACCCTCATTAGTCAGCTCCAATCACAAGCTACTAATGTGAAACTCAACCTGTTTGGGGGGCAGTCTTATTCACTACTGGGAAAATGCAAGGGGGCACTCTCTATCGAGACTGAAAGCCTACCAATGATCTTCTATGTGTTGCCTAACACCAAGGCCACTGGTAAGGAATCACTGCTAGGATGTGCATTCAAGAAACAAACACATTGCAATGTCAACTGTGACTCACAGCGTATTCACCTTACCATTGGCAATGTTTAGATATAGTGATGGCTTTCAGCAAGGGTATCACAACTCAATCTAAGGCCAGAGGGCCATCGATAGAGCAACTTAGTGCCAAGCCTAAGGAGGGGGGTCGTGACTTATCCCAACCCACCATAGAAAATGAGCCGAAACTTCCCGCAACCGCACCCAAAGCCATTGACCAGTAGCTCAAATGGGTACCCAGACAATGATCGCAGTCACTTAGAAACCAAACAACATGAACTCATAATCCAAAAACCTCATGCCCTAGGTCTAGGAGACAAAGTTGATGCTACAAAGACCAATGAATGGTTAAGTTTCGATGGGTGCTCAATGCCCTATTGCACACTCAAGGATACTCTAAGGGCAACAATTGGATTTGGTTGCCCAAGACCATGCCTCGGTTGCTACCTTCCAACCCATCTTTATGAGATTGTAAACTAGCTAGGTATGAGAAATGAATCGACCCAAAATGAAACAAACCCATTGAGCCTCAACAGGTCTATCGACCAAAACCACATCCCATTGCATCTAGATTGACTCAACCTGACACTTCTACTATCCCAACTACTCCACAAGTAGAAAGCAACACATTACTTGAGCTGCAAGTCCAACCCATTGTACAAGTGGCCATCATGTGCCATTGAACTTTAGACAAGCATGTTATTGCCAATCCCTTTTTGGATCTGAGGAAGAATTGCGCATCATTAGCAGGATAAAATATGGTGACTTCTTAACTGATATCCTGACCTGCATTATACACATAGGCATTAGGCCTTAAAGCATGGACTGTCATGTCCATTTAGAGTATAGCTCACAATTCTATGCTTGGGTCATATAGAAATAAAGCACAACAACCATTGGAATTTAACTAGGGGTATCTAGAATTTGAGACTCTAACTTCCCAATTCTTGTAACCAAGTTTCTTGACCTTAAGTCAACATTTCTCAAGAGACTTATCTTATTTCTATTGAACTTGAATAGAACTATTTTAGAAAAAAAAACCCTGTGGTATCGCGGTTGGAAAAGGGGTGTCATCCGTGCCTGTGACTCTGTTAGTGACTCCCGTGCTCACAACTCCCACTGTTGCTTCCATGTTAGTAGGGTTATTTGCGATTTCTGCTTCTGAACTCTTTTTCTTCGAGGCCATGATGGAATAGAGACGAGAATAGAGATATGATAGAATAGGATAGAGTTCTTCAGTGTCTTCTCTTCTCAAATCAGAGTAAAAGAGGATGAGAGACCTTCATGATATCCCTTTCCTTGGGTTTAATGGGATGATGTCTCTTCATCTCATGGAATAGAGTCTCCTCCTTCTCGATCAGTGTCTCCTCCTTGTCAAGATTGCTCATTGTCGCTCCTCCTTTTCTCGATCAGCATCTCGTCCCGTAAGGATTGCTCTTGTCGCTCCTCGTCTCATGGGAGCCATGGAAGAAGCCAGAGCAGCGCTTCCACGTAGGATTGGAGAGAGAGAGAGAGAGAGAGAGAGAGAGAGAGAGAGAGAGAGAGAGAGAGAGAGAGAGAGAGAGAGAGAGAGAGGATGATTACAGTAGAGCTTTGTCGCATCAATAGCAGTAGAGAGACTTCTGCATGGGTCGTTTTGTATCCCTTGTGTGATGCTCTACCCCTATTTATATAGTAGTAAGAGAGGGGGGTAAAGAGAGGGCGCTTGCTTTTTGGCGTTTTTGATGACATCATCGATGATAAGATTTCTTTTTTTATGCCCTGCAACTTGTTTGGATCATAACTTTGTCATATTAACTCCAAATATAGACATTCGGGTACTTAGAACAATTGGAACACATCTGATCAACAAGGCTGTGACTCCATTTTAGATAAATCTATTTTATCACGGTTGGTAAAGGGGCGTTATCCGTGCCTGTGATCCGTTTATGACTCCCATGCTTGCAACTCCAACTCTTGCTTCCATGTTAGTAGTAGGGTTATTTGCGATTTCCGCTTCTGAATTATTTTTCTTTGGGGCCATGATAGAATAGAGATGAGAGTAGAGGTATAATAGAATAGGATAGAGTTCTTTAGTGTCTTCTCTTCTCGGATCCGAGTAGAAGAGGATGAGAGACCTTCAACATATCCCCTTCTTTGGTTTGATGCCTCTTCGTCTCATGGAGTAGAGTCTCCTCCTTCTCGATTAGCATCTCGTCGTGTCAGGATTGCTCTTGTCGCTCTCCCCTGGTCATCCCCAAGCCCTCAATTTATAGTTTTGTAAGGGGGGGAGGGGGTAGAAGAGTGAACGCTTGCTTTTTTGGCGTTTTTCGATGATGTCATCAATGACAAGGGAGAACACTTTCTTTTAGCATTTTTTTGACGACATCATTAATGACGTCAGGAAGGGGCTCCATTTTTGTAGCGCGAAGATAAAAATTTACAAATCTACGTGCAAGCCTACGCTATGCGCTACGTGGCGGGCGCCACTCCAAGGTGCACGACCAAGGCGTCAACCAAGGCGCCAACCAAGGCATAGACCTTGGCATCTTGACCTTGGCATACTTGAAAATGGGCTACAAAGACTTCGTTGGTGCCGTTGGCTGCGCAGGAGAAGCTCCCACTAGCTTGTAGGAAAATCTTCCCAAGAGGTCACCCATCCCGATAATGTCGTCACCCAAGTGCACTTAACTGCCAAGTGGCTATCCACTAGGCCAGTTATTTTTGTTATTATATACTACAAGAATAGTTTTTATAAAATAGTCTTGGGAGGGTTTTTCAAGTCTTTCTTCCATGAACTAGTATGTAATACCTTATTAATAATAACAATTATCTTCATAAGTAGATTCAGCTTCATAATTTGTGCAATATAAATCAATTTTTCTTTGGAATGTATATGTATATTTAAAATAAACTAAGTAATGGGGACATTACAGACTCCAACTATCTTCAATGGCATGCCTTTTAGTACTCCAAATAGTCTCACCTTCATTCCATTAGCCAACATGACATTGAACCTTGTGGTTTCCATAGGTGTGTTACCCCAAGTCTGTAGGACTGAGAAGATTGCCAACCGCTTGCTTTTCGTTAGGCTCTACACTCTTTTGCTAGTGATCTCAGCCAATTTTCCTACCTGTGGTGTCTAGGCTTCATCTATGTGGTGCTACATGGGGTGCAAATGCATCTCTTGATGTTAACCGTGTTGGCAAAATCAATATACAAACAGTTGTAAAAAATAAGACTAATGGTGATACCTACACTAATCCACAGAAAGCCAAATGGAAAGCATGGTTTCACAAGCATGCCAAATAAAGGAAGAATGGTCTAGTATTGCTCTACTTCATTAAAGGCCGTAAAGCAAAGATAAAATAAAAATGTCCAAGCCCTTTTCTTATGCTTCAAATTAGTAGAAATAGTAATGTGAACCTTGAGAATCTCAATTGTGAAGGTGTGAAATTTTCCATTGTAGCTACAACAAAAGTATTATCTACCAGCTCACCCATTATATGAACCACCAATGTTGCTAACACTAATTTTTTTATGTGCTATGAAAATCACATAGCTTGATCTCAAAGATGATAAAATTGCACCACCTAGGAGTCAAAGTAATGGTAAAGAAAATTAATAAAATCGATGGTCTAATTTACAAGGGAGCCAATTCCAATATCATGACATATGGTGGGACCAGTATTGGGAGACCTCAACTAATCCCTACCTCTACCAAAGTCAACTCATATGGAGGCATTCCTTACACTTTATTAGGAAGATGTTGATGTTGACTGTCAAGATTGAAAACTTGCCTTCCATTTTTTATGTGTTGCCTAATGTAGAAGAAGTTGTAAAAGCGGCCTTGTTGTGTCAACCATTCAATGTCAAGCCAAGTGAATGGTTGATTGTGACACACAACAACATCACCTAGCAATACCCAATGTAAAATCATCACGACTGTCAGAAAGGGCATACTTGTTTCCTTGAAGCAGGTAATGCCACCAATATCCTCAATCTCACTTAGTATAGCCCTAGTAAAACCCTACTCAATGAGCTACTCCAAGTATAAACAAATGACCATGAACTAGTGAGTTAGACAACTAAACCAAATAGAACTCATCAAAAGTGGATTCCCAAATATAAATACAAAAATACAAAGCTCAACAAAACTTGTTTAAATAAGCATGAAAATTATGCTTCCCATCTATTGAGACAAAAGTGCCAACATTGTATCCATACCAAAATTAGATGGATTCCAAACCATTACTATATGCATAGTGTTATTATGTGGGCAATTCATGGATATGGCTGCCAAAACTATCATAGTCATGTACCCCACCAACCAAGGCTACAATGATATCATTACCTATGGTTGACTTATCTTGATGAAAATGCTCACTAGTTTCAAAACCATGAAAACAATCAAAGAAACAAGTAACATAGTGTTAAACTTTGATCGCTAACCCAAATTAAAGAAACAAGTAACATAGTACTAACCTTAGGTTTATATACAAAAAGAAAACACCTATCCCCAGTGGCTTGAATGTAGTTGATATTTAGTAACAATGCTTGTCAAATATATGCCCCATGGGCCCAAGGTTAGAGCTTCAACAAAAGTACCCCCAACAAATATGTGAGCAATGGGAAGAGACACAAAGTGCCCCTTGTGCCTTCAAGTTGAAGAGAGTGAGTCCCCTAGAGTGGAAGCTCGTGAGTGAAAGCAAGAGCTATGGTGGAAGGAGCAAGAGTAAGAGAGAGAGAGATACAAGATGTGGAACTCTAAGCACATGTGCCTTTATTCCAAACAACCTTCCACTTAAAGGAAAATATGCCCCTAGTGAGTAGAGAATAAGAAAAAAGTGGCAAAGTACAAATATATATAAGTACAATAAGATGAGAAAAGACGTCATCTCATCTAATGCCCATCAACTTCCTAAGGCAAAACGCTCCATTGAGAGACTTTTCATGAGAAAACCTATAGGATTTTGGTCAATTTAGATCTTGATAAGGTCAAAAAACTTGTCCTTAATGACCTCTCTAATGAAGTGGTAACGCACCTCAATGTATTTCATCTTCACATGGAAGACCAAATTCTTTGCTAATTAGATAGCATTTGTAAAATCTGAATGTAGTGTAGGGACCACATTAGTAATACCAAGGTATACTACTAGACAACCTAACCAGAGAGCCTCCTTGCAAGCCTCAATGATGACTATAGCATACTCGGCCTCAGTAGTAGAGAGGTCCGTGCATTTTTGCACCCTAGACATTGAAGAAACACCACCTCTAACAAACATGAAGACATAGCAAGAGGTGGACTTCCTATTGTCTGCATGTCCTGCATAATCAAATTCAGTGTATCCCACGACTTTTGTATCCTAACCATCATAATATATGCATATAGCTATTGTGCTCTTTAGGTGCCTCATGATACCCTTGACGGCATCCCAATGCCAATTGCCAAGTGTAGCCATATAGCATTCCACAACTCCCACTACAAATGATATGTCAAGATGAGTGGCTATCATGGCATACGTCAAATTACCCATGGAGGATGCATAAGGGATCTTAGCCATCTTGGCCTTCTACTCATCAGGCTGCAAACAATTGGCCTAACTAACCTTCACATGAGGGGGTAGAGGATAGCCAATAGGCTTACCATCCTGTATGAAACTGGTCAAGGAATTTTTGGATATATGCATGATGTGTATCCCAAGAATATGTGAGGCCTACCCCATATATTTCATCTCAAAGCTCTTCTTAGCTGAATTTTCAAGGCATCCATGAGCTCTCCCAGCAATAAGAATATTTCCCTAATAAAGTACCAAAATCATAAGGTTTCCATCATGATCCTTCTTCATGTATAAACATAGATCCATAGCTCTACAACTATATTCTTATGAATGCATTAAAGCAATAAAACTTATGGTACCATTTCCTAGGTGCTTGCTTAAGGCCATAAAGGCTCTTTCTCAACTTGCACACTAGGTGTTCCTTGACTTTTTATTTAAAGCCCTTAGGCTACTACATATAGATCTCATCATGCAAGTCTCCATGTAAAAAAGCCGTCTTTACATCCATCTGATAAAGGTCCAAACCTAGCTAAGCAACCAATGCTAGTACCAAGCATAGGGTCATCATTTTGACCACACAAGAAAAGACTTCATCAAAGTCAATGCCATAATCTTTCTTGAAACCCTTAGCTACCAATCTGACCTTAGAAGCATAACTGGGACATCCAATGATAATTTTCAGCTTGTATACCCACTTGCATGGCAATGCCTTCTTACCACTAGGCAAAGGAACCAAATCCTATGTATGGTTAGTCTACAAGAAGTCAAACTTTGACCGCATAGTTCTATCCCATGAGTGACTATCATCTTTATGCATGGCCTCATCAATAAGAGAGAGGCTCACCTACATCTGCCACCATAACATAATCCATGGAGAGTGTAAAGGGCTCAAGAGGATATCTAAATCTAGTAGAGCATATCAATAAACCAAAATGCAACTAGAGATCACCAATACCAACAATCTCTAATGCTAGGTCATTACCCCCCAAACATACAAATCTAGATATACTGCGATAGGAGTGAAACTGCTCTCTATGAGGGGTCACATGAAAGGAATCTCCTAAATCTATCAATCGACATTGAGTATATTCGAATAAAGCATCAATCAATTGTGAAGCATCCAATAGAAGAAGCTTGATAAGATCATCAAATACATTAGGCTACACTGCATTAATCTCCTCAATCTTGATACTAGACTTACTAGGCACAATGCTACATTTGTCATTCTTGTCATGTACTTTACTCTTTTCCTTTTCATTGTGCTTGTCTTCACACACTTTATGGTATTATGGCTAAATATGACTTTCTTTTCCACAATAATGATAAGTAAGATTGGATTTATGATCACAAGACTTATTGTGAGACTATCCACATGTCCTACATTGAGACCTATTAGAGTCTCTACCATGGCCATTTCCATCCTACCAACCTCTACATTCAATGCATGTGATGTAAGGGAAGCATCCACATTCTTTCTATTCTCCTCTTCTATCAAGAGGGCACTCTCAACATCCTACAATTTTAGTCAATCCTTAGTATAGAGAACCATATGAAAATTATCCCATGACTTAGGTAGAGCACCAAGCAAAAATAAAGGATGTAAAGTATCCTTGAACTCAATCTCCTATGAAGCTAAATGGATGATGATGGAGTGATAAATTTGAGATGCAAGACTCCACTTGTCAGAAAGATTCTTAATGTGTATCCAAAGCTCATATGCAGTCCACTGACTTCCAATTACAACATTGTAGTGAACTAGCTCAGAAAGTGAGAAAATGATTATGGACTTGCATAGCTCATCTAGTTCATCCCAATCCTCAGTTACTGCAGTGTTTTTGGGTTTGACACCCCTATTTTTGAGTGGTCTAATGTAAAATTTTTGCACTTAAACTTGCCATATCTAGGCCTTTCAATAGCTATAATTGGTCCCATCGAGTTTCTACACTATCACAAGAACCACTAGCCATAATGAGACCAAGCAAGTACAAACAAGGGCAAGATGGGACTACTATAATACCACTATAATATCACAATGAGTCCCACTATCTCATTGTGATTTTGTAACTTAATTCAATAAATATAAACAGAGCATGTATATGTCACAATGAGTCCCACTATCTCATTGTGATATGCTCAAGCTCAACTTAAACCAAATGCTTTGTAATACATCCAAGTGCCAATGTGGCTTAGTACATAAAGTAGAGTAGCTCCCACTAAAGAAAAATGAGAATTCAAAATGAGCAAGCAAAGCTCAAAACATCATGTTGATGACATCTAGATATCCAAGATCCTTAGAGCATACATCCAGAAGCATAAACCCAATATAGTCTTCCATGCATAAGCCAGTTAAGAAACTAAGTCTTGAACCACATTCAAGATGAATATTTCCAAGCTCAAAATTGAAGCTCAAGAGCATCTCATAGCATATTCGAGTGCATAGATCAATGTTAAGCATTAATACACACATATGAAACACTCGAATGACATTCAAGAGCAATAGGTATTTAGTGTTTCTTGAGAAAATCTTGTTGTCCACTATATTACATTAGTTAAATCTCTATTAAATTGAGACAATGCAAGCTCAATGGAAACCCAAAAGCATTCCAATACATGTGTCAAGCTTCCCCAAGTGTCAAACAAACATTCGAGCATCAATGCCAAGCCCTGAAGAATCAAATAATAAGAGACATATGCTTTTTTCATATAAATGACATTCAACCATATTATTACAGCAATGAAATCCTTGAGAAAATTGAGCTAAATGTGTGCTCAAAATTAGCCCAAAAGCATAACCATACCATCTGGATACCAAAATAGCATCTCAAAAGCATCAAACATACATTATGGAACTCCTGGTTTGTTGTCCAAACCAGAAAAAATCTATTTTGTGTGAAAAAAAAGAATTAAAAAATACATATAATCAACTCTATGAGTGCTTATATTTGAAGATCTCATTTTACTCTTTGTTTCTAGCTAACAGAACACCTAAATCCAATACTCGGTATGCAAAAGTTATGGCAAAAAATACAACAGTGTTGTCAAGCTGTCATAGCTATAGCATGCTCTATATCCACTCAAAAATGGATCAAATGACTGCTCCTCAACTCAATAATCACTCAAAATGGCTCAACTAAAGCCTTGAGAAGCTCCTCATCAACAAGTGCAGAGTAAGGTGGAATAAGCCGAAAGATGGAATGACTCGATGCATACCTTGAGAGAAAGAAATAATGGCTACCATGAAACCTTGAGTTGAAGATTTGAATCTGGGCTAAAGCAAAGGATAAAGAAGATCCTTGAATGGTTGGCTTTGATACTAGTTGAAGGGAATGATCTCGAAGTGGAAGTATACGAGTAAATGCAAGAGCTATGGTAGGAGTAAGAGCAAGCAAGAGAGACACAGAAATTTTGGAAACTCCAATAGACACAATGTGTGTCCGGTCTTCCCTTTATTAAATGTCACTAAAAGCATAAAGAATGAAGTGACTGTGATGGACACCTGCCACCTACAATGTACATGTGTGTAAATATGGTTAGTGTAGTAATAGATGGGTGGCTACGTACAAGCACTTTTACCCTTAACACAAGTTGCCTTAAAACGTCTAACTCCTTGGACACTATACTATCTCAAATTGGGAGATCTGAGGTTAGGGTTCCTTTCCTATCAGCAAAGTCTCAAGGAAGAAGCTAGCGTCGAGCTTCAGATGTACCACTTTGTGTAGGAACAACAGAGTCAAAGCGGATTCATGCTGCACTTGGTTCATGGAGAATGGGAAACGAGAGAGATGCGAAGCTCAACCTCTCTGCCGTACGGCATAGTCCCATTCCTTTCCCCTAAAACAGAATAAATCGGGATTCTACATCTACTGACAATAGGTCTTCATAGTCTTATTATCTCATCACTTTGAGAAAAGTTCCTAGCTAACCGGGACCACCCTTCCGTAGGATGCACCTAAGTCACGTCCATGGTACTTTCCTCAGTTTGCTTTAGTTATCTAATTACCTACCACCTTATGTTTTGACATGCAAAAGCAGCTTCCTTAATTAATCAAATTAACCACGGGTTCCTTCACGCAACTTAGGCACTGACACAAAAACAATATCAAGAAAGTTCCTTTTTTTCCAATATCTTCTCTTTATTTATCATAATCCTGGAGTACATCCAATATCATGTCTGAAGGCTATCTCAGCAATCTACAGGATTGCTGCTCCAAGTTCCGCCCGTTGACTAGTACACGGGCCTCGAGATCCCATCTCGAGTCATGTCGGCCTCTTGTGCGGGATCCGGAGGTAAGAGATTTACAGCCAGAGCCTCCCCTGGCACCCAAGCATCCTCCCACTCCAAGCAGAACCCACGGAGCTCTCGCGGCGAGTTAGGTCCATATACCCAGCGTGGCTAAAAACCCCTTGGATAGGGCCAGGCAGACAGTCGGAAGAAACTGTTCCTACCTCTCCCTTCAGACTTTCAACCTGAAGCATTAAGTGTTTTCCCTGAATTAGTTCCTTGAGCAAAAGAGATCAAATAATGTACCTAAGTACAAGCACGAATGTTTCGGAAGTCGTTTGTACGATCGACTGCTAAGGTGTGACTCCTTTTTTCCAGATAATCCCAACATCCAATCCTGGGTCTTTTTCTCGGATGCTCCCAACATTCTATCCTGGATCGTTCACAACTTGGTGAGATCCCAATAATCTCAAACAAGATTACACAAGCAAATGTACGTTAACTTATTTTGAGTTGCTCTTCCCTTGGGTTCTTCCTAGCATCCTATTCTGGATCATTCGCAACTTGGTGAGATCCCAATAATCTCAAACAAGATTATGAAAGCAAATGTACATTAACTTATTTTGAGTTGCTCTTCCCTTGGGTTCTTCCTTATGGTATCTTACCCTAACCCAAGCATTAACTGGACAATCAAGGCAACGTTCATGCCTTCATTTTCAACCCAAGCAAAGGTCTTTTATTCTTCTAGTTCTAACCAAGTTTGGTTATTACACTTGGCAACACAGGACTCTTCATTTGGGCCTTCAAGATATAGTCTAGATGCATGCGTTTCCTCCATTTCTCTTAGTGCGGTTCCATGCAGAATTTTTCCAATCAACCTTATCCATTATGCACATGGTGCGCTTAGTAAAGTTGAACGTCCTAAACAACCTTTATCTCTCATCATTCCTGGCAACGAGTACTTATTCCTAATGCACCGGATCACATCTGACTTGCGTATATGGAAGTCTAGGGTTTTTTCCAATGGTACAAATGTATCTCATGAACAAAAACTAACATTTCATGTGTTCTTTTAACCATGATTGCGAAACGTGAATTCTAAATGACTATTCATGCACTAAACTGGTTAAAAAGCTATTATTTTATGTGAAGTAAGGCGATAACCTTATCATTTTATGTGTGTAAAAGCTATCATTTCATGCATATAATCTTATGCGAATTCCATACTCTACCGTTTCACGCATGCAACTTAGTGCTTAGAGTAAACAAAAACCCTAAGACTCGTTCTTGTTCCACGCACGTCACCAACCCTTTCCTCTCTTCCACGAGAAATAATACCTAATTAAATTTAAAGCTTAGAACTTGGGTTTGATTCGTATTTGTTGCGTTGGTCACTTCGCTCGCCTCTCCAGCATTACCGGTACCTTGGGCACCTACACTTCCCGCGACTTTCTTCTTGGGAGCCATTCGCCTCGGGAAGATTGGACAGTCTGGACCTTAACGGTTTTTGGGACGACAAGTTCGGGTAGGAAAGTTCGCTGGATGGGGTCCTTTGCCGAGGGGGGGTGATTTGAGTGTGGCTCCTTGAAGTTACTCACCAACTCTCACTCCCTCTCCTTCTTTCTCTCTCTCTCTCTCTCTTCTTCTTCTTTTCCTCCTTTTCTCCTTCTTTCTCTCTCTCTCTCTCCTTCTTCTTTTCTCTTATTCTCCTACTCTCTCTCTCTCTCTCCTCCTCTTCTTCTCCTTCTCTCTTATTCTCCTACTCTCTCTCTCTCTCTCCTTCTCTTATTCTCCTTCTCCCTCTCCCACTTCTTTTCTCCTTCTTCTCCTTCCCTCTCTTTCCCTTCTTCTTCTCTTATTCTCTCCTTCTACCTCTTCTTCTTCTTCTTCTTCTTCTACTACTTCTCTCCTCTCTCCTTCTACCACTTCTTCTTCTTCTTCTACCTCTCTCCTTCTCCTTCTTCTTCTCCTCTCCTCTCTTCTAACCCTTTTTTTTTCTCCTTCTCTTCCCTCCTTCTCCTTCTCTCCCTCTTCTTCTCTTCTCTCTCCCACTCCTTCTTCTTCTCTCCTTCTCCTTCTCTCCTTCCCCTTCTCTCCCTCTTCTTCTCTTCTCTCTCCCACTCCTTTTCTCTCCTTCTCCTTCTCTCCCTCTTCTTCTCTTCTCTCTCCCTCTCCTTCTTATCTCCTTCTCCTTCTCTCCTTCCCCTTCTCTCCCTCTTCTTATCTTCTCTCTCCCACTTCTTCTTGTCTCTTATTCTCCTTCTCTCCTCACGGCCCACAGCTAGATGGCAATCAGGGCAGAGGTGGCTTTTTTTGGAGGGCCCAGGGAGGGACCCGCAGCGACTGGCAAACACGAGGGGGGGAGGGACTACAGTCGAGAGCCCCCAGGGGGGGACCTGCAGCAACTGGCGATCAGGGGGGTGGCTATGGTCAAAATCCCTAGGGGGGGTTGCTGTTACTGTGGACAAAGGGGGGAAGGACCTTCAGTCGGAGGCCCAAGGGCCCGCGCAACAACTAATGGGGGTGGTGACGTATGGAAGGGGGGCGTAGTCTCTTGTGTAGCCGAGGGAGGGGAGGGGCCTCCCCTTAGATAGGAGGGGGAGGAGGTGGGTGGCATGGCCACCCCTCCCACTTGGGGGCTACATGCCACCCAGCACCACTACTCCCTCTCTCTCTCCCCCCGACGTGCTGTTGGCGGGGAGAGAGAGGGGGGTTTAAAAAAATTTGCACTGTTGATAATAATAATTTTTTTTGAAATTAAAAAGGGGGGTTCCTATGGGAGGAAGCATGGCATGTTATAGCCCCATCCAATGCAGCTAATCTTATCAACCATATCATCCCTACAAAACCAAATCATCCTCTTACAAAAAACCATCCAATTCTAGAATTATCTATTGATATAGCCATCGATACATGTGAGGTTGTGATCACATACATAGATGAATCAATAATACCTTCATCTTGTTTACCTATAGCTATGAAAGGTTAGATGTGGGTCTATTGGATGAAAGTATAGCCAAGGATGTGAGATCTCTACCTTGCTCATGGGAAGAATTTGAGTTCTTATTTACCAAGCATCCTTCAATTGCTACCAAAATGCTCATTACTACTCAAATATCATGGAAAAAAGCTTTCAAGGCATGCCTCATAACCTTCTTCAAAAACGATTGTGTATAAAAAACATTAGAGGATCTCAAGGATCTCAATCAACCTCAACATTTGAGCCCATTTTCTAGCAAAAATGGTTCACCTTACATGCATCATGGGAAAGGTTCGGTTGTCAAATAATTATCAATGATGAACCTCATTGTCCCATCAAGTCTAATGAATTTGACCCAATGTATGTCACTCTTACATCATTTCAAGTATGCGGCTTTCACTTAGAATAGAATATTATGCTCCACCCATATTTGGACTAGATTCTTAGTGAGGAAGAACTTTACATTGCCAATAGAGTATATTCAAATGATTTCCTAAGCAATTTCTTGATCTACATTACATATGTCATGCATGATATGGATCATTATGCAACATGTGAATATAACCCTCAATTTTATGATTTGTTGCTACATAAGTATCTATGTATCATAGCATTGTGTATATAAATAAGTGCATAGTAGAATATAGCAAAAAAACCTACACACCTTAAAATCAACATATCCATAGTGACCCTCTACAATCCTAGGAAATATGGCATTCATGTATGCAAGGGGAGGAACTCTTTAGGCACATATAATAAGGTACAAATCAAAAATCAAAATCGATTTACCAAACATTAACAAGGTTCATAAAACTCAAAAACTAGCACTTAGCAAGATCCAAGGGCCAAAATTTTTATTTTAATAGGGAAATATATTCTCATTAATAAAATTGTCTCACCATCATGTATTGTGTTTAGGTCATTTATGATGGCAGAAGGAGAGGAGGTTATTTAAGATAAAATCAACAAGCCACAGCCACAACCTAAAAATGAAGATCGAGCAATATCACCACCTACAATACGCAGGGGGTGCACTTATAAGAAATCATCTATATAAAATGCATTCAAGGTATTAAGAAATACCCTTTCTTTACATGATATGAGGCCCTAAAATGACCCCTTTTACTTTACTAAACTTATGGTTTCTTTTCAAATTGTAATTAAAAACCCATTTTGTAAATATAATCTTGTAAATTTTACTAAATAGGATACCATCTCTTTTGAACTCATGTGGTATCTTACATTTTCTGTAAGGTACACCCCCTAAGCTAAGATATTGGCAAGTTCAAAACCTTACCAAAGTAGTGGCCAATGATGTAGGAGAAAAAGAGCTTGTAAACAAATATCCATTGTAGAGATACACAAAAATTTTTGAAGGTAATGTGAACTACGACAAGTTCATATAATTTCAAAGGTAAGGGGAATGACATAGAAGATATTCTGAACCCTACTCTGATCTAGGTGAAGGCGTTCCATTCACTTTTTTCTAGCACCAAATAATATTCCATGATAAATAGAATCTAGGTGGGGATGCTAAAAATCTTGGCAACATGAAATGTGGAGAAAAAGACCTTGATGCATATGCCAGGAAAGCTATTCATGCAACACCCAAAACCCTTAGTATATGAGCTCAAGAACATGAAGTAAGTAAGAGTATAGATAGGAAGAAAGTTGCAAAAAAAGCCACATTAGTGAGATTCAAGGGTATTCTAATAGTAACCATAAATGAAACCATCAAGGACAAATGAGCAAATATATGTATTCTACAATCACAAACATAGGAAGGACTAGCTTAAAAGAGCAACGAAAGAGTTGAAAATACCCAAAGAGTGGAAATTGAAGATTTACAACAATAATAAGAAACATAATTAGAATAGCCAAAGAAAAATACTTTTAACAATGATGAAAGGAGAATATTAAGATAGGAATAGGAAAGGAATGGAACTACTTCCAACCAAAAAGGAGGCTATGGAGAGAGCTAAGGAAGAATATCAAAGGGGTGAGAAGAAGCAAAAGTGAAGGTAAGAAGAAGAAGAGAAATATCTCTGACAAAAAGAAATAGAAGACATAGCCCTAGCAATCAAGAGATCAATGGACCAACCAACTAGAGTTGAGGAATAAGCACTCATGGGTCCTAGTTGTTAACCTCAACACAAGAAGAAAGTGAAAAAAGTGGAAAAATGCAAGTCGGGACCTAAAAGAGGTGGTCCAAAAGGAAATCAAACACAACGAAAGGGAGAGGTCAAGCCGGGGAAGGATTTATAATCCAAGAGGCCAAGGGGCTCATTTGCAATTGTGGCATTGTGTGTGTGTGTGTGTGTGTGTGTGTGTGTGTGTGTGTGTGTGTGTGTGTGTGTGTGTGTGTGTGTGTGTGTGTGTGTGTGTGTGTGTGTGTGTGTGTGTGTGTGTGTGTGTGTGTGTGTGTGTGTGTGTGTGTGTGTGTGTGTGTGTGTGTGTGTGTGTGTGTGTGTGTGTGTGTGTGTGTGTGTGTGTGTGTGTGTGTGTGTGTGTGTGTGTGTGACCCATTGCCCACATTGGATCAATCGCTTCACCCAGGAGTCTTTTGCACATTTCAGGTATAAAAAACTCTTCTTCTCTATCCATACCTTTGATCTGGAGGTGTGTGCTAGTCACCGTGACCTAAATCATACGATTTGATCAATTCGTCATAAGTGGCAATGATTTCTTGTATCTGACCATTTGGCCCACCACCATTCACACGCTTAGGACTTGGCCGGGTTGAATCAACCATTTGGCCCATCTTACTCGGACACTTGAAAATTCGGCCCTTGGCCCTACCAACTCAAATAGCTAACCGGTCAAATTCACCATTCAGACCAACTTTGCATTCGGCCCACCTGACTCGGCCCTTGGTCGTTCGGCCTAAACCCATTCATAAGAACCACCTAGCCCTTGAAGCGGTCGATTCAGCCCACTACCATTCATCCATTTGGCCCTCAAACAACCACATTCAAACTGGCTGAATTTAACATTTGGACCAATTTCATTCGACCCTTTCTCATTCAGCCCTCGGCCACCATTCGGATGGGCCAAATTGGACATTCAATTCTTGCAATTTGGACCTACTGGGTTGAATTTGGATTTTTTCAAGTTTTTAACTTGTAGACCACCCTGATTGACCCAAACCACTACCCATGAGAACCTCCGAAGGCCATGCAAATGCTTAAAACACCTTTTTGGTGCAAGAAACAGGAAAATAAGTAAAACACGAACTTTAGAAGTGACTGTAGCCAACCAACTAGCAATCCAAGTCGCTAATAACACCAAACTGAGTCAGAGATTCCCAAATAGATCTTGATCAGAGCTAAACGATGCATCACAGACCTTAGGACCAGTGAGAACATGGCCAAAAACCAAACTTACAACCTATAGGCCAAATCTATAAATGAGAATATGAGAGTTGCATAGTCACTGTACCTTTGCACTCATACTGTTTTCCAACACTTGAAGTACATCTAAGAAAAGCTGAAAGCCTAATTGCACATAGTGCATAGAAGAGAGTACACACACACACACATACACACACACAGAGTGATTGTAAATTGAGGATTTTTTGTAATTAACAAGGAACGCACTCAGACGTAACCATAGAACAAACCCACCAGTAGGAGAAGACCCTGAGACATAGTCGGGTGATCGAAACCACAAGTATAGGACCAAGCGAAAGACGCAATAGAGAAGCCAGATGTAGCAAGGACAGACACCATTGGAGGAGTGGATCTACCTGATCTAATCAATCTCATCGACAACTTGGTGGAGAGAGAAAACGTTGACATGGCAAAGAGAAGTACTAACTGTATACGAAACAAAGAACTTGACCTAGGAGATTTTCCAAATGTGATCTAGGAAATGGTGAATAAATGCAACACTCAAACCTGGCTGGACCACCACGATAGGCTAGCTGAAGATATTATAGCAGATCTTGAGGAGGAAAGAAAGCTAGCATGCAAAGCCTTTCAAGGCATAATTGCATGCAATCAGGAACAACAAACTAGAAGCTTATGAAAGAACATAGAAATGCGAGAGATCTAGCGAGTGTTAGCTCTAGCAGGCAGAAATCAGACAAGACTAGACATGCATAGAGAGAGAGGGCACTAGAAGAGAACCTCACACTGAGTGAGCTTATGATGAAGCGACTATTAGTAGATAATATGGTGACAGAGCAGAGTGCAATAGCTCTAGCGACTTCACTGCTTGCAGGATTAGGAGTTATCAAGGGCTCCAAAAGCCAATCTAAAATCCCTATGGTTGCAAAGAAACTAGATAAATACAAGCTAGAAAACAATCCCTATAGCTTTGTAGAGCAATTTGATTAGGTATGTGAAGCCAACGGCCTCACCAATCTCACTGAGCAATCACAAGATCTTGACCTATGCTTAGGCGATAAGGGAAGGACTTGGTATACCAGCCTAGATGCCACAGAGCACAATAACTTCAATAACCTCAAGAATCTCTTCATCAAGAGATTCTGGAAGGCTAGGTACTTAGAAAACTTGATTGTATGACTCATGAACATGAAACAAAGAGATAAGGAAGACATCAAGGATTATGTGACCCATATGAGGAGTCTCTTTAAGAGAATCCCGATGAACGAATGACCCACGGAGAGAGCGATGTCCACAGTATTCATCAATGGGATACGGAGTTAAGAACCCTACAAGGCCTTGGTAGGCGACTCAAGCTTGCAGGTGAGATGCGCTAACTAGGGTCTTTGACGAGGCCATTAGAGTGGATGACTAACTCAAGAAGAGAAGCTCCAGGAGCTCAAATTGAGAAGAGACTAACACTAGAAACTCTAAGAGAGTTTCAACGTCGACCCAAGTACTCAGGATAAAGGAAAGGGGACCGACCCAAGTTAGGAGCTAGTGGAGATGAAGATGGAGCTAGCCAAACTACAAGAGATGATGAGATGACCAGCACACCCTCACGTTTAATGTGTGTATTGTGGCAGAAACCACCTACCAGCTGAGTGTCAGGACCCTAGGTCCTGACCTTGTGCAAATTTCAATAGATTCAACCATGATGCCATGCATTGCAGACTAGCAAGGAGACTTCCGTACTTGCAACCTTACAATCAGCCTTACCTAGTGAGTAGGCTGCCAAAATTCTTTGGAAGGGGAGCCCCATTGCTCTCCTAACACCCAACGACACTAAACCAATCATTCATAGGATGGAGATAAATCCAATAAGAATACCTAGACCACCTGGACCCTGTGTAACCCATCCACTAAGTGCCAGTCTACAGGAGGAGCCAAAAGATGAAGAACCTTATGTGAAACCTTACATCTCATATGACAAAGAGGGTAATCCGATCCTTATAGATTACAGACCAGTACTAGTGATGGCATTAGGTAGAGGTAGAGGTAGAGAAAAAACGTGACAGACACAAAGGCAGAAACGTCGGCTCCAAAGACAACATCTGAGAAGGGAAGTGCGAAGGTCAACCCAAAGCACCAACTCAAAGCCATCAAAAAAGTGAAGGAGTGGGTGAAAGAGGCCCAAGAACACTTAAAAAATGCTAAGCTCATATTGAAGATGAGATCGATGATCTCTCAAGCATAGGCATGCCAGTCTCACTGCCATGACCAAAATTGAGAGACATGATTGCATCACAAGCAGTGCTGCTTAGACAGAGCTTGAACGCTATGGGCCAGCAAATCCATCAAGGCCATTGGCTTGGAAATATAGGATTTGGAGAAAAGTAAGTAGCTAGCAACCTCCTCACCACACTAGTAACCACCTTTGTGACTCAGCCTAGGAGATCTGCTAAGGCAGCATCCGATGCTATGGCAAGAACTGAAGCAGTGGATTGAAGGACCAATGGAGCAAGGGACAACTAATCTACATGATCATGACACGATAACTCAAATACCAAGTTTGATGCTACACTCAGTGCCTATGTCCTTGCATGTTAATGCTTTTTAGGAAGGCACTGAAAGGCATGTAGTCTTATTGATCCTAGCCCTACGAGATACCACAAGAAAGGGAATTGTAGATACGGGAGCAAGAGTTAGTATGCTAAGCCACGTAGTTGTCCAAGTCTGGGGTAACCCGTATATTGAGAATTCTAGGTTCGATGTCACCCTAGCCAACATAATGAAAGTATGACCATTTGGAGTGCTAAAGAAGTAGCCATTGAAAATCACAGGGATCCAATTCTCTGTTCACTTCATAGTCATGAAGAGAGTGGATTATGACATTCTACTAGGCCAACCCTAGATGCACAATGCATAGGTCATAAAAGACAGGGGCAACGGTTTGATCTTCTTAGGAAATCAAACAAAGGCAATAAGAGTAGAGATGGATACATGGAAGACCACACCAATCGATCTAGATGCCATCTCCAACATGTTGAAGGGTGACGTGCAGATTAGAAAATATTACGGGCCATTGACCAAGTATATCCCTTGTCCTCAGGATGAGCGAGATTGGATGCATGTGCTAGCCATGATCGATCTACCATTCTCACATTATGAGGAGTACAAGCAAGTGGCTAAGGCAAATGGTAAGCCTAGTGGTACACCCTCAGTATCGTTCTGCATGATGGCTAGGAGCTCGCATAGATAACCTAACCCTGTCAACGTACTAGTGGCCACTATCACGGAAATTGAAGATGAAGATAAGGAAGCCCTAGCTCTAGCTTACCTGTGCATGACTCTCACTGCCAAGCAAACACATGCCATTGATGCATTGATTGATGAGGGTGCTGACTTGAATATCTTGACTTCATGATCATTGGACTTAAATCGGAAAACCATAGTTGTAGCCCACTAATACCAAACTCAGCCCATTTGGAGGTCGATCATATGAACTTCTGGGAAAGTGCAAGGTTGCAGTCTCTATTGAGTTTAAAAGCATGCCAATGATCTTTTATGTGTTGCTAAATGCAAAGGATGCAAGTACAGAATCGTTGTTAGGACATACGTTTAAAAAGTAGACACTTTGCAATGTCGACTACAACTCACAGAGTATTCATATCGGCAATGTACGAATAGTCACCACTTTCAGCGAGGGCAATGCATCTCCATCAAATCCTACAAAGCCACTAGTAGAGAAACCCACCACCAAGACTAAGGAGGGGGTTTGTAATTTGCCAACTTTCCAAACCTCAAAGCCAGCAAACCGCGGAAATCAAAGCCAAGACCCATGCAACATAGTTCAAACGGATGCCTAAACATCAAGGACCACCACCCAAAAGCCCACAATCATGACCTTGCAAGGCTAGGAACTCGTATTCAAAACCTAGGAGGCAAAGAAGGAACTATAGGCATTGACGAATGGTCAAGCAATGATGGGTCCCCAAGATCTTATTGCAAGTGCAAGGTTATTATGAGGGTAATACCTTGATATGGGTACCTAAAGCCAAGATGGCCAAGGGCACTACTCAAATGCCACCCGCAACCTTGACCACACCAAGCCATGTGACAAAAAATACCCTAGTTCCACAAATGACTCAAGCTACAAAGCCCATAGAACATGCTTAGACCTAGATCTACTTGACTCATCCTTAGCATTGGAAGTTCGCGCCATGCTATGCATGTGGGAGGAATATGAATTCATGACGGTGAGTCCTTACTAAGGAAGAGTTACACATTGCTAGCAAGATTGACTCTGGTGACTTTCTCATAGATGTTCTCACCTAAATCACTGAAGTAGGCATTCGTCCTTTTGACATGGATCGCTATGCTAATCTCTAATATAATCCAAGCTTCTATGATTGGCTCATGCGAAAGTAAACCACTGCAAGCCAGCACTGAATGCCCTTGACCCCTCAAACCTTAATGCTAGGAAGGATTTTGGGGCAATGTGGAATCAAATGTGTGAGCATGTAAGGTAAATGAAATGCATGAATGAAACCTCTATCAATGATCAGGAGCGAAAGAGAGTGGATAAAAATCAACTCGTGACTTGTGAAAAGCTGTAAAATCTTTGAAATGAATGGACTGCTTGAAGGAAAAAATGCTCTTCTTTGTAATTAAGCATGTTATTCTTCCTAGAAAGCATTAAAAAATTCATGCTCACCTTTCTACAAGTAATTACCTTGAGAACACTAATGGTGAATTATGGCAATATGACAGGTACCCACTATGGCAAGTCAAGACAAAAGTAAAAAACTTCCATTCTCGGAGGAGGAGCAAGCAAAATACAGCCTCTCATTGGAGAGGAGGGCCTATAATTAACTCAAATTCAAGTATATTCTAAATCTAGAAGAGATGGTCATGGAGGAACTAGCCATCCAGCACAACTGGTGAAGCAACGCAGGTTGTGAAAGTATGTGGAAAAGGTGGCCCACGCCAGCAACTATGAGAAGTGCACTAAGTTGCTTTGGACCTTCAACCCAAATAGGAGTACTATCACGATGCACCTAGAAAATGAAGCCTGCCAAGTAGAAATTGAGCTGAGCCCTGAACTGGTATAGAAAGCACCAGGCTTACCAAACAAAGTGGAAAAACGGCCAAAGTGAGATGTGTACAACATGATGGGGATGGACAAAGTGATAGTCCATGTAAGCAATGGCATTAGCCTAGCCAACATCCTTGACCCTGAGGTGCAAATCTAGGCCAAAATGGTGCATGCTCTATTCTCCAGTCACTGATATAATGCATTGATGAATAGGATCAATGTACCAATGCTGGAGATCATTGTTGTTGGGTCCTTTGATGAGGTAAACCACAATGGCTTCGTGAAGAAGATGATAGAGATGTTGGCAAAAGCCTTAGCCAATCGATGGAATATCAGTGAGGGGAGAATCCCCAGCCTCCTCCAAAGACAGGAAATTGTCATCCTTAAAGGCCTCCACCATTGGCATTAGAGGAATCTTGACAACCATCATAAGAGAAGCACTAGGGAATGCACAAGACGATGAGGAAATTGGGACATGTCCCTTCCACACCAAGGATAAGAGTAGTCTAGCGAAAGGACCGTGACTGAGGACAAAGGAGATCAAGAAGCAGGCGTTAGCATGTAGGTGTCACGATTGTGGGAGAGAAGGAAGGAGTCTCACTTGTAGCTTTCTTGCTTGCACAATGGGGGAATACACACACAGGTGGAGGCTGAAAACAATTTTCCTCTTCTTAGTTGTGTAACCCAAAAGAACTCTAGTACAAAAGAAATAGAAGAACCCTATATGTGGGTCTCAAAACCAAACTCAATTAACTAAGGTGGCATACTAACTAAGCCATGAACTAGAATAGATAAGGATAGCTATCATCTAGCTATTATTCATGGGTGGTGTACCAACCGCATCTGTAGCTAACAAGTCGGTGACATAAATGCACAACGGTCACCCTGGCATATCACGAGTGGAGCTCGATATCTCAACACTCCCCCTCGAGCTCAATCCCAATTCCTGCACACCAAGCAGGTCTCTGAACTTGCACAGCTTCTCTGTGCCCCATGCCTTCGTGAATATGTCAGCTACCTGATCCTCTATGCTAACATAAACTAGATCAATAAGACCTAGTAAAACCCTCTCCCGCACATAGTGATAATGCACCTCAATGTGCTTTGTTCTAGCATGATAGACTGGGTTATTTGCCAAGTGTATACTGCTCATGTTGTCACAATAAATGACAGTTGGCCCATCTATAGGCTGATCCATATCATAAAGTAGCTTATGCAACCAAGCTACCTCACATGCAGCCATTGCTGCACCCCTGTACTCAGCCTTTGTGCTCGACAAGGCAACTGTAGGATGTTTCTTGCTGCTCCAAGTGACTGCAGCACTCCCAAAAGAGAACACATATCCACTGGTAGATCGTCTATCAGAAACACTACCAGCCCAATCATCATCAGTGTATCCATGCAATTGTATTTGAACCCCAGTCTCATAAAACAGTCCATACTGCAATGTGGACTTCACATACCTGAGTATGCGTCTAGCCGCATCCAGATGCGCCCAAACACTTCACTTTTCTTTTTCATAAAATACACCCAAACTTTTCTGCTATAGTCATCAATAAAAGTGACAAAATAATGACAGCCTCCAATAGATGCAGCTTTAGTAGTCCACACATCAGAGTGGATTAATTCCAATGGCTTTTTACTCTCTTGAACATGTCTAGGAAATGGTTTCCTTGCACGTTTTCCAAATTCACAGGCTTCATATACCTTATGCATTTCTGCAACCTTGAATTTAGGCAATCCTGCAACAATATTCTGGGCTTGCATTGATTTAAGTCGTTGTACATTAACATGTCCAATGCGTTTATGCCAGATATCAATATTTGCAACTACACCGGTCCCATGTGCAAACATTGCTGCACTCAATTCGGGCATGTCTGCTTCCAACGTAAACATTCTGCCTTTCTTCTTTCCTTTTGCTATCAAGCGACCTTTATTTTTCATATCCTCAACAAAGCATCCACGAGAATTAAATCTGACTTGCAAGCCCTGCTCAACCATTTGACCAACAGAAACCAGGTTCTTGGTGATATTCGGGACATGAAATACATTCGACATGTATTTCTTTTTCCCATCCTGCATGGACAAAGGAAATTTTCCAATTTGCACAATAGGATGTGCAGTATCATCACCAGTCTCCATAAATCCTGGGTTTTTCATTTTCCTTGCATCCTGCATCCATTCTGCATGACCTGTCATGTGGTTTGATGCACCTGAGTCAACATACCACACATCATTGCTTTCTTTTGCACTTGTCACAGAATTGGTCATGTGCTGCACCATAAACAAATGTTCATTTCTGTCATCACCCTGTCTACTAGAAGACGCACAATTCCCTTGTTGCAATTTTCCATTCATGATCTCATTCTGCTTTTTATAGCAGTCTTTAGCCATATGATCCATTTTACCACAGTAGTAGCATTCAACATTGCTGTTTGCATTTTTCCCTCTTTGCCATCCACCACGACCTCTTTGGCTCCCCCTGCCTCTAGAGTTACCACGTCCTCCTCCATAGGATTGGTTTTCTTGAGTTTGCTGCATATTCTGATTTCTACCACGGCCTCCAGATCGGCCTCCTCTACCTCTGCCTCTACCTCTTCTAGCATTTGAATAGAAGACAGCTTCTTTTGAAGTTCCTCCTGAAGAAGATGCACTACCATTTCTCTGCTCCTCAGAAATTAGAAGAGCAATCAACTCCTCAAAATCAGGAAATCTTTCACGAATGGAAATGGATGTTCGTAACTGTGCATAATCCTTTCCTAGACCATTCAAGGTCACAGAAACTAAATCATCATCTTCCACTGGCGACCCAATGGAAGCAAGTGCATGTGCAATCTTCTTCACCTTCATGTGGTAGTCATTGATGCTCATACTTTCTCTTTGCACATTGTGCAACTCTTGCTTGAGCTGCATTTTCCTGGCTTGTGTATTTGTGCTATACATTTTTGACAGAGTATCCCATGCCTCCTTTGGCATACTTGCATCCTGAATATGCACAATTATAGAGTCTGAAATACTGATAGACAGCCAGTACATAACTTTTCTGGCTCTCTCATGCCATCCTTTAAATGCCTGCATTTGCTGTTGATTGGGAACATCAGGAAGAACTGATTCTTCTTCATTTCTTGCAACAAATTCCCAATATCCTTTTCCCATAAGGAAATTCGTCATTCTAAACTTCCATGCTTGGAAGTTGTTCTTGTCAAGATTTTTAGTGACAATCTATGAAAGAGAATCAGACGCCATTACAGAACACTACAAAGAATTCTATCACTGCAAAAAACACAGCTTCAGCCTCACAAGGGCAAATCTGCAAAACTGACGAAAGTGGTATTTGACCACACAGTCACTTCCTAGTGATGATTTTGCATCAACAAGCAACAAGGATGATTCTGTAACTCCCAATGTCTCTGCGCACAGGCATACGATGCAATTTCTACAATAACTTTTCACCGACCTGTAGAACAGTGGTCGCACAACAAAAAACATGGCCTTTTCTTGAGTGCATGCGGAAAACTTCCACCTCCAAAACAGGCCTCGAAATGGCCTCGAATAAAAAAAAACAGGGCAACTTAGGGCTAAAGCCCTTTCCCGCAACATATACTACCCTCTTGCTACACCGCGAAGGGCGTCTCAATCTAAGACACTGCACTCTTGCATTTTCTGGCTGTGCTACCTGCAGAGACTTGCTCCCAAACTCAAAAAATGAAAGCAACACTGGTCCTCTTACTAGAACGCCGCGAACTTGGTTTGCTTTCTTGAGCTCCTTACCACGAACCAGGCTCTGATACCATGTCACGATTGTGGGAGAGAAGGAAGGAGTCTCACTTGTAGCTTTCTTACTTGCACAAAGGGGGAATACATACACAGGTGGAGGCTGAAAACAGTTTTCCTCTTCTTAGTTGTGTAAGCCAAAAGAACTCTAGTACAAAAGAAATAGAAGAACCCTATATGTGGGTCTCAAAACCAAACTCAACTAACTAAGGTGGCATACTAACTGAGCCACGAACTAGAATAGATAAGGATAGCTATCATCTAGCTATTATTCATGGGCGGTGTACCAACCGCATCTGCAACTAACAAGTCAGTGACATAAATGCACAACGGTCACCCTGGCATATCACGAATGGAACTCGATATCTCAACAATAGGCACAATGAAAACCTGGAAGTTATGAGGAAAAAAGAAGATGATTGGGTGAATAGAAGCAAAGAAAGAGTAAGTGCCTTATCGCGCTGACTAGCCCTTGCAGAAGGCGATAAAGTGCTAGTAGAGAGTAGGGTAGAGGCCACACAGATGACCTTGGAAGCCCAATAACGTGCCTTCCTCTGCAATCTCTTAGACACCACACAATCTGAGGAAGAGGAGGCTATTGAGTCCTTGAAGAAAAAGCTAGAGATCACCCGTAGGGCTCTAAGGCATGGGCTACACATCCAAACACAAATTGCAAGGCCCACAGATGCAGAGCAACCACAGCATAGGGGAGAAGAGAGGTGAAGGCCGACTAAAGATGCATAGCCAAGTTTTGAAAGGGGCAGCGGCTCCTTAGAGTGAGGTTTTTACGACAAGGATGCCCCCACCACTCTTGCTGACCTCCAATGCCGGCCAAGATATCTATTCTATGACTAAATCAATGTGTGATAAATTTAAAAAAAAAACAAAAAAACACCAAGGTCACAGTCACTACAGTGGCTTCGGTCGACTAGCTCCATCTCTAACCGCACATGATATAGGCAAAAAGTGAATGAAGAAGCTCATTCTACTAAGGTAGGCATAGTGGAGAAAAAGGCAATCTCTGAATAGTTATGGGGGAGCTCCAACTACTTTGGTGAGGTCCTCTCAAGGATGAATGAGGTCCTAGTAGCAAGGATAAGGGATGCACTCTCCAAAATGAAGGAAAGCACCAAATATTCTAGCAAGGCTCTCTCAAGGGTGAGGGAGCACCCCCCTGAGGGAGCACCCCCCAAGCCTCTTGCAAGGAAAGCTTATGGTGCAATGTAATTCATTTTCTAAAAAGTGCTGAGTTTCCTCCTGTGCAAGTGGTAAAGTCTCAACAGACATAGATAAAGGGATATGGCAACTTGAAGGGAATAAGGAAAAGCCATGTTATGCTCCTGGCATCACGATCTCGAAAGCGAGAGGGGAATTCGTCCAACACCATCTTAAATTTCAAAGGACCGATCCACCCATCATTAGTATCAATGAGGGATTAGCCCCAACACCATATTCAATTTCAAGGCTGATCCATCCAACACCATCCCTCGTAAGGGCTTGTATACAAACTCAAAAAAACCATCTAGCTACAACCATCCCACCTTCCAACTACTACCCATTAGTGCCATGGGATTGGCACTAGGATAGGAGGGGGGTAATGTTAACCTCAGCATAAGAAGAAAGAAGAAAAGTGCGAGTTGGGACCTAAAAGAGGTGGCCTAGAAGGAAATCATACACAACGGAAGAAGTAAGAAGGGAAATGGCCGAAAGAGCAAGGGCAGGCTCAAAAGTTAAGTCAAAGGAAAAAGCCCATTTTTAAATGCAATGCACACCTAAAACTTTTTGTAAAAGAGCGCCAGGCTCCCTCCTGTGCAAATTATAAAGGTAGATGGGCAGTAGAAAGAAAGCTAAGATGATAGGAGGACAAGGGGGAAAAGGGTGGCCATGTCAAAAAAGGGGATAAGTAGTGGCAACAAGGGACTTTTGCCAACTGACAATGTCCCTTTAATACTAAAAAATCTACAAGATGAAGCCAAAAAAGAAGCCCCATTCAATTCAACTATATGCACGAACCAAATTAGTCTACCCAACCAAATCTGCCTCTTAGCTTAAAACCCTCCCGACCATTCTAGAACTAGTTGTTGATATGGCCATTGATATATGTGAGAATGTCATCACATGCATTAGACACATTGACAACACCTTCATCTTGTTTTCTCACACTTACAATGTCAAGCTCCTTCTAGGCCTCCTAGATGAAAATACAATTGAGGTTGTGAGGCCTCTATCCTACTTGTGGGAGAAATTTGAGTTTATCTTCATCAAGAACCCCTAAATTTCTAAGGACTAATCACTAATCAAATATTGTGTGAAAAAGCTATTGTAGGATGCCTCATAACCTCCTTCAAACACAGTTGCATAGAAATGACACCATAAGATCTTGCAAATCTAGATCATACTGCAAAATCTTTCTCTTTCCTACACAAATCATTCACTTACACATATAGTGGAGAGGGTCAGCAACTGTCAAACTATGACCAATGTTGAATAGCATCATGCTATCAAGTCTACCAACAAACAAGACTCACTCCTACATTACTTTGGGTACTTGCCTTGATTCAGATTTGACTACTAGAGAACACAATGCTCCACCCATATTTGGACCATATTCTTAGTGAGAAAGATCTTCATGTTTCCATCACAATAGATTCAAGTGATTTTCTAATTGATATCCCTACCTATATAATTCATGTCGGCATATGTCCACTTGATATGGATCACTATAACACCATATTGGGGAATATGGGGATTTTCCATAAGTTTGGGACAAGTAGTCAAATCTTTGGATTTGTCATAACTTGAACACTATAACTTCAAATCAAGTGCTCTATAGCTCAATAGATTCCATTTTTCAAGCTCTTTCCAATTATAAATCATATCATACGGTTTTGAGAAATTTATGGGCATGTTATCTGGGTGCCACCTTTTTAGTATTAAAAAAATGGGAATCGGTAGATTCCCAAACTCACTAATATTGTGTTACTATGCAACATTTGAATATAACCCTCACTTTTATGATTTGGTTGCAGATGAAGTGGCTATGTACCACATCACTATGTGTGTGTGCGCGTGCGCATGCAAACATATCATAAGTAAAAACCCACATACCTTATAATCAATATATCCATAAATCACCCCTCACAATCCTACAAAGTATTGTATTCAAATAGGTAGGGGGAGGCACTCTTTAGACTCAAAACAAAAACAAAAAACTAAGTGATTCATTAAATAGGAAAACTAATATTGAGTAAAAATTGAAAGCTAAATTTTTTTGTATGAGCTAAAATTATTGAATTAATGAAAATATTTCTTTTTCTTGATATCTCACCATCATGTGTTGTGTTAGGATCTTTGAAATGGTAGGAGGAGTGAAATTCATGTAGGAGAGAACCAACAAGCCCTAGCTATGATTCATGGAAAGAAACTAGGCTAGATGGCAAAATCGAGCAACATCACCACTTGCAATACTATGGGATTCACAAACTTGCCAAAGTAGTGGCAAAGGACCCAAAAGAGAAGGACCTTGTGGGTAGATGTGTATTGAATAAATATATAAAAAAAATCAAAGGGGAGGTGGGCTATAATAAGTGAATAGAGTTCCTCACAACTTATGACCCTAAGAAGCACAACAAAGTGATCATCGTGGAGGATGCAAATGGCTAACAACAAATTGAAATACCACTATGAACAGATGTGGTAAACAAGGCCTTAAACTTGTTGAGAGAGAAGAGAAAATAGAAAGAAGCAAGATGGATATCTACACAAGACTAGGTATGAATAATCAGAGGGTGTTCACCAATGATGTTGTGAGCATAGACGACATCCTGAACCCAAGTATAAGAATCTATGCAAACTCATACACACACTATTCTTTAGCACTAGGTACAACTCTACAATGAGTAGAATCTAGGTGAGAAAGTTGAAAAGCATAGCAATAGGAACCATGGACTAGAGAAACCTCAATGCATACATTAGGAAAACCATGTGGTAGGCAATATCCAAAATACCAAGGACAAGAAGCATGGCCTTGAGAAAAGGGTGCTTTTAGGTAGGGAACTTCATTTTAAAAAAGCAACAATTATCTAGAGCGTATGGGCACACTTGTGCAAATTGCAAATGATGGCTACAAGGGTGACATGTTATATCATATGCCTTTGGATTATGCCTTTGGATGGATGTAAACTTGTCGACTATTTATGGTGTCAATAGAGATAATCATCCTAATCTCAAAAGAAGACTTAACAAGTTGCTTTTGGTGACCCAACAACCATAACAAATGTTGCCATAAAGAATTAAAGCATTCAATACTACATGTTATAAAATATTCCTCTTGGTAAAATTTGATGTGAATAGGGTAGTTTTAAGATCTAAAAAGTTTAAAAATCAAAACGACTAGCATAACAAGTAGAGACAAAAAGAGAAGAACATAATGGAATGAAAGGATAAGATTTCACAGTAATCTCAATTGTAGAAGCACTGCTTGTTTTTTAATGTAGATGGGATTTTTTTAAAAATAAGTTAGCCTACTTAATTTAGATTAGATAATAAGAAATCTCACATAATATATGAAGCAATATCTGATGTATTTCCAAAGAAACTTTCCTAGTTTCCAATCACAAAAATAATATCAAATTATCCTCTATCATGATGATTTTAAAAAAGGATAAGTTAATGATATAAATAAACCCTAAAATGGACCACATGTATGAGAAAAATATATGTGATCATGTGGATCAACATTCAATGAGTTTGACTACATGTTTAGAAATTAGTCTCATTGACTTTAATTATATTGCTAAAACCCATATAATCCTTTCAAAATAGACCACTAGATACCAGTGGGTCAAGGGGTGAGCACCTTCCATTAGATTTACATTACTTTTTATAGGGTACAAATGTTTTCACTTAACTGTAGAGGAAAGGTCCCTTAGTTTATTGCATAGTAGTTTCCATTTACTTGCAAAGGTTGAGCAAGTAAAATTTTAACCAAAATCTCTTAAGTGTAGCAAAAGCCATGCAAACACATTGTAAGCTTCAATAATTATAACATTACAACCATAGCATTTGTTTAGGTTATTTGCTCATAAGAAAATAATGGGCTAACAAGGGACATGATGTTTACTTGAGTAAGGGAGCCTTAAAATATAACAAGATAAGAGAATCAGTTTATAAGGTCAATTTTTTCTCCTTTGAAAGCAACAAAAGATTGTTACTTGTCTACATAGGCACTTCCTTTTAATTTCAAATACAATAATCTTTCTAATGGCAAACGAAGTAGGCTCTGTAAATAACTAGGAATTTTGGACAGAGGTATTAGAGCTAAAGAGCCTACCTATTGGCAAAACATTTTCAAGCTAGATAATTGGAAAATTTTATTTCAATGAGAATATGAAAGTCCATCCAGCCTACCAAACTAGCTTATGTCATGTCAATAGCTAAGGCATTTTAAGGGGCTCATTGCAAATATTGCAATGGCTTGTGTTATGTTATGAAGTTTGGATGATTATCGATTGTCATGGTCCAATAATTTGCCACTTTTAGCTCGTTTGGCCAGCTGGTCTTTTATGGCAAGGGTTTCTTAGTTTAATTATTAAATGCTCTAAGGACCTATGAATGATGGATTAAAAAAAGGATTCACCATCACATAGAAAAGCAAAAGGCTCAAATTTGGGCAATTTATATCAACTGCACTTTAATATATTAATCTCAAAAAACAAAATTACTTTCCTTTAAACCTTTTTCTTTTACAACATGATAAACAAATTTCATAAAAGCTTCATGTATATGGCTAGCAAAATAGTAAAAGTCATTCTCTTTTAAGGGTAAATTAGGCAAGTTTTATGGCTTAACTTCTGGGCAGGTGGGCATAATACCCATACATCTAAAATTGATTGGTTTTTAGCCATATATCCCAAAAAGAGCTTACAACTAAATCAAGAAAACACATATATAATATAATATGATGTACTCATTAACCCATTCTATTTTAGGTTTAGATAAAAGGCCTAAGAAATACTTGCTAGGGTGAGCCTAGAATGGAAAAAAATAAAATCATGAAAATGGATTCAATTTCAAGACTAAAAGTGGTTATCATAGGCAATTAACAAGATCTGAGTCATTTGATACCTCAAAACAAAGCCATATGATCCAAAAGTATCACATATGGTTCTTTGAGTGGGTCCCTAGCTAATGTATATTAGTTCTTAACCTTAAATATGTTGGTGCAAGATGCATACAATTTGGCACCAAGTTGTATTAGCTTCTAGCATTGTTTCTTAAATTATTTTTGTGTATTTAATTTTGATTAGTTATTTAATTATTTTTATTTCTAAAAATATGAACAATCAAAAGTTTTGTTTTCATGTAAAGATAAGTTTGCTAATAATACTAAAGGTTATAGTTCTATGTGCTCAAATTATGGTTATCTCATTATTTTGTTTGTATGAATTTTCGAATTGTGGGCTCTAGTTTATATAAGAGAAGTATATATTTTCATACAACATATTCTTTCATACAAAATATTTGTAAATATGAATGCAAAAATTGGGATATTATGTGGATTATATGAGCATATTGAACATTTAAATTTTTTAATAATATGGCCATTTAATGCAACCTAGCCTATTGCTAACATGATTGCTTGCTATCCACATTGTATCCAAGAAGTGAAAGAATGAACTTTTCATGCAAACTTGCAAACTTTTTGTACTTAAAGCTATGGAGGTATATGTAGATTTATATTTCAAACTACAAATCTAAGGTGATAATACCACCATACCTTGTCTAATTTTTTAGCTTTTGACTATCACAACTAGCTTAACATATCTACATTTGGAAACTATGGTTGATTCAAGGAATAGAAAAGTATCATTTGGTTTCGTTTTGAAAAATACACCCTAAATTGTAAGCATAAGTGAATCATTGGATGTGAACTTAATGTGGATGTTAGAAGTGTTGAAGTCTACATTGAACTTGTTGCTTGCAAATCTTTAAAGACTTATTAATTGCACGGAAATCAGAAAAGAGACATTGAATCAAAGGGCTATTTAGATGCATGCAAGATAAACAAAAGTACTAGGCTAAACTAAGACAAGAAGAAAGCAAAAAGAATAACTCTTTCAACCAATTAGTTGCTTCAAACTATAAAATCCTACCCATAAGTCTTACCCAGAGCCTCTAAACTCAAACTCAAACCTATTAGAGGAATCTTGTAAACTATAGCATACCCTAACAAGAACTCCTTGAAATAGTGGGCTAGAAAAATACCATAAAGATGAGTCCTTGAACTCACAAGAGTTCCATACAAACTCTTGAGACCTTGAGAACCTTTGGAGGTTGATGAACACTTCTCTTGACAAGAAGAGACAAAACAAGAAATAAATCAAAACATGAGGCAAACCTAAATGAGAAGGACCTATACAAACCAACAAAAACCAAACCCAAGAATGTAGCTCTCAATGACGTCATTTATAACTATAGTAGCTAGAGAAATTTATTCATAGATCATAATCTGCAAAAGAAGAACTCCATTGACCAAATTGGTCAGTGAAGTTTGAGTCCATTTTATGCACTTGAGGACTAGACATGGCATATCAGTTGGTAGCTCATACTTGTGTGATACCCTTGCTACTTCATTATTTGGCTCTAGAACTTTTCTATTTTCCTACTTCACATTTTCATTGGCCTCTTTTGCTTAATCTAGCTCTATCTTTATCTTCTCTTGTAATTATATCAGTGTTTTCACCTTTCTAGTCAAGCCTATTCTTAATGGCATTTACATATTGTCTCTCCAATTGTACTCAATTTTCACTCTCCACCTCACATTACTCTTGAAACTCTTTATACTTCTTTTATGTGTCTTCTCTAGCCTTAAACACTTCCGACTCATTTTTCAAGTTGAGAGCTTTCTTGATTGCTTTCTGTTGACATGCCACATGGATCTCTTTTTCCCTCTCTAGTGTAGCTACAACAACTTTTCTTTTCTCATCCAGTTGGTCCTCTAATTCTTTCAATAGATCTTTGAATTCATGTGTGAGGCTATGTGTGTAGAGGCATTTACTTTGATTATCCTTTCATCCTAGGCACTTTAGGCACTCTCTACTCTAACCATGCATTTGTAATTGCTCCTATTTTTGCACTTGTAGGCTACAAGGTCATTTGACCTATCCTCTGACAGTGTTGCTTCCAATTCATGAAACTTGTCCTCCATTATACCTTTACCACTATCCTTTATGATCACTCAAATGGAGGGTGTGGTGGTTATGATGGGTGGTAATGAAGCTTCTAATGGTGCCTGATCCTTGCTAGTTAATGGTAGATGTGTCATGACTCTTGCTATACTTGGGCTTGCTCCTTGATTGGTTCATGCTTCTATCAAGATCCCAAGACTAGTGTAGAGGGAGCTCACCGGTCAACCGCCAAGAACCACAGACTATTTATCCTCCCTTCAAGTGTTTCAAGAAAGCACATATGGATATCTCTCACCTAGCCAACTTGCCTTTGATTCTACCGAGGTGTAGTGAGCTTACCTTGATGCCCGAATGAGTTGCCTCCTCCCTTAAGTACACCGGTAGCTCCATGATTCGTGATGCAAGCTCAAGCACCCTCAAACCTCCACCTCCAAGCTCCATCCTCCATAACCACGCACGAGACAAGAGAAGAGAAGAGAAGAGAAGAAGAAGAGAGGAGATGATGGAGAGCTTCACCTCCAAGATCCCTCATCCTCACACACTCACTCCCTCACACTTCCTCTCTCAAGAACACACAAGCAAGCAAAGAGAAGAGAGGAAGAGAAGAAGATGAGTCCACTTTTGCCACACACCAAACAATGAGCTCCTCATTCACTCTTCAACTTTATATACAAAACCCTAATTTAAATTGGGTTTGGCTAGTTGCTATTTTATAGGCCATTAAATATGCCCACAATGTTTCCATAAGCTTGTTGTTCAAGTCACTTCAAGAAGCTAAAATGATATTGGTCAATACATTGATCGAAATCTTATTTATGGCTTCTACTAGGTTGTTTAGTCGAGGGTAGTAAGGCAATGACTTTCAATGAATGACCATGAACATGGATAATAGGTAAGTAATCACTTCATTGATAATGTACTACCCTAGCCACTCACAATCTCAAGGGGATAGCCAAATTTAGAGATTATCTGCTTCCACAATTCATTGTTATCCTAATGTCATTCTTACAAGTGTCCCTAGCCTCAACCCATTTTTTCAAGTGATCAGATGTAACAATGATATATCTTGCTTGTGAATATTGGGTTGCAAGACTTATAGGCTTGATGAAATTGCGTGCATTCAAGGCCTATTTATAAATACCCTTTTCTTCTAATTTTTCAAGAATAAAATACAATCCTTTTTTATTCATATGTAAATAACACATATATATTCATAAGTGATCCCCTAGAGTCCAACATAGGAATCTTGTTGCTTTGAGGGAGATTGATTGAGAGTGCATATGCAAACTCCCTTCCCTAGATACAACACATGTTATCTAGCCATTAACTTCTCAATGCATCCATTAGGACTTGTTACTATACTAGTAAGCTCTCTTCTTGGTGCTTTGCACCTAGTTTGTATGTTGTTGTAAGGACTCCACAAAGAAAGGTAAGAGTTAAATATACCTCATAAAAGCTCGGAAAGACAAAGGGTAACGAGGAGATGAAATATCCTTACAATATCAACAAGACATTGTGGTCTATGCTAGAGGAGAAGCGAATCCCAAACACTCATGCAATCAAGGATAGTAGCTCTATGGAGCAATCTGAGAGAATCTCGATCATGTTTGGTGATGAAGAGAAGTCCACCAAAAAACCTTGATATGAGCTTCCATGTTTTTTCTTTGCATGTGCCCAAGTTATGTTGTGCAAGCTATTTGAATTTTTGCATCACGCATACGTTGTTTTGTGGCCATTGGTTTCTAGAGCTATGTTGCTATGGAGTTATTTGGGATTGTTTGGTCTATGTTTTATAGATTTATGAATTCATGCAATCTACCATTATATGTTCTTAGTTCTAGCACATATGATTAGGTAGTGGGTGTTGCATGTCAAATCTTCCAATGCATGCATAGACTGGTTCTAGTCAATGGTAACATCAAAGCAACATTATTGTAGGATATTCCCTTTCAATATCTTATAGCTTATTGTAGATGGTTGAAGAGGAAAGTATTTAGGGGGTGTCTAGTTTTGGTCCTTTCTTGGATAACCAATACCAAATTTGGTGGTTTTGGATTGTGTAAACCATCTACTAAGACTTTACATTTTGGACACCTTTGCTTTGTATCCACATATATTCGAGCACTTGAAAAGTTTCTCTTTTTACATAATCATTATACATTAATAATTTTAATTTTGTAAAGAGGGCCAAGTTATGTCTAACTTTGGAGTATCAATTGATACTTTTTAGGAAAAAATAAAATGAAAAAGTACCCACCGTTGAGAAAATTTTGCCATATAATACAGGAGTTGCATCTCAACTGCATGAGGAGTATGGCTTGAGTCTAGAAGGGTTCTTCGAAAGGACTTAAGAGACAATGTTCTCCTTGAAGACTAGTGGTTGACATTGTAAAGGACAAGCACATTCTAAAGGACTTAACAAACAATGTTCTCCTTGAAGACTAGTGAAGACTAGTGGTTGACATTTCAAAGTACATATATGGAGCTTGGGTATGTAGGGCTAATTTATGATTATATTGTTGACTTGAACTCATTGGTCAAGATTATGCCTAGCAAGATTAATGATACATTCAATAGGTTGTTAGAGCTAAACACTTAGATCCAGAAAAAGGAGGCATTTTTTAGCTACAAGGGGTTACATGTAGTGGCTGAGCATGTAAAAGATGATATTAAAGTGTAAGAACCGGGACTCGAAGAGCTCTAATAGTAAATTATATGTATTGATGCAGAGGTAAAGGAAGTGGAAGCTCATCTAGGAGCAATCCAACAAATGATGCAATGCCTTAGAGTTAATGAGAACATACAATGGCTCGAAAAAGAGCTTTAGTTTGAACATGTACACTCGATGCACTTTGTCAGTCTTAGTTTGTCCTTGGTACTATTGCTACATGAAAACCCTTAGTAGAGCTCTTTAGCTAACTAGCTTTGCAAGAGATTCTCAAAGTTTTTGCTTATTGTGGTCCTCTTTGATACATTTGGTATTCTTCACTACATTAGGTAAATCTGGCACATTTGAAATTGTAGGGTACATTTGGTGCTTTTTGGCACTCACTGATACTAATGAACTTTTTGAATCTTTAGTACATTTCATGCTTTTTGTATTGCCTCTAAATATTTTTGGTGATAAGGTGCTTTTTGAAACCATTTTGTAGGTACTTTTGATATCTTTTCAAGTGTGGCTATAAAAAAGTTTCATCTTGGTACTAGATAGTAGCAAAGTTGAACCAAACCAACAACATTTGTCTATTATAAAACCAAACATAACTTTGGCACTATAGTCTGAAATCGAATATCTAGTCTAGGATCAAGAAGAGTGTATTAAAAAAAGGAAATCATGTCTTGTTTTCAAAACAAAACATAATGGAAGGAGACAAAATACCCATATGCATTTGATCAATAAATAGCATGGCCAAGTATAAAGAGCTACTATAACAACTACAATTTGCAAGAACATGGCTTGTTACAATGGCCATGGGGGTGCTTATTTCCTACTTATAAAAAATCTCCAAAAAGGTGCAATCACTTGGGGATTTTACTACCACACTAGCCGTCTCCTTTGGATCAGCATCTCCCTTGGTAGCTCCTTCAATATCACCCTCTTTGCTATCAATTGGGCCCTTAGATGTCCCTCTTTTAGTACTTGCTTCCTCATAGTCTCATCACAACCTCTACCCCCTCAGCCTCATCTAACATCTTGCTACTACTATTAGGAACCATGCCCTCTTTAGCATCTTTTCTCCTCTCTTGGGCCAACTTGCTGCTCCCCTTCTCCCCATTAGCAACCCCTTCCCCACTTTTGGTATCAGTAGCATTTGGATCCTCCTTGACCTCAATAGCATCTAGCAATGTCTCATCAATGGTAGAGGCTTTCTTAGCCTTGGTGTTCTCCATGTCTTACATGTCATCCTTGATGATCACATGTTTAGTATGACCAACTCTTGGGCTATCCTTGCCTCCAATAGTCACCCTTCCGTCCATATTGGAGCTCCCCTAGCTATCCCTTAGAGCCCAAAGAGGAACACCAAGAAAAATGGGGAATCTACTACAAGAAAATCTATCTTGTATCATTAATAAGCATGTTCTTCATATTTTAATCAACCATAAGAAGAAAAAAAACACCAATCTTCTCAAATCTTCACGCAACATCATATAACAATTCTGCCACGTATTTATCACAACAAAGCTTCAACACATTCTTCACATTCTTCATCAAAAGAACAAGACAACACAAAGGAATTCTCCACTTTGAATGTAAATCATCACATTGTATTCATTTTCAATAGCTTCATAGTCTTCATAGTCTTTCTCATGATCTCTCACTCATAGATACATTATTTTGCTTGTAAAATTGGCTATCTCTCACCCTCAATCTCTATCATACATTATCTTTCTCAATATTACATTGAAATAATGAAGAAAAATCATCCATAATCTTTCTTTGTTCATGGATATCCCTCCCAAGAGATATGTCAGATATTAAGGGTCACCAGAGCCACTATAGTGTCCTTTCATAGCTTAATAGTGTCACTGCCACTTTAGTCATCACTTGAGTCTTCAATAGCTACTTCTTCCACTTCTTTGAGCTATTTTGCTTGTATTCATCTCTTCCAAAGATAAGAAAACTTCTCCAAGCTACACATTCATCCCACAAGAACACTTACAAAGGTATACATAGCAAAAATAGAACAAAGATAGAGGCTCTACAAAAGTTATATAGAGGGTCTACAGTACCATATAAAAGGTCATCAAAAAGAATTTAGCTCAACTAAAACCATTTATATCCATAAAGAATCATTTAATAAGATTCCAAAAAATCTTTAAACTACATCAATCATCTTTGTAACCTTGCATACAAAAAGAAAACATAATAAAACATAAGCTCAACAGAACCAATTAGACACTCAATAGAATCTTCCATCACATCATATCTCCATTGAAAAATATCATGAGATCCTATTCTATCTTGTTCAAAAATATCTCAAACACTTCCAAATCAATCAATTAGCATTCAAATCATACAAAAATCACCCAAAAATTCAACAAAAAATAGCCAAAAATACAGTAATATCAACCCTCAACATATCCCCACACTTAATCAGAATGAAGATATTTCTTGAACGTCATACTTATCTTGAGACATTCTAGACTCTTATTTTCATCCACAAAATGTTATGGCACATTTTGAAGAATCTGTAAATAGCACATCCTTTCCAACAAGATAATAAAACTAGTAGGAAAAGCTTGTGCAAAATAATATAGGACATCCATTTGAGCAACAGTTACATCCTCATTAGGATTAATTGTCTGGTTTGGAATACTCTTCCAAGTATTTAGATGACACTATTGATGCATAAAAACAAGATACCAACAAAAATGAGATGCTAAGTGTACCAAGGTATCCTCTAAACAAGCATGTGCCCTAACAAATGGAAGATAAGAAGTGGAACATTGTGCAAAAGTATCCCAAGACCCAAGAATAATAGGCCAATTAAATATTGGTCATGTCAAATAATCATTCAATGTCCACTATCATCGACACAGAATATCACTGTCATACCTAGGAGTATCCATCACTAATTGTGAAGGAAGATTAATAGAGTCAGATGGAGATGGTAAGGAAATAAGAGAGGAATAATGAAGAGGTGGGTAAGATAAATCATAAAATGAAGATATTTGAAGGGGTAATGATGATGGGAAAGAATGTGCCATTCAGACCACATTGGATCACCCACATACACACACAAAAACCAAGAAAAGGGAAAAGTATTCCTACAAAACCCACACATACCACCACTGACACAGATAATAAGAAAACAAAAACAACAACAAAAAGTGACTGGGCTAGACCAAACCTCCCTAAGCAATCCACATCTACAAAAAATTCGATATGACCGCACGTATGCAACTATGAAATCTTCATGCTATGAAACATACAAGCACCCAAAAACCCCATAGGAAAAGACTCAAAAGAAAAGAAAATTCCACGCATACCATATCCCCTAGAGACAATCCAAAAATCAGGATTGAACCATAAACTCACTACAAGATGCATGCCTTATACTGTCATTCAAAGCGATGAAAATGTTCATAAAGAAATTTACCCTCGTCGTCGCAAAAAACGTCAGTATTAGCGACGCCATAGAACAGTCACTATCAGCGTCGCTATTTGCGTCGTTATTACTGTCACAAATAGCGATGCTTTGCGATGCACATTGCAACACTAATAGCAATGTGTGCGGTAAATTTACGACACTAATAGCGACGATAACAGGGAAAAGAAAAATTTGTGGTAGGGTAGCAAGCTGCCCTACCACAAATAGCACTATGTGCTTTATTTGGGCCATACAAAAGAGTTTCAGTAATGTGTACAATGCTCGTCTAAATGAAAGGCAAAGTGTACTTGAATCATAAGACTGATACATAAAATAAATACAAGATCCTGTAATGAAAGGAGTGTGTTATTTTTGCGAGCTTTTGATTTCGTGCTTTTGCAATTGAAATTGATTTTTAGAGCTTTTTGAAACAACCTTGGATGCTTTCTACAAATGACATGTCATGCACTACTGCTATTCTTTAACATAAACATATATTGCGCATCATGCATGCATCATCACTTGGAAGCTCCCAAGGAGAATACTAAACCATTCACAATAAAGGGAGCAATGGTGTTGAATAATCACAACAAATAATAACATTCCAAAGTTTTGCATTACCCAAAAGGTACAATCATGGCAAGATACAAAGGATGATAATAACATAGTGCATAGAAAATGCTAACATGAATCACATGACCAAAAAAGAAGAGCATGTGTACTCCATGGATCCAAGGGTGAGCTATAGATCCTCGCCATCATCCAAAAGCTCGTCCCACCACAAAGGAGCATCGAACGGACTCTGCAAAAAAAGAAACAACTACACATCAGTCCACCATACAATAATACATTTTAATTAAAATTAATAACTACAGATAAGAAAGATGAGTGACTTGTTGAGATGACAAGCTCAACACATGTGGACATGGATGATGGACCGCCTGGTTAGATGGGTCCACACATCTACACTTAGCACGTCGGTGGTCATTATGACTCTCACATGTCCACTGACTCATTACTTATTATATTCGGGTTGTTACACCTATTTACAACCGGCATAGTTATAGCGCCAGTCGACTAGTGTAGTCGGTTATGCATTGTTTGACTTAGTAGGCCACTTTCCTTTATGTTGTATCTTATCTATACTTTGTGTGCATTGTAAAGTGTGTGGAAGAAGAAGAAGAAATCAGCAAGAAAATGTTTTGGCCTCCATCTCTCTTCTTGTCTCTTGAGTGAGCTTCTCCTTGTGCATTCTGTGTGTGTTCGGTGCATCATCTCGAGCAAGTCCCCCTACCACATGATTCTTGACATGGTATCAGAGCTGCGCCACTGAGAGAGGTTGATTTTGAAGGCTGAAGAAAAGGAGAAGAAGCAAGGTTTGAGCAAGCAAGCCACGGGTAAGAAGCTCTCCCATCCTTCCACTCTTTCTCTTGGATAGTGCTTGTGGAGGCACCGGAAGCAGGGCAGAGCAAAAATCTCAAATTGCAGTGAGATTTGGTGTGTGCGAAGAACGCTGTGTATTCTGCAGTTATTTTGGGCTTCTGAGGCCGTTTCAGGGCCCGTTTTAGAGCCACAAGGTTGCGGACAGCAGTTTCAGGGTACGCTGTGACTTCGACTGTATTGACCGAAAGTGGGTGCGCAGGTTACAGATTTCAGATCTGTAAGTTCAAAGGTGTTTACCAGTGAGTAAACACAAGGTTAATTTGCAAACAGGTTGCATATTGCATGTATTGTGCAGTAATTGACAATAATATGCTGGGACATATTAGAAATGCAGAGAATTCATATGTAGCTTGGACCATACTTGAAAGTATGTTTTCTGTAAATACAAAGGCACGAAAGATTCAACTCAAGCAAGAGTTGAATACATTGAAGGAAGGGAAGATGTCTATCAATGAGTATGCACTGAAGGTAAGAAGCATTGCAGATGCCTTGGCAGCAATTGATACAATGCCCGATGATGATGATTTGGTGTCGTCTACCTTGGGTGGACTTAACAATGAAAAGGCTTGGAAGTCCTTTGTAACTTCCGTATATGTCAGAAAGCCATTTCCAGATTTCGATGAGTTGGTCTCTCTTATGATCACTGAAGAGATCAACATGCAGAGTGAGACATCTAAAAGAAGTGGTGAACAGGTCCAAGCTTTCTACTCCAGTTCAGGAAGGGGACGTGGCAGGTTCTCTTCAAGAGGCCGTGGTAGTGACAACCAGCAAAACAGATTGAATAAGCAATTTGGTGATATGCAGGTTTCAGGAGGTCGTGGTAACTTTAGAGGCAGGGGGAGCTTTAGAGGAAGAGGTGGATGGCAGAACATAGGTTCTAACAACTCTAGTAATATGTGTCACTACTATGGCAAAACAGGCCATATTGCAGCCCAATGTTATGCTAAGAAAGATAATATTCGCAGTGGTAAGTTGCAGCAAGGAAACTATGCATCGTCTTCACGACAGAATGAAGACAAAAATGAACGTCTGTTTGTTATGCAGCATATGCTGAATGTTGTTACAGGAAAGGGAACACATGAAGATGTTTGGTATGTTGATTCAGGTGCATCCAATCATATGACCAGCCATGCAGAATGGTTTGGAGAGATGCAGGATTTGCAGAATGCAGGTTATGTACAGACGGGTGATGACTCATGCCACCCAATTTCACACATTGGAAAAGTTCCCTTGTCCTTGCATGATGGTAAGACAAAGAGTCTTTCAGATGTATTACATGTGCCATCTATTACAAAGAACATGGTGTCAATTGATCAAATGGTAGAGCAAGGGCTGCAAGTCAGATTTAATGCAAAGGGCTGCTTTGTAGAAGACTTCAATGACAAGTGCAGGTTAGTAGCAAAGGGAAGCAGAGTTGGACGTATGTTTAGTCTGGATGCTGGAATTCCTACTATGAATGCTGTTATGTATGCTAAAGGAAAAGGTGTTGTTGCAGATATTGAAATTTGGCACAAACGCATTGGACATGCAAATGTACAAAGGCTGAAAATAATGCAGTCCAAAGGGTTGGTTACAGGTTTGCCCACATTTAGAGTTGTAGAATTTCATAAGGTATGCGAAGCATGTCAGTTTGGCAAGCAGGCAATACAACCCTTTTCACATGACAGAGATGTAAGCAGAAATTTCCTTGATGTTATGCATACAAACATTTGGGGGCCTACACAAAATGTATCTCTTGGAGGCAGTTCATACTTTGTCACATTGATGATTGTTCTAGGAAGCTGTGGGTATATTTTATGAAGGAAAAGAGTGAAGCGTTTGAGCACTTTAGAACTTTCAAGGCTGCAGTTGAAAGAGAAACAGGCTTGAAAGTAAAGTGCTTGAGGTCAGATGGAGGGGGAGAGTACCTCTCCAATGAGTTCAGTGATTTTCTGAGGTCTCATGGGATAAAGAGACAGTTTACATGCAGGTATACCCCACAGCAAAATGGGGTTGCAGAAAGGAAAAACAGGCATATTGCAGAAGTTGCACGCACCTTGATGGCTGAAAAGAATATGCCTAAGCATTTTTTGTCTGAGGCTGTTCATACTGTTGTTTATATTATGAACAGAACTCCCACAGCTGCAGTTCATGGTATGACCCCCGAAGAATGTTTTACAGGTAAGAAGCCTGATGTTTCACACTTGAAAGTGTTTGGCTGCATTGCGTATGTTCATGTGCCAGATGAGTTGCGGAAGAAACTGGATCCAAAGGCTGAAAAGTGTGTCTTTATTGGATACTCTTTAGAGCAAAAAGGGTATCGATGTTATAACCCTGTCACAGGTAAATTCAGAGTGAACAGGGATGTCATCTTTGATTAAATAAGCAGTTGGTATGCATCTAGTGGTGATGCATTGGATGATGATGATGATCATGACACTCATGTGCAAGCTGAAAAGCAAGAATCACAGACTCTTAGTGGACCAGAGACATCATCTAGTAGTCCTTGGTCTGGGAGACTAAGGAGTACCTCTACATCTTCGGGTGCATCTAGTAGCACTGCAGGTAAAGACAAAGGAAAGAATAAAGTATCAGAAGGCATTGATGCAGTTCTTGATGGAGACTACAGTGGCTCAGAGAGCTTGGATGATGAGCTTAGCATTCCTTCAGTGAGGACTCCAGGTGTGCAAAGAGCATGCGTTAATGCAAAGACTCCATTGAGTGATCCAGTGGTACGCAGGTCTAGCAAGGTGAGATACCCTGTTAAAAGATTTGGTTTTGAAGGTTATGCAGCTCACCGTTATGCTTATATGGTGAAACTAGTTGAGAATGTTGAGCCCACATGTTTTGAGGAGGCTGTTGGTCATGCTCATTGGTGTGAGAAATGCGGGATCTAGAGCATGGCAGTGAGTTATGGTGGATGAAAGGAGAAGTGTGGACTCATGATGAAGAAGATAAAGACACTGTTTGTTACACAAGTGAATTAGGTTCCAAGATTGAGACTTGGACTCATAAACAAAATCTTGTGTACGTGGACAATGACATTGACACTTCACTGAAAAGAAAAGAGTACTATCATTGCATTAAGAAAAGGAAGCAAGTACAATGCTTTATAGGAAAGTAGGAAACTGCAGTAGGCACCATTGTGCATATGGGATAGGTTAGCCTGCATGTCCTTGGCCCTGAAGCTCCATACAAAGAGGCTGTTTAGTGAGTGTGATTGCTGAATCTCAACACCCCTCCTCAATCACAACTAGAAAGGCACAAAGTGTGTAGAGGCTGTAATGAGAACCACCTGCAAAGTGTGGGCACACCACAAACATGGTAGACACCAGAGGCTGTCGCAGAAACGGCTAAGTGTGGGCACCAAAACATGATGGACATCCAGAGGCTGTAACAAGGGCCTCACAAAGTGTATAGGGACTGTAATGCCAAGTTACATGAGGAGTTTACAAAGCTTATGGCAGGAAGCATTAGGGCAAGGAAGTACAAGGCTTTTAAAACAGTCTATCAGAGTTATGAGAGTAGAAGGACTAATGAGTCTTGTCCTTCCGATCCTGGTGGTCTTCATCTTCATCTTCTTCTTTCTTTGCTCCATTTTCTTCTTCTTCTTTGACTGCGACTAGATAGGCCTTTTGGGATCTCTTTCTTGCGTGGCAGAACTTCTCGGTGTGTCCGGTCCTTTTGCAGAAGTCACAGAAGAGCTGATCCTCTTGCCTTTGTACCTGTTGCCAACATATAATGCATGCTCATCTCTAGAGGTACTTGGTTCTTCCTTAGTTTTTAGCTTCTTTTCCTCTTCTAACAGTGATGCCTGGATATCAACAAGTTCAGGATTTGGCATGTTGATTAAAGTTGTTGATACATTATTATATTCAGGAGGCAAACTCTTAAGTAGAACACCGATGCAAACATCTTCATCCATTTTAATGTTGATTCCTGCAAATTGGGTTAGGAGTCCTTCCATGTAATTGAGATGTGTGGCAAGTGATGTGCTGGACTTCATTTCAAGCCTGAAGAACTCAATCAGGAGACCATACTTTGATGATTTAGATTGTGCACCGAACAAGGTGTCAAGTCTTTTCCATGTATCCTGTGAGGTCTCACAGTTATCTACATGGTGGATATAACTGTCGTCTAGCTCCAGTTTGATAATGGCCTAGGCTCTGTCATCATTCTTTTGCCAAGTAGTTGCAAGGTCCGCGTCCCGAGGTTTCTTCTCTTTGCCATTTGTGATGGCCCAAAGACCCTTTTTCATCAAGATGAGCTTGATGCGGGTTTGCCAGGTGTGAAACCCGACTCCTTTGAATCGAGCATTTGGAGAGTCTTTTCCCATGTTGACGTTGCAAGATCAGCAGCAAATCAACACCAGAATTCTGAGATTTTATCAGTAGAAGAGCAGAATGCAGTGTGTCAAGAGACACAGTTAGTGACAGTGTGAAAACACACTATGTCAGTGTTGATGTTGAGCTTGATTCTTCTTGTTCGGGATCGTTTGGTCGTTCTTCAATCTTCTCAGGTCCTTCCCCTCCTTGATTTGATGCTGGGTCAATGTTAGAGTGACAGAGGCTTGGGTTGAGTGTCAGGAGAGAGAAAATGAAAGAAAAATGAGTTTTGGGAGATTTTGGCTATGGTGGAGTTAGGGTTTCTGAGACAGGGGCCTGGTTTTTCTCAAATTGCAGGAGCTATACTTGATCATTTTCAAAATTTTTTACATGTCTAGGAAGCTTACTTCATGGGCTATCAAAGCCCCATGATAATCGATTAGATTGCAGGCAGTACAACGTGCGCAGACAGCTCGATCAGACACGGCGCGATTCAGGACAGCGATGACAAATTTCCGTAATGCCAGGGTCAGGGCGCAACAATGTGGTCGATTGATGTGCCAGGTGAAGTGCTTGAGTAGGAGAACAATCCCCTAGAAGGAATCAGGAGCTAAAGTGGCCTGGTTGAGAAGTTATGGAAGCTCCAAGTGAGGTAGGTCCTGTCTGCTATGGCAGACATAGAGCAAAGATTGAGAATTTTCACAATGCTGAGCTTCAGATAGCCAAATGTCATGGATTGATGTGATACAGGGAAGCTTTGTGAGTTGGAGAATACTTTTCCAGAAGGAAGCTCCAAGAGATTTAACCTGTGGAGTGAGATATAAGCAGCTCAATCTGATAGGGTGTTGCTGGCTATGGCTGCTGTGGCTAGTAAGCCCTAGCTCATCTATCGACCAAAACAAATGCCACAAGCCTTAGACCTACCTAAGTTGGAGAACTTAAACACCCCCATGATTGCCCACTCCGAACCCAGCACGACTCCCATGCCCCCAGAGCTTTCTACAGCACCTCACAGTGCTTTGGAGTGCGCAGCCACACCTGAGACACCAATGACGGAGTTGCCGCTATCCAGTCCATTTGCACCATCACCACCAGCAGGTCTTAAACCTTCCTACACTATACGACCTTTCCTTTCCTTGGCTAAAGACCTCGCCGCGACTTCTGGGGATGACTTAATAACCTGCATCCATATGTTAGACAAAACTTTCACTACTTTCGCTAGAAGTTATGAGAGGCTAGACCTAGGTCTTCTTGACAAAATGATTGCTTCGGATGTTCGTGCATTACCATGCACTTGGGAAGAATACGAACTTATGACCACTAAATTTCCCAAAATTGCTGTCGAACTGATAGCAAATGACGAAATCTCAAAGGAACAAGCTGCCCTCAGAAGACTCATCACTTCATATCGTAAGCCTCCTCGTTCTGCTCCTAACACGAGTTGCAAGAGCTCACGTAGATGGCAAGCTCGCCTTCCACGTTCTTGCAGTAGTGGTTTACTCTAAGAATCCAATGGGAGACAAAAGGTTGCCGGATAATGACCAATGCTGAGCAACGCAGGGCCGTTAAAACCCTCGAATATGACCCTACTTATGTGGCACCTATATCGTTTAGGGTTTTGGCCATTGCCCGTAACCAGCATTTAGACGACTAGGTGCTCGCTCACCCCTACATTGACCAGTTCCTCAACGAAGAGGAATTATATGTCGCCAGCCGCCTTAATACTGGAGATCTCTTCCACGATGTCTTGACCTACATTTCCCAAGTCTCCATCCAACCATCTGCTCTTGATTATCATGCCCAACTCGAATACAATCCAAGCTTCTATGATTGGTTATTGGCCAGGTAAGTCAACCCACGCGAAATAACATTTGCCTCGTCCTTCCTGTGCTAATCCTAGGAAGGATTCCTTGAAAGATCCAAGACGGAGGGGGGGAGCAATGTGAGCAAGAGCAGAGCAAAATGAGAGTTATGCTATCTAGCTAGCAGAATGTTATGATTAATTAAGTTTCAATGGAAGAATACTGCAAGGGAAATCAATAGAAATTGCTGCTGTGGGCCGATCTCTCAAATTCAAGCCTCTAAGCAAGTATACCAATTTTGGGCACATACATTTTTCTCTCAAAACTAAGTTTTGATTAGAAATAAGCCAATTTTTAGGCATTAATGTTGGCATGGTGTGTTGACAAGTCACCACCATGGCAGGACAAGACAAAGGGGGCAAACTCCCATTCTCTGAAGAAGAGATGACCAAATTCGGCATCAGCGTCGAGACACGAGGATTCAGTCAATTTACCTTCAAGCACACACTGAATCTGGATGAGGCCATCCTAGAGGAACCTGCGATCAAAGACTTGGTGGACAGATGCCACCTCCACAAGTATGTGGAAAAGGTGGGGCAGGCCGTGGATTATGGCATGTGTGTGGATTTCTTGAGGAACTTCGACAAGGGCAAGAACTGTGGCACTGTCTCACAGTAAGGGCAGGGGAGCAAGAAAGAAGAATCGAAGTGCCCCTCAATGCAACAATCGTAGAAAAGGCCCTAGGGCTCATACCCAAGAAAGAGAGGCGGCCGAGACGGGATGTTTACGCCATGCTAGGGGTAAAGAAAGAAGAGGTGCACACCGTGGATGGAATCAGCTTGGCTGACATCCCGGACCCAGCAGTGAAATTACAAGTGAAGATGATCCATACACTCTTCTCGGGCCAACGGTACAATGCATTGATGAACAGGATCGAGGTCCAGCTGTTAGAAAGCATCCCAGCAGGAGTCCCCGAAGAGATAAACTGGAATGGGTTCGTGCAGAAAACCATTCAAAGTTCAGCTGCCCTTCTCACTCCAGTGGAAGCACCAGCAAGAGGAGAATCCCCTGCCTCAATCGCACGCTCCACAAGGAAGAAACCTGCCTCAAAGGCAGCTACAATCAGATACGGTCGTATTTTGACAGCCATCATAGATGAAGTAATAAAGGATGCGAGCGTCATGGAGGAGCAAGCTGCGCATCAAAGCCCACCGCATCAAAGCCCACCTCACCACGAAGGGGGGGAATCAAGCGAAAGAACAATATGTGACAAGGGAGAACAAGAGGTGCCGCCTACACGAGCGAGCAAACCCAAAGAACAAAAGAAAAGTGACAGGAGACAGAAGGAAAGGAAAGAGAAATTAAGTAAAGAAGAACAAGCTGACATCAAGAGGGCTCAAAGAGAGTCTATGAGGGATGAGGAAGAAAGGAGGAGGAAAGAGGAGGAGGAGCTTGCAAGGATAAGAGAGGAGTCGAAGAAGGCAGAAGAGGACAGGAAAAGAAGGGCGGAAGAAGAAGCCAAAGAGCAACGACTGAAGGAACTGGCCGAGTTGGCAGAAGCTACACGAAGATCTGTGGAAGAGACCCATGGGGGCGGAGAGCTCAAACCCATGAGCCCCCGCCATAAAGCCAAAGCCAGTGCAAGTGTGGAAGTAGCTCCAGTGGTCGTAGGCAAGGGCAAGTCCCTACTACATCCACTTCCTTCCTCTTTTGTGCCCACAACGGCTAAAACTATGACTGCACCCCACCGCACAACCCACACCTCCCCTCGACACGGCATAGCTCATGAACATGGTGCAGATGCTAGTGAGCAAAGTGGCCGAAATCGTGCCAGAAACCAGATTGAAAAGGCCCACTACCGCAGATGCAGAGTCGCAGCAAGACCCTAAATGACAAAGGCTTGAGGCATCGACCACCACGCCCCATACTCCCATGCCTGCCGACACTGACTATGACGCATATGTGGCCAAGCTACTGACACAACTGGACAAGGCAAAAGAAGAGAAGAAAGTGGCCTTGCTGGAGCTAGAGAAAGAAAAAGAAATGTCAGCGGCCCTTAGGCTAGAAGTCTCAAGGCAGGGAGCCGACAGACGGAGAGAAATAAAGGCCCTGCAAGACCAACTAGCAGAAAAAACAAAGGAAGCCCAAGACAATGAAAGCCACCTTAGACAAAGGCTGGAAGATGAGGAGCAGAACCTGGTGGCAGAACAAAGGAGCCTAAAGCTACTAATGCAGCAATACATTGATCTATAACAAAGGGTCGCTCAAGTGGAAATGCTCTACCAGGGGATTCAGGAAGGTGAAGCCACTATACCACAAGAACATGCCACGGAGCCCCAGTTGTGGCAGGAGCTAGAAGAACAGAACAGGTTAATAAGCAAAATCGAGTTACTGAAAAGTGAAGGGCTAGGAGTCTCAGCAGTTGAAGCAAAACGGCTACAGGATGAAGTGCAAAGATTACAAGATGCGCTGGAGACCTCCCAAGAAGATGTAGAAGCCCTCATGGCCATGGCTTTCAATCAAAAAAGGCTATTCCTCATCACTGAAATCCAAAGCCAAGAGCAATTGGTGCAGGAAAAATTAGAAATACTAGCCAAGGTGCACCAAAGGTTCTGCATTGTCAATCAAGCCAAAGGGATTGCTGAAGAGAAGCTGGCTCAGAAGTTAAGAGAAAGAAACCAATTATGGTTTTTAACAAATGAGCAGCAACAGGTAGTAACCACCCTGGCAAGCCAACTGGAGGAAGAAAGGAAAAGGATGGAGGAAAGAGGTATGGAATGGGAAAGGAAAAATTTTGAGAGGGTGAGGGACTTGACCGAACGCCTAGCGGTGGCAGAATGCGAAAGAATGCTTGCAGAAGCTAGGGTTGAGGCTGCACAAATAACCACTAAAACACAGCGGTAGGCCTTCCTCAACACGGTGCTCCATGTCACACAAGCTGAGGGCGATGATCCAGTGGAAAACGTGAAAAGAAAGTTGGAGCTAACCACCCGAGCTCTAAGATACGGTCTTCAAGAGCATGAGCTTCCAACAAGTACAGAGATCACTAAAGAGCAACAATTCCACTACCTACGCTGTACGGGCCTTTCCACTGCTAAGCTCAAGGAGCTAGGTTTTTAGGAACAGGAGTAGCCACCACCACCACCTCCAGTCATCCCACTTGTAATTGAGCGAAATGTCGAAGAGGGCCGAGATTTCGAGCAAGATGATGAGAAAGAGCAACGAAGGATGCCGAGTCCGCCTCAACCCGATATCCCACAGGAAGAACCTGCAGATGCCCATCTACCTGAGCACATAGTTGCAGCAAGGAGAAGGAGACAAGAGTTAGCTGAGGAGGCCCAATGCCGAGCATGCACACTTCCACGACAACTCCTTGAGGAGCCCATGCCACTGAGAAATGATACACATCCTATAGACAAGCCCCAAGAGTTGGTCATCTGGCGTTAGCGAGAGTTACATAAGAGGCCGTTTGAGCTTTCGTTTGCTTTCCCATGCTCTCTGGACCGGGCCCTGCCTCTAGGAGTCGTAGCCAAGATCAAAGATCTGGCTAACAAACTTGCAAACAGATGGATAGAAGAGAGGAGCATGATAATGACTAGGTGGTGACAAGAGCCACAGGAGTACTGGGAAGATAAGGTCAATCTGGTTCCCAAAACCGTCCAAGGCTACGAGGCACAGCCGAAATGGCGAAGGAGGATTTGGAACACCAATTTTGATGCATGGACCGCATTTGGTAGTTCACTCCCCGAAGAGCGCAATGATCCTATATACATGCCCTACCCCCGTAGGCATGGAGTGGACTATGATAGAGATTTACATGGGGATTATGACTTCCTAAAAATATATAATGTCAATGCTAGGAGCCCAGAGGAGTGCTTAGTGTTTAGGGTAGAGGATATACTTCCCTCTATAAATCATTTTCTTGTAGACTTTTCTTCCTGCCTTGATCCAGCATTTTTGACCACTTGTAATTACCTCCAACTCATCAAATTCTTGCTACTCTAGAAACCTGCAGCAGCAGAGGAAGCCCATCTCCCCCCACTCTTCTTTGATATGAACCTAGGAATAGATAGTAGAGCTATGATTAGGTTAATGATACGGTCTACTCTCCTCCCTTCCTTCTGTCTAGAGCTCTTAGAAAATATGAGTGACACCCGCTTTGCAAGGTGTAATCACCCTTTCTTGTCCACCACCCCTCTGAGAGCTAAAGCCAATATTAAAGAATACCTACAAAGTCACGCATTCTTATCACAATGCCTGCGACCGCCCCGTGATTAAATAGGTGTCATATGCCTTGCCAAATGTACTCTCTCTCTCTCATTCTTATTTTTTAAAAAAAATTTGATGAAGCGCAAGACAAGAGCAAAGATAGCAAAGCTGAAAGATGAATTTACTACTAAGCAGGTTGACAAGGAGGACGCTTCACATGTGCTTGCAGCTTCACTGTATCTAGGGTTCTCTCTAGCCCCTCCCCCACTTCACACTTAGGGCACATCAAAGGCAGGACTTTCAAACCTATCACCCTAAGTTTTGCACCACACCTCCAACGACGCACGAACTGGGTCCTCAAGAGTGGGACATTACCAAGGGCTTGCCCAAGGTTAGACCCATCTCCCAGTTCCACTGGCACGGGCACCATGCACTACACAGTGCGACAGACACACCCCCTAGGAAGTGCACAACTTTTCTTGCAGGATATGTTCGTGTTTACAGACCTGACTTCTTGGCTGAAGAAGATCTTCCACTACATCCTCCAATGACAAGAAATTTTTCCATGAGTCGGACATGCCTCCATTCCCACAACTTTGAAGCTTCACTGCGAAGGTCTAAAAGGCTCAACACTCTTCATGTTGCCAAACATCCGTCTACTGATGGCTGCCATGACTGAACCAAATCAAGCAAAAGGAAACCCAGTGATTCCACAAGCCTGAAGACCTTCAACTCAAAACTGAAAACCTTTTACTCACAGACAAGGATCTTCAACCACAGCCACGGATTTTCAAGGCAAACAGCGTTCAGGGGGTTTTTCCAGAATAAATCCCTCCAATACCATCCTCCTAAGGGATTGCCTCTTGCTTCAAGTGTTTCGGATACTCAAAGGACAACCGGCTACCTAAAGGAGAGCCACAACAGTGTGAAAGATGCCGAGTATCTTCATGGCACCTAAAGCACGCCGGAATCTCTCCTAATCATCATTATCAAACCCCATCACTTCTCATTCACCAGCATCAGTGTCATCTACCCACCAGTTCCACCTCGCGACAACATCATCTATCCGACAGTGCCATGGGACTGGCACTTGGCTAGGAGGGGGGTAATGTTTACCGCAACACAGAGGAGCGGGAAAGGGAAAAAAATGGAAATGGAAAAAGGCACAGGAAAAAAAGAAGAAAAGGCGTCTTAACTGGTAACCAGACCCTGGAAAAAATTAAAAGCACGGGCATGACCCTCAAGAAGTCTTAGAGTTGCCCAAGGAGAGTAAAAGAGTAAAAAGCGCACCATTAAGTGCGGAAACGCTCCCAAATCCTTATAAGAGAACGCCAGGCCCACTCCTGTGTAAATTGTATGCATTAGTTGGGGGTAGGATAGACTAGAATGGTGGGAAATGAGAAATGGGCCTAGGCTAATGGCCGGCCATGTAAAAGAGGGGATGACCGCCCATGAAAAGTAGGGCATGTATATAAAGTTGAAAAGTGAATGAGAAACTCATTCTTGTGTGTAGCCAAAGCTTCTTCTTCTTCTTCTTCTTCTCTTGTTTCTTGCCTCCTTGCGTGTTCTTGAGAGAGGGATTGAGAGAGTGTGAGGGAGTGAGGGAGAGATTGTGTGAGAGTGAGGGATCTTGGAGAGGAAGCTCTCCATCTTCTCTCTTTGTCTTCCCTTCCTCTCTTCTCTTCTCTTGTCTCGCGCAAGGCTATGGAGGATGAAGCTCTTGGGAGAGGGATTGAGGTTTCTTGAGCTTGCCTCAAGGATCGTGGAGCTACCGGTGTGCAAGAAAGAGGAGGGTACTCGATCGAGCAACAAGGTAAGCTCACTACACCCGTAAGGTAGGCATTGCGTGTCGGCTATGAGAGAGGTAGCCATGGCCGCTCAGTTCAAAACACTTGAGCAATAAGTGGTCCGTAGGTCTCCGGGTAGAGCTTGAAGCTCCCCTCCACCAGACGTACGAACCATGTGGTTTATGCGAGAAATAAGAGGAAAGTGTCTAAGAACTTTTTGAGGGATGATTGCCCTTGCAAGTCCTGTCAATACCTATGAGCACCACACTTTGGACATGTCTCCATAGTCTCGTATTCTCCTTGAAACAGTATGCAATTGTTGATACATACATGGATATTGTTGTAGTCCATGCCAAGCTTTCATAAAACATGTCGCTCATCATCATGAGACTCAGGCATGGTATTTGCAAGTGGTAATATATGATACTTCAATAACCTGAAAAAAATTTATAAAACACCTTGAAAAAGCACAAATGTTTTTTATGATAGTGCGCCGAAAAGAAATCAACGAAGCATACGTACAAGATACCTGAACAACTCGGTTACAGTCCAATCACTCCACTCGTATTTTGCTTGCACACTTAGGAGTGCAAGTAGTGTCTTCAAGCGAGATACTCGGCACCCATCATATAATGGTATGGATGCTTCCTATCTAAGCGGATCAAATGTCTCGACATCCATGGGCATCAATGCATTGATCATTGCCTCCATCTCAGGCTCCAAGATTGTATGAAAGTTTGGAAGGCTGCCTATCTCCTCTGGTATGGACGGTATAGAGTGGGCAGTACCTTCCAAGTGGTAGATTGGCTCAGGTACTCCATCCATCGCACACCCACGAACTCTTCGAACTAGATGCAAAGGGTGCACTCCTCCTTGGGATGAGACATCACCTCCCTGTAATAAATTTACCGACCAATGTTTTTGTATATGATATTCAATTAGTTTTCGAATACAATGCATGATTGATTTACACTTTTCTTACTGTTTGCTCAAAATCTGAGATCGCCTGATCAATGATCTCTGATTGAAACTCGCCGAAGTGTCGTACATTATCTATAGTCGGTGTTTTCATCTAATTGCTAGCTTATATTGAGAGCAAGGACATGGGGCACGCTGATTAAGATACGCCTTACGATCTTGAACATCACGACCTTCATCGTTTTCCATTTGGTCTACGTTACGACAAACAATTTGATTTTGTTATCTTTTTTTTTCTTTCTTAAATTGTTTGAGAAGGGATTCCTTCTAACTCAACAAAATTAACATATGTAAAGTCTTCACCCACCCACAAATTAACATATGTCAGAGTGTTTCCCGTCTCGTGGTATTACACCAGACCTCACCAAACCTCACCGCTACTACTACTACTACTACTACTACTACTACTACTACTACTACTACTACTACTACTACTACTACTACTACTACAAACAAGAAAATAAGAAGTTAAAGAACAAGATCTTACCCTCTTTGTTCTTTATCCATTCATTCTCTTCCCTCCCTCCCTCTCTCTCTCTTTCTCTCTTTCTTTATTATGTTGTATGTTTATTCCCTCTCTCTCTCATTCCTTCTTTATTTTTCTCTCTTCCTCTTCCTCTCTCCTTTCCTTTAACAAAACATCTCTCTCTCTCTCTCTCTCTCTCTTACTACTACTACTACTACTACTACTACTACTACTACTACTACTACTACTACTACTACTACTACTACTACTACTACTACTACTACTACTACTACTACTACTACTACTACTACTACTACTACTACTACTACTACTACTACTACTACTACTACTACTACTACTACTACTACTACTACTACTACTACTACTACTACTACTACTACTACTATTACTACTACTACTACTACTACAATAAACAAGAAAATAAGAAAAAACAACAACTACTACTACTACAACAACAAACAAGAAAATAAGAAAAAACAACAACTACTACTACTACTACAACAAACAAGAAAAGAAGAAAAAACTACTACTACTACAACAAACAAGAAAACTACCACTACCACTACCACTATCACTACCACTACCACAACTACGATCACAATGACTATGACCACGACTACAACTACGACCACGACTATGATCGCAACTATGACTACAATAACAACAACAACAACAAACAAGAAAAGAAGAAATTAAAGAACTACTACTACTACTACTAGCAAACAAGAAAAGAATAAATTAAAGAACTACCACTACCATTACCACTACCACTACCACTACCACTACCACTACCACTACCACTACCACTACCACTACCACTACCACTACCACTACCACTACCACTACCACTACCACTACCACTACCACTACCACTACTATGACCACAACGACTACGACCACGACTAAAATAAGAAATTAAAGAACTACTACTACTACTACTACTATTGCAATTGTTGTTGTTGCTGCTGCTGCTGCTGCTACTGCTACTGCTACTGCTACTGCTACTGCTACTGCTACTGCTACTGCTACTGCTACTGCTACTGCTACTGCTACTGCTACTGCTACTGCTACTGCTACTGCTACTAACAAGAAAAGAATAAATTAAAGAACTACTACTACCACCACTACTACTACAAACAAGAAAATAAGAAATTAAAGAACTACTACTACCACCACCACCACTACTACCATTACAATCAAGAAAAGAAGAAATTAAAGAACTACTACTACTACTACTACTACAAACAATAAAAGAAGAAATTAAAGAACATGATCTTACCCTCTCTTTGTTTTTTATCCATTCATTCTCCTCTCTCCCTCCCTCCCTCTCTCTTTCTCTCTTTCTCTATTACTTTTAATGTTTTTTCCCTCTCTCTCTCTCTCTCTCTCATTTCTTCTTTCTTTTTCTCTCTTCCTCTCCCTCTCTCATTTCCTCTCTTTCTCTCTCAGTACACATCATTTTTAACAAAAACAAGCAAAAGAAAAGGATTAAAAACAAAAACAAACCAAGAGGGAACAATGCCCTCACCGCAAAGGCCCGAGGATGGATTGGGCGGCTCCTCTTCGCGATGGCGGCTCCGCTTCGCCCTCTATACACTTCCTCCTTTTCTTCACAAACGGCGGCGGTGGTGGTGAGAAGCTCTCCTTCTCTCTCTTTCTCTCTTTCTCTCTTTCTCTCCCTCTCCCTCTCAAACGCAAGATACAGTTCGCTCTCCCTTTCGCTTCCTCTTTCGTTCGTTCGCGCAAAATGCGGCGCTCAGGTTTCAGTCCGCTTTTTTTGCCTGAGTATCGTCACCATTTGCAAATAGCGACACCGCTAATTTGCATCGAAAATGGCCGTCGCTATACTCCTATATCCTTGTAGTGACTCGAATCATTAAAATAAATATAGAGAATAAGACTGATATCTCTAACTAGGAAACCCCAATCCCCACCATAAGCGTATGCCATATACCTATGGTGTGGTAAAGTGGGTGGGTGAGAACTATATGACTGATTTTGATTAGATATCAAATTAATCATAGATTATTATTAAAGTATCCCATTAATGCATGGTGAGTCATATTTGCATCCCAACCCCTACTTAAACTGACTTGACTAGATTAGACTAGGGGTCTCTACAAATGCAATTAATTTTTAAAAATTAGATGATTTGTGGTACAAAGCATACGCATGTGTGACTTTGGGGGGGTTCAATATTATTTATAAATTAAATGTGTGTATAACGCATGTGCATGTGCACTGTGGATGGATTTTAATTTACAAAATTAAGTGGATTATGGTGCTATGTGCACATGAAATGGGTGGGGTTTATTTAATAAATTAACGATCAGTTCCTTTTAATTAAAAATTTATGAGGTGCATTTTTTTTGTTTGGTGGATGCAACGGTCAGTTGATTTTTAGTTACAATTCTATGTATGTTACGGTGCATGTGAAAGATGGGGTACGCGGTGTCGTGGTGGGGGGTGAGGCACTTGCAAGGCTTGATGCATAAAATCCCACATCCAAACAAGATGTAGAATAGAAAGAATCCATGTATGAAAACAACAAGTCGACTAGGTGACAGTTAGTCTCTCGATGGAGGCTGCGTGTGAATGACAACTATGTGGCACAAATGAAATGGAACGTGTATCCTCACATGTGAATAGGGGTGGACAATGCATGTACACATGAATGCAATCAAACATGCATGTGCCCACGTGAACAACAACAAGCATGACCAACACCACCCTAAAGAAGGCATGATAGGGGCTAGCAAGGGGGTGTTCACACGATGATGAAGCGCGATCAGCATACAAAAAATATCTAGCATGCAGGGGGCATTCTCACGGGTTAGGGGAGGGGGAACGGGATATAATGTGGGGTGGAGGAAAATGGGTGGGAATGGGGGTAAAAAAGGGGAAGGGGGGAGGAAAAGTTTAGGGGTGGGGGGTTTAAAGGGCGAGCTGGGCAAGGTCAAGGGTGGGTATGGGGTCAAGGAGGGTGGGCGGGTTGGACAATGGGCAAGGGGGAGGGTAGGATAGAATAGGGTGGGGGAAGTAGGGTTGGGCAAGGGAACAATGAGCCGAAGGGGGATGGGGGGAAGTAGGGGTGGGGTGGGGTGGGCAGAGGGACAAAGGGAGGAGGGAGGTACATGGAGGAGAGGTAGGAGGGGAAGAGAAGGTAGGAGGCAGGGGAGAAGTGAGCGGCCACACAAAGGGCAATGGTGGTGCTACACTGGGCAGGTGCTAGAGGGAAGAGGGGGAGAAGAAAGAGGGAGAAGGGAGGGAGGGGAGTGAGGAGGGAGAAGGAAGGGGAGGAAGAAGAAATGGCAAAAGGGGAGGGAGGAGGGAGAAGGAAGGGGAGGGAAGGAGAGAGAAATAACGGGAGGGGAGGGAGGAGGGAGAAGGAAGAGGGGAGGAGAGAGGACACATAGAGAGGGAACATGGAGAGAGAAAGAGAGAGGGAAGAGAGAGGAGAGAGGGAAGGGAGAAAACGAGACGGTTGGGGAGAGTGTTTTTTCTTGTTTTTTAAAATGTGGTTTTTGTTTTTTTGTTAAGATTTTGGGTTTTTTGTGAAAATGAAAACATGCCCCCATCCCGTGCACGAACACGGGCGGGGGGTAAAAAGTTTTGCATTGCCAAGAACGGCCGAGAAAAAGGGAGAACCCGAGATGGACAAATGCAATAGGCGAACGATGGACACATGTATCGAGGAGAAAACCGATTGAGCACGCAATATGCAAGGATGAAAAATAAAAAATTGAATGGAAAATTTAATTTAAAGGGATCAAGGAATTGGATGAACATGCCATAAAAAGCAAAAACTAGGCAAGACAATAGAAGGAATGGCAACACAATGTGTTTGGCACATTTGACAGCAAATAAGGGGTTCACATGGAAAAAAAATGAAAAATCAACCACAAAAAAGTACTCAAAAATTAATTTTGCAAAATCCGTTAGGCGGAACGCAATGCAAAAAGAAGGAAATTTGTCTATAATGAGAAGATGGATAGGTTTATCATGTCAAAATGCAATTTTGACTAGAATAGAACCTATTCGCATTGAAAAAATAGAAAAATATAACCCAAAAAAGTAATGAAAAATAAATAACAAAAATTGAAAAGTTGGAACGGAATGCAGTAAGAAGAAAAAACATGCAGAGTGATAAGTTGGATAGGATTATCCAATGGGAACATGGTTTCAATGGCAAATGAGGTGGTTCACATGGAAAAAATAGTAAAACACACTAGGAAATTGAAACAAAAATTAATTCCAAACAATGTGTAAGTCAAAACAAGGAGCAACAAAAACAAAAAATGTTCATGGAATGGTGGGCGACATGGCTGTCAAGTCAGAATGCAATTCTGATGGAAAAAAGGTGCATGTAGATGGAAAAGGGGTGAAAATACATAAAATAAAATCACAAACACACAAAAAAAAGGCCAATTCATGCATCGAAAATAGGGGCTGTAAAACGAAAAAGTATCCAAGAAAAGAAAGGATCATGGCTATCATGCGATACCACAATTCTGGCTTTAAAAAGATGCTTTCACATGAAAAGACATCCTAGTTATTACGTAAAATGCTTCAAAAATTAATAACTCCAGAATCATGGCAGCTCAGGAACTGAGGGCCATAAAAAGAAAAGCAGCCAGTTCAAAGGGATGAACAAGGGGAAAATTGCAGTTTTGGTGAACGTAGGGTGTGTTCACATGAAGGATCAGCAAAATAATAAAACAACTGACATGGCAAGAAAATATCACAAAAATGAGGTAAAATAGGCTGGGTGGGTGAGGAAGCAACCTCAACAAGGCATAAGGAAAACAAGGTATCATGTAAGGAGCAATTAACAAGGTGTTTACAAATGTATGCAACCAAGATATGCAGAGACATGTCCCCAAACTTAAGACCTAAATAGATCAAGTTGACTAATCAACATGGACCTAGCACTTGACCATGACCCATACCCATACATCCCCACACTTAAAACATGACATATACAAAAATGAATGCAAGAGGTAGGGTTAGAAACACTTGGCCCATTTTAGTTGGTTAATGTAGATCGTCATTTTGACATGCATTGGGGAGTCGAAGTCATCCACAGGAGGTACCAAGACCCACCACATCACGTTTTTGGCATAGTAGGGACCATGCACCTAGGGAGGTAGCATCATCGATGAAGATCTAGTAAGCATCGATGGGTGGTGAAGAATGCAACGCTTAATCTCAATAGTCACCCATGGTGGAATGACAGATTAGTCACTCGCCCCATAACTCACATGGTGGAATGACATATTAGTCACTCATGATGGGATGACATATTAGTCACTTGCCCCATAACTCACATCACTTGAGGAGAATGATTGAAACCGATATCTTACATCCGGTTTAGAAATCAACAAGAGGGATGGTTTAGAAGGAGTATCATAGCATGCACAATTGATGGTGAATTAGTGTGTCCCAACTCATCTAGCATAGGTGTAAGAAGAAAGGCCAGGGAGGCTTGTAGTGTAATGCACTAAATAGGGTGATGTGTATAGTGATGGTGGCAGAGGTCCATCCCATGTGTGGATAGGAAAATGATAACGTACCTAACACCAATTTTCGTAACATCCCTCAATGCTTACCTCTCAATTGATGAAACAAAAATCAATTACAACCAGTCCTCCCCTCTTTCCCATGCTCTGTTGATAGGAGGAAAACTTGATTCTTGACATCCATTGATGTAATCCTCACTAGCACTTGTGCGAAGGTTGTATACCTTGTGCGCAATTGATGGTGCAGTAGTGCATCCCATCTTGTACTGGCACATGGTGCAAGAAGGAAGGCCAATGAGCTTTATTGTGCTGTGAACAGGTAGAGATCGTGCATGGTGCGTTGAGAGGCCCAGCCCGTGCATGCAACACTCCATTCACACATCTCACCTCTCTATTGGATTTAAAAGGTAAAGACTAGTCACTCACCCCACCCGTTGTCTCACACTCTTTTGATAAATACAAAGGGAAATCCATACTCACATCCCCATCAACCAGGATAAAATCTCACATCACTCAAAGGATTGTCGATAAAGTTTGGCTTCATCTGGTTTATGACTTGTATCGATTGATGAAGAGGCATGCCCAGGGAGGTAGCCAATAGCTCGAAACTTTTGATTGTAGGTGAGAGATGTCGTCTGTTGTTGTAGGAGTAAAATCCACTGATGGAGTTGCAGGACACATCACACCAAGGGAGGTGACTTCGGAACTACATCCTGGAAGGTCCACTAAAGAATCAACTGATCTATACTATGCGGTGTCACCACCTTTTTCACATCCAGCTTCACGTCCAAGGGTGTTTTCCACCTTTTATTGGAACAATGAGTGTTATCATAGGGAATTTCTTCCTTTTGTCCCATAACAATTTTTATTTTTTCATTTATTTTTTTCTCTTTATTTCTTCTTTTTTTCCTACTCCCGAGGGTGTTTCCACCTTTTCTCAAAGAGTAGGTTGGCATGACAAGGACCAAAGTTTTTTTCCCCATGACCAATATATATTTGTTTCTTTTAAAATTATTCCAAGAGGAGAATGGCAGGAATACCATGTATCAGAACCATTCTCGCTATCTCTAGTGGATCAAACAAGAAGGGAGCAAAGTAGGGATGGGAGGTGGTTGTGAGGGGCTAGAAGAACAAGGCTACCTCATCAAGATAAGCAAGAGGGCTACCAAGAGTAATAGGCAAAGCCTAACCAATCGACACACAAGGGATGAAGGGGCTATTAGTGGTGATTGTTAGGATCCCTAGGGAGGGTAACACTTCTTTAGGCAATAACTATTAATTAAAAAGGGATAATTAGAAGCATCGACGACATATATTTGAACAGAGCTGTTAGGATTGACAACATGTGCATTATAGGGGCCCATCTAGCATTGTTGTAGCTTTCCTAAAAACTTGTCAGATCTAAAATCATAGGCTAGGACTAAGTTACCTTCCCTAAATTCCTTATGCTTAATGAAGCTGTCATGATAAACCTTCCATGGAGTAGCCTAGGTGGCTTCCATACACTTAAGGGCCATCATGCAAGTCTCGTCTGGACATTCCAAGTGTAGAAGATAGCATTGTAGGGACTCATTATCACCTAGGAATTCTTTGATAGCCTTGCACAGAGAGGGCAGCGCTAACTCAAAATGGCTTCTGTACCATATACCAATTGAAAAGGGGTTTGTCCTGTAGCAGCCTTATGGGAGGTTTTGTACACCGAGAGGGCCTCTGTAAGTTGATTGTGTTAGAAAATCAAGCTCCCGCTACTCTTCAGTCAGTCTATCTTTATGTATGTGACCAACATTAGCTGGATATAACTGTACACATGTGTGATATTCAATAAGTTGGTGTAGTTAGTGACTCAACCACAATTAGTCTTGGTTAGTCATACCTATGTGTGTAAGTCCCTTTCAGTTAGTATGATGGAAGAATAAGGGAAGAAGAACAACAATGAGCTAAGGCTCATCTTCCACCACTCTATCTCTCTCCCTCTCTTTCAACATGGTATCAGAGCTTGAATGCCTGAACCCTGAAGGCTTGGCAGTGGCCATTTGACATCAAGACATCAGATCTGAAGAAAATGTCATCAAAGGAGACTGTGCATGCATCCCATTTTTTTGAAAAATCTATATCTTGCTACAAAAATGGTTTTTGGAGAAAGGGCCCTGTACAACTAAGCGTTTCAACGTGGTCTACAACTTTGCAGAAGAAAGTTTTTCCGAATTCCTCACAGATTTTGAGATATTCAGCACAGACTTGTGCTGACTGGTTATTTACTGCAGTAAACAACAAGTGATTCCAGGGCACTGGTGGCTTTCATCCTAACAATGTATATGTCCTGATTATCATGAATTTGAGCAAGATATTGGAGTGTTAAATGCTCAATTTTGAAGCTTATTTGCAGGCTGGAAATAGTGAACTGGTTGTTGTCTTGAATTTGGAAACAATATACCTGTAGGATTGAAGTATTTGTGATGCTTATTTGCTAGTGACAAATGCTTGTATAATACCATTTGAGTGGTAGATGCTTTTTGGGATATTCTGAGTGCTAAAAGTCCAAATTTTGGACTGATACCAGGGTCTTGACAGGTTATTGTTTGCAGGAAGGATACCTATTATCTTCACTTGACATACATGCAATATATTTTGACCGGTTGGATATGTATCAACTCCTGCATAGAGTGACAACTGAATGAGATGTTTTGGGGCTGTTTTGAGGTCTGAATACTCTTGTTTTAACAAAGAAAATAGTACTAGTTATAGCAATGTGCTAGCTGTATTTGGTACTGCTCCTTGCATGCAATACAAACATTGATACTTGTATGGACATAGTTTGTTGCTGGGATGTTTTGCCACTACCATAGAATGTTTTGAACTGACTTGAGCTTGGTTTATACTTAGTTCACTGTGTTTTTTCATTTTTGGAATACAGTTCACAATAAGCAGGTTGTCATGAAAACTATCCTAAATAGCAAGAAACTAATCCTGGACTATAGGAAAAGGAGTCAAATACTTACAGGTTGTATACATCACTGAATACCTAAGCTGCAACTATGGCAAATGCTCAAGGCACTAACAATATTACTCAAATTGTGGGAGAAAAGCTGGACAACAAAAATTTTGCTTTATGAAAGTTTCGTATGAAGAATTTTTTGGTTGGCAGAGATTATTGGGACTTATGTACAGGTGATGAGGCTAAACTTGAAATACATGAAAGGAATCTGATAAATGATCAAAAAAGGGCTCATAAGCTATGGATTGAGAGAGCATGCAAGGTGTTACATTGGTTTTCCTTATGTATATCAGATGCTATGGTTATACAGATTACTGGATGCAGTTCTCCAAAGGATGCATGGGACATACTCATGAAGAATTATGGAAATGTAACACATGCAAGAAAGATTCAACTAAAAAGTAACAGTTCAATAACATGTCTAGGAATGGTAGAAGTATTCAGGCCTACATTACAGAGATCAAGAACATAGCAGATCAGCTTGCCACCATTGGATATTCACTGTCTGAGGATGATATGACTACAGTGACATTAAATGGAAGTCTTAGCAAAGAGTATAAATCATTTGATACGTCTATTTCTCTGAGAGCTAAATCCCCTGATTGGGATGAGCTGATTGCTTTGCTGTTGCATGAGGAAGTTAAGCTTGGGCTGAATACAAGTTCTAGTATGTCTCAAAGCAAAGACAATGTTCTTTACGCTAGTCAACATGGTAGAGGCGGCAAAGGCTGTGGCTCTTTTCGAGGTCAAGGAGACACTTGAAATGTTTATGGATAGCATCAACAGAATGCATGGCATGGCACAAATACATAGGGCCAACTGGCGGCTTTAGAGGCAGGGGGAGATCACCCCATGGTAGAGGTGGTGGATCTGATTCATGGTAGTCAAATGATTAGTCAAACAGAGATAAGGGCTGTCATTACTACGACACATATGGACACATTGCAAAGGATTGTTACAAGAAGCAGGGAGATATGAAGGCAAAGGGTAAACAGCATGGGCACTATGCGTCTTCTAGCGGTGCTCATGATGAGTAGGTTGACAGATTGTTTGCCATGCAACATGTGTCTAAGAATGCATCTAGGAAAAACAGATATGAGAGATGGTACATTGATTCAGGGGCTTCAAATCATATGGCACCCCATGGAGAATGGTTTGATGAGATGGTTGTAGGTTCACATGGTTATGTGTGTACTGGGGATGACACCCAACATGACATTCAGCACACACGAATTGTTCCGTTGTTGATGCTTGATGGCAAGAAAATGAGCTTGCATGATGTACCACATGTACCTACAATAACCAATAATATTTTATCAGTTGGACAGATGGTAGAACAGAATGTGCAGGTGAGATTTAATAGAGATGGATGCTTTGTTGAAGAATATGGTAATGGCTGCAAATTGATTTGCTAGAGGCTGAAAGAGATGGCAAAATGTTTACTCTTGATGCATCAATTCCATAATTGAGAGTAGCCATGTTTGCACATGATGATGGTGTTGTACGGATGTTGAGATATGGCATAAGTGGATTGGCCATGTGAATGTACAAAAGTTGAAATCTGTGCAGTGGAAGGAGATTGTGCTTGGACTACCTAAGTTCAAGTATCATGACTTTGGACATGTATGTGATGCATGTTAGTTTGGAAAGCAAGCATAGTTTCCATTTATGAGACATGTACGGAATAACTCATGATCCTTGCAGTTGGTGCATTCAGATGTATGGGGTTCATCTCATAATGCTTCATTTGGTGGTGCTCATTACTATGTATCCTTCATTGATGATTTTAGCAAATATACTTGGCTTTACATACTAAAACATAAGGATGTGTTTGATGCATTCAAGGACTTCAAGAAGCATGTTGAAAATGAGTTGAGCATGTCTCATAAGACTAAAAATGGGATCAGAAGATAGTTAACTTGCAGCTATACACTGTAGCAAAATGGTGTAACAAAAAGGAAAAATAGGGTACTGATGGAATTGGCAAGAGTTATGTTGAATGAGAAGAGCTTGCCAAATGGTTATTGGCCTAAAGCAGTAGTGACTACTGTCTATGTGCTGAATAGAACCCCCATAGCAAGGATTAATGATGCAACTCCATATGAGAAGTTGTATGGTCATAAGCCTGACATTTCACACTTAAAGGTATTTGGTAGCATTGCATATGTGCATGTTCTTGATGAAAAGAGGAAGAAATTGGATCCTAAAGCTATCAAGAGTGTGTTCCTTGGTTATGCACAAGACCAGAAAGGTTACAAGTGTTATGTATCATCTACACATGAGACATTGATTAGCAAGTCACAGGTCCACTCACAGTAGGTTATGAGTCATCCAACAGTGACAGTTTGGATAGTGAGTTGGGCATTCCATTTGTTATGATGCCTAGAGCAAGGCAGAGTCATTATGTACCGCCTCATGAGAGGCAAGCTCACAGTGAGCCACAGTTACGAAGATCTGGGAGAGTCAAAAAACCAATTGACAGGTTTACATACACTTGTTATTCAGCCCACCATTATGCATATATGGCTAGTGTGACAGGTTACGAAGAACCTACAAAGTTTGATTATGGAGTTACATATGATAACTAGTGTGCTGCCATGGATGAGGAGTATGCAGCCCTAGCTGAAAATGAGACATGGGAATTGGTCGAGTTGCCTGAAGGCAAAGTCCCCATTGATTGCAAATGGGTATACAAGGTTAAGTGCAAGTAGATGGTTCATTAGAACGCTATAAGACCAGGCTGGTTGCAGAAGGGTATTCACATCAATATGGCCTTGACTATGAGGAAACTTTTAGTCCGGTAGGTAAAATGGCAATAGTCAGAACAATCATTTCTTTGGCAGCATGCAAAGGCTAGAAATTATGGCAAATAGACGTCAAGAATGCTTTCTTGAACAGTGATTTGGTTGAGGAAGCAGTCTAAAGGCTATGTTCACCCGGACTATCCTACAAATGTATGTAAGCTGAAAAAGGCTTTATATGGACTAAAACAGGCACCTAGAGTATGGAATGCTTTGATCAGCAATTATTTAAAGCAACATAGATATAGATTGGGTGATGTAAATCACAGCTTATTTACAAAGAAGATAAATCATGGATATGTGTTTCTCTAGTGGTTTATGTAGATGATCTTATCATCACTAGAGATGATGAAGAGGGCATTACTGAAATTAAATCATATTTACAGGCTGAATTCAGGGTCAAAGACCTTGGTGAACTAAAGTATTTTCTTGGGATTGAGGTAGTCTCTACGCCTCAAGGTATATGGCTGCTACAAAAGCAGTATGCTCATGACATGTTACAGAAGTATGGTATGGCTAAATGCAAGCCTATGGAGACACCTCTTGATTAGAATGTCAAGCTACAGATTGATGTTGGGAATGACATAAAGAATGTGACCATGTATTGACAGATGGTGAGCAACTTGATATACTTGACTATTACCCATCTTGACTTATGTTATGCAATGAGGCTGATTAGTTAGATCATGCAGAAGCCTCACAAACCATATTTAGATGCAATCACGAGGATCATAAGAGATATGTAAAGGGTACTACAGATTATGGGTTGTTTTATGCATATGGAAAATCTCTTGACTTGACAGGGTTTACTGATGTTGATTGGGCTAGTTGTGCCTATGACAGGAGATCAACCAGTGGTTATGCATTTGGATTGGGCAATAGTATGATTAGTTAGCAGAGTAAGAAACAACCTAATTTTGCATTGTCTAGTACAGAAGCTAAGTATAGAGGAGATGCCTTAGCGGCTTGCGAAGCAGTTTGGTTGATGAAACTGCTAAAAGAATTGGGAATAGAGCTAGAAAGCAGAGTGAGATTGCATTGTGATAACCTCAGTAGTGTTATGTTGGTTAGCAATCATGTCTGCCATGCTAGGTCCAAACATATGGAGGTTTACTACCATTTCATCAAAGAAATAGTTCTTACAGGGCAGATTGACTTGATTCATATGAAGACTGAGGACTAGATAGCAGATATATTTACCAAGTCTCTTGGTAAAGAAAAGTTCATATATTTTAGATAGCTACTTGGAGTTTATCACATGGTTTGAGCTTGAGGGGGAGTGTTAGAATATCAAGCTCTCGCTACTCTTCAGCCAGTCTATCTTTATGTGTGTGATCGACATTAGCTGGATACAACTGTACATGTGTGTGACATTCAATAAGTTGGTGTAGTCAGTGACTCAACCACAGTTAGTCTTGGTTAGTCATACCTATGTGTATAAGTCTCTTTCAGTTAGTATGATGGAAGCATAAGGGAAGAAGAAAAACAATGCGCTAAAGCTCATCTTCCACTCTACTCTGTCTCTCTCCCTCTCTTTCAACAATTTGTTCCAATCATGGAGATGTGCAACAATCGTCCTTGTCAAGATTGAATAGAGGATAAGATTGGTTACTTCAACTTGGCCATTGGCTCTAAGATAGTAAGGTGTGGACTTGCAATGGGGTGGATCTTGTACAACTCTTCTAATTCTTCCATAATCTTGTTGAGGAAGTGAGTACCTCTATCACTTACTAGCTCTAGGGGACTACCAAAATGGGTGATGATATTCTCCTGTATAGGAACAAGGCCATGCAGTTGCCATCATCCACTTCAGAGCTTTGGCTTCACACCACTTCGTCACATATTCAGTACAAACCAAAATTCATTTTTTTTGCTTCCTTCTAGTTGTAGGATCAATGGGACCAATGAGATTAATTCCCCACTTATTGAATAGCTTTAGGAGAAGGATGGGCTGTAGTGGCATGGCATTGGTTTTGGTGGGCTTTCCCATCTGCTTGACAATCATCACAACATTTACAGTAGTCATAGGTATCCTTGTGGAGGGTCGGCCACCAGTAACTTGAGAGTAGAGCCTTCCTAGTTGTTGCTACTCCTCTTGCAAAGTATCCTCCACCATAGGGCTCATCATGGGATGCTTTTAGAACTATCCCAATTTCATCTCCTACCACACATATTTACAATACTTCATCTTTGCCTCTCTTGTACAGGGCACTGCATGCCTAACAAAGTATAGGGGGTTGATTCCAATAGAAGCTTCTTCTTCTCACGTTTGGTGATACCAAGAGGATACTATTGAAATGCCAAGAGGTTTTCTATATCTTCATACCATGGGATTATAGTTTCGACTAAAAGGAAAGTACTTCAAATTCTATGTGGATCATGAGTCCTTGTCCTTCTTGATGAATAAGGCAGATGTGAAGGGAAGAATGATGAGTTGTCTCCTTCTGTTCCAAGAGTTCAACTTTGAAGTGGCTACTATCAAACCTAGTCACTCCCATGTCTTGGTTGATCATCTGTTGCAAATACTTCAAAGTTGAATTCTTGGAACAGAAGGATCCATCTCATCATTCTTCCCTTCACATTTTCCTTATTCGTCAAGAAGGACAGGGTCTCATGGTCCACAGAATTTGAAGTGTGTCGATAGTAGGTAATGTCAAAACTTCTCCAATGCAAACACCATTGTGAGGCATTCAAGCTCTATTACTATGTCACTTCTTTCTTGATAAGTTACTTTTCGACTTGCATAGTAGATAGGTTGATCTAACTTCAAGGAGTCTTTTTGACATAAGACTATGCCTAACCCTTCTATTGATGCATCAGTGTGCACATGGAGTTTATTTGTCCAATCAGGAGGTTGCAAGATGGGTGCTTCAATCAGACACTATTTCAAGGTATTGAATGCCTCGTCACAATAAATATATAGAGTTCCATGTAAACTCTGTGTATTTTCTCAAGAGCTTATGCAAGGGGGCTACCTTTGTTGCAAAGTGTGTAATGAAGCATCTGCAATAGCCCACATGACCGAGGCCCTCAACTATTTGAGGCTGATTGGTGCTATTAGAGATGCAATATTCTCGATCTTGGTAAGATCAGTCGCTATCCCTTGTGCAAAGACAATGTGGCCCAAAAGAACTCCTGAAGAGACTCTGAAGACGCATTTGTCAAGGTTGAGAGAAATCCCATATTCTCAATATTTGTCAAAGCACTGCTCCAAGTGTCCCCAATGCTCTTGGATTGTGCTATAGGCACAAAAGTCATCCAAGTGTACCTCAATGAAATCATTTAGACAATTTTGGAATGCAACCATCATCACTCATTAGAAGGTAGTAGGATCATTACAGAGCCCAAACGACATTACTCTATAAGCATGAGTTTCCTATTTTGTTATGAAGGTTATTTTGGATTGATTTTCTTTTGCAATGTGGACTTGGTTGCATCTGTTGAAGTCCATCCAAGAGGGAATAAAGTTCATGTCCAACCACCACTGTGTCCAATGGTTGGTCTATGAAAGAGATAGGGAAATTATTCTTCTTAATCTTAGAGTTCAACTTTCGGAAGTCCATATGTATTCAAAGTTTTCCATTCTTACTGGATACTACCATGATGGGTGAGACCAATTCATTATTGGCCACTTGATAAATAAAATCAGCTTCAAGGAGCTTCAACAAATTGGCTTTCACGAGGGCTGAGTAATTTGGATTCATGTGCCTCACAGGCTTGGCATTAGGCTCTAGGTCGATGTGATGCTAACACACCATGGGACGATCAATCCCCTTCAAATCTTTGTAGGGCCATGAAAACACATCCAAGTTCTCCTTTAGAAGGTCATGCATGACCGAGAGTTCTTCTTCTAGAAGACCAATACCCACCTTCAAGTGACATTCAGTACCATCAGTATCCATGAAAGTTAATTTCTTTTCACTTTCCACTTTGTAGATGAAGGCTCCATGGACTGCTTCTCGGTATAGTCGACTTCTTCAAGGGAGTAGCCTCCACATCTGATGCTCCACTGGAATCGTCTTCCTCTTTCCATGGGGACTCGATTGACTCTTTGGAATGTTGAAATGGTATTAAATTTTTTTTGGGTTTTATGGGAGGGTTCATTATCTCTTGACGCGAGGACTCATCTTTTGAGGTTGCCTCCAGGAACGTCACACAACAGAAGCCATCTAAGTTCTGTTTGGGCTGTAGGATTGGTGGTTGTTGCCACGATGCATCATCATTGTCCTTTCTTGAGAAGAGTAGATTTGGGAAACAAGAGCCACTATTTGTTGAGATATCAAGCTCCACTCGTGATATGCCAGGGTGACCGTTGTGCATTTATGTCAGTGACTTGTCAGTTGCAGATGCGGTTGGTACACCGCCCATGAATAATAGCTAGATGACAGCTATCCTTATCTACTCTAGTTCGTGGCTCAGTTAGTATGCCACCTTAGTTAGTTGAGTTTGGTTTGAGACCCATATATAGGGTCCTTCTATTTCTTTGTATGAGAGTTCTTTTTTGGCTTACACAACTAAGAAGAGGAAAATTGTTTTCAGCCTCCACCCTTGTGTGCATTCCCTCATTGTGCAAGCAAGAAAGCTACAAGTGAGACTCCTTCCTTCTCTCCCACAATCTTCACATGGTATCAGAGCCTTGTTCGTGGTAAGGAGCTCAAGAAAGCAAGCCAAGTTCGCGGTGTTCTGGTAAGAGGACCAGTGTTGCTTTCATTCTTCTGTTTTGGGAGCAAGTCTCTTGCAGGTAGCACAGCCGGAAAGGGCAAGAGTGCATTGTCTCAGGTTGAGACGCCCTTCGCGGTGAAGCAAGAGGGCAGTATATGTTGCGGGCAAGGGCTTTAGCCCTTGGTGACCCTGTTTTTTTTATTTGAGGCCATTTCGGGGCCTGTTTTGGAGGCGAAAGTTTTCTGCACGCACTCAGGAAAAGGCCCAATTTTATGCTGTGCGACCACTGTTCTACAGGTTGATGAAAAGTTACTGTAGAAATTGCATCATATGCCTGTGCGTAGAGACATTGGGAGTTACAGAATCATCCTTGTTGCCTGTTGATGCAAAATCGTCACTAGGAAGTGACTGTGTGGTCAAATACCGCTTTCGTAAGTTTTGCAGATTTGCCCTTGTGAGGTTGAAGCTGTGTTCTTTGCAGTGACAGAATTTTTTGTAGTGTTCAATAATGGCGTCTGATTCTCTTTCATAGATTGTCACTGAAAAGCTTGACAAGAACAACTTCCAAGCATGGAAGTTTAGAATGACGAATTTCCTTATGGGAAAAGGATATTGGGAATTTGTTGCAGGAAATGAAGAAGAACCAATTCTTCCTGATGTTCCCAATCAATAGCAAATGCAGGCATTTAAAGCATGGCATGAGAGAGCGAAGAAAGTTATGTCTTGGCTGTCTATCAGCATTTCAGACTCTATGATTGTGCATATTCAGGATGCAAGTATGCCAAAGGAGGCATGGGATACATTGTCAAAAATGTATAGCACAAATACGCAAGCCAGGAAAATGCAGCTCAAGCAAGAGTTGCATAATGTGCAAAGAGAAAATATGAGCATCAATGACTACCACATGAAGGTGAAGAAGATTGCAGATGCACTTGCTTCCATTGGGTCGCCAGTGGAGGATGATGATTTAGTTTCCGTGACCTTGAATGGTCTAGGAAAGGATTATGCACAGTTCCGAACATCCATTTCAATCCGTGAAAGATTTCCTAATTTTGAGGAGTTGATTGCTCTTCTAATTTTTGAGGAGCAGAGAAATGGTGGTGCATCTTCTTCAGGAGGAACTTCAAAAGAAGCTGTCTTCTACTCAAATGTTGAAAGAGGTAGAGGCAGAGGTATAGGAGGGCGATCTGGAGGCCGTGGTAGAAATCAAAATATGCAGCAAACTCAAGAAAACCAGTCCTATGGAGGAGGACGTGGTAACTCTAGAGGCAGGGGGAGCCAAAGAGGTCGTGGTGGATGGCAAAGAGGCCAAAATGCAAACAGTAATGTTGAATGCTACTACTGTGGTAAAACGGGTCATATGGCTAAAGACTGCTATAAAAAGCAGAATGACATTATGAATGGAAAACTACAACAAGGGAATTATGCATCTTCTAGTAGACAGGGTGATGACAGAAATGAGCATTTGTTTATGGTGCAGCACATGAACAATTCTGTGACAAGTGTAGAAGAAAGCAACGATGTATGGTATGTTGATTCAGGTGCATCAAACCACATGACAGGTCATGGAGAATGGATGGAGGATGCAAGGAAAATGGAAAAACCAGGATTTGTGGAGACTGGTGATGATACTGCACATCCTATTGTGCAGATTGGAAAAATTCCTTTGTCTATGCAGGATGGGAAAAAGAAATACCTGTCCGATGTATTTCATGTCCCAAATATCACCAAGAATCTGGTTTCTGTTGGTCAAATGGTTGAGCAGGGCTTGTAGGTCAGATTTAATCCTCATGGATGCTTTGTTGAGGATATGAAAAATAAAGGTCGTTTGATAGCAAAAGGAAAGAAGAAGGGCAGAATGTTTACGTTGGATGCAGATATGTCTGAATTGAGTGCAGCAATGTTTGCACATGGGACCGGTGTAGTTGTAGATATTGATATCTGGCATAAACGCATTGGTCATGTTAATGTACAGCGACTTAAATCAATGCAGGCCCAAAATATTGTTGCAGGATTGCCTAAATTCAAGGTTGCAGAAATACATAAGGTATGTGAAGCTTGTCAATTTGGAAAACAGGCAAGGAAACCATTTCCTAGACATGTTCAAGAGAGTAAGAAGCCATTGGAATTAATCCACTCTGATGTGTGGACTACTAAAGCTGCATCTATTGGAGGCTGTCATTATTTTGTCACTTTTATTGATGACGATAGTAGAAAAGTTTGGGTGTATTTTATGAAAAAGAAAAGTGAAGTTTTTGGGCATTTCAAAACTCTTAAAGCTATGGTTGAAAAAGAAACAGGCCTGCAAATAAAATGCCTAAGGTCAGATGGAGGGGGAGAGTACCTCTCAAATGAGTTTGCAAGGTTCTTGCAGGAGCATGGCATAAAGCAGCAATATTGATGTAGTCATACCCCACAACAAAATGGAATTGCAGAGAGAAAAAACAGGCATATTGGAGAGGTATCTCGTGCCATGCTCAATGAAAAAGACCTGCCAGATTTTTATTGGGCTGAAGCAGTTGCTACAACAGTCTACATAATGAACAGGACTCCCACTGCAGCAATACATGGAATGACTCCAGATGAGAGGTATACTGGTAGGAAACCAAATATTTCTCATTTGAAAATCTTTGGTTGCATTGCCTATGTTCATGTGCCAGATGAGTTGAGATCCAAGTTGGATCCAAAAGCTGAGAAGTGCATCTTTATTGGTTACTCTCTGCACAGCAGAAAGGGTATAGATGCTATAACCCTTCTACTCGTAAGTTTACAGTGAGCAGAGATGTTGTTTTTGATGAGATGAGTAGCTGGTATAAACTAGTAAATGTGATTGATGATGTAGATGCACAAAATGGTAATGCTGCATAGAATTCACAGCAGCAGTCACAAAATATTAGTGGACCTGGAGCGTCCTCTAGCAGTGGTTCACATTCTTCGCCATGGACAGGCAGATTGAGATCAGGAGAATCTTCTCAAACCAATGCAGATAGTGGTATGCAGGTATCACGAAAAGGAAAAGAGAAGGTAGATCATCCCATGTTTGATGTGAATGCAGGTCACTCTTTTGTGGATGGTGAATCCAGTGGCTCAGAACAGAGCATTGATGATGAGTTGGGTATTCCTTCTATTGTTACACCTGGAGTAAGGAAGACCAGGGATGTTTTGAGAGCACCTGGGAGTGAACCTATCTTGCGCAGGTCTACGAGAGCTAGGTATCCTGTAGATAGGCTGAAATATGATGGATTTACAGCCATTCATTATGCATATATGGTCAAAGTGATACAGGAACCAGAACCCACTTCTTTTGAGCAAGCCATGGGAAAAGAAAAATGGGAGAAAGCCATGGATGAAGAAATGGATGCCTTGGAAGAAAATGCTACATGGGAATTGGTACCTTTCCCTAAAGATAAGCATGCAATTGGTTGTAAGTGGGTTTATAAGGTGAAACACAATGCAGATGGTTCGGTGAATAGATACAAGGCAAGATTAGTAGTCAAGGGGTATGCACAAACATATGGCATCGATTATGAAGAAACATTCAGTCCGGTTGCAAGGATGGAAACCGTAAGAGCAGTCATTTCTATGGCTGCATCAAAGGAATGGTTTTTACATCAGATGGATGTAAAGAATGCCTTTTTGCATGGTGATTTGCAAGAAGAGGTATATATGGAGCAACCACCAGGTTATGTGCATGTTGTTCATCCTGAGTTTGTTTGCAGGTTGAAGAAAGCATTGTATGGCTTGAAGCAAGCACCTAGAGCATGGTCTGACAAGATAGGACAGTATCTTGTCACTATTGGCTTTTAGATTTCCAAGGCAGATTTCTCACTTTATGTGAGAAAAACAGAGAAAGGTATTATGGTGCTTGTCATTTATGTTGATGATTTGATTATCACAGGTGATAGTGATGAAGATATCCTTCATGTGAAAATGCTATTGAAGCAGAAGTTTGAGATGAAGGATTTGGGAGAGCTGCGTTATTTCTTGGGCATTGAGGTGATTAGATCAGTAAGTGGGATATGGCTCTTATAGAGGCAGTATGGATTGGACATGCTATCCAAATATGGGATGACAGGCTGTAAGCCTATTTCAGTTCCTTTGGAGCAGAAGTGAAGCTAAGCGCAGATGCAGGTGAGATTTTGAAAGACCCTACTATGTACAGATGCATAGTAGGAAGTTTGATTTATATGACTATTACCAGGCTAGATTTGGGCTATGCTGTTGGATTGGTAAGTCAGTTTATGCAGGCTCCAAGGAAACCGCATTTAGATGCGGCTAGATGCATACTCAGGTATGTGAAGTCCACATTGCAGTATGGACTACTTTATGAGACTGGGGTTCAGATACAGTTGTATGGATACACTGATGCTGATTGGGCTGGTAGTATTTCTGATAGACGATCTACCAGTGGATATGTGTTCTCTTTTGGGAGTGCTGCAGTCACTTGGAGCAGCAAGAAACAGCCTACAGTTGCCTTGTCGAGCACGGAGGTTGAGTACAGGGGTGCAGCAATGGCTGCATGTGAGGTAGCTTGGTTGCATAAGCTACTTTATGATATGCATCAGCCTACAGAGGGCCAGTTGTCATTTATTGTGACAACATGAGCAGTATACACTTGGCAAATAACCCAGTCTATCATGCTAGAACAAAGCACATTGAGGTGCATTATCACTATGTGCGGGAGAGGGTTTTACTAGGTCTTATTGATCTAGTTTATGTCAGCATAGAGGATCAGGTAGCTGACATATTCACGAAGGCATTGGGCGCAGAGAAGCTGCACAAGTTCAGAGACCTGCTTGGTGTGCAGGAATTGGGATTGAGCTTGAGGGGGAGTGTTGAGATATCGAGCTCCACTCGTGATATGCCAGGGTGACCGTTGTGCATTTATGTCACCGACTTGTCAGTTGCAGATGCGGTTGGTACACCGCCCATGAATAATAGCTAGATGACAGCTATCCTTATCTACTCTAGTTCGTGGCTCAGTTAGTACGCCACCTTAGTTATTTTAGTTTGGTTTGAGACCCATATATAGGGTTCTTCTATTTCTTTGTATGAGAGTTCTTTTTGGCTTACACAACTAAGAAGAGGAAAACTGTTTTCAGCCTCCACCCTTGTGTGCATTCCCCCATTGTGCAAGCAAGAAAGCTACAAGTGAGACTCCTTCCTTCTCTCCCACAATCTTGACACTATTGAAGGAAGGATTATTCTAATTAATCCATTTCTTATGGATATTTTTCCTATGATGCGACTCATTAGCCAATCCAAAGGGCACTAGAGTCATTTTTTCCAACAACATGGGATCTTCTGCTTTTATAGCCTTTGGGACTTCACACTCATTTATATCCTCTTCAGGCTGGATAAAGTCTTCCAATTCACTTTCATAATCTTCTTCTGTATTATCATCACCGTCCTCTTCAAACTCTATCTATGCCTCTGTAGGGGCTTTGTGAGAGAAGAACAAATTCTATGTTGTATCCTCTACCTCTGCTTCTACGTCTAGCTCTGCTCATGCATCTGTCTTTGTCTCTACTTTTACTATGGCCATGTAACAAGAATAGTACATCCATGCTGCTATCTACTGTCAAAGGTGATTTTCGAAGTCATTCTTGGTTCAGGTAGGAGGTATTCACCCATTTGATAAAAGGACTTTGCACCTCCTTTAAGAGTTGGCTTGCAGTGCCACCGTCAGGGACTATGCCTCTGTTTTCTTGGGAAAGATATATTTGATAATGTCTTCATCTCATAATGTACCATCTATTACTTCCTTAGAGAAGTCTGCTAAGACTTCAATGGAGGTGGATTCGTTACCTTTTTGTGATCCATACAACTTTAGCACCATCTTGTTGGGTCCTCTACCTAGGGTTGAGGTTCCCTTGAACCAATCCATCTGTGCTCTTGCTTCAAAAAGCCATGGTCTTCCTAGTAGTAGAGGATATGAGGTCCTGTAAGAATTTGGTTTTACCACCAAATAGGTCAACCAATGATCTCTTCCTACGAGAGTTGTCTTTACATATGGGAGAATTCCCAAAGGCCTAATTCTACTTTGGTATGCCAGTCTAATAAGCCACTACGTAGGCTGCATATCTTACAAAACTAGATTCTTCATGAACCTCCATCAATCAATGCTTTCCCTACTATAAAGCATCCTTCAATTCAAACACCAATCTTTAGGGTATCATGATCTAAGAAGATGTTAGCCACATCCACTTCTTTCACAGGCTCTGGGGCTTTATTGGACTTAGGGATAGTGGTAGGAGCAATCCTTAAGCCTCTTCTTGTCAATATGTTTTTGAATTTATTTTAACAACTAGGATACAAATCAATCAATTGTTGGAATGCTAGGTTTGGTTTGAAGGTGTCTAGGTCTTTGACTAAGTCATACTCTTTAATAGGATCCACATGCTTCTCCAATTAGCTAGGAAATAGGGCAATCCCCACTTTTATCTTTCCGCTTCCTTCTAGATGTGGCAATATCTTCACTTCTTCTACCGCTAGGGGTAGTTCTACATCCTCTATCTCTTGGACTTTTGGCTCTGTCTCTATAGCTATCTCTATGAACTTTTGTACTACTAGACAACTTTGTATTGTACCATTCTATTCTGTATTGTTCTATTTCTCCTTTGGAAGATTGAAATTTACCATTTTGGTAGAGGGAATGTTCTCTTTTGGAACTCTAGGTTCTCTTTTCTTAGCATGCTTTATTGCAACAACTTCCAATTCTAGCAAGTTGGAGGCAAGTTCATGAGTCTTCTATTGGGTATCAATGTGGTAGCTTTCATAAGAGCCCAACTAGGATAGTCTTTTGTAGTGTGGCCTTCTCCTTTTCATCGATTGCATGAGGGTTTGTAGTCCATAAACCTTTTAGGGTCTAGACAATTTGATGATTATGTCCATTTTCTCCGCATCTGTAAAACTCAACTTTTGATCTTTGGCCATTGCCAAAATATCATCCTCTATAACTCTGAGAGGGAAACCTCCTTGGGCTGAATTAGGGCCAAACTCTCTAGGATTTGGTCTAATATCCTAGGTAGTCATCTTGGATTCCAACAAGTTGAATCTTGCTTCTTCATCTTTATTCCTTCTTTCATGCATCTCCTTCAAAGAGCAGATATCCTCTGTATGGTTCTTCCTTAAATAGTATGAGCAAAAGGTTCCAGGGATAGTTGGTTTTTTGGTACATTCCACCTCCTACAGGACTAGATATGTTGGCAGTATTCACCTTCAGCATCTACAGCTATTCTGTAATCACATCCATTAGCTCTTTCTTGATGCTAGCAACTGAATTGGTCCTTTAAATTTTCACCTCTTGAAGTACTTGCAGTAGGGTTTTGGGAAGCCTCCATAATCGCTGCATAGACTAGTTGGGTTGATCTGAAAGGTCCTTTTTTTAAATTTTGATTTAGAGCTCTTGTTGAGACTGTTAGTTATTGGTTTGAGTTGGTCGGGTTCCATTGTTATTGAGGGCGAACTGTTTGAGACCACTGATATTTTGGTTGAACCATCATTTGAGGTATTGTTGTTTGCAAACCACTGTGGATTTAGTGCACTATAATATGGCACTAGTTGCATCTGAGGGTAGAGGTAGGGAAAAATCCTTGGGACTACATTTGGTGGATATGCCATTCTTGGCATGGGAGGAGGTAAGAATCCTCTTCCTGAAGTCATCGATAGCCTTGCTTCAACTTCATCATATAGTCTTGCGTCTTCCACTGCAGCTTGCAGGTTGACTGGTCTTCTCAATTACACAAACTTATAAAACATCTAGTTGTAGGTCTTTAAGAAAAACTCCCTTATGGATGCCTTCAACCAAGTGATGGTTGTTCCATCTCTTTAGTATTAATGGATTCTATTCTAGAGACATATACTTCCACCCATTTACCAAAGGACATACTTAAGTTCATGAACTCCTCTCACATCCACTCTTCAAAACCTTCACACCTGAATTTAGTGAGGAAGGCCAACTTTAGGTCATGCCATGTGCCAAAAGTTCATATTGCTTGTCTCTCATACCATTAAAAACATTGTGCCTTTGAAAGTGACGAGGAATGTCACCAACCAATACTCAAGGTTTCTAACATTTTTGGCTACACATGCTTCCATGAACTTAGCTATATGAAGATCAAGATCTTCATTGTACTCTCCCTTAAAGATGGGAAACAAGACTACATTCTCTAGCCTATCATCAATATTTCCAAGATGGATCTGACTAAGAATGGGACCTTGAGTTGCCATGGGGGCTTCTATAAAGAGTGTCGCAAGGGCGTTAAAGGAGGTTTCTGTTGCTAGCTTATTCTTAGCTTTGATTCTTGCCTTCTCTCTTCTCACGTACCTCTAGACTTGTTCTAGTGCTTGCCTCTTAATAGCATCATTCATTAGGGAGTTAGCTCCACCCAATTTGTCTATACTTAACAAAACAAAATTAGAAGGGCTTTAGTCTCTTGAGGACTCTCTCACCAACATTTCTACTACTTTCTTATTTTCAATGTCTCTAAATTCAATGTTCATTTCACTAAATTGGGGAATTTATTCAATTTTGAAGGTATCAAAATTAATTCTTCTGAGGATTTCCATAGTGCCATTAACTTAATAATAACAACTTCGGAGGGTGTCAATAGCATAGGTTGTGAAGAACACTCTATTTACTAGCTTCAAGTGGGTTGCTAATTAGACAAACAAAAGGTTGTTAGTGTAGTAAGCTTCCCCATGCATCTTGTTTTGTTGAGCATCCACAAGCAGTTTCCAATTCTTTTCCTTCTTGTTCTTGTGAACTTTAATTGATATCATGACTCCTAAAGCTTCTTCACAATCTCCCACTTGATGATGTCTAGAAATTTTTCAATGAAGGCCAAATCTCCCATGGGTGGTCATTCTCTCTGCTTTTGCTTCTATTTTTAGTTTTGTGGGACACAATTGGCTATTGTGATACAACTTTCTATAGCTTTAGAAGACAATGGGATTAGTCTATCACATAAAGCTTGCATCAAGATAGTGGCATGCTTCTGCCATTGAGGGATTAAATTCTTGTAGAAAGTGACTTTGGAAATGAAGATCTCCAATATTTTTTACACGGATTTTCCAATCTTCCATTGCTTTTCTTCCTCTTTCAACAATGTCATTTCTTCCATTTCCAGCCTCTATTGGTGCTTATTGATGGCAGTTTTCACTGGTGTTGCACACCAAAAACATAGAGCCCAAGAGGAACACCAAGAAAAATGGAGAATCCAGTGCAAGAAATCTATATTATATCATAAACAAGCATGTTCTTCATATTTTAATCAACCACAATAAGAAAAACAACACCAATCTTCTCAAATCTTCATGCAGCATCATATAACAATTCTGCCATGGATTTATCACAACAAAGCTTCAACACATTCTTCATATTCTTTATCAAAAGAACAAGAGAACACAAAGGAATGCTCTAGCTTGAATGGAACTCATCACACAACAGTATTCATCTTCAATAGCTTCATAATCTTCATAGTCTGTCTCATGATCTCTCACTCATAGAAACATTGTTTTGCATTTAAAATTAGCTATCTCTCACTCTCTATCTCTCTTATACATGCTTTTTATCATTAGTACATTGGAATAATGCAGAATAATCATCCATAATTCCAAGAGGTATGTCTGGTATGAAAGGTCACCAGAGCCACTATAATATCCTTTCATAGCTTAATAATGTCATTGTCACTTCATTCACATCACTTGAGTCTTCAACAACTACTTCTTCCACTTGTTTGAGCTATTTTGAATTTGTATTCATCTCTTTCCAAGAGCTTCCCCAAGCTACACATTCATCCCACTAAACAATTACAAAGGCATAGTGAGCAAAAACAAAACAGAGACATAGGCTTTGCAGAAGCTCTACAGAGAGGGTCTACAGTACCATAGGGAATGTCATTAGAAAGCATTTAGCTCAACTAAAATCATTCAAAACCATAAAGGATCATTCAATAAGCTTCCAAACACTCTTAAAATCCATCAATCATCATTGCAACCTCTCATACAGAAGGAAAATAGAACAAAACAAAAGCTTAACAAAACCAATCAGACACTCAATAGAACCTTCCAACACATCATATCTTCATGGAAAAACATCATGATCTTCTCAAACCTATTCAACCTTGTTCAGAACTCTCTCAAACACTTCCAAATCAATTAATTAGCATTCAAATCATATAAAAATCACCCAAAAATCCAACAAAAAATAGCCAAAAACACAGTCATATCAATCCTCAACATTCTATATTGTGTCCCCATCCAACTCCACCATAACTCCCATTTTCCTCCATTGCACCAGACTTCAAGTCCCATTGGATATTGTGTACCTTCTCCATACTATACATGTCCTCAAACATATTACTCGCAATAGACTTTGCTAGTCCTAGCCCATCATACTTCACATTATTTTTTACAATCTTCTTATCTTCAATGACCTTAGATACATGTTCCTTATCTGCACAATAACTATAGGAGATTCCAAAAGCATGATCACACCAAATCAATATTGTAATCGACATAGTAACTATAGGAGATTTCAAAAGCATGATCACACCAAATCAATATTGTAATGGGCACATAAAATCACCATCATAGATAATAGTGTCAACGTACTCTTCACATTGTAGAGATGACTGATCCATGCTTTTCTTCCATGCAAATATTTCAATGTTGCACCCCTCTTTTACAAAAAATTGATACCTGCACTTGAGCATGAAGCTGCCCACAAAATTGTATGTTTCCAACAACACCCCACACATGGCATGAATAGTAAACACATGGATGGTCTTATATTTGTTTACAATATCTAGCCTAGGGAAAAGAATGAACCTCTTCCCCTTCTTCACATTAGTGATCACCTACTTGACAATGTCCATATGGACATGTCCTTCCTTACAAGGCCTCCAACATGTCATACTATGATTTTCAAGTGAGAAAAATAAAGAGGATTAAACTTACAAAAAAAAACATCATAGAAGCTAGCTACCAAACATCATGAAAACATCATTCGACCTATGACATGAAAACAATCTACTACCAAACATTATTTGACCTACAATCGAAAAATATTATACTACCAATAGGCAAAACCAAACTACCTAGTAGTAGTACCAAACTCCCAAACATAACTAAACTAGCTATTAGTAGTACCAAAAATCCCAAACATCATCTAGGTATTACCAAATGAGCTACTAGGTAATACCAAGACTACCAGATCTACCTAAACCAAGGCAGTTCTAACCATTACACACACTACCAAAAGGTAGAAACTGATAGTACCAAAAAACTTTAGAGGTACTACCAAGAAACAAAGAGCACCAAATGTATCAAACACTATCAAAGATACCAATAATGGCTAGAGGTGTACCAAAATGCATCAAGGTACCAAAAGGTATCAAATGTACCAAAGTCTACCAAGTGCTTCAAATATCAAAGAGCTTGAAATGTATCAACGAGGACTAGAACTATAGAATATACCAAAAATAGCTAGAGGCAATACCAAAACACACTTTAATATCAAAAACGACCAGAGAGAGTATCAAGAAGCACCAAATCTACCAAAAAGTCAAAAAGCATCTTATAAGGTTTCAAATAGGAGCAATTATACCAAAATCTATCAAAGGCACCAAATATACCAAAGAGCTCTAAGTGTACCAAAGAGGAGTAGAACATATTATGCCTTCAATGTCTCTATGTTTCTCAACTCATTATTGATTTTGACACCATAGTAATTACTCCTTTACTGGCTATATGAGAAATCACTAGTCACCACAAAGTTACCAAAGGATGTAATTTCTCACTACAAGTGACTAGTAATATTTAATGTCAATGAAACCTCCATAGAATTTGGATTTTGTGCTACTACTTGAATTCAAACCATGTGTATGTGTGTCAAAACAACCACATAGAGGAAATGATCGTTGCTCTAAGCTAGAAAGCAAATAATATGGTGTGGTCATGTTGTGGAAGGCCAAAGATTGCAAAAATCTTGAAAAACGTGCTTTCCTTGCTATTTCTATAAAACAGGGTTGTTTAAAAATATAACATCATGCAATGTTCTGGCCTCATGCTATTTACAAGTATAGTTGCATGATGAGGGATCTAACATGCTCTTTTTTTATGGACATATTTAGCCAAGAGGACCCTAAAGAGTGGCTACCTTCTATTCATGAAATGCCATACATGCCAGATGAGGTCAACAACAAGCCAATGATCTCATAGCTATTGAGGATTGTTTGAGCAAAGCACCCAAGCTATAAAGCTATAGAGGCGATCAACTGCCATGACCCACGGACCGCTTATTGTTTCAAGTGTTCCAAGTCGAGCACTAATGGCTACCTCTCACATAGTCGACGTGCTATCCATCTCTATGAGTGTAGTGAGCTTACCTCCATGCCTGATCGAGTTGCCTCCTCTCCGGAGCACTCCAGTAGCTCCACGATCCAAGTGCAAGCTTCAAGTGAGCTCTATCTTCAAGCTACATGCTCCAAGCTCCATTGCCACAAGCAAGAGAAGAGAAGAGAAGATAAGAGAATAAGAGAGGAGAAGATGGAGAGCTTCTCCACCACGGTCCCTCACCCTCACACACTCACTCCCTCACACTCTCACACTCCCTCTCTCAAGCACAAGCTCAAGCAAGTAAGAACAAGAAGAAGAAGAAGAGAGCTAATTTTGGCCACACATAAGAATGAGCTTCTCATTCACTTTTCAAATTTATATACAAAACCCTAAATCCCTTTTGGGCGGTCATCCCCTTATCCCATTTTTTACATGGCTGGCCATGGCCTAGGCCCTTTTTCCCATTGTCCTCCTATCTTCCTAGCTTCCTTTCCACCGCCCATCTACCTTTACAATTTGCACGGGTGAGACCCCGGCGCTCTTAAAATAAATCCTAATGCACCTTGCACTCTTATACAAAAGTATTGACTTGTGCTTTTTCTTATGCGTCTTTCTCCTTGATTTGGGACTATTTTGCACTTCTTGTGTTTCCGAATTCTTCTTTGGTGCGCCTTCGTCTTCCATTTCACTTTTTCCTTAGCCTTGTCTTCTTCTTTAGATTTTCCACCTTGTTTGTCTAAGGGTTAACATTACCCCCCTCCCAGATGAGTACCAGTTCCATGGCACTCACCATCGTAGATAGCAGGCTTTGGCATACATCGAAGATGTGGGTCGAAGGGACATCTGTGATTTTCCTTGGAGGAGTGTAGGTGGTGGTGTCGATGAAGGTCATTAGGGGCACGTTGTTGGCTTGGGTGGTTGGTGGTAGGGTTGTTGGAGTTGGTGATAGGGCTGTTGTTTGTTGGGAATTGCATTGGTGGCTGGTACAGGTGTGGTTTGTTGGAGATTTGGCACATCACAATTCTTTGGTGGGCTTGCATGATGATAAAGGAAAAGAGTTCAGAGGTGAGTGTTGATGAAGATCTTATGGTACTTTTGTTGGAGTTGTCAATACCTAAAACTTAAAACCTCTCATATGGTCTCTCCCTAGGGGTTAGTGCTAGTCTTGTTATTGTGTGCACAAGACGTTGTTTGATTAGTTTGGGAGACAGGTCAAACAAGCTGAGAGTTATGTCCTATACTTGAGGACCCAAACTGTGTATAGATTGTGATTTAGATATTATGTGAGTGCTCATGCTTGCATACTTAGATATTATGTAGTTAGAAGACTACGAGTCCGATTCCTCGTAGCAATATGTTGATTTAGCAAGGGTTTGATGGGGTGGAAAAAATTGTCCACATTGGGGAGAAGTACACATGAAGGTTTGTTGAGATATCATTTGTGATTTTGACAACACGATGTAGCATACAGTATATTGATACCGTAAATTTTGGTAGCTAATGGCTAGTTGCATTGTTCGAAGAGTATGGTGTACTTTCCAGGGTCTCTCGTGTCTTGCTTACCATTATGGATTGTAATGGTACTGAGATGGAGTGCGAAAAAAGAATCATGCAAATAGGTCAGGGTGATAGGTCAAGCTCCCTAGGTATGTCCTGCCCTTGATGTGCCATGAACAATTGTGGGGGATGTGTAAGGGGTTAGGGGGCTAGGGACAAAAACAGCCGACGAAGGTCACTGGATGTACCTAATTTCAAGACCCCTAGGTGATGTGTTGGGATCATGAGTGTTTTTTTTTTGTTCCGTTTTTTTTTAATAATCTTTTTACAACCATTGCAATATGTTGAGGCTATCAGCCTTTCATTTGGATTGGGAAATGTTGAGATCTAAACAAAGGCTGTGAAAATGGATATTACAACGATGATTGTGTTACTAGTCTTGATGCTAGAGGAATAGTTGTTGAGATAGAGAGATACACTTGATATTTTGCAAACCTCTTTGTAACATGTGAGACATCGGTACAATTGAGGTGGCAGGTGGCAACTGCAGTGAGCCAGATGGAGAGTTTTGGCCAAGAGAGAGAGAGTAGCCAATGACTATGCTTTGGCCATGCCGCATGTGCTTTATTGGTAGGGGTGATTTTCTCTTTCAGCAATGGGGTTTTCGTCATGGCTCTTGTTCTTGTTATTTTTGTTTCTTTTTCTGTAATGGCTCTTTGTGGGGTTGGTGGTCTTGTGGTGACTTGGACATTGAACACTTTCATACAAAGACTTGTGTTGTCCTACATCTTTTGACAACTCGTGAGAGTACATGCAAGTCATACACTTTAATAATAATGAGTAGGTGCAACACAAAAAGACATCACTTATCGAAATCCTATGGTGTTTGCTTTGATGCACATCACTAGCACTTGATTATCTTTTTTGTTAAAGACGTGAAATATATTAGAAGTAGATAGGGAAAGGTTGTACAATTGGGGAACTTGCCCCTTTAACCATCTAATAGACAAAAAGTCATGGCCTGCTAGCACTTGGTGAGCATCTTATAAAAAATAGGGATATTCTATTTGTATGAGAGGCGGAGTGAGTTCGAGTGATCAAGCGACTGGGGCATTGTTGGTGGGGATAGTGTAAGCATAAGGAAATCCTTGTGTCTTTGTGTGCCAAGAGAGGCTTGGGACACCGATACAAAGCAAAAAGTGCAAGCCTCAAATTGTTTAGGTCAGGTTAATGACTCCACTAATCATGGTGCCCTGTTGGTGCCAAGCCACGAGGACATGGGACCCGAACACCATGCACAGTGCAGGCATAAGGAAAGCCTTGTATCTTTGTGTGCCAAGCGAGGACTGGGACACTGACACAAAGAAAAAAGTACAAGTCTCAAATTGTTTAGGCTAGGTGCATGACTGCACTAATCATGGTGCCCCTTTGGTGCCAAGGCACGAGGACGTGGGACCCGGACACCATGCGCAGTGCCTAGGAATAAGGAAGACCTTGTATCTTTGTGTGCCAAGCGAGGCCTAGGACACTGACACAAAGCAAAAAATCCAAGGCTCAAATTGTTTAGGTTAGGTGAATGACTACACTAATCATGGTGCCCCTTTGGTGCCAAGCCACGAGGGCATGGGACCCAAACACCATGCACAGTGCAGGCATAAGGAAAGCTGTGTGTCTTTATGTGCCAAGCTAGGATAGTGACTCAAAGAGAAAAGTGCAAGCCTTAGATTGTTTAGGTCACACGTAAGAGAAAACCACACACATTTGCATTTTTATTCAATTGCTAGATTGAGCTCGCCAATGTAATGCTTGTTGTTGAAATGCTGGCCAATGTAATGCTTTTAAAATGTTCTTGCTTTGTTTCACATGGGCTTCGATGTAATATTCTAATGCTCTTGTCTTGTCTCACATGGTCTTCAATGATTTTTCCCAAACCAAGAGTGCTTAACATGCAATGTCATGTGTTACCAACTCACAATCGTTTTCTACCAATCATTTTTTGCCAATGCTGCCACTAACAATCATTTTCTACCAAGCCACCAAATTTACAAGCTAAAAAGAAATACAATGTACATTGCTTTGGAATGAATACATGGCACACTTAACGCTACTACAAGCACACAATCATTTACATTGTTTATTATCCACTTACATTGCCTATCCTAAACATATAGCCACCACATTTCGTGTTAGTATCTCACAAGGTGCTAACCAACCCTACAAGGAAATAACCCACAATTGCACGTAACCTTGCTACTCACTTTGCACTGCTTGTGACAATCATTCTCTATCAAGTGACCAACCCTACAAGGTAAAAAGAGGTCCATTATACATTGCTTTAAAATGAACACATGGCCCCACTTAGTGCTACTACAAACACCTCGCATTCTACTACAAACACACAAGCACTTACGTTGTTTGTTACCCACTTACATTGCCAACTCAAAATACATAGCGGTCACATTTTCTTGACGCCAACTCACAAGGTGCTAACCAACCCTTCAAGGGCACTAACCCACAATTGCATGGCATGGCATGGTCAAAATCATTGTAGCTAGCTAGTGCAAGGGAGTGTGTGGTGTGATCACATGAAGTCTAAAGTGTAAGTGAATAGTGCAAGTGACTTTGAGTACCTACATTCTCACCTCAGGTTCAATTGCAACAAACCCACCCTCATGACACCTGTCCTACAACCCCCCAAAATAGAAAAAATTTAGAGCAAGAATGAAAAATTATTTATTGCCCTACTTGCATACATAGAGAGTGTAAACAAGTAGTCCAACAATGTTTTGGACTAGTCAATCATCATTACTAAGAAACTAGCCTTATCATGTATATTCAAGCTCTCGTAAAAAAAGTAGATGCATACTTGAAGTAATTTCAACACACATTAATGTAGAAGGGTTTTCCTATGTACATTTTTTTATCCTCCTTCAATTTGGGTACTCCCTATGATATAAATACACTTCTTAGCATGTAGAGGACACATAGATTGCAATTGTCTCACAAATTAACATATGTGATAGGATAACTTTCCAAAAATTGACCACCTACTAGGAAGAACCCCATGTGAACAAGAGCTACGATATGTACATTGTGTCGAAGTAGAAGTACTACATAAGTGAAAAAGGGACTGAATGCATAGCCCACTTAATGCTACTACAAACACATAGCCTGCTACAAACACATGAGCCCTTCCTAAACGTGTACATAATCATGTATGTTCCCCATCTGAGGCTTTGCAACCCTAACAAAGACATCGAATAGTCGCAAAGGTATAATTATAAGTTAAATCCATCTATGTGCAGCTCTCACAAGGGGTAGCAGACCATTCCCAGGTTAGCCCAAGGGAAGGAATCATACTCAAAGTGAGGAGAAGCTACTATGGTAAGCTACTAGGAAGGGTTATGCAGTCTTGCCAACTCAATTCGAATGTTAGAGGTGAGGAGAAGCTACTAGGGTAAGCTACCATGAAGTTTGTAGATCCATGTGGACATGTTGAAAAGCAGAGTGGTGACATTCTCCTTCTATGATTTGATTCAAGGAAAAATAGAAACATTTTACCTGGTGATGAGCAGGTTGTTGATGGAACTGGGGCAGGATGAGAGGCACCGTCCGCATTGAGACACAACGTAAGCTGCAAGTCAATGGCTCCCTATGCCAATAGTTCATAAGCAGGTAGCTAGGTTGGATGAGAGGCACCATGGGGGCACAATCCGCATAGAAAATATGTAGATTGCAACTACATGGCTCCTTGAATGAACCAAGGGTCCACAAGTAGGCGCAGGATAAGAGGCACTGTGGGGGCACCATCAAGAGACACCATGGTGGGGGCGTTGTCCACTAGTAGGCTGGATGAGAGGCACCATGGCAGACTGTCTGCACTGAAGAGAGGCATGCCCTCCAACTCAATGGCTCCGTTCATATCTCAAGCATACTTTTGATCTTCCACATATGCATAAGATCAAAAGATAAATCAAGGACCCAAAAACTTGAGGGGGGCTTGAGATGCAATTGTACCACTCCTAAGTCTAGCTATGAGGAGGATATTGGGTCTCAATCTTCGATTTGATCCTTGTAGAGAGATCACGGAGGAGGGTGTATCCTCATAGGTTGAAGCAAGTGGTCTTGGCATATAGAGGATGATAAGGTGATTAGAAGAGAAAGCACCTAGTCATTGGTAAAAGTGAAGCCTATGTCAACAAAATTGTATGATAGGATTTTGTAGGCATAGTTTTTTATTGTCTTTTTGTGGAAGGAAGGTACAATGCTATTTTCCCACTATTTGAGGATTGATATTGAGGATTTTACAAAGAGAAAGCATTAGTTTTTTTCTTATAGACCATATGTTTTTTGTTTGAATGAGAAAGGTACAAACTAATAGCTAGCAGTAGATGTTGAAAGAGGCATAGGCTCCTTATAAAGTAGGGAGATCCCAAACAAACAGGATAATGATTTGAAATTAAACCAACACTTTGTATACCAAGAGAGAGAGTGGTGGTAAAGGAGATGGGACTTTTATTTGGGGCTCCCAAATAGACACATCCCGGGCATACCCCCCCCCCCTTCCTATTGTCCCCCCATTGTGCCTCTCAGAAATTTGGAATAAAATGACCCATAATGTGAATTTACATTGAGCACATTTATAAGCCCCTTCTATTTTTAGAAAACTGTAAGTCAACATAATAAATATACCCTTTCTTTTGAACTCACGTGGTATCTTACATGTTCTATAAGGTGGACTCCCCGGGGATTAGGGCAATCAGTTATTATCATGAACATACTCTTCACCTTCATCTTCAGCTTCCATGGCTTACTCCTTCCTTCTCTCCTATTTTTTTTCTTTCTCTCTCCTCTTCTAATCTTCTTTTATCTTATTCTTGTTCTCTTTCTCTCTCTTCAGCTCTTTTTCTCTCTCCTCTCAGGTTCATTCATTACAAGCAACATCAAAGCTTCAAGCTTTGGTCATTTTCTTCCTTCCCCTTTCTCCCTTTTTCAAATCCCAAAAACCCTAATTACTCAGTTTGCAGGTATAAGTATAATAAGAAAAGGACTACACTTAACCTTAGCTTTTTGGAGCAAGCACAAGCTATGGCTAGAGACTCGGACACATTTGGAGGTAAAATGGCTAAACTAGAAGGTCATCACCCCTTTTCATGCAAATTTTAAGGGTTCCATGCCAAGTTTAGAGTCTCAGGGGTTAGAGGAGGACAAAATCTCAACTACTTTTTGCTTCAGCCCCTTTCTCTCTCCTTTTAAGCAATTTACCATAGCCACATAGCAGAGAAGAAACCTTCCTTTTCCTCAAAGCAGCCATGGAAGTGCCCTGTTGAAGCCCCAAGAGTCTTCCCCACTTGCCCCTAACCAAGGGCAATACCCTTGTGGAGGGTCACAGCCAGGGAGAGAGCCTAGGGAACAGCCCACAAATTGTGGTGCATTTTGTGCTATTGTTCCCTACTCTGCCTACCCTCCCCCCAGTCCCAACCCAACTCCCCTACTGACCTCTGGCACTTTTGCCACTCCAAGGCACTTTCTCAGCACTTCTTTCTCCTCCCTCTTAGCACTCTTGGCCCTATAACAAACTTGCAAGTTGGATAGCAGCTAGATAGTTTGGGGCAGCCATGGATTCTTCAACTAAAGCTATCTCAAACCATTGAAGATCAACCCAATCTCTTCTATCTTTGAGAGCTTAGCCCCCCACAAGCCCCTTCAGCCTTGAATTTCCTCTTTTACCCACATTGAAGACCCCAGCATCATGTAGAGAGCTTTGTGGGCAACCATGAAAGCTCCATTTGAAGCTTTCCATCTTTGAAGTTCAAGCTCAGAAACAAGCAAGGGAGCCCTCATCTTCAGTGGAAGCATTTGAATCCTGAAGTCTTATTCCATGGGAATGCCCCAACCGACCGGGCTTGCTTGATGGAGCAAATGGGTATCATAATAGGCTAGGCTTCAACCATCTTCTCCAAGCACTGAATAGGTATATCAATCTAATATTAATCTCTCATATTTATCCACTTACTGAGCTTAATCCCCTTGCTAGAGAGATTAAAGATTGCATAGGCTTTATTAGCTCAATCCCTCTTGTATGCATGTATCTATTGAAATTCAATATCACCCTTTGCTTCCTAATGCATCATAACTAATCATGAATTAATTGTACTAGCTAACATTAATCCCCATCTTTGTCTTGTGTGCCTTAGATAAGCCTCAAAGTGAGTAATAGCCCTTGTAAATGGGTAAGTAGCAACAAGTGAGTCAATGGACTGCCAAAGTAACCCCTATCCAAGCCTCTGTTCATCCTTGCATCTCATGAAACAACCCAATGTTTCCTTTCCAATGCATCTCATGCTGATTTCTTAATAAATTTTTACCATGTATACTTGAGCTAAGGAAAAAGGCCGATGCCAAGTGAGATGGTAAGACAAAAGAGAGGTGACCCTCGCTTACCACTTAAGACCTTGAAGGGGTGCACAACTCAGCCCAGGGAGGAACTTTGCTCATCTCCTGGTGATTCGGAGCCCGATACTTGTATGTGAATGCAAGTACTTTCCCATGGTTACCACCTCCCTTGATGCAATGATCCCCCTTGGACACCCTTTCAATGCTAATGGCACCCATGTATGACACTTGAAGTGCATGCAATTAGAAGAGATGTATAGTAGTAAACTTCACTTATGCATTGATGATAGAGCAGATGGATATGCAATGATGCTTAGGATGGTGATAAGTATGCTCAAGATGACATTCATGTTGTTGATTAGGCCTCTCAACATATGACTCATCCATATAATGCTTTTGTACTAAGAGATAGACAGTGTTTTCGGTCATACTCAAGCAAAACATTCATAAATATCCTATTACAAAACAATATGTATTGCATGAGGGAGTAAACCCTATAGCTCATCTCAAAGAGGGTTTTTTCCCCTCCAGTTTGAATCAAAAATCTCCCTAATCAGAGGTCTGAAAGTTATGCCCGTTTTTGTGCATTAGGGTCACTGTGGATAGGGTGTAGACCACTTGAGACATGGTAATTCCATTTCAGAATATTTTGATCATTTTCTGCCACAAAGATTAATATCTCATATTGAAGAGGACTTTGTTCTCTCTTATCTGAATCAAAAATTTCACCAATTGGAGTTTCCTACCAAAATTTACACCCCATTTACTGACAGTAGATCTTGTGGACTACATCCAAATGGCTGGCCAAAAAGGCAAAAGTAAGGCCCATGAGGAACTCCATAGGGAGATTAGAGACTCTAGGAGCTCCATGAATGATGAACCAAGCTCAAAGTAAGATTACCGTGGTGATATGCAAGAGGAAATGCCCAATACAGATCCCTACAACCTGCTCAACCACACCCTATGTCAGCATGAGCTTCGTCACATGGAATGACATAATGACATGGTCACTAGCCACTACCAAATGATGTCCAAGTTTGATGAAGCCATTGATCAAATGGTCCTCTCAAACTTGAGGACTCAACAAACCTTGGAGCAGTTCACTGCTCTTGTTGCTCAGTTAGCTATAGCTTCATCCCAAGAGAAGGCAAATGACTCTCAGCATGAACCTAGATGTCCATTACCTCAAGAGACATTGCATGGTCCACACGGCATACTTGGTGCTAAGGAAATCCCCTCTTCTACCTATGAGATTGGTAAACCCTCTCATGTGCATGATAAGCCTATGTTGAGCTCCCCCATCAACCATGTAGCCAACATCCCAATGACGCCCTCTCCCACCCTTGGTAGAAATTTCCCCACTCTCCCTAGGAGCCCCCATGCAACCTATATGAATCAACCCCATCAAGAATAGTATGGTACCAATGGCCAGCATGGCAATCATAGGCAACATGGCTATGATGCAAAGCATGGGATAAATTCACCACATGGTATGTATGGGTAGCAAGGTATGTATGGACATCATGGGATGTATGAACGGCAAGGGTTTGTCAAGATTGTGGGAGAGAAGGAAGGAGTCTCACTTGTAGCTTTCTTGCTTGCACAATGGGGGAATACACACAAGGGTGGAGGCTGAAAACAGTTTTCCTCTTCTTAGTTGTGTAAGCCAAAAGAACTCTCTTACAAAGAAATAGAAGAACCCTATATGGGTCTCAAAACCAAACTCAACTAACTAAGGTGGCATACTAACTGAGCCACGAACTAGAGTAGATAAGGATAGCTATCATGTAGCTATTATTCATCGGCGGTGTACCAACCGCGTCTGCAACTGACAAGTCGGTGACATAAATACACAACGCTCACCCTGGCGTATCACGAGTGGAGCTCGATATCTCAACACTCCCCCTCGAGCTCAATCCCAATTCCTGCACACCAAGCAGGTCTCTGAACTTGCGCAGCTTCTCTGCGCCCAATGCCTTCGTAAATATGTTAGCTACCTGATCCTCTGTGCTGACATAAACTAGATCAATAAGACCTAGTAAAACCCTCTCCCGCACATAGTGATAATGCACCTCAATGTGCTTTGTTCTAGCATGATAGACTGGGTTATTTGCCAAGTGTATACTACTCATGTTGTCGCAATAAATGACAACTGGCCCATCTGTAGACTGATGCATATCATAAAGTAGCTTATGCAACCAAGCTACCTCACATGCAGCCATTGCTGCACCCCTGTACTCAGCCTCTGTGCTCGACAAGGCAACTGTAGGCTGTTTCTTGCTGCTCCAAGTGACTGCAGCACTCCCAAAAGAGAACACATATCCACTGGTAGATCGTCTATCAGAAATACTACCAGCCCAATCAGCATCAGTGTATCCATGCAGCTGTATCTGAACCCCAGTCTCATAAAATAGTCCATACTGCAATGTGGACTTCACATACCTGAGTATGCGTCTAGCCGCATCCAAATGTGGTTTCCTTGGAGCCTGCATAAACTGACTTACCAATCCAACAGCATAGCTCAAATCTGGCCTGGTAATAGTCATATAAATCAAACTTCCTACTATGCGTCTGTACATAGTAGGGTCTTCGAGAAGCTCACCTGCATCTGCGCTCAGCTTCACATTCTGCTCCAAAGGAACTGAAATAGGCTTACAGCCTGTCATCCCATATTTGGACAGCATGTCCAATCCATACTGCCTCTGCAAGAGCTGTATCCCACTTGGTGATCTAATCACCTCAATGCCCAAGAAATAACGCAGCTCTCCCAAATCCTTCATCTCAAACTTCTGCTTCAATAGCATTTTCACATGAAGGATATCTTCATCACTGTCACTTGTCATAATCAAATCATCAACATAAATGACAAGTAGCATAATACCTTTCTCTGTTTTTCTCACATAAAGTGAGAAATCTGCCTTGGAAATCTGAAAGCCAATAGTGACAAGATACTGTCCTATCTTGTCAGACCATGCTCTAGGTGCTTGCTTCAAGCCATACAAAGCTTTCTTCAACCTGCAAACAAACTCAGGATGAACAGCATGCACATAACCTGGTGGCTGCTCCATATAGACCTCTTCTTGCAAATCACCATGCAAGAAGGCATTCTTTACATCCATCTGATGTAAAGACCATCCCTTTGATGCAGCCATAGCAATGACTGCTCTTACGGTTGCCATCCTTGCAACCGGACTGAATGTTTCTTCATAGTCAATGCCATATGTTTGTGCATACCCCTTGACTACTAATCTTGCCTTGTATCTGTTCACAGAACCATCTGCATTGTGCTTCACCTTATAAACCCACTTACAGCCAATTGCATTCTTACCTTTAGGCAAAGGTACCAATTCCCATGTAGCATTTGCTTCCAAGGCATCCATTTCTTCATCCATGGCTTTCTCCCATTTTTCTTTTCCCATGGCTTGCTCAAAAGAAGTGGGTTCTGGTTCCTGTATCACCTTGACCATATATGCATAGTGAATGGCTGTAAATCCATCATATTTCAGCCTATCCACAGGATACCTAACTCTGGTAGACCTGCGCAAAGTGGGTTCACTCCCAGGTGCTCTCAAAACATCCCTGGTCTTCCTTACTCCAGGTGTAACAATAGAAGGAATACCCAACTCATCATCAATGCTCTGTTCTGAGCCACTGGATTCACCATCCACATAAGAGTGACCTGCATTCACATCAAACATGGGCTGATCAACCTTCTCTTTTCCTTTTCGTGATACATGCATACCACTATCTGCATTACTTTGAGAAGATTCTCCTGATCTCAATCTGCCTGTCCATGGCGAAGAATGTGAACCACTGCTAGAGGACGCTCCACGTCCACTAATATCTTGTGACTGCTGCTGTGAATTCTGTGCAGCATTACCATTTTGTGCATCTACATCATCAATCACATTTACTGGTTTATACCAGCTACTCATCTCATCAAAAACAACATCTCTGCTCACTGTAAACTTACGAGTAGAAGGGTTATAGCATCTATACCCTTTTTGCTGCAGAGAGTAACCAATAAAGATGCACTTCTCAGCTTTTGGATCCAACTTGGATCTCAACTCATCTGGCACATGTACATAGGTAATGCAATCAAAAATTTTCAAATGAGAAATATCTGGTTTCCTACCAGTATACCTCTCCTCTGGAGTCACCCCATGTATTGCTGCAGTGGGAGTCCTGTTCATTATATAGACTGCTGTAGCAACTGCTTCAGCCCAATAAAAATCTGGCAGGTCTTTTTCATTGAGCATGGCACGAGATACCTCTCCAATATGCCTGTTTTTCCTTTCTGCAATTCCATTTTGTTGTGGGGTATGACTGCATGAATATTGCTGCTTTATGCCATGCTCCTGCAGGAACCTTGCAAACTCATTTGAGAGGTACTCTCCCCCTCCATCTGACCTTAGGCATTTTATCTGCAGGCCTGTTTCTTTTTCAACCATAGCTTTAAGAGTTTTGAAATGCCCAAAAACTTCACTTTTCTTTTTCATAAAATACACCCAAACTTTTCTGCTATAGTCATCAATAAAAGTGACAAAATAATGACAGCCTCCAAGAGATGCAGCTTTAGTAGTCCACACATCAGAGTGGATTAATTCCAATGGCTTCTCACTCTCTTGAACATGTCTAGGAAATGGTTTCCTTGCCTGTTTTCCAAACTGACAGGCAACAGTATTTTGGGCCTGCATTGATTTAAGTCGCTGTACATTAACATGACCAATGCGTTTATGCCAGATATCAATATCTGCAACTACACCGGTCCCATGTGCAAACATTGCTGCACTCAATTCAGACATGTCTGCATCCAATGTAAACATTCTGCCCTTCTTCTTTCCTTTTGCTATCAAGCGACCTTTATTTTTCATATCCTCAACAAAGCATCCATGAGGATTAAATCTGACCTGCAAGCCCTGCTCAACCATTTGACCAACAGAAACCAGATTCTTGGTGATATTCGGGACATGAAATACATCGGACAGGTATTTCTTTTTCCCATCCTGCATAGACAAAGGAATTTTTCCAATCTGCACAATAGGATGTGCAGTATCATCACCAGTCTCCACAAATCTTGGTTTTTCCATTTTCCTTGCATCCTCCATCCATTCTGCATGACCTGTCATGTGGTTTGATGCACCTGAGTCAACATACCATACATCATTGCTTTCTTCTGCACTTGTCACAGAATTGTTCATGTGCTGCACCATAAACAAATGCTCATTTCTGTCATCACCCTGTCTACTAGAAGATGCATAATTCCCTTGTTGCAGTTTTCCATTCATGATGTCATTCTGCTTTTTATAGCAGTCTTTAGCCATATGACCCATTTTACCACAATAGTAGCATTCAACATTACTGTTTGCATTTTGGCCTCTTTGCCATCCACCATGACCTCTTTGGCTCCCCCTGCCTCTAGAGTTACCACGTCCTCCTCCATAGGACTGGTTTTCTTGAGTTTGCTGCATATTCTGATTTCTACCACGGCCTCCAAATCGGCCTCCTCTACCTCTGCCTCTACCTCTTCCAGCATTTGAGTAAAAGACAGTTTCTTTTGAAGTTCCTCCTGAAGAAGATGCACCACCATTTCTCTGCTCCTCAGAAATTAGAAGAGCAATCAACTCCTCAAAGTCAGGAAATCTTTCACGAACGGAAATGGATGTTCGAAACTGTGCATAATCCTTTCCTAGACCATTCAAGGTCACAGAAACTAAGTCATCATCTTCCACTGGCAACCCAATGGAAGCAAGTGCATCTGCAATCTTCTTCACCTTCATGTGGTAGTCATTGATGCTCATATTTTCTCTTTGCACATTGTGCAACTCTTGCTTGAGCTGCATTTTCCTGGCTTGCGTATTTGTGCTATACATCTTTGACAGAGTATCCCATGCCTCCTTTGGCGTACTTGCATCCTGAATATGCACAATCATAGAGTCTGAAATGCTGATAGACAGCTAGTACATAACTTTCCTGGCTCTCTCATGCCATGCTTTGAATGCCTGCATTTGCTGTTGATTGGGAACATCAGGAAGAACTGGTTCTTCTTCATTTCCTGCAACAAATTCCCAATATCCTTTTCCCATAAGGAAATTCGTCATTCTAAACTTCCATGCTTGGAAGTTGTTCTTGTCAAGCTTTTTAGTGACAATCTGTGAGAGAGAATCAGACGCCATTACAGAATACTGCAAAAAGTTCTGTCACTGCAAAGAACACAGCTTCTGCCTCACAAGGGCAAATCTGCAAAACTGGCGAAAGTGGTATTTGACCACACAGTCACTTCCTAGTGACGATTTTGCATAAACAGGAACCAAGGATGATTCTGTAACTCCCAATGTCTCTGCACATAAGCATACGATGCAATTTCTACAGTAACTTTTCACCGACCTGTAGAACAGTGGCTGCACAGCATAAAACTGGACTTTTTCCTGAGTGCGTGCAGAAAACTTCCGCCTCCAAAACGGGACCCGAAATGGCCTCAAATCAAAAAAACAAGGTCGCCTAGGGCTAAAGCCCTGTCCCGCAGCATATACTGCCCTCTTGCTTCACCACGAAGGGCGTCTCAACCTGAGACAATGCACTCCTGCAATTTCCGACTGTGCTACCTGCAGAGATCTGCTCCCAAAACAGAAAATGAAAGCAACACTGCTCCTCTTACCAGACCACCGCGAGCTTGGCTTGCTTTCTTGAGCTCCTTACCACGAACAAGGCTCTGATACCATGTCAAGATTGTGGGAGAGAAGGAAGGAGTCTCACTTGTAGCTTTCTTGCTTGCACAATGGGGGGATACACACAAGGGTGGAGGCTGAAAACAGTTTTCCTCTTCGTAGTTGTGTAAGCCAAAAGAACTCTCTTACAAAGAAATAGAAGAACCCTATATGGGTCTCAAAACCAAACTCAACTAACTAAGGTGGCATACTAACTGAGCCACGAACTAGAGTAGATAAGGATAGCTATCATGTAGCTATTATTCATCGGCGGTGTACCAACCGCGTCTGCAACTGACAAGTCGGTGACATAAATACACAACGCTCACCCTGGCGTATCACGAGTGGAGCTCGATATCTCAATAGGGTTTCATGGGCAGCAAGGCCCTCATGATCTACTTGACAATATTATTCTCACTAAGTACAATGGGCAATCTCCCTCAGCATCAAACTTGGAGGAATGGACGTCCAAGTTGGAGTTCTACTTCAATATCTAGCCCCCCACTGATGATCAAAAAAAAAACTATGCTTCTCTCCACTTGAAAGGATTTTCCCACACATGGTGGCACTATATCAATCAAGAGAATCATTAGTTCATTGACTGGGAAGATTTTAAAATGCATATGGTCCAAGTATTTGAGTCCCTTGTGGAAAAAGAGCGATTGGCAAGACGATGGTACACTCTTGACCAATGTAACCTCATTGTACATGAGTACACAAATCAATTTATGAGCTTGACCATGTATGTGGAGAGCATTAGCAATTATACTAAATTTCATAAGTATATCTATGGATTGAAACCGAGCCTATCGGAAAATGTCATGGCCCAAAAGCCTACCACACTATTTGAAGATATTGAACTAGCTAAGAGATATGCAAGAAAGTACCATAAGAATGAAATTTTTCAATAAGGTTCTGGATAGTCCTGCGTCCCTTCAAGATCAGCCCCATATGGACATGGTTTCTAAGGCACCTTTGTGCCTAATAACAGCCCCAAAATACCCACTTAACCCACACTTCCATGTTAAAAGAAAATAGGGCACTTTTGGGACAGCATTTGGCTCTAATATTGAGAATAAGTATGTTGAAAATAAATAGTCCACTACATCACCTTCCCATGGCTTTAGTGGCTAACGCTTCATTTCTCCAGATGTTGTGAAGGAACAGAAGGAAAAAGTTTTATGCTTTAAATGTGGGGATAAGTACACTACTATCCATGCCTCCAAGTTCCCTTACAAGATAGCTAAGGTTAAGGTCCATAGCATGTATGTCATGGAATATTGGCACAACGATGAGGATGACCTTCCCACCGACCATGTTGAGCTTGCTAAGGATGTAGATCACAAGCATGACCCAGAGGATGGGTTTCCTTTTGACCCAAGTGGCTATCCATCACAAATACTTGATCTAACATCCCACTCGCCTACCATTTCCCTTTGCTCCACCTCCTTGGATGCTTGGATGGGTTCTCGGAGCCCCACCACCATGCGCATTCAAGGAAGTATCCATGGGAAGCATGTCTTCATCCTTGTGGATAGTGGTAGCACTCACAGTTTTGTTAATAAATCAGCCATTGATCGATTGAAATTCACCCCTATAGAATTACACCACCCCTTGAAGGTCCAAGTAGCAAATGGAGAAGAAGAAATCAACACACATGTATGTCCCACAGTCCCCTTATGCTTGGCTGAAAATTATGTGGCATTGCTTGATCTAATTGCCCTAGATATGGGTCCCATTGATGTTTTCTTGGGTTATGATTGGCTGAAACAATTGGAAAAATTTGCTATGGACTTCTCCTAATTCTACATGGATTTTATGATGCATGGATAGCCAATCTGCCTAGAGGGAGTTCAAGGTCATGTTGATTTTCAGCTCATTACAACAAAGCAACTCAAATAGAAGTTTAACAAATGCTCACAAATCTTTGTCTTGCAATTGAATACGGACAATTCATGTCAGCCCTTTGAAGTATCTAATGATTCAACCTTGCAAGCCCTACTTGAGGAGTATAGTGATCTATTGTAAATGCCTATAGCCCTTCCCCATAAGGGACAAGTGGACCACCCACTTGATTTAGAGCCCCATTACAAGCTATTAAACAATCCACCTTCCAAGTGTGAACGTAAAGAGGTTGCAAAACAAGTTAAGGAGGAGATGGGTTTCATTGAACCAAGTTCTTCCCCTTATACATCTGCTATCTTGCTAGTCAAGAAGAAAGATGGCTCTTTCCACGTGTGCATTGACTACAAAGACTTCAACAAAATCACAATGAAGAACCACTACCCCATCCCACGGATAGGCAACTTGCTGGATGAGTTGAAAGGGACATGCTTTTTCACTAATATTGACTTACACTCTAGCTACCATCAGATTTGTATGAGGGAGGGAGATGAGATCAAAACTACCTTCAAGACTTGATCGTCATCTTTATCATTATCTATTGATGCCTTTTGGGTTGACTAATGGGGGCTGTCACATTTCATAGCCTCATGAACAAAATCCTTCAACCCTTTCTGTTCAAGTTTGTGCTTGTTTTCTTTGATGACATCCTCATTTATAGAAAATCACCAAAGGAGCACTTGGCGCATGTCAAGAAGGGTGTTTGACATATTGAGAGCGCATCAACTCTTTGCTAAGAAGAGCAAATGTACCTTCATGCAAACATCTTGGAGTACTTGGGACACATTGTGAGCAAAAATTAGCATTCAGGCTGACCCGAAGAAGGTGCAATGTGTTAGGGACTGGCCCATTCCATCCATCACCACTTCATTGCACAACTTTCTTGGTCTCTCTTCATTCTATAGATGCTTCATTAAGCACTGTGCCACTATTGTAGCACCTTTGGCTGATCAATTAAAAAAGGAGTCATTCTTTTGGGATACCATTGTTGATCATAGCTTCAAGTACTTAAAGGACGTGCTTACTTCCGCCCCCATCCTTGTCTACCCAGACTGCTCTAAGTTGTTTACCATTCATTGTGATGCCAATGGTAGAGATATTGGCACAATATTGTTGCAACAGCATGGCATGATTGCATGAGAAGGAGATGCAAATGAATGTATATGATTAGGAGATGTTGGTCATCCTCCATGCTATCAAGAAATGGCACCACTATTTGTATGGCAGTCGCTTCTAAGTAAAAAGTGACCATCGTGCCTTCTAGTACTTCTTGACTTGGTCCACTTTGACTCCTAAGCAAAGGCAATGGGTGGAAACATTACAAAACTATGACTTTGACATTTCTCACACTTGGGACAAAGATAATATTGTGGCTAATTCACTCTCTCGGATGTGGCCATGCAGAGTATCCTCTATTTTAGAGTTGCTTAGTGATTGGATTAAAGAGCTTCAAGAATCTTATTTGTTAGATGATCACTTTAGCCACATCTTCCAAAAATTATAGCATGGGGTCATGGTTGAAAAATCCCAATATCAGCTCAAGCATGGCCTTATTTAGTCCCATGGCAATATTGTCATCTTGCACACCCCCCACCCTTCACGCAGAAGATCATGGAGATGCATTCTTGCCCCACTACTAGTCACTTGGGTGTTTTCAAAACATATGATGGGATTGCCAAGAGCTTTCATTGGAAAGGCTTATGGGGGGATGTCAAGGACTTTGTGACCAAATGTGTTCCATGCCAACAGACAAGGATAGTGTACTCAGACCCGCTGGCCTCTTGCAGCCCCCTCCCTATTCTGGAAGGGAAATGGACTCATGCCAACAGACAAGGATAGTGTACTCAGACCCGCTGGCCTCTTGCAGCCCCCTCCCTATTCTGGAAGGGAAATGGACTCATGTCACAATGGACTTCATTACTAGCCTCCTCATGACTAAGAAAGGGTGGAATAATATCTATGTGGTAGTTGATCGCCTCACCAAAGCTACCCACTTTATCCCCACTAAGACCCAATACAGTGCGTCTCAGGTGGCCACTCAGTTTATGGAATATGTCTTCAAGTTGCATGGCTTACCACAAGTCATAGTACATGATCAGGATGCTAAGTTTATGAGCAACTTTTGGTAGACAGTTTTCACGTCCATGGGTACCAAGCTCGCCCCATCCACAGCATACCACCCTCATACTAATGGCCAAACTGAAAGAGTGAGAAAATGGCTTGAGACATATTTGAGGCACTTTTGCTATGATGTACAACACAATTGGGATACATGGCTCCACTTGGCTGAGTTCACCTATAATAACTCCACCCACTCTAGCATCGAAGTTTCCCCTTTTGAGGCCTTATACGGGTATAAGGTTCCCCTCCCTACAGTCTTATTCAATGATAAGATAAACCCTCAGAGTCAACAAACCGAGTTGGATCACATCCTACTTCACCAATGCAAAGTGAATCTTCAAAAGGCACAAATGCACATGAAACTCTATACTGATAGGATTTGGGATTCTAGGAAGCAGAATTAGTCCTCTTGAAAGTGCCTAAGTCCTGCTACTCCACTCTCAAAGAGAGTAGCAGTAATAAGTTGTCCATCGCTTCTATGGCCCCTACTGGATCCTGAAGAGAGTTGGTGACTTGGCCTACCAATTAGAGCTTCCCCCTACCACCAAAATCCACAATGTGTTTCATGTGAGCTAGTTGAAACCCTTCATGGGCACCTCAGTGGACTATGTGGAAGAACTTCCCCCCATAGATGAAGAAAGCATCATTCAATATATCCCTAAGGCAATCATTGGGCAATGAGATAAGCACTTAATATCTCGATCCATCAAGGAATATCTCATCAAATGGCAAGGCCTACCCTTGGAAGAAGCCTCTTGGTGCCCACCACCATTGTCAATGAATTTTCCCACCTCCAAGAGGCTCAATGGATTGAAGACTAGCCAGTTATGCCCCTGCTTGACCACCCTCTACATGCAAATTGCACATTGTTTTTGAACTGTTTTGTACTTACCCAAATCTCATGATGTGCATCCTACCTAGGTTGAAAGTACTTGCCATAAGCTCCGTTTTGACATGCGGCATGCCCCATTTGGAGTAGCCCACCAAAAATTATGACAATTTTACCTCAGCATGCCGATCATGGACAACATGCTATCCCTAGTCTATTTACCCACCCATTTTTATTGTAATATGGCTTAGAGTAGTACTATGCACCCCTCCCTAATCCCACCCATCACTCCCCTCCAGTTCTCTTTTTTTTTATTGGGAAAAATCCTTCAGGGTGTTAGGGATGGATTGTAAGAAGCAGAATACATAGAAACTAGGGGTTAGATACCTAGTCACACTATTATACATACATGATAGAAGTGTAGAAATACAAAGAACCTACATCTTTTGTAGAAGTAGTTAAAGATGAGAACTGGTACAAGGCTACGGATGATGAATATGAGTCTTTTTTGAAAAATAAAACTTGGGATTTGGTTGAGTTTTCCGAGGGAAAAATGTCTATTGGATCCAGCTAGGTCTATAAAGTAAAATGTAAGTATGATGGCTCACTAAAGAGGTACAAAGCTAGATTGGTAGTGAAAGGATATACCTAGTAGTATGGGTTGAATTATGAGGAAACCTTTAGTTTGGTTGCTAGGCGACACCTTTAAAGATTATTATTGCATTGGTTGCATCCAAAGGTTAGAATCTATATTAGATGGATGTTAAAAATGCATTCTTGAATGGTGATTTGGTGGAAGAGATTTATATGGATCAATTAGAGGGCTATGTGCATCGTGACTATCCATCATTGTAATGTTCCCATTACTTAGTTTATTTTAATAAACAATGTGCATATACATTCCAAAAAATTGATTTATGTTAAAAACAAAATGGTAAAGGTCGTACATATTTAAAACTAGCTCTAATTATGAAGATAATTGTTATTATTAATGAGGTATTATATGCTAGTTCATGGAAGGAAGGCTTGGGAAACCCTCCCAAGACAAGCTGATTAAAACTATGTTTTTAGTATAGAACAATAAAAAGAACTAGCTTAGTGGATAGTCACTTGGTAGTTAAGTGCACTTGGGTGACGATACTGCCAGGATGGGTGATCTCCCGCGAAGCTTTTCCTACAAGCTAGTGGGAGCTTCTTGTGTGTAACCAATGGCGCCAACAAAGCCTTCATAGCTATTGTCAAGTATACCATGGCCAAGATGCCAAGGTCTATGCCTTGGTTTCCTCCTAATTGGTCTCTGAGCCTTGGAGTGATGCCCACCCGACAACGCGACATGTGATGCTCGTCGTATATTCATAAATTCTTTATCTCCATGCTACGTTCCAAAAACAGAGCCCCTCTCTCACATCATTGATTATATAATTGAAAATGCTAAAAGCAAGTGTTTTCTCTTTTACCTTCCCCCCGATTACTATATAAATAGGGATAGAGCTTCACATCAGAAAAAAAAGCAACCCATGCAAAAGTCTCTCTACTGCTCACGCGACAAAGCTCTACTGCAATTAGCTAAGCCTCTCTCTCTCCATACCTATGTGAAAGCGCTGCTCAAATACATCAAGCTTCTTCCATGGCTCCCAAGAGATGTCGAGATGCTGAGAGAAGTCATGCTCGGAGAGCTCTCCAACACGAGGAAGTACCCCCGAATCCATTGAACCCACTAATCATGATGGATGGCCGAATGGAGATAATGAGGTTTAGTACATAAGAAAAGATTGCTTTTAAGCTATTAACTCCATATCTTCTTAATTTTTCTATTTTATGTTATTGCTTTTTTGCATCTTATGATAAAATGAGGGATAAGTTAGTAATGTTAGAAAAGCCCATAGGATAAGTCTATTACATAGATTACGATTAGTTAGAACGTACTTAAACTTACACATGTTAGTATTATCAATTAATTTTTAGGAAAGAACATTGGAATTGATGAGGGGGATAGATTCTATGCATCACATACATTTACAAGTGTGTTAAAAATGTTTTATGGTTATGGCTGCTTTTGGATTTGTGAATGGTGAATTATGTCTCTTATGATTCCATGTTCGTAACAGCCAGACAAGTTGTGGATTGTGGTGGTTCGGGACATTGGGGTCCCCAACCCAATGCTCCCTAACACTCTGCGAAGTGTGGAAAAACTCACCTGTGGGTGGGGGTCCTATGCTCCCGACGAGGGAAGTAGGTGTTTTTGGTTTTTGATCACTCGAGAACCTAAGAGGGCAAAAAGGGCCAAGTAATAAGTGTCCCAGCTATATGTAGGATGGCTCCTAAGGCTCAAGGAAGCTTAGAGGGGATCTAAGCTAGTAAATTCCCTATTGAGCAGATGGAGTGCAATCACATACAACCCAATCCTATGAGATTGGAAGGTCCTATCCTAGGCTGGACAATGTCTTTTTTTGGAAAGACGATTTTGTACCACTCTGTGGAGCGATGGTTTTGCTTGTTATTATGAAATAAAGTATTTGATTTCCAAATTGTTTGTTATGTGCTAAAGATTGAGTTTAACAAACCTAGTTTAATTGAGAAATAAAAGGAAGCTATTTTTTTGAATATGTCCAAACAATGTGGTAGTATGCTTTGCTAATTAGAAAACTAAAGCAAACCCAATCGAGGAAAGTGGGAGGCTTCAACCCTGATGATCGAACGCCTATGGCTGGGTGGACCCGATAAGTTGGGTAATTTTCCAACACTAGATAGAGGCGATTAAATTGTGACCCTCCCAATATCAGTAGGATTAGTTATCAAGTTTAACACTATTTTAGAGGGTCAGAGCTGAGATTTTACCTTATGGATAGGGGGATCGAGTTACACTCTCCTCCATCTCTCACTCTCTTTGAACCAAGTTACAAAGTGGTCTTTCGTAGGTGGGCATTAGATTGTTGTTAGGGGTGACTTGTCCACGCTTCCCCTGTGAAGTAGAACTAAGATTCCCATGTTCAACTAAGTCCTAGGTTTCCCATGGGGAGACTAGATGGTGATGTGCATGGATATGAATTTCGATCGACTACTAAGAGGACTCCTTCCGGTTTGTGTTCGAGGAGGCACCTCACAATCATATGTATGTAGATTGAAGAAAGCATTATATGGCTTGAAGCAAGCTCCACGGGCATGGAATGCAAGGATTAGTTCCTACTTTGCAGACACTTGGATATTAGATGGGAGAAGTTAATCACAATTTATTTACTAGAAAAATAGAGACACAGTATGTAGTAGATGATTTGGTGATCACAAGTGATGACATATAGGGTATTGATGACATAAAAGCCATGTTGCCAAAATAATTTTTAGATTATAGACTTAGGGGAGCTAAAAATTTTCTTAGGGCTTGAAGTTATGCATACATCTCATGGGGTCTAGATGCTACTAAAACAATATGCATAGAATATGTTGGAGAAGTATGGCATGTTGGAATGCAAACCAATGGATACACCATTGGAGTAGAATGTAAAGTTGGCTATTGATACAGGAAATGTGATAGAGAATGTGATTATGTACAGATAGATGGTTAGCAGTCTGATCTATCTTACTATCACTAGACTAGACTTGAGTTATGTAGTTGGCTTGATCAATATGCAACAGCCAAGGAAGCCTCACCTAGATGTTGTGAGAAGGATCTTGAGATATTTTAATATTTCCGCAACTAAATATTAATGACTCTAGACCTCACGCAAAAGTGGTTCAAAGTAATCTCCCGCAACGAAAAACCTTGGGCTAATTTCTCCTTCCACATGCATTAACAAACACCAGCCCCACATCGTGTATAGGAAGCCGTGGCTTAAAAACTGTAGCCCACGTGGGAACACCCCTTTAAGGGAAAAAAAAGGATAATTTTTGCAAATTTTTTTATGAATAAACTCCCTTCCCTTCAGCCGTTGCATGACGGGGAGAGGAAGTATGAGCTTGAGTGGTGGAGGGGCATGGAGAGGAGGCATGCAATGTTGAGAGATCGAGCTCCACTCGTGATATGCCAGGGTGACCGTTGTGCATTTATGTCACCGACTTGTCAGTTGCAGATGCGGTTGGTACACCGCCCATGAATAATAGCTAGATGACAGCTATCCTTATCTACTCTAGTTCGTGGCTCAGTTAGTATGCCACCTTAGTTAGTTGAGTTTGGTTTGAGACCCATATATAGGGTTCTTCTATTTCTTTGTATTAGAGTTCTTTTGGCTTACACAACTAAGAAGAGGAAAACTGTTTTCAGCCTCCACCCTTGTGTGTATTCTCCCATTGTGCAAGCAAGAAAGCTACAAGTGAGACTCCTTCCTTCTCTCCCACAATCTTGACATGGTATCAGAGCCTTGTTCGTGGTAAGGAGCTCAAGAAAGTTAGCCAAGCTCGCGGTGTTCTGGTAAGAGGAGCAGTGTTGCTTTCATTTTTTGTTTTGGGAGCAGATCTCTGCAGGTAGCACAGCTGGAAATTGCAAGAGTGCATTGTCTCAGGTTGAGACGCCCTTCGCGGTAAAGCAAGAGGGCAGTATATGCTGCGGAAAGGGCTTTAGCCCTTGTCGACCCTGTTTTTTTGATTTGAGGTCATTTCGGGGCCTGTTTTGGAGGCGAAAGTTTTCTGCACGCACTCAGGAAAAGGCCCAGTTTTATGCTGTGCGACCATTGTTCTACAGGTCGGTGAAAAGTTACTGTAGAAATTGCATCGTATGCTTGTGTGCAGAGACATTTGGAGTTACAGAATCATCCTTGTTGCCTGTTGATGCAAAATCGTCACTAGGGAGTGACTGTGTGGTCAAATACCACTTTCGTCAGTTTTGCAGATTAGCCCTTGTGAGACTGAAGCTGTGTTCTTTGCAGTGACAGAACTTTTTGCAGTGTTCTGTAATGGCTTCTGATTCTCTCTCACAGATTGTCACTGAAAAGCTTGACAAGAACAACTTCCAAGCATGGAAGTTTAGAATGACGAATTTCCTTATGGGAAAAGGATATTGAGAATTTGTTGCAGGAAATGAAGAAAAACCAATTCTTCCTGATGTTCCCGATCAACAGCAAATGCAGGCATTTAAAGCATGGCATGAGAGAGCCAGGAAAGTTATGTACTAGCTGTCTATCAGTATTTCAGACTCTATGATTGTGCATATTCAGGATGCAAGTACGCCAAAGGAGGCATGGGATACTTTGTCAAAAATATATAGCACAAATACGCAACCCAAGAAAATGCAGCTCAAGCAAGAGTTGCATAATGTGCAAAGAGAAAATATGAGCATCAATGACTACCACATGAAGGTGAAGAAGATTGCAGATGCACTTGCTTCCATTGGGTCGCCAGTGGAAGATGATGATTTAGTTTCTGTGACCTTGAATGGTCTAGGAAAGGATTATGCACAGTTTCGGACATCCATTTTAGTTCGTGAAAGATTTCCTGATTTTAAGGAGTTGATTGCTCTTCTAATTTCTGAGGAGCAGAGAAATGGTGGTGCATCTTCTTCAGGAGGAACTTCAAAAGAAGCTGTCTTCTACTCAAATGCTGGAAGAGGTAGAGGCAGAGGTAGAGGAGGCCGATTTGGAGGCCATGGTAGAAATCAGAATATGCAGCAAACTCAAGAAAACCAGTCCTATGGAGGAGGACGTGGTAACTCTAGAGGCAGGGGGAGCCAAAGAGGTCGTGGTGGATGGCAAAGAGGCCAAAATGCAAACAGTAATGTTGAATGCTACTACTGTGGTAAAATGGGTCATATGGCTAAAGACTGCTATAAAAAGCAGAATGACATCATGAATGAAAAACTGCAACAAGGAAATTATGCATCTTCTAGTAGACAGGGTGATGACAGAAATGAGCATTTATTTATGGTGCAGCACATGAACAATTCTGTGACAAGTGCAGAAGAAAGCAACGATGTGTGGTATGTTGACTCAGGTGCATCAAACCACATGACAGGTCATGCAGAATGGATGGAGGATGCAAGGAAAATGGAAAAACCAGGATTTGTGGAGACTGGTGATGATACTGCACATCCTATTGTGCAGATTGGAAAAATTCCTTTGTCTATGCAGGATGGGAAAAAGAAATACCTGTCCGATGTATTTCATGTCCCGAATATCACCAAGAATCTGGTTTCTGTTGGTCAAATGGTTGAGCAGGGCTTGCAGGTCAGATTTAATCCTCATGGATGCTTTGTTGAGGATATGAAAAATAAAGGTCGCTTGATAGCAAAAGGAAAGAAGAATGGCAGAATATTTACGTTGGATGCAGACATGTCTGAATTGAGTGCAGCAATGTTTGCACATGGGACCGGTGTAGTTGTAGATATTGATATCTGGCATAAACGCATTGGTCATGTTAATGTACAGCGACTTAAATCAATGCAGGCCCAAAATATTGTTGCAGGATTGCCTAAATTCAAGGTTGCAGAAATGCATAAGGTATGTGAAGCCTGTCAGTTTGGAAAACAGGCAAGGAAACCATTTCCTGGACATGTTCAAGAGAGTAAGAAGCCATTGGAATTAATCCACTCTGATGTGTGGACTACTAAAGCTGCATCTCTTGGAGGCTGTCATTATTTTGTCACTTTTATTGATGACTATAGCAGAAAAGTTTGGGTGTATTTTATGAAAAAGAAAAGTGAAATTTTTGGGCATTTCAAAACTCTTAAAGCTATGGTTGAAAAAGAAACAGGCCTGCAAATAAAATGCCTAAGGTCAGATGGAGGGGGAGAGTACCTCTCAAATGAGTTTGCAAGGTTCTTGCAGGAGCATGGCATAAAGCAGCAATATTCATGCAGTCATATCCCACAGCAAAATGGAATTGCAGAAAGAAAAAAGAGGCATATTGGAGAGGTATCTCGTGCCATGCTCAATGAAAAAGACCTCCCAGATTTTTATTGGGCTGAAGCAGTTGCTACAGCAGTCTACATAATGAACAGGACTCCCACTGCAGCAATACATGGAATGACTCCAGATGAGAGGTATACTAGTAGGAAACCAGATATTTCTCATTTGAAAATCTTTGGTTGCATTGCCTATGTTCATGTGCCAGATGAGTTGAGATCCAAGTTGGATCCAAAAGCTGAGAAGTGCATCTTTATTGGTTACTCTCTGCACAGCAAAAAGGGTATAGATAATATAACCCTTCTACTCGTAAGTTTACAGTGAGCAGAGATGTTGTTTTTTATGAGATGAGTAGCTTGTATAAACCAGTAAATGTGATTGATGATGTAGATGCACAAAATGGTAATGCTGCACAGAATTCACAGTAGCAGTCACAAAATATTAGTGGACCTGGAGCGTCCTCTAGCAGTGGTTCACATTCTTCGCCATGGACAGGCAGATTGAGATCAGGAGAATCTTCTCAAAGCAATGCAGATAGTGGTATGCAGGTATCACGAAAAGGAAAAGAGAAGGTAGATCAGCCCATGTTTGATGTGAATGCAGGTCACTCTTTTGTGGATGGTGAATCCAGTGGCTCAGAACAGAGCATTGATGATGAGTTGGGTATTCCTTCTATTGTTACACCTGGAGTAAGGAAGACCAGGGATGTTTTGAGAGCACCTGGGAGTGAACCTATTTTGCACAGGTCTACGAGAGCTAGGTATCCTGTGGATAGGCTGAAATATGATGGATTTACAGCCATTCACTATGCATATATGGTCAAAGTGATACATGAACCAGAACCCACTTCTTTTGAGCAAGCCATGGGAAAAGAAAAATGGGAGAAAGCCATGGATGAAGAAATGGATGCCTTGGAAGCAAATGCTACATGGGAGTTAGTACCTTTGCCTAAAGGTAAGAATGCAATTGGCTGTAAGTGGGTTTATAAGGTGAAGCACAATGCAAATGGTTCTGTGAACAGATACAAGGCAAGATTAGTAGTCAAGGGGTATGCACAAACATATGGCATTGACTATGAAGAAACATTCAGTCCGGTTGCAAGGATGGCAACCGTAAGAGCAGTCATTGCTATGGCTGCATCAAAGGGATGGTCTTTACATCAGATGGATGTAAAGAATGCCTTCTTGCATGGTGATTTGCAAGAAGAGGTCTATATGGAGCAGCCACCAGGTTATGTGCATGCTGTTCATCCTGAGTTTGTTTGCAGGTTGAAGAAAGCCTTGTATGGCTTGAAGCAAGCACCTAGAGCATGGTCTGACAAGATAGGACAGTATCTTGTCACTATTGGCTTTCAAATTTCCAAGGCAGATTTCTCACTTTATGTGAGAAAAACAGAGAAAGGTATTATGGTGCTTGTCATTTATGTTGATGATTTGATTATGACAGGTGACAGTGATGAAGATATCCTTCATGTGAAAATGCTATTGAAGCAAAAGTTTGAGATGAAGGATTTGGGAGAGCTGCGTTATTTCTTGGGCATTGAGGTGATTAGATCACCAAGTGGGATACAGCTCTTGCTGAGGCAGTATGGATTGGACATGCTGTCCAAATATGGGATGACAAGCTGTAAGCCTATTTCAGTTCCTTTGGAGCAAAATGTGAAGCTGAGCGCAGATGCAGGTGAGCTTCTCGAAGACCCTACTATGTACAGACGCATAGTAGGAAGTTTGATTTATATGACTATTACCAGGCCAGATTTGAGCTATGTTGTTGGATTGGTAAGTCAGTTTATGCAGGCTCCAAGGAAATCGCATTTGGATGCGGCTAGACGCATACTCAGGTATGTGAAGTCCACATTGCAGTATGGACTATTTTATGAGACTGGGGTTCAGATACAGTTGCATGGATACACTGATGCTGATTGGGCTGGTAGTATTTCTGATAGACGATCTACCAGTGGGTATGTGTTCTCTTTTGGGAGTGCTGCAGTCACTTGGAGCAGCAAGAAACAGCCTACAGTTGCCTTGTTGAGCACAGAGGCTGAGTACAGGGGTGCAGCAATGGCTGCATGTGAGGTAGCTTGGTTGCACAAGCTACTTTATGATATGCATCAGTCTACAGATGGGCCAGTTGTCATTTATTGTGACAACATGAGTAGTATACACTTGGCAAATAACCCAGTCTATGATGCTAGAACAAAGCACATTGAGGTGCATTATCACTATGTGCGGGAGAGGGTTTTACTAGGTCTTATTGATCTAGTTTATGTCAGTACAGAGGATCAGGTAGCTGACATATTCACGAAGGCATTGGGCGCAGAGAAGCTGCGTAAGTTCAGAGACCTGCTTGGTGTGCAGGAATTGGGATTGAGCTCGAGGGGGAGTGTTGAGAGATCGAGCTCCACTCGTGATATGCCAGGGTGACCGTTGTGCATTTATGTCACCGACTTGTCAGTTGCAGATGCGGTTGGTACACCGCCCATGAATAATAGCTAGATGACAGCTATCCTTATCTACTCTAGTTCATGGCTCAGTTACTATGCTACCTTAGTTATTTGAGTTTGGTTTGAGACCCATATATAGGGTTCTTCTATTTCTTTGTATTAGAGTTCTTTTGGCTTACACAACTAAGAAGAGAAAAATTGTTTTCAGCCTCCGCCCTTGTGTGTATTCCCCCATTGTGCAAGCAAGAAAGCTACAAGTGAGACTCCTTCCTTCTCTCCCACAATCTTGACATGCAACCCACCACTTGTGTGGCTACCCCCCCTTCAACCCTATATATGAACCCCCCCTCCCCAGCTTGAGAGGCCATCATCATCTTCTTCTTCTTCTTCATCGTTGTCATCCTCATCATCTTCTCCATTCCACGTCATCTCCCTGCTTCTTCCAGAAGCTTGGAAGCTTCTATTGGAAGCTTCTAATTAAAGCTTCCCTAGGCCTAATTCACACCATGCCTCCTGAGTTTTTAATCCGTGTTCCCCAAGGCCTAATTCTCATGCCGCGAGGGAGATCCCGAACTGAAGGCAATTTCAGAAATCGAAAAAGGGACCAAGGGAGAGTTGCTAAGCCGAGATTTAATTCGTCAATGGCTCCCAAGAAAAAGACGAGAGGAGCACATGCGAGAGCTTCCACCCAAAGTACGAGAGTGGACAACCCCCTGAATTCAAATACCCAGGTTCCGAGAAATATTTCCTCATGAAAAGGATGCATAAAGCATGTTTAATTCTCATAGGGATGTTTTAAATGCATTTACTCATTCGATTTACAAAGTTTAGTGCATATCGAGTATTTGCAATTGCTTGCACTTCCATGGTCAAGGGTAGTTGTAATTTGTGAATGTATAATGCATAAGTAAACATACGAAATTGTGCAAAGGCATCCATGTTGCATTGGACAAAGGATAGAGCTCATAACACATAATGCACTTACATAGTAAATCCCTGGTTGTGACTCGTGTATAAGATAATCGTAGACGCCCATTAAATGATGTCCAAATAGTTGCAATGCATGGAAAGAATTCATGAACTTTGCAAATCGCATGTGATGATAGTTACATTCTAGGTTGGGTTAAGTGCTAAAAAGGAAGGATGAGATCAATGATGGACTCACGGCATTCGCTCATGCATGAGGTTCTTTTATCAAAGTTTGAATGCATCTTCATTAAAAATATTAAATCTTGATTTCGTTGCATCAACGTAGGGTTTATAAGAGTTAGCTCTGAATGTCAATCATTATAAGGCAAGGGAAAGGAAGATCACTGTAGATCCTTTAGTCACATAAAGGCAAACATGTCTTTGGTCTTGAAATTGCCTGGAATGATACATCTCGCTCGTCTTGCAGTTACCTATACCTTTTCGAAAGTATTTGCATCTTTAAAAGGGAAGATCATCTTTAATCATGGGTTGGTTAGATCAACTAAGTTATTCATGTATAATTGAGTAGCTTACATGAGAATCATAAAGGTATGATTAGTTAGCATATGGCGATCACCCCAATGTGCTAAGTAGGGTTAAGCTATGATAAAATTCTACCTAGTATTGCACTTGGGATGCCGATCTAATATTTTCGATCTCAAAGGTCCTACCCACATTCTCGAAATGTTAGGATTGTCTAATCGCCCGTGCAAGAATGATCTAGGATTCTCACCCTAAGGATCAGTTGACCAAATGCTAGATCTCTGCAAGGAACTTAGGGACCTTAGGGCCAAAACGTTTATCGGCCTAGTAGGGTTAGTGATTTGGATTGGGTCAATAGGACTCCCAAATCCTACATCTTGATCAAGGGTATTCTTGACCAAGGAATACCATGTGATGAGGAAATAATCCCACAAGTTAGGTATTGACACCTATCTCGTGCAACAAGCTACAACGTCGTACGATCTTGTGTCTAAATCACAAAATAGTATTGCTACTCTTTAGACAAACATTGGGAAGTTCAAATTACAAGTTAAAATTTCTAGAAATTGAGTAGTCATCCTGCTTCAACACTCTTCCTTGAAGACTGGTTTGTGAAGCTAGGGTAATTATGAATTGCCAAGAAAGTAATTGACCAACCAAGTTAGGGCGACAGGGTTGCCCAGGATTTATTGGCCATAATATATGGAAACCTAAAGTAGCGACAATTTGGGTTAATAGGGTATAAACCCTAACCCAAGGAAAAAAAATGGTAATCAAGCAACTTAGCTTACGAAACCCTTGGGATCTTGCCAAGTCCCAATGGATCTAGGATCGAATGCTGGAAGCGTTCGGGAAGAAGGAATCACACCTTAGCAGTTGGCCGTACAAACGACCACTGGAATGCTCATGATTGTACATTTAGATGCACTGTTTGTACTTCTTTGCTCAAGGAACTAATTCAGTAAAAAAAACAACTAATGCTTTAGGTTGAGAGCCTGGAGGGAAAGGCAATTTCAGTTACCTCTAACTGTCTGCCTGACCCTATCCAAGGGGGTTGTTAGCCGCGCTGGGTACGTGGACCGAATCTGCCACGAGAGGTCTCTCTATGGATGCTACTTGGTGCAAGAGGATGCTTGGGTGCCAGGGGAGGCTCTGGCCATAAATCCCTTGCCTTCGGATCCTGCACAAGAGGCCAACATGCCTTGAACCAAGTGCAGTATAAATCCGCTTTGACCCTGACGTTTCTGCGCAAAGTAGTTCGTCTGGGACTCGATGCTAGCTACCTTCTAGAAACTTGACAATTAGGAAAACCTTGATTCAGGTCGGTCCAGTGGGAATGGCGGGAATGCTTCCGCTTCGTGGCAGACTCGGGAAGACCTAGATCGCAAACCCCGTGACATTCCTTAGGAGTGCCGTGTGGCACTTTCTAGACTCTCTTCTCGATGGGCTGCTAAGACGTGTCCTACAAGTGGACAGGGGGACACGTTACAATTGGTATCAGAGCGAACCAACGGAATCCAATATTTACAAGGAAACTTGATGAGGGGAAGTAGAGCAATGTTTCCATTAAGAACATTTCCTTACTTACTTATGGATGCTGGCCTGCAGAATCGCAAAGCATGGAACAAATTCTTGGTGTTCCAGGTTATGTTTATGACAGTAATGCATGCTTCGGATTATTTATGGAGGCTAGGTATGATGAATATTCTTGACCGCATTTACAACCCTTCACCCCTGTACATGGAACGGAGATGGATAGGTGAATTAGGAATATACTACATAGCGGCCCACCGACTTGCGTACATTCGGACCATTTTGATGAGAATCAAGTGGATGGAGAATGTAAAGATCGTGAAGCTATACATCTTTGTTGAGGCTCACGCAAACACAACCCTACATGTCGGCAGTCAGAAAGTCAAACAAAACAAGTATGTGTACGAAGAAGTGACTCGAGTAATCCCTGCCGACTGAATCAAGGTGCTGGGATGCTATGAGAGAAATAGGTATCAAAGGAAGGGATACCCCAAGCTTCCAATGACCTATCGATTCCTGAAAATCCATGACCCCACTCCATATTATTACTCAGTCCCCGTAGCCGAATGTAATACAATCCTATTTTTTCCAAACTGATATGCCAATCAACTTGTTCTACCTTCCCAAAATAAATGTACTCAAAAGGGCTATGCCCACATGAATGAATAAGATTTTTATCACTATATGTCTTGGTTGTAAGTATTGGTAAAGGAGTTAAGTGATTAGGCCACTTGGCTAAAAGCTGAACTGGGCATATTAATGTAATGTGAGAAATGTTTAGCAAGTTTTTAACGTAAAGAATCTTATTGCCCAGGCACACCCTCAAGTGCAGATTCCTAGTCTGACCCCTGCACTAAATACGACTGTAATTCAAAAGAAGAAGTTCCTTCTCAAACAAATCAAGCCACCTGAATTCGATGGTAAGGGAAGGACCGTCCAAATTGACGCTGAGGTCTGGATCGAATCCATGGAGGATTACTTCGAAGCAGCAGGAACTGCACCCGCTAACCAAGCAATGCTCGCCAAACTGAAGCTTACCGGTGAAGCAAGACTTTGGTGGAAACAATGGTGCAGAGACCAAGGGATCTCAGAAGGGTCAGTTACTTGGGAGAAGCTTAAAAGAGTTATGCGAGGGAGATACTTGCCACCTGCCTACCACACACAAAAGATGAACGAATTCTATGAATTAAAGCAGCTTGGACTATCCTTGGATGCATATTATTCAAAGTTCGTCTCTCTCTTAAAGTATGCACCACAAATGGATATGACACAACAAGTGTCAAAGTTTTGTGCTGGGTTAAATCCACCCATAAACACTCGCTTGGAATCAATGCATCCAATGGATCTACAAGACGCGCTCATTCGAGCTGCGCCAATAATACAGGAGGTGCAGACCAAGCCAAGGAATAATAGGACTTGGTCTTACATGGATCAAAACAAGGGAATGCTTAGATCTTAGACCAAGAGACTGCAGGGCCAAAACTAGGGATAAAGGAAGAAAGCTAGGGAGAATGATGTCAACAACTTCACCCCTACACAAGGTAATGGCCGCAATCTCCATTGCTTCCATTGCAACGAGCCCGATCACTTTAAAAGGCAGTGTCCCAAGCTTAGCAGAGGTCAACGTCAAGGACCATTCCAAGGAGCCGCCCATGGACAAGGAGCCACCGCCAAAGCTAGAGGGAGAACTGCCAGTGTTGCCAACAAGGAGCTGAGTGATGAAGAAGATCCATCCATGGAAGTAGACATTGAGAGGGCAACGGTTCATGCCACCCTTCACAAGAAAGTCCTGAATCGCCAATTCTCGGTGATTCAAACACCACCAGATTATCAAGGTAAAAGCTTTAAAAGCTTGATTGATTGTAGCAGTACACATTCCTTCATTTCACCAGTCTGTGCAAGAAGATTAGGAATAGCCACAAAAGATGCACCTACCTTAGTTGTGGAATTAGCAAATGGTCGAGAGGTTTCTTGTACCAGGCAAACTACTAAGGTGAAATTCCTACTGGGTGGAAAGTCGACTTCGGTCAGATCCCGGGTAATGAACCTAGGTGTCCACGAATGTTTACTCGGAATGGATTGGCTAATACCCAACGACGCCCACATTCACTGTGGAAAGGGCCAAGTCTCCTTCCGAAATTCTGAAGGGGAACTAGTCACAACTCAAAGAGAGGCCAAGTCTCCTTCCGAAATTCTGAAGGGAAACTAGTCACAACTCAAGGAGAGGCTGGGAAGCCAAAAATTCAACTGGCCAAAGCAATACGGATAATAAAAGGAGTTAGAAAGGGGATACCTGTCTATTTGATTAAACTAAATAAGCTAGATCAGAATCAAGAATCTAGAGAATAACCTTCATGGTTAAAGGAATACGCACACGTATTTCCTGAAGAGCTGACAGAACTTCCTCCTCAAAGGGAAGTCGATCACGAAATCAAGCTAGCGCCAGGAGCTGCACCAATCGCAAAGAGACCATATAGGATGTCCATCCCGGAAGCGATTGAGCTGAAGGAGCAACTTAAGAAACTGCTAGACCAAGGCTACATCTATCCTAACCGTTCACCTTGGGGAGCTCCAGTGCTGTTCCGGAAGAAGAAATATGGAACGCTTCAGCTATGCATTGACTACAAAGGGTTGAATCAATCGACCATTAAAAACAAATACCCCATTCCAAGAATAGATGAACTTCTTGACTGTCTTCAAGGTGCGAAGATCTTCTCTAAGATAGATCTCAGGTTTGGATATTATCAGATAAGGATCAAGGAAGAAGATATCCCAAAGACGGCATTCAGTACAAGGTATGGACACTTTCAATTCCAGGTCATGTCATTCGGACTGACAAATGCTCTTGCTACCTTCAACAGGTTAATGCAGGATATCTTTAGGCCCTATCTTGATGACTTCGTACTCGTCTTCTTTGACAATACCCTAGTCTACTCCAAGCAGGAAAAAGATCATGAACCCGAGCTTCGCATTGTTCTTGAAACAATGAGAGCACACAAGCTTTATGCCAAGAAGAAGAAGTGTGCATTTTTCAAGCAACAAATTGAATATCTGGGATTCATTGTATCAGCAGAAGGAATTTTAGTAGATCCGGCCAAGGTCAGAGACATTCTGTAATGGCCAATACCAACTTCTATCAAAGAAATACATAGTTTTCTTGGATTGACAGGATGGTACAGGGTCTTTATCAAAAACTATGCTTTGATTGCAGCGCCTCTGACTGATCTACTAAAGAAGCAAGTATCAAGTGCATGGTCACCTCCTGAACAGTCCAGCTTTGACAAACTGAAGCAAAGCTTGGTATCAGCACCCATCCTGAAACTTCCAGATCTTAGTAAAAAGTTTGAAGTGATAACTGATGCTAGCGCACTTGACTTAGGATGTGTGCTCATGCAAGAAGGTCATCCGATAGCATACTCTTCAAGGAAACTGAAGAGCCATGAAAGGAACTATGCTATCCACGATTTGGAGCTATTGGCTGTCATCCATGCTCTCAAACTTTGGAGACACTACTTGCTGGGTAACAAATTTACCTTAGTGACGGACCACAAGAGTCTTAAATGGACTTTCACCCAGAATGAGCTCAATATGAGGCAACGTCGATGGATTGAAGTGCTGGAAGAATATGACTTTGAAATCAAATACCAGCCTGGAAAGGAGAATGTAGTTTCCGATGCACTCAATTGGCAAGGCATTTCTGAATTCTCTGATCTTTCAGGATCCATCAACAGTAAGATCTCTAGCCACAAAGGTATCCATGCCAAACAACCCAATTCTTGAGCTAGCTAGAGAAGAGGCATGCCATGATCCAACCTATCAGATATTGCTAAGGGAGATCCCTATCAAGGATCAAGACCCAAAGCTACAAACAAAGTATTAAGAATTCTCTACCAATAATGGACTTGTCTACTATAGAACGAGATTATGCATACTGGCAAGCCATTCACTCAAGCAGAAGATACTTTGGGAAGCCCATGACTCCCCTTTCTCAGATCATCCTGGCTATGCCAAGACCCTTAATGCAATCAGGAAGAGCTATTATTGGGATAGGCTCAAAGGTGACGTTCTCAAATATGTCACGAAATGTTTGTCTTGTCAACACATTAAGGCTGAACATGTCAAAATGCTAGGAAGATTGCAACCACTTAACATTCCCCAAATGAAATGGGAATTCATTAGTATGGACTTTGTTGTTGGCCTGCCCCAAGTTTAGGGAGGATACAACTCCATTATGATCATGGTAGATATGCTCACCAAGGTTTCACATCTTATTCTTGTTAAGACAAACTATAAAGCCTCTGACATCGCAAGGTTATTCATTAAGGAGATTTTCAAACTACATGGGTTACCGAGAAGAATCATCAGTGATCATGACTCTCTCTTCACATCACACTTCTGGAGGGCTATCTTCAAGGCCATTGGGACTCAACTCCATTTCAGTACAGCTTACCATCCCCAAATTGATGGTCAAACAGAATGAGTCAACCAAATCATTGAAGATATGCTCAGGGCACACTATTGTCGCAAGCCCAAAAAGTGGATTCAATATTTGCCACTAGTTGAGTTTGCCTACAATGCTTCTTACCAACAAAGCATTCAGATGACCCCTTTTCAAGCATTGTATGGGCATGATTGTCGTAGTCCTTTGAGCTTTTCGGATCCAACCTTGAGGGTTGAAGCTTCAAAGCAGATGCTGGAAGACATGGATGACCAAATCAAATCAATAAGACAGGACACCCAAGCCGCCAAGGACAGACAGAAGGCTTATGCGGACCTGAAACGTCAAGATAGATCCTTCATTGAAGCTGATATGGTCTTCATTCGCGTACGTCCAAAGAAGAGTTCCCTATCCTTGGGTGAATGCAAAAAGCTAAGTCCAAGGTATTATGGACCCTACAAGATTCTCAAGTGCCTAGGGCCTAATACTTACAGACTGCAACACCCTGAAAACCTAAAAGTTCATAATGTATTCCATATCAGCCTATTGAAAAAGTATGTGCCTAACCCTAGTCATGTGCTTGATGATCAACAAGTTGTAATGCCGAGACAAGGAGTCCTTGAGCTAAGGGTTGACAGGATCTTAGATGTTAGGGAGAGGCATTTGAGATCCACGACCTTGAGAGAATACCTCATCCACTGGAAAGATTACCCCGAAGAGGATGCCACTTGGATGGATGAAAGTACTCTCAACCAACAATACCCCCAGATCTTCTCGAGATGAGGACATCTCAATTCCTCTAAGGGGGAGAGAATGTAATATTTTTGCAACGAAATATTAATGACTCTAGACCTCGTGCAAAAGCGGTTCAAAGTAATCTCCCGCAATGGAAAAACCTTCGGCTAAGTGCTCCTTCCACGTGCATTAACAAACACCAGCCCCACGTCATGTATAGGAAGCCATGGCTTAAAAACTGTAGCCCATGCGGGAACACCCCTTCAAGAGACAAAAAAGGGATAATTTTTGCAAATTTTTCAATGAATAAACTCCCTCCCCTTCAGCCATTGCATGGCAGGGAGAGGAAGTATGAGCTTGAGTGGTGGAGGGGCATGGGGAGGAGGCATGCAACCCACCACTTGTCTAGCTACCCCCCCTTCAACCCTATATATGAACCCCCCCTCCCAAGCTTGAGAGGGAGGAGAGAGGAGGATCGTGAGATGCTGCCATCGCCTGTGGAGCTGCCCGCCGACGTTCGTTTACTACCGCCAAGCTATTGCGCCCCGTCGCCATCATCATCATCATCATCATCTTCTCCATTCCACGTCATCTCCCTGCTTCTTCCAGAAGCTTGGAAGCTTGTATTGGAAGCTTCTAATTAAAGCTTCCCTAGGCCTAATTCACACCGTGCCTCCCGAGTTTTTAATCCGTGTTCCCCAAGGCCTAATTCTCGCGCCGCGAGGGAGATCCCGAACTAAAGGCAATTTCAGAAATCAAAAAAGGGACCAAGGGAGAGTTGCTAAGCCGAGATTTAATTCGTCAATGGATCCCAAGAAAAAGACAAGAGGAGCACACACGGGAGCTTCCACCCAAAGTACGAGAGTGGACAACCCCCCAAATTCAAATACCTACGTTCTGAGAAATATTTCCGCATGGAAAGGATGCATAAAGCATGTTTAATTCTCATAGGGAAGTTTTAAATGCATTTACTCATTCGATTTACAAATTTTAGTGCATATCGAGTATTTGCAATTGCTTGCACTTCCGTGGTCAAGGGTAGTTGTAATTTGTGAATGTATAATGCATAAGTAAACAGACGAAATTGTGCAAAGGCATCCGTGTTGCATTGGGCAAAGGATAGAGCTCATAACACATAATGCACTTACATAGTAAATTCCTGGTTGTGACTCGTATATAAGATAATCGTAGATGCCCATTAAATGATGCCCAAATAGTCGCAATGCATGGAAAAAATTCATGAACTTTGCAAATCGCATGTGATGATAGTTACATTCTAGGTTGGGTTAAGCGCTAAAAAGGAAGGATTAGATGGACTCATGGCATTCGCTCATGCATGAAGTTCTTTTATCGAAGTTTGAATGCATCTTCATTAAAAATATTAAAGCTTGATTTCGTTGCATCAACATAGGGTTTATAAGAGTTAGCTCTGAATGTCAATCATTACAAGTGGACAGGGGGACACGTTAGAGATATGTGAAGGGTACATTGCCCTATGGGTTGTTCTATGAGCATGGTAAGCTTGTTGAGCTTATAGGTTATATTGATGCAAATTGGGCTAGCTATGTGTATGAAAAAAGATCAACCATTGGATATGCATTTGGTTTTGGAATAAGCATGATTAGTTGGAATAGTAAGAAACAACCTATTTTGGCTCTTTCAAGTATAGACGCAGAATACAAGGGTACATTATTAGCTGCATGTGAGGCTGCTTGGCTGGTTAAGTTGATGGATGACTTAGGGATTTATGTGGACAAATCATTCAAGCTCTATTGTGATAACATGAGCAGTGTGCTCCTAGGAAGCAATCCACTTTATCATGCTAGGTTAAAGCACATAGAGGTACATTACCATTTCATCAAGGAGATGGTGTTTGGAGGCAAGATAGACCTCATTCATGTAAAGACTAAAGACCAAGTGGCAGACATCTTTACCAAATCACTTGGTAAATATAATCTCGCTCATTTTGGAATGCTACTTGTGTTGAGAATAGCAAATGATACTTAACATGAATGTTCGTAGAGGCTAGATGTGTGCCCAAAAGAGGCTCACCCATAAGTTGCTTTGTATAAGAGAGAGACAATGATGCATGATCTAGGAAGAGATGTCCAAAATCCCATAAGCACGGTGAGTAATAGTGGTACTATCCAAAAAGCTATATAAGCATGTACTTGACACTCATTTCAATGTAATGGAACTATCAATTTGAATTACTCAAGATTATCTTTATGAGTCCAAGCTAATCTATCTTGGAACCTAATTCACTTGAGTTACAATCTCTCATTCTGATAATGTATCGAGTGTTTGATTTGCGTCCACCATAGCTAACTAGCTCTAGATCCATGTTTTCTCAACCTGGTATTAGAACCATGGCTGAGCTAAATAGCGAGTGAGCATAGCTTCCTAACATTCCCTTCTTCCTTGCATATTCTAAACCCTTTCCATCTTGTTCTTCTCCTTGTACACGCTTGTCTCTTTTCCAAATTTTCAAGCTAACATCCAGTGTTGTGTACAAGGTGAAGAAGCTCAAGAAAGAAGGTGATGCAGTGCTTCTCAATAGCTCAGTTTGGAGTTCACATTAGAGGTATTAAGGCTCATTTCCCATTTAGAAGCTGGCATTTGGAAGAAGAAGAAGAGGGGCCTGGTTAAGGCAAAATTGAGGGCTTGCTTTCAATTGCAAGCAAGAGCTTTGCCTTGAGGAAAAAGGAAAGGGTGTGCTCTTTGGTTTGACAGAGAAGAGAAAGAAGAAGGGGATGTTGTAGAGAGCGTAGAGCTCTATTTTCAATTGAATGGTACTAGTTGTCTGCAACATAAGTGAACAATAAAGAGCATCAGCACTATGTAGTGTGTTTTTGAAAGAAACCAAGTCAGAAGCACCATTTAAGTTGAACCGCTTTTGTGGATACACTCAAGTTAAATAGTACGTAGGGGCTGGGTCACTATTGTTTGGCACCTACCAAAAAAGAAGAAGAAGAAGATTGCTAGCCATCACAAAATCATTAGCTGCTCTTCATGGATGATCCAATTCGCAATCTTAACGAAGCACTCAATAGAATTGGATCTGTTGCTAATGTTCTCTGTTGATGGGTATGGTAAAGAAGGGGAGATGAAGAATCGACATCTTCCATAGTTGTCCACAAATAGCCGCTTTTACAGAAAGAAAAAGAGCAGACGTAGAAAATTTCACAAACAACCAACATCACGAGAGCTGCACCGAGTTTTCTCATGATTCTCCAATATACTAAAGGGTAGAGAGCCTTATCACTAAGGCACAAACTACTTCACTAAAACTCTTTCACACTTTATCTCTCCAAACCTTATTGACATTAAGGCGATCTACCATCTCTTTATATTTGCCATCAAGTGTTTTTTTGATACTAGCATTGTGTGATTTCTCAATTTCTCTAAAGCATTTTGTAATCGAGATTAGACACTGCCATTAAGCGAAAAGCTGATTGGTAAGACCTTCCCGCACTTTAAAAGGATTTGTATGCACCATGTGCAAATGATCAATGCCATGTATGTCAAAGAAATCCTAAGACAAGGCCATGTGCCCATTAGTGTATCCATTGGTAAAAGCATGAAGTAGAAAGAATGTGTCAAGAAGTTTGCAGTGAAAATCATGTACCACAAATTGACAAAAAGGATAAGGAGCACAACAAAATCCAAGGAGCATGAAGATAAAGAAGTACAAGAAGAAAAATTTCAAAGAATGCCAAAGAATCACGAAGAAGAATATACTTTCTGTTGCTACAAAGAAAATGTTTTGCAAAAAATTTCCCATAGTGGATCTTGAATTCCCTGAGTGGATATGTTTCCCATGGTGGATGTAAAACCCTACCAAGATGTAAAGTTTCAAGCCTTAACTTGACTAGGCTGCCAAAGAGCTAGTCTCTTGGTCCATTTTTGCATGCAAGGGGGGCAAAAGCCAGCAAGGGTAGGAACTCATCATTTGAGGGGGGTGTTGAGAATAGCAAATGATACTTAACATGAATGCTCGTAGAGGCTGGATGTGTGCCCAAAAGAGGCTTGCCCATAAGTGGCTTTGTATAAGAGGGAGACAATGATGAATGATATAGGAAGAGATGTCCAAAATCCCATAAGCACGGTGAGGAATAGTGGTACTATCCAAGAAGCTATATAAGCATGTACTTGACAGTCATTTCAATGTAATGGAACTATCAGTTGGAGTTACTCAAGACTATATTTATGAGTCCAAGCTAATCTATCTTGGAACCTAATTCACTTGAGTTACAATCTCTCATTCTGATAATGTATTGCATCCACCATAGCTAACTAGCTCTAGATCTGTGTTTTCTCAACAACTTGGGATATAAAAAGTGACTTGAGCTTGAGGGGAAGTGTTGAGAGTTATGCAAGCTCAGTCCATCTTACCTTTACAGAGCATGGTCACTTTAGACCTAGTTGAGTTGTACTTTGACTATGTGTGTGTGATGAATAATGAAGACAAGAAGAGAGTATACTACTCTCTCTAAGCTAATGGTCCCTATGTTTGTCTCTCTCTCAACTTGAACAAATACCCTATTTTGAGCATCCATACCTAGACAAAGATACTATTAGGGAAGGCTTGTTTGGTGGAGCAAAGGATATAAGGTGATTGAGCAAGAAGATGGGAGGTTTTTTTGGAAAATTTAGGTCTTTTGCTATCACTGCTTGAGTATCCTGACAAGTATCCATATAGGTTTCAATGAAGAAGGTGGGATGGAGCCTTTGGTTCACCCTCTAAATATTCTAAACTTTGATTATCATAGTTGCAAATAGAGGCATTGACGATGGTTGATTGTGTAAACCCTTTGTGGACCTATACATTGTATTTTAACATAGTGTCCCAAGGGTCCCAATAAGAAAATGGTCATTAGGGATCCTTGATGTATGGTGACAATGAAGTTAATTGTCTACCTTGGGGTAGGATTTACTAACAATATGAAAGAATATAAAGCCTTAATAATGGGACTGAACATTGCTAAGAGAGGCGACATTTTCCAATTATTAGTAAATGGAAATTTCTAGTTGATATTGAATCAACTAAATGGGTTGTACATGGTACGCAATCCCATCCTTCATATGTACTATTGTGTTGCTATAGACCTAATCACCGAGTTCGAAAGAGTGTCTCTTTAGCTAGTTCCATGACATTGGAACCAGTTTGAAGAGATTGCTGATTTGTTAGCAAATTATGCTTATGAAGAAGACCTATTTTCTAACTATGGTCCTAGAACTATTATATCTCTTGATGATGAGACAAGACCTGATCAATTTTGGGGACTTTTATCCAAACATGCTTTATATGGCAGATAGTGGGCTAGTTTGGGTAATGTAGAAAGTAGCCGAGACCCATCTACCATTATTATCCTAGATGCATAGGCTTGTTAGACGACATGCATCCAAGTATAAAGAGAGCTTTCAAGGTAAAAGCATTTAAAATTGTAGATGTATCAAAGTACTAAAAGGGTAAAATTTTAGCTCTCAAGAATGACATGTTGTGCATACGCCTCTTGCTATATATACAAGAGGTATGGGTCATTATTTGATGTATCTAATTTAGGGCTAGGAGCTCTATTTTCTCCTTGGAATGGAGCATCTTATTGCATGTCTAGTACCACTCCAAGGGGGATGTGATATAAGTTGTCTTGATTTATTACTTTAGGCCAAGAAGGCCAATTGTTTTAGATATAAATGTTATATCTCATTATGCCAAGAAGACCACATCTTTTGCCATGTAATGATTTACTTTGTTAGGCCAAGAGGGCCATGTGGCTAGTTGGTGCAAGTGTGTTTATTTTAGTACTACACTAGACAAGTTTGAAGAAGCACATGGAGGGAGTCAATTGTTGCATGGGAGCTTCTTATGGCCAGTCTAGGTGGTGGGTTTTTTTTTACAGGTTCTTTTCCCTGAATAAAAATGTATATTTTATTTAGGGATGTTTCTTTATTTGTTGAGGACCAATAGTCAACAACAAGCCATGACGTCTTGTGATTAGGCTAGGTATGTCTAGGGAGGTTTGAGCAGGTATTCACCTCTTGTGAATTGTTAGGCATACAAAGATTTGTCATCTTAGAGGTACCCCCAGTGACCCTGTCCACTAGCTTGCTAGGAAACTAGTTCTAGGAATTCCTATTAGGAAAGCCTAACCAATAAAAGGAGAAAATGATAAATGTGTTTAAAATACATGCAATATGAAGATGTATAAAAAAGGATTCTAACCCCTGAAATATGGATATACAAAGAAAAATAAAAAAATTAGATATTCATTGCCTTGTGAAGACCTCCTAGATGCTATCCCCAAGAAGGCAAGGCATTTAGCCAAAAGAAAATAAGAATGGTTGAAGCAAAAAAAAAGTGAGCAGAAATAAAGGATTTAGTGTCACCTTGCGAGAGCTTGGTAGGTTCTTGGGTATTGAGATTTGACCTAAGGCCATGCCCTATTCTCCTTGGGTCAAAATATGCTCAAGTACCTCCTTTTTACACATTCAAATATCCAATAATGATGAATAGAAAATGAGAAAAATGAAAACATATATGAATTCAAGTAGGTTAGACTATCAAACTCCTCACCTAGTAGAGATTCCTAGTGCAGTTGTCCTAGGTCAGGTCTTAGGTCAAGTATGCGGGTCAGACCACCCCTTAGGATGATCTCTTTGATAAATATTTTAGCCATTCTATGTTGGAGTAGCTGGCTAGAAACTAGCTCTTGATATCTTTGCTAGATTGTGCTTGCCCTATCCCTTGTGGAGTTCATGCCTCAAGGGGTAGGGTGAGGGTTGTGTTTTGTGTTTTGTTGTGTATTTTAATTGAAGCAGCTTGATGCTTGTTATGTGTGATGTGTGTGCAAATCAATTTATGGGTATGAGAGCCTAAGTTACCCTATCTTGTGGTAGCCAATGAGAGGTGCAACTAGGTGCAAAAATTAAGCATTTGCAGTAAAAAGGAAGAGGTGTCGAAGTTTTCTAAGCAAAAGCGGGTGGCCTGGAACGCATTGGAAGCGTCCATTGATCAATCAAAGTTCAATTGTCATTAAAAAAGAAGATATGGTTAAACACAAATCACTACTTTTTCATTACGAATCACTACTTAATCCAGAAGTCGTAAATAGCATCTAGGAGGCCAAGTTAGTAGAAAACAATGCCAAAAATGTGGCCGAGTTTTCAAATATTGAATCCGAATTCATTTGGGTCTTTGATTTTAGTTGAACCACTTGTTGGTAGTGTGAATGTAAAATGGCTAAATTGGTTAAGCGCTAATTAGAAGCTTAAGAGCTTAAAACTTTCAAACTCATGACTTGGGGGGAAGGGTGCATGTTTTGGCGCACCCCTTTAATCCCCATGAAATGCCATTTTGGAACTATTAGATCTACAAGGAGTAGCCTTAGCCATGAGATGCTGAATTTTTTCACATCAAATCATCATTGAAATTGTGCAAAATGATGCATTCTATCAAAAGTTCAATGTTTAGTCTTTCTCTCTCCTCTTTCTCTCTCACCTTAATTGATATTTGTATGGGATGAGAGAATGAGGGGAAATGTATACTAGAATGGGGTATGATGTGAACAATGGAGCAAAGAAGCATGAAGGTGACTATTAATGGCTATGTGGAGCAATAGAGAACTACCTAATTGACTCTAAAATCATGAAGAATAAAGCGACTTCAATAATATTTTATAATAAGTCAAGTTTCAAAGAAATTTTGATTCTATTTCTATTTTCATTGTGGAATTGGGATGCATATGTGGTGAAATCTAATATCAAAGTGATATATACTCTGTTCAAGTGCTATAATTCCAAAATTTTAGAATTTACAGTTATTATAATGTAAAGATTATTTTTTCAAGTCACACAAAACTTGTAAAAGTGAAAAATATGATGATAGTTGATAAAATTGACGAAAGTAATGGTGCATATGGAGCAAAATTATACATGTTGGCTACATGGCTAGGTTTCTCTGTTTTATTATTAGAAATTTTAGAATTGTTAGTAATTATGACAATAATAATGAAAATTTAAGAAAATTAGGAAAAAATGGATTTTGAGCTTTGAAAAATTTAAAAAAGTAAGAAAATATTGAAGAATGTGTAGTGAATAGTAGGGCATGGGGTGTAGCCTTAGTCTACGCTTGTGTTTTTGTTAAAATGGTCAAGTAATGGTAGGTTGTTCTATGTAAAATGATACATAGAATATAACAAATCACTATATACAAGATATACACATGAAATGAATGCTAAAATTTTACATATTTTCAATGAAGAACCAAATGTTTGTGCATCGTAGTAGGGTATTTAGAGTTTTAGCGAATATTTAAAGGAGTAAAAGCATGGGTTAGCTTGGTTCCATCTTTTCAATGCCACACTATGCTAGAATAAATCATAAAAAGAATGGTTTCTCACATCATGTGGTTGTTTTATTAGTTAGAATTGTTTGAGCACCATCTGGCATTACATGTCACTTATGCATAAAAGTATGGTATCACAATAAATCTATTGGATGCATAGAATTTTTTTGCAAACTCGAAAGAGGATCCCTAGCTATAGGTTTGTACAATTATTTATTGGGAAATGATTATGTGAGGTTATAAAAATTTTCTTGTAATGATAAATATCAAGAGAGGATTTTATTACAATGTGTTACATGTATCAAACGGTACATCCTAGGGCTAATCCTTGGGGTGTAGGAGAGCTATAGGGGCCACAAAAGTTGGCTTGGGGATGTCCGTTGTGCATGTGATTCAAGATGAGATAGTCACCTATTTGTAGAAAACTACTTTGCTTGGAGTTAGGAAGGGTAATTAGTTGGACTACAATTGAGAATTGTATCGACAAATGCATCAATTAGAACAGTTACTTACAGTACCCGTACACTTTTGGTTGCAAGGTCGTGTGGGGTCATTTGGTGTGTTTAAGAGCTCGATTAGAGTCACTAAAGCTAGTGTTGGGCCTATTTTAGGTCTCGACATTGAAAAATACTCTAATATCAGCTCCAATTTCATGAGCCCTATACTGAAATGTAACCTTGCATGTGCACATTGATGCCTTAAAGTTTGCCATGGAACTTGTTCTATGCCAACATGGAGAACACAATTTGGACTATCTAGTGAGCTTCGCCAGCTGAGAACTCATGTAGAAGGAAATGAAGTACTAAACCATTGAGTGAGAGGGTTTGGCAATAGTCTTGCTATAAAAATTTTTTGGCACTATTTACTCATAATGCCATTCTTCTTTTTCATTGATTCTCATCAAGCTCTACTTTGCTTGGTAAACAAGCCTTGTGCAACTAGGCACATAACTTGATATTGATTACTCTTTCTTGAATTCAATTTCTTAATGTTGTAAAGAAAGGAAAACAATAGTATATGGTTGATCACTTATCTAGCACCTAATTGAGAATTAGAAATAAAGGCATTGTGGATTATCATCTTGATACACACTTGTTTCACATATATCAAGATCAATACCTTTATAAGCCTACCTTACTCCTTATTGAGGTGATGATATCATAGAAGTGTTAGAAAAAGAAATACCTAATCGCCCACTAGAAAAGGCTCAATCTCACTAGCTTATTCTCAAAGCACAAACCTATAGCTAATTGTTAGACAATTGTACCATTTAGACCAAGATAGCTTGCTGAGAAGATGTGTTTATGAGCATGAGATGCATGAGCTCTTGAGAAAAGCACACATAAGAGTTGTAGGAGGACATTTTATGGAGACTTTATGATTCATAAAATCCTATAATGTTGAGATGCCAAGCTCAACATGAGTTGACATTCATCTACCTAGATGTTCATCTTTGGTATTCATATCACTAGCATGGTTGATACTTGTATATAAAACTACTTCCGGCGATACTTTACAGTTGGACGTGAGTAGTCTAACTATCCAAGTTCTGAGATATCTATCTAGTTATCTTGCTAATTAGCATGTTTACACTATGGACTACTTGTATATTATATACATTATATTTTCTCTTTGTCCTTGGTAGATTATTATATGGAGAAGAAAAAGAAAGATTAGGGTTTTCAAGTTCCTAGCTTGTGTGTATCCTTTGTTTGTTGTATGTCTTACAATGGCTACTTTGTAGAAGTTTTAAAGAGTTATGAAAGGCAAGCATATGGAAAGGATGCTTACCTTGGATGTAAATATGCATGAGCTAAATATTGTTATGTTTGCACAAAATGTAGGAGTTGTGGTTGATATTGACATTTGTTATAAATGTATTGGCCATGTAAATGTAATGCGGTTGAAGAATATGCAACAACATGAAATTTGGATAGACTTACCTGCGTTCGAAGTAGATGAAATGCAAAATGCTAGTGAAGCATATCAATGTGAAAAATACACAAGGCATACATTCCCTCATGATAAACATGTAAACATGCATTTACTTGATATTGTACATTTAGATATGTGGGATCCATGACAAGTATAGATCAATGTGGATGTATGTAAGTATTATGTAACCTTTATTGATGATCATACAAGGTATGGATGTGCTTTAGGACAAATAAAAGTCAGGTGTTCTCTCACTTTCAAGATTTTAAAAAACTAGTTGAGAAATAAACATATGCAAATTAAGTACCTGAGGTCAAATGGAGGGGGAGAATATCTCTCTAATGAATTTAGTAATTTTATGAAACAACATGGAATTCAAAGTTAGTCTACATGTAGATATACTTGTTATGTCCCCATTACTCAGTATACTATAATAAGAAAAATATATACATATTTTAATTTTAAAAAACAATGTGCATTTCTCAAAATAAGTTAATTTATGTATCAAATTTTTTGGAAAAGTGATTTCATTAATGGAATGTGAATACTTATCATATTTGCATATAAACACATGTATACTTAGGAAAATTTAACCCTTAATATTTAAATACAATAAAATTCATATATTTAAAATTGGATATTTAAACATTGAAGATTGAAAGAATTATCAGTATAAATGCATTTATCTCAAAACATTAGTCATCCTATCAATTAACAACACATAAATCCAATACTAAATGTTCAATAGGGATTATTCAAGACACATTGTAAAAGCACTCTTGAAACATGAGAAAAGAGAGAAGGAAAGAATAATTTTGGGTGGTAAATGTAAATTTACTTTCCTACAAAACTAGAGGAGACTAAAAACAAGCCAAAAACAAGAGGCATGCTTTTAGGAAGACACGCTCAACTAAGTTCCTTAAAAAAAGCTAAGAAAACTAAGGGAAAGGCGGAAAGTATGTTAGGCTCCTCTTTATTCTTCTATATAAATTCACTCCTTTAGGAAAAACCAATGGATTCTCTTTCCTTCAAATCACACAGAGCCCCTAGAGCACCTTGACCTTCTCAATAATTCTAGATACACTAACCACTCGAAGTATTACTGCTCATGTTGGTCGCAATCATCATCAACATCTTTGCACATTTGCACCTTGTTGTTGATCTCTCTCTCTTTTATTCTTGTAAACAGCAAGTGTTACATTACTTAAAGTATATTTACACTATCTTACACTCAAGCTCACTTATTATAAGCCATATTTTTGTTAACAAGCCCCAAAAGCCTTTGAAAGGTCCAAATAACACCAAATTGAACCAAGAAAGGTCATGGAGGTTATTGTAGCCTTCCTTTGCACAGTTGGTTAACAATAGACTTGGGTTTTAAGGTTCGTTCATGTGCACTCAAGAAACATATGTCTCGAGAGCTAGTTCTATGCCTTTTAAGGGGTGTAGAGAAGTTGTGCAAGTTCTTGCAAATAAAAAAGAGGTTGATGATCAAATGAGCCCAATTTTTTTGAGAAAGCTATTGGTCATGTGTATTGGGAGAAATCCATGGATGAAAAAATGGCTACAGAATGAATGTAAATCAAACTTGAAATTTGGTGTCATTACCTCGAGAAAAAAAGCTATAGTCTACAAGTGGATTTACAAAGTAAAATATAATGCAGATGGAAGTGTGAGTAGGTATAAAGCAAGATTGTCAGACTAATCATTGTAGTGGCAATAGCAAAAAGTTAGGTCTTGCATCACAAGATGTAAAGAATGTATTCTTGCATGGTGACTTGCAAGAAAAAGTGTATATGGAGTAGCCATAGGGTTATAAGAATATTGTTCACCTTGATTATGTGTGTAAGCTATGCAAATTATTGTATGAGCTGAAATAGGCACCAAGAATATGGCATGACAAACTAGCGTGGCATCTTATCTCTATTAGTTTCCATGTTGGAAATATAGATCACTTGCCTTATAGGAATTAGAGTGATAGGGGTATTGCTATGATTACCTTGTATATGGATGATTGGATTGTTGTGATTGACGATGTGCACAAGCTAGAGTATGTAAAGATTCTCCTTAATAAAAATCTTCACATGTAAGAATTGGGAGAGCTAAATTACATTCTTGGCATTGAGGTGATTAGGACATCTAAGGGGATATGGTTCTCACAAAGGCAATATATCTAGGATATACTAACGAAGTATGGTATGGCTTATTGCAAGCCAATGTCCATACCATTGGATCAAAATGTGAAGCTAAGTGTTGATGTGGGTGAAATACTAGAGGATCCCACAATATACACATGAAGATGGTGGGAGGTTTGATCTTTACTACTATCACCACACTAGATTATAACTACACAATTAATTTGGAGAGTCAATTTATGCAAGTTCCTTGTAAGCCTCATTTGGATAATGTGAGATGTGCCTTGCACTACCTTAAGGTAGGATTATATTATGGTATCTTTTATGAGGTTTTTCATTGGTATAATTATTTGGTTATATTGATGCAAATGGGGCAAGCAGTGTGTTTGGTAGGAATTTTGGTATGTATTTTATTTTGCGAGTGAGGTTGTGACTTGGAGCAATAAGAAACAATCCATTGTTGCATTATCAAGTATAGAGGCAAACTACAAATGTGCTTCTATGGTAGCATGTGCGGTGGTTTTACTACAAAAGCTACTTGATAATTTGGGGATATAGATAGACATGAGAATTGTCATTTATTGTTACAACATGAGCAACATATAGTTGATGAGGAACCCAATATTTCATGCATACATGAAACACAATGGGATTCATTACCATTAGAAGGGGACTTGGTAGGTCACATTGATTTCACATGTGTGAAGCATAGAGGAGTAGATTACAAATATATTCACCAGGCCCGATGAGTAGAAAAGCTTTGACAATTTCAAAACTTACATGGAGTACAAGTCATAATGTTGAGCTTGAGAGGGAGTGTTGAGATGTCAAGCTCAAGTCGAGACTTAGGTATCTACATCAACTTTTCTACATTCATCACTTGCACAGTTAGTACTTACATCAACATATTCTTTTAATGATACTTTATAGTAGGACATTAGTTATTTCACGTATTCGAGTTACAAGATATCAATCTAGTCATCTTACTCATTAGTGTGTTCACACTACAACATGTTTGTATATTATATATACTATTATTTCATTATTCTTGGTAGAATATTATAGTGAAGGAGAAGAAAAATAAGAAAGATTAGGGTTTTTAGCTTCCTACCTTCGACTAAAATGTGTGTGTGTGTGTGTGTGTGCATGTGCATGGGTGGGTGGGTGTGTGTGTGTGTGTCTCAACATCACCATAGCCTAATGTGTGTGTGTGTGTGTGTGTAGCTTAGCATAAATCGCCACAACCTACCCTCTCTCTCTCTCTCTCCCCTCTCTCTCTCTCTCTCTCTCTCTCTCTCTCTCTCTCTCTCTCTCTCTCTCTCTCTCTCTCTCTCTCTCTCTCTCTCTCTCTCTCTCTCTCTCTCATAACTTTTTAGAAATTGCCACAACCTACCGTCTCTTTCCCTCCCTCTCTCTATAATTTTAGCCCATAGTGCGTGATGAGTTAGAGAAGGAAGAGGTTGTGGATGTAGATGCGCGCTGGTGTAGACAATCTGAGGATACAGACATTAACGCTCATGGACGTGCTTTGATGGATATGGTTAATGGTTTGCACATGCCGCTATTGAATGGTATGAATTGTTTCCCCGATAATGAAGGATACATGTGCTAATGAGCTAGTGGAGGTTCCAGTGTGGTAGACTATACAATGGTACACATGTTTATGCATGATCAAAGAGTTCTGGTTAGGTGAAAAACATCCAGAATTGGATCATATAGCTTTGGGCTTGAAACTTGATATTTTCCACCATGTAGGACATGCAGGGGACACAGTAGGTATTGGTGCATTCCATATTGATGTAGACAAGAAACAAGCATATGCAGGTCACCTGGATAGTCTTATGAGCAATCTTACTAGGAGCACATGGGCTGATCTGAGAGATGCAATGTTAAATACGACTATAGAGGCTTTTGGGAAACCAAAGAGCAGTCACAAAAATGTCAAAGGATTGCCATGCAAGAAATGGTTTCATGATGAATGTAAGGCTACACGTAGAAAGTTGAAAATCCTCCCCAAGGGACACGAATGAAGTGAGGCAAAAAAACAATATATGCTCTCACATGTAAAAAGCGATGATGATATGTAGTGGCCAAAGAAAGTGAAGATGCTAGAGAGTTTGAGAAATGTCCAAGGCAAGCATGGAGAAAATTGCAAACCAAACAGTCAAATGTTATGGGGGATTTTACAGATGCTGACATGCTATCATATGTTATAGAACTTTGCATGCATAAAGGGGTACATCCCATCAAATGTGATGTACATATGCAGCCATTTAGTGCTCTGTTCACTTTAGAAACATTGGAGGCAGCCCTCAATAAGATCGCTAATGGAAAAGCATGTGACACTTTGCAGTTGAATGAGGAGATGTTGAAATGGACAACAAAGGAGATGAGACTGTTTATGTTGCATGTGATACATCATGCTTTTGCATATGATTTTCCCCAAGAATGGTAGGAGAATTGGATACAACCGTTGTATAAGGGAGGAGATCACAATTTGCTCACAAACTACCGCACGATTATGGTCAGTTCAACCATGGCAAAGCTATTCAACACTACCCTAGAGATGCAATTGAGTAAATGGGAAGAAAGTAATAACAAACGAGCTTATGGACAAGTAGGTTTTTGCCCTGGTCATAACACCATAGACCATTTGGTTACTTTACGTGTGCTTATGGATGAGAGTTAGCTTGAGGGAGCAACCTTGTATTGCTGTTTTGTGGATTTTAAGAAGGCTTTTGACACCATACCAAGGGTTGGCTTATGGCAACAAATGCAAGAATTAGGGGTCCCAAATGATCTATGCATGGGAATTTACAGGATATATCAACGAGTGGTGTGCCGCCTCAAAGGTTGCAATGAGTTGTCACAAGTATTTGAGAGTAATATAGGAGTCAACAAACAAGGTTTCCCACTCTCCCCTACATTATTTGGTTTATGCATTGATAAGCTAGATAAAATATTTCTCATGGCTATGAATGAAGAGGAAGCCAAAAGCCCGCATATTGGTATATTTTCCATCTTGCTCTTGCTTTATGCCGATGATGTGGTCTTCTTTACATATACTGGGGAACGTATGCAGCAATCCATGGGGATTTTTGAACGGTTTTGTCAATATAGTGGTTTGAAAGTGGATGTATAAAAAACAAAGCTAATGGATGTGTGCACTGAGTAATCAAAGATCCCGCCAAAAGTACATTATGTGCGGGACAGTCAATAGAGATAGTATCTACTTTCAAATACTTGGGGATTGAGATACCTGCAGACCACAAATGGCATGCATGTTTGGAGCAACGATTAGCAGTAGGGAAAAGCAAGTATTATCACTTTGAAAATGACTGCAGCCATATATATACACTGTATGATTTTTGATGCATATGTTCTACACAGATGGTATTATATGGAGTGGAAGTGTGGGGGGGGAGCATCTCCTCATCTGCATGGAAGGACATTGAGAAGCTGCAAAAAGCTTTTATTTGTAGACATTTGAGCATCAAAAACACCACACCATATGTACTTATGCTTTTGGAAACTGCCCATCGGCCAATTGAGGTACATGCTATGATTTGAGTACTAAGATATGCCACCCGATTATGTCAAATGGATGCCAGTAGACTCCCCAAACAGGCATGGGATGCTAGCACATGCCTATAGAAAATGTGGAAAAGTAAATTACTTTCAAGAGGATGGGTGCTAGATATGTGAAAATGGTTTAAAGGGTGGGGAGTGGATAGATATCTAGATATGGCATCCGAAGATACATGCATGGTCACATTTCAATCAGACTTCTTACGAGTGTATCAAGAAAACCATCAAAGCAAGGGAGCAAATGGCAAATGTTGGGAATCCTACATGTAGGCAGAGTCACACATGCAGCCATACATAGCCAACCTGCTCTTAGTGGTATTTAGATAGAGTATTGTAGGACTTGGAACTCAATCACACACTTTATTGATCGAGACAGGTGCATGGAGTGGATAGGCAAGAGAGACGAGATTATGTAAGGTGTGGACTACAGAGTGTTGAATCAAAGGAGCACATGATTATGACATGCCCAGCATATGCACACATACGGATTGACTTTGATATTCCTTTACACGGGCCACTTCACAAGTTTCTGACCACTATTCCTATATTGAAGTTAGGGGCTCTCATCACGTGCATGTTACTCTTTCAGGAGAACCATGTTGCATAGATTGTTCTTTCACCGTAGCTACCCTTTTCTACCATGGGGGAGAGGAATCATTGTATATCTGGAAAGGTCCCATGGGTCATAATTTGGCCTTTCGTGGACGATAATAAACTACTCTACTCTCTCTCTCTCTCTCTCTCTCCCCCTCCCTCCCTCTCTCTCTCTCTCTCTCTCTCTCTCTCTCTCTCTCTCTCTCTCTCTCTCTCTCTCTCTCTCTCTCTCTCTCTCTCTCTCTCTCTCTCTCTCTCTCTCTCTCTCTCTCTCTCTCTCTCTCTCTCTCTCTCTCTCTCTCTCTCTCTCTCTCTCTCTCTCTCTCTCTCTCTCTCTCTCTCTCTCTCTCTCTCTCTCTCTCTGTGGCAATGGAGAATCCTGGTTTACATTGCTCCTTGAGCTTTGATGACTATGAGACACTATCTTTGCATACCATGGACTTTGGGACATGATGCCACAAAATCTGCCACAACCCCTACTTGCATGCCAACATTGCTCACAAACTAAGCTTACATCCATGGCTATTCGGCCACAAAGAGGCACAAACAAAAAAGCAAAGAAAGGGATCATGACATTAATGTGAGACAAGTAAAAACCAAGTCAAGAAAGAATATTTTCTTAGCAATGGCATAGTGTTGGCATAAGCAAACTCAAGTCTCCCAATGAGTGAGCAAAAGGAATTATTCTAGCAATTACTACACAATCAGACATTTTCAAAGTTGCAAACTGCGGATATCCAACCCAGTCTTGTCTATAGCATCCATAACACATTGATGCAACCCAAGGTTCATTTCTAGGTAAGTGAGTTTTTTATGAAGACGACCTCTTTGAGTAAAGTCCTAAATATTGCAAGTAGAATAACAATAGTGAATTAATCTACTATTACTAGTGTATTAATAAGTATTCATCAAAGGAAAATACTGGTGGTAACTTCTCAAATATACATGAAAGGTGAGAATTAAGTGTTTCCATTTAGTGCTTATCAAAGATCAGTGGATTGATACAATCTTATCATCTTCAAAACAAGGGACTTTCTTTATGCATTCTAGACATCGAACACTAGAGTTTCTCCTAACAAGGACATATGTAAGATAAGAATTGAATAAAAGAGTGTTGTGAAACATGTAATGCATTTGATAGATGACTCTTAGATAATCTCATTTCCTTGTTATCATAATTTGTGAGGTGTACTAGTTTGGGTGTTATTGTAGAAGGTCTAATATAGAAGATGTTTCGTATAACCTTTTGGTATTTTGCTACCCCACAGAGGTTTCATTACAATATGAGACATTTCTAGATTTGGTACTTGTTGAATTATTCACAATACCAAAAGTACCAAATTTGAGACTTCATAGAAGCCTAGGTACTATTGATCTTCTATCCAATTTAGTACTTTGATGATGATAGGCACTTCTAATACCAAAAGTACAAAATTTAAAACTTTACAAAGACCTAGGTACTATTTGTGTTATGCTAAATTTGATTCTTGGAAAAAAAGCACTTACAATACCAAAAGTACCAAATTGGAAGCTTGACAAAGGCTTAGGTGTTACTAGTATTGTATCAAATTTGGTACTTTCTTAGAGGACATAAACATAGAGTACCAAAAGTACCAAATTGGATACTTTACGAAGGTCTAGGTACCATTCATAATCTTCTAAGTTGGTATTTCTTAAGACCAAAAGCTTCAAATCAAAGGCCAAAGTACTATTCATGAAGTACCAAAGTTGCTGCTTTTTAGGACTGCATACATGTACCATACAAAAAGTATAGAATTTACTACTTACAAAGGCCTAGGTACTACTCATAAAGTACCAAGTTTGATACTTTCTTAGCATATATCATATCAAAAATGTCAAATTTGATTCTTTATGAATAGTACCAAAATACACATAGTACTATTGGCATTGTAAAGTACCAAAAGGCACATAGAATACCAAAAAATATCATTGGTATCATGTGTACCAAGTCCTACACTGATTTACCTAATTTAGTATATAGCAATGGTCTATAGAATACGAAAAGTACCATGTACAATATCAAGTCTATACAGTAGGTTCTAAAGCACAATATTATTTCATGTACAAAATTGGAAGCTTCTAACCTAGACATTAGGGGGAATGTGGACTCAAAAAAGAGCTTCGTAAGAAATTGAATAGGAATACTTAATCTTAGATAAGACCCTCTTCAATGGTAGTCATAAAAAATTTCACAAAAAATAGATTTCTTTTTTTCAAAAGGTACCCAATCATATTGCAAGTTGAATTACTCATTTTCTATACACTTTTTTCCATTGAAGGCCCTCAAAATCAACTCATATTTTTCAATACCCATACATGTGGTACTTGGGACCATGCAAAGGCAGTTACATACCTACTTTATGCTCCACTAATCCTCCTAATTGTCACATCAACAAGGCAGATTAATTTTGATCCCAAAAAGTTACTTTTTCTCTTCCTTCTCAAAACACAGGCTTTTCCATCTCTAGTGGTGCCTAACCAAATTATATATGCATCTAAGCATTTTTCATGCACTCTTTTGTCCTTTATCCCTTACCAATCAGTACTATTCCATAAAAATTTAATCTACTCAATTTCCTATTGTAATGAATGAAGCTGAGAGGAGATAGGAGAAGAGTTGAAGACAGAGAAAGAGAACAAGAAGAAAAGAAAAGAAGACTAGAAGAGGAGAGAGAAAGATAGAAAAGAGAAGAGAAGGAAGGAGGAAGCCATGGAAGTTGAAGATGAAGGTGAAGATTATATTCTTGATAACAATTGGTTGCCCTAATTTGGGACCCTTACACCTATTACTCACCCTGCTTATGGGATTTTGGACATCTCTTCCTAGATCATGCATCATTGTCTATCTCTTATACAAAGCAACTTATGGGCGAGCCTCTTTTGGGCACACATCCAGCCTCTACGAACATTCATGTTAAGTATCATTTGCTATTCTCAACACAAGTAGCATTCCAAAATGAGTGAGATTATCTTTATCAAGTGATTTGGTAAAGATGTCCGCCACTTGGTCTTTAGTCTTTACATGAATGAGGTCTATCTTGCCTCCAAACACCATCTCCTTGATGAAATGGTAATGTACCTCTATGCGCTTTAACCTAGCATGATAAAGTGGATTGCTTGCTAGGAGCACACTGCTCATGTTATCACAATAGAGCTTGACTGGTTTTTCCACATAAATCCCTAAGTCATCCATCAACTTAACCAACCAAGCAGCCTCACATGCAGCTAATTATGTACCTTTGTATTCTGCTTCTATACTTGAAAGAGCCAAAATAGGTTGTTTCTTACTATTCCAACTAATCATGCTTCTTCCAAAACCAAATGCATATCCAATGGTTGATCTTTTTCCATACACATAGCTAGCCCAATTTGCATCAATATAACCTATAAGCCCAACAAGCTTACCATGCTCATAGAACAACCCATAGGGCAATGTACCCTTCACATATCTCAAGATCCTTCTCACAACATCTAGGTGAGGCTTCCTTAGCTGCTACATATTGATCAACCCAACTACATAACTCAAGTCTAGTCTAGTGATAGTAAGATAGATTAGACTATCAACCATCTATTTATACATAATCACATTCTCTATCACATTTCCTGTATCAACAGCCAACTTTACATTCTATTCCAATGGTGTATCCATTGGTTTGCATTCCAGCATGCCATACTTCTCCAACATATTCTATTGTTAACCCCAACACGAAGAAAGCAAAAAGAAGTGGAAAAGACGCAGGGCAAAGGCGGAAAAAGGTAGCCCGACTGAAGAAAGAAAAGGAGAAAAGGCCAAAAGCGCAAGGGCAACCTTAAAAGTCCAAGGCAAAGGCTATGTGAGAGGTAGCCATTAGTGCTCGGCTTGGAACGCTTGAAACAATAAGCGGTCCGAGGGTCTTGGCGGTTGAGCGAAAGCTCCCACATTTTGGTTCCATTGCCGGGACCAACGGATTCAAGCCTTGAGCGCTTGCGCGCTTCGAATCGAGCATCAAAGTAAGGGCTTTCCCCCGAACCGGTGCTTGAGGTAGATAGGTAGGAAGCGAGGGGGTTGAAGATGGTATTCGATCTCCTTGGCAAGTAGGTTTTTTGCTTTCTGAGATTTATGTTGTGGAATGGAGTAGTATAGGTATTTATTTTGTGATTTGGATGCATTTAGGGTAGGAAAAAACAAAGAAAAAGAAGAAAAAAATAGGCAAACAATAGGGTTTTCTGTTGCTATATAACAGGCTAAAACAGGGAAATAGGGGACTAGATTCAAGTTTCTGGGTAGGATAGGGACAGGAAACTAGCTGTAAGGTTCTGCAGTGTTGGGAAAGGACCTTAAGAGGCCTGGGAGGCCAGGACAGACCTCATTTCCTTGGTTTGCCTTGTGTATGTGAGAGAGAGAGAGAGAGAACTTCTGATTCATAGGACGAGGAAGCGCTGCCCCGATTTCTAGGCGTCGGTGATTTGTGTTGCTCCAGGTGAGTCTGGTGTTTTCCAACAAGTGCCCTGATCAGATCTAGAAAGTCTGTGGTGATTGTGTGCACCAGACAGTGAGGAGGGGTCAAACGCGTGGGAATCGCGCCCGCCGCCGACGCACTCGGACCAACTCGCAGTGGTCCGATTCCGAGAATCAGACCACCCGAGTTCTGGAGTCAGACCATCCGATTTCCAGAATCGGACCGCCCGACTGAGAGTGAGTCGGACCAGTCTGGTTCAATTCCCAGAATCGGACTAGCTCGGAATCGGACGTGCCACGTGGCACTCGAACCAACCTGTCCGATTTTGAGAATCGGACGCTCGGACCAATCCGTCCGACTCGGACACTCGAACAAGTCCATAATCGGACCATTCACAATCAGACCAGGCCGTCCGAGTCCCAGACTCGGATCAGCCAGAATCGGACCACCCTGTCCGATCCGATTCCCAGAATCGGACCACTTTTTTATCCGACTTCTAGAATCAGACGCGACCAAAAATCGGACCACTGGTCCGATCGGACCCACCCAAGATCGACATCCGATTCTGATAATCGGACTCTTGAAAATTGGACATCTGAGAATCGGACAAAAAAAAACTATCAGAATCGGACACGGGTCTAGAACACAAATTCTGATACATCTAAACCCCGAGATTGACCTCTAAGGCTATGTAGAGCTGAAGGCACATCACAGTTCCATAACCAGGCTAAAATTTAGAGCACGTAGGTCAAAATTTGGCTATAACCGGTCCTCCAAATTGCATATGGCGTCTACCATAACGGCCCTGCGGGCCAGGGGGACCACCCCCCCGGACCGCCGGAGAGGGGGCTCTGCCCCCTCCACACCTCCCCCAAGAAGGTTGGAGAGAAAACACGCGCAGTGACAGGTCTTCCAAATTGGACCCTAGTGAAGCAATGGCTCTGCACCAGCATGGAGTCTCACTTGCAATAGAGCATCCAAAAGCCCATACCCGAACAGAGAAAAACAGAGACCCTAGAACCTCAATGGGCCAATCTAGCCATCAAGGGCAAAAAGGCCACACCACAAGTACACACGTACATTGTGATCAAACCATGTCTAGTCAGAGCAAAATGCAACTTCAGCAAGCTACAAATGCGAAGATGACTAGACATGACACTCTTGACGAGAGATGTACCTTGAATAGCACTGCACTGACGATCCAAGACAGCAATGGAGAATCCACATCTGGTCGTGCAGTCGAGAACTCAAGGGCATCTGTCAGAAGGCTTAAATTTACAAGCCAGGACCCGGAAGATGAAGACATAGTGCCACCTGCTTATCTTAGGGTCAAACTCACCGCAAAAAGAGAGCATACTATCGATGCTCTAATTGATGAAGGAGCAAATTTTAACATCTTGACCTATGAATCATGGACCCTACTAGGCCAACCAGAGCTCACACCGACTAGTGCAACTCTTAGCCCTTATGGGGGACACCCACAAGCACTCATAGGGAAGTGCACTCATAGGGAAGCTTGCCTATCCTATTTCATGTTCCTCCAAAAAGTGCTAGCTGCAGGAAGGAAACCCTCCTAGGAAGACCCTTCAAAAGGGCGACCAAATGTGAGGCTGACTATGTAGCACAGAGGATACACCTGACACTACCGGGTGTGAGGATAGTCACCACCTTTGGCAAGGGTGATCTCATCGAACCTCAAGGGAAAGGCAAGGAAAGTGATGACATAACAGTCAAGCCTACAAACGAGGGCAAGGACTTGTTGGAAGAGTTGATACAAGCACAGGTCGAACAACGAGAACCAGTGAGTGAGGCCATGCCGGAAACAAGAAGGTCAAGAGACAAGGCCAAGGACAGGGTTTGGACTCACAAATATTGTAGAAGACCACGAAAGAAGCCCAAGCCTTATAGGCGAAGGCATCGATGGAGAGCTAGCACAACGCCATGATGGATATCCAAAGTGTTGCTTCGTGCTCAAGGGTATTATGCAGGCAACCGATGGATTTGGGTGCCAAAACCCCTTTCCAAACCTCCCTGGTCGACTGAAGGCCAGAGTGCATCAAAAGCAATGAAGCACAAGAGGAAATCTAAGAGAAACTCTAGGTCTCGAGGCAAGAAACTAGACATGATTGTTCGAAAGAAAGAGCCTCAGCCTAGCATGCTAAATAGGCAGATGTCATGTGTAGCCATTGAGAATGCACAAAAATCATTAGTGCCCAATGAGCCTTTGATTTCCCAAGGGGAGAACAAACATCATAGGCACAACATTGCTCATGGCAAGCCTACTCACTCAACAAAGCAAAGGGCACAATCGTCTAATAGCCTTGAGAAAATCATTCAGCTAGTGCCACATCCACCTAGGAGTCCTAGATCTCCTACGCCCTCTTCTCCCAAACAGACACATGAAGCACTACAGCAGTTGTCAAGGGCGACTGCTCAATTCCAATCTCTATCTCCATCTAAGCTTCCAACCGTCAAAGAGGTGGGACATGATGCCATCTGTAGCTCTCGACCCAAGGATATGCCTGAGCCACCTAATGCGACTAGATCAGCTCATGTTCGATCTACACAAATGAGTGCTCAAGGGCCAACAAAAGACACAACCACTTCTGATCGCCCTAGGGACTTAACACCACAATCCACCAAGGGTAGCCAGCCCACTGAACTAGTTGCTACTACTTCCAATCAGGGATCACAGCAGTCACAGCCCTTGGCCGTGACAATGCCCCTTGTGGAACGTGTCCTTAGAAATTTACCTGTAGAGGAGGTGTCACAACCAACTTCCTCGACAACTCCAGCACCTTCAAAGTGCCTAAAGCCTAGGACGGGGGAGTTAAATGCAAGGGAGTGGGTTGAAAATCTAGACTCTCCGAAAAGAGCGGCAGTTGTGCCCTCACAACCGGGCAAAGCTATTCAGCAAACCATGGCTATGTCCCATAAGGACACACTAGAGAAGGGAAATGCTGAGGCCCGACCAAGCACATCAACGGTCGATATAGCCCAGGGTCCTGAGTCATTGAGAGAGGCACCTTCATTGACCAAGAAAAAGAGGAGAAAGCAGAGAAAACAACAACAGCTGCAGGTGGTTGTGGACCCCAAGAACATTGAGACGAAGGGCGCTGGAGAGCTGATGAATAAAGCATCGATTCCATCCACCAATGAACCCACTGATGCCTCTCCTAATAGCGGTGAAACCTCAGACACATCTGTGTGTTCTGAAAAACCAAAGCAACCATTGCCACCAACAATTGCTTGCAACACTCTATCCACTGACAATAGAACTCACATTGATCAATCAAGAGTGGATGCAATGCTGTCACAACAGGGTGACAAATCTATACTAGTCACATCCGAGAAGAACCATGACGAAATAACAGCAAAACCTCAGGAGAAACGTGAGAACCCCAAGAGCATAAGAAAACCTAGCATGGACCAATCTTGCTCATCTAGGCCTGAGCCCCCAGCCATGCTAAAGCCTAAGGAAACTCTTAGAACTTTGCATGAGATAGCAACCGAGCAAGCCCTCGTTGAACATAGAAGTGTCACAGAATGCTTAACTGAGTTGGAGGCTAAGCTCAAAGTGGTCGCACGTGTCTACGTCCTTGCGGACGTGGGCACGATCCCCAAGGAGCAACTTGGAGATTACTTGACCTTTCCTCTATCATGGGAAGAACAAGAACATCTTAACGGGCACTACGATAGGCTCCTGCATGAACAGATGCGACTCATTCCTGACGAGGAGGCTGACGAACTACGCTTAACCGTCACGTTCAATGAAGTGCTCTGCCGACCGAATCTCGTAGACATAGAGCTACTAAAGCGACTGTCAGCAGGCCAGAGTCAATTTGAGCAGCGTTGGTGCGAAAGCCGCGTTGTAATGGCCGAACTAGGGGCTCAAATCATGACAGTCTCTGAGGAGCGATTGGCCAAATGGCGATCCCAAAGGGACCCAACCTATGTGGCACCAACGTCCCTTCGAGTACTCACTGACATTTGGGGTACGAACTTAGCTGGGACTAGGCTTCAGGACCCTTTGATTGATAAGGTTCTCACTGAGGAGGAGTTACATATTGCCAGTAGACTCGGTCAAGGTTCCATGCTACTTGACGTGGCAAAATATCTATCAGTATTAAGTCAGCTGCCACGAATACTAGATGCGTGTGCCACGCTCCGGTACAACCCCGAGTTCTACACTTGGTTCTTATCCTCGTGATGTGACATGGATTCATAGATATGTATATAAATAAACACTGATTTTTGTGTCACCATGTATAAACAATATCAACACACACAAAGCAATGATAGTCTAGCGCAGGGAGAAGAGTCAGGTTGGACAGGCTAAGCTCCTCAGGTCCTCCTCTCATCACACTTTTGAAAGTCGTGTGACCAGCCCCACCTCCAAGTGAAGGGCATGCAACCCATATTGCCACCATAGGAGGCCTTGACCAACAACTCTGATGGTGTAGACAGGGTGTAGTCCCTTCCTATGCACCTTCTTCCCTTTTTGGTCTATCCTTACGAGGATGTACCCTGTCCCACTCCACGACAACCAGTCCATGCGACTTAGCATAAACTAATATCCGCTAATGACTGGAGGCTACGCAAACTCAGCATGGGAGCCATTCCTCTACAACAAACACCGCATACCTCACCCCCCCTTCTTGTCATATGCGCTTCATAAACCACACTAAAATCCCTTCTGTGCAAACAATTGTATCCTGTACCAAGGCCTAAACCCTTGGATTGCGTCTTGCAGGTTTCCTTTCGCGGCGGAACGCATGGAGGAACATGGAGATCTAGCATGCAAAGACGCTCTCCGCAGAAGGCGGGAGCATGTGGCACGCGCCCCTCCACCGGAGCGCTATGTGCCCACCATCAAGAGGTATGCCAAGAAGCGAGGCCCTAAGCGACATTGCCTAGGGCAAAGGCCGAAGAATCCTCGAGTCAAGAAAGTCGAGACTCGAAACACACAACAGGTGGCAGCACTAGTAGTACGCACTCCCAGCTCCCGCTCGGGCCCCAGATGCTCAAAGGCAGAAAGGGCAGCTCGGGAAAGAGAAGAATTTAACGAATTATTTAAAGATATTCTGGAGATGGTAGCGGCCCGGGATTACACCATTCATGTCCCGGCCGACATGTTCCCTGCTCACCCCCACGGGAGTCCCACACCAACAGAGCCCTAATCACCCGGCCATCCAGACTCACCCCACCTCGTACAAATCGAGTAGCCCATAATGCATAAGGGGCTTATCAAATGATAACTAGCCAGGACTTTTTGTTTTTAAATGGTTAAGTGTTCCCGACTTGTTAAGTGTTGACATGTTCCTGACTTGTATGAACTTATCATATCTGCGTTTAATATATGCTACGCCTTTAGCAAAAGAAAAAGCTAATCAAGCGCAGGTGATAAATGTCTAGTCAACACCATAGAATTCAAATAAGTGATGTCTCCTTGCATTGCACTGGTTTATTATAGTTGCGGCATACACAATGCATATGCTCTCATGAAGCGACAAGTGGATGCAGGATAATGCAGGTCCTTGTGCGAAAATGCTCAATGCTCAATCACCACAAAACCCACAACCCCACAACGAGCCACGGCAAAGCCACGCTGCCCAAAGCACCCTTGCCAATCGCCCACATTGCATGGCCCACAAAACATTCCTGGGCCACACCCCCTTTCTGGGTCAAGCTCTATAGTTGGCTCACGGCAGTCGTTACCTCAATTGTACCCACCTTGCATGTGCCGCAAGGAGGGTTGCAATATCTCAAGTGTATCTCCCCCTTTTGCCAACTGCTTCTCTAACAACGAGGCTAGGGCACCATCATCATTGTACTATTCATTTTCTGAGCCTTCGAAGCTTGACATTTTCCAACCCATTGAAAGGCTGATAGCCTCAATATATTGTAATGGTTATACTCAAGCAAAAAAAAAAACAAAAAAAAGAAAAGAAAAGAAAAGAAAAGAAAAAAAAAATGAATGGAAAAATAAGAAGCACCCACGATCATAGCACAGCACCTAGGGGTCCTCAAATTAGGTACGTCTGGTGACCTTGGTCGACCGGCTTCGTCCCTAGTCCCCTAGCCCCTTAGAATCACCCACAATTGTTCAGGGCACATCAAGGGCAGGACATACCTGGAAAGCTTGTCTCACCTAGGGTTAGACCTGTCACCCTGACCCACTTGCACAATTTTCTTTTACACTCTGCCTTAGTACCATTGCAATCAGTGGTGATAAGCACCGCACGATTGGCCATGAAAAGTACACCGTACTCATCAAGCAAGTCCAATAGTTTCCAGCTACTACTGAAAGTGCGGTGTCCTGGTATTCCATTATGCTACATCGTGTAGTCACAATGCAAAGGATGTCTCATCTGCCTTCACGCGTACTCCTTCTCCACATGGACAACTTTGCTTCATCCACGAATTGTTATGAGAAACTAGCCCACGGTTTTCTAACTATGTAATATCTAAGTATGCACGAGCACTCACATAATATTTGCACCAAAGTATATCCACAGTTTGGGTCCTCAAGTGTAGGACAATACTCTAGGCTTGCTTAGCATTCGACCTGTCTCCCAAACTAATCAAAATATGTCTTGTGCACGATGAGAAGCCTAGCACTACCCCTTAAGGAGAGATCACAGGTGAGGTTTTCCAATTGCAGGTATAAGGTGTTGTTTACTCTTCATCAACACTCAACTTTGATACTTGTCCCTTACCATCCAACAAGCCCGCAAGGAATCGTCATGTGCAGAATCCCCAACAAACCAACACTCGTGCTGTCCATCAATGCAATCCCCAACATAGCATAGCCCTACCACCAACTCCAACAACCTTCCACCTACCACTTTGGCCACCAACAGGCCCCCACGACCTTCTGCCACACCACCACCAACACTCCTCCACGGAAACCACAGGCGTCCTTGTCACCCACATCTTCGGTGCATGCTACAGCCTGCTACCTACGACGGTGAGTGCCATGGGACTGGCACTCGTCTAGGAGGGGGGTAATGTTAACCCCAACACGAAGAAAGCAAAAAGAAGTGGAAAAGATGCAGGGCAAAGGCAGAAAAAGGTACCCCGACTGAAGAAAGAAAAGGAGAAAAGGCCAAAAGCGCAAGGGCAACCTTAAAAGTCCAAGGCAAAGGCAAAAGGGAAAAGGGAAAAGGCGCATTTTAAAATAAAAAGGCGCACCCTGAAATCTTGTAAAAGAGCGTCGGGCTCTCACCCGTGCAATTTGTAAAGGTAGATGGGCGATGGAAAGGAAGCTAGGAAGATAGAAGGACAATGGGAAAAAGGGCCTAACCGGCCATGTAAAAAGGGAAAAAGGGGATGACCGCCCAAAAGGGATTTAGGGTTTTGTATATAAAGTTGAAAAGTGAATGAGAAGCTCATTCTTGTGTGTGGCCAAAAGTAGCTCTCCTCTTCTTCTTCTTCTTCTTCTTCTTGCTTGCTTGAGCTTATGCTTGAGAGAGGGAGTGTGAGAGTGTGAGGGAGCGAGTGTGTGAGGGTGAGGGACCGAGGAGGAGAAGCTCTCCATCTTCTCCTCTCTTCTTCTCTTCTCTTCTCTTGTCTTGTCTTGCTCGCGGCAATGGAGCTTGGAGCGTGGAGCTTGAGGATGGAGCTTGCTTGAAGCTTGCACTTGGATCGTGGAGCTACCGGAGTGCGCGGGAGAGGAGGTAACTCGAACGGCATGGAGGTAAGCTCACTACACCCGTAGATATGGATGGCGCGTCGGCTATGTGAGAGGTAGCCATTAGTGCTCGGCTTGGAACGCTTGAAACAATAAGCGGTCCGAGGGTCTTGGCGGTTGAGCGAAAGCTCCCACATCTATGCATATTGTTTCAGTAGCATCTAAACCCCATGAGATGTATGCATAACTTCAATCCCTAAGAAAAATTTTAGCTCCCCTAAGTCTATAATCCAAAATTATTTTGGCAACATGGCTTTTATGTCATCAATACCCTATATTTCATCACTTGTGATCATCAAATCATCTACTACATATTGTGTCTCTGTTTTTTTAGTAAATAAATTGTGATTAACTTCTTCCATCTAATATCCACCAAGTGTCTGCAAAGTAGGAACTAACCCTTGCATTCCATGCCTGTGGAGCTTGCTTCAAGCCATATAATGCTTTCTTCAATCTACATACATATGATTGTGCCTCCAACACAAACTCGAAGGAGTCCTCTTAGTAGTCGATTGAAATTCATATCCATGCACATCACCATCTAGTCTCCCCATGGAAAACCTAGGACTTAGTTGAACATGGGAATCTTAGTTCTACTTCACAGGGGAAGTGTGGACAAGTCACCTCTAACAACAATCTAATGCCCACCTAAGAAAGACCACTTTGTAACTTTGGTCAAAGAGAGTGAGAGATGGGGAAAGTCTAACTCGATCCCCCTATCCATAAGGTAAAATCTCAGCTCCGACCCTCTAAAATAGTGTTAAACTTGATAACTAATCCTACTGATATTGGGAGGGTCACAATTAAATCGTCTCTATCTAGTGTTGGAAAATTATCCAACTTATCGGGTCCACCCAGCCATAGACGTTCGATCGTCAAGGTTGAAGCCTTCCACTTTCCTCGATTGGGTTTGCTTTAGTTTTCTAATTAGCAAAGCATACTACCACGTTGTTTGGACATATTTTTAAAAATAGCTTCCTTTTATTTCTCGATTAAACTAGGTTTGTTAAACTCAATCTTTAGTACATAACAAACAATTTGGAAATCAAATACTTTATTTCATAATAACAAGCAGAACCATCGCTCCGCAGAGTGGTACAAAACCGTCTTTCCACCAAAAGACATTGTCCAGTCTAGGATGGGATCTTCCAATCTCGTAGGATTGGGTTGTATGTGATTGCACTCCATCTGCTCAGTAGGGAATTTACTAGCTTAGATCCCCTCTAAGCTTCCTTGAGCCTTAGGAGCCGTCCTACATATAGCAAGGGCACTTATTACTTGGCCCTTTTTGCCCTCTCAGGTTCTCGAGTGATCAAAAACCAAAAAGACCTACCTCCCTCGCCGAGCGCATAGGACCCCCACTCACAAGTGAGTTTTTCCACACTCCACAAAGTGTTAGGGAGCATTGGGTTGGAGACCCCAACATCCCGAACCACCACAATCCACCGGTTGTTACGAGCATGGAATCATAAGAGACATAATTCATCATTCACAAATCCAAAAGCAACCATAACCATAAAACATTTTTAACACACTTGTAAATGTATGTGATGCATAGAATCTATCCCCCTCATCAATTCCAATGTTCTTTCCTAAAAATTTATTGATAATACTAACATGTGTAAGTTTAAGTATGTTCTAACTAATCGTAATCTATGTAACAGACTTATCATATGGGCTTTTCTAACATTACTAACTTATCCCTCATTTTATCGTAAGATGCAAAAAAGCAATAACATAAAATAGACAAATTAGGAAGATGTAGAGTTAATGGCTTAAAAGTAATCCTTTTCTTATGTACTAAACCTAATTATCTCCATTCGGCCATCCATCGTGATTAGCAGGTTCAATGGATTCGGGGGTACTTCCTCATGTTGGGGAGCTCTCCAAGCATGACTTCTCTCAGCATCTCGACATCTCTTGGGATCCATGGAAGAAGCTTGATGGATTTGAGAAGCACTTCCACATAGGTATGGAGAGAGAGAGGCTCGGCTAATTACAGTAGAGCTTTGTCGCATCAGCAGTAGAGAGACTTTTGCATGGGTTTTTTTTTTTCTGATGTGAAGCTCTATCCCTATTTATATAGTAATCGGGGGGAAGGTAAAAGAGAAAACACTTGCTTTTAGCATTTTCGATTATATAATCAATTATGTGAGAGAGGGGCTTTGTTTTTGGAACGTAGCATGGAGATAAAGAATTTATGAATATATGGCGAGCACCACATGTCGCGTCGTCGGCGCGGGTGGGCATCACTCCAAGGCTCAGAGACCAAGGAGGCAACCAAGGCATAGACCTTGGCATCTTGGCCATGGTATACTTGGCAATAGCTATGAAGGCTTTGTTGGCATCGTTAGTTACACACAAGAAGCTCCCACTAGCTTGTAGGAAAAGCTTCGCGGGAGATCACCCATCCTGGCAGTATCGTCACCCAAGTGCAGTTAACTACCAAGGGACTATCCACTAAGCTCGTTCTTTTCGTTGTTCTATACTAAAAACATAGTTTTAATCATCTGGTCTTGGGAGGGTTTCCCAAGTCTTCCTTCCATGAACTAGCATATAATACCTCATTAATAATAACAATTATCTTCATAGTTAGAGCTAGTTTTAAAAATGTATAATCTTTACCATTTTGTTTTTAACATAAATCAATGTTTCGCAATGCATACACACATTGTTAATTAAAATAAACTAAGTAATGGGAACATTACAATGATGGATAGTCACGATGCACATAGCCCTCTAATTGATCCATATAAACCCCTTCCACCAAATCACCATTCAAGAATGCATTTTTAGCATCCATCTAATAAAGATTCTAGCCTTTGGATGCAACCAATGCAATAATAATCCATAAAGGTATCACCTAGCAACCAAACTAAAGGTTTCCTCATAATCCAACCCATACTACTAGGTATATCCTTTCACTACCAATCTAGCTTTGTACCTTTTTAGTGAGCCATCATACTTACATTTTACTTTATAGACCCAATTGCATCCAATAGACATTTTTCCCTCTGAAAACTCAACCAAATCCCAAGTTCTATTTTTCAAAAAAGCCTCATATTCATCATCCATAGCCTTGTACTAGTTCTCATCTTTAACTACTTCTACAAAAGATGTAGGTTCTTTGTATTTCTACACTTCTATCATCTATGTATACTGTCTCATGAGTAGACATTGTAGGTAATTCTATCCATAGGCTTCCTTTCTCTTTGTGATCTCTACAACAACAATAAGGTGAACTAGAGTTTACTCTCTCATGAGGCAATATATATCTCTACTTAACTCCAAGTGTAACCGATGTACATAGGACAAACTCGCTATTCAGACTCTTAGTAGAGTCATATCTTGAAGTCAATGAACGTGTAACATCATCAAAAACCTTTTCTTTTCCTTTATCTCTCCCCCTTATTATTGGCATACACATGTTAGTGGATGCAGACCCATGGCTCCATAGCATTCCTGTCCATGGGCTTACATTGCTAGATGCATCTTGAGTAGTGTTGAGATGACAAGCTCAACACATGCGGACATTAATGATGGACCACCTGGTTAGATGGGTCTACATGTCTACACTTAGCACGTCGGTGGTCATTATGACTCTCACATAGCCACTGACTCATTACTTATTATATTCAGGTTGTTACACCTATTTACAGCTGGCATAGTTATAGCGCCAGCAGTCGATGTAGTCAGCTATGCATTGTTTGACTTAGTAGGCCACTTTCCTTTATGTTGTATCTTATCTGTATTTTGTGTACATTGTAAAGTATGTGGAAGAAGAAGAAGAAACCAGCAAGAAAACGTTTTGACCTCCATCTCTCTTCTTGTCTCTTGAGTGAGCTTCTCCTTGTGCATTTTGTGTGTGTTCGGCACAGCATCTTGAGCAAGTCCCCCCACCACGCGATTCTTGACATAATATCAGAGTTGCACCACTGGTTTAGGCTGGTTTTGAAGGCTAAAGTGAAGGAGAGGAGCCAAGGATTCGAACAAGTAAGCAACGGGTAAGAAGCTCTTCCATTCTCTACTTCTTCTCTTGGATAGTGCTTGTGGAGGCACCGGAAGCAGGGCAGAGCAAAAATCTCTGATTGCATTGAGATTTGGTGTGCATGGAGAGCGCTATGTATTTTGCAGTCAAGCCCTTCGGGCTTTTTCGCTACTATTTTGGCCATCTAAGGTCATTTCAGGCCCTGTTTTAGACTCGCAAGGTTGCAAACAGCAGTTCGTGGTATCCTGCAATTTCAACTGTGTCTGCCGTATACAGGTGCACAGATTACAGATTTCAGATCTGTAAGTTCAAAGGTGTTTACCAACAAATAAACACAAGGTTTATCTGCAAATTGGTTGTTGATTTTTGGTATTAGTTTTGTGATAATGGTAGAGAACAGTGGAAACCCCATCATTGAGAAGCTCAACAACAACAACTACCCTTCATGGAAGTTTCGTGTCACGAACTTCCTTATTGGAAAAGGCCTCTACGAGTTTGTTTCAGGTGAAGAAAAGGAGCCGGAGGTGAGTGATCCTCCAACTGCAGAAGAGATAAAGGCATGGAAGGAATGGAATACAAAAGACAAAAAGGTCATGTATTGGCTATCTACAGTAATTGATAATAATATGCTGGGACATATTAGAAATGCAGATGTGGGAGCTCACGCTCAACCGCCAAGACCCACGGACCACTTATTGTTTCAAGCATTCCAAGCGATCTCTAATGGCTATCTCTCACCTAGCCGACGCACCGTCGATCCTACGAGTGTAGTGAGCTTACCTTGATGCTTGATTGAGTACCCTCCTCTCCCTTGCACTCCGATAGCTCCACGATTGCCAACTCAGCCATGGCTATCTTGCATTCCTCCTTAGCTTTCTCCAGTTGGGAGAGAGCTCGGCGATGTATTCGTCGTAATTAGCTAATGGCGTCATCGTTGTGTGGATGGGCAAGGTTGAGGCTTCGACTTTTTGCTTTTTGGGCTCTTGCCTGGACTCCGCATCCGTAGTAGCTGGCATCTTCTGTCCTGTGGCCATGGTCTCTGTGCTCTGTCTCCCTGGCCCATCTCTTTGTTGATGAAATACTGCATCCACGCCATAAAGTTTGACACATCTGCACTGGTCGGGATGCTGGGGGTGATGGTGGTGAGTTCAGTGGAAGGCACCAGGAGGGTAGGAATTGGATGGAGCGGGGCCTTGCCCTTGCCTTCAGGGACTGGAGGTGGCGCAAACTCTGGCACGTGTGTGCTAGACCCCGGCCCCTCTTCTCTACGCAGGCTCAGGTTTCTCAGTTCATCTGCTCGGCTCTGTTGTTCTATGGACCGGCGGGTGGCTTCCGCCAGGTCCTCTTCCTCTTTCCTTCGTAGCTCTTCCTCTTCCTCATCCGCTTTTCTCTTCCTTTCCTCCTTTTTCCCTCTCTGTTCTTTTTCCCTCCTCTTCTCTTCTACTTCTTGTTTCGATGCCTCCTTTGCTTTCTGTAACTCCTCTTTTTCCCTCTCCTCCTCCTGTCTCTTTGTCCTCTCTCTCTCCTTTGCTTCTTTTAGGGATTCTTTATTCGCCCTTTCCAAGTCTTCTCTCTCCTTCTTCCTGCCTTCGTCATTCTTCTTCTTCCTCTGCATCGTCTTTTTCTTGGTTTTCCTGATTGTCTTTTTGCTAGTTTGTCCCTCCCCTTCTTCTTCTATTTCAGTTTTGTCAATGGACCTGTCTTTGTCCTGGTGAGGAGGCGACCTCTCTGGCGTTTCTCCTTCTCCCTCTTCCCCTCCTGTGCTTCCTTTACTGCCTCCTGGATGAGTGCAGTCAAGACTCCTCCATACCCAATGAAGGAGGCTTTGGAGGAGGCTTTCTTCCTTTTCGTAACTTTAGAAGCCGGAGATTCTCCTCCTGTTGGTGCACTTCCTAGGGCTAGCGCTTTGGCTGCTTGATCAATCGTTTTTCACACGTACCCATTCCAATCTACTTCATCTAGGGTGTGGGCTGCTACATTCTCCAGCACTGGTATGCTAATTCGATGCATTAAGGAATTGTAACACTGGTTGGAGAAGAGCACATGCACCAACTTGGCCTGCAACCTTGCTTCTATGTCAGGGATGTCCTGGATGCTTATGCCGTCATTCGTGAACACCTCTTCCTTCTTCATTTTCAACATGGCATAAACATCCCTTTTTTGTTTCCTTTCTGTCCTTGGTACCAATCCCAAAGCCTTCTCCACCAAGGCTAGATCCAACCGGACTTGTACCTGCTTTGCACCCTCTCCTCGGCCCACTGTTACAATACCACCTTCTTGGTCTAGGTTGTATGTTCTAAGGAATTCTACGCACTTTAGGTGATCCGGCTCCTGCAAGAATTTTTCAATATACTTTGTGAGGTTGCATTGTTCCACCACCCTCCTGGCTGCTTCCTCCTTGGCCACCACGACTTCTATGTCGTGGATGGTTCGGAACTTGAGCTGGCCGAAGGCGTGGTAGGTGGATGCGATACTGCTCCCTTTCCTCATCTGTGAACGGGAGTCAATGGGCGCAGTCTTGCTGCGACATTTTATGCTCCTGCCATAATTCGTAACTTTCGTTAGCATTTTTCACATATCACTTAGCTGGTTGCGTGAGAATAAAAACTCTTGAATGAATTTCTTAGGAAGCCATTTTTTCATACTATATGCTTATGCTTTTCACTACCTTTACTTTACTGTATCCCTTTTGATTCATTTTCCATCTGATTCCTTTCACCTTCACCACATACCCCCTCCCCTTCCATCTTAGAAAAGAATCCTTCCTAGGATTGGGGGTCAAAAGGTTAGGGGCTTTGGCCTGTTGGGGTAGGAGTTACTTGTGAAGGAGCCAAGTGTAGAAATTTGGATTGTATTCCAGTTGAGCGGCGCGGTCTAGATCAAAGGGTCGAATTCCTACGTGTGTGACGTATGTGAGGACATCTGTGAGGAAGTCACCAGAGTCGACCCGACTTGCGATGTGGAGCTCTTCCTCTGTTAAGAGGCGATCAAGATAGGGATGCCCCTTGATATGCTCGTCCATGGGTCGGCCACGAAGAGTGGTTAACACTCTATATGAGGTAGGCGTGATGTAGGTGGGATCATACTCTGCCTTTTTGATGGCTCGACGTTGCTCGGCATTGGTCATTATGTGACATCCGTCAACCTCCCATTGCAACCTAAGAGCGTACCACTGCCTCAAGAAGGGTGATCCAATATCAGCAAGGTGGGATAACCTTGCGATCTCTTGGTCAGTGATAGCAGAAGTGGTCCGTGGATCATATGACATGATGAGACGTTGCTTAATGGCTTGCTCTTTGGATACCTCGCTACCGAGCAACTCAGCACCAGCAGAGCGAGAAGCCTGTGCAAAGGCGAATTCAAAAGTCTCCCAAGAGCAAGGCATATTGTGCACATCCGTTGCAAAGGGTTCCTCTAATAGACCCAAGTCTAAGCAGTCATAGCTGAGGGCTAGCGACACGAAGGTGGCATCGAGCCGTTTGATGCAGTCCACCACATCATCTCCAGTGTCCTTCGCAAGGTCAGCGGCTAGCGCTAGAAATGACTTCCGTTCATAGGAGGGCATAAGGCCGATGGGTGGTTGAGGTTTGCTAGAATTAGAGGCTTTGACAGTACATAGTTGCAGTTGGGAGTTTTCTTGAGCCTGCAACCAAGCTGTTTGGAAGATGGGCAGGTTAGGGTCAGTCACAGCAGCTGGGCTGCTGCAGTCGGCTTTGCTGCGGAGAGTCGGATTGACTTGGTCGGATGATGCCACCTATGACGGTGGCTGTTGCTTGGGCCTATAGGTTTGTGCGACTCTCTTGGGCCGAAGCGTAGATGAGTCGGATGGCTGGGGCTCTGGAGAGCACTGCAGCCTATGGTTTTGAGGTGTTGGGGAACGTGGGCTGATCAAGCTTGAGGGTGGCGTATGACTAGTGCCTTTGTTCATAGGGGCCTTAGAGATCCATAGTGAGGCATTTTCCTCATAGTAGCCTTGCGCATGCAAGAGGGCTTTAGGGACCCATCTTTGCTTGATCACGCAGCTCTTCCTGTGATTGCGTCTTGGCCTCCTAAGTTTAGAGTTCTGGGTCTTATGTGGATAGGCACGTCGACTCCTAGGCAGTTGTTGCGGCTGTTTAGGCACCCATTGAAGGCGAGGCTATTGGGTCTTTGCTTTGATATCTGCGAGCTGTGGTTTATGGAAGTCGGGGAGTGGCAGTCGCACACTACCCCCCTCCTTACTTTTGCCTACAGATGCTTCTATCGGTGGCCCTGCGGACGGTGATGGTGTCGCACAGCCCTTGCTGAAAGCTGTGACAATGTGCACGCTGCCGATTGCTAGGTGGATGCGCTGCGACTCATAATCAACATTGCAGTGAGTCTACTTTTTGAAGGTTCACCCCAACAGCAACTCCATGCCTGCGTCTACAGCACTGGGCAACACATAAAAAAGCATTGGAATAGTCTCAGACTCGATAGAAACGGTGACTCTGTACTTGCTGAGAAGTACGTATGATTGAGCCCCATATGGGCTTAATTTGGCAGTTGTGGGTTGAAGTAGTGGTTTGCCAAGTTGGATCCAATGCTTGTGGGTTAAGACATTGAATTCTGCTCCCTCATCAATCAAGGCGTTAAAAGCGCATGTTTGCTTGGCAGTGACCGTGACACGGAGGTAAGCGGGTTCTACAGCTTCCTCATCATCTTCGCTGATTTCAGTGATTGTGGCTGCTCGTATTTTGATCGGTGGCTCTAACATTGGCGGCTCATGCAAGGGATGAGTGGGAGGGAAGTACTTCTTGACACGGTTGCCATTGAAGAAGCCTATTCCTTCACAGTCCAGGGTCTCAAGCTCAACATTGCCAGTTCGGCTAATTGCCCGAACCTTGAAGGGTCCGAGACTTCTAAATTTCATCTTTTGCTTATGTCCTTTAACCGATTAGAGGAGCACTAAGTCACCCTGTTCAAACTCCTGCTGCTTGACATGCTTGTCAAACCAGCTCTTGCATCAGGCTTTCTCGCAGATAAGCACGTGGGTGGCTAGAAGATGAGTCTCTGATAGGCGTTCCAGCTCGACCAGGCGTTGCGTCCATGCTCACTTCCCTTCCCATCGTTCTTGGAGTGCTATTCTTAGGCTAGGGACGAAGAATTCTAACGGTAGAATTGCCTCAGTTCCATAGGTCAGCCTAAAGGGGGTTTGGCCGACGGCCGTTTTATAAGCTGTGTGGTAGGCCCACAAGGCGGCCATCAACTTGTTGTCCGAGTCGCTTCGTGAGGCCGAGACTACTTTAGTCAGGACGTTGATAAGAATTTTATTAGTCGATTCTGCCTGGCCATTAGCCTGAGGATAGTATGGAGAGGATTTGTGATGGATGATGAGAAAGGTGGACAAGAAATGTGCTATCACTTCATTGATGAAGTGAGTGCCTTGGTCGCTAACCAGTTCCATGGGGCAACCGAAGCACGAGATCACTTGCTCCCATAAGAACTTGGCGGTCATCCTAGCGTCATTTTTTCATGTGGCTCTTGCCTCTGCCCATTTCTGAGGTAATATGTGGCCACTACGATGTACTTGGCTTGTGAGTACTGCGCCGCAGGACTGATGGGTCCTATAAGTCAATTTCCCATTTTTCAAAGGTTGGCGAGCAATGATTGGGGTCAACTCCATTTGATCTTTACAAATCGGGACTTTTGTCTGTTGGCACTCGTCACAATGCTTGACGAATTGCGTGGCATCGCGAAAAAGCGTGGGCCACCATAGTTGAGACTGCAGCACCTTCCATGCTGTCGTGTCTCTGCTAAAGTGTCCTCCCGCAATGCCGCTATGTGCCTCCGAGAGCACATCATGAATCTCATGCTCACACACGCACCTACGCAGCAATCCATCTTGCCCCAGCCTATAGAGTTAGCCTGCAATCAGTTGGTAGGGCTGGATCTTCAGGATCAAGCACTTAAGTCGTGCCTTTTCTATTGGTCGCTCAGGTAGTCCGTGCTCGAGCACTTGGACTATGTCGTCTGCCCAGTATGGCATTAGATCAGCCTTAAATAGATCTCTCTCGGTGGATAGGTGGAATAAGTGGGCGTCAGGTAACTCGTCAATGATGCCTTGTCCAGCTGCTTCACCTATGGGTATGCGGGACATGTGATCAGCCATGTAATGTTGTTTTCCCTTTCGTACCACCACGGGGAAATCGAACTCTAGGAGCAGGAGGAGCCATCGCACTATGCACCTTGTAGCACAAGGTTTGTTCACTAAATAGAGCAGGGCTTGATGGTCCACAAAGAAGATGAAAGGTGTGGCCAATAGATAATGCCGGAATTTCTTCACGGCGAACACCATGGCTAATCCCTCCCTTTCTGTTGTTGAGTAATTCATCTCCGTCTCAGTGAGTTGTCTGCTAGCAAAGCTCATTGGGTAATCTAAGTTATGCTCACCAGGTTGGCGCAACACTGCCCCCACCGCAAACTTAGAAGCATCGATGTGCACGTGGAAGGTAATGGTCCAATCTCGGGCTCGTAGAATCGGTGCTGTTGTTAGAGCCTTTTTCAATTCTTCGTATGCCTGTTGGCATGCCTCGGTCCACTCAAAGACAATCAGCAGCTTGTACAATGGTCTGGCAATCAGCGCGTAGTTTAGTACAAATCGTCGATAGTATCCTGTATGGCCTAAAAAGCATTGAACTCCCTTGTAATTAATTGGGGGTAGAAGGTCAACAATAACCCTGACCTTCAAGAAGTCAGTGGCAATGCCGTTCTTCAACACCACGTGTCCTAAGATGCATCTGTGTTTTACCCAAAACTGACATTTCGAGGGGTTCAAGGAGAGACGATATAAGTGGCATCATTCAAAGACTGCACGGAGTTTATCTAAGTGTTTGATCCAGGTTGAATGGACACACAGATCGTCGACAAAGACCTCTAACTCCTTGCGAAGCATGTCCTTAAAGATGGTGCACATGAGACGTTGAAAGGTGGCGGGGGCATTGGTCAACCCAAAGGGCATGACTATGTATGCAAAGACGCCCCACTCCGTGGCAAAGGCGGTCTTATGCCTGTCTGCAGGATGCACTTGCACCTAGTTGTACCCTGAGAAGCCATCCAGAAAACTGTAGGCTTCCTTGCCTGCCACCCTCTCAAGCATGGGCTCGGTGTACGGCAAGGGATAGTTGTCTCTCTTTGTAGCAGCGTTCACCTTCTTGTAATTGACGCACACTCAAATTTTGCCATTCTTCTTCATCACAATGACTATGGGTGATACCCAATCTGTGTGCTCAATTTCATAAATGAATCCAGCTCTCATCAACTTGTCAATTTCCTCTTTGATAGCATGAGCATGTTTTGGATTCATAGGGTATGGTCGGTGCTTGACCGGCGTTGCATCCGTCGTCATGGGTATGTTGTGAGTCACAACACTCGAATCTACCCCCCGTAGCTCTTCTAAGGACTAGGCAAACACGTCTGTGTACTCCCGCAAGAGAGCGACAAGACTCAACTCTTCTTTACCAGTCAAGTCATCGGCAATGAACACTGGTCGGGGTGTCTCCCCTTCCAGGGCTAGGTTTGCTGGTCCTTCAATTGGTTCGCTTGTCTACCCTTGACTCTTGGCACCTAACAGAACCACTACCCTATCCCCTTTTTTGAATTTAGTGAAGCGTTTAGGGAGGTCCTGCGGCTTCCGTTGTTCTTTTGATCGTGTATCCCTGGGGTGCTTTGCCTTATCCTGCCTTAACCATCTGCACCTCAGGTGGACGGGTAAGTCCCCCTTGGTGCGTCTGGTCATGGGTGGCCTACGGATCTCTAGGTCACTATCCGAAGTAACCTCCAATTCAGAGTCAAACCCTCCATCTTCGCTAGAAGAGGTGGTCTCCCCTGGTGGCCGCAGTTCAGATGGCGATTCGGTCCTAAGTATTGACGTCGTTCCTGGCCGGGCTAGGCCTGCTTGCTCAAGGTCTATGGCTCCTATGCATTCCAACCAAGCACGATCACATTCCATGCGCATGACTCCTCGCTCTATTCTAAGGGCCTGTCTTTTCTGCGGCTTGGCGTCTGCTCATATCTGCTCAATTTCTCGTCCTTCAGTGTCGTATTCTATGGTATCTACTTCACCCTCAGTCTCATCACTGAAGGATTGGTAGTCTTCGTATTCATCGCTGGAATCTTTGTCATTTGACTGCTCATCATCTCCTAGGGCTTGGTATGCCTCGTGTCGTTGGTTAGGAACCAAGGCCCAGTTATACATGAGGTTTAACTCGTGCACCCTGGTCCATTGCCACTTGGAATCCTCTAAGAGATCCTGGAGTTGTTTGAAGTTTGCAACTGGGTTGCCAGCTAGCTGGTCCATTAAGTATTCCAGTACCCCCTGGAGTTCCCTTTTGTTGGAAGGTACATGCAAAGTGACAGGCTTAGGCTTTTCATGGAGGCTTGCTGCCATCATGCAGACTGGTGTAGAGAGTGCTTCGTTGGTCTTACCAATCGTTTTGATGGCCTGCTCATACGCCTCATGGTCTGAGAATGGTAGGCCGATTGTAGCGAGGACGTGCATCCAAGCCCGCTCATCCTCTGGGCATGGGATATACTTGGTCAAGGACCCATAGGGCTTATTGACCTGAGTGTTCCCCTTGAGCATAGCAGAGATGGCGTCTAGGTCGACTGGTGAGGTCTTCCAAGTGTCCATCTCTATTCTTACGGCGTCCGTTCTATTGCCCAGGAAGATCAAGCCGTTACCCCAATCTTTGATGACTCTAGTGTTGCGCATCCAGGGTCGGCCTAATAGGACATCGTAGTCCACTCCCTTCATGACTATAAATTTGACAGAGAATTGGACACCTGCGATCTTCCCTGGCCAATTCTTCAGTACCCCGAATGGCTTCACTCTCATACCGTTTGCTACGTGACATTAAACCTAGCAGCTTCGACAGGCGGGTTTCCCCAAGTCTGAAGCACTGCGTGGCTAAGCACACTAACCCCGGCTCCCGTGTCTATGATTCCCTTCCTTGTTGTGTCACCCAAGGCTAGGACCGGCAGGACGGCGTGCATCTCAGAGCCTTCCCAAAAGGCGTTGACGTGCAAGGATTTAGGCACGGAGTGCAGCGTCAAACTTGGCAATTGCATTTCTGCATCCTGGTCTCGAGGGTCTGCTGTGACCTGCTCTTATGATCCTTCGACCCACTGCTTAAGGTCTTGCCATAGGGTAGGGTGCTGCTTAAACAGATCTCCCAGGCTAAGTGTTACAGGGGTGGTCACTAGCGTGGTCAGGAGATCGTTAGATACTCATCCTTCATTTAGCCTAAATTGTTCATGCCAATGGCCGCAGTTGATCTGCGGCTCTATCTCGTCTAGGCTTGGTCTTAGCGGCGCTGCTTGTGGCATAGTTGCTTCTGCCAACTTATGTTGCAGCAGTGATATTGGCGTGTTCATGCTAGAGAGATCATCGATCTCGTCCTCTACGATGGGCTCAGCGTCTTTGAGATGCTGTTGAGACTCCCTCACCCATTCCTTCACCTTTTCTATGGCCTCTAATTGTCACTTTGGATGCGGGTATTCCCCTACCTTTGCGCTTCCCTTTTCAGCTGTCTTAGGGGCTGAAGTCTCTGCCTCCGCATCTGAGACCTTCTTCCCCGTGGGTAGAGTCGTAGCACTCTCGGTCTTTAGTGCAACCTTAGCTTCCGATCTCTTCTTTTTCTGCCTGCGGCTTTTCTTTTCTATCGAGGTTGCGTCAAGATTGCTAGGTCCTGGCAGAGAGATGCCGGCCTGCTTCGTTTGGGCTCAAGTCATAACTCACAAGGGAATAGGTGTGGCCTCCCCATCGGGGTTTTCGACACCAAACAGCCCCAATGGGATGGATGGCAAATTGGTTGAGCTAGAGGTCGGCTTCCGCTTTGGGCAGTCTATGAAAAGATGGGTGATTCCGCACTCTGCGCACTTTTGGTCAGCCTTGTCCGTGTTTTGCTGCTCTCTTTCAAGGCAGCATGATGAGACATGACCGAGGTGTCCGCAAGTCCAACAAGTGACTGGATCCTATGGCTGCCCTCCTAGGCCTCTACCCCGTCCTCGTCCTAACGCCATCACCGGCACGGGTTGATAATCCATGAGGACCGCGTTGCCCTCAAACGCCATGCAAGACGTAAGGGTATATGTAGGTATCTTCATCATTCGGTTCCTCCACGTAGTGTACTGGAGCGTCGCTCGGTGGGTGGGTCACATAAGGACCAGACGGTCTAGGAATGCCTGTAGGATTTATGCCCATTCTAGGGACAGCTGGTTTCATATCGTTAGGCGCGGGAAGAGCCAATGGGGAATGGCTGCGGCCTGTTAGCTAGATAAGGCTGGCCGTAGGGTTGCGAGTATGGAGGTCTTCTTGGTAGTCTGCAATGCGCAACATCATGGCCAAACCTACCGCAGTTAGCACAAGGTCTTGACCTAGGATCTTGACACTCGGCTGGCAAGTGGTTTCCGCCACAGTACACACATTGGACATGCGGGCGCGTTGGTCGTCTCAACATGTCTTGTAGCTTGGCCAATTCCATCTTGACCTTAGCCAAGCCTTGGTCTGTCTCAGTGGCCTTCCCCTTGTCTTGGAATGATGGGATTGACCGCTCACTAGATGCTGATGTTTTCTTCAAGCTTCACGGGTTAGTCTCTTCTAGATTTGAGTTCCTAGAGCTCCGCTCTTTCAGTTGTTATCGACTCTAATGGCTTCCTCAAACACTCTAGCCACCACGTCCCGCTGCAAGCTTGAATTGCCTGCCAATGCCTTATATAACTCCTCATCTCTAATTCCGCTGATGAATATAGTCGAAACTGCTCTGTCAGTCGGTCACTCGCCTAGAGGGATTCTCTTAAAGAGACTCCTCACATGGGTTACGTAGTTGCGGATGTCCTCCTTCTCTTTCTGCTTGACGTTCATCAAGCGTACTAGTAGGTTATTGGAGTATCTGAGCTCGGTGAACCTCTTGACGAAGAGATCCTTGAGATTATTGAAGTTGGCTCGTTCCACGGCATCCAGGCTTGTATACTACATCCTACCCTTGTCGCCGAGGCAGAGCCCGAATGCTTGCGAACGTTGAGTCTGGTCGTTGAGGCTGTTGGCTTCGCAGACTTGCTTAAACTGCTCAACAAAGCTGTATGGATCGTCATGCAGTTGGTACTTATCGAGCTACTTGGCAACAATGGGTATTTTGGCCTGGCTCTTTGAGCCTTGGTTTGCCCCTAATCCTGCAAGCACAGACGTCGCTAGTGCGGTGGCACTCTGCTCTACTGCGGTGTTATCGAGCAGCTGCTTCATGAGGAGCTCGCTCAATGTCAGGTCTCCTTCTAGTGCTCTCTCATGGTCTGTTCGGTTTCGGCCAGCCAAGTTCAGCACTCGCTGCACCTCATACAACTCCATGCTTTGCCTTTGGCTCCTAGCCTGCTGATCCCTATTAGAATCAGCTATTTCCTGCAATGCCTTATGGGCTAGCCTTCTCTCCTCCTCTAGGTCCGCAATGATTGTGTCCGCTATCCTGCCGCGGTGCTCGTACCGGGCGTGCACGTTGTAGCTGCTCACCAGCTGCTGAATGGCATCTGGGAATATGTTCAAATCAGGTTCCTCACTAGACTGATGGTCGGAGCTCTCTTCATGGTTGAGTTCTTGCGCTACACTACGCTGTTGACCAGGGTGAATAGACTTGACAGATCCTCGTTGTTGGCGCTCCTTGCTTGGTCCTACCCTGCGCTTCAATTGTTCGTCTATGTCTTGGGTCCTCTCCTATTGGTGGGTTCCTTGAGTGGTTTATTTGAGTGAGTTCCTTTGGTTTGGTTATTGAATACAAACCTCAATTTATGGTCACTCGATGAGTGCGTCGTTTCTCGTGCACTTATGCCCAATCAGGCTTCCAGCTTTCTTGAGTGTACTTCAAGTGCAAAAAGTCCATGTGAGTGCAGCGACCAATTCCTCAGCGTCCTACACACTATCGCTTGTTTCGGGCCTGATAGGCTTCGCGTCCAAGTCCTTGGGTCCCGCAACTGTCCACTTCTAGCCACTAAGCAGCTGCGCACTACAATTTCTCTTGTCACATGTGCCAGAATCAAGTTATGAGTGCCCGAAGGGTTTCGATGGTTTGCGGTAATGCGTATTTGCCGAGTCGGGTCAAATTTCTGACAAATTTGACAAAAAGTTGCACTCGAACCAACTGGTCCGAATTGCAGGGTCCAAGTAGGTCACTCAGATGGGCCGAGGCATGGAGTTGAGGGCCGAATTTCCGGATTTGACTCGGACGATTTTGATTCGGACGGGCCGAATGGTGGGTTCGGATAGGGTAATTCGGACGGGCCGAACGGCGCTTGGCCGAGGGCCGAATTTGAGACTCGGACGAGCCAAGGCCGAATGTGCCACATGGCCAAGAGCTTTGACTCAGACGGCCGAGCAGGTTGACTCGGACAGTTGCCTCGGACGGAGACTAGGGTTTGGCCAAGTGGGCCAAGTGACAAGGGCTGAGGGCTGATTCTGGGACTCGACCTAGGAGAGACCACTCGGACGGGCCGAATGTGGCGCACGTAACCCGCGCGAATGCGATTTTGATCGTTTCACCCAATGTAGGCCGGCGCCATGGTCATGCACTTCCAAATCCTATCTAGGGAAGTAGAGGGAGAGGTTTGTATACCTGAACGGGCCAGTAAGTGCGTCGGTGATGCGATCAAATCAACACGGGCTGGAGCTCTCTATCTCTCTCTCTCTCTCTCTCTCTCTCTCTGTGAAATGGCACAAATGAGCTCTCTTTTAGCCTCCTGGCTCTTATATGCCTTCCCAAATGTGGCGTTGACGCCCCCAATCACTCACTTGCCGATCTTAGGCCTCATTAGCGAGTATTTTGCACATTTTGCATGATTTTTTCCCTGTTTTTTCCTATTTTGAAACAGTAAACCCTACCCTTTTCCGGTTCGATTCCCTAACTCTAACCTACGCTAAATGCAACAAAGATCGAAGGCAAAAAACTGAAATAGATTCTCCATGCTTTCCAATCATCAAACAACCAAAATATCCCAAAATACTTACTTGTTTTGAAGATTAAAAACACCCAACTTCCTACCTATCTCAAGCTCCGTTTCGGGGATGAGTACCCTACTTCGATGCTCAATATGAGGCGTGCAAACGCTCAAGCTTCAATCCGTGGTCCCGGCACGGAACCAAAATGTGGGAGCTCACGCTCAACTCCCAAGACCCACGGACCGCTTATTGTTTCAAGCGTTCCAAGCGAGCTCTAATGGCTATCTCTCACCTAACCGACGTGTCGTCGATCCTACGAGTGTAATGAGCTTACCTTGATGCTTGATCGAGTACCCTCCTCTCCCTTGCACTCTGGTAGCTCCACGATTCTTGATGCTAGCTCAAGCATCCTCAAGCCTCCTCCATCTCCAAGCTACATCCTCCATAGCCACGCGCGCAAGAGAAGAGAAGAGAAGAGAAGAGAAGAAGAGAAGAGGAGATGGTGAAGAGCTTCACCCTCTTGATCCCTCGCTCCCACACACACTCACTCCCTCACACTCTCACACTCCCTCTCTCAAGAGCACACCCAAGCAAGAAGGAGAGAAGAAGAGAGGAAGAAGAAGACTCTTTTTGCCACACACCAAAGAATGAGCTTCTCATTCACTTTTCAACTTTATATACAAAGCCCTAAATCCTTTTTGGGCGGTCATCCCCTTTTCCCTCTTTTACATGGCCGACCGTGGCCTAGGCCCTTTTTCCCATTTCCCACCATTCTAATTTATCCTATTCCCAACTAATGCGTACACTTTGCACAGGAGCGATCCTGACACTCTTTTACAAAGATTCGGGGGCGCTCCCACATTTTAATGGTGTGCCCTTTTACTCTTTTGTTGTCTCGGGGCGACACCGAGGCTTTCTGAGGGTCGTGCCCGAACATTTAAATTTTTCGGGGTCTGGTTACCGGTCAAGGCACCTTTTTCTGCTTTTATCCTACGTCTTTTTTATTATTTTCTTTTTTTATTTCCGTTTTTCGCTCCTCTATGCTACGGTAACAGCAGAGAATTCATATGCAGCTTTGACCATACTTGAAAGTATGTTTTCCGTAAATACAAAGGTACGAAAGATTCAACTCAAGCAAGAGTTGAATACATTACATTGAAGAAAGGGAAGATGTCTATCAATGAGTATGCACTAAAGGTAAGGAGCATTGCAGATGCCTTGGCAGCGATTGATGCAATGCCCGATGATGATGATTTGGTGTCTTCTACCTTGGGTGGACTTAACAATGAAAAGGCTTGGAAGTCTTTTGTAACTTCCGTATATGTCAAAAAGCCATTTTCAGATTTCGATGAGTTGGTCTCCCTTATGATCACTGAAGAGATCAACATGCAGAGTGAGACATCTGAAAAAAGTGGTGAACAGGTCCAAGCTTTCTACTCCAGTTCAGGAAGGGGACGTGGCAGGTCCTCTTCAAGAGTCCGTGGTATAAGACGTGGTAGTGACAACCAGCAAAACAGATTGAATCAGCAATTTGGCGATATGCAGGTTTCAGGAGATCGTGGTAACTTTAGAGGCAAGGGGAGCTTTAGAGGAAGAGGTGGATGGCAGAACAGAGGTTCTAACTCTGGCATTGTGTGTCACTACTGTGGCAAAACACGTCATATTGCAACCCAATGCTATGCTAAGAAAGATGATATTCGCAGTGGTAAGTTGCAGCAAGGAAACTATGCATCGTCTTCACGACAGAATGGAGACAAAAATGAACGTCTGTTTGTTATGCAACATATGTTGAATGCTATTACAGGAAAGGGAACACATGACGATGTTTGGTATGTTGATTCAGGTGCATCCAATCATATGACCAGCCATGTAGAATGGTTTGGAGAGATGCAAGATTTGCAAACTACAGGTTATGTGCAGATGGGTGATGATTCATGCCACCAAATCTCACACATTGGAAAAGTTTCCTTGTCCTTGCATGATGGTAAGACAAAGAGTCTTTCAGATGTATTACATGTGCCATCTATTTCAAAGAACTTGGTCTCAGTCGATCAGATAGTAGAGTAAGGGCTGCAAGTCAGATTTAATGCAAAGGGCTGCTTTGTAGAAGACTTCAATGACAAGTGCAGGTTGGTTACAAAGGGAAGTAGAGTTGGACGTATATTTACTCTGGATGCTGGAATTCCTACTATGAATGCTGCTATGTATGCTAAAGGAAAAGGTGTTGTTGCAAATATTGAAATTTGGCACAAACGCATTGGACATGCAAATGTACAAAGGCTGAAAGTAATGCAGTCCAAAGGGTTGGTTACAGTTTTGCCTACATTTAGAATTGCATAATTTCATAAGGTATGCGAAGCATGTCAATTTGGTAAGCAAGCAAGACAACCCTTTTCACATGACAGAGATGTAAGTAGAAATATCCTTGATGTTGTGCATACATATATTTGGGGGCCTACACAAAATGTATCACGGACTCTTAGTGGACCAAAGACATCATCTGGTAGTCCTTAGTCTGGGAGACTAAGGAGTAGCTCTGCATCTTCAGGTGCATCTAGTAGCACTACAGGTGTAAAGACAAAGGAAAGAATAAAATGTCAGATGGCATTGATGCAGTTCTTGATGGAGACTCCAGTGGCTTAGAGAGCTTGGATGATAAGCTTGGTATTCCTTCTGTCAGGACACGAGGTGTACAGAGAGCTCATAGTAATGTAAAGGCTCCATTGAGTGATTTGGTGGTACACAGATCTAGTAGGGTCAGATACCCTATTAAAAGATTTGGTTTTGAAGGTTATGCAACTCGCCATTATGCTTATATGGTGAAACTAGTTGAGGATGTTGAGCCCACTTGTTTTGAGGATATTGTTGGCCATACTCATTGGGATGCAACAATGGATGAGGAGATGGCTGCATTAGAGGCCAATAAGACTTGGGATCTAGTATCATTGCCGAAGGGCAAGAAAGCTATTGGATATAAGTGGGTTTATAAGATTAAGCACAATGCACATGGTTCTATTAGTAGGTACAAAGCTAGGCTAGTTTGCAAAAGGCTATGCCCAGACATATGGCATAGATTATGAAGAAACCTTCAGTCCAGTTGCTAGAATGGCAACTGTCAGGTGTGTGATTGCTTTGGCAACAGCCAAAGGTTGGAGGTTGCAGCAAATGGATGTGAAGAATGCCTTCTTGCATGGTGATTTGCAGGAAGAAGTGTATATGGATCAGCCAGTAGGTTATGAAGATTTAGAGCATCCCACGTATGTGTGCAGGTTGAAGAAGGCGCTCTATGGGCTCAAGCAAGCACCTAGAGCATGGTCTGACAAGATCAGAGAGTATCTTGTCAATATTGGCTTTTATGTTTCTAATGTTGATCACTCACTTTATGTGAGAAAGGGAGATGTAGGTTTGTTCATCATAGTCATCTATGTGGATGACTTGATTATTACAGGTGATAGTGATAGTGGGATTGCTGAAGTCAAGGACTTTTTGAAGAAGAAGTTTGAGATGAAGGATTTAGGTAAGCTAAGGTATTTCCTTGGCATTGAGGTGATCAGATGTGAGGATGGTATATGGCTGTCCAAAAGACAGTATGGCTTGGATATGTTGTCCAAGTATGGTATGACAGCATGCAAACCACTTTCAGTCCCGTTGAGCAGAATGTAAAGTTGAGTGCTGATGTTGGGGATGAGATAGAAGACCCTACTATGTTCAGGAGGATAGTGGGGAGTTTGATCTACATGACCATTACAAGGCCAGACTTGAGCTACGATGTTGGTATCGTGAGTTAGTTTATGCAAGTACCTAGAAAGCCACATTTGGATGCAGTCAGACGCATATTGAGATATGTGAAGTCCACATTACATTATGGACTTTTCTATGAGGCAGGTACAAATGTACACGTGTTTAGATATACAGATGTAGATTGGGCTAGTAGTATGTCTGATGGAAGATCTACCAGTGGATACATGTTCTCTCTTGGTAGTGCAGCAATTACTTGGAGCAGCAAAAAGGAATCTATAGTTGCTTTGTCGAGTACAGAGGCTGAGTATAGAGGTGCTGTTGTTGCACCATGTGAGGTAGTATGGCTGCGAAAGTTATTGGTTGATTTAAATGTGCAGATGGAAGGTCCATTTGTCATTTATTGTGATAACATGAGTAGTATACAGTTGGCTAGGAACCCTGTGTTCCATGCCAGGACAAAACATATTGAGGGACACTACCATTTTGTGAGAGAGAAGTACTAGCAGGTGAGATTGGCTTGGTGTATGTCAGCACACAGGATCAAATAGCTAACATCTTCACAAAGGCATTGGGTACAGAGAAGCTTCAAAAGTTTCGAAGCTTACTTGGAGTTCCAGAGATGCAGTTGAGCTTGAGGGGGAGTGTTGAGATGACAAGCTCAACACATGCGGACATTAATGATGGACCGCCTGGTTAGATGGGTCCACACGTCTACACTTAGCACGTCGATGGTCATTATGACTCTCACATGGCCACTGACTCATTAGTTATTATATTCAGGTTGTTACACCTATTTACAGCTGGCATAGTTATAGCGCCAGTCAACTAGTGAGTCGGTTATGCATTGTTTGACTTAGTAGGTCACGTTCCTTTATGTTGTATCTTATCTATAATTTGTGTACATTGTAAAGTGTGTGAAGGAAGAAGAAGAAACCAGCAAGAAAACGTTTTGGCCTCCATCTCTCTTCTTGTCTCTTGAGTGAGCTTTTCCTTGTGCATTCTGTGTGTGTTCAGCGCAGCATCTTGAGCAAGTCCCCCCACCACGCGATTCTTGACAAGTAGGTCCACTGGTAGAAATAGTGTCTTACTGTCCATTTTTAGTATACATGCCTGGTGAAGGGGCATCATGTACTATAGCATGCTTAGCACCATACCAAGATGCTAACTCATCAAGCACTACATCACGGCTGAGCAATATCTCACATGTAGCCATAATATAGCACTTGTATGCCTGCCATCCCTATGAGTACCCAATGAAAACACACTTCACTAATTTAGGGTCAAGTTTGTTATGTTTGTCATCTGGAACATGAACACATGCAATACTATCAAATACTTTTAAATATCACATATCAGGCTTGTAGCCATACAGCTACTCATAAGGTGTCTTTTCATGTATTCCTATTGTAGGTATTCTATTCATGACATAGATAGATGTAAGTGTTGCTTCAACCCAATAAGACAAAGGCATGCCCTTCTCATTCAAAATGGCCCATGGCTACCTCCATAATCACCCTATTATTTCTTTTAGTCACTCCATTCTACTTAGGATTATAGCTACAAGTCAACTTCCTCCTAATCCCATGCTTTGCCAAGTATCTGTCAACCTCCTTTGACATGTACTCTCCACCACCATCAAACCGTAAGCATGAGACATAATAGTTAAGCTCTTTTTTTGCACAAGTTTTACAATCCATGAAGATGTCCAAAACTTCATCCTTATGCTTTAGAATGTATACCCATGTATATTTGCTATAGTCATCCACAAAGGTCACATAGTATCTAGACCGACCAAGTGATATATTTGCTATAGTCATCCACAAAGGTCACATAGTATCTAGACCGACCAAGTGATATATTATGAGTGGATCCCTAGACATCAAAGTGCACAAGCTATAATATCCTGTTGCTATTTCATGTTCTCTTTGCAAATGGAAACCTAGCTTGTTTCCCAAACTAACATGCTAAGCATACATATTCCAAATTAGCATACTTAAATATTGGTAGCTCTATAACCAGGTCCTTATGTTGCATAGTTTTTAGCTTTTTGACATTTATATGTCCAATCCCTTCATGCCATATATCAATTTCTCAAATACTTGCCCTATCATGAGCAAACATAGCATCATTCAACTTAGGGATATTTGCATCCAGTGAAAACATTCTACCATGTCTCTAGCCTTTAGCAACCAACTTACATCCTCGCATTACTCCTCTATAAAGCTATCTTCTCTATTAAATTGTATCTGCAAGTTTTGCTCGACCATTTGATCAATAGATAATAGATTATTGGTGATCAATGGAACATGCAAGACATCATGCAATGTCTTTTTCTTGCCATCAGGCACATAACCAAAGGAATAATCCTTGTGTATGATATATCATGATAAGAATCATCCCTAGTGCATACATAGCCATTAGCACATGTCTTCATCTCATCAAACCACTCGCCATGTGGTGCCATGTGGTTTGAGGCACCAAAATCTATACACCAGATATCATCAGAATTTTCTTGTTGCTCGCCCTTGTTCCACACATAAGTCATAGCAAATAGTCTCTCACCAGTCTCAAGCTCTACATGATTATGATTCATAGTGACCCTATTGTCTCTACCCTTCCAATCAGCCTGCTTCTTCTTCTAGCACTCTTTTCCAATGTGGCCATGCTTGTTATAATAATGGAAATATTTATTCTTGTTTGCATTCTCATGAGTAGAGTGAGTGTGCTAGGATCCTCTACCGTATCTCCCCCTCGCATAGGAGGATCCCCACCACCTCTACCATCAAATCCCTATTGACTCTACCCATGCTGAGATGCATGCTACTGGGTTCCCCTACCATGGATAGAACCTCTAGCACGATTACCATAGCATTGCTGATTAGAGTGAAAAGCTACATCTCTGCTCTTAGAGCTACTCTAGCTCGTAGTCAAACCCAATTTTACTTCTTCATGGATAAGAAAGGATATCAATTCATAGGCATTTCAACCCTAACTAAAATTGATGTGTCAAAAGACTTGTATTCAAGCCCTAGACCATTCAAAGTCACAGCCACCAAGTCCTCATTATTTATCTCAATCCCAATGGTGGATGCTAGTTTATCTACAATAGTTTTTATCTCAGTCACATAGTCTTGAATGGACCATCCTTTCCTATCCATTGTGTTAAACTTCTGCTTCAGTTGTATTTTTCTAGCACTAGTGGTAATATCATAGTATCTCATCAAGATGTCCCAAGCATCTTTAGGAGACTTGCAATTCACTATGTGCATGATCATTGCATCCATAATGCACAATGAGAGCTTGTACAAGACTCTATGAGCACGTTCAAGCCAAGCACAGTGTGCCTTCTTCTACTGTGTAGGAGTTGGATATCAGTCTAGAAGCTTAGGTTCAACTTCATTGCCTATCATAAGATCCCAATAGCCTTTCTCGATGAGAAAGTTCTCCTTGTGGAATTTCCAAATAGCATAATTGTTGTTATCCAACTTCTCACCCACTATTTCAGTGGTGTTGTCAATCCTATTAGCATTTACCATCTCTGCAACTCTATGCATTCAATGCAGTCTTAAAATAGACAGTGCTTGACTCCCTAAAACCAAAAGTATACCTTGCACAAACCAATGTCTACTAACCATTGTATATACAATATAGTTTTAGTCCAAAATTTTAATAACAATAAATTGATTACAAAAACAAGTAATTTCTCAGCTCAAAAACACGGCAAACATATCCAGACATATGTCACAACAACCATATATAGTTTCTTGCCAAGTAGGTTTAATTTTTTGCATAAAGAATAGGTAGGTATTCTACAACATTATTAATAGACAACAATCTGAAATTTTCAACAACATAAACTTTGCATAAACATTTGTATTCTTAACCAATACATGTGCTTTATTCTCAAATATGTGTATGAGACATACATACATCTTATCGCTTGTACTTGTCTAGTTTTTAGAGTGCAAATAGGTCCAACAACAACTAGTAAAATTTTGCTCTATTTTGCAGCAAATTTAGCATACATTCCTAAACAATAAATTCATCCAATAGGCCAACTAGGTTCATCATCCAATAGTTCGAATCAACCAAGCCCAAATGCAATATTAGCTTCAACTATAGACATGATTACCTGGTCATCTAGATTTTGAAATAAAAAACTTTTACTTGTCCAAATCTCTCAAAAGCTTGATTGTTTAAACACACACTATAGTGAATAACATCCTTCTACTGTGCAAATAGCATATGTTGGTTTTGGTCATTTTGTATTGCATAGATAACATCAATTTCCTCTAAAAAAGTGCAGCGTCAAGGTTGTAGTAATATACATCAAAGGATCAGCAAGCCTAGCTTATGACCTCTGTATGGCATCTACCTCTAATTTCACTACATGATCTTGTCCAACAACCCTCTTGTGAAGCACATGCTACAGTCCTGCAAATGCTATGCCTATACCATTGTTGTGATGTTGCTTGCCTTGCTTGTAATGCGGCATAAGCAGGTGGTGACAAGAAGCCATGGGCAACTCCTAGTCCACTTCTATGACACTTCTTGCATGTGAGCTAAGAACATTGTGCAGTAATGTGTCTTCAGTGCCTAGAAGAAAGACCCCAACATCCTTGCGCTAAGCTCCTCCATCTCTTGTTCCATGACTCCTTTGTTCACAGATGCAATGCTTCTGTTCTACTCAACTTTACTCCAACCAATTCAATAGAGAAAAGTGCCACTGCCAGTGCCATTGAAGAGCACCCTGCCACGGCACAAATAGAACCACGAACCGGCCAAGAGAGGCTGCAAATACATTTGCTGGCCACAAAACCTGCAAGAAAACTCTCCTTCTTCTCACCAAGAACCATGCTCTCCAAACACACAAGAGGAAGGCACACAAGAAATTGGACAATTCTTCCATCCTCACCCTCTTCCTCTTCCTCACTCTCCATTAGAAATGAGCATGAAGCACAAGAGAGGAAAGCAAGAACAAGAAAGATGAGAGTTGTGCCAAAATGAGAGAGGGAGAAATGAACCGTGAGAGAAGAAGATAAAGGAAGAGAGAGGGTGTAACCACCTCAACCTCCCACCTCCCCAAATCCCACGACTGCAACCACCTCCTTTTCCTTTCTTGAATTATGAAATTCAAATTTGCATACATTGGCTAAGGTCTAAAGACCCTTCAATTTTTAGCATGAGACAAAAGGGTTTGACCTTTCCTTTTCCTAGGAATATTTTATAGTGTGTCTCTTTTGGACTACACATTTTACATTGCTTCATATTTGATTTTTGACAAGGGGGTACAAAAGCAAAGTGTTATTTTGCAAAGGATGTTTCCATGTGAGCACATTTTTGTGCCTTTATTTGCACTGATTTGCCTGGTCATCATTCCTCCCATGCTTAAGTGTGAAGCGTCCCCGCGAACAAAATTGAAGAAGAACCACAATCAGCTCTTTGACAAACTTCATCTTCAATCTTCAATCTTCATTTCTTTTCTTCAATCATCTTTGAATTGCCATTGGATGGGGGGGGGGGCGGGGGGGGGGGAAACACACAATAGAAAAACATAACTAGGTCGTAAAGCCTAGATCATGAACATACCACATAAAATCATACATCACGCAAGAGATAGGGCTTTTCACACAATTTGCACACAAAGACATCACACTTAGCATGAACTAAAAGATAACCACTCATTAAGCATAGAAAGAGAACTCGAAAAAGATATCACAATAAAGCAAATCCTCATGAAAGATATGGCAATGATGTACTCCACCGAGTTTAATTTTAGAAAGGAAAAGGAAGGGAGGTAATATTAGGAATAAAACAAAAGCTAAAAGGAAATTCATGGAAATACTTTGTGTATACTAGAGAATAGGCTTGGTAAAAGAAGGTGTGACTTAATGCTTAGGAAAGTATGCATATGAACCACCATCAAGAAGGTATTTGTTCAAAATATTATCGATTAAAGTGTGGATTTTGGATGGATAAGACGATGGAGCTGTAACTGACGCACATTCGAGAAGAGAAGAACACGAGGTACAGATCTGACAGCCGCTTGCTCATTTGATAGGGATGAAGAGGGCAAGGAGGCGTCACTAGTGAGGCATAAGGCATGGATCTGAATGTCTGGGAACAGACCCAGCACCCCCTCCGCCTCGCCACCTACAAAGCTATCAAGGCGGAAGGTCTGGCCGTAAGGCCCCCAAACGCAGTCGCTATCCATCCTCGCTGCCACTGATGGGTCGATCTTCACCATATTGCCCTCTTGGAAGTCGATGAAGCTGACGTCGCTGTCCATGGTGCCAGAGGCTCCACGTCCATTAGCACAGCGTGGGGCACGTGAGGCATAGCCCACCGTTGGCCTCGTTGAAGTAGACTTTGATGCACTCCATTTGCAGGTCCGAGTCACTGTGGTATGCACCCGTGGGATTGATCCTGTGCTCATCGCACACCACCTCCCAGAACAGAGCAAAACACGCTGATTCACCATCTTTCTCGATCCTTCTTGAAATCTCTTCAAATTGAAACTACATTGTAGGCTCCTGAAGCAAACCTTGGTGGCCTATGAACCTCTCCGTGTTCATTTCTTCTATTTGACCATCTTTGGCTTCAGATTTGCAATGGTAGAAGCCCATTTATCCTTGCAAGCTCCATAGCCACCCCAATTCCCGGCCAGTGCACCAAATGAAGAGCACCCTGCCACGGCACAAATAGAACCACGAACCGGCCAAGAGAGGCTGCAAATACATTTGCTGGCCACAAAACCTGCAAGAAAACTCTCCTTCTTCTCACCAAGAACCATGCTCTCCAAAGACACAAGAGGAAGGCACACAAGAAATTGGACAATTCTTCCATCCTCACCCTCTTCCTCTTCCTCACTCTCCATTAGAAATGAGCATGAAGCACAAGAGAGGAAAGCAAGAACAAGAAAGATGAGAGTTGTGCCAAAATGAGAGAGGGAGAAATGAACCGTGAGAGAAGAAGATAAAGGAAGAGAGAGGGTGTAACCACCTCAACCTCCCACCTCCCCAAATCCCACGACTGCAACCACCTCCTTTTCCTTTCTTGAATTATGAAATTCAAATTGGACTAACTCTGCAAGCGCTTATCTTTTAATATTGAATGTAACTATCACTTCATGCGTGTTGCATCCTATATGCTTTTCACCAACTGAAATATAACCCTTTTCCTTTTCATACAATTACTTATGCATGGAAGTTGCTTATGCATGCATGTTATGCTATGTACAGTTACAATGATATTGAAATAAAAACATAATCTTTCCCTTTCCCATGCAAGTCACGCGAAATAGAGTGCACTTGCTTATGCAAAAATATAACCTTTTTATTCCTCTCCATAGCAACTACCTATTTAATTAAACATCCTCCTACGAATTAACCTATTTACTATCTTCACAAGGGATTCTTTTATTGCACAAATGCATTGTGTACAACATAACTCAATTCTTGCCAACGTAAGTTATCCAATGCAAACCTTCCAATGCACGTGAGCATCGCAATATATATTTAACCTAAGTGTGCGATGCAACTAGGGCATTATTGCATGAGTGCATCTTTTAACACATGAACCATATATTCATGAATGCAACAGCCTTTAATCATGATGATGCAGGAAATATAAGTACCTTGTGATGCAATCTAAAACTTTTCTGAACATTCCTATGATCTTTTTAAAACAAAGCGTTCAATTATAGTAAATCTTCAATGCGATTAAGACTACCCTATGCAAATTTATAATTATTTCACCCATATCAAGTGGAAACGAAAAGGGTGAATTTGATGGAACCTGAACTTCCGCAGGAGGGGTATTATCGGCTTTCGCGCTCCGAGTGGGGACTCCCACATGTTCCCCTCTTACTCCCACGTGTGCTCCTCTCGTGTGGCACTTTGGGGCCATCGCAATCGGAGCTAGGACAGGTGGAGCATGTGCATTCTATGAAGCATTATGCTTATATGACAAAGGTGACGGAGGTCAAAGAACCAGCTACATATGTTAAAGCAGTGATGTATAAAAATTGGTGCACAACTATGAATGAGGAAATATCTGCCTTGGCTAAAAATAGAACATGGGATCTTGTCCCATTGCCAAAAGGAAAGAAGACCATTGGTTGCAAATTGGTCTATAAGATTAAATGCAAGTTAGATGGCAGTGTAGAGAGGTACAAAGCCAGCAAGCTGGTTGCTAAGGGTTATGCCCAGCAATATGGGTTAGACTATGAGAAAACATTCAGGCCTGTTGCAAAGATGGCAACCATACGAACAGTCATCACATTGGCTACTGCTAAAGGCTGGAAGTTGCAGCAGATGGATGTTAAGAATGCATTTCTCAATGGTGATTTAGCAGAGGATGTTTATATGTATCAGCTTGAAGGGTATGTACACCTTGATTTTCAACATTATGTATGCAAACTGAAAAAATCATTGTGTGGGTTGAAGCGGGCTCTGAAAGCTTGGCATGCAAGGATCAGTAATTACTTGCGGAGTTTGGGGTTCACTGTTGGGAGGGCTGATCATAGTCTGTTTACAAAAAAGACAGTTGTAGTGTTGGTTATCTATGTTGATGATTTGATAATCACAAGTGATGATGACTTGGGGATACAACATGTTATGCGGATACTGAAATCTAAATTTGATATGAAAGACTTAGGTGAAATCAAGGCTGAAAATGGTTTATGATTAATGCAGAAGCACTATGCCATGGAAATGCTAAAGAAATATGGCATGGCTGAATGTAAACAACTGGATACACCTCTTGATCAAAATGTCAAGTTGGACATTAGCACTAGAGTTGAAATTGATGATGTGACTATGTACAGACATATGGTTGGAAGTCTGATCTCCTTGACCATCACCAGGCCTGACTTGAGTTATGCTGTTGGGCTCATAAGTCAGTTCATGCAGAAGCCCAAAAAGCCACATTTGGATGTTGTTAGGTGGATTATGAGACATGTAAAGTCCACAGTAGATTATGGGTTGTTTTATTTGAAAGATAAGCCCTTGATACTGGTTGGATACACGAATGCAGATTAGGCAGGATGCTCATATGACCGTAGATCTACAAGTGATTATGCTTTTAGACTTGGAAGCGGGATGATCAGTTGGAGCAGCAAGAAGCAACCTACAGCTACATTGTCTAGCACTAAGGCTGAGTACAAGGGAGTTGCATTGGCAACATGTGATACTGCATGGCTGCTCAAGCTTATAGTTGATTTGGACATACAGGTGGATGCTCTAGTGACCTTGTTATGCGATAATCTTAGAAGTGTACTACTGGTAACAAATCCAGTGTACCATGCCAAGACTAAACACATTGAGGTACACTACCATTTTATCAGAGAGATCGTTCTTGCAGGGGGAGTAAATCTTATGCATGTGAAGACTGATGAACGGGTTGCAGATATCTTTACCAAGTCTTTGGGTAAATATAATTTTAGTCAATTTCGATAGCTACTTGGTGTACAGGTTTTACCTTGAGCTTGAGGGGGAGTGTTGAGACTTCAAGCTCTTGTGTGTGACTGGCAGTGTCTTAGCTATGTCTAGCTATATCAGCATGTGTGGGATATTTAATCAGTCGGGTTAGTTGGTGTGACCTAACTAGAGTTAGTCATGGTTAGTGAATTTAGTGTATGACTTACACTTGTGTAAGTGAATTAGAATCAATGGAATAATGAATAGAAGGATGAGAGCATGACTGAGCTCTATCTTGGCTTTTTTTCTATCTATGTCTCATCTCTCTTAACACTCACACTCTCACACTCCCTCTCTCAAGCACATGCAAGCAAGCAAGAAGGAGAGAAGAAGAGAAGAAGAGAGATCACTTTTGCCATGCTCTCCTTCCTCATCACTCATTGTTCTTTCACTGGATTATTCTCGTCTCTGGTAGAGAGGTGACCTGTCAAGAGTTTCGTCAACTCCTTCTCCTTCTCCATGTCCTTCCCCCAAGGCTTCTCTAATGATAGCAGTTAAGATGCCACCAAACCCGATGGTCAAGGCCTTTGAGGATGATGCCTTTCTTGTTGCCTTAGAAGCAGGGGACTCTTCTCCTACGGGTCTTCCTCCTCTTGCCAATGCATTTGCTGAGGACTCAATGGTCTTTTGCATGAACTCATTTAGGTTTACTTCATGTAGAGATGTGGTGTCGATGCCTTCTAGCATAGGCACATTGATCCGGCTCATTATCGAGTTATATCTTTGACTAGAGAATAGTGCATGCACCATTTTGGCCTGCAGTTGGATTTCTAGATTAGGAATATCAGCCAAGCTGATACCATCATTAGTGTGGACCATCACTTTGTCCATTCCTAGCATGTGTTTACCACAGTATAGAGGAGCAAAAAATGGAGCAGAGGAGTGGGAAAATGGAAGAAGGAGATAACCGAAAGGGCACATGACAAAGGAAGGAAAAGGTGCCCCGGATGGAAGTCAAACCTTGAAAAATTTGAATGACGACCTCTCCAAAAGGCCTCAATGTCGCCTCGAGAAAAGAAAAGAGTAAAAGCGCACCATTAATTGTGAAAGCACTCCCGAATCCTTGTAAAAGAGTGACAGGCTCACTCCTATGCAAATTGTATGCACTAGTTAGGAATGGGATAAGTTAGAACGGTGGGAAATAGGAAAAGAGGGCCTAGGCTAATGGCCGACCATGTAAAAAGTAGGGATGACCACCCAAAAAGTAGGGCATGTATGTAAAGTTCAAAAGTGAATGAGAAGCTCATTCTTGTGTGTAGCCAAAGCTTCTTCTTCTTCTTCTCTTGTTTCTTGCCTTCTTGCTTGTGCTTGAATGAGGGATTGAGGGAGTGTGAGGGAGTGAAGGAGTGAGTGTGTGAGAGTGAGGGATCGTGGAGAAGAAGCTCCCCATCTTCTCTCTTCATCTTCTCTTCTTCTCTTCTCCTCTTTTCTTGCACGGCTATGGAGGATGGAGCTTAACGGAGAGGGCTTGAGGTTGCTTGAGCAAGGATCATGGAGCTACCGAAGTGCAAGAGAGAGGAGGGAACTCGATCGAGCATCAAGGTAAGCTCACTACACCCGTAAGGTAGGCATTGCGCGTCGGCTATGTGAGAGGTATCCATGGATGCTCGGCTTGAAACGCTTGATCAATAAGCGGTCCGTAGATCTCGGCATAGAGCTCCATAGCTCCCCTTCATTATGGTTTCCTTGCCAGGACTGACGGAATTGAACCTTGAGCACCACACGCATCGAATCGAGCATAGAAGTAGGGTTCGAACCAATGCTCGAGATAGCTAGGAGATTTAGGAGGTTTTAATCCTTGGAGCAAGTAAGTATTTTGATTTGTTGTTGAATATTAGAGTAGGACCATCCATCTCTATCTATGTTTTTGATTTCTATTGCATTAAGTTAAGATTAGGATAGGAAAAAAAGGAAAACAAAAGGGTTCTACTACTGCTGGAAACAAGAAAATAGGGGCACAGATTCAGATTTCCGATTGGAAGAGTGTGAGGGATTAGTTTTTGAGGTTACAGCAGGCTGGGATGGGGCAATAAGAGGCCCATGGAACCAGGAAAGACCACATTTGACATTCTGCTTTGTGAGAAGAGAGTGAGCTTGAGAGTCAGGGAGAGAGAGAGAGAGAGAGAGAGAGCTACACGGAGATCTTTGGAGTGCCGATCGATTCAAGCGCCACAGCTATTCCAGGTATTTCCTGGCATTTCCTTGTATTGTTTTGCACCTATTTGGAAGGCATGGGATGATTCCATGGAGTAGGCGTTGGGTTTGTGGCATCGCGTGAAACCCATGGGCAGTTGTCTGGGCTGTCAGACCAGTCCTTCCGATTCCCAGAATAGGACCATCCGATTTCTGGAGTCAGACCGTCCAACTCTAAGAATTGGACCATCCTATTCAATTCCCAGAATCAGACCACTGCGAGAATCGGACCCAGTCCCAAAATTGGACCATGTGTCCTATTCCCAGAATCGGACCTCTTGACCCATTACAGAATCGGACCCCCCTGTCTGACTAGGGAAATCAAGCCAAAGTCAAATTTGACCACCTTGGCTGAGTCTCAAAATGGGATTAATCGCGATAATCTGACCACTTTTCTTAGAGTGAAAAACGGACCAGGCCATCCGATACCCAGAATCGGACCATCCCGACCGATTCCCAGAATCGGACCACTTCATCAGAACCTAAAATAGAGGGTTTTTGAACCTTCCTGACAGTCCTGGCCACCGTGTTCACATCTCTGACCCCCCCTGGAAACCCAATTTAGCCCCTACTAGGAGCGAGAGACCAAACAGGATAACCGAGGATTCACCCCGAATAGCTAGACACTAAGTAAACCGAATTTAGAATTTGACTTGACTTTCGGTGACCGACCAACCAACCCTGAAGCAAAATAGAGAACGCAGCATGGACTTTCAGTAAGACCTTAGATCAGCCAGAACCTACGCTTAGAGCCATATCAAGCTACGAACGTGAGGGGAAGAGTGGAGTTTACATTGAGCATTTCTTGCATCCGCGCCTCACTTTTGATTTTATCACCAAAGGTGCACTACAAGAAAAGAAAAAGCCAGAAAAGAAAAATCTTGTTTTCGCATTGAGCACTAGAGAGTACGAAGCACAACTGGTGAATAAGATTGACAATTGCTTTCAATAACAAGGAACTCATCAGGAGACATAATAACATCAAGGAACCCACTATAAGAAGAAGATCCCAAAATATAGTTGGGTACCTAAGAGCCCCATTAGTAGGACCCTAAGAGGACAAGAAGATCCAGAAGGCGACAACATAGAGGATCGGATGCTGCTGGAGCTACTCAAATTGATCGACGACCTTGTGGAGCTGGAAGTGGGAGCAATGTCAAGATCATGAGGCGGACAAGGAGAGGACCGACTGGACTTGGGAGAATTCCCAGTCTTAGTACAAGAGTTAGTTGGAGGGGAGCTTCAAGCTCTACCCCGAGACCTACGGACCACTTATTGCTCAAGTATTTCGAACCGAGCGGCCATGGCTACCTCTCACATAGCCGACGCGCAATACCTACCTTACGGGTGTAGTGAGCTTACCTTGATGCTCGATCGAGTACCCTCCTCTTTCTTGCACACCGGTAGCTTTCCTTTTTTCCATTTCCCGCTCCTCTGTGCTGCGGTAAACATTACCCCCCTCCTAGCCAAGTGCCAGTCCCATGGCACTGTGGTGGGAGGTAGTGGGATAGATGATGCTGTTGCGAGGTGGAACTAGTGGGTAGATGACACTGATGCTTGTGAATGAGAAGTGATGGAGTTTGATGACGATGACCAGGAGAGATTCCGGCGTGCTTTAGGCTCCATGAAGATACTCGGCATCTTTCACACTGTTGTGGCGCCCCTTTAGGTAGCCGGTTGTCCTTTGAGTATCCGAAACGCTTGAAGCAATAAGCAATCCCTTAGGAGGATGGTATTGGAGGGATTTATTCTGGAGAAACTCCCCGAATGCTGTTTGCCTTGAAAATCCGTGGTTGTGGTTGAAGATCCTTGTCTTTGAGTAGAAGGTCTTCAGTTTTGAGTTGAAGGTCTTCAGGCTTGTGGAATCAATAAGCGATCTGTAGATCTTGAGGCGTTGGGCATGGATCATTGGACGATGAGGTTCCAAGATCTATGCCAATGGCAGATCCATCACTGGGGTTTCCTTCTGCTTGATTTGGTTCAGTCAAGGCAGCCATCAGTAGACGGATGTTTGGCAACATGAAGTCTGTTGAGCCCTTTAGACCTTCACAGCGAAGCTCCTAAAGTTGCGAGAATGGAGTCATGTCCGACTCATGGAAAAAGTCCTTGTCATTGGAGGATGTAGTGGATGATCTTCTTCAGCCAAGCAGTCAGTTCTTGAAACACGAACATAACCTGCAAGAAAAGTTGTGCACTTCCTAGGGGGTGTTTCTGTCTCACTGTGTAGTGCATGGTGCCCATGCCAGTGGAGCTAGGAGATGGGTCTAGCCTTGGGCAAGCCCTTGGTAATGTCCCACACTTGAGGACCCAGTTCATGCGTCGTTGGAGGTGCGATGCAAAACTTAGGGTGACAGGTCTGAAAGTCCTGTCCTTGATGTGACCTAAGTGTGAAGTGGGGGAGGGGCTAGAGAGAACCCTAGATGCAGTGAGTGTGGTGCACAATAACAGTGAAGGGAGACTGCAAGCACATGTGAAGTGTCCTCCTTATTAACCTTCTTAGTAGTAGATTCATCTTTTAGCTTTGCTATTTTTGCTCTTGTCTTGCTCTCCAGTCACCTTGTCTTTGTTTCCTTGTGGTTTTTTCTTTTCTTTTTTAAATAAAAATGAGAGAGGGAGTACAATTGGCAAGGTATATCACACCCATTTAATCACGGGGTGGTCGCAGGCATTGAGATAAGAATGCGCGACTTTGTAGGTATTCTTTAATATTAGCTTTAGCTCTCAGAGGAGTGGTTGACAAGAAAGGGTGATTACACCTTGCAAAGCGGGTGTCACTCATATATTCTAAGAGCTCTAGACAGAAAGAAGGAAGGAGAGTAGCCCGCATTATTAACCTAGTCATAGCTCTACTATCTATTCCTAGGTTGATATCAAAGAAGAGTGGGGGAAGATGGGCTTCCTCTGCTGCGGGTTTTTGGAGTAGCAGGAATTTGATAAGTCGGAGGTAATTACAAGTGGTCAAAAACGCTGGATCTAGGCAGGAAGAGAAGTCTACAAGAAAACGGCTTATAGAAGGAAGTATATCCTCTAACGTAAACACTAAGCATTCCTTAGGGCTCCTAGCATTTACATTATATATTTTCGGGAAGTCATAATCCCCATGCAAGTCTCTATCATAGTCCACTCCATGCCTACGGGGGTAGGGCATGTAGATAGGATCATTGCGCTCTTCGGGGAGTGAACTACAAAAGGTGGTCCATGCATCAAAATTGGTGTCCCAAATCCTCCTCCGACATTTCGGCTGTGCCTCGTAGCCTTGGACGGTTTTGGGAACCAGATTGACCTTATCTTCCTAGTACTCCTGTGGCTCTTGTCGCCACCTAGTCATTATCATGCTCCTCTCTTCTATCCACCTATTTGCAAGCTCATTAGCCAGATCCTTGATCTTGGCTATGACTCCTAGAGGTAGAGCCCGGTCCAGAGAGCGTGGGAAAGCAAACGAAAGCTCAAACGGCCTCTTATGGAACTCTCGCTGATGCCAGATGACCAACTCCTGGGGCCAGTCTACAGGATGTGTATCATTTCTCAGTGGCATGGGCTCCTCATGAAGTTGTCTTGGAAGTGTGCATGCTCGGTGTTGGGCCTCCTTGGCTAATTCTTGTCTTCTTCTCCTTGCTGCAACTATGTGCTCAGGTAGATGGGCATCTGCAGGCTCTTCCTGTGGGATATCGGGTTGAGGCGGACTCGGCATTCTTTGTTGCTCTTCTTCATCAGCTTGCTTGAAATCTGTACCCTCTTCGACATGTCGCTCAACCACAGATGGGATGTACAGCGTAGGTAGCGGAATTGTTGCTCCTTAGTGATCCCTGTACTCGTTGGGAGCTCCCGCTCTTGAAGACCGTATCTTAGAGCTCGGGTGGTTAGCTCCAACTTTCTTTTCACCTTTTCCACTGGATCATCGCCCTCAGCTTGTGTGACATGGAGCACCGTGTTGAGGAAGGCCTGCCGCTGTGTTTTAGTAGTTATTTCGGCACCCTCAACCCTAGCTTCTGCAAAGCATTCTTTTGCATTCTGCCACTGCCAGGCGTTTGGTCAAGTCCCTCACCCTGTCAAAATTTTTCCTTTCCCAATCCATAGCTCTTTCCTCCATCTTTTTCCTCTCTTCCTCCAGTTGGCTCACTAGGGTGGTTACTACCTGTTGTTGCTCATTTGTTAAAAACCATAACTGGTTCCTTTCTCTTAACTTCTGAGCCAACTGCTCTTCAGCAATCCCTTTGGCTTGATCTACAATGCTGAGCCTTTGGTGCACCTCGGCCAGTACTTCTGATTTTTCCTGCACCAGCTGCTCTTGGCTTTGGATTTCAGCGAGAGGAATAGCCTTTTTTGATTGAAAGCCATGGCCATGAGGGCCTCTACATCTTCCTGGGAGGTCTCCAGTGCATCTTGTAATCTTTGCACTTCATCTTATAGCTGTTTTACTTCTGCTGCTGAGACTCCTGGCCCTTCACTCTTCAGAAACTCGATTTCACTTATTAACCTGTTTTGTTCTTCTAGATCCTGTCATGACCGGGGCTCCGTGGTATGTTCTTGTGGTATACTGGCTTCGCCTTCCTGAACCTCCTGTTTTAGCATTTCCACTTGAGCGACCTTTTGCTATAGATCATTTTATTGCTGCATTAGTAGCTTTAGACTCCTTTGTTCTGCTACCAAGTTCTGCTCCTCGTCTTCCAGCCTTTGTCTAAGGCAGCTTCCGTTGTCCTGGGCTTCCTTCGTTTTTGCTACTAGTTGGTCCTGCAGGGCCTTTATTTCTCTTCGTCGGTCGGCTCCCTGCCTTGAGACTTCTAGCCTAAGGGTAGCTGACGTTTCTTTTTCTTTTTCTAGCTCCAGCAAGGCCACTTTCTTCTCTTCTTTCGTCTTGTCCAGTTGTGTCAGTAGCTTAGCCACATATGCGTCATAGTCAGTGTCGGCAGGCATGGGAGTATGGGGTGTGGTGGTTGATGCCTCCAGCCTTTGTCATTTAGAGTCTTGCCGTGACTTTGGATCTACGGAGGCGGGCCTTTTCAATTTGGTTTCTGGCACAATCTCGGCCACTTTGCTCACTAGCATTTGCACCATGTTCATGAGATGTGTCGTGTCGAGGGGAGGTGTGGGTTGTGTGGTGGTTGCAGTCATGGTTTCAGCCGTTGTAGGCACAAAAGAGGAAGGAAGTGGATGTAGTAGGGACTTGCCCTTGCCTACAACCACTGGAGCTGCTTCCACACTTGCACTAGCTTCGGCTTTATGACGGGGTCTCACGGGTTCGAGCTCTCCACCCCCATGGGTCTCTTCCATAGATCTTCATGTAGCCTCTGCCAACTCGGCCAGTTCCTTCAGTCTCTGCTCTTCAGCTTCTTCTTCCGCCCTTCTTTTCCTATCCTCTTCTGCCTTCTTTGACTCTTCTCTTATCCTTGCAAGCTCCTCCTCCTCTTTCCTCCTTCTTTCTTCCTTAGCCTCCCTGAGCCCTCTTGATTTCAGCTCGTTCTTCTTTGCTTAATTTCTCTTTCCTTTCCTTCTGTCTCCTGTCCCCTTTCTTTGTTCTTCGGGTTTGCTTGCTCGTGTAGGCGGCACCTCCTGTTCTCCCTTGTCACTTATCGTTCTTTCGCTTGATTCTTCTCCTTCGTGGTGAGGTGGGCTTTGATGCGGTGGGCTTTGATGTGCAGCTTGCTCTTCCATGACGCCAGCATCCTTTATTGCTTCATCTATGATGGCTGTCAAAATACCACCATATCTAATTGTGGCTACCTTTGAGGCAAGTTTCTTCCTTGTGGAGCGTGCGATTGAGGCAGGGGATTCTCCTCCTACTGGTGCTTCCACTGGAGTGAGAAGGGCAGCTGAGCTTTGAATGGTTTTCTGCACGAACCCATTCCAGTCTACCTCCTCAGGGACTCCTGTTGCGATGCTTTCTAACAGTGGGACCCCAATCCTGTTCATTAATGCATTGTACCTTTGGCCCGAGAAGAGTGTGTGGATCATCTTCGCTTGCAATTTCACTGCTGGATCCGGGATGTCAACCAAGCTGATTCCATCCACGATATACACCTCTTCTTTCTTTACCCCCAGCATGGAGTAAACATCCCTTCTCGGCCGCCTCTCTTTCTTGAGTACGAGCCCCAAGGCCTTCTCTACGATTGCCGCATTGAGGGGCACTTCAATTCTTCTTTCCTGCTCCCCTGTCCTCACTATGACGGTGCCACAATTCCTGCCCTTGTCGAAGTTCCTCAGAAAGTCCGCACACATGCCGTAATCCATGGCCTGCCCCACCTTTTCCACATACTTGTGGAGATGGCATCTGTCCACCAAGTCTTTGATCGCAGGTTCCTCGAAGATGACCTCATCCAGATTCAGCGTGTGCTTGAAGGTGAATTGACTGAATCCTCGTGTCTCGACGCTGACGCTAACTCCACTAAGCGATTGGTCCAAGCCTCTCTTCCCTCCCAACACTCCTGGACTGCTATCCTTAAGCTAGGGATGAAGAATTCTAAGGGTAAAATGGCTTCAGTTCCGTACGTCAGCCTAAAAGATGTCTGTCCTACAGCCGTTTTATAAGCTGTGCGATAGGCCCACAAGGCCGCTATTAGCTTGTTGTCCTAGTCACTTCTTGAAGTAGACACTACCTTTGTAAGCACATTGACTAAGATTTTATTCGTGGATTCGGCTTGGCCATTAGCCTGAGGGTAATAGGAAGAGGACTTCGATGAATTATTAGGAAGGTAGAGAGCAAGTGGGAAATCACCTCATTAATGAAGTGCGTGCCTTGGTCGCTTACAAGTTCGATTGGACAGCCAAACCGTGAAATGACCTGCTCCCATAAGAACTTTGCAGTGGTTCTAGCATCATTCTTCCTCGTGGCCCGGGCCTCTGCCCACTTCGTTAGATAATCGGTTGCCACTATGATGTAGCGAGCTTGGGAATATTGTGCCGCAGGACTGATAGGTCCAATAAAATCGATGCCCCATTTTTCAAAGGGTTGTCGAGCTATGACAAGGGTCAACTCCATCTTGTCTTTCCGCACAGGCACTTTGGTCCTTTGGCACTCATCACAGTGCTTTACGAATTTAGCTACATCGCGAAAGAGGGTGGGCCACCAAAGTTGGGATTGTAGCACCTTTCGGGCTATTGTGTCTCCGCTAAAGTGTCCTCCAGCGATTCTGCCATGTGCTTCGTTCAACGCATCGTGCATCTCGTGCTCACATACGCATCTGCGCAATAAACCGTCTTATCCCAACCTGTAGAGTTGGTCGGCTATCAGTTGGTATGGCTGAATTTTCAGGATAAGTCTTCTCAGCCTGGCCTTCTCAATGGGTCGCTCAGGTAGTCCGTTTTCCAGCACTTGTACTATGTCATCGGCCCAATATGGCGTCAGATCAGCTTTAAACAATTCTCTCTCGCTAGACAGGTTAAAGAGATGAGCATCTGGTAAATCGTCAGTTATGCCTTGTCCAGCGGCTTCTCCTGTGGGTATGCGGGACATGTGGTCAGCCATGTAATGCTGCTTTCCTTTGCATACAACCACAGAGAAGTCAAACTCCAGTAGAAGGAGTAACCATCTAGCTATGCGTCCCGTAGCGCAAGGCTTGTTCACAAGATACAACAAGTCTTGATGGTTAACAAAGAAAACAAAGGGAGTAGCCAACAGGTAATGCCTAAATTTCTTTACCGCAAATACCATGGCCAACCCCTCCCTTTCTATCGTGGAATAGTTCATCTCGGTCTCTGTGAGCTGCCTACTGGCAAAACTCACCGGGTAATCCAAGTTATGTTCACCAGGCTGGCATAGCACAGCTCCAATAGCGAACTTAGAGGCGTCTATGTGTACATGAAACGTTATGTTCCAGTTTGGGGCTTATAAGATTGGTGCAGTCGTAAGAGCCTTTTTCAACTCCTCATATGCACGCTGGCATTCCTCCGTCCACTCGAACACTATCAACAACTTGTACAATGGTCTAGCAATCAGTGCGTAATTTAGTACAAAGCATCGATAATATCCAGTGTGTCCTAAGAAGCACTGAACTCCCTTGTAGTTATCGGGTGGCGGTAAGTCAACAATGACTCTGACTTTGGAAAAGTCAGTGGCAATGCCGTTCCTTGACACTACCTGCCCTAAGATGCATCCGTGTTTCACCCAGGACTGGCACTTTAAGGGGTTCAACGAGAGGTGATACAACCTACACCTTTCAAAGACAGCTCTCAATTTCTCTAAGTGTTCGGCCCAACTAGAGTGTAAGCATAAGTCGTCTACAAACACTTCGAGTTCGCGCCTAAGCATGTCCTTAAAGATAGTGCACATTAGGCGTTGAAAAGTTGTAGGTGCGTTCATTAGCCCAAAAGGCATGACAATGTAGGCGAATATACCCCATTCCGTGGCAAAGGCAGTCTTGTGCCTGTCGTCGAGGTGCACTTGCACTTGATTATAGCCCGAGAAACCATCCAGAAAACTGTAGGCTTCTTTATCTGCTACCCTCTCAAGCATGTGCTCGGTGTAAGGTAAAGGATAGTTATCCCTTTTCGTAGCGGCATTCACTTTCTTGTAGTTCACGCACACTCGGATTTTTCCATTTTTCTTCATGACAATCACGATAGGTGATACCCAGTCCGTGTGCTCAATCTTATATATGAATCCTGCCCTCATGAGTTTATCAATCTCCTCTTTTATTGCATGGGCGTGTTTGGGATTCATGGGGTAAGGTCGTTGTTTTGTTGGCACTGCATCAGGGACCATTGGGATATTATGAGTCACAACCTAGGGTCGACTCCCTTAAGTTCGTCCAATGTCTAGGCAAATACGTCAATGTACTCTTGCAAGAGCGCAACGAGTTTGGTCTCCTCATCCTCCATCAAGTCATCTGCAATGAACACCGGTCTTGGCTTTTCACCTTCCCTAGCCAAGTTAACTTCCTTGACTTTGGCGGGTCCCTCGATCGGTTCACTAGTGTGGCCTTGTCTTTTCGCACCTAGCAGAATCACCACTCTGTCACCCTTCTTAAATTTTGTAAACCGTTTGGGTAGATCCTGCGGTTTCTTTTGCCTTTCTGCTTCTGAGTCCTTTGCTTGCTTCCTGGCCTCCTCTTTTACCCTCCTGCGTCTCAGGTGGACTGGCAAGTCTCCCTTGGTGTGTTTGACTTTAGAAGGTTGTGGTATCTCGGGATCACTCTCAGTGCTGACCTCCAACTCTGAGTTAAACTCGCACCCCTCACTTGAGGAAGGTGTTTCCCCAGGGGGTCGTAGTTCAGTAGGTGCATCCGTCTTGAGCACTGGGATTACCCATGGTCGTGCCACTCTGGCTTGCTCGTAATCCACGGCTCCTATGCGTTCTAGCCAGGATCTGTCACACTCCATTTGCATGACTCCTTTTTCATTCTGACTGGGCCTTCCTTTCCTAGGCCTCGAGTCTGCCCTGATTTGTTCTATCGCTTTTCCTTCCCTGTCGTACTCTATTGTATCTATCTCTTCTTCACTCTCTTCTCCCGTAGAGTGACAGTCCTTATACTCCTCGTCATCAGAGTCATGTCCTTCTAACTGCTCATCATCACCTAAGCTCTCCTCTACCGTCTCCTTGTCATCAGTAACTAAAGCCCAGTTATATAATAAATTCAGGTCGTGGACCTTGGTCCATTTCCATTTTGGCTTAGCTAATAGATCACGTAGAGGTTTTAACTTAGCAGCCAAGTTGCCTTTTAGTTTATTGGTTAGATATTCTACGATTTCCCGAAGCTCTAGTTTGTTGTTGGGGATATGGAACGAGGCTGGTTTGCCTGGGCTGAGTGAGCTTCCTGCCATCATGCAGAGTGGCACAATTGGCTCCTCAATTGGCATGGTTGCGGCTTTAGCGGCCTGCCGATATAGTTCTTCCTCATCCGAGATTGGTAGGTCAATGGTTTCCAAAACGTGCATCCAATCCCTCTCATCCTTAGGGCAAGGAATATATTTAGTGAGTGATCCATAGGGTTTGGTCGTTTGAGTACCGCCTTTCAGCATAGCTGAGATGGCATCTAGGTCAACAGGGGTCGTCTTCCAAGTGTCCATCTCTACCCTTACTACAACTAGTTCTGTTCCCTAGGAAAATCAAACCATTGCCCCAGTCCTCAATGACACGCGCATTCCTCATCCAAGGTCGGCCTAATAGTATGTCGTAATCCACTCCCTTCATGACAATGAAGTTTACTGAAAATTGCACACTGGCAATCTTTACTGGCCAATTCTTTAAGACCCCGAATGGTCTTACCTTCATTCCATTTGCTAACGTGACGTTAAACCGGGCCATCTCTACAGGAGGGTTTTCCCATGCCTCTAAGACTGCATGGTTTAGTACGCTAACACCTACCCTGTGTCTACAATTCCTTTTCGCGTCATATCTCCTAAGGCTAGGACGGGCAAAACTGCGTGCATTTCAGTGCCTTCCCAAAAAGCATTGATGTGCAAAGACTCAAGATTTGAGTGTAGAGTTAGACTTGGGATCTGTGTAACTACATCATGATCTTGCGGATCAGCACCCGCAAGTCCTGTGTGTCCCTCGATCAAGTCTTTTAACTCTTGCCACAAGTAATGATTTTGCCTAAGCAGATCTTCCAAGCTTAGAGTTACTGGAGTAGACAACAAGGTTGTGAGGAGGTTACTGGGCTCTTGTCTTCCCCTAAGGCTAGCATTTCTAGGCCATGTGTTCTGTCTGCCCTGACAATCTTCCCCCTGGCCTTGCTGCTGAGTTGTTCCCAGTGGTGCAGGTATGCTCGCAGCTTGTGGTTTTGAAGGTGAGAATGGTGTGCTCACACTGGAGAAGTCGTCAATAGGATCTTCTAATATGGGTTCAGCATCCTTGAGGTGCTTTTGGGCGTCCTTGACCCACTCCTTGACCTTGGCTATAGCCTCGAGCTGCCGTTTGGGGTGGGGATATTCCCCTACCTTGGCACTCCCTAGCTCAGCTGTCTTAGGAGCTGAGGTCTCTGCCTCTGCGTCTGTGACCTTCTTTCCCGTTACTAACATAGTCGCTTCCTCGGTTTTAAGGGTTATCTTTGCCTCGGTTCTCTTTTTCCGTCTCCTCCGGCTTTTCTTTCCTATTGAGGTTGCGTCAAGGTTACTTGGCCCTGGCAAGGAGATGCCTGCCTGCTTTGTTTAAGCTTGCGTCATGGCATGTAGTGGGATAGGCATATCCTCACTACCAAAGGTTTCCACTCCAAAGAGCCCCAAAGGCACCGATGGCATGTTGGCAGAGTTGGTTGATGGCTTCCGCCTAGGATAGTCAGGAAACAGATGTGTGATTCCACACTCTGTGCATCGGAGATCCGCTTTGTCCTTGTTAGCTTGTTCTCATTCTGGACAGCATGATGAAATGTGGCCTGGGTGGCCACAAGTCCAGCATGTGACTGGATCCTGGCTGGGCCCTCCAAAGCCTCTACCTCTTCCTCTTCCTAAAGACATCACTGGCACTGGTGGCCGATAGTCCATCAGGACTGGGTTGCCCTCCTCGTCATAGGATATGTACGGGTTGACGTATGTTTCTTCCTCATTAGGCTCCTCCAAAAAGTGAACAGGAGCATCGCTAGATGGGTGACAAAAGGCCTTGGTGGCCTGGGTATACCAGTTGGGTTCATCTCTAGCCTAGGCACGGCAGGTCTTGAGTCAGTCGGTGCTGGAAGAGCTAACTGGGCTCCCCTCCCAAAGAAATTGGGTGGCCTATTACCTAAGTATGGAGGGTTGTACTGCCGTGCATATGGGAATCTCCTCAACATTCTGCAATGCATTGCATCATGCCCGAATCTATCGCAATTTGAGCACGGCCGAGATCTAGGATCTTGGTACTCAACTGGGAGGTGATTGCCGCCGCAGTATATACATTGTACATGCGATCTCACAGGCTTCCTTACGAGCTCTTGCAACCGTGCAATCTCAATTCTCATATCTGCCATCCCCTGGTCGTGGTCTACACTCTTCCCCTTATCCTGCACACTAGCAGTTGCTTTGTCCCCCGAAGTTGTTGATCTCTCAAGGTCCCTCTGGCTTGCACTTTCTCGGTTGGTAGTCCTCACGCTGTATTCCCTGAGTTGATCATCTACGCGTATTGCCTCCTCGAAAACTCTAGCTAGCACGTCTCGTTGCAAGGTGGAGTTACTCGCCAAAGCCTTGTAGAGCTCCTCACTCCGAATCCCGTTCATGAACACTGTAGACACTGCCCTCTCGGTAGGTCGCTCGTTGGTAGGGATTCTCTTGTAGAGGCTACGCACCTGAGTGACGTAATCCCTAACGTCCTCCTTCTCCCTTTGACTGATATTCATCAACCTAACGATGAGGTTATCCGAATACCCTGCCTCCGAAAACCTCTTGATGAAGAGGCCCTTAAGGCGAACAAAGTTCGTACGTTATGCATCATCTAGACTAGAATACCAGGTCCTCCCCTTATCGCCTAAGCACAGGCCGAAAGCTTGAGCTCACTGCGCAGGGTCACTAAGACCATTTGCCTCACATACTTGCTCGAACTACTCCATGAAGCTGTATGGGTCACTACTAGGTTCGTATCTAGCTAGTTGTTTTGCTACGATGGGGATTCTAGCCTGCCCTTTAGCCCCTTGCATGACTCCCAATCCCGATAGTAGCGCAGTGGCTAGGGCAGTAGCGCTCTGTTCAACGGACGTGTTGTCCAAGAGTCGCTTTGCTACCAGTTCGCTCAATGTCATGTCAGCCTCTGCTTCCCGTTCCCTCTCTACATTCGGTCCAGATTTGGCCGCTCCGGCTAGGTCTAGCCTCGTACATATCTATGTCTTGTTGCAGCCTTCTAGCCCTTTGCTCATGGTTATAGGCAATTATGCCTTCTAGCGCTCTCTTGATAGCTCTTCTCTCTTCTTCCAGGCTAGCTACCACTTCCTCTACAGGTTTTCCTTGGATCACGGTCCCGGTGAGTAGATCATAGTCGTGGACCAGTTCTTGGACTGAGGTTGGAAATTCTCCTAAGTCTAATTGGTCCTCTCCTTGTTCGCCTCTTGATCCCGACATTGTTTCTGCTTCCAGCTCTACGTGGTTGTCAATAAATCCAAGCAGCTCCGGCAACGTCCAATCCTCTATATTGTTGCTTCCCGTGTCTTCGTGTCTTCTCCAGGTCCTACTAGTAGGCCGCTCAGGCACCTGTCTAAGTCTTGGGGTCTTCTCCTACTAGTGGGTTTCTTAACGTTATTAGATATCCTGATGTGTTCCTTGTTATTTGAAAGCAACTGCAATCCTTATTCACACGTTATGCTTAGTGCTTTCGTGGTGCTTGGTGCGAAAACAGGCTTTTCTCTTTTCTTGCAGTGCAGACTTAGTGGAACACAAGAGTGAAGTGCCGATGCAGAAAGCGTTTAATGCGAACTCCATCTTGTCTCTCCCCATTCCCAGCCTAGTTTGAGTTCTAAGCTCGGTTCCCGGCTATTCTATGGTCTTTCTGCAGGTCGGTGCTGCGTTTTCTATTCTGCTCTAAGTTCGATTGGTCTCTGAGGTTCTAATGGTCAAATTGGGTCTTGGGGGTGTTCAGGGTTGTGTCCTGGGGGTCAGGTCTATGGCATGGTCAACTAAAGATCCTTATGTTTTCCTTCTGGCAGGATGATCCGATTCTGGGAATTGGATTGTCTGATTCTGGGAATCAGACAGAGCTGGTCTGAGTCTAGCAGTCGGACAGGGTGGTCTGAGTCTAGCAGTCGGACAGGGTGGTCCGAGTCTTAAAATTGTTTGGTCCGATCCGAATGTTGGATGGTCCGACTCTAGTGGGCAGTCCGAGTGCCACGTGGCACGTCCGATCGGACTGTCCGATTCTGGGAATCGGATAGGGCTGGTCCGACTCCCTCAGTCGGACGGTCCGATTCTAGGAATCGGATGGTCCGACTCCAGGACTCGGGTGGTCCGATTCTGGGAATCGGACCACTGAGACCTGGTCCGACTGCATCTGCAGTGGCAGGAGTGATTCCGACGCGTTTCGATCCCTCTTGATGCCTGCTGCACACAATCACGATAGACTTTTCATATCTAATTAGAGCACTATTAAGAAACACTAGACTCACCTGGAGCAGCACAAATCGATGGCACCCAGAATCGTGATGGCGCTCCCTCTTCCTGTCAACCAGAAGCTCTCTCTCTCTCTCTCTCAAAGCTAACCAGTGAAATGAGGTTTGTCCTGGCCTCCCAAGCCTCTTAAGGTCCTTTCCTAGCACTACAAAACCTTACAGCCAGATCCCTTTCCCTGTTTTACCCATAAACTTGAATCTGGTCCCCTGTTTCCCTATTTCCAGCAGCAGCCAAAACCTCTGTTTTCTCTTTTCTTAACCTAATCTAACCTTAATCTAGTGCAGCCAAAATGCAAAACAGAGATGCAGAATGGTAGTCCTAAACTAATGCTTCCAACAAACCCAAATACTTACTTGTTTCACGGATTAAAACCTCCTAAATCTCCTAGCTATCTCGGGCACCGGTTCAGACTGCAAACCCTGCTTCTATGCTCGATTTGATGCGTGCGGCGCTCAAGGCTCGATTCCGTCGGTCCCGGCAACGGAACCAAAATGGAGGGGAGCTTCAAGCTCTACCCCGAGACCTACGGACCACTTATTGCCCAAGTGTTTCAAATCGAGCGACCATGGCTACCTCTCACATAGCCGACGCGCAATGCCTACCTTACGGGTGTAGTGAGCTTACCTTGATGCTCAATCGAGTACCCTCCTCTTTCTTGCACACCGGTAGCTCCACGATCCTTGAGGCAAGCTCAAGCAACCTCAATCCCTCTCCCAAGAGCTTCATCCTCCATAGCCACGCGCGAGACAAGAGAAGAGAAGAGAGGAAGGGAAGATGAAGAGAGAAGATGGAGAGCTTCTTCTCCAAGATCCCTCACTCTCACACAATCACTCCCTCACACTCTCTCAATCTCTCTCTCAAGCACAAGCAAGAAGGCAAGAAACGAGAGAAGAAGAAGAAGAAGAAGAAGCTTTGGCCACACTCAAAAATGAGCTTCTCATTCACTTTTCAACTTTATATACATGCCCTACTTTTCATGGGTGGTTATTCCCTTTTTTACATGGCCGACCATTAGCCTAGGCCCATTTCTCATTTCCCACCGTTCTAGTCTATCCTATCCCCAACTAATGCATACAATTTGCACAAGAGTGAGCCTAGCGCTCTCTTACAAGGATTTGGGAGCGTTTTCACACTTAATGGTACGCTTTTTACTCTTTTACTCTCCTTGGGCGACTCTAAGACTTCCTGAGGGTCGTGCTCGTGCTTTTAATTTTTTCAGGGTCTGATTATCGGTTAAGGCGCCTTTTTCTTCTTTTTGTCCTGCGCCTTTTGCTATTTCCTTTTTTCCATTTCCTGCTCCTCTGTGCTGCGGTAAACATTAGTCAATGAGTATGACTTGTTGACTAGGATGGTAGTTCAGGGCAGACCAGTAGAGGAAGTGATAGCAAATCTAGAAGAGGAAAGAAAGGCGATTAGAAAGGCGCTAGAGAGCATAATTGCCTATAACCGCGAGCAAAAGGCTAGAAAACTCTAACAAGATGTAGACATGTACGAGGCTCAGCGTGTGCTAGCCTTGGCTGGTGCAGCCAAAGCAAGGCCAAATGCAGAGAGAGAACGAGCAACAAAGGCTGACTTATCATTGAGTGAACTCGTAGCCAAGCGGCTCATGGACAATACATCCACTGAGCAGAGCGCAACAGCCTTAGCCACAGCATTACTCTCGGGATTAGGGGTCACACAAGGGGCAAAGGGGCAATCTAGGATCCCTATTGTAGCAAAGTAGCTAGACAAGTATGAACCTAGCAATGACCCATATAGCTTTGTGGAGAAATTTGAATAATTTTACGAAGCAAACGGTCTCACGGACCTTGCACAACGCTCTCAAGCCTTCAATCTGTGCTTAGGTGATAAGGGGAGAATTTGGTACACTAGTCTAGATGCAGCTGAGCGCACGAACTTTGCTCGTCTTAAGGACCTCTTTATCAAGAGATTCTCTGAGGTAGGGTACTCTGACAATCTTATCGTCCGATTGATGAATGTCAGTCAGAGGGAAAAGGAAGACGTAAGGGACTATGTCACTCATGTGCGTAGCCTCTTCAAGAGGATCCCTGCAAATGAGCGACCTAACGAGAAAGCTGTGTCTACCGTATTTATAAATGGAATTCGAAGCGAGGAGCTCTACAAGGCTTTGGCTAGTAACTCCACTCACCTAGTCCTATTAGCGACGAAGTTGTTAGGACTGCTCCACTCTACCCGCAGTCATGTTATCTATGAGTCACTTTTTTGTGAGAAGCTCACTTGGCTTAGTGCTCTTTCCCCCTCAATGTTGGGGCACATTCTGTTTCTATTGGCAAGCACTAAAACTCATTAAACCTCTCACATTTCTATCTCCTACCTCAGCCTCTGAGCTCACTACTCCTGATTATAGGCGCCTATGCCTTGGAGTGCTTTTTTTGTCAATCTCTACTCTTCCTCAAGGTTTACTATGATGTCCTCGGTTGATCTACCATGGTGCTCCATTTTGGGCTACAAATTGTACCGATTTATCATTTTCAAGATGTCGACTAGGAAGTCTCCCAAGTCAAGCTCACCATTTTCGGGAGTAGTGCTGGATCCTGACATTTCGTTGGTCTCTTGGGCTACCAAAGTGTCATTCAAGCTAATCGACTCTAGTAAGTTTGAGTCCCTAATCATGTCAACTCCTACTGCTCTCCAAGAGACTTGTCCTAAGACTTAGTGTCCTCGGTCACATGTTCAATATCTGGGGATCGTCTCATATTAGTGGGTTCATTCAGTTTTGTTTATATTGTGTGTGTGTTTCTTGTTTATTACATAGACAATTCTCAATTTTAAGTGCACTTAAGTGCTCGTGAGGTGCTTCCTATCATGCGCAGTGCAAAATCAGGCTTTCAGCTTTCTAGGTGCACTTCAAATGATTGTTTATGCAGTGTGTGACCGTGATAAAAACAATGCAATACAACTACATACTTTTTCGGTCCGCTCCTGCAACAAGTGGTGGTCACTCTAACAAGTTCGTTTGGGCCCTTTGAGACATTTGCGGGTGGGTGGTCTAAGAGGTGGTGTTTGCGGCCGCGCTTCCTAGGCCACTAAGTCATGAGTTTTGGAGTATGGAGGCTCTATGAGCCTTTTAATGTGTCTGGAGGCCTGTGGGGGTGTTGGTCAAGCTCCAAGTTGGGTGGGCTCTGTTTGGTTTAGAGCATGCTGGTTTTGTCAGCTTTCAGGTTATATTTTTAGTGTCTGAGTATCAGTTGTTTGATTCCCAGAATCAGATCTTTCATTCTGGTCTATCTGAGTGGTCAATGGTTTGAGTCTGAGGCATCGAGTCGGACTGTCTGAGTCCAAGTGCCCAATTTTGGGCATTCGATTGTTTCAAGTCCAAGTCCGAGTAGGACAGTCCGAATAGGGTGGTCCGAGTCTAGAGACTCAAACAAATGAGATGTGTGTACAACTGGTTTTAGAGATGTGTTTGAGTAGACAACTAGTTTGAGTGTCTGAATCTAGTGACTCGAACAAGAAAGATATGTCCGAATGGATGAAAATTATACAATCTAATTAGGGTAATCGAACCCTACAATGAGCGTCTGATTATGGCGGTGGATTACCAAACAATGAAAAATCTTTAAAAATCCTACTCATGCCTTGCTAATGATTGTAGCAGGGTGCTGACACTGATCAATAAGCACTAAGCAACATCTAAAAAGGGCCAAAATACATTGCGATGAAGATCACCACGCACAATCTCCTCGTTAAAGCTCTTCTCTACTCAATTCTGATCTTTTCCCTTCCTTCCTTTTGATGCATTACACATTAAAGCTCTTTTTCTCTCCCTTTTTCTCTGTTTAGCCTAATTACAACAATAGAAACCCTACTGTGTATAATCTTCTTTTTCTTGTTTTCACATTATCCTAATGCTTTCAAATCACAACCAAATGTCTACACTAATCCAACTACTCATCTAGATCCAAAAAATCACAATGCTCATTTACCAAGGAAATTGAATACCTCTTCAAACTCCCTCACTTCCTACCTATCTAACTCAAGCACCAGTTCGGGAAAAGCTCTACTTCAATGCTCGATTCGAAGCACGCATGCCCTCAATGCTTGAATCTGTTGGTCCCAACAAATGAAACCAAAATATGGTAGCTCACGCTTGATCGCCAAGACCCATAGACCACTTATTGCTTCAAGCATTTCAAGCTAAGTGCAATGGCTACCTCTCACATAGCCATACACACTCACACCTATTTAGTTTCTTCCAAACAAAAAGCTCGATGAAAGCCTTTGAATAGATTGCAGCCTCAAGTGCTATCATTTTAAAAGTACCATTCTCCCTTCATGGGACATGAAAGAAATTGCTCTCATCCCATGATTATTACAAAAGCACATTAATTATCCCCTAATACAAACATGCACTTACCATTTAGTTAGCACCACATCTCTTAGTAAGTAAAATCCTATTGCTATTCTCTTCCCCTATGGTAGACGAAAATGTGCCCCAAATGATGGGCACAAAGGTCCAACCATCTAGTTTACTAGTGATGTTACTAATCTTGTCATTTTTGTTAAACTTGAAAGAGTACCATCTTCCCTTCTTCTCTCATGGGTTTTAAAGCTTTCTCTAAAAGATCATACTAGCCACTCGAATGTATAGACAACAATCATTAAGCTCACAAAGATCTCATTAATCAAGTCTCTAAGAATGTCAAAACTAATTCCTTTGATACTCTTTTCTAATCTTACGGATTTGTATTCACCTAGTTTCTTAATGGTGCTTACTTTCCTTGGTTCTTTTACTTATGCTCATGCTCTTGCTCACATAACTATCTCTAATCTTGCCACATTCCATGTTTTCCCATCACCCATTGATACTATGTAACACATTCTTCATCTTGTAACGACCAGTTATTGTCCAATGTAAAAATAAAATGCACTGGATCCTTTCCTAGAAAAGCTTCCTGCTGCAATTCCCAAAACAAGGGGCTACTTTGCCGCTATTCCCTGAAGCAAGGGCTACTTTCTCTCTTTCTTAAGGGTGATTTTTCACTCATGATTGACCATGTCATCGTACCGTTGTAGAAGCATACGCCCTAATGGGCAATGCTAACAAAGATACACCAACCTATATGAACAGAGCTGTCACTCAATTAAAGTTGGACTTACACAAATAACCTGTCATAAACTCAATTAGGTTCAAATCCAAGTCTAGTCACTGATAACTGCCTTCACACCAACTGCAGCTCAGAAATATCACATTTTAAAGATTTGCTAGATCCAACCCTCCATACTTATTACGTAAAAACTATTTGAAAATAAAAAGGGTTTGAGCAAACTTAATGTCCATAATGTCATACAACTAATCTAACACGATACAAAAATTGAACAGCAAGCTTAGCAACACAGAACTTGCAGGCAATCCGCAGTTCCTGCATCAGCATATTCCTTAATCCAAGCATACAGAACTTTTAGCCTTTCACCAGTTCGTGATGGCAGGTATGAGATATTGGTGCTAGCTCCACAATGGACGATGAGGCATACCATACTCTGTACATTAATAAACAATAGGAAAATGGAATTACTCCTCTCTCAATAACACCACCTATCCTACCCGCATGCGGGTAGCAGTCTCCAAGAAGCTATCCAGATTGCCACATTCGGTATGTGTAAAGGAGATGTTTTTGAAAGGATATTTTACAACTTGGACCTCACCCTAACTGATGTCAAGCAGATCCTTGATGCTTGGTGAGAAATAAAGTAGTTCTGTACTAGCAGAAATACATCTGAATGGTATGATAAGGCCATTATACAGGATTACTGTGGATGTGGACTGGGCACAACCTGGGCAGCAATTCGCCTTTTCCTGAGATACAGAACGGTCATTAGACAAACAAAAAGAGTCGCCAAAGTAATGTTGCCTTCATCCAAGACAACTTTCTTGAACCAATTTCCTATCTTTGGCAATGATCCTGGAAGGCCATCAATCAGTGTCACCTGCACAAGGTAAACATGTGTTACAGCAACTTCTTTTTTCAAAGAAAAAATAAAATCTAGCAGTAGACAACTTAGAACAAACCTTCCTGAGGTAAAATTACAACCTTAAGCAATCCATGTGTTAACAGCAACTTCACAACTATATGTTGATACTAAGCAGCATAAATTACCAGAAAACTTCCATTATAATGTTGGCGCAACCAAAGGCCACTAAGTGCAACGTATACTGGAAGAGCAGCATCCGGATCTGTCTGAACAGCCTCATCATAATATCGTTTGGCAAGATGAAGATCCAAAGGTAGGCCTTCTCCATGTTCATGCATATAACCAAGATTAAATATTGCCTGAGCATTTGATTGTAGGCGAGCATGCTTGTATGCTCCCACGGCACGCTCCAAATCTCTTTCAGTTCCCTGTAATGAGGGTAATTTATGAAGACAGGTTTAATGTACAACTATTAAAAGCAATTCATTAACATACTGAAACTTACTCGACCATAGTAGTATGCATCTCCAATAAGCAGGGCAGCATCGTCATTTCCTTGTTCAGAGGCATGCCACCACAGTGCATGAGCACGTCTATAGCGCTCAACAGAAGTACAAAACCCAGACTGTCCAATGCAAAACTCACCTTCAGTATATCTTTCCAATATCCATGCTGCATTACTTTGGGCTGTTTCATATCCAAGCTCTGCTGCCCTAGAATACAAGAGCAGGGCTTTCCCTACATTTCCTTTCAGATAACTCTCAAAAGCCCACCGCATGAGTGAGCCCCAGGGGCCTCTCTCTGCAACTATTTTGTACAGCATTGCTGCCTGCAGAAAAGCCATCAAGAATATTAACTTTTAGCTTTCTTGTAACTTAGCCCATGCAGACTTGAATGGGCCACCAAGTTGATTCTAGACGCAGCACTGATAGAAGCGGATGGCTGCTTCTGTTAGCTCATGATGCATCTGAAACGTAATGCAATCTCTTTGAGAGTATAATATAATCTAGCCTCAAACCTTCATACGAGACAAATTTATAAGAATATTGTAGATTACCGTGGATAAGTCCTTTTTCACACCCATGCCTTTCTGAAACAGCTTGGCTAGTTGATAATAAGCCTTTGGATGGTGAGCATTAGCAGCAGTAACAAAATGCTTACTTGCCTCATCCACATCCTTTTTCACTCCTTTTCCTCTTAAATAGAGAACTCCCAGATTATAATGCCCATCAGGGTCATCGTGGGCTGCTGCTTTACTAAAACATTCTTTGGCCTGGATAAAAGAGCATTACACATCAACCATCTTAAATGCAGCACAAATATAAGCTTTTACACAATTTAAGAAACCACAGAAGAGGCTGGCTTCAGCTAAATCAGCTTTAAAATCATTCACCATGCATAATATCTTTGCTTATTTAGCCCCTCAAACATTCCTCATAAAGAATATTTACTTGCTTTTCACTTTCCAACTTTTACTTAGGCCACTTGAACCCTCCCAAAGAGGCAAAACTTTTCAATAATTATATTTCCACTCTCCCCCTCCATTCCTTGCCCCCACACCACACCTGGGGCACCCAATCCACACAAAGAAAACCAATTTGATAAATAAAAATAAAATAAGCCCAAAATGGAAAATGGTGACACTAGACAACAGCCCTTAACATGTACAGAGTGATCAGCAGAGCAGAACATATGCTGCACAGTTAACGCTGCAATGCTGGGCAGATGGATAAAGAGCACAGTGATGCTATTTTAGCCAGTACTAGTAGTACCTTGGCAGACTACATAATCCTTAGTTTGTAGCATTTATTGGCCCCGATGTACACATATGTTTGTAATCATATCATATTATTTAGAATCCACAGTCCACATCCGGTCGCATATGAAATCATTCTCCATTTGAGCAGATTTAGAAATAATTGAGTCCCCTGAGCCTATACTCTACATTTAGGCCCTAGCATACACTGCAAAATTTTAGACAAAAGACTTAACCGGACTGTTTCACCAACCCTTTGAACTAATCACCTTTGCTATATGACCTCAATAAATTCCACCACTTACCATGCCACTCCAGAGGAAAGTGCAAACTGAAATTGTAAAAGTTAATCATCTGCTAAATCTTCTTCAGTGATCAATAACATCATTAAGTCTCCATTTAAGTCAGCCAAATGCAATTTCTTCTTTACCAAAACAATATGATGTGAAAATCTTGGTGCATAGCATTTTCTTAATCTCCAGCACAATTAAACTTTGATGTCAACCATTCACAACAATTATTTTAGCAAACAGTTGAAAATTACATTCCACAAATTCCTTGGAAAATGATATGCTTACCTTGGTGTAATTCTTCTTTTCCACTCCCTGGCCTTTGACGTATAAGTAGCCAATACCATTGTATGCAGAGAATCGATTGTGTTTCAATGCTGCCATGAACCATTCAAGGGCCTTCGTAAAATTCCTTTCCACACCATGACCCCTTGCATAGATTTCTCCCACATACTCCATTGCAGTTGAGTCTCCCTTCTCAACAGCCTTGAGAAACCAGGCCAGCGCCTTTTGATGGTCACACCGTACTCCTCTCAAACCAGCATAATAAAACAGTCCAACTTTAAACATGGCAAGAGCATTTCCCTTGCGAGCCTGATATTCTAAAATTTGGAAGTCATCATCATCTTCACCTCGAGACTTTCTCAAAGCTTCCTTATTTTCTTCTAATCCATCATTTAAAGGTACTAACTCAACCAGAGGACTATCAATTGCACTTGAAAAACTTGCAACTGCTGTGCCAGCAAGTTCCGCGTACAACTTTACTGCCTCTTCATTCATCTGAAAATCACGATCACCAGATTCTTAAATGAAGAAAATGTTGCAATACATGCTTAGAACAGACCAGACTATGAAGAGCAGAAGTCTTGAATACATATGGGTATCTTTTGCAATATTTACATGGAAGTACATGCAGGGAATTGAACCTGTATCAAGCAGATAAGGAGGGTAAGGTTAGGGTATGATATTGACGTGGTCAAATAGGTACATATTTCTGGTTCTTTGTGTTTTTATAGGCTGGGTGCAAGTTGCTATGCATGTCAATCATGTAACGTGACTATGTGATGTTAATGGCATGTTTCAGTGGACTAATGAAGTTCTCCAAAAGGAACAAAGATGCTCCATCTTCCTATGGAACAATAGCTTAGACTTATTGTCCTTGCTTTGGACTTCTTGTGCTTCGCTTATTACGAATTTAGGTGTCAGATTCAACCTCTTCAAGTTCTTCTACTTACCTTTTTCATCATACTTCTCGTCCTAAAAAACTTCTAGTGTGCCAACTGAACCTCAGCTTACTGTGCTGACTTTATGAGAACAATAGTACTTACATTGATGCTATTGATTAATGTCATCCTCTTTGTTGAGTTAAAACACGCTTTTCAGCTGATTAGCATTCTTAAATAGCCCCAAAACACACTTAATTAATGAAAAACCCTAAAAAGGGGAGCGGTCCAAGAGAGTTTCAGTGGTCCCCCAAAAACCCTAATTCTTTGGGGCACCCTTCAACATCTATAACTAGACAAGCTACCCCCATTCAACCTATCCCTTGTGTGCAGGTTTCTCACTCCACGTGCAGATTTCAGCCATCAGCCTCCTTCCACATGGCTGTCCAGCCCTCGTGACTGCTGCCATTTCATGTGTGTTTGTTCTTGTTGTTGGCGCCTCATCCATGCTGGCGTTAGCTGCTCGCGACATCATCATCTACTGCAATCTGATCATCCAGTCATCGCCAGCCACATCAAACACTATTTCAACCTGCGTTTGCACTCGTGCAGCCTAGGCATCAGTTGTGCATCATCTTGCGGCATATTTATATCTGCGGTCTCATCACAGCCTTATTCAGAGCGGAGGGGGTTGGTTTTCCTCTTCTTCGGGCGGGAAAACCAACAGTGACAAGACCTTGCAAGATGCGAAGGCAAGCCAATCCAAGGGTGACTCCTCTTCCTCAGATGGAACCAAAGAATCTAGACCTATCTGGCAACAACTCCCCAAGAAAAACCAATTTTGCACACACTGCCAGAGAGCAAGTTATGTCGACAAGGAGTGTTGCTCCAAGACCCAAGATCTTCCATCTAAAAAGCCTCAGCAGACCGCTGCGACTGCACAATCCACTGGGGCTACGCCTTCTACTCTTGCTTCATCTACTTCTTCAACACCCATTATTGCTACTGGACATGTGGCCCGAGCACAACCTCAGCAGACAGTCTCTTTCACTACCCCTGAGAGACTAGTTGATTGGTCTACAAGTTCCTATCACGTTGCACTTCATGCATCCATCTCACCTTCCTCTCCACCTCGTCAAGTGTTCCCTTGGCAGAGCCCTACTAGGTATGTACAAAGCTGAAATACATATATCTATCCAACTTCCATCATCTGTCGACAATGAGCAAACTGCTCTGCAGGAAGACCCTTCATGAAAAGGTCTGCAGGATTATCATCTATATGCACTTTGACAAGCTCAATTCTCTTGTTGTCAAGTACATCTCTAATGAAGTGATACTTCACCTGTATATGCTTCGTCTTCCATAAAGCCTCCTTGCATGCCTCAGTGGCAGCCACATACTCTGCCTTTGTAGTAGAAAATGCAACACACTTTTGTAGTCTGGATATCCAAGAGACTGCTTCTCCTGTGAAGGTAAACACATACCCAGACCAGCATAGTCTGCATTCGTAAAGCCAACGACAAATGCCTTCTGCTTTCCAAAGCAAATGCATAACTCCTTTGTGCCTCTGTGGTATCTCATAATACCTTTCACTGCTTCCCAATGCTTTTTACCAGGGTTTGCCATGCATTTGCTAACCACTCCCACTGCAAAGGCAATGTCAAGATGTATAGCAACCATAGCATACATCAAACTACCAACAATTGAAGCATATGGTATCTTGGCCATTTCAACCGTCTCATCATCAGATGTAGGGTTGTCCTCTGCACTGAGTTTCACATATGGCGACAATGGAACCCCAATTGTTCCCCCCCCCCCCCCCCTCCATATTGAAACGCTGCAAAACCTTGGAGATATACTCCTGTTGAGATAGATAGAGCAATCCTTTCGACCTATCTCTGAGTATTCGCATGCCAAGAATGTGATTTGCATCACCAAGATCCTTCATGTCAAAACTGCCATGAAGACTTTGCTTCAATGAGTCCAAGGCATGAGTATCCCTGCCAGCAATCAACATGTCATCTACATACAAAACCAAGATAATTAGGCTGTCATCTGTTGCCTTCTTGGTGTACAAGCAGTGATCCACTTGACTTCTATGGAAACCTTGAGACTGCATAAATGTACCAAACTTATGATACCATTCTCTTGGTGCTTGTTTCAACCCATATAAACTCCTTTTGAGTTTACATATCATCTTCTCTTTTCCTTTTTCCACAAATCCTTCAAGCTGCTACATATATATGTCTTCATACAAATCACCAATGTAAGAATGCAGTCTTTACATCCATCTATATGAGCTCCATATCTTCAACTACAACCAAGCCCAAAATGGTTCTCAATGTAGTCATCTTGACTACAGGAGAGAAAATCTTATCAAAGTCAATTCCATGTTTCTGCTTGTACCCCTTCGCAACCAATCTTACTTTGTACTTTGGCGAGGAACCAGAAGTGACCTTTATCTCGTAAACCCATTTACATAGAAGGGTTTTTTTTTCTTCAGGCAACTGCACCAAGTCCCAAGTGCCATATTTCTCAAGAGATTCCATCTCTAACAACATGGCTTTATACCATTTCTTGTTGTCCTGTCTGTCAATTGCTTCCTTAAAGCAAGACAATTCACCACAGTCTGTCAACATGACATAATTAGCCACATTGTTTGCACCATGAATGAATCTATCAGGTTGCCTAGTAGCCCTAGACGATCTCCTAACCCAATGATCATTGTTTACTAGCTGTTGAGTATTTTCAGCTTGCTGTCCTGGCTTTTCAGCTTGCAAATCAGCATTAATAACTTGCTGTCCTGGCTATTCCTGCACATGTAGTGGCTCATTATCATGGGTAATAGCTGGCTGATCATTTCCAACATTATTTTCTGCATTTACAAGTTCATTTACAGCAAGTATTTGCTGCTATACAATGGGCACATTTTGCTGTTCAAAAGGTATTTCTTCCCGGAATACAACCCTACGGATCTCCTCAGTCTTTACGAGCTATTTATGCATGCGTCTGGAAGATAACATCATTGCTGCGTACTACTTTCCTTTTCTCGAGATCCCATAATCTATACCCCATTTCACCCTCGTCACCATATCCTAGGAAAATGCATTTACAGGACTTTGGCTCAAGTTTGCTACATTTTTCTTTATGAATGTGCACAAAAGCCTCACAGCCAAACACTTTCAAGCGAGCATATGAAGGTGGCTTGCCCGACCAAGCTTCTTGGGGAACTCCATCCCCCCCCCCACCAAAAGACCTATTTGGTGACCCATTAATTAAATATACGGCTATCATAACAGCCTCTGTCCAAAAACCATGGGGTAATGCAGCATGAGATAGCATTGTACGGACTTTATCCTGTATGGTCCGATTCATACACTCTGCAACTCCATTTTGGAGTGGATTATGAGGGACAGTGAGCTCCCTCTTTATCCCTTTGCTATCACAAAATGCCTGAAAGGCCTTGGACACATATTCCCCACCATTGCCAGAGCAAAGACACTTAAGTGTCTTACCTATCTAATTTTCAACCAATGCCAAGAATTTTTTAAACTTGTCAAGCACTTCATCCTTGCTACGAATAGAGTAAACCCACACCTTCTGTGTAGCATCATCGACAAAGGTGACAAAGTATTTCTTTCCCCCTAAAGATAACCCTAGTATCGGACATACATCTGAATGTACTAACTGTAGAGGAGAAGATTTTAGTGAAAGAGACTATTATGAGACGTCTGTGCATGTTTACCATAAACACGATGATCACAATGCTCAAAATCAATATAACAAAGACAAGGCAAGTAACCCAAACGAGAAAGCACTTTCATTCCTATTTGACTCATGTGTCCCAACCGGCCATGCCACAAAGAAACACTTGGCTGCTCGGTCACGGCAATAGCATGGTCACGCCATTACCAAAGGTGGTATGAAAACCATCGTCATCTAGTTGCCCTATGCAAATCAAGCTCTTTTTGAGCTGAGGTACATGCCGTACATGCTGAAGTGTGAAGACAGAACCATGCTGAAACTGCAACTACACACTGCCAATACATGCAATGTCACACTTCCCCACCTCGGACCTGCAGCAGCCACCTCCCGCCTCCTCTTCCTCTTCCTCTTCCTCTTCCTCTAAGCTTTTCTTATTCTCCTTCTCCTTCAGACTTCTCCTTCTTCTCCTTCTCCTTCTCCTTCTCCTTCTCCTTCTTCTTCTTTCTTCTTCTCCTCCTCCTTTAATCCATTACCTAGGTCCTGACTCCTAAAGGCTAATCATATCATGGCGCCGGACCCATATTGGAGGCACGTCACTCCAATCAAGGGATACAAGGGCTCCGGCAGATCAAAGAAGTGGCGGTGCAACTATTGTGGATTGGAGAAATCAGGGAGCGTAACGGGCGTGAAAGACCACTTGGCTTGCGTTCCCAACAAAGACATCGGACCTTGCAAAAATATGCCGGCAGAAGTAACAGTAAGTCTCTATCTTTGGCGCCGAAAGCATATGGGTATTGAGCTAGAAGAGGATGAATCAACACCACATGGGGCTAATGAAGCAAGTGGGGCAAAGAGAGGCTAGTGGACTTAGTGGCGCTAGCCAAATTGGAGATGTCAGTGGCCCATCAAAAAGAAATGCATCCATATCCGTATCAGATCCAAGTGCAAAAAGAACCCCGTTGTCATCTAGTGGTAGTGGGCAAAAGGGCTCCTTGCATGGTACAAGTGTCCATGCAGGACTTCAGAGGCAGGCAATTGTAGAGGCAACTAGGGAACTCACACGCTTATTTATTCGGTGTGCTATCCCTTTCAATGTGGCCACTACACATCAATGGAAGAAGACAATCAGGGCAGTAAGCCGCATAGGGTGTGAGTGAGAAGGTCCATCCGCAGATACATTACGCACACGGGAGCTTCGAAAGGAGAAAGCATCCATAGAGGCTCAATTGGAGCCCTTGAAGGAGACATGGGTGAAATATGGATGCACAATATTATGCGATGGATGATCAGATATGCGCCAAAGGAATGTTTACAATGTTTTGGTGTCTTTATGTAAAGGCACCATGTTCATTAAGGCCATCGATGCCTCTGCCTCAGGTCTCACCATCACACGAGCTTTCATTTGGGAGCACATGCGACAAGTCATCATGGACATAGAAGTCCAAAATGTGGTGCAGGTGGTGACAGATAATGGAAGCAATTGTGTGTCTATGGGACGTATGCTTAAGGAGGAGTTTCCTAGCATAGTATGGACTCCATGTGCATCCCATTGCCTTGACTTGCTTATTGAATATGTTGGGCAAATATCTTGGGTGGATGACATTTTCAAGACGGCAACAAGCATGGTAAGATTTGTGAAGAAGAGGCCATCCGTCACAAGCATGTTTCGAGCCAATAGCACACTTGAGCTATTGAAGCCCTCCACCACTCGATTTGCTTATATGTTTATTGTATTGGAGAGGTTGATACGGGTCCGTCCAAATTTGATACGAACCATTGCATGCCAGGAATGGCTCACATGAAGTGAGAGAGAGTCTTCAAAGGCTCTTGCTGGAGGGGAGTACTTTGGGGCTTCTATACGAGTATATGGATAAAATTGGTGAGGTCTTACTTCGCAATAGCTTTTTGCCCCAAGACAAGTAAGTTTTTGTTTAACTTTTACACGTGTAATTATTTGGTATTAATGACTCCCTGATGATTGATCATTATTCTAATATCTAAGTTTTTAACATATTTTATCTATAGGGTTGATGAGATTCGTACAATCTGGAATGCACGATGGGATTGATTCCATAAACCAATCCATGTTGTCGCACATATCTTGCATCCCCTTTGGCGTAGCGAGGAGCAGTACACTAGCGAGGAGTTAGAGGAGGGCTTCATGGAGTACATGAGGCGCCTCACAGGGGATGATATAAATATGATGAGAAAAGTAGAGGATGATTTGCTGGCATTCCGTAATCATTCTCTTCATTTTGGCCGACCCACAACTAGGCTTCAAGAGACACAGCTTCGGCCTGTCTCTTAGTGGGAGAAAAACAGCGATTGTGCTCCTACTTTGGTATGTGACTGGTGACTTTTATATTTTGAATCTTGATTATCTAATGCATTATGCAACCTAGGTAACAAGTTCTGTAATCTATTGCTCACTCAAATGTTGATTTTGCGGCATGCATATTAGCAATTGCCAATTAATTAACCTTAATCTTTTAAATTTGAATAGAAACGCATTGCCATTCGGATCCTCTCGCAAGATTGTAGTTCAAGGCCTGCTGAGAGGAACTAGAGCACATGGACCCTCTTCCACACCAAAACAAGCTCACAACTACCCGGTTGGAGCATTTAGTGTTTTGCCATTGTAATCTCCAGCTTCTTGAGAGGACCACTCTGTCCCCTGAGCCTTCACAGGTAAATTGATAATGATTAGTACTATGTATAATTAACTTTTTAACCTTGAGTTCTTGATACTTGACATTGCTAATTTGCTTGGAAGTTGGATTGTAAATTGTGATATGTATGAAGTTTGAACATTGAACATATTGAATCTCCTCTCATATGATATATCTTTGTCTCGTTCAACTTTACAGGTGAATGTTGACAAGATTGATATAGAGAAGGTACGTGACATTCCGCAGATACCACAGGAGGAGCCAGATATCTACTCCATACTCTATGAGGAGCTATCGGCACCGGTGCATGAGACTCGTGCACAGAGGAGGGTTAGAGTAAGGGCCACACGTAGTCGTGCATCACAGGCAGAGTTAGAACCAGAGTCTGAGGATGAGGCTGAGACTGCTTCATCAACTTCTCAATCAAGGACCTCGAAGTCGGACGAGGAGATGGTGCACAGATCCTCTGAGTCTAGATGACTCGTGATATAGAGGAGTCAGTTTAGCTGCTAGCAGTGCAGAGTCCAGACTAGAGTTGTCGGTTGTTCATTGATGTTGATACTTATAGCCTCACTGGACTTTGGAGTTTTGACAGATAATAGATTATTCACACGACAAAGTTACTATCATTGTATCTTGATCCCACTTATTACGCATCTTGATTCTTGTTCCATTGTTCTTAATGTCACTCTTCACTGCTCTTTAAAGTTTAGATCATATATTATTCATGAGTCATAAATTCTAATTCATTTTGTTACCTTATATTTTGAAAATTGAGTCTTAATTATATTAAGCTATCTTAAGTTTCAACCATTGAGTCCTCAGTCTTGACTCCTTAATCTTCACTTGTGACTCGTGACTCGTGAAATGTGTAATTAATCATGATTTTAATCATATGACATGAAGACTCAAAGTTTTGTATGAAATTTGAATACATGTTATTGTAGACATTGATATGTTTACATACCCACATATTACTGTATTTTTTTTAGAGTACAATCCGAAACGCCGTTTCTCTGTTTTCAAAATTTGGCCGAAACTCCGAAACTCCAGTTTTTCCGTTTTCGAAACTCCCCCGTACTATGAATGGGGTAAAGATTAGGGATCCCGAAAAAGGAAAAATTGAACACAGCAATGACATTATCTTCCGAGAAGATCGCATGCACAAGCAACCTAAAAAGACTAAGAAAATCAAAAGGGTTGCATTCCAAGAAGATATACCGATAGGACAACAAAGAATGCCCGCTGGACAACAACAAATACTTGTTGTAAATGGCCTTGAAAATGCAGGGAATGATGCTAAAAATGATCAGCAATATATTGGCCATGATGTACCACAATTGCAGCAAGAATAGATGCCTTTGGAAAAACCAAAACCAACTGTGCATGCTAAACCTACAGAACAGCAAGCTGTTAATGCATATTTGCAGACTAAACAACTAGTAAATCTTAATCATTGGATCCGTAGGTCGACCAGAATGCAAAGACAGCTAGATAGGTTTGTTCCTAGTGTCAATTATGTGGTTGATTATGTCATGTTGACACACTGTGGTGAGCCGTTATGCTTCAAGGAAGCAATGGACAGAAAAGACAGCAAGAAATGACATAAGGCTATGCTGTCAAAGATAGAATCTCTCATGAAAAATGGCACTTGGGATTTGATACATTTGCCTAAAGGGCAGAAATTGCTACCATAAAAATGGGTTTACAAAATGAAAGTCACTTGTGGTTCTTTGCCAAGGTACAAAGTACGAATGGTTGCTAAAGGGTACAAGCAAAAACATGGAATTGATTTTGATGAAATTTTTTCTCCTCTGGTCAAAATGACTACTTTGTGAACCATTTTAGGCTTAGTTGCATCTGAAGATATGGAACTCATATAAATGGATGTAAAAATAGCTTTCTTACGTGGTGATCTGCATGCAGAGATCTATATGCAACAGCCTTAGGGTTTTGTTGCGAAAGGGAAAGAGCACATGGTATGTAAACTCAACAAGAGTTTATATGGGCTGAAATAGGCACCACGAGAATGGTATCATAAATTTGATACATTCATACAATCTTAGGGATTCCATAGATCTCAAGTTAATCACTACTTATACACCAAGAAGGCAGATGGCAGCCTTATTCTCTTTGTTTTGTATGTAGAATACATGCTGATTGCAAGCAGGGATGCTCATGCTTTGGACTCCTTGAAACAAAGCCTACACAGTAGCTTTGATATAAAGGATCTTGGTGAGGCCAATCATATTCTTAGCATGCGTATGCTCAAGGATAGATCGCAAGGTCTTCTCTATCTGTCACAGCAAGAGTATGTTACTAAGGTTTTACAACGTTTCGATACGAAGGGGGAAAAAGTCATTGGTGTACTGTTGCCTCCATATATGAAACTTAGTGTGGATGACAGCCCTACGTCTGATGATGGAAAGGCTGAGATAGCCAAGATTCCTTATACTTCAGCTATTGGTAGCTTGATGTATGCTATGGTTGCTACACATCCTGACATTGCATTTGCAGTAGGAGTGGTTAGCAAGTACATGGCATATCCTGGCAAAAGCATTACACATCACAAGGATTATGGGTTCACGAGCACTACCACTTGTCTGATTGCACTGCACTCGAGGATCGTCTCCTCATTTTTTAAAATACTTCCATGCCATGGGTTGGGTTTATACACGTTTTGCACCATCGCTGAGCACTTGCATGGCATGAGGCCTGTTGCAGCTATATGCGGTAAATCTTAGTTGCACGCGCACTTGAGAGAGCACCTTTCATTGAGCACGCATTGTTTCTTGCACGCACGAGAGTTGGGATGTTCATCACTAAGTTAGGAACCTCTGGTTGAGTGGGAAAGGTGGTTGGGTGAGTTTGAGGGTCATGAAGGACACCGCCAATAGTGAGATGGGTTGTTTCTTGGTCAACATCTTGAGGACCATTATTTTTCTCGAGTGTCACTGAGCTTTTGGGTGGGTGGAGCGAAGATTGATATTTCTTTTGATGAGCGTTGAGAGGTGAGGATATGGAAACTTAAAATAACAAGGAACTTTGTTTGCACTTCGCATGACGCACGAGCACATGTAGATAGACTAAGCACAATTTCTTCAAGTGCATCCATATTTTTGTGTGAGCATTGATTGATTGATTGGTTGCATAGCATGGATTTGATATTGCATGTCTTCTTCAAATCATGTGGATGATTGAGCACGAAGTTCTATTTTAAAGCATATTCTTGCTAGGGCACATTGCATGAACAAAGCCAAGTACATATAAAGTAAATATTAGTCATTGAAGACTTGAGGAGCATATCAGGGTGGCTTTATATGGTGATGCAAAGATGGATCAAGAAACATGGCTTTCAAGTGATGAGTCCTACTTGGAATAGGATGTGTTTTAAGAGATCAACACTATTGTTGATTGGTCTTGGATATTGTGAATCACAAACAGAATTTCGAGATAGGTTATGCGATGATTTTATGAGGCCTAATTGAGTTAGAAGTTTGGCATGTTTCGTCGAGTTGAAATTGACATCCGATGTCATTGGGAGGACACAACTATGAGAAAAACATTGTCTACAATGAGAAGGGTACTTGGTAATTGAAGGATTTGCAAACAAATATGAATGTGCAATACTTGTACAACATATGGAGAAGTTTGTTCATGGATTTGATTCCTCACACATTGGTATATTCTTTGAAAAAAACTTGGAAGCATGCTAATGATAGCTATTTCCATGAAGGTGCCAATAAAATTTCATTGAAAAAAGCCATTCAATGACAAAGGAGAGCTTTCAAAGGATTTGTCAAAGCAAGACATGCATTAGGTGTCTCTTCACAGCAATCTATGAATGGGGAAATACGTGTGAAGAGCAGTCTCAACTAATATAGCAGGTGGGTAAATTTGTAGACAATGATGGCAGCATATTCCAAGAACAGGCATGGCGGCTTGATTGATAGTTGCCATTAATTAAGTGAATATTTTGACGTTTATCAAGGGCTGGATGACGGCATTTGCCCAATACGGGATAATAGCATATTTTTATGGAAAAGTGCCGATGCTAACAAAGAGGCAAATATGGCATTGCGTTAACACATGGACGGCATATTCAAGATGGGCCATGACGATCTTATTTGGAAGCAATAATGGCAAGTCGACAACATTTCTTCCAAACAAGGAGATAATAAGGCCATTATTGATCACAGCTTGCTCAATGCGAGAATGGCATATTCTGAGATCACAGTGTTCTCATGACACATGGATTGGTAGCCTAATTGGGTGGCAACATTACAAGCAATGAGTGGCGACTGATTCTCGATGATAAGGCAAGAAGCGGCCTATTTAGCAGAGATGGCATGTAGCATATGCAGAATTGGCAACAATTTTACAAATGCAAGTATGACAATTTGGGAGTAGTTGACAGATCATAACGGCGGCTGCTATTGATGTCGAGTAACAATGGCGATTGTTTAAATACACAAGCCTGATTGGCAACTATCCTATCGTAAGCATAAAATGGCATAGTCCACAAGAAAACGCATCGATACGACGGCCATTGTCAATTATGGCCAGGATGACAATATTTTACAAGGCAATATGATGGCGTAAAACACGAGCCATGGTAGCAGCGTTTCCCAGAAAGAAGGACAACGTTTTTTTTTTTAAAGCTTATTAGCCCTTAAAGTTATTAAGCTATTAGCTTAATTTTAAGTTTTAAGGCTTTTGACCTTAACGACTTAGGCTTTTAACGTTTAAGGAAAGCAAAAGGCTTAAAACGCCTTAGGCTTTTTGAAAAGCCAAAAAGCATAGACGTGTGAGTAGAAGAAAAATTCCTATATAAGGAGGAAGAGTGAAGCATTAATTTTCCCTATCCCATAGAATCTTCTTGTAACTTGTGAGAGAGGAGAGTGGAGGGTCGCATGCGGGAGTGTAAACTCACTCTTATCGTGCTAGTTGTGAAGTTCAAGAAGTTGGACGCTGAAGTGCAGAGTGTTGGCTCAAGGTTGTCAAGGTATGAGAATTCAAATCAATTGGTGTTGTGTTGTGCATCTAACAAATCAATTATACTCACTAGCACTCCTTAACGTCTCGTTATCGGGTTGTGAGTGAGGCTTACTCTCGAGCGCCGCTCAAATAACAACATGTCTTGATCCTCGCACACTCTGTTAACACAACAAACAAACCGTATAGAGAATGAAAATTGTGCCCTAAACTCTCGTGTCTCAAGGACCAAGGTAGAAGTAATGCGCTAGAGAGTGTGTGGTACTCTTGACGGATCCCGAAACGCAACAAGGCAGCCGTCAAGATGTCAAATAGCAGCAAACGCAGTAGATGATGTGACAAATCAGTGTCTAATGCGTAGATGAGGGAGAAAAACAATCAACACAGCAACATCTAATGACGTGGCAGCCTACAGTAAAAAGCTAATGTGGATAATGACATGGCAACCTATACGGCAGTCTGCTGATGCAGACACAAGAAATTCTGTAGTCCACTATACAAGGCAACAGCCAAGAAGTACGAACACAGCAATAGAGTACCACGCGGCAGCTGACAGCAAATGGATGAACAGCAACAATAATCAAGGCTGGACAGCAATTGTAGAAGGTGTGGATTGTATGATGAAGGTTGGAAATAGGCCCCGGATGGGTGTAGACAAGGTAGGGCAGCCTTGGCTGAGATGCCCTCCGCAAACAGAGTGTGGGCAGCAAAGCTAGAGGATTTGAAACCTACAAAAACGAGATTGGGCCGAATGGAGAGCAAGTTACCTCATTATAGAAATTTCGGGACCTCGAACCTCTCCCCGTTTTAAACTCTCTTGAACCACTCCCCATTTTAGGGTTTTCATTAATGAAGCATTTCTAGGGCTATTTAAGAGGCTAATCCAACATGTAATGCATATTTAGTTCAACAACATCAAGCGAATGTCTCCTACATAAGATCTCTCTCTGACATAATGGTAATGAATCTCAATATGTTTATTGCAAGCATGAAACACAAGATTTCATGTTACTGCTATAGCACTATAACTGTCCAAGAGAATGGTTGTAGGACCCTCCAATAACAATCTGCATAGCCATACATATTCTATTGTTGCTATGAAGACTAACCTATACTGAGCCTCATAAGACGAGCTAGCCACTGTAGTTTGTTTCTTGCTAAGCCATGAAATGCATGAATGGCAATATGCAATAGTAGACTCATGAGTATCTCAATCTCCAATCCACTGTGAATTGTTGTAAGCCTGTAGCTACAAGTGCCCCCCCCCTCCCCCCGAGAAATATCAAGGTATCACAATCATAATTACCTAGAACAGGGAACAGGAACGAGAATAGGATCCCCTGGAATGAGGGGAATGTCGAAGGTAAAGGAACAGGAATGGAGGGAACGGCACTTCTTAAGTGCCCCAAATATGCCCTACATGACCCAAATTCCCCCAATTAATTAATTAATTGTTAGTTTCGCCGTGGGAATTTCAAGCCTCAAATATCCCTCAAATTGCCCCAATACCCCTCAATGCTCCGAATTGACCCAAATGTCCCAAAATTAACTCGATTACCCCCATAGCTCCAAATTGCCCCAATTATCCCAATTTTCCTTGAAATTAGATAATATAAATGGACGATCACCTTGGAATTGAGGATAGCTTGACATTTGATTGTGATTTGCAAGAGTTAATCATGCATCAAATTTGAACTTTGCATGGACTCGTGATTGCCTTGTTGTGGCTTGTCTTGACACTTTGAATCTTCAACTTGAGAGAGAGAGAGAGAGAGAGAGAGAGAGAGATTAGTGTATGCCCACACTAATCTCTCTCTCTCTCTCTCTCTCTCTCTCTCTCTCTCTCTCTCTCTGGCACATTTGGACCACCCGAAATGCTTTTCTCTTTGACTCGGCTTCTAATGTACCGCGACATATTGCAAGGCTTAAAGGGCTCTTGCATTGGCAGCTAGATCTCATCACGCACTCTGACTTGCTCCCTCGGGAGGATTTGTATTCCTGGCATTTGGCCATTGCCTCTGGGTCCTTGTCATGATTGGTGTAACTTTTTAGTACCCTAGTCCGGGGTTTTCCCACAAGTTGGCCTACGGCCCTCGTGCCCCTTGTACTCGTGTAATCATGTAATCTTGTACTTTTTTCGTAATTAATACAATTACCTTTTACGAAAAAAAAAAAAAAAGATTAGTGTATGCACATTAGGCAATGGAGATGTGTAAACATGTGGTAGAAGGAGTGTGGCACAAGCAAAAAGAAAAAACTAGAAAAAACGTCAATTTTTGGTCAGTAGGCCTGGAACGGCCATTCCAAACGGGGAACGGCAAGGGGACCTGTAGGGAATGGCCGTTCCCAGGCCTACTGACCAAAAATTGACGTTTTTTCTAGTTTTTTCTTTTTGCTTGTGCCACACTCCTTGGCGGTGTTACATCTCCATTGCCTAATGTGAACGGTCATTCCATGTTTCTATGATCACAATGATGACATGCACTTTTAATGCTTAGAATTGGCATTATTGAGTTATACACATGTGAGGTACACGTGAATGCAAGTCAATTGAGTGATAGTGAGACCTTAGTAACCCCGTTGATCACTGGGTGACATTGGCAAAAGTTGTACTAAGTTATGTTTGATAGGTACTAGGTGGTATGTAGTGTCACAACTAGACCTAGAACATATAACCAACCATTAGTGTCATTAATGACACTAGGGAATTGACATTAATTTATTTATTTATTTATTTATTCTAGATCCACACTAACTGAAACCGGTCTATGACTCACATAAAGTGGTAGTCCTTTCAATTAATACCTGATCTTTTCACATACACACACAAATAGAGACCTCACTCCCTCGCTCAACACCAGATTGGCCTCAAAGACCGGCGCCCCTCTCGGTATTTCTTTATCAATTAAAAGATAAAAGGTTACAAAAAAAATAAAATGTTCCAAAGTACAAAACCCGTGAACAATTGGCTTTCATCTTTTCTAAGTAAATTTCAGCTACATAAGAACATTATAGCATATCCAAAACAACATCCCTTTCTGAGTAAATTTCAGCTGCATAAGGATAGTACAGCGTATCCACAACATCATTCCAAGCAGGAAAACACTTTCTATGAGCATAACTCAATAATTCAAGTATAGAATTGCAATCTGCAGAACTCTGTATTTATTGTTTTTCACCTATTTCTTGACCTATTCTTAGCCTTATTCCATTCCAGATCTGTTCCATACCAGTTGGACTACAAACCCTTTGACCCTGGTATCATTCCAGCAGTAAAACAGTCCCACAACCGCACTAAATCAGAGCTGAAAACCCTGTTCCTGTGTGGCGTAGTCATCACATTCTTTAGCTCCTGCATTGGAGAAGCAATCAGCTGCTCTTGAACCTGGACAGTGAGACTCTTGCCTCAACAGAAGTGCAAAGAAAACACAAAACTGTATGTTCAATGGAATCAGCCCATCATGCAAAGCATTTCCTCTGAGAATAGAGAGAGAGTTGACCAGAGGAAGCAAGCTCTACCTCCGTACATGAGTCAGAGACGAAGTACTCTCCATAGCTGATGTACTTGTAGCAATTTGCTCTCGGCCCCTGAAAACTTCACACTCACATCTGCCCTCCTGCCTATTACGTTTTTTTTTAATGCTCTCTCTCTCTCTTTTGGGAATTTGTGCCCAAATTGTGACACACAGCATACATGTAACTCCCTAAATTTTAGGGATGCTGACCCCTGCATTCCTCAAGTTGTTCTAAGTAACTTTTATCATTGCAACCACATCAAAAAGTGTAATGTGCCTCAATTACAATGACTTTTATTCCATGGGCATTCTCACATATGCATCTTCTGTCTTGGCTAGGCTCATTGTCATACACCATCTCCTGTGGCTAAGCACACAGTCCCAAACCACTGGCATTCTATTCTTCAATGCCCATTCAATCCGGTCCCAAAGCTCAAACAAACCATTAGTCCAATTTGTCCCAATGGCTGCCTCTTCTAGCCATGCAAAGATTCGGGCTTAATCCAAGAGAACTTTGGGGATAAAAAGCAACAACAACTAAAGAAAAGAAAAATAAACTATTTATATAAGTAAACAAGGAAAGCAACTGCAAAAAGGATCACCACCTGGTGACACTAACGACCATATCAACCACAAAAGTCAAAAACATTTAGAAATGAAACGTCAAAAACGTGTTTTATAAGTTTCTTTCAAGAGGGGGTAAAATAAGAAACACATATTTTTTTATATAGGGATTTTTAATAGTTTTGGCTAGGGAAAGAGATTCTAAACCTATATGGAACTCTCTCTTAAACAAAGAATGGTCAATTGAGCTTAAGTGAATTGAGAATAATACATTATACGTTACATATCCATGATCCATTATTAACTTGTCGCTTATATCAAAGTTAGTCTTTGGGCAAGCTATACTATGGTTTAGAACTCAAGCGTTATGATTCATACATATCATGCAAAGAAAATTGAAATTAACATGTAAATAGCCTATCTACATTATGAACTGAGTCAAGTTGCAACATCATGATTCTCATTTCAAAACAATTTGACAAAATGTCAAAATCGAGAATGAATCATAATATATCATAAATAACTCATAAATGAGACTAAAGTCGTATAATATTTAACTCTCAAGACAAGAATAGATACTGGATTAACAAAGTCCAATAACTAAACAAAATCACAAAAAAATCAATCTCTCGTCCAAAATCTTGAGCCCTCACGAGTCATTACACATCATCATCATCATGTTTAACATTGCCCAATAGTTTTTGTCAAAAAATTTGTGTTTTGGGTTCCAACTTACCAAAAAAAAAAACCCACATTTTTTACTCTCAAAAACGTTTCGTAAGTTTCAAATTCAAAGAAACACGTTTCTTAGCTACTATGCTAACAACTGCTCAAGATCACTGGGTGATAAATCGGCCTAACCAATTTAATTGTTGGCCAATCACATTATTTTTCTAAGCCACAAATGATTATTGAATTAATTTTCAAACTTAAATCTTTTGAAAATTAATTCAATAAAGATGGGTAATGCTGAAAATTGTTTTGAAAGGCTGCCATTTGGTAAAACTTGCCCATGCAAATGGCAAAAACGTTTTTGAGGCTGGGCCTTGTGCAAGCTGAGAGAGAGAGAGAGAGAGAGAGAGAGAGAGAGAGAGAGAGAAGGTTGCCATTGCTACTGCAACAAATGACATGCCATTTCTAGCCAATCAGAGACCCTCCAAGAGCTACTGAAATGCCCAGAAGATATTATAGGCCCAAACGATACTACAACAATAGATGACAACTATGTGAGGGTTGTTTTAGGAAAGCAATATCATATTCAAGGTATTCCCTCAATGGAGACAGCTGTCATGGCTACTTTCATAGTTGTCTAGACAAGGCAGAAGTTGATTTCTTTCATTTTCTCGCGATGAAAGTATGAAGTTTCTCTCTCATCCTCCAACCTATTCTCATGCTTAGCAATTTCCAGCAAAATCAGTCATGGGAGGTGGAGATTTTGACTTATATTTCCTATAAACCCTAATCTATGACAAAAATTAGCGTTTGACAACCACCTTGAGAAGCGTGCTCAAAAATTGAAGGCCTAGCAACTTGACTTTCAATTGCTGAAATTGGGGTAATTTTAGGAAGTGGCCATTCCAACAAACATTTCGGGCTAATTGGTCAGCTAAGGAGCACAGTTGAAGAACAGTCCCTAAGCGAACCAAGGGGAAATTTGGTTTGAAGACTTGTTGATCATTCATGACAACAAGAGGCAATTGGAGAGTAAAGGAGATTTGGGAAATCTCATTCTATTCCATCCAAATTGCAATTCAAGATAAAGAAATACCACAAGGGGCACCAGTTTTGGGGCTAACATGCTATCCATTGTCCAAGATTAAGTGAACATTTGCGTTTTCTGTTTATGTGAATTTTATGCTTGTCGTAGTTAGTGCTTAATCAGGTTATTATCACCCTATCCGAGAAGGAAGGCTGGTTTCATGACTCCATTACCAAGATACCATTAACTCCCTTGAGTAGATGGGCCCAAGGCACTTGTGTGTAAGTTAATGAAGTTGCACATTGCTGAGATTGTGATCAGCTGAGTGCATTTACAGCAAGCATGTCATCGAACAATAATTTGGGCTCAAGTCATGATGATGCTTCACCATTGGAAGGTACACAAAGCAATAGAGGATAGGCAATGCCTAATCTTGGAATGCGCATGCAACTTGGGTAACAAGGAGAAAATGTGGGTTTAGAGCAAGAAGTAGATCCAACTAGGCCACTAGATGATGATCATCAACAAAAAGATGAAGAATTTGATGACTAGTTCAAAGTTCATTTGAGGTGAGCAAAATGCTATCTTTGCACAATTGACAAAGGATCCTCAATTTACTCGGTTTCTCAATTCTTCCAAGGACAACAAGGTCAAAAAGAAGAAAGTCATCCTCTAGAGCTTCGAGAGAACACGATGTACCAAAGGAAATGCCAAAACCATCTCAAGATGCTGCCAATGTTGTCAATGAGTAAAAGCAACTAGTGTCAATGGGGCAAGACACGCAATAGCAAGGCCATCTTGGTAGTGCCAATGCAATGGATTTTGGACAGCAAGGCATGCATGCAAGTATGGGGCAACCAAGATACTTTAGTGCATGCTATGGTGGGTCAAGGACCACATATGGGGATGCATGGTACAACTCCTTATGGTATGCAACAACCAATGCATGGAATGCAAGGTGAGTCTGCAGGATTTTGTTCTTGTCCATGTTTGCAAACTTCATTCTAGAGAGGTATGGACAAAGCCCTCCTCTCTGTACCATCAAATGACCTTTGCCCACCGCATCTGTCAAAAGTGGATGTAGCAAGGAAAGCATAAACAAATGCTATAATAAACTGCTATACACAACAACGGAATAGAAAAACACAAAAAAATATTGCAAAGAAGACAACTCAAAAGAATGCTCGAGAACTGGAATCCATATAAAAACACGAGAAGGTCGCGTACAACAACAGTGAGTCACTGTCTGCATAGGCGATGGCAACGGCTCCCTATCTTCAACAAAACCTGTAAGTGATGAATGACTAATTGAGGAGCAACCCATTATATAAAAGACAAAACAATAACATAAATGGCAATAGGTCGGCCAGCATTTAATGCTGGTCACCAGCATTAAATGCCCAAATAAGCACCATAAAGGCCACAATAAAATGCCTAGTAATGTCATGCATGAACTAGACTCATACATGAGCTAATCATACTGCTAGGGTGATCTAATACAATACAATGAGAATGACCCATCATAGTACATACAACAAAGACCACCAAAATAGAACCATAAATACCCAAGCGATGCATGATTAAGCCACCACCAAGGTGCCTCAGAGAGAACTCCAGTGTCAATGTTGATTGTACAAGACTTGAAAAATAGAGAAGCATAACAGACCTCTCTGTCTATCAACAATGTCTCATAGAAGCATACAAGACCGTCTTATCAAAAATGCCTTTGAACATACATGACCATGGATTCCCCGCCGCCTTCGGCCAAACCACCAAAGTGTCCCCTCATGTGAGCTCGGACTAGAAACCAATCTGTTAGCAGATTAGTCAGCTCAAGTGTGAGTCTGTGTTGTAGAGACTACAACATTTTATATAGTATTTTTACTAGCATTTTCTGGTGCCCTTTTTAGGGCTAGGGAGCAATTAATGCTAGCCGACCAGCATTAAATGCTGGCCGACTACATTTATTGCTCCCCCCATTTTATGCCTACATATTGCTAGGGATCCTCCTCCCCTTGTGTACCTCAGCCATCATTTGTGGATTCTTCTGAGGAGAGAGGAGCTAGTTTCAACTGATTTTTTGACTTCGTACAGCAGATTTTGGCTTATTTTGATCAATTTTTGGATTATACTGCATGTGAACTCTTGCTTTTTGCAGTCTGTGCTCATGGTTTGGCTATGTTCCGTCTCCCAATCCCTTCTTTTCTCTACTTCTTTTCTAAATCCTCTCCAAATGGCTCCTCCATGCACATCCACTAATGACAAGCTCCATGGACCTGATTATTACACGTAGAGTGCAGTGATGAAGGCTTGGTTTATTCAAAAGCAGTTATGGTACGTGGTTAACGGAGCTGTGGCACGTCCTCAACAACCTTCTCCAGTTCCATCTGATTTAGATGAAGACAACCATGAGAAGGCTATGCTTACATAGGATTCGGATGATGTCCGTGCTTATTCGGTGTTACTTCAGTGTATTTCCAAAGAAGTCCTATCGGTGGTCACCTCCTATACGACAGCTTCAGATGTATGGTCGAAGTTACAATTGATGTACGAGGCTCCTTCCACCATACGGGCCGTTACTCTCTATGGCCAGCTCCAGCAACTGAAGTTTGAATCCAAACATACGATTCCTACTTCGTGTTACCCACTCTAGGACCAGCTTTGCACTATGCAGTCCTGCCTTATCAAAGACACATCTTGTTGGTACGGTACTCTACAAGCTTGCTCGGAATTTGATGGAGTGGCGAATGCTTTACGAGCGCAAACATCTACGACTCCTATTAGTTTTCTTCACATGTCCTCTATGATACTTGAGCATGAAGCTACTTTGCGACTACAGGGGCGACTTCCATCACATTATGGAGGTTCAGGTGAGGCTTTTGCAGCTTCAAAGAAGGGTTCCTAGATGAAGAAGTCGAAGGCCTAGTGTTACCACTGTGGCAAGAAAGGTCAATTAAGGAAGGACTGCAAAGAGTTAGCAGCTTCCAGGAAGAAAAAGGAGCAGAAGACGAAGCGGGATGCGGACTCCTCCAACGAGTCATCGTCTGCCTCAAATTCCGAGTCCGATCCTCCAGCCAAGGCGAAGTCCAAGGTACGGAAGGGATCCTCTTCTTCGGATCGTGGAAAAGGCTTAGTGGCCCTTGCGTCAGCTGCTTTCTAGTGGTGGTGATGTGGACATCCCTCACGACTCTCCGGTGCCAGAGAGGGAGTGTGAGAGGGTGGTGAGATGGGGCAGCTGTGCCTCATCTATATATCTATACAGATGCACAGGATCCAAAGAGGGATATCCCTGACGCATCACGCGAAGTTTGGCAAATACAAATCCTAGAGCTAGGATTCACATCCAGATTCATGATGGGCTGGTTACTTGATAGAGAGCGGGAGGCTTTCGTCTGGAACTCACATGAGGGGACACTTTGGCGGTTTTGGCCGAAGGCGGGGATTCCATGGTCACATGTTCAGAGACATGTTTGGCAAATTGGTGTATGTCCTAAGTGACATAGGTGACATAACACAAAGAGCTGCTATGATTATTCTCTATTTTCAAGTGGTGTTGTTATGATCGACATCAATGTTAGATACTCTCCGAGGCATCTTGGTGGTGGATTGGCCACTCACTGCTTGGATCCATGGTTCTTCTGGTGGTTCTATGTCATATAGTTTATGATACCCCATCATTGTACTATTGTATTGTATCAAATCGCCCCTGATCTGAGAGAGGGTGTTAGCAGATTAGTCAACTCATGTGTGAGTCTGTGCTGCAGAGACTACAGCATTTTATGTAGTATTTTTATTGGCATTTTCTGGTGCCCTTTTTAGGGCTAGGGAGCATTTAATGCTGGCCGACTGCATTTATTGCTCCCCCCATTTTATCCTTATATATTGCTAGGGCTCCTCCTCCTCTTCTGTACTTCAGCCATCATTTGTGGATTCTTCTAAGGAGAGAGAAGTCGGTGCCAGGGTACCCATATAGCCAGTGATTCAATGTTGTATGTTGTTGTCTCGTGTTCGATATGGATTCCGTTTCCCGGGCATACTTCTGAGTTCTCATCTGTATTTGTATTTATTTTTTTCTTGTCTTGTGTTTCAGCAGTTTATTTTAGCATGTTGTTTATGCTTCCATTGCTGCATCACTTCTGACACAATCTTGCTCTCTGTCAAGTAACAACCCATCATGAACCTAGATGTCAATCCTAGCTCCAAGATTTGAACCTACCATACTTCAATCGATACGTTAGGGAGGTCCCTCTTTGGTGTTAGACGGGGATGCAGCAATGGAAGCATATACATGTGCTGAAATAGACTGTTGAACACAAGACTAAAGAGAGAGAAAAGAGAGAACAAAAGAACACTGCAAAAGAAGAGAACTCAAATGAATGCTCAAGAAATAGAATCCATATACCAAGACATGAGACAATACAAAAGCAATGTGAGTCACTAGCTATGAAGGCGCCGGCTTCTCTCCACCAAGAACCTGTAAGTGATGATAGATTAATGATTGTGGAGGAGGAGAGATTGATTGATATAGGCATAAAAACTGCCACATAGTATGACACATTGGCTAACTGGCTGAAATGTACCAGTACAATATAGAAACTCGCAAAATAAAATACCCAAATCATCTAATAAATATCCTGGTACCCTAGCCTACTAAATCACATGCACAAACTTATCCATGAACTAACATATCTACTAACATTTGGAACCTGTGCACCTATATATCTATATAGATGAGGCTAACCTACCCCACCTCACCACCCTCTCACACGCCCTCTCTGTGTACTGGAATCCTAAGGGATAACCACATCACCTGTACTAGAAAGCAAAAGCGGCTATCCTAGCCAAAATCAGCTGGAAGAGGAGTAGGATACTCAAACGCTCCAAACACAACCTACCATAACCACTTATGCACAAACCATGCTTTCATAATAGCACTCCATGTTAACTAATCAAGGCCATGAAGTTTGTCATCAATAGAACAGCAAGGAGGAGCCATCTGGAGAGGATAGAAAGAGAAAATAAAGGAAAGAAGAGGAGAGAGAGAGAGAGAGTGTGTGTGTGTGCAGCCACACCAATTGCACAGACCACACAAAATAGAGTTCACACATAGTGTACACAAGCTGATCACAAAAACACAATGCTGAAATCACAAAAATCCGCAGAAACCAACCAGAAGGTATCGCCCAACATTGTACCACTAGCACATGCTCAAAACGCAGACATGCTGAGCAAAAGACCACAATCACCAGCAGTTCAGGAGCCGCCTAGAGTAGCATGTGGGAGGCAAACTGAAAACACAATTGTAGGAGTATAAAATGCAAGCTGGCGCTGCATTAAATGCAACAAACACAAATCTATAGGGCTGAAAACAGCATGATTTGCAGGAGGAGAATGTCACCTAATCAGCAAGGTGCAGTGAAAAACCTGAATCAGCAGAATATGGCAGCACGAGCGTAGATCCTAAAATCTGATACCATGTCAAAAGTGGATGTAGCAATGGAAGCATAAATAGATGCTATAATAAACTGCTGAACACAAGGACGAAAGAGAAAAACACAAAAGAACACTGCAAAGAAAAGAACTCAGAAGAATGCTCGGGAAAAGGAATCCATATACCAAACACAAGAATGTTGTGTACAATAGTGAGTCACTAGCTGCCTAGGCAATGGCACCGGCTCCCTCTCTCCAATAAAACCAAGAGGAAGCCCAGTATATAAAGGACAAAATAATGTAATAAATGACAGCAGGTTGGCCAGCATTTAATGCTGGTCAGCCAGCATAAAATACCCAAATAAGCTTCATAAAGGCCACAATAAAATGCCCACAATGCCTAGTAATGTCTGCATGAACTAGACTCACACGTGAGTTGACCAAGCTGCTAACAACATCCCCAAGAGAAGAAATTCTAAATGCTTCCTGTTGATGATTCTCCTTCTATGCAAGATCACATCAACAAGATGGAGGACATGTGGGATCAGCTTACATCCTTGGTAGGACGATCTCATCGGAGAACATGGCAATGATTCTCCTTACTTAATTGTCATTTCCAAAGTATAATGTCTTCTACACCATCTTGCTTAACCCTAGGGTTTGGGAAACTCTTCTATGGGAAGAGCTAGCTCCACTTGTCCTATAGTACAAAGAGCAACTCAAAGATATTGGTGCCAGTGGATCCAACCTTACTAAGGCTTCTCTATAGGTTTAGAAGGGGCAACAAGAAGGACCAGAAGGCCAAGATCAAGAAAAAAAGAGCAAGTTAAACACTCAAAGTCTTCTTCGAGCTCTGATATGCATTGAAAGAAGCCTAAATGCCTACACTATGGAAAGGGCATTCATCCCCAAGGGCAATGTTGAAAGAAATGCCCTCACCTTTGTCTAGGAGCGAACAATGGAGCTAAAACAGCTGAGTCTTCCTCTACTTCTTCACTAGCTATTGCACATGAGTCCATGTTCCTTCCTATCCATGAGATGGAGGGGCCTTCTTCATCAGTTTTCTCTTCTTCATAGAAGCCTTGGCTCATTGACAATAGTGCTTCAAATTATATGACTCCTCGAGGGGATTTGTTGCTAGAACTTTGTCCACCATTAGGGGGAATAGTCACTCTTGGTAACATTAGTTCAAAGCCTTGCCAGCATTTAGTGAGCCGCCTATAGCTGATCGGCCAATTTTGGCAACTTTGCCCTATTTATAGCTGGTCCCCCCTCCACTCGCTGGTCTTGCAGGTCCTCAGCACACTACTCTGACATTCAAGGACTCTCCTTTGTCTTACACTACTGCCTTTCATCATTAGCCTGATCCGGTGCCCTCATTGGTGCCTTGGGCTGCATGCAGGGACTAATCAGTTCACCTATATATTCAGCTTTTGTTCAATTCAGTGCAGATTTCTCTTCTTCCATTCTCTTCTTTCATTGCAGTCTTTCTCTTCCCTTCTCTCTCTATGTTTGCATTCCTTTTCAATTGCACACTCTCACGGCTTGATCGCCCACTGCTTCAGTATCAATGGTCTTATTTAATTGTCATTGCAATATGTACTGTAATGAATCCTTAGTCGTATATTTTCTAATCACCTATGATCTGAGAGAGGAAGTTAGCATTGTACATTTTCTGCATGACACAGCTCGCTAGCAGAAGCCATTTCATTTCTAAGCTTGGGGCATTTGATGTTAGCCAATCTGTTTTAATAGCATTTAATGATGTTGGCCAATCTGTTCATTTTTATGTATTTGTTTGGCCTATTTATGGGCTGCTCCTCACCTCCACTTTTCATTAAACGGATACATGCACACACTACTTCCTATTGGAGCGGAGGAGACTATGGCAGGTCATAGGAGCAGCAAACGGAGTTGGATATGTTAGGGAAGGAATGGTTATGAGCAGTGAGCATCCATTCCACTTGTACTCAACCATTATTAGAGGTTATATTTCATGTTAACCAGTGAAAACCAATTTTGAGATGCGCTCATCTACAAACTCTAATCAATGCATAGACAAATGGATTACAAATCCTGATCAAGATTGTCTTTTAAATATTTTAAGATCAAAAACAAATTTCGTGACAGCCATGCATTTTGGTACTTGCTATTGGCTCTCATGTCTCTGCAGTATCAGCCTCTAGCAGTCATGCACCTCAACTCAGTCATAATCGACCTCAGTTGAATCATTTTCCAGCAATTTTTCAGTTATTGCCAGCCTTCAGCACATCCAGGACAGATAAGTCCATGCATCGCAAAAAAAACAAGGTTATAGATCTCTGTGTTGCACATCAACAAGCAACTTGAATGCACTCTTAAATGCTCAAAATTCCACATGTCAAACCATCAAAAGCAGTACCATAATTAGCTTTTAGGATGACACAACTCAATCCCGTAACTGACAGTCTGACAACATTGCAAAAATATCCTCAATAGATAATGATGCAGAAAGTAGAGCACTTTTTTAAAGCATGCCAAGTTGTTCTGGCAACCATGCATTTCAATTGAGGCTTTTTGATTGTTAGTTTCTTGCTAAATAAGAGATATTTTCAGGGCAGTGGAAATAAATTTAAGAAAACACTGACGGTGATATTTACAGGAAATAAAGTGACTAAAGAACCAGATTCTATAGCTTAAGTAGGTATAACGTAGAGAAAACTATACGAGACTGTTTGGCCATACCTGTCTACGGAAATAGCTGTAAGCAAGGGCTAATTTCGATTGAAAATTGCCGCCTTCATTAGCAAAGGAATGATACAGGAATGACTTAGCATCGCTTTGGTCAACACCAATGCCACTGCCGTACAAGAATCCAAGTGTAGACTGAGCATGGGCGTTGCCTGCATCCGCAGCTTCCTGAAACTCCTTTGTGGCGATTCCCATGGCCTCCAGATCACCATTGCTAGATGCCATGAGCATCCGGACAACGCCCAACTGGTAGAGCACCTCATCATAGGGTGTATCCCTTCCATCTAGGGTTTCATCAACTGTTTCCAAAGAAATTACATGCTCTGCAGATGTGGCGTTGTCGAATACAACCTTCCATGAGCCGGGATCTAGATCCTCGAGGGGGCTGTCGCCACTGAAGTCGTCCCATTCGTCGGACTGCGAGTCATCTGTATGATCGTCGGCATGCTCGAGGATGTCGTGCGGCGGCAGAGGTGCGGAGGAGCCTTTATTGGCCTGGTCGTCTGAGAAGAGGAGGACCAGCTTCCGCTGCTTGGAGCGTGCCAAGACAAATGAAGAGGAGAGCACGAACAGGAGGAAGCACAGGAACAGGACGCTGCGTCTCGATAACATAGCGCGAGCCAGGATCTGCTGCTTCCGTCTCTCTTCCTCTTCCTTTGACGAGAGGCAAATGCGAATGATAATCGATCCTGATGTGCTCGAGGCCCCGTTTCGCTGTTACCGCTGAGGTGTCAAACGATGAGAGGCCGTGATGACGTAGCCAGCCTAGCAGCGAGCATAAATCCGCGCGCAAGACTTCGGTGTTCACAGAGAACGTTTTTAGACGCGAAACGGAGTACTTATATCAGAGTAAGAATATCTTTTTTGTAGGAAGCGTGAAATTCACATTAAAAAGTGAAAAAGGTTTATACAGATGTTTATACTTGGAGAGGGCTTCAAATATAAAGGTTTATACAGCTGTTTATATTTGGAGAGGGCTTCAAATCAAGGAAGCTCCTGAGCTTTGAAGTGCCTTTTCAATTTCCACAATTAGCTTATCAGCCCTTTAAGCAGTTTTCTTTTTTATTTCCAGCAGAATAGTGGCTACTTCCTCCACCTTCTCAACCCCTAATAGCTTCATTTTTCTCCACTCTCCCAGCTTTGTCTTCTTGGTTTGCTTCATGGAGTTTTTGCAGTACTTCAGCATCCACTTTAGCCTGTTAAAAAATATCAGCTTTAAAACCATGCACGAGATCTACATTAGAGTTGCAAAACACCTCTTTATTCCTACAGATCTAGATGCTCCATAAGTAGCAGCTTCTCATCCAATTCCACACAATTGGAGGAATTCCATGCATTTCACCCAACATTAATTCTTTTCATGTCAATCTAGTAGAGTGAAAAGGCATGATCATTACCTGCGAAAAACAAAAGATGTTAGTATTTTGTGGACATGTTAGAAAAAAGTGGGGAATAGTTTCTACCTCGGTGTTGCATCTTGGGCATATCCCATTACCTATTCCAACCATCATAGCTCTATAATTAGTCCAAAGTCCTTTTAAAATTATTAGTCGCATCAGACAATACATTTTAGGTTTGATGGTTGGGGACCCTAGATTCGTAAATCTGTAGTTTCATTGCTGAGGTTTCCATCATTAAGTTTGTTGCATAATGGAGAATTGTTGCTTGTCAAGTCAAGAAGGGGGAGAAGAGGTTTGTCCCCTTCTAGACATATCTCCTTGTGGTTGAAGGGCTAATTCAGGTTAATTGTAGTAGAAAGGTGAGAATACCATAAGCTCCTTCTATCCCCCTGAGTAGCTCCAGGTATGAAATTAGCTGAGTTGATATTCCCACCTTAGTTGTTCTTCAATTAGCCAGGTTTTGCTCTCACTATTCCATAGATCCCCATTTGTTCTTATACCTTTCCTAAAGAGTTTACGTGTCTTCCTAGTATCTTGTTCAATAATTGTGTTGTGGAAGAAGCTAAACCACATAAAATCAAAGGCACACCAAGTGAGAGTTAAGTTGGGATGAGGGGACAGGGTCAATAAATGTTTGTATTTGAACCAAGCTTCCCACAAACCTTTGGCTAAGGTTGAACAACCCTTGGCTTTGAGTTTGATTAGACTAATTATGACCGTCAGTGGATCCAGATTTCTCCACCTTGGGTAACCTAAAACTTGGAAGTTCCTAGTGGCAGCATACAATAGTGTTATCCAATACTCCTCTTGCCTGCTTAGACTCCTAGCCATCCATTTGGCTACCAATTTGGCAAGTGTCTGCATGTTTGGAAGGCCCAACCCTCCTAGTCTTTTAGGAGTTGTGCATACTACCCAAGAGGCTTTTGGGATTTTGAAGCTTTCTCCTCCATCATTGCTCCATAAGAAATTCCTGCATATCTAGTCTAATTGTTTGAGGTTGGCTCTTGGGGGTTGCTAGTAGCCTAGAAAGTAGATGGTGGTTGGGATGATGATGTGTTTCAAGACTAGGGTCCTCCTTGCCAGGTTCATTTGCATCCCTTTCCATCTTTCCAACTTATTCCTAATCTTTTCCTGCACCCATTTCCATCTTTGTTTCATGGTGATGTCAAAGGAAGACCTTTCTAAATTCTATTTCTTTGCAACTAGCCTCTAACAACCACCTAAGAGGGTAACTAAAATGAGGGATTTAATTATTGTTTTGGCTAGATTAATTACTGATCATGATGCTTTGTAGAATGCTCGAAGACAGTTCCAGAAGACAACTATTGATATTGGGTCATTGTTAAATGATCTATTGGTGTCATTAGCAAGCTAATTAAGCATCGTGTCTCTATTATTAGGGAGTTTAATTCTTTTATATTTCCTTTGTCTATCTCATATTGGACTAGCCATCCAAATGCATCAACAACAATGGCAAACAGTAAGGGGGCCAAAGGTTATCATTGCCTGATAGATCTCTAAAGGGGGAAGGAGTTTGTTCTCTCTCCATTGATGGCTATCCTTGTAGAGGCATTGCCAAATAGTGTACTAACATAATGAATTTTCTCCCCAAGCCCATGTCTTGACAGGATTGCAATATGAAGTCCCATTCAAGCCTGTCATAGTGCCTTTGATGAATCCTTTCGCTCCTTCCTTACCCATGAGTCTAGGTGGTTGGAGAGTCTCCTAGCTAGAGCCTTGACATATATCTTATATGCAAATGTCAATGGGTCTCCAATTAGCTAGACATTTCTTTTCATCTCTTTTATGAATCAATTTCATAGCCCCTTCATTGATGGTGTGTGATAGAGCTCCATATCTCAATGATTCCTTTCATACACTAAGAAGATCTCAATGATTCCTTTCATACACTAAGAAGAAGGGAGATGGGGAATTCCTTGAATTCTTTAAAGAATTCATTAGGCAATCCATCTAACTCTAGGTTCTTTCTTGAAGCAAGAGCATTTGTTGTATCTCCTAGTTCTATTGGGGAGATGTCCTCATCAAGTGTACAGGCTAGGCTGTTTGGGACCACTTTTTTCCTTACTAAGGCTATTTTAGCTTTGGCTACAGTTTCAATAGGGTTACTATTTCTAACAGAGCTGAAATTTTTGGTAAACAAGTCCTTGGTTATCAAGAGGTCCTCTGAATTATTCTTGCCTTTGGTCCTATCATCCCTAATTAATAATGGGATTATATCTTTGTCCTTTTTTTCTTTAAAATGTTAAACATTTTCTTTGTAGGCTTATTTGCTTTATCAGCCCACCATTATCTAATGACTCATTGTATGTTGGAGGCTTCATTGTCCTCATTGGAGTTCTCAACTCATGTTTAACCTTAAGCTGTTTAGTTTGTAGATTGGTTTCCCCATGGTCTAGTCTATTCTTGTTTCTAGATTGTTTAGTGCAACATATTTTGTTGCCCTTGCCTCCCTATTCTTGTACACTGGTTTGGTTTTGACATCTCTTAGATATTTTTGTGTTTCTCTAATGCCAGTTGTCCAAGCTAGGGCTAGGGAGATTGGCCTTTGAAAGGCCTAGTCCCAAATATATTGGATTGCATTCCTAATAGTAGTATGCTTGAACAAAGTTGGGTTTGTGTTGCATGAGATTGGTTAGTATTGTCACTCTCACGAGTAAACCACCAAGACCCACAGACCACTTATTCCTTCAAGCATTTCAAGTCGAGAGCTATGGCTACCTCTCACATAGCTATGCGCACTCTTCCACACACTAATATAGTGAGCTTACCTTTGAATCTGATCAAGTACCTCTTGCCACAAATCTGTCGATAGCTCCACAATTCAAGATGTGCCCTAAAGCAAGCTCCATCTCCAAGCTCTAAGCTTTGACCTCCATAGCCATGTGTGCAAGAAGGGAAAAAGAAAAAGAAGAAGATGAAGAGAGGAGAGGAAGAGCTTCTTCACGGTCCCTACTCTCTCACACACACTCTTTCCCTCTCTCACACACCCTCTCTCATGCACAAGAAGGAACCAAGGTCAAGAAGCAAGAAAAGAGCAAGTTTGGCCACACACAAGAATGAGCTTCTTCATTCATTTCTTGACTTTTCAACTTATTCGTCTTGGTTTTCCGAGGGTGTAACAGTTAGAGAGACTAAGTTAGACAAAGTGGTATGACATCACAATATTTTTAATTATCTTACACTTTGCATTCAAAAAAGTAGATAATAAACAAACTAAAATGTAAAATCTATCTAATATGGCTTTCCTTAGATAGCAACCAACTTGATTATTTAACCATGTAAACCTTAGACCTTCATATTGATGTCCACCAGCCCATGATAGGCTTTGGTGCTTAGCCACTTAACCTTTTAATGAACCTAGAATACAATGTCCCTTTTCCAAGTACATGTCCTTTGTGGATTCAACCATATTTATATCCCTAGCAAGAATTACGGGGCATTCTAGTAGCTGCAGAGAATGCCACACTTTAGCTCTCTCAATAGAGGTGTTAGAAGCATGCAAAGAAACCATAGGAAATTCATGAGGATGATTGATGTGGGCAGCTACCCAATTATTATCCCGATCCATAGTAAAGTTACTAATCTAATCCTACATATCATGGGAGATGCCTATACATGCTCCCCCTCTTTTATTAGTGTGCTTTGTTGAACAACATGCATAATATTTCAATATTAGACTCAAGTTTTTCAAAAGTATTGATTCTATTGACTTTAATTCTTGTAGGCATATGACATTAGGGACAATGGCATCAACTTTCAACCATTCCCTAATTGTCTTTGCCCTTTTAGGGTGGGTTAGACCTATTGTATTAAAAGTGATTATACTAAATTTATGCATGTTTATTTATTCTTTTTTTAACTTATATTTCTTCTACGAGTTTTTCCCTTCCCTAAAGGGGTTGCTTTCACTCTAACCTACCTTGGAGTACCTTTTTTAGATTATTGATCATTTCCTCCATCTTGTTTTAAGGTTCACTAACATGATTGGGATAAGTACGGCATTGATTCCCCTTGGGAGATCCTCTCTTCAACTTGTGTGAACTCTATATCATCATTCTACTCATTTCAATTTAAATTTAGATTGTCATGAATTCTACAAGACTCCCCCCTATTATCTAGTTGTGTTTCCTCTATTGCTACCTCATCATAGTGTGATTTCTCTTATACTTTGGCTTTACCCTTGCTAGCTCCATCTTCTCTCAGTGAATAATTTATGTCACTATCTAGGTTCATTAGGAGGGCTGCATACCTGTTATTGCTTTTGACTTTAGTGTTATTATTTGTTTTATTAGCTGATTGACCCTTATTTTTATTGTTACCACTTCTTTTAACTATTTGGAACCCATCTTTTTGGGGTCACTCAGTTTTGGCAAGGTTGGTCTCTCTTTTTTTGCTTCTCCTTGCATCTTAAGTTTTGGGCAATCTTTGATGAAGTGCCTTGTTTTGAGGCATTTAAAGCAAATATTTAGGAGATTTTTATAAAGAACATGTTGGTCCTTTATAAGGTTCCCCTCCTTTGAGTCTAAGATTGCCAAAGTTTCAATTAACTTCTTGTTGACATCCACCTTTGGTGCACAGATCGGATGCTGTAAGCGCGCGTAGTGAGCATCAGAAGGTCCCTAAGAACAAAAGAACTCTACTTTTTGCACACAAATCCATGTAGAAAGCTTGCACGACATGAACAAGAGACCAATTGGGTGCAATCTCCCCCCATACCTTGTGTGAGCGCTCCACAAAGCATGTATTTTATGTATTAATCATCTTCAAGCTCAAATAATAGCCCAAATTACAAAATAGCACGCTTTTGGCTTTTGAGTTTGCTTTTGTGCCAAATAGAAATAAAGCTAATGGACGCCCAATAAGTCAGGCATACCCAATACAATGTCCAAATACAAATATCTAAATCGTGCGCCCATGCACATACAAAAATAATAAATAAATATCAAACGCCTTGATAAATAGGCGCGACAAAATATAGGTGCTATGCCTAAGATATGCGCCCATCAAAATATTGACGATAACTGGAATACACGCTATCCTCCGATGCTTTCCACCGCCACTGCTGCTATCTCTACACATCAACTGAAGCATTCACAATCGTTAGTAAAGTAATACAATCAAACCGACAAAAGTGAATACCTAGCAGTCTTCAGCTACATAAATAAATTAATTGGTTAGAAATCAAGCCTAACCTTAATTTATCACGAGTGCGCACTCTAAACTCATAAACGTTTATTAATTTAAATATGTATTTTGCGGAATCACCCGCTATGGAATCACCCATGTACACACTAAATTAACAAAACGCCCGAAAAGGATAGGCATCCCCATCGACTTCTCGCACAAAGAATCCACTTTGTGTATGAGCCCCGGTAATAAAAGTTTACGGAATCCACTGTAAAACCTCACGGAATCCACCGTGGCACAGAATCCACCGTGAAATATGCCTTCTGGCATCATACCCCCGAGGTGGGATAGCAATTATCCTCAATTGCTATTAGCTCAATGTGGAGCTAACAGAGTGGGGAAAGCATTTAAGTCTCTATCGTGCATCCATTGGGCCTCTTCAAGAGGATGGTTTTTAAACTTGACCAAATATCTAGAATATCTATGGCCAGTTCTAGTGGTCATAAAGTCAGTATCTATAATAGCTTTAGGCTCAAGGATTTCAGTCTCTTCATCTAGCAAAGGTGGGTTTTCATAGACAGGGTGTACAGGTAATTGGCCTCTAAAGGGTCGTAATAAACTAATATAAAAGGTGTTGTGGATTTTCCAATGTGGTGGTAGTTCTAGTTTAAATGCATTGTCATTGATTTTGTGTATGATTTTGAATGGTCCATAAAATCTAGGTGCTAATTTCACAACTGGGTGTTTATGTACACTTTGTAATCTACGTTTTTCTATATGTAACCAAACATAATCATCAACTTTGAAATTCATGGCCTATCTTTTCTTATTTGCTTGCTTTGTATATGATTGCTGGGCTTTGGCAATCATATCTTTAACTTCATCAAAAATAGTAGCATGCATGTTAGCAATATCATCAGCACTTTGAATTTTATTTGATAATGATGCAACAGGTGTAGGCAATCTGTAACCATAAATAACTTCAAATAGTGCTCTCTTTGTAGCTGTGTGTGGTGTATTGTTATATGCAAACTGAAGTAAATGTAGATGTGTATCCCATGTGTGTGGTTTAGAAATAGTGTAAGCATGTAAAATATCTAAAATAGTACTGTTAGTAGCTTCTGTTTGACCATTAGTTTCAGGATGAAATGCAGATGAAAAATCAATCTTTGTTTCTAAGTTAGCAAACAAAGTAATCCAAAAATTATTACAAAATCTAGAATCACGATAAAAAATAATAACTTTTGGTAAAACCATGATTAGTAAACACAGTTTTCAAAAACAACTGAGCTGCTTGAGGTTTTCTTGCATGGAATGAAATATGCTTGTTTGCTAAACCTGTCTACAACAGTCCAAATCATATCATGGTTAGCTTTAGTATTAGGTAAACCAGTGATAAAATCCATAGAAATCTGTTCCCATGGTCATGATGGAATAGATAGTGGCATTAGTAAACCATATTGTTTACCATGGTGTCTTTTAATTCTTTGACAAACTAAACATTCAGAAACAAAGTTAGATACATCAGTATCCATACGTGGCTAATAAAAATCTTCAGTTAATGTACGCAAATTAGATATAATACCTCTATGACCTTGATATGGAGGACAATGAATCTCATTCAAAACAAAAGATCTAAATGGAACTGTCACACATAATCTCTTTTCATAAAACATGAATCCATTATTGTAAGACGGTGAATCAATAGGAATCCAATTATTTGCAACTAATTTATTCCAATCAGATTGAAAAGTAATATCCTGATGATAAGTATCTTTCATAGGGATAAGGGAATTAAATGATATCACGGAAATATTATGAATTGTTGGTCTTCTACTTAAAGCGTCGGCTACTACATTCTCTTTTCCTGGTTGATATTGTATAAGGGGATGAAAACTCTGAATGAAAGTTGCCCATTTAATATGTCGATCAGATATTTGGGGTTGACTAAGGACATGTCTAATACTTTGTTGGTCAGTTTTAAGCATAAATTCAGAACCCATTAAGTAATGTTTCCATTGACGTAAGGCTTGTACTACAGCTAGCAATTCTTTATCATATGTAGAATATTTAAGTTCAGATGGTTCAGTTTACAACTAGAGTAGACTATGGGATGATTATCTTGCATATTTACAACTCCTATTCCAGATCCACTAGCATCAGTAACCACTAAAAAGAATGGTCTATTGAAATCAGGTAGTTGTAATACAGGAGCATGGGTTAATGCATGTTTCAATAAATCAAAAGATTTTTGTTGATTATCAGACCAGTGATAAACAATACCCTTCTTTAAAAGTTTAGTCAAAGGCAAGGCAAGTAATGAAAAATTTCTCACAAACTTTCTGTAAAAACTAGCAAGACCTAGAAAAGAACGTAACTCATGCACATTCTTGGGTATGGGCCAATTTAAAATTGCTTCTATCTTTTTAGGGTCAACCTTAATACATTCTGATGAAACAATATGACCTAGATATTCAATTTTTGTTTGAAAGAATTCACTCTTTTTTGGATTAGCATACAATTGATTATCTTTTAACAACTTGAAAACTAAAGACAGATGTTCATAATGCTCATTCTCATTTTTACTGAATACCAATATATCATCAAAGAATACTATGACACAATGCTGATATTTCAGAAATATGAGATTGATCATGCGACTAAATGTAGCAGGTGCATTAGTTAGACCAAAAGGCATCACTAGAAACTCATAGTGTCCAAATTGTGTTCTAAATGCAGTTTTGAATATATCAGATTTATCCAATCTCACTTGATGATAACCAGATTTAAGATCTATCTTACTGAATATGGCAGAACCTTGTAGTCTATCCATAAGATCATCTACCCTAGGAATTGGATATCTATTCTTAACAGTAATTTTATTCAGGGCACGATAATCAATGCACATGCAATAAGTATTATTATTCTTATTTACCAGTAAAACAGGTGCACCAAATGGAGAACTACTAGGTCTAATTAATCCTCTGTTTAGCAATTCCTCTACTTGATTTTGAATTTCTTTTTGTTCAATTTGGTTATGCCTATAGGGTGCTTTACATGGTGGTTGCGTACTAGGAATTAAATCTATTTTGTGATCTTCAGGTCGTGAAGGTGGTAGTCCAAGTAGCAAAACAATCTTTAAATTAGGCAAGAAATTGTGTATGCCTAGGATGCATATGTTTTTCTTTAGCTTGAAGTTCATTCACCCATATTAAATAAGATTTGCTACTTTTACGTAATGCACGTTTAGCTTGAGTATGAGTAAGCAGTGGAAATTTATTAGAAGTGTGCATACCATGCAATGTGATTTGTTTTCCTTGAAAATAAATTTTAATTGAATGCTTGGAATAATCTATGTCAGGATTATACTGATGACACCAAGGCATACCTAAGATAATATCACTAGACTGCAAAGGTACAACTAGGAAATTCCTTCGTTCAGTGTATTCACCAAATTAAGTTATGCACCTCTTGTGTTCCATTATATCTTGTGCCTAAGAATGCTGCTTTAATGCGATAATGTGTAGAAACAGTTTGTAAATTTAATTCTTTCACTAACTTTGCAGAAATAAAATCATGTGTGCTACCATCATCATGCAAAATAATCTTTTCTTTACCATGCACTAAAATTGTCAACAAAAAATGTGGAGTTGGCATACCTAGCAAAGTATCTGAAGTAGTGGTAATGTCGTCATCATCTTCTGTAAAGTCAGGCATTTCCTCACGTTCTTCATCTTCTATTGCTCCAAGATAATTGATATGGACAGGTGGCTTTTTCGATTGACAATTGGTTGCTAGATGTCCATGTTGATGGCATTTGTAACAAACTATAGATTTGGCTTTAGATACATTATTGGCAATGGCAGGAAGTCTAGGAATATTGGGATTTGGCTGTGAGGATGGCTTAGGGTTTGGATTGGTATTTGATGGCAAAACAAGTGGTAGTGTCCAAGACTTACGGAATGAAGATGGAAGAAAACGACTTTGATTGAATCTTCTAAAATTTGAATTGAATTGCTTGGAACCATAGTTACCATTAGTTTGAAATTGTTGTGGACGCTTGTCTCTTCCGCGAATCTTGTCTTCAGTGTCATGAGCCAAAGAAATTGCATCTTCAAGGGTTGTTGGCTTGAACATATTGACTTCAGCATAGTAATGTCCAAGTAAGCCAAACATAAACTTGCGTTTGTGAGTCGCTTCAGGTACATCTTCGAGCATGCGTAGTTGCAGTAGGGCATTCCAAAAATGTTCGATGTATTGGGAAATAGGTTCACGTTCTCTTTGCTGTAGAAGATCCCATTGCTTTATGGCTTTTTTATGGAATTGAGGAGGAAGGAAATTCTGCAAAAACTTCTTTTGGAAACTCTCCCAAGTAGTGGGAGAATCAATGCTCTTGCGAACCACAGTCCACCATAGAGATGCTCGATCGACTAAATGATTAGTGACACATTTAATTTTATCTTTCTCAGCATATGTCTCTTCATGAAAGTAATCATCAAACTGACAGATAAATGCAAGTACAGTCTTTCCATCTCGAGATCCATTGAAAGTATGAAATTTGAAGTTTCTTTTACTTATCTTTGTTTCTTTGCGGATGGATTGGGCTTCGAGCATCGCATCGATGGTATGTCGTATAAGATCTTCGGGTTGCGGTCCATCTTTATCGGTAGTAGATCATTGCAAATTAGCCAATTGAACTTGCAAAGCTTGTTGCGCTCTTCGTTCTTCATCAAGCTGCATCATAATCAAATCCAATTTTTGTTCCATCGTTGGTTCGGGAAGATTGCCTTCAACCATAAAATCGTCCATATTTTGTTCCATCATCCTGTAAAATCCAAAAGACCTCACACTCTCGAAATCTGATTAGCGGGATGAGCATAGCTCAAAGTCGGGTATACAAGGCTTATATATTTTTGTTTGGCTTTTACGGTCTTTGTCTTTTGTGGTTGCAGTGTTCGTAGTCTTTGTAGAAACTGCGTATGACCTTCTGCGTTTGCTGAAACTGGTTCAGCAAGTCTACGTGTGTGAATAGAGTCTTCCAGGGAGCAATTCTGTGATTTTGCGCTTCTGCGCGTGGACAGCCTCTATGGGAATAGTTGAAATAAGCCTGTTTTGACTTCTGTGGACTTACAGAACTTGCAGGAGTAAGTAAGCTTGGAGAATTAAGAGAACTTGGGAGATTAGAGAGCCTTAGTAGACTTGGAAAACTAAGAAGCTTTAAGCTTCTGAATCCGTCGTGAATTTTTAGGACATATTCATGTCCTCGACTAATTCGACGCCATCCAGATTATATTCTTGCCGCTCGTCGCCGAATTTCGTGATTGAAGCTTTTTACTAAGGCTTAATAAACTTTAAAGTAAAGCTTTTAAGCTTTGTAGCTACGGAGCTTACTGTGATTGTTGAAAAAAAAAAACGTCTTGAAGGAGATGTAGAAGTGGTCCTCTGCCTCCTCAGGCCGGTCCTTCGCGATCAGAGGCTGCAGATAGGGGTTTTGACCGCCAAGAAGTCACCGGTATCGACCGTTCGCGATGAAACTAACTGTAGAGCTCGTTCGTTCTAGGAGCTCTGCCTTCGCGCAAGATGGTAAGCAATTGGAAGCTCTTGATCTCAGCTTCGCTCTGATACCATTGGTGCACAGATCGGATGCCATAAGCGTGCGTAGTGAGCATCAGAAGGTCCCTAAGAACAAAAGAACTCTACTTTTTGCACACAAATCCATGTAGAAAGCTTACACGACATGAACAAGAGACCAATTGTGTGCAATCTCCCCCCATGCTTTGTGTGAGCGCTCCACAAAGCATGTATTTTATGTATTAATCATCTTCAAGCTCAAATAATAGCCCAAATTACAAAATAGCACGCTTTTGGCTTTTGAGTTTGCTTTTGTGCCAAATAGAAATAAAGCTAATGGACGCCCAATAAGTCAGGCATACCCAATACAATGTCCAAATACAAATATCTAAATCGTGCGCCCATGCGCATACAAAAATAATAAATAAATATCAAATGCCTTGATAAATAGGCGCGACAAAATATAGGCGCTATGCCTAAGATATGCGCCCATCAAAATATTGACGATAACTCGAATGCACGCTATCCTCCAATGCTTTCCACCGCCACTGCTGCTATCTCTACACATCAACTGAAGCATTCACAATCGTTAGTAAAGTAATACAATCAAACCGACAAAAGTGAATACCTAGCAGTCTTCAGCTACATAAATAAATTAATTGGTTAGAAATCAAGCCTAACCTTAATTTATCACGAGTGCGCACTCTAAACTCATAAACGTTTATTAATTTAAATATGTATTTTGCGGAATCACCCGCTATGGAATCACCCATGTACACACTAAATTAACAAAACACCCGAAAAGGATAGGCGTCCCTATCGACTTCTCGCACAAAGAATCCACTTTGTGTATGAGCCTCGGTAATAAAAGTTTACGGAATCCACCGTAAAACCTCACGGAATCCACCGTGGCACAGAATCCACCATGAAATATGCCTCATGGCATCAACCTCAACCAAAAGTTGAGGCTGCTCTCTTGATTTTATATGTGTGTATGGCCTTTGTCCTAGTAATTGCCTAGTGATGTTGTAAGCATTTTCAAAAAAAATTATAGATTAAGGGGGAGGTTGGGGAATTCAACACAGACAAGCATACATTTAGGTTTGGGCTATGCATGGTCAAAATCAGGAGACCATTTAAACAAGGCCAATGGCAAATTCATGAGCATCCATTGCCCATAGCTTAGCAGAGATAGGGCTAATTGCTATCTCTCAAATAACAACAAAAAGTAGTTATAGGGAAGATAGTGTATAATCAAGGGCTTACACCAAGAGGTTCCCTATAGGAGTTCAGGAATTTGACCAACAATCTTGCCCCATGACACAATCCTATCAAGAATTACAAATTTTCAATTTAGACACTAGCACAGATAAGGGGAATTTGTTGCCTAGAGTGTCGGGAATAGGGCCTAGCGGCATACCAGTTTCTCGGTGGGTATTGGGGATGAGGATGGAGTCACATTGGCTCTTTTGTTGTCCTTCTTCACATGGATGTTGGCTTCATTCAGGAGTGCTTGGCTGACTTTCATTATAGCTGCATGGTTGTCAGCCCCTATTGTTTCTTGGAAGCCCTATCTTTGGTTGATGGCGCCTCCACCACCACCTCTTGCCAATTGAGCTCTACGGCTTCCCATGTCACTTGCTCGAGTTCCATATGCCTAGCGTTCTTCTCCCCCCAATTGGTTGACATTCTCCCTTCTTCCCTAGATCCTATTTGCTCCATGGCCAATATAATGCACTGACCATGTGTTGAAGAGTGGGTTCTCACAATATTGCCAAATGACCGATTAAGCGATCCGGCCATTTCCAGGTCATGATGGAACAAGGGGGGAAGGGGGGGGGGACTCATCTACATGATGGGAGCTAAAATCATCCCAAACTAGGGGAGAACAAGAGGGAGCTTCTATGCCAGACTCCTAAGATTGGAGGGGATGAGTGGCATGCCTAAGGGGAATTCCATTCGTGCAAGTGATAGACTTTCACACCCCCCCTAGGGGAAAGGGATTTCAAACTGACATGCAATATCTTTCAATGTTACCTCAGTCGAGGGCAATAGCCCCATTGGTTGCATGAAAGGGAGAGCAAGGAATGGGACACAATTGGAAGCTTCTTGTTGGGACTCTTAGTTCCTCCTATTACCCTCCAAGAAGCCTCGAGAACCTTTGGAGTAAGAATATCACAAAATGCAAGATAGAAAAATGGCCAAATTGGGTTGTAACCCAAGTGGCTCAAGCGGATGGTTCTCTATATGGATGCATGAGTTCAAACTTTGAATACATTAGGATATTACTTTTTCCCAATTCTAAAGGGAGGAAGCCCTGAGTGGAAGCCCACGAATGAAAGCAAGAGCTACGGTGGAAGAAGCAAGAGAGCAAGAGCAAGAGACACATATTGTGGAAACTCCAACGGTCATAATGTGTGACCGGCCTTCCCTTATTCAAATGTCACTAGAAAAATAAAGAATAAAGTGAGTGTGATGGGCGCCCATCACTTGTAGTATACATGTGTGTAGGTACTATTAGCGTAATGAATATACGTGCAGTTAGCCATCGACAACTTTACCCCCAATGAGCTTGCACTTAAAGGCGAATGTGCACCTAGTGAGGAGAGAACAATAAAAAGTGACAAAGAATAAATGTACATTAAGTACAACAATATGAGGAAATACATCATCTCATCCAATGCCCATCAACTTCCTAAGGAAGGCAAGACACTCTAGTTGAGAGAATTTCAGTGAGAAGATCTACATGATTTTGGTTAGTTGAGATCTTGACAAGCTCACTTGATGGACTTGTCCTCAATGGCATTTTTGATAAACTAACAATGCACTTCAATGTGCTTTGTCTTTGCATGGAAGACCAAATTCTGGGCAAACTGAATAACACTCATAGAATCCGAATATAATGTAGGGACTACATCAATAATACCAAGACTAACCATAGAGCCTCCTTGCAAGCCTCAGTGGTGGGGCTGCAACATACTCGGCCTATGTAGTGGAAAGGGTTGTGCATTTTTACACCCTGGATATCTAAGAAACAACACCTCTAGCAAAGGTGAAGATGTAGCTAGAGGTAGACTTTCTACTATCTATATATCCTACATAATCAAAGTTAGTGTACCCCACAATTCTTGCATCTTAGTCATCATAACATATACACATATTTGCAATGCCCTTAAGGTGCCTCATGATACCCTTTACAACATCCTAATGCCACCTATGAGATGTAGCCATGTTATGTTAGGACCAGTGGCTATCATGGCATACATAAAACTACCCACTATTATGGATGCATAAGGGATCTTGGCCATCTTGGCCTTCTACTCATCAAACTGTAGACAATCGGCCTAAGTAACCTTCAGATGAGAACGTAAAGATACCCAATAGGCTTAATATCTTACATATGAAACCTCTCAAAGACCTTTTGGATGTACTTCTTTTGTGACAGGTAAAGGATTCTCTTAGAGCAATTGGGCATGATGTGCATCCCAAGAATATGCAAGGCGTTTCCCATGTCCTTCATCTCAAAGCTTTTCTTAAACTGACCTTTCAAGGCATCTAACTCATCATCATGAGCACTCATCATCTCAAATATTTTCTTAAATTGACCTTTCAAGGCATCTAACTCATCGTCATAAGCACTCCTAGCAATCAGCATATCATCTATATAGAGTACCAAAATCATAAGGCTGCAAACATGGGCCTTCTTTGTATATAAACACAGATCCATATCACTGTGGGAATATCCCTGTGAGTGCATGAAAGCATCAACCTTGTTGTACCATTCCCTAGGTTCTTGCTTAAGGCCAAAAAGGCTCTTTCTCAACTTGCACACTAGGTATTCCCTACCTTTTTCCTCAAAGCCCTGAGGCTGCTACATATAAATCTCATCATGGAGGTCCCCATGTAAGAAAGCCATCTTGATGTCCACTTTGATAGAGGTCTAGATGAAGCTGAGTAACCAAAAGCCAATACCAAGCATAGGGTTTTGGTCTTGAGGAAAGGAGAGAAGACTTCATTGAATTCAATATCATGCTCTTGCTTAAAAGCCCTAGCAACCAATTTGGCATTAGAGGTTGGCTTGGGGTGTTTAGGGGTACTTTTCAACTTGTACACACACTTGCATGGCAAAACACATTTTCATTAGGCAAGGGAACTAAATCCCACACGTATGATTTTTCAACAAATGAGACATATTCTAACTGCATGGCCCTCTTCCAATAGTAACTATGGCCTCATTCACCAACATCTGTCACCATAACATAACCCATAGAGCGTGAAAATTGAATAGGCTAATGTTTATCTTTAGTAGATCACTATAAAATATGCTATGGAGCTTGTATCTCTTGTCTAACATCATGGTCTTGGGTCATTGGAACATTAGCTATTGTAGGCTATCTAAGTGGCTATATAGTAATAGGAGGCTCCTCTTGAAAGATCACCCTACCTGCTTCAACAACCTGTTGAGATTGCTTATGAATTTTTTCTTGTGAAAAACAACATCATGGCTACAGATGACCTTTTGAGCATGTGGATCCCATAGGTGATAACCCATCTCACTTGCATCTCCATGATCAAGAAAGATGCATTTCACGAACTTAGGATCCATCTTGTTGCACTTGTCCTTGGAAACATGGGCAAAAGCCTCGCAACCAAAGACATGCAAATGAGCACATAGTGGCAATCTTATAGACCATACCTCCTCTACGACTTGATAGGTAAGAACAATGCATGGGGATCAGTTAATCAAATGTACGGTAGTAGTAACTACCTCAATCCAAAAGTGCTATGGTAAACTTGCATGGCTAAGCATACTATGGACTCGCTCCTGAATTGTCCTATTCATGTGCTCACGCATACCATTCTGGGGTGGGGTGTATGGGGTGGTTAACTAATGCTTAATACCCCTCTCATCATAAAACTACTCAAAGGCTTTAGATACTCAATCGTCCCCATTGTCAGATCATAAGCATTTCAGCCTATACCCAAACTGGTTCTCAATAAAAGCAAGCCAATGCTGAAATATAGCCAAGAGTTTTGATTTCTACTTGATGGGGTATGCCCAGACCTTATACAAGTAATCATCAATGAAAGTAATGAAATACTTCGTGCCACATAATGACTTGCAAGGCATATGTACACAACCATTAGAATGAATAAGAGCTAGAGGCTCATCCATGTGCATAATGCCAAACCTCTTATGTGAAGTGCAAGTCTACCAGTCATAAAGATAATGGTCACAAGAATAAAAAAACTTATAGTCAAGGGTAGAAGATATTGCAAATGAGTAAACATTTTCATTCCATTTAATGACATGTGCCCAAGGCCATGATGTCATAATGATACATGTAGTACTGCAACCACTGCTAAAACATGGTTGATAGACCCAAATATAAGTAAGTGATAAAGAGTGCTAAACTTGGCACCTTGTGCTAAAACATGATTCCCACCGGTAACCTTCCAAGACGAATCACCAAAAGATACAACGTAACTTGCATCATCCAACTATCTAGGCTTTTAGTCAAAGTCGAAACATGGTGTACATCATGAAAAGTAGACTTACTTCCTGAAGGAAACTACAACTGGACATCTCCAACAACAACAATATCCAATGCCAATGTGATTGATCCTGTCATGTTGTAATAGGAGTTGAACCACTCTCAATGAGGGATGACATGAAATGAAGTTGTTGAATCAAGCAGCCAATACTGAGCACAGGTAGATGAGACATCGATCAACTGCAAAACATCAAGAGAAGAAGTTGCAAGTATGTAATCATCATCACAATCACTATACATGACATTAATATCTTCAATCGTAATATTGGACTCGCTAAGGACAATGTTGCGATCATTATTCTTTTCTTGCGCTTTATCCTTTCCCTTTTCTTTGTGCTTTTCATCATGCATTTTATGGCATTATTCCTGAGTATGACCCTGCTTCCCACAATAGTGACAAGTCAATACAAACTCACAGCCACATGACTTATTGTGAGACTATCTACATGACTGAGAATGAGACTTTTGAGAGTCTCTCCCATGACAGTCATTACTGCTCCTACTATTATTTCTTCTAACTGTCAAAGCATGAGAGGTGGATGAAGCATTGACATTCTTTTTGTTAACCTCTTCATTCAAGAGAGCACCCTCTACACCCTACAATTTTAGCCCATCAATAGGCATATTTGCACACATAGTAGTATGGAATGTGTCCCATGACTCAAGCAATGTATTAGCAAGAACAAGGGAGGAAGATTGTCCTCAAATTCAATTCCCTATGAAGACAAGTGGCTGAAAGTAGAATGAGTTTCATTTAAGGGGATAATGTTGCCCTCCTAAACAAGAGCAAGCTAATTGAGAGAAGGCTGACTTGAGATTGCATGAGTGTAGAATCACTCATTTGTATGAGTGCCCTATGGTAGAAATCATCCACTAGTTCAGCTCATGCCATCTGTACCTTTGGGGCTATTTGGAGTTGAGACATTGGATGGCGAGGGGTTGAATGTCATGACCAAGGTGTAGACAAGGCAAGCTTGTATCTCATTACCAAGACCTATCAACCTTGACATAGCCTCCATAGGGGAGAGGAGTCATAGGAGGAGAAGAAAGAGAGTTGAGACACGAATTGCACTCAAAGTTAATAGTGCCACTACACTACTAAAGGGTAAGCAAGTCACAAATGCAAAAGTGGAAACATCTGCTCCCAAGACAACAGGGGGGAAGGGGAGTGCCAAGGTTGGGGAATATCCTGATCCGAGGCACCCATTGGAAGTTGTGACAAGGTCAAGGAGTGGGTGAGAGGCGTCCACGTAAAGGATGCTGAGCCCATCCTAGAAGATGAGGTCGATGAGTTCTCTAATGTGAGCACGCCTATCTTGCCTACTCGCATAGAATCTAGAGAAGCATCCGCACCCCATGTAGCACCACAAAGACAAAGCCTAAGCGCCACAGGCAGCTAGACTACCCAAGAGCAGTGGCAAAAGAGTGTACATCATAATGAAAGGTAAGTAGCTAAGTAGGCAAGATTTTTGGGAGAGCACAAAGTTGCATGCAGTCCTACCAGTGGTAACATTAGGAAACGTCACAAGAAAGGGAATTGTAGACACAAGAGGTGGAGTTAGTGTGCTTAGCCATGCAATCCTACAAGCATGGGGTAACCTACTAGTGGAGATCGCAAGGTTTAATGTCATGCTGGCTAATGGCATGAAAGTTAGGCCATTCGGAGTGGTGAAGGACTAGCCCTTGAAAATAGCGGGTGTCCAGCTCTCAATGAACTTCATAGTTATGACATTCTGCTAGGTTGACCTTGGATGCGGAATGCATGAGTAATTGAATACTAGGGTAACAATCTTATATTCCTAGGTAACAGGTCGGAGGCAGTAAGAGTCAAGATGGACACCTGAAAGACCATGCCAATCGACTTGGGTGCCATCTCCGGGAGTCACATGCCAATAATTCGTATGGGCTATTAACAAAGTATATTCCCTGTCCTAAAGACAAGGGGGATTGGATGCATGTGCTAGCCACCATCCACCTACCGTTTCCAGACGAAGAAGAGGATTATAAGCAAGCTATAAGGACAACAGGTGAGTCTTGTAAAGCCACCACATGCTAGCTATCGAAGGGTGAGACCCCACCTTCAGTGCCACTTTGCATGATGGCCAAAAGCCCTAGCAAATGACAAACTCCTGCCCCTTTCCATATTCTTTCTAATAGACTTGAGCTCCAAGGGATTCTTGAGTACTTGATGAGGGAGCTAGCCAATAACCCAATTGCCAATCTCAAGCCACTTCAAGACCTCATGGATGAGCCAAAATGGCAATGGACCAAGGTGCAGGGCCTAAATCTTATGTACAATTGGACACTGATAATCATTGATCACACAAATGAGAATAGAGACCTAGACAATGTCGAGTAGTTAGAATGTAGTGATTTAGAAGACGAGTATGAGGACTACTGCTCCGCGAATGAGGAAAGTGAAAAAAAGGTCGAGATGATAGATTACGAGACAGATGAAGGATTGATCAAACAAATAAGAGTAGACTCCAAGCCACATAGAGCCAATGCTTTTAGAATTAAAAGAGGAGTCTCTAGAGCTGAATGTGATCGCACTTGGTTGGATCACTTAAGCGTGATAGACTATGCGCAAGCAAGGCTAGTCCAGCCTAGTGTTGCACCTCTCTTCAGAATAGAATCAGCCTCATAGCTGCAACTGCCAAGGGAGACTCCCTCCTCTAGTAAGAGTTGTGAGTTTAACTCGGAACCAAAAGTGAGCTATGAGAGCGATCCAGAGATACCCTGACCACCTAAAACCAGACGCACCAAGGGGGACTTGCCGGTCCGCCTAAGGCACAGATGGTTGAAGGAGGAAAAGAGAGGGCAACCAAAGGGGCTGGAGGTCGAATAACAAAGGAAGCCCTAGGACCTACCAAAGTGCTTTACTAAGTTCAAGAAGGGAGATAGGATAGTAATCTTGTTGGGAGCGAAGAGATGGAGACATGCAAGTGAACTGATAGAAGGGCCTGCCAAAGTTAAGGAAGTCGACTTAGCAGGGGAAGGGGAGAAGCCTCGACCCATGTTTTTAGATGATGACCTAACCAAGCGGCGAGAGAAGGTTGATCTCATTGCTTTCTTATGAGAGTGCATAGATTGTTTGCCTGGTCTTTAGGTGAACTCAAAGGAGTCGATCCAAGAGTCGTAACACATAACATTCCAATGACTCTAGACGCAACACCAGTTAAGCAGTGACCTTACTTGATGAATCCAAAGCATGCTTATGCCATCATTAAGGAAGAGATTAATAAACTATTGAAGGTCGGATTCATCTATGGATTGAGCACATGGACTAGGCATCACCCATCGTGATTTTCTTAAAAAAGAATAAAAAAATTTAAGTGTGCGTGAACTACAAAAAAGTCAATGCCGCAACTAAGAGAGACAATTATCCATTGCCCTACACGGAGCACATGCTCAAGAGAGTAGCAGAAAAAGAAGCCTATAGTTTCTTGGATGGCTTTTCAGGCTATAACCAAGTTCAGGTACCCCACCCTGATGTTAGACACAAGATGGCATTCACCATGGAATGTGGCATATTTGCTTGCATAGTCATGTCATTTAGATTGGCTAATGCACCTACCACCTTTTAGTGTCTAATGTGTGCCATCTTCAAGGACATGATTAGGCAAGAACTAGAAGTATTCATTGATGACCTATGCATACGCTCTAGTTGGGGCAGAACAGCTAAATAAGCTTCTCACAGTCTTTGAATGGTGTAGATTGTATAGTCTCTCTTTAAACCCCTTAAAGTGCCAGTTCTAGGTAAAACACGGATATATCCTAATCCGCATGGTGTCCAAAAATGGTATTGCTATATTGACTTCTCCAAAATCAAGGTTATTTTTGACTTGCCACACCAACGAACTATAAGGGAGTTCAGTGCTTCCTGGGACACATAGGGTACTATTGACACTTCGTCTTGAACTATGCATTGGCTGTTAGACCACTTCACAAGCTAGTAATCATATTTGAGTGGACTGAGAAGTACCAGTGCACTTATGAGGAATTGAAAAAGGCTCTCACTAGCACTCCAATTCTACGAGCTCCAGATTGGAGCATGACATTCCACATGCACATTGATGCGTCAAACTTTGTCGTGGGAGCTGTTTTTTGTGCTAGCCTAGTGAACACAATCTTGACTATTCAGTGAGCTTTGCTAGTAGAAAACTCACGAATACAGAGATCAACTACTCCACAATGGAGAGGGAAGGCCTAGCCATGGTATTTGCTGTAAAGAAGTTTTGGCATTATCTTTTGGCTATGCCTTTTACCTTCTTTGCGGGCCATCAAGCTTTGCTTTATCTTGTAAATAAACCCTATTCTGTAGGATGCATAGCTAAATGGTTGCTTCTGCTTTTAGAGTTTGACTTTTTTGTGGTTGTATGCAAGGGCAAGCATGGTTACGTGACCGATCACATAACCTGCATACCCATAGGAAAAGTCATTGGTGGACAGGGGATTGTAGATGACCTACCCGATACGCACCTGTTTTTCATGTCCAACAAAAAATATTTGTTCAAGGCAGACTTAATGCCATATTAGGTAGATGACATAGTCTAGATCTTGGAGCATGGATTACCTAAGACACCTACTATCAAAAAGACTAGGCTAAAATGCCTTATCCTTAAGATTCAGCCCTATTAGTTAATTGCCAACCAACTCTATAGATTGGGATAGGATGGCTTATTGTGAAGATGCATGTATAAGCATGAAATGCATGATGTGCTGATTGAAGCGTATGCTAGAATCATTGGAGGGCACTTTAGTGGAGATACCACGGCCCGCAAGGTGCTGCAATCTCAACTATGGTTGCCACCCTATTCCATTTGTAAAGCATTGTGACAAGTACCAAAGGACCAAGGTTCCTGTTCGTAAAGATAAGATGGAGTTGAGCCCGATCATAGCATGACAACCCTTTGAAAAATGGAGAATTGACTTCATTGGGCCGATCTGTCCCATGGCATAGTACTCCTTGGCCAAGTACATCATAGTAGCCAACCACTGACATAGTTCAAATGAGTACCTAAATGACAATCATAGCCACCTAAAAGCCAACTTGCATGGATGCATAGTTCCCAAATGTAATGCCCTAAGTCTAGCAGACAGAAGACTCGATGATATGGAACCAAATGAATGGCCAAGTTGTAATGGGTGTGCTTAAAGCGTGCTCAAGGCTATTATGAAGGCAACAATTGGATTTGGTTGCCTAAGATAATGAGTGGCATGCATGCCCCTCAACCGCCAACTCCTAGCCCCCATGTATAAAACCTTCAAAGCCGCCTAGAATTGAGAAACTGCATGAACTAAAGGCTACCAAACCCATAGAGTCCCAATGGGTTTATCAACCAAAATTGTAGCATGCTATCCCTAAATTGATGCAATGCAACACTCTTAGTGTCCTTACTATTCCATAAGCAAGAAACAGTGCAACCTCGAAGACCCAAGACAAGCCCCAAGTTATTGATGAGCGCTATACTCACATCCACACACCAGGCACCAATTGCAGAGTTACCTAGCCTAATGAAACCCCAACCTCCTGTACAGGCCTTAGACCCTCTTACGAGTGTTGATACATTCTCACTTTAGCCTTGGAATTAGCCAAAAACACGGGGGATGATTTGATCACTTGCATTAGATGTTTGAATGTCACCTTCACTATGCTTGTTAAAAGCTACGAGTAGTTGGACTTAGGTCTCCTAGAAGAGCCTTGAGCAACGAATGTACGCATGCTACCATGGACTTGGAAAGAATCTAAATTCATGTTCATTAAAGTCCCCATGGTAGTCGAGGAACTAATCTCCAATGATATTTCTCACAAACAAGCTCATAAACGGAGGCTAATCACCTCCTATACCAAGAGCAAAGTCTCTACCACAAGCCAAGAGTTAGAATAACTTATGAAAGGTGAGAAGGATCAAAGCTTTCTTGGAAGAGCTATGGCAGGAGAGCAAGAGTGAGAAAGAGAGAGAGACCAAATGGAAACTCCAACAGTCTAAATGTGTGATTGGGCCTTCTTTATTCAAACTGTTCACTGAAAGAATAAAGAATAAAGTGACGGTGACGGGCACCCGCGCCACCTGCAGTGTGCAATGGTGGGTACTATCAGTGTAGTAATACATGGGCGGCTAGGTGGAGGTGCCTTCACCCCCAACAACCTCCCACTTAAAGGCGAATTTGCCCTAGTGAGGAGTGAAAAGAAAAAAGAAAAGACAGTACAATGTACACATGTATGACAGGATGAGGAAAAACGTCATCTCATCCAACGCCCATCAATCTTCTGAGGAAGGCAAAGCACTCAGTAGTGAGGCTTTTTGTGAGCATATCCACAAGATTTTTGTCAGTGGAGATCTTGACAAGGTCAACAGACTTATCTTCCACGACCCCATGTATGAAGTGATACCTCATCTCAATGTGTTTCGTCTTCGCATGGAAGACTAGATTCTTGGCTAGCTGAATAGCACTCATAGAATCCGAATGCCGCATAGGTATAGTATCAATGCCAAGGTCATGAACCAAACGGCCCAACCATATGGCCTCCTTACAAGCCTCAGTGTGGTAGAGATAGCCGTACACTTCTGAACCCTAGACATCCAAGAGATGGCACCTCCAGCATAGGTGAATACATAGCCAGAAGTGGACTTCCTACTATTTGCATGTCCTACATAATCGGAGTCTGTGTAGCCCACAACTCCTATATCCTGGCTACCATAGCAAATACACATATCTGCTGTGTCCTTTAGGTATCTCATGATACCCTTCATGGCATCCCAATGCTTTTTGCTAGGTGTAGCCATATAGCGTGTCACAACACCAACTGCAAAGGCAATATTTGGACGAGTGGCTATCATGGCATACATCAAACTGCCCATGGTTGATGCATAAGGGAACTTGGCCATCTCAGCCCCTTGCTCATCTGTCTATGGACAATTGGCCCGTGAGACCTTCACATGATAAGATAATGGATAGCCAAAAGGCTTGACGTTCTACATGGGGAAACACTCAAGGACTTCATAAATGTACTCCCTTTGTGTGAGAGGTAGAGTAGTCCCTGATGTCTGTTGTGCTTAGTGCACATACCAAGAATGTGAGAGGCTTGTCCCAAATCCTTCATCTCAAAGCTCTTCTTTAGTTGAGATTTAAGAGTATCTAGCTCATCATGAGCTTTCCTTGCTATCAGCATATCATCCACATAAAGTACCAAAATAAGCAATGAGCCATCACGAGATTTCTTCGCGTAAAGACACGGATCCATAGCACTCCTGATGTAGTCCTGTGACTGCATAAAGACATCAAACTTATACCACTCCCTAGGTTCCTGCTTCAAGCCTTAAAGACTTTTCTTCAACTTGCACACTAGGTACTCCCTACTAGGTTCTGCAAAGCCCTTAGATTGCTCCATGTATATCTCATCATGCAAATCCCCATGCAAGAATGCAGTCTTGACATCCATTTGATACATGTCCAAGTCAAGCTGTGCGACTAAGGCCAAAACCAAGCATATGGTGGTCATCTTGACCATAGGAGAAAATACTTCATCAAAGTTAACTCCATGTTCCTGTTTAAAACCCTTAGTAACAAGTCTTGCCTTATAAGCCAGTTTGGGGTGCCTAGGGATACTTTTTAGCTTGTACACCCATTTGCATGGCAAAGCCTTCTTGCGCTTAGGCAATGCAACCAAATCCCAAGTCATATTCTTATGCAAGGAGTCCATCTCAGACGGCATAACCCTCTCCCAGGAGTGTCTGTCACCCTTGCATATAGCCTCATCATAGGTGAGAGGCTCTTTTGCATATGTAATAACCAAGACATAATGCATCGAGGGCTCAAATCTATCAGGTGGACATCTAGCTCTAGTAGACCATCTCATTGTAGGCTCTGTTGCATGTCTACCATCCTATCCAGCACCCTGGCCATGTGTACCATATACTGCTATAAGCTATCCAATTGGTTGCACAAAAGCACGTGGCTCCTCCTAGAATATAACCATGCATATCTTTACCACCTTCTCAGGCTGCCTATGCATCTTGTCTTCATGGAAGGCTACATCATGGCTACGGATGGCTTTCCATGCCTGCAGATCCGAGAGGCGGCAACCCATCTTTCCTGCATCTCCATTGCCAAGGAAAATGCATTTGACACTCTTAGGATCCAGCTTAGTATGCTTGTCCTTGGGCACATGGCAAAATGCCTCACATCTAAAGACACGTAGATGCACATAAGACGGAGGTTTCCTAGTCCATATCTCCTTTGCAACCTGGAAATCCAAACCACTAGAAGGTGATCTATTTATGATATGCATAGCTGTATTGATTGCCTCAGCCCAAAAGCTCTATGTGGTAGGCGTGCATGGCTAAGCATATTGCGTACATGCTCCTGCCTGATTCTATTCATCCGCTCAAGCAAACCATTCTGGGGTGGGATATAAGGGGCAATCAACTAATGCTTAATACCCCTCTTGTCATATAGCTACTCAAAGGCACGTGACACATATTCTCCCCCATTTTCAGTCCAAAGGCATTTCAGCCTATGGTTCTCAACCAATGCAAGCCATCTCATAGCCAAGACATCTGACTTAAACTTAATGGGGTAAGCCCAGACTTTTCACGAAAAATCGTCAATGAACGTCATAAAAGACTTTGCACTACCTGTAACCGTTCTGTCGTAATTACCCCCCTAATAAAGTGAAATTTTTATGTTAAAAAAAAGAATTAAGCCCCCTTGGTTACGCTACCAACAACTGGTGGACGGCGTGAGGGGAGGGGGGTGATTGTGTCAACGACCATGGAGGTGCTAGGGGGGGCGCTGCCACAGCTTACGAGAGTGGCGGGAGGGTGCCACGACCATGGGGAGGTGGGGCTACCATTGCTAATACCCCCCCCTCCCCCCCCCCCAAAAAAAAAAAACCTATATAAACCCCATTGTTAAGGGGATGAGAAGGGGGAAAGACCACGACTCGCTGCTGCTCGGGTAAGGAGAAGAGGAGAAGAATAAGAGGAGAGGGAGAGAGAGAATAGGGAAGAAGAGAAGAATAAGAAGGAGAGCGAGAGAGTGAGTAGAGAAGAAGAGAGGAATAAAAAGAAGAGGGAGAGAGTGAGTAGAGAAGAGGAGAAGAATAAGAAGAAGAGGTAGGGAGAGAGTAGAAAAGAAGAGAAGGAGGAGAAGAAGAAGAAGAGAGGGGGACAGAGAGGAGAAGAAGAAGAAGAAGGAGAGTAAGAGAAGAGAGAGAGCAAGAGAGAGACAAAAAAGAGAGGAGAAGAAGAAGAAGAGAGGGGGACAGAGAGGAGAAGAAGAAGAGAAGAAGAAGAAGAAGGAGAGTAAGAGAAGAGAGAGAGCAAGAGAGAGACAGAAAAGAGAGGAAAGGAAGGGTAAGAGAAGAGAGAGAGAGATACAGAGAGAGAAGGAAATTTTTTTCCCCTCGTTGAAGAACTCCGAGCTCGCCGTCTCTCTTTCCTCCCCCCCTCTTGGAGAAGATCCTTGCAGACTAGTGCCTTCTGCGAGCAGCCATCTCTCCCGCAATCTGGGTGCGTAGCCGCGAAGCAAAAGCCAAATCATATGATGCCTCCCAAATGAAGTAAGGTCCAACCAAACACGAATCTCGCCTCAATCAATGGAGCCATGGGGCAAGGAACTGCATCACTTGGTAATTAGGTGCGTTCCATTCACCCTACCCTGATGGGGAGTCTTAAGGACATAGGCCGACTTCATTGGAAATGGAAAACTATTTGGTAAAAGTCTATCATAACTAACCACCATTTAGTTTACATCATTTTATCATATTGGAAATCATGTATTCATGCACGCAAAAAGAAGAAGCCAGGACCTTATTGATTATGCTCGTAATACTTCAGATTATGCACTAACGTTAGCGTGCTTAAAGAAAAATGGGTTGTTGAAACACTTATACATATTTGTAAATTAAGCAGAAATCGTACTTTTTTTTCTTTGCATCACAAAACTTATGAAATTGGAAAGGTAGAAGTGAGGGTTTGAATCAAGTACATGAAATTCCTGAATTGCTACGATGATGTTTAAGTATATCTAGGCCATTGGAAGACTAAAACAGGTATTAGACTCCTATAAACTTTCAGAGGGGAGTGCTCACTTTTGCCTTAGGACTATCACGTCCTCCATCCCAAGAAAAAAATAAAATTCCCAAAAGCATCCCATCCCAAAAATAAATAAATAAATAAATAAATAAATAAATATAGGACTCTATTTGTGTTTTGCATAAGCGCGTCGAAATGAATTCCCAAAAGCAAAGGCCTGCTTTTGCAACATTGTATTGTCTAGGATAGATACGCCTCCAAATTGCATAGCATTATGATCAGTTTAGTTGCGCTGCTAGGGATTCATCTTGAAGATAACTATCAACTGCAGTCACGAAATACAAAAATTTGTTCAAGAGCCGTTCAATAAAAATGAACCCTATACACGCAAGGATAGGGCTCAACTCAACTTATTTAGGGTTTCGAAGAAACTCAGCCATCTATGGTTACTTCATAGGGGGATGGAACGAAGAAATTCCCTACCCCTTGGAGGATATTGGAAATTACCACTAAGGCAAGGACAAACGCTTGGGTCAAGAGAGGGACCCCACTTTAGCAGATGTCTCGAGCACTCACCTGCACCTTTGTTTGTGCTTGTAAATTCAGGAATATTGTTTCTAAATTAAAAAACAAAAACAAAAAAAGAGATTGTGTAACCCCAAACTCATGAATGAGTATAGAGAATCAGGTTGAACTTTTGGAGGGCACACCAAACCACCCCCAGCTAATCGCCAACCCTGGCCAAGGGGGTTCTAAATAGCCGTGATAGGAACATGGACCGAACCCGCCACGAGATGTCTCTCCGTGGATTGGTTTGAACGTAGGAGGATGCTTGGATGCTAGGGGGCTCTGGCTATAAATTCCATGCCTTCGGGTCCTACTCAAATGATCAGCGTGACTCGGGATAGATTCTCGAGGGGCCCTTGTTAATAGTGCAGGGCGGAAACTTGGTGGAAATAAAGTGCATCCTTATGGATTGTGAATATTGTCCCTTTTGAACAAGACTTGTAACTCTGATAATTTGCTAATATTAAGTACTTCCAGGGAAATTGCTTGAATTTGTTTTCGTGTCAATGCCATAAGATTACGTGAACGAACCCTATCCTCTAAAAAGGTTAATTAAGGAAGCTGTTTTTACATGTCACACTTAAAAGTGATAGGACTAATTAGACAACTAAAGTATGCCAAGTGAGGGAAGCAGGAGGGCGGAACCCCCGACGGGTCTGTCCTATGGTAGGGTGGTCCTAGAGAACTAGGAGCTTCTTGTAAGGTTTTATTGACGATCGACGCTTAGAAATTGTTAGGCTAGAACCCCGACTCATGCCATTTTAGGTGATTGGAATGGGACTATGCCCTATGGGTAGAGAGGTGGAGCACGGCATCCCTCTCATTTCCCATTCTCTTTGAACCAAGTGCGGCATGGGTCTTCTTCGGTTTGGTTATCTCTGTGCAAAGTAGGATGTCCGAAATCGATGCTAGAAAGTTGTCAGGAGACCTTGGCCACTAGGGACTCAAGTTCAGGTCGATCCTAGTGGGTTTGGCCGTAAACATTTCGTTGCGAGGTGGACTCGAGAAACCCTAGGCGACAAACCCCGTGACATTCCATGTGAGTGTCGGGTGGCGTCGCTTAGACTCTCGACGGACCGTTAAAAATGTGCTTGGACAACCGATATGCAGCACATTACACTACCCATAGACTGATAGGGTATGGACCCACATACATGTGAATGTACCAATGCCAGGGGCTCACTCGTGTGTGTCCTACCAGACTTCTTATGTGTATTCCTAGTCTATCTTCCACAAAGATAATGCTCACATGAATCAAAACATGCATAGTCAAGGGGCGATAAGTACTGCAAACTAGAAAGCATTTTCGTTCCCTTCAAGGATATATGGCCCAAACATGCATGCCAAAGAGATACATGTGGGATGGAACTGACTGACAAAACATGGTCAATAGTGGACTCATCAACTACAAGAGGATAGAGGCTGCTAGCCTTGGCACCTTTAACAAGCACAAGTCTGCCATGGGTGATCTTCCAGGCAAAATCTCCAAATGAAACATGAAATCTAGCATCTGCGTGGCCATTAGCCTGAGGGTAGTATGGTGAGGATTTGCGATGGATGATGAGAAAGGTGGATAGGAGATGTGCTATCACTTCGTTGATGAAGTGTGTGCCTTGATCACTAACCAGTTCGATGAGGCAACCGAAGCGTGAGATCACTTGCTCCCATAAGAACTTGGCAGTCGTCCTAGCGTCATTTTTTCGTGTGGCTCTTGCCTCTACCCATTTCGTGAGGTAATCCGTGGCCACCACAATGTACTTGGCTTGTGAGTACTGCACTGCAGGGCTGATGGGTCCTATGAAGTCAATTCTCCATTTTTCGAAGGGTTGGCGAGCAATAATTGGGGTTAGCTCCATTTGATCCTTACGAATCGGGACTTTTGTCCGTTGGCACTCGTCACAATGCTTGACGAATCACTTGGCGTCGCAGAAAAGTGTGGGCCACCATAGTTGAGACTGCAGCACCTTCCGTGTTGTCGTATCTCCGCTAAAGTGTCCTCCCGCAATGCCGCTGTGCGCCTCCGAGAGCACATCGTGCATCTCATATTCACACACGCACCTACGCAGCAATCCATCTTGCCCCAGCCTTGATAGGGCTGGATCTTCACGATCAAGCGCCTAAGTCGTGCCTTTTCTAATCGGTCGCTCAGGTAGTCCGTGCTCGAGCACTTGGACTATGTCGTCTGCCCAGTAGGGCATTAGATCAGCCTTAAATAGATCTCTCTCGCTGGACAGGTGGAATAAGTGGGCGTCAGGTAACTCGTCAATGATGCCTTGTTCAGTGGCTTCTCCTGTGGGTATGCGAGACATATGATCAGCCATGTAATGCTGTTTTCCCTTTCGTACCACCACGGAGAAATCGAACTCTAGGAGCAGGAGGAGCCATCGAGCTATGCGCCCTGTAGCACAAGGTTTGTTCACTAAATAGAGCAGGGCTTGATGGTCCACCAAGCAGATGAAAGGTGTGGCCAATAGATAATGCCAAAAATTTCTTCACGGCGAACACCATGGCTAATTCCCTCCCTTTCTGTTGTCGAATAATTCATCTCCATCTCAGTGAGTTGTCTGCTAGCAAAGCTCACTGGGTAATCTAAGTTATGCTCACCAGGTTGGCACAACACGGCCCCCATGGCAAACTTAGAAGCATCGATGTGCACGTGGAAGGTAATGGTCCAATCTGGGGCTCGTAGAATTGGTGATGTTGTTAGAGCCTTTTTCAATTCTTCGTATGCCCGTTGGCATGCCTCGGTCCACTCGAAGACAATCAGCAGCTTGTACAATGGCCTGGCGATCAGTGCGTAGTTTAGTACAAATCGCCGATAGTATGCTGTATGGCCTAAAAAGCATTGAACTCCCTTGTAATTAATTGGGGGTGGAAGGTCAACAATAACCCTGACCTTCAAGAAGTCAGTGGCAATGCCGTTCTTCGACACCACGTGTCCTAAGATGCATCCGTGCTTTACCCAAAATTGACACTTCAAGGGGTTCAAGGAGAGACGATATAAGCGGCACCATTCAAAGACTACATGGAGTTTGTCCAAGTGTTCGATCCAGGTCGAATGGACACACAGATCGTCGACAAAGACCTCTAACTCCTTGCGAAGCATGTCCTTAAAGATGGTGCACATGAGGCGTTGAAAGGTGGCGGGGGCATTGGTCAACCCGAAGGGCATGACTATGTATGCAAAGACACCCCACTCCGTGGCAAAGGCGGTCTTATGCCTGTCTGCAGGATGCACTGCACCTGGTTGTACCCTGAGAAGCCATCTAGAAAACTATAGGCTTCCTTGCCTGCCACCCTCTCAAGCATGTGCTCGGTGTACGGCAAGGGATAGTTGTCTCTCTTCGTAGCAGCGTTCACCTTCTTGTAATTGACACACACTCGAATTTTTCCATTCTTCTTTATCACAATGACTATGGGTGATACCCAGTCTGTGTGCTCAATTTCGTAAATGAATCCAACTCTCATCAGCTTGTCAATTTCCTCTTTGACAGCATGAGCATGTTTTGGATTCATAGGGTATGGTCTGCTTGACCGGCATTGCGTCCATCGTCATGGGTATGTTGTGAGTCACAACACTTGGATCTACCCCCGTAGCTCTTCCAAGGACCAGGCAAACACGTCTATGTACTCCCGCAAGAGAGTGACAAGACTCATTTCTTCTTTACCAGTCAAGTCATCGGCAATGAACATTGGTCGGGGTGTTTCCCCTTCCTGGGCTAGGTCCACCTCCTTGACCTTGGCTGGTCCTTCGATTGGTTCGCTCGCCTGCCCTTGACGTTTGGCACCTAACAGAATGACTACCCTATCCCCTTTTTTGAATTTCGTGAAGCGTTTAGGGAGGTCCTGTGGCTTTCGCTGTTCTTCTGATCTTGTATCCTTGGGGTGCTTTGCCTTATCCTACCTTAACCGTTTGCACCTCAGGTGGGTGGGTAAGTCCCCCTTGGTGCGTCTGGTCATGGGCGGCCTAGGGATCTTTGGGTCACTATCCGAAGTAACCTCCGATTTAGAGTCAAACCCTCCATCTTCGCTAGAAGAGATGGTCTCCCCTGGTGGCCGCAGCTCAGATGGCGATTCGGTCCTAAGTATTGATGTCGTTCCTGGCCGGGCTAGGCCTGCTTGCTCAAGGTCTATGGCTCCTATGCATTCCAACCAAGCACGATCACATTCTGTGCGCATGACTCCTCGCTCTACTCTAAGGGCCTGCCTTTTCTGTGGCCTGGAGTCTGCTCATATCTGCTCAATTTCTCGTCCTTCAGTGTCGTATTCTATGGTATCTACTTCACCCTCGCTCTCATTACTGAAGGATTGGCAGTCTTCATATTCATCGCTAGAATCTTTGTCATTTGACTGCTCGTCGTCTCCTAGGGCTTGGTATGCCTCGTGTCGTTGGTCAGGAACCAGGGCCCAGTTATACATGAGGTTTATCTCGTGCACCCTGGTCCATTGCCACTCAGAATCCTCTAAGAGATCCAGGAGTGGTTTGAAGTTAGCAACTGGGTTGCCAGCTAGCTGGTCCGTTAGGTGTTCCAGTACCCCCTGGAGTTCCCTTTTGTTGGAAGGTACATGGAAAGTGACATGCTTAAGCTTTCCATGGAGGCTTGCTGCCATCATGCAGATTGGTGTAGAGAGTGCTTCGTTGGTTTTGCCGATCGTTTTGATGGCCTGCTCATATGCCTCATGGTCTGAGAATGGCAGGTCGATTGTAGCGAGAACGTGCATCCAGTCCCGCTCATCCTCTGGGCATGGGATATACTTGGTCAAGGACCCATAGGGCTTCTTGACCTGAGTGTTCCCCTTGAGCATAGCAGAGATGGCGTCTAGGTTGCCTCGTGAGGTCTTCCAAGTGTCCATCTCTATTCTTACAACGTCCGTTCTATTGCCAAGGAAGATCAAGCCGTTACCCCAATCTTCGATGACTCTAGCGTTGCGCATCCAGGGTCGGCCTAATAGGACATCATAGTCCACTCCCTTCATGACTATAAAGTCGATAGAGAACTGGACACCTACGACCTTCACTGGCCAATTCTTCAGTACCCCGAATGGCTTCACTCTCATACCGTTTGCTAGCGTGACATTAAACCTAGTAGCTTCAACAGGCGGGTTTCCCCAAGTCTGAAGCATTCCATGGCTAAGCACACTAACCCCAGCTCCCGTGTCTACGATTCCCTTCCTTGTTGTGTCACCTAGGGCTAGGACCGGCAGGACTGCGTGCATCTCAGAGCCTTCCCAAAAGGCGTTGATGTGCAAGGATTCAGGCACGGAGTGCAGCGTCAAACTTGGCAATTGAGTTTCTGCATCCTGGTCTCGAGGGTCTACCGTGACCTGCTCTTGTGATCCTTCGACCCACTGCTTAAGGTCTTGCCATAGGGTAGGGTGCTGCTTAAGCAGATCTCCCAGGCTAAGTGTTACAGGGGTGGTCACTAGCGTGGTCAGGAGGTCGTTAGATACTCATCCTTCCTTTAGCCTAGATTGTCCGTGCCAATGGCCGCGATTGATCTGCGGCTCTATCGCATCTAGGCTTGGTCTCAGCGGCACTGCTTGTGGCACAGTTGCTTCTGCCGACTTAGGTTGAGGCAGCGATATTGGAGTGCTTATGCTGGAGAGATCATCGATCTCATCCTCTATGATGGGCTCAGCGTCTTTGAGATGCTGTTGAGCCTCCCTCACCCATTGCTTCACCTTTTCTATGGCCTCTAACTGTCGCTTCGGATGCGCGTATTCCCCTACCTTAGTGCTTCCTTTTTTGGCTGTCTTAGGGGTTGAAGTCTCTGCCTCCGCGTCTGAGACCTTCTTTCCCGTAGGTAGAGTCGTAGCACTCTCGGTCTTTAGTGCGACCTTAGCTTCCGATCTTTTCTTTTTCTGCATGCGGCTTTTCTTTCCTATCGAGGTTGCATCAAGATTGCTAGGTCCTGGCAGAGAGATGCCGGCCTGGTTCGTTTGGGCTCAGGTCATAACCCGCAAGGGAATAGGTGTGGCTTCCCCATCAGGGTTTTCGACACCAAACAGCCCCAATGGGATGGATGGCAAGTTGGCTGAGCTAGATGGCGGCTTCAGCTTTGGGCAGTCTACGAAAAGATGGGTGATTCCGCACTCCGCGCACCTTTGGTCAGCCTTGTCCCTGTTTTGCTGCTCTCTTTCAGGGCAGCGTGATGAGACATGACCGGGGTGTCCACAAGTCCAACAAGTGACTAGATCCTGCGGCTGCCCTCCTAGGCCTCTACCTCGTCCTAACGCCATCACCGGCACGGGTCGATAATCCATGAGGACGGCATTGCCCTCGTTGTCGTGCGAGACGTAAGGGTATATATAGGTCTCCTCATCATTCGGCTCCTCCACGTAGTGTACTGGAGCGTCGCTCGGTGGGTGGGTCACGTAAGGACCCGACGGTCTAGGAATGCCTGTAGGATTTATGTCCATTCTAGGGACGGCTGGTTTCATATCGTTAGGCGCGGGAAGAGCCAATGGGGCTCCTCTTCCGAAGAATGGCTGTGGAATGTTAGCTAGATAAGGCTGGCTGTAAGGTTGCGAGTATGGAAGTCTTCTTGGTAATCTACAATGTGCGACATCATGGCCGAACCTACCGCAGTTAGCACAAGGTTTTGACCTAGGGTCTTGACACTCGGCCGGCAAGTGGTTTCCGCCATAGTACACACATTGGACGTGTGGGCGCGTTGGTCATCTCAACATGTCTTGTAGCTTGGCTAATTCCATCTTGACCTCAGCCAAGCCTTGGGCTGTCTCGGTGGCCTTCCCCTTATCTTGGGATGATGGGATTGACCGCTCACTAGAGGCTAACGTTCTCTCTGAGCTTCACGGGTTGGTCTCTTCTAGATTTGAGCTCCTAGATCTCCGCTCTTTCAGCTGGTCATTGACTCTGATGGCTTCCTCAAAAACTCTAGCCACCACGTCCCGCTGCAAGCTTGAGTTGCCTGCCAATGCCTTATATAACTCCCCGTCTCGAATTCCGCTGATGAATATAGTCGAACTGCTCTGTCAGTCGGTCGCTCGCCTAGAGGGATTCTCTTAAAGAGACTCTCACATGGGTCACGTAGTCGCGGATGTCCTCCTTCTCTTTCTGTTTGACGTTCATCAAGCGCACCAGCAGATTATCGGAGTATCCGGGCTCGGCGAATCTCTTGACGAAGAGATTCTTGAGATTATTAAAGTTGGCTCGCTCTACAGCATCCAGGCTTGTATACCACGTCCTACCCTTGTCGCCTAGGCAAAGCCCAAATGCTTGTGAATGTTGAGTCTGGTCGTTGAGGCTGTTGGCTTTGCAGACTTGCTCAAACTACTCAACAAAGTTGTAGGGGTTGTCATGAGGTTGGTACTTATCGAGTTGCTTGGCAACAATGGGTATTTTGGCCTGGCTCTTTGAGCCTTGATGTGCCCCTAATCCTGTGAGCAGTGACGTCACTAGTGCGGTGGCACTCTGCTCTACTGCGGTGTTATCGAGCAGCTGTTTCATGAGGAGCTCGCTCAATGTCAAGTCTCCCTCTAGTGCTCTCTCATGGTCCGTTCGGTTTCGGCTAGCCAAGTTCCAGCACTTGCTGCACCTCATGCAGCTCCATGCTTTGCCTTTGGCTCCTCGCCTGCTGATCCCTATTATAATCAACTATTCCTTGCAATGCCTTGCGGGCTAGCCTTCTCTCCTCCTCTAGATATGCAAGGATTGCGTCCGCTGTCCTGCCGTGGTGCTCGTACTGGGCGTGCGCGTTGTAACTACTCACCATTTGCTGTATAGCATCTGGGAATACACTCAAATCGAGCTCCTCATTAGACCGATGGTCTAAGCTTTCTTCCATTCTTGCGCCCCACTGCGCTGTCGATCAGGTTGAATAGTCTTGACAGATCCTCGTCGTTGGCGCTCCTTGCTTGGTCCTACCCTGTGCTTGACGGTTTGTCTATATCTTGGGTCCTCTCCTATTGGTGGGTTCCTTGAGCAGTTTATTGAGTGAGTACCTTTGGTTATTGAATGCAAACCTCAATTTATGGTCACTCGGTGAGTGTGTCATTTCTCGTGCACTTGTGCCTAATCAGGCTTTCAACTTTCTTAAGTGTACTTCAAGTGCAGAAATTCAATGTGAGTGCAGCGACCAATTCCTCAGCATCCTACACACTATCGCTTGTTTCGGGCCTGATAGGCTTGTAGGTCCATTTTCTGGCCATTTAGTCAGGGTTCAGGGTTTCCTTGTATGTTGCCTTATTCGCTTCCAGTCGATCAGGTTTTACGGTTCAGCTGCAAGCGTCCAAGTCCTTGGGTCCCGCAACTGTCCACTTATCCGCTAAGCGGCTACGCACCACAATCCCTCTTGTCACGTGTGTTAGAATCAAGTTCTGAGCACCGAAGGGTTTTGACAGTTTGCGCTAATGCGTATTTTCTGGGTCGGGTCAAATTTCTAACAGATTTGACAAAAAGTTGTACTCAGACCAACTGGTCCGAATTGCAGGGTCCAAGTAGGTCACTCGGATGGGCCGAGGGCCGAATTTCTGGATTTGACTCGAACGATTTTGATTCGGGGCCGAATGGCAGGTTCGGACAGGGTAATTCGGAAGGGCCGAACGGCGCTTGGCCGAGGGCCGAATCCCGGGTGTGGTCAAGGGCCGAATTTGAGGCTCGGACGGGTCGTTCGGACAGGCGAGCACGGATGTGCCACGTGGCAAAGAGCTTTGACTCAGACGGACGAGTGGGTTGACTTGGACAGTTGCCTCGGACGGTCCGAGGGCCGACTAGGGTTTGGCCAGGTGGGCCGAGTGACAAGGGCCGAGGGACGATTCTGGGACTCGGCCCAGGGGAGGCCACTCGGACGGGCCGAATGCGGCGCATGTAACCCGCGCGAATGCGATTTCGACCGTTTCACCCAATGCAGGCTGGCGCCATTGTCATGCACTTCCAGATCCTATCTAGGGAAGTAGAGGGAGAGGTTTGTATACCTGAACGGGCCGGTAAGTGCGTCGGTGATGTGATTGAATCAACACGGGCTGGAGCTCTCTATCTCTCTCTCTCTCTCTCTCTCACTGAATGGACAAATGAGCTCTCTTTTGGCCTCTTGGCTCTTATATGCCTTTCCAAATGTGGCGTTGACGCCCCCAATCACTCACTTGCCGATCTTAGGCCTCATTAGCGAGCATTTTACACATTTTGTATGATTTTTTTCCTGTTTTGCCCTGTTTTGAAACAGTAAACCCTACCCTTTTCCGGTTCGATTTCCTAACTCTAACCTACGCTAAACGCAACAAAGATTGAAGGCAAAAAACTGAAATAGATTCTCCATGCTTTCCAATCATCAAACAACTAAAATATCCCAAAACACTTACTTGTTTTGAAGATTAAAAACACCCAACTTCCTACCTATCTCAAGCTCCGTTTTGGGGATCTCATCCCCTACTTCGATGCTCGATATGAGGCACGCAAGTGCTCAAGCTTGAATCCGTTGGTCTCGACAACGGAACCAAAATGTGGGAGCTTTCGCTCAACCGCCAAGACCCACGGACCGCTTATTACTTCAAGAGTTCCAAGCGAGCTCTAATGGCTATCTCTCACCTAGCCGATGTGCTGTCGATCCTACGAGTGTAGTGAGCTTACCTTGATGCTTGATCGAGTACCCTCCTCTCTCTTGCACTCTGGTAGCTCCACGATTCTTGATGCTAGCTCAAGCATCCTCAAGCCTCCTCCATCTCCAAGCTCCATCCTCCATAGCCGTGCGCGCAAGAGAAGAGAAGAGAAGAGAAGAGAAGAGAAGAGAAGAGAAGAGAAGAGAAGAGAAGAGAAGAAGGGAAGAGGAGATGGTGAAGAGCTTCACCCTCTTGATCCCTCACTCCCACACACTCTCACTCCCTCACACTCTCACACTCCCTCTCTCAAGAGCACACACAAGCAAGAAGGAGAGAAGAAGAGAGGAAGAAGAAGACTCTTTTTGCCACACACCAAAGAATGAGCTTCTCATTCACTTTTCAACTTTATATACAAAGCCCTAAATCCTTTTTGGGCGGTCATCCCCTTTTCCCTTTTTTACATGGCCGGTCGTAGCCTAGGCCATTTTTCCTATTTCCCACCGTTCTAATTTATCCTATTCCCGACTAATGCGTACACTTTGCACAGGAGTGAGTCTGGCACTCTTTTACAAAGATTCGGGGGCACTCCCACATTTAAATGGTGCGCTAAATCCTGTTGTTGTCTCGGAGAGACACCGAAGCTTTCTGAGGGTCGTGCCCGAACATTTAAATTTTTCAGGGTCTGGTTACCGGTCAAGGCGCCTTTTTCTGCTTTTATCCTGCTTTTTTCATTTTCCGCTCCTCTGTGCTGCGGGAAACACGGTAACATAGACAAAGTAAGCTTCGGAAAATAAAATGTCAAGCCAAAGCAAGGCTCAGTAGCATCCAACTCTAGACAATGTAACAGGCATGTAGTAGTGGCATAGGCCAAGCATGTCAAGACCGGTTAGACATAAGCAAAGGACATGCCATAAGCACATTAAAGATGGAGATCCAAATGCTATGTGAAGTGAGATCAAGCTCAACCAAAGATTCAAGAGGAAATCCAAGCTCTATGTCGATCCCTGAGAGTCATTACATCAATGTATACATCCAAGACATAGCCCGAATGCAATAGCCATATCCAAACATAAGCAAAAGAGCTTCAGACTTGAATATTCTAGCAGCAAATAAATGTCCAAAACTGAGCAAACAATGGCTCAGTCCAAGCTCAAAACCATAGACAAAACATAGGCATACTTTCCCATATGTATAGGCACCAACCGGGCATAATCGGGCATCAAATGACTATGTAGCATGAGCATAAAGTGTAATGATAGAGGGATGCCATAATTTGGGCTACCTATGGACTATTTAAAATAGTCAATGATTGAGAAAATTCAGCCCCAAAAGCATCTCACATCATAGGCATACATTCCCCTAGCTTTCAGGGTGCATTCAGGACCAACCAGGCAACCAATGTCAATGCCAAAGTGGTCCAGACATAAAATTCTAATGTAGCACTGTTGTGGGCTACTTGTAAACTATGTATAATAGTCCCAATCCTGAAGTAAATCACATCAATGCTCAATACCAAGACTCGGGATCAAATGCCAAGCATAAACCAAGTGTATAGTGCCCAAATGAGGCTGCTAATGTTTGGAATGAGCTGGAGGAGATCAAACAACTGATCACGTGCTGTAAATGCACCTGGAAAAATGGCACAAATTTGCATGGGGTTGTTGCTCACATATTTAAGTTGGGCAAAGTGATAGGAAGCTCAAATGGGTGCCAAAGAAGGCACACAACAAGCCTGAGGTGACCCAGTAAAGCCTATGTCAAGATATGGAGCACCGGAGCTTCAATGGTGCTATCCCCTTTCTCTTCTTAGATTTGTAGACTTGTAACCAGCATGAAACCTTGAAGCAAGTGAATGAATACCTTTGTTGGAATGCCTTGAGGGCTGTGTAGGTGCTCGGGAGGTCGAGGAGTGATGCGAGCTTGGGAGAGTTAGCTATGGGTGTCGGAAAGGAGACCCAATGAGTGTGGGTGATCATCAATAGGAAGCTGAAGGAGTCACAAACTAAGTTGGAATGCTCGAGCAACCATACTCTAATATTAGTTGAAAGGTGAGAAGGATCGAAACTTGCTTGGAAGAGCTATGACGGGAGAGCAAGAGCAAGAAAGGGACAGAGACCAAATGGGAACTCCAACAGTCACAATGTGTGACCGAGCCTTCCTTTATTCAAACTATCATTGAAAGAATAAAGAATAAAGTGATGATGATGGGCGCCCGCCACCTGCAGTGTGCAGTGGCGGGTACTGTTAATGTAGTAATACACGGGCGGCTAGGTGGAGGCGCCTTTACCCCCAACAACTTAAAAAGTTGGCCGTCATCACTGACTCTTCCTTTCTACGTAAACGGTATGCTCTCCATCTCCAATAGGAATAAGAGGGCTGCCCAATTATGACCAATGCCGAGCAGAGACACGCCATCTAAACCTCTGAATATGACCCCACTTATGTAGCTCCTACCTCCTTTAGCATATTGGCCATTATTCGCAATCAACCCTTAGAAGATCATGACATGGCCCACCCCTATCTAGATCAAATCCTTACTGAGGAAGAGATACACATGTCAGTAGGATCAACTCCTGTGACTTCCTAAACTGATGTATTGACCTACATCACCCACATAGGCATTCGACCTCATGACATGGACCAACATGCTCAATTGGAATATAACCCACACTTTTATGCTTGGCTCATGCAAAAGTGAAGCACTGCAACATGAGTTTAATGCCCTTAACCCTTCATTTCCCAATCTTAGGAAGGATTCACATCATTCCCGGGGGGGAAGGAGTAAGGTGGAAAAGAATATGTTACCGAATTTTAAAAGCTAAAAAGACGGATGAAGGTCAACTTATGATTAATAAAAAATTCAAGAATTTTTGTTGGAATGTGTGAACTTCCTGAAGCAAAAGTTTTCATGCTAGAATTAAGCATTTTACCTTTCCATAGCTTGCATTCATTATCTACTTATCTTGTCAAGAGTTGTCTCAAGAAAACTAATGGTGAGCTGTGACGTCATGACATGAATCCGACATGGCAAGTCAAGAAAAGGGTAGCAAGCTTCCATTTATGGAAGAAGAGCAAGTGAAGTACAGCCTAACAGTAGAAGTAAGGGCCTACAACTAGTTTAAGTTCAAGAACTTCATGAACTTGGAAGATGTGGTCATGGAAGAATAGGCTGTTGTGAAGCAGATTGTCGACCAATGCAACCTGAGCAAGTACATAGAGAAGGTTAGGCAAGTTGTGGATTACATCAAGTGCACGGAATTCCTACGAATGTTTGATGCTAGCAAGAATTGCAACACTGTAATGGTGAGAAAAGGAGAAGAAGCCCGCATGGTCGAAGTTCAACTAAGCCCCAAAATGGTGGAAAAAGAGCACTAGGCTTGGTCAACAAAATTGAGAGGTGGCCCAAAAGAGATGCCTACAATATGTTAGGAATGGACAAGGCCCTAGTTCACACCAACGATGGAGTTAGCCTAGCCAACATTCCAGACCTTGAGGTCAAGCTATTGTAGACAAAGACAATCCATGCCATGTTCTCCAATCAGAGGTACAACTCTTTAATGAGCATGATTGTAGTGCTATTGCTAGAGAGCCTAGTGTCCAAGTCCTTAGATGAAGTGATTGGAATGATTATGTGCAGAAAACATTGGAGCTTTAGCAAAGGCACTAGCCAATAATGCAAGATCAGCAGGCGGGGAGTCCCTAGCTTCCACAGTGGGGAAGGCAAAGAGAAACCATCACGTAAGGCCTTAAGCATAGGATTCGGTGGTGTGCTCCTCGCAATTATCTAGGAGGCCGTTGGAGACTTGGAGAACCCTGAAGTAGTGAAAGAGACCCTAGAGTTCTCCTTTGCCCATGAGTTACTAGCTCTATTGCCACTACAGGTGCAAACTCTAGTCTCCTTCTCCACAGGGAACCTAGGAGATGGAGAGGCAACAAGGGTGCAAAGAGAAGAAACTAAGTAAGCTGTGACAAAGAGGAAGCAAGTAGAGGAGTCGAAGAGGCTAAGGATGAGTGAAGAAATAAGCAAGAGGAAGAGAATGAGAGGCTAAAGAAGATTGAACAAGAACTCCGAAAAGTAGAGGAGGAAAGAAAGAGGAAGCAACTAGAGGAGAAGGAGAGGTTGAAAGAGAAGAAGATGAGCAGTTAGCCCTAGCCATGAGGTTATCAATGAGAAGGCCTCCTGCCCTCGAGAGCCAATAGAGAGAAGCCCAAGAAAAGGACCACAAACAAGCACCAGGGTAGAAGAGAGGGCTAGAGCAACATGGTGGTGTGGGTGTACTACTTGCTCAGCTCAAAGCAGCTAGGCCCAGTGCCCAGTGATGGAGCTGTTGTGTTAGGGGCAAAGAGGTCGGCCGCCATAAGAGATGCTAAATCTAGAAAAGATCCAAAGAAGCCCAAAGTAGAAAAGTCAATGACATCCATGCCGCTAGCCTCTCCATCAATAGCTACTTATGATGAATATGTATAGGGGCTCCAAGGACAACTGGAGAGGATGAAAGAGGAAAGAAAGGCCACCATGGTAGAACTAGAGATTGAAAAAGAAGGTGTTTGTTTCTTATCAACTCAAGAAGAGGAAGTAGGTGAATGTCTATCAGAGGTAGCTAAATGACCTAAAGAAGGAGTTAGAAGTAAAGAAGGAGGAGGAGGTGAGAAAAGAAGAAGAAGGCACACAAGAACTCTTGGTGCAAAGGATGAAAGGTGAGAAGGATCGAAGCTTGCACTCGAGAACTATGGCGGGAGAGCAAGAGCAAAAAAGAGAGAGACAAGAAATGGGAACTCCAACAGTCACAATGTGTGACCGAGCCTTCCTTTATTCAAATTGTCACTTAAAGGAATAAAGAATAAAGTGACGGTGACGGGTGCTCGCCACCTGCTATGTGCAGTGGCGGTGACTGTCTCAGTGTAGTAATACACAGGCGGCTAGGCGGAGGCGTCTTTACCCCCAACAACCTCCCACTTAAAGGCGAATCTGCCCTAGTGAGGAGTAAAAAGAAAAAGAAAAAAAAGGACAGTACAACATGTACACATGTACAACAGGATGAGGAAAGACGTCATCTCATCCCACGCCCATCAACCTCCTAAGGAAGGCAAAGCGCTCTGTAGAGAGGCTTTTCGTGAGCAGATCTTCATGATTCTGGTCAGTCGAGATCTTGACAAGGTCAACAGACTTGTCCTCAACGACCCCACGTATGAAGTGATACCTCACCTCAATGTGTTTCATCTTCGCATGGAAGACTGGATTCTTGGCTAACTGAATAGCACTCATAGAATCTGAATGCAGTGTAGGGGTAGCATCAATGCCCAGGTCAGCAACCAAACAACCCAACCAAATCGCCTCCTTGCAAGCCTTAGTGGCTGCAACATACTCGGCCTCTGTAGTAGAAAGGGCCGTGCATTTCTGTATCCTAGATATCCAAGAAACAACACCTCCAACATAGGTGAATACATAGCCGGAAGTAGACTTCCTACTATCTGCATGTCCTGCATAATCAGAGTCAGTGTACCCCATGACTCTTGTATCCTGGCTGCCATAGCATATGCACATATCTACAATGCCCTTCAGGTACCTCACGATACCCTTCACAACATCCCAATGCTTCTTGCCAGGTGTAGCCATATAGCGTGCCACAACACCAACTGCAAAGGCAATATCTGGACGAGTGGCGATCATGGCATACATAAGACTGCCCACTGCGGATGCATAGGGAATTTTGGCCATCTCGGCCCTCTGCTCATATGTCTGCGGACAATTAGCCTGTGATACCTTCACATAGGAAGGCAATGGATAGCCAATAGGCTTTACATCCTGCATGTGGAAGCGCTTAAGGACTTTGTGAATGTACTCCCTCTGTGATAAGTAGAGGAGTTCCTGATGCCTATCGTGTCTAATGCCCATACCAAGTGTGTGAGCAGCCTGTCCCAGATCTTTCATCTCAAAGCTCTTCTTGAGCTGAGCCTTAAGAGCATCTAGCTCATCATGAGCTTTCCCTGCTAACTATCAGCATATCATCCACACAGAGTACCAAAATCAATAAAGAACCATCACATGCTTTCTTCGTGTAAAGACACGGATCCATAGCACTCCTGCTATAGCCCTATGACTGCATAAAGGCATCAAACTTATGATACCACTCCCTCGGTGCCTGCTTCAAGCCATAAAAGCTTTTCTTCAATTTGCACACTAGGTGCTCCCTGCCAGGTTCTGCAAAGCCCTTAGGCTGCTCCATATAAATCTCATTATGCAAGTCCCCATGTAAGAAAGCCATCTTGATATCCATCTAGCATAAATCCAAGTCAAGCTGAGCAACCAAAGCCAAGACTAAGTGCATGGTGGTCATTTTAACCATAGAAGAAAAGACCTCATCAAAGTCCATACCATGCTCCTGCTTAAAACCCTTTGCTACCAATCTAGCCTTGTATCCCAGCTTGGGGTGTCCAGGGGTACTTTTCAGCTTATACACCCACTTGCATGGCAAAGCATTCTTGCCTGTAGGAAAGGAAACCAAATCCCAAGTGTCATTCTTATGTAAGGAGTCTATCTCAGACTGCATAGCGACTGTCACCCCTGTGCATAGCCTCATCATAAGTGAAAGGCTCTCTTACATTTGTAACCAAGACATAACGCATTGAGGACTGAAATCTATCAGGTGGATGTCTGTCTCTAGTAGACCGTCTCACGGTAGGCTCTGCTATCTGCCTAGATGCCTGTCCAACACCCTGACCATGAGCATCTGCTGTAGCTGTAGGTTGTCCAACTGGCTGTGTGGGAGCTCTCGGCTCCTCTTGAAATATGACCCTGCGGATCTCAACAACTCTCTCAGGCTGCCTATGCATCTTGTCTTCATGGAAGACTACATCATGACTGTGGATGAATTTTCGCGCCTGCGGATCCTAGAGATGGTAACCCACCTCGCCTGCATCCCCATAACCAAGGAAAATGCATTTGACACTCTTAGGATCCAGCTTACTTCTCTTGTCCCTGGGCACATGGCAAAATGCCTCACATCCAAAGACACAGAGATGCGCATAAGAAGGAGGTTTTCCAATCCATACCTCCTCTGCAACTTGGAAATCCAAACCACTAGAAGGTGATCTGTTTATGACATGCACATCTGTACTAACTACCTCATCCCAAAAGCTCTGTGGTAGGCTTGCATGGCTAACCATACTGCGTACATGCTCTTGGATGGTTCTATTCATCCGCTCAGCCAAACCATTTGGGGGGGGTGTAGGGGGCGATCAACTGATGCTTAATACCCCTCTCATCACATAACTACTCAAAAGCATGTGAGACATACTCACCCCCATTATCTGTCCTTAGGCATTTTAGGCGATACCCAGACTGGTTCTCAACCAATGCAAGCCATCTCTGAAACACAGCCAAGACATCGGATTTTAGCTTAATGGGATAAGCCCAAACTTTTCGTGAAAAATCATCTATGAACGTACACCACCCATAGACTGACAAGGCATGGGCCCGCAGACATCCGAATGTACCAATGCCAAGGGTTCACTCATGCGTGGGCTACCAGACTTCTTATGCATAGACCTAGTCTGCCTGCCATAAAGAAAATGCTCACATGAATCAAAACATGCATAATCAAGGGGCGGTAAGTACTGCAAACTAGAAAGCATTTTCATTCCCTTCAAAGACATATGGCCCAAACGGGCATGCCAAAGAGATACATGTGGGATAGAACCCACAGACAAAACATGATCAAGGGAATAAGCGGATACAATCAAGGGATAGAGGCTGCCGGCCTTGGCACCTCTCGCAATCACAAGTCTGCCATGAGTGATCTTCCATGCAGAGTCTCCAAAAGATACATGATAACCTGCATCATCAATCTGTCCAGCTAACATGAGACTGCATGTCAAAGCAGGTACATGACGTACAACCTGCATAACAAAACTGCTGCCAGAAGGAAACTGCAGCCTAACATCACCAATTCCCACAATATCAAGAGAGCTGTCATCACCCAAGCACATAGAGCCCGAAACAATACGGTATGAATGAAACCACTCTCGGCAAGGTGTCACATGAAAAGACGCACCTGAGTCCAAGAGCCAACACTGTGCATACATAGAGTGTATCTCTATCATCTGCGAAGCACTAGAAGAAGCTGCAAGGATATAATCATCATCATCAACATCCTCAGGTTGCATAACATTGATCTCTTCAATTTTAACACTGGACTTTGCAGGCACTATGCTGTGATCAGAAGAATTATCTTGCACTTTGTCTTTCCCCTTATCTTTGTGCCTTTCATTGTGCAGTTCATGGCATTGTGGCCTAATATGGCCCTTTTACAAGTAACATCTGCATTCCTGCCACGGGATTTGCTACGTGACTTCCCACGAGACTTGGACCGAGATTTTTGAGAATCCCGTCCACGGCCACCACTACCACTGCCATGCTTTCCATATCCATCATTCCTGCCTCTAACTGTCATAACATGCGACACATGAGAGGCATCCAAATTCTTATGGTTAACCTCTTCCTGCAGAAGAGCACTCTCAACATCAGATAATTTCAAGGTAGCAGCAGAGGCACATAATGCAGTGCAAAATACATCCCATGACTCATTAAGAGTACCATAAGCAAGAAAAGAGGAGTGACATCCTCTGCAAAAGTGATGTTCTACGAAGTCAAGTTATTGAGTATAGCATGGAACTGGCTCAAGTGAGCAGAATGGTCACATTCTCCTTCATGCATGGATCCATAAGCTGCTTCAGCCAATACATCTGACTCGCTGGACTTTTCTTGTCATAGAGATTCTTGATTTTATCCCACAACTGCCATGCACTCTATTCTTCCTCAAATACATTGTAATGAACCTGTTTTGTGAGAGATAATACAATAGTGGACTTGCATAACTCGTCAAGCTCAAACCATTCCTCATCTGGCATAGATGTAGGCGGCTGCCCACTGAACCTCAATGGTTTGATCTGCGATTTCTGCACCAATACCTGCCAAATCTGGCTCTTCTAATAAGAGTAATTCGTAAAATCAAGCTTAATGATGTTGAAAATAGCATGATTAGTGGACGAACTCGCCATAATGCAGGTTGGAAGACTGTAGACAGTTCAAAACTGCTTGTTGTTTACTATAGAAAATGACCAAAAAATCACCAAAATCGAGAGAAAATGGCGAGAAAAGTGTAACCAAAGCTGCTACCCACCAAGTACTAGTGAAAGTACATCATTTCGGAATATTTTAGCATGAAAAATCCATGTCAATCCGGAGTTATATGCTTGCTGTAATAAATGACAGCAGGGTACTGTGAGAGGCAATTGTTTACTGACCAAATCACTGCACCAAGTCAAGAAATGACAGCCAAGACATGACCAGCCATAAACGGGCATAAATCAGCACCAAATAGTCATCAAGACCCTGAGCAAACACCCAAACATGTCACCAAAGCATCCATCAATGAGTAGACATACCCCCTGGACAATAGGGCAAAGTATACATAACACTGGCAAGACCCGACACCAGTAGGTGTATGCTCATGAGAGTGCAAAGCCCAAGCTCAGGTCAAAAGCAACTCCAAGATATTAGTGCATGAACCATGCAACATTTAAGTGTAAGAGATCCCAAAGTCTCAAGTATCTGCAAAATGCTCAAAATAGCATAAACCTCTTGCTCGATGTCGGTCAAGCAAACAAGATGCTCCCACTGGCACAAGAGGCGGATAAGCGAGCTCAACAGCTCAATCAAACCAAGTCAAAGTGCCAAAGACAGGTAACCAAGACAAAGTCTCAATAGCATCCCAAGAGCATGACAGCTACAAGGTAACTGTAGGTAGCATCCATGAGCAAGACATACATCCCAATAAATATCTCTGACAACCAAAATGACATCCAATACAAAATTCCAGAATAGCAAATGAGAATCCAAGCCAAGTCTTCAGAGAGCACTGAAGCTCAACAAGTACATGGTACATTGTGCCAAGACAAATATATCAAGCCGTAGGCGTCGGGTAAGCATGTACCCAAATAGCATATAACTATCAAAGCACTAACCACTATCAAGTATAGACCAATGTCAATAAGTGTGGGCTGAAATAAGCTCAAGCTTCCAAAAGCATCTGGATCCAATGACAAGCTCGAAGTCATCCGTTGATGATCAATACATCATAGCATAACCCAAGACATACACCCGGAACCAATAGGCATATGTCAAAGCATGAAAGATAGCTTCAGCCCAAGAGTATTCAGTATGCATTTACTATTATAAACTGAGTATTTCCAGGCCTACAATCAGGCCAAAATCATAGCATTACATGTAGCTTCAATCCCCCAATCAATCGGGATGCAATAGGCATCAAACCGGTTATGTAGTCATGCCCAAACAAGCATAGGCATAAACTGTGAATGTAGCACTAGCATCAAATGTCTATGGACTGTCTATAATAGTCTTGAAACACTATTTTCAGCCACCAACCAATACCTAATCCCAAAGGATCAATGCCAAGCATCAATACATGTGCGAAAGGCCTGAAATGGAGCCCCAAACAAGTGCTTAATGCCAAGTTGGAGCTGGGGCTAGAGTGATTGATGTGTTGCTATCCACAAAACAGGTGTAAATCTTCTTGGAGTTGCTGCTGGTCCTACTGGTCCACGTGGCAACTCTGGAATGGTTGGAGGGCTCAAACATGAGCCAAGGGGGCCTGGGAACAAGGCTCTAGCAATCCATAATCGGGGGCAAAGGGATATGAAGGTTGGAAGATTCAATGGTGGCTGCCCTGTTTTCCTAGACCTATGGACTGAAATAAAACTCTTAAAAAAATGAAGCAATACCTCAATGCCAATGCCCTGATAGTGCCTCAATAGGCCGGGAAGAAGCTCGGGAAGTCGGGGAGTGACGGGAGCTCAAGAGAATGAGCTATGGCTGCTGGGAAGGAGACCCAATGCAAGTGGGGAGTCAATGGGAAGCTGAGAATGTCACGAGCCAAGCTCAAGAGTCGGGAAGCCGAGCTCTGATACCAGTTGAAAGGTGAGAAGGATCGAAGGTTGCACTTGAGAGCTATGGTGGGAGAGCAAGAGCAAGAAAGAGAGAGACAAGAAATGGGAACTCCAACAGTCACAATGTGTGACCGGGCCTTCCTTTATTCAAATTGTCACTTAAAGGAATAAAGAATAAAGTGACAGTGACGGGCGCCTGCCACCTGCAGTGTGCAGTGGTGGTGACTGTCAGTGTAGTAATACACGGGCGGCTAGGCAGAGGTGCGTTTACCCCTAACAAAGGACAACAAGGTAGGATGGGAAGTCCTAGTTGTAGAATAAGGTAGAGGAGGAAACAAGCTTGGAAACATATTTTTCAAGCCTTGTAGGGAGAGAAGGACATGGAAAGTCTTTGAGCAACTACAGAAGACCACGGATGAGCTCACAGAGGAATTGAAAAGAGTGAAGACTCAAGCTCATGCACAGTACCACAAAGAGATAAGGCACAAAGAGCTACTACTAAAAGAACTATAGGAGGCCAAGGAACAGAAGGATGAGCTGTCTACTCACAAGCTGCTAGAGGCAAAGAACCAACTCCTCGAGACCCTCCAAGATGAGGAAAGGCTACATAAAGAGCTGAATCGCCATAAACAAGACAATGTAAAAATGCTTGATATATCAAAGGAATAAGAAGAAGTGATGGTGGCTTTATCAAGACAACCGAGCAATAGTCAAGGAAGGATGGAGGAGAGGCCAAGGCTTGGGAAGAGAGAAATAGTGGAAGGGTCAGAGACTTGGCCGAACACCTTGCTCTAGTGAAAAGTGGACGAATCATGGCAGATGCAAGGGCTGAAGTAGCGGAGGTGGGGCTAGAAGTCCAACAACATGCCTTTCTAAATACTATGCTTCATGTAACTTAGGAAGGAGATGAGGAAGATATAGAAGGCCTAAAGAAGAAACTGGAAATCACAAGAAGAGCCATCAAGTATGGGCTGCAAGACACACCCCCAGAACCAACTCAAGCCTAATTCTAGAACAACAAAAGCAGATTTTGCTGCAAGCAGGGCTCTGTTGAGAAGGCTTAGAGCAGCTAGGATTGGAGACCAAGGATAGTAGGAATAGCCAACCATCACCCAAGCAGAACCATCAATAGAGGAAGGCCCAAATTTGGAGCTGCTTGATGACCCCAAATGTTAGTTTGCTGAATACAGCCCACTCTCGTCCCCATCAATAGAAGTAGAAGGCCAATAGGAAGACCTAGCTGCCTTGGAAAGAATAATCAAGGCAAAAAAAAACGCACGAAATTGGTCAATCTCACAACAGAGAAAATCTATTGCAAGACCATAAGTAACACCCGATGTCCAAATGCTGCATGTATGCATGGTTTATTGAAACCATAGTTGGTGAATACCATGCTCATTTTCCACCTATCTCCACCTACCAATACCACCTACTGTAAGCCTATAAAAGGCACTCATCCCCATAATCATTCCATTAGTCATTATTAATCAGTTGTATTTGCATTATGCTTGGATAATATTAGTTGTTCTTCTTTGTCAATGCTTCTACCTCATTATGATTGTTTATTTGCTCATCAGTGATCCTCCATAGCATGCCTTCTCAATATTTTAACATGGTATCAGAGCGGGTTTTAAGTTAGTGAGTCATCAAGCCACTAATTGAGTCATTCCAGTTTGAATTTCTGGCTCTCTCCACTTTTCCATGAATCTCTCACCTACCTTCATAACTAGCCACCTTCAATGGAGGATTTGAATCTCCCTCTCCAGGCTGTTTCAGCTCGTGGTTTCTTCTAGGCAAATACTCCCTGACTTAGTGGGCTCCTACCCATTACATCAATGCCTTCTATCGTTCATACGGTTCACTCCGCCTGCATACGTCGTGATGCTGACAAGAATCATAGGGCTTTGATAGCCTATCTCTTAAGCTTCATTTCTATAAAGAAAGTTTTGAAAATGATCAAGTATTCAGTTCACAAGAGCTCAAAAACTAGGCTGCCCTAGAAACCCTAATGTAGACTCCATTGCCATCAACCTCAAAGCTCAATTTTTTCTTCATTTTCCTACTTCCTTTGGCTCAGTAATGTCATTGACTCTTTGATCTACTACAACACTCATTTCCCAGCTAAATTACCATTTCGAATTAGCAAGAAGAAGATTCAACATCAAGTGCCAACTACATTGTATCTCTTAATACTAGTGTGATTAACACTAATCCTCTTGTGTCCTTTAACACACTCAAATAAAACACTTCTGCTAGACTACTCTCAGTTTTTTTTGTAACTCCAGCATCAAAAGGAGGGGAAGACTCGGACTTGCAAGATCTTGAAGATTCCAAGTTCAAAGGCATCATAGTCAACAAATCACCTAGTATCTTTTGATACTAATCACCTAGTGCTTCTTGGAACTTGTGCTCAAATGAAATTTGAATTTTTTGGAGTTGATTTGCTACTGATCTTGGAATATCAACATGGGCAAGGACTCACTGACATCCCGATTCAATGGTGTGCACTTTCAGTCGTATGGGATAAAAATGATGATAAGGCTCAAACTATTATCAAGCTCGAACTTGATGACAGCTATATTTGTCATGTTGATGCCTGTGAAACCTCTTACGCAACATGGGATTGATTAGAAACCCTGTTTGGAGCTCATTCAAAATCCTCCAAATATGGATTACTAATTGAAATTTTTAGGCTCGACATGTAAAGTAATACCTCACTTGCAACTCATTTGAATTATATGGAAAGCTTGTTGACACAACTTGCAAGAATAAACTTAAAGATGGATGAAGATATTTTCATTGGAGTGCTTCTCAAGAGCCTTCCACCTAAGTTTGATAATGTTCTACCACACTAATCAACATGCCAAAGCCAAAACTTGTGGAAATCAAATCCTCTCTCCTGGAAAAGAAAAATAAGATCAAGAACAAGGGAGAAACAAGCATCCCAAGAGGAGACCAACAACTCCTGTATGTGAAAGGGAAGAAGAGCATAGTCTGTGATTTTTATAAGAAAACTGGGCATATTGAGAAATTTTTCTATGCTAAGAAAAGGTCTCAATGAGCATATCTTGCTACAGTCAAAGAAGATGAAGACAACATTGAAGAAGAAGGAGAAGAAGAACCCCAAGAACAAAAGGATAGGACTCATTAGTCCCTCTTTTGTAGCTCATTTTCTGATACTTTTTTAAAAGGTTAAAAATGTGGAATTGCCTAATGTTCCCACCATAAGCTCCTATACTCCTCATGTAACCTTTGCACACTACAGCCTCTACACACTTAGTGAGGCCTTGTAACAGCCTCTAGCTTTGTATGGTTGTCTTTGTTTCTTCCATGTCTACACTCAACAAGGTTGTACTCACGACAGCCTGTGTATACTCAATGTCTTTTTTGGTTGTGATTGAGGAGGGGTGTTGAGAAATGTGCAATCACATCCACCAAAGCCTCTTTGTTTGGAACAAACAAGGCAAAGAAACAGACAGCAAATAAAGCCTTAGACTAGGTCATGTATGCATGATCTATTAAAACCACAGTTGGTGAATACCATGGTCACTTTCCACCTATCTCCACCTACCAATAGCACCTACTGTAAGCCTATAAAAGGCACTCATCCCCACACTAATTCCATAAGTCATTATCAATTAGTTGTACTTGCATTATGCTTAGATAACATTAGTTGTTCTTCTTTGTCAATGCTTCTGCCTCATTATGATTGTTTATTTGCTCATCAGTGATCCTCCGTAGCACATTCTCAATATTTTAACATAGTCACAGCTTTCAACAAGGGCAGCGCAGCTCCATCAAGGCTCACAAGGCTGCTCATAGAGAAACCCACCACCAAGTCTAAGGAGGGGGGTTGAGACTTCACAACCCGCATACCACATTGTCAGTACATTGCTGAGATCAAAGCTAAGGCCCCTAAACCACAGTTCAAGTGGGTGCCTAAACATCAAGGACTGTCACCTAGGAGCCTGCAAACCTAGGAATTCATGCTCGAAACCACAACCTTGAAAAACCTAGGAACTCATGCTCAAAACCTAGGAGGCAACGAAGCAACTATAGACATCGACAACTGGTCAAGCCGAGATGGGTCTCCACCAAAACTTTATTGGAAGATCAAGGCTATTACAAGGGCAATGCCTAGATATGGGTGCTTTAAACCAAGAGGGTCAGTGGATCTATTAAAATGCCACCCTCAAGCCCGACTATACAAAGCCGCACGATAGGTCAGGCACTAAAACTACAAAAAGCTCAAGCTGCAAAGCCCCTAGAGCCCAACACCGTTGACCCTACAGGACATCAATGAGTCTATCGACCAAAACCGTAGCTTGTTGACTCCAAACTAACCCAGCCTAGCACTACTACTGCTACTACTAAAACCTCACAAACATCTGGCAACACAAAGTCAGAATCCCAAACCAAGCTTAGTGCATGAGAGTCCAAACCACACTCCGGAGCAGCCGCAACCGCAGACGTCAACCCGTTGAGTTGTCGAGTCCAATCAAACCCCAGCCCCCCACAAGTGTTAAACCTTCTTATGAATGACAATTGATCCTTCCCTTAGCCATCGATTTAGCTAAAAATACAAGGAATGACTTGGTTAGTTGCCTTCGAGGTTTGTATGCCATGTTTACCAACTTGTTAAAAGCTATGACCGATTAGACCAAGATCTTTTAGACGATCATTTAACAATGGAGGTATGCACGATGCCTTGCTCATGGGAAGAATCAAAACTTGTATTCATTAAGTCTCCCTAGGCAGTTGAGAAACTCATTGTCGCTGAGATTTCCCATGAACAAGCACACAAGCAAGGTCTCATTAGGTCTTATGCCAAGGGCATGGTCCTTGCCACTAACTAAGAAATTGCAAAGCTGAAACAGCTGGCTACTAATGACTCCTATTTCTTGCGACAATGGTATGATCTCAGAGACTTCAATGGGAGCGGGAGGGTTACCAAATCATGACCAACATTGAGCAGAGACGTGCGATCAAAAACTCAGAATATGACCCAACTTACATAGCCCCAACCTCCTATAAGGTATTGACCACCATTCACAATCAACCCCTCGAAGAGCACATCATGGCTTACCCCTACCTAGATTGCCTTTTGACAAAGGAGTTACATATTGCTAGCCGAATAGGCTCCAATGATTTTGTGATGGATATCCTCACCTACCTCACCCATGTAAGCATATGACGTGCCAACATGGACCATTATGCTCAAATTGACTATAACCCAAACTTCTACACTTGGCTCATGTGAAGGTGAAACACCATCAGCACACACCGAATAGCCTCCACCCTTCAACCTCTAATCCTAGGAAGGATTCTTCTCATCTCTAAGGGGGAGGGGGTAGGGTGGGAAACATAATGGAACATAAAAGGTGTGGAATATAAAAACAAACCCTAAAACCTCAATGAACATTCAAAAATGAAAAAGAATGTGTAAAAATCAACTCATGATTGAGTAAAAGTATCAAAATTTTTGTGGAATGCATGGATTGTTTAAAGGAAAATTCTCTTTCTATATTTAAGCATTTCAATTTTCATAAGCATTTTTTCCATCTCCTATGCGTCTTTCTGTAAAAATTATCTGAAGAATACTGATGGTGAGCTATGGCTTCATGACAAGCACCTACAATGGCAAGACAAGACAAGACCAACAAGTTTCCATTCTTGGAGAAAGAGTAGGCGAAGTATTGCCTCTCAATGGAGACAAGGGCCTACAAGTAATTCAAATTCAGCCACATCCTAAATTTGGAAGACATAGTCATGGGGGAGCCAGCCATCATGAAAATTGTGAAGCAATGCAAGCTACAGAAGTATGTGGAGAAGGTGAGCCAAGCCGTGGACTATGAGAAGTGCGCGGGATTTCTCCGAACTTTCAACAAGGACCACATCACCGTCATGATGTGTCAAGAAAATGAAACCCACCTGGTGGAAATCGAGCCTGAGCCCCGAGTTGGTGTAGAGAGTACTGAGTCTATCCAACAAAGTTGAAAGACAGCCAAAAAGGGACGTGTACAGCATGTTGGGAATGGGCAAAGTGATGGTCCACACCAACAATGGCATCGACTTAGCTGACATCCCCGACCTCAAAGTCTAACTACAAGTCAATATGGTGCACGCCTTATTCTCCAACCAAAGGTATAATGCATTGATGAGCAGAATCAATGTGCCAATGCTGGAAAGCGTCACTACTAAGTCCTTTGATGAGGTGAACTTGAATGGCTTCATGTGGAAGATGATCAAAACATCAACAAAAGCATTGGCCACAGGTGAAAGAACCGCAAGAAGGGGAGAAACCTTGGCCTCCAAAGCTAGGAAGAAGTTGTCGTCGAAGGTCTCAACCATTGGGTTCAGAGGGGCCTTGACAACCATCATCAGAGAGGCTTTGGGGGGAGTGTAAGAAGACAAGGGAGTCAGTGAGACACCTGACAAGTCCCCTTCCCACCGCCAAGAACAGGAGCAATCCAGTGAGAGGATGAAAAGTGACGAGCAAGAGAGCAAGAAGAAAGAGAGAACATACCTACAAAGAGCCCGAAGAGAGTCCAAAAACACCAAGGACAGAAGGAAAAGAAAAGAAAAGGAGGAGGAAAAAATAATAAAAGAGAAATCTAAGAAAGCTGAAGAGGAGAGGAGGAGGAATGCAGAGCAAGGAGTTAAGTAGGAAAGAAGAAGAAGACATTGCCCTGGCCATCTACCTATCAATGGAGCAGCCCTCAAGGGAAGAAGAGCTGGTTTCCATGAGCCCTCAGGAAGAGGAATGCCCAAGCACAAGCTCCCAAGCACCCAAAAGCATGCCAACCCCAATAGCAAAGGGCAAGGGCAAGGGTCTACTTAACCCAATCCCACCTGGTCCTAGTGCCCACCACCCCACCAAGCCTCTTCTACCATGGTGGATGCTAGTAACCTTATGGCTTGGGTGTATTTTATGGTCAAAAAAAGTGGAGGGACCCTAGTGACTGGAGCAAAAAGACCAACAACTATAGATGTAGAGTCTAGACAAGACCCCAAAAGGCTGAAGATAGAAGCATCCACAACGACTACTCCTATAGCACTGCCGTCATCTACAAATTATGATGACTACGTTAAGGAACTCCTGGAGAGTGCAAAAGAAGAAAATAAAATAGCTATTGTTGAGCTCGAGGCTGAAAAGGAGACTATGGCAACCTTTCATCTAGAGAAAACTTGCCAAGTAGCCATGTGTCAAAGAGAAATAAATGAGCTAAATGAGGAGCTCAAGGCCAAGGGAGGAGAAAAAGAAAGGTGGCAAGCAAAGCTCGTTGCTTGTAGAGACACAAAACCTCATGATCCTACAACATGATTATGGCGAGCTAGTAGTGTTATATAAAGACCTACAAAAGGAGAATGAAAAGATCCGAGATGAAGCGGAGCGCTAGCAGCAGTAGAAGAAGAGAGAAGCCAAAGGCACCAAAAGCACATAGATGATTTGGAAAAGAGGATAGCCTCGAAGCTAGAAGAGTAGAAACACTTGGAAAGAGAAATTGAGGAATAGAGAGGAGGCAAAGGGTATTAGCCCAAAGGCATGATGAGATCTTGGAGGGAATGAAGAGAAGAGTGTATGAATGGGTGGAGAGGAGTGAAGGAAGGGTGAGAGACTTGGCACGTCGGCTAGCCTTTGTAGAAGGCGACAAGATGTTAGTAGAAAGTAGGGCAAAGGCTGCACAAATAAGTTTGGAAGCCCAACAACGTGCCTTCCTCAACACTCTCTTAGACGCCACACAATCTAAAGAGGAGGAGACCATTGAATCATTAAAGGAAAACTTGAAAATTTTCCATAGGGCCTTGAGACACGGACTGCATATACAAGCACAAGTAGTAGGGCTCAAGGAAGCAGGGCCACAAGAGCACAGAAGAGAGGAGATGCAAAGGCTAGCTAAAGAGACAAGGACGGAGCCTGGAAATGGGACAACAAGAGGAGGAGCTAGTCCCACAACTCCTTCCCCATGACTTGAAGAGAAATAGTAGGTGGACACCCCTACTGCTAGGAAAGCTGAGCTCAAGAAGAAGAGGAAGAAAATGCTAAAGTAAGTGTGAAGAAGACTGATTGCTCAACTGGCAGTAATGCCATCAATGCCCATCCCATCGAGAGAAGACTGCTTTCGAGTGAACTATAACACTGAACTCATATTTTGGGAGCAAAGAGAGAATAACCGTGAGCCATTTGACTTCAATTTCTGATTCCCCATTGCATTGACCAGGGTATTATCAACCAAGGTGGTGGAAGAAGTGATCGAGGTCGAAAGGAGGCTAGGAGATAGGTGGACCTCTAAGAGAGAGAGAAATCCTACCCAATGGGGAATAGAGGCTCCAAACTACTGGGAGAACAAAGTCTATGAAGTGCCTAAAACAATGAAGGGCTATGAGTGTCCTGAAGTAGAGGAGGTGCATCTAGGAAGGTAACACTGATGCCTAGATGTATTTTGCAACACCCTGCCCTTCAAAAGAAATAACCCTACCTTCATGCCACATCTGAGAAGGGTAGAAGTAGATTATAATCCTGACATCCACAGTCGATATGACTTCCCAAAAATATACAATGTCAATGCCACCAAGCCTCAGGAAGCCCTCACTTTCACACTGCAAGATCTATACGACTCCATAGTCCACTTCCTTAATGATTTTACTTCATGCCTAGACCCAGCCTTCCTGAAGAGCCTATATCACAAGAGTATTGCTACCGCCACTCTTTTTTAATCCAAATGGCATAGACAGTTGTACTATGACTAGGTTAATGATGCAGGCTACCCTCCTCCCCTCTTTTTTCTTAGCTCTCTTAGAAGATATGAATGATAGCCACTTCACTTGTTGTAATTATCCATTTCTTTCCACTACTCCTCCCCAGGTGTGAATGAACCTCAAAGGATCCATGCAAAGTTGGAGATTCCTTAACAAATCTCTTAAGCCCCCAACTCCTCCCTCTCATGACTCTGATGACGAAGTTTAGATTTTTTTCTATTAAAAAAATAGAAAAAATAAAAAAAAGAGAAAAGACAAAGAAAAGAGAGAGAAAAGGAAAAAGAAAAGAGAATACAAAGAAAAGAGAGAGAAAAGGAAAAAGAAAAGAAAAGAGAAAGAATAAGAGATCACGAGAAGAAACTCACAGGAGAAAGCAATTGAATCATCTCACTACATGTAGGCCACAATCATAGCACCTAGGGGTCCTCAAGTTAGGTGCATCCGGTGGCTTCGGTTGACCAGCTCCGTCCTAACCCCCTAGCCTATTTTGATTCCCCACATCACTCTTAGGGAATATCAAGGGCAGGACATACTTAGGGAGGTTACCCTCGCCTATGGTTAGACCTGTCTCCCTAAGACATACTCACCACACCCCCTTAGGTAAGAACTGGGTCCTCAAGTGTAGGAGAATACCCAAGCTGACCCAACTCCCAGTTCCACTAGCATGAGCACAATGCACCACACAGTAAGGTGGACACCCGTCCCAGGCAGTGCAGTTTCTTTTCTTTACAGGTAATTACAAAAAATACAAGCCACCAACTTCGAAGGCCCCACTAGCATTGACTCACAAAATTGCCTTTTGAATCACCGAATCCTCATCATCAACTCTCAGACTCGCAAGTGCCATGGATGTTACAGACATGTTACGAACATGGACCATGCAGCCAAAAAGAATTAGAGGAAGATCAAGAAAGCCCAAGGCAAAAAAGGAATGGAGAACCTCATTTTTCCTAGGTGAGAAAAGTGGAGGAGAAGGCAAGCTCAAAAAAAACATGGAAGAGCACTGAAGATTCTAGCAAGGTGCTTAGAAGGGACGAAGGAGAGCACCGAATATTCTAGCAAGGTGCTTTAGAAGAATGAAGAAGAGCACCGAATATTCTAGCAAGGTGCTCAGAAAGAACGTGGGAGCATCGAAGATTCTAGCAAGGTGCTCCAAACGTCCTAGCAAGGAAAGCGTAGGTTGCAATGTAATTCATTTTATAAGAGTGCCAGGCTCCCTCCTATACAAATTGTAAAGTCTAAATGGACATAGGTGAAGGGATAAGAAACTAGAAGGGAATAGCGAAAGAGCACCTTGGCAAGATGCCCGTTCATATAAAAAAGGGAATGGGTGCCCAAGGGATTTAGGGCTTGTATATAAACTAAAAAGTGAATGAGAAGCTCATTCTTTGGTGTATGGCAAAAGTGGCTTCTTCTTCTCTTATTCTCTCTTTCTTTCTTTTTTGTGTATGCTTGAGAGAGGGAGTGTGAGAGGGTAAGGGAGTGTGTGTGTGAGGGCACAGGATCTTGGAGAAAAAGCTCTCTATCATCTCCTCTTTTATTCTTCTCATCTCTTCTCTTCTCTTGTCTCGCAGGTGGCTATGGAGGATGGAGCTTGGAGGTGGAGGCTTGAGGTTGGTTGAGCTCGCATCTCAAATTGTGGAGCTATTAGTTTGCTCATGGGAGGAGGCTACTCATTCGAGCATCAAGGTAAGCTCACTACACCCCCGTAGGAAGGTGCATCAGCTAAGTCAAAGATAGCCATTTGTGCTCGGTTGAAATGCTTGAAGCAATAAGCAGTCTGTGGGTATTAGAGGATGAGCATAAGCTCCCACTACAATTAATTTTAGCATTTACACATTTACATATCTAGTATATTTATACCATATTTCAATATCTACAACCACTCCTTTTCCTTTAGTATACTTAACAGGATTCATAGCAAGAATTTGAACATCTAAAGTGAACATGTGACCAATTCTACTTCCTTTTGTGACCAATCTGTATTTATCATTGAAATCTTCTACGAAACAACCTTTTGCATTAAATCGAAACTGCAGCCCCTTGCTCTACCATTTTGCCAACAAATACTAACTTATTTGTGATTGATATCACATGTAATACATCTAACAGACTCTTTATTTGGCCATCATGCAAAGACAAGAGAGCCTTTCCAATGTGTAAAATTGGATAGCATGAATCATTACTCCTCAGCACATGACCTAGATTTTGTAAATCATGCATCTCTCCAAACCATTCAACATGATTGGTCTTATGATGATTAGATGCACCTAAATCAACATACCATACATCATCATGTATCTCCTTTTCTGTAACAACATTCATCATATGCTCCATAACAAACAGATACATATTTTTGTCTTCATTCTGTCATAAAGATGATGCATAGTTTCCTTGTTGCAATTTACCACGGCAGATATCATCCTTCTTAGTATAACAATGGGTTGTAATGTGACCTATTTTGCCACAATAATGACAAATAATACTAGCATTGCTAGAATCTCTATTCTACCATTCATCTCTTCCTCTAGAGCTCCTCCTGTCTCTAAAGTTTTCACAGCTTCCTAAAACTTGCATTTCACTAAATTATTGATTTTTCCTATTTTATTGGTAATTATCAGCACATCCCATACCACGGCCTCTTGAAGAGAATGCCCCCTTGCTGAACTTGAGTAAAATGCTTAATATCGTTCGCCACTTCTTTCATATGATTCACCCTACATACTGATCTCTTCGATAATTATGAGAGAAACCAACTCATCAAAATCTTGAAATGGCTTCTGTACAGATACATCATCACTACCAAAGCATCTACAATGCTTCTCACCTTCAAAACATAGTATGATAGAAATTTTTCCTTTCATCAAGGTATTCAATTCTTTCTTAAGTTGAATGTTCCGTACCCTTGTATTTACTAAAAAAATATTCTCAAAATGTGCTCAAGCTATATATGAAATTTCTATATTTTTAATATGCACCAACATAGTATTATCAATGACTACAAATAGCCAATGCATCACCTTTTTATTCCATTATTTCCACACATTTAATTCATCTATAGTCACATGGTTACTAAGCTCTAGCTCCTTTTTTTCACTTGATAAACTCGTAAATGCCTTTTCTAATAAGAAAGTTTATCATATGAAACTTCCATGATGGATAAAGATTCTTGTCCAGCTTGATACAAAACAGCAAGTCAACCTTCTGTAACCTTTCACAATAAGTGCACACAATACATAAAGCAGTCTTTTTCACTAACTACTCAACAATGCATGTAATCTACAACATGTTTGTAGATAAAACTTGTGTTTGCTTCTTGGCAAACACCTCAAGACTTACAAATTCAAAATCTGTAACCTATACATCCACTTTCTATCAACACAATTGAAATCATGGTATATTGTGGTATATCTAAATCTCACAGTAATCTTAGATTTTTGCTTTGCCCTACTTTCAATGCCTCCATAGACACTATCCAAGAGAAATAGTGGAAGAATTTGAGAGCTTCTTACACGTTACTTGCTTGCTCAAATCCTTGCTTCTTCTCCTCCACTTTAGCCTTCAAAACCAACCTCTCTCAATGGTGTTGCTCTGATACCATGTCAAGAATCACATGGTGGGGGGACTTACTTGAGCTATTGCAACAAACACACACCATACACACAAGAGAAAACTCACTCAAGAACACAAGAAAATAGATGGGGGCCAAAATGTTTTCTTGTTGGTTTCTTTGTCTTCTCTCACATGTAATACAATGTACACGAAGTATAGGTAAGGTACAACATGAAGGAAAGTCGCCTACTAAGTCAAACAGTGCATAACTAACTATACTAATCGATCGGCACTATAACTATGCCAGTTGTAGATAGGTACAATAGAATAAATATATTAAGTGATAAGTTAGTTTCCATGTGAGGATCATAATGACCACCAATGTGCTAAGTATAACATGCAAACCTATCTAGCCAAGCGGTCCATCATCAATCTCTACACATATTAAGCTTGCTATCTCAATAGGATATAGATACACAGAAGAAAACATTACATGAAATCTTTGACATGAAGGACTTAGAGAATACTGGTCACATTCTTAACATGTGCATTATGTGGGATAGAGACAAAAGGATACTCTACATTGGAAAGGTATTGGAGCGTTTCAATGTGGAGGGGGCGAAGGCTATAGTGTTCCATTATCTCCATATTTAAAAGTTAGCTAAGAGGACAACCATAAGCTAGATGAAAAAAATGCTCAAATGTCCAAAGTTCCTTATGCATCCATAATTGATAGTTTGATGTACGTCATGGTTACTATACGTTCAGACATTGCCTATGTAGTGGAAGTACCCTATGGTTGCTACACGTTCAGACATTCCCTATGTAGCTTGATGTATGCCATGGTTGCTACACGTTCAGACATTGTCGATGTATATGAAAAACCCTAGCAAGAAGCATTGGGATCCAGTGAAGAATATTACGAGATACTTGAATGGTATTAGAGGTATGTGCATATGCTTTGAAAGAAAGGATGTATCTATTCTTGGATATGTAGATGCTAGTTTTGTAGGGAGTGTAGACTCTAGGAGATCTACTACAAGTTTGCCTTTACTTTCACCAGTGGTGGAGTATCTTGGGTCTCTCAATTGTAGCCATATAAGGCCTTATCCACCATGATTGAGGCTGAGTATACTGCAACTCAGTGAGGCCTATAATAAGAAAGATATGTGACTTACTCATCTAGCGGGAGACTTGCACATTGTAGGAAAGGTATCTACATTGCATTGTGATAGTTGAAGTGCCATTTAGTTGGCATGAAATCATACCTTTCATACAAAGACAAAGCACACTGAGATGAAGTATTACTATATTAAGAAGTTTCTTGAGGATAAATGCATTGAGCATATAAAGGTCCATATGGATGATAACCATGTATATTTTCTCATGAAAAGTTTACCTTTTGAGCACTTTTTACATTGTAGAGTACTAATGTCCATGGATAGTATGTTCACTTTCTTCATGTACTCCCATAAAGGTGCATTGGCTTTTAAGTGGAAGGTAGTGTAAAGGCCAAATGGCCAATAGCAAGGCAAGCACCCCTTGTATAAAGTACATGTTATACAGACATATATAAGTGAAGATAACAAAGAATAAGGGCACCACTCATTAGATCTACTACAAAACTCTCTTGTGTTTGCAGAGTGCTAATGGCCATTGGATAGTATCTTCACTTTCTTCATATACTTTCATAAAGGTGCATTGGCTTTTATGTGGGAGGTGGTTGGGGTAAAGACCAATGGCCAACAACAAGGTGGGCACCCCTTGTATCAATATACATTGTTCAATCATATATGAGTGAAGATAACAGAGAATCTCCATCCCCTTCCACTCCATAGCTTCTACCTCACGTCCCGCCATTGCTTCCCTCTCTAAGAGACCAATCCAAGTCTAGGAGGTAGCTATATCTATCTATCAATCTTGTGGAACCCCATCTATCAGGGCCTCAATCATAGCTCTCTCTCCCCTAATACCATGATGTCTTTGCCTTTGAGTCTCTTGTGATAACTCTTGAAATCTAAACCAATCCCCCATTGACAAAGTGACTTGTGTAGAGAATCTCTCCCATGACAAGTATATTTGTTGTCCAATAGTGCAGCTTGACTATGGTCTCAAATAATGAGTGAAAAGAACAAAATGCCTCATTTTCTCTTTGATAATAGTCAAAGGAGATAATGAGGCCCTGAAGGTACAAATCTCCATGCTCTTATAATAGTAGCCACAAATTTTTCCTCAAAGCTTCTCCCTAAATCTCTAGTTCTAATCTCTTGAGAGATCCTAGGTTTCCATGGTTTTCCATGCATTGGCATCATCTCCATGCTCTTATAATAGTAGCCACAAATTTTTCCTCTCCCTAAATCTCTAGTTCTAATCTCCTGAGAGATCCTAGGTTTCCATGGTTTTCCATGCATTGGCATCATATTAGATAGCCTCCCTATCAAGAGTTTCTTTTAGGGTTTCTTACCTAGAGGTAGACCCCCTAACAATGAGCTCAACCAATGAGGCTTTACTCTAACTATGTACATCTATGATTCCTAATCATCCTCTAGATATAGGCTTTATGTTGATATTCCAAGCCACCTTCACTCTGACCTGGCTCCCATCTCCTTCCAACAAATATAGTTCTTCCTAGTTAGGTGCTTTACTTGGCCGATGCATGACCTAGAAATTCCTAGCAAGAGTGATGTACCACATGGTCACCACCAGAAGAAATTGATTGGTGACCACTACTCTCCATGCTAATGAAGTCTCACTAAGCTCTAATATGGAAGCTTCTATTTGATGCTCATAAGGAGATGTGTCAAGTATTGCTCTAAGGTAATGTCAATCCCTATCCCAAATATTTCACAATGGTCTTGCAGGGAACCAATATGAAATCCTCATGTGGTCATCACTTTGGTGGTCTAATGTTTCATACCCAAAATCCTTAGGATTTGTGCCAAAGCGGTCCTACAAGGAACCCACATGGCATCCTCATGTGATCATCACTTCTACGGTGTCGTGGTGCATACCCAAAATCCATAGGATTTGGTGCCAATTAATTAGGGCTCTTGATGCTTTGCAAAATGTCTCCATGGCCATTATAAAGGCTCTAAAGTTACCCTCATCCCCATCTAGGTAGATTGTTGTATCATCACAAAGTCCACATCAAGAAGCTCCTCAAACTTGAGGACAAATAGGTTAACGCCTTTGATACTTGTAGATCTATCTCTCATAATGTAGCTAATGGCCTCATCTACAAATAAAAACAAGAAAGAAGCTATCAAACATCCTCGCCTAACTGATCTCTAAATGTTGCATCTATCTCCGCCCCACCAATCATGACCTAGCTATATGCTAAAAAATAGAGAGCTATTACCCCCCTATCCCATAGCTTTGAAAATCCCATCCTCAACATTATGCCCATCTGGAACTCCCAATCCACACAATCATATGCCCTCTCAAGAGTTGAGAAGGAGAAAATAAAGGTCTTATGTCCTAGATCTAGCCAAAGTTGTGGTCTCCCAAAAGGTAAAAATGGTGTCCAAGACGATGCGCTCTCAGACAAATCATATCTGAGTGGGGTGTGTATAATGTCTAACATCAATGGTGCTAGTCTGAGATTAATCGTCTTTAGGAGGATCTTGTAGGGAATTCCGCAAGATGATTGGTCTCCATCATGTGATCTCTAATTTTCCTTCACTTCCTTCAGGAATGACCCTCAAAAAGTCTCTTCGGCACAGCCCTTGATGCCATAATCTTTGAAAAGGCTAAGTGAAGGCATGCACTAATAAGATCCCAGTACCTCACAAAGAAAAACTTAAACAATCAATCTTCCCCTAAACACTTGTCAAGAATAAGTGTGTCCAAAGGAAGATACTCCAACTCCTCCTCTATAAAATGGGTCATTAGATGTCTACTCATCTCGTCTATAGCCAATCTCTCACACACACACACACACACACACACACACACACACACACACACACACACACACACACACACACACACACACACACACACACACACACACACACACACACACACACACACACACACACACACACACACACACACACACACACACACACACACACACACACACACACACACACACACACACACACACACACACACACACACACACACACACACACACACACACACACACACACACACACACACACACACACACACACACACACACACACACACACACACACACACACACACACACACACACACACACACACACACACACACACACACACCTAGTGGGCGGATCCTAGTAAAGGTGTGTAGTACTCTGTGGCCACTTGTCTTGCCTTCAAAGGGCCCTCAATAGACCCATTAGCTCTTCTGAGTCTTCAAACACACTATCCAAAGTGTTTAGGCTCTATGGTGTGAACAAAATATCTAAATTAAGAGTCACCAAATTGATTCTAGAAAGAAGCTATCACATGGAATATGTACTCTGATCTAGCTTCCTTCATGGCATCAATCTCTGCTCTGATAGTGTTCATGCTCTCAACTATCCAATTGCATCTTGGCTGTCTCTCCTCCTCTCTCTTTAAGGTAGCCAATGATGCTCTAACAGATATTTCATTATCTAGAAGGCTCTATCTCCTCTCCTTGTGGCCTCCTCTTTGAAGAAGAAACTAATTTATTGTCAACTCTCATTCAAGTCACTAGTTTCCTTCCAATTGAGAAGGATCTAGATCTCCAAATCTATGCAACTATCTCCCTAGGATCATCCTCATAGACAAGTTCTCTAGAATATTAACATTAAATTGGAGCCCCCCCTAATTTCTTGAATAGAAGTATCTAAATCAATGAGTGGTCTGAGAGGGTCATGCTAGGTATGATGCCTATAAGGCCAACTCTATGGCAAGCTAAATCATTCACAAAAAATTGATCAATCTTAGAGAAATTCCTAGTGGATCCTATTTCCCTCTGTCTCCTTGAGAAATGGAGTGAACTTGAGGACCTACCAAACTTTGTTGTGAATGAGGGGTCATGGCCTCTGATCTAGAATTAGAAATTCTCCCAAGTAGCATGCTCTCCTCTTCTAATGATTTTTGTGCATCTACCTCTCCTATTCTCAAGAACCTCTACCATATTAAAGTCGCCTCCTCAATCTAGTGATCAACCTATGGTAGAGACTCTAACTAAGGGAAGTACAAAACATTCTCATATCTCACTGGCCATTTAGGGAATAAATCACCAATAGACTAATGAGTACCTCCTCCACTCTCACTAAGACCCATATGTCTCTCCCTAGAATCACGATACCCTAGCCTTGTATCAACTAAGTCCACTACTTCCCAATGCATACGCATATTCTACATTGTATCTTAGTGGCACGTAAAACTACTACCCAATAGTAAGTGTAACTCTGGTGGCCTAGCAGTAACTTTCCATAGCATCGGGATATCTTATATACCAAAAGATGGTGCTCTTATAGCATGAGAAAACCAATCAACCCTTCTACTAGAGCTCCGTGCAAAAATCAATCAATCCTCTTATTAGAGCTCTATGCAAATCCTATGTCACCCCAGCTCTAGCCTTACCTAAAATATCATCTCCGAAGCCTCGTACATTCCATGACAGTATCCTCATAAAGTATATCTCAATATTTTGAATTGGCATGGCTCTATAGCCCATACCTACCTTTGTTGCCTCCCACCATACACCTTATCATGTGTCTTCTCCATTATCTTTGTTCCAAGGTGTCATAAGGGAAAGTCCTCAGAGTAAAAATTTGAGTCCTCTACCTCTTGCTCACTCTCTTGGGCCATCATAGCTTTCCCTACTTGCTGAGTGTCAAATACTTGAGATAGGCTAAGCTCTGGAAACTTAACCTGATGAGTTAGTAGTTTGGGAGGCTATGGCATATATGTAACTTGCTACATCTCTTGAGACGCTACCGATGTCAATACATCTATGGATTGTATCGTATCAATCTACAGTGCTGCCATAGTCAGGGGCTGTGGAATCTTTAGTTCTTGGGCATCCAAGGGAGGGTCTTGGGGAGATGTGGAAGGTTGTAGTGGCTCCACATGGGCTATCAAGATAAGGTTCCTAATCACCCTCCACCATCCCTCATTTTGCCTCTGGCTTTGGGCTATCCTGCATGTCTTTCATTGATGTGCTCTCTCCATTGTTGTTGATGTTGTCTCCTCTACGTAGCCTTGCATCATCTCTAATTCTTTGCATGACTTCTTTGCATCTCGGATCTACCAACTTTCTCATCCCTAAAGGAGGTTTAGCATCGGTGTGTCCTAGGGCATTCTACTGCAAGATATCCAATCATCTTGGAAGAGAAGCACCGATGACCAAGGAGGCTTGTATAAGAAATGGGTTGAATGCAAAAGCCCCCATGAGAATGGAGGTAATCCTAATAGTTTGAGGGAAGTGCAAAGACTCTGTGAATATTATCACTCAAACTGATGGTTATCTATGATGGCCTTTTGAGACTGCATCACAAAAGTCCTATCACTTTTTATGATGTGGCAAAATCACTGCCAATCTCAAAAAGGTATGGAGTGAAGTACCAATCAAGGCCGAGAAAAAAGATGGTGATGGGAGTGCCATCTCCAACCAAAGAGTAGTCCCAATCCCGATCCATCTATTAAGGTATGCCACTAAGGTCCTAACATCAAGTGGGTTGGTAGCAACAAGCGCTACCTCCATCTACTCTTAGAATTAGAGTCTGAAACACCCCTTTACATGGGCACTACTAGCATGATCCTGGCAAACGTGCCACTAAGAGCTTACTAGATGGAGTCCTTAAGACTATGGAAAAGCGAGCAATCTCCAACCATTCTACAAACCAAAGATGATGCTTCTAGGACCATCATTTTTTCCTTAAGTACCAACTCTATATCATGAGCACTGGATCCCAAGAGATGATAGGCTAGCTCCATGTGTCTGACACAGGGACTTCCAATTTATTAGAATTAGGTTCTCTTATTGCTTTGCCTATTGGGATTGTGCAGGGTAAGGGGAGATGAAATATGACCCTACATACGTAGCACAAATGTCTCTTAGAGTGATTGTGTTAGTGTGCAAAACTCTCCTAGCCCTAGACTACTACATCATCCTCTTGTAGACAAAACTACCACAAAAGAATAAATGCATATTGCCAATCACCTAGACCTTGGCAACTTTCTAGTGGCTGTATATCACATATTGTACGATCAAATCATCAAAATTAGAGGTGTATGTAGACCTTCAATATAATCCTAATTTTTATCAATGATTTCTTTCAAATCTTGATATTGTTGTATATAAATACACAACCCTTCTTATTGTACATAAAGAATCCCTAAAAATCTCATAATCTTGCATACCAAGATTGCGGTCAACATGACAAAGAGAGAGAAAAGTCATCTTTTGGATCATAAATTTTTTGTTATAATTTTTTAACTACATGCTAGGTGTACAATTTGATCTAGTGACTACAAACATCAAGAACAAGAGATAATTTTAGAAAAGAAAAACCTTGAGTACATCCATTGAAAAATGAATGAAGGGCCTCTTGGTTACTTCAAGCCATGGTCATAGCCAGAAGAGAGGCAAGGTCAATGCTACTCTCCATTTTCATCAACCAAATCACTTCGACCGCACTTATTTGAACAATGCAAGGGAAAGTCATTAAGATCCATCAAGTAAACCCAATCCTACAAGTCCTTCAAGCAAAGAGCAATTTAATAATATATCTCCTCCAAATTCAAGCTTCTTCAAGAAGAGTCACTCATCGCTTCTCCAATAAGCTCAAAGATCATCAACACACATCATAGTGAGCTTGGTTCTTCTTCAACAATAGCACCATCATTACAGGTTTTCAATTTGAATCATTGTCATCTTGGTCCTCTTAGCTTGACAACACTCATGTGTCAAGAATCGCGTGGTGGGGGGACTTGCTCGAGATGCTGCGCCGAACACACACAGAATGCACAAGGAGAAGCTCATTCAAGAGACAAGAAGAGAGATGTAGGCCAAAACGTTTTCTTGCTAGTTTTTTCTTCTTCTTCCGCACACTTTACAATGTACACAAAGTATAGATAAGATACAACATAAAGAAAAGTGGCCTTTTAAGTCAAACAATGCATAACCGACTACACTAGTCGACTGGCGCTATAACTATGCCAGCTGTAAATAGGTGTAACAACCTGAATATAATAAGTAATGAGTCAGTGGCCATGTGAGAGTCACAGTGACCCCCGACGTGCTAAGTGTAGATGTGTGGACCCATCTAACCAGGCAGTCCATCATTAATGTCCGCATGTGTTGAGCTTGTCATCTCAACACTCCCCCTCAAGCTCAACTGCATCTCTGCAACTCCAAGTAAGCTTCGAAACTTTTGAAGCTTCTTTGTACCCAATGCCTTCGTGAAGATGTCAGCTATCTGATCTTGTGTGCTGACATACACCAAGTCAATCTCACTTGCTAGTACCTTCTCTCTCACAAAGTGGTAGTGTACCTCAATATGTTTTGTCCTGGCATGGAACACAGGGTTCCTAGCCAACTGTATACCGCTCATGTTGTCACAATAAATGACAACTGGACCTTCCACCTGTACATCTAAATCAGCCAATAACTTTTGCAGCCATACTACCTCACGTGCTGCAACATTAGCACCTCTATACTTAGCCTCTGTACTCGACAAAGCAACTGTAGATTGCTTTTTGCTGCTCCAAGTAATTGCTACACTACCAAGAGAGAACATGTATCCACTGGTAGATCTTCTATCAAACATACTACTAGCCCAATCTGCATCTGTGTATCCAAACACATGTACATTTGTACCTACCTCATAGAAAAGTCCATAATGTAATGTGGACTTCACATATCTCAATATGCATCTGACTACATCCAAATGTGGCTTTCTAGGTACTTGCATAAACTAACTCACAAGACCAATAGCGTAGCTCAAGTCTGGCCTTGTAATGGTCATGTAGATCAAACTCCCCACTATCCTCCTTAACATAGTAGGGTCTTCTATCTCATCCCCAACATCAGCACTCAACTTTACATTCTGCTCCAACGGGACTGAAAGTGGTTTGCATGCTGTCATACCATACTTGGACAACATATCCAAGCCATACTATCTTTCGAACAGCCATATATCATCATCACATCTGATCACCTCAATGCCAAGGAAGTACCTTAGCTCACCTAAATCCTTCATCTCAAACTTCTTCTTCAAAAAGTCCTTGACTCCAGCAATCCCACTATCACTATCACCTGTAATAATCAAGTCATCCACATAGATGACTATAATGACCAAACCTGCATCTCCCTTTCTCACATAAAGTGAGTGATCAGCATCAGAAACATAAAAGCCAATCTTGACAAGATACTCTCTGATCTTGTCAGACCATGCTCTAGGTGCTTGCTTGAGCCCATAGAGCGCCTTCTTCAACCTGTACACATACATGGGATACTCTAAATCTTCATAACCTGCTGGCTGATCCATATACACTTCTTCCTACAAATCACCATGCAAGAAGGCATTCTTCACATCCATTTGCTGCAACCTCCAACCTTTGGCTACTGCCAAAGCAATCACACATCTGACAGTTGCCATCCTAGCAACTTGACTAAAGGTTTCTTCATAATCTATGCCATATGTCTGGGCATAGTCTTTTGCAACCAACCTAGCTTTGTACCTACTAATAGGACTATCTGCATTGTGCTTAATCTTATAAACCCACTTACATCCAATAGCTTTCTTGCCCTTCGGCAATGATACTAGATCCCAAGTCTTATTGGCCTCTAATGCAGCCATCTCCTCATCCATTACTGCATCCCAATGAGCATGACCAACAGCCTCCTCAAAACATGTGGGCTCAACATCCTCAATCACTTTCACCATATAAGCATAATGGTGAGATGCATAACCTTCAAAATCGAATCTGTTAACAGGGTATCTCACCCTGCTAGACCTGCGTACCACTGGATCACTCACTGGAGTCTTTGCATTGACGCGTGCTCTCTGCACACCTGGAGTCCTCACTGAAGGAATGCCAAGCTCATCATCCAAGCTCTCTGAGCCACTGGAGTCTCCATCAAGAACTGCATCAATGCCATCTGACACTTTATTCTTTCCTTTGTCTTTACCTGTAGTGCTACTAGATGCACCTAAAGATGTAGAGCTACTCCTTAGTCTCCCAAACCAAGGACTACCAGATGATGTCTCTAGTCCACTAAGAGTCCGTGATTCTTTCTTTTCAGCCTGCACATGAGTGTCATGATCATCATCATCATCCAATGCATCACCACTAGATGCATATCAACTGCTCATTTCATCAAAGATGACATCCCTGCTCACTCTGAACTTACATGTGACAGGGTTACAACAACAATACCCTTTCTGCTCTAAAGAGTATCCAATAAAAACATATTTTTCTGCCTTTGGATCGAGCTTCTTCCGTAGCTCATCTGGCACATGAACGTATGCAACACAGCCAAATACCTTCAAGTGCAATACATCAGGCTTCTTGCCAATAAAGCATTCTTCAGGAGTCATACCATGAACTGCAGTTGTGGGAGTTCTGTTCATAATATAAACAGCAGTATGAACAGACTCAGACAAAAAATGCTTAGGCATATTCTTTTCAGCCATCAAGGCGCGTGCAACTTCTACAATATGCCTGTTTTTCCTTTCTGCAACCCCATTTTGTTGTGGGGTATACCTGCATGTGAACTGTCTCTTTATCCCGTGAGACCTCAGAAAATCACTGAACTCATTCAAGAGGTATTCTCCCCCTCCATTTGACCTCAAGCACTTTACTTTCAAGCATGTTTCTCTTTCAATTGCAACCTTAAAAGTTCTAAAGTGCTCAAACACTTCACTCTTTTCCTTCATAAAATATATCCCCAGCTTTCTAGAACAATCATCAATGAATGTGACAAAGTATGAGCTGTCTCCAAGAGATACATTTTGTATAGGCCCCCAAATATCTGTATGCACAACATCAAGGATATTTCTGCTTACATCTCTGTCATGGGAAAAGGGTTGTCTTGCCTGCTTACCAAACTGACATGCTTCGCATACCTTATGAAATTCTGCAATTCTAAATGTAGGCAAACCTGTAAACCAACCCTTTGGACTGCATTAATTTCAGCCTTTGTACATTTGCATGTCCAATGCGTTTGTGCCAAATTTCAATATCTGCAACAACATCTTTTCCTTTAGCATACATAGCAGCATTCATAGTAGCAATTCGAGCATCCAGAGTAAACATATGTCCAACTCTACTTCCCTTTGCAACCAACCTACACTTGTCATTGAAGTCTTCTACAAAGTAGCCCTTTGCATTAAATCTGACTTGTAGCCCTTGCTCTACCATTTGACCGATTGACACCAAGTTCTTTGTAATAGATGGCACATGTAATACATCTGAGAGACTCTTTATCTTACCATCATGCAAGGACAAGGGAACTTTTCCAATGTGTAAAATTGGGTGGCATGAATCATCACCCGTCTGCACATAACCTGTATTTTGCAAATCCTGCATCTCTCCAAACCATTCTGCATGGCTGGTCATATGATTGGATGCACCTGAATCAACATACCAAACATCATCATGTGTTCTCTTTCCTGTAATAGCATTCAGCATATGCCGCATAACAAATAGACGTTCATTTTTGTCTTCATTTTGTCGTGAAGACGATGCATAGTTTCCTTGCTACAATTTACCACTGCGAATATAATCTTTCTTAGCATAACATTGGGCTACAATATGACCTGTTTTGCCATAGTAGTGACACACAATACCAGAGTTATTAGAACCTCTGTTCTGCCATCCACCTCTTCCTCTAAAGCTCCCCCTACCTCTAAAGTTATCACGACCTCCTGAAACCTGCATATCGCCAAATTGTTGATTCAATCTATTTTGCTGGTTGTCACTACCACGTCCTGTACCACGGCCTCTTCAAGAGGATCTACCACGTCCCCTTCCTGAACTCGAGTAAAATGCTTGGACCTGTTCACCATTTCTTTCAGACGAATCACCCTGCATATTGATCTCTTCAGTAATCATGAGAGAGATCAGCTCATCAAAATCTGAAAATGGCTTCCGTACATATACTGAAGTAACAAATGATTTCCATGTTTTCTCATTGTTAAGGCCACTCAAAGTGGATGAAACCAAATCATCATCATCCGGCATTGCATCAATCGCTGCTAAAGCATCTGCAATGCTCCTCACCTTCAACGCATACTCATTGACAGACATTTTTCCTTTCTTCAAGGCATTCAACTCTTACTTGAGTTGAATCTTTCGTGCCTTTGTGTTTACTGAAAACGTACTCTCAAAAATTGTCCAAGCTGCATGTGAAGTTTCTGCATTCTTGATATGTCCCAGCATAGTATTATCAATTATTGCACATAGCCAGTACATCACCTTTTTGTCTTTCGCATTCCACTCTTTCCATGCTTTTAACTCATCTGCAGTCAGAGGGATACCCAGCTCTGGCTCCTTTTCTTCACCTGAGACAAACTCATAAAGGCCTTTCCAATGAGGAAGTTCGTCACACGGAACTTCCATGAAGGGTAGTTGTTCTTGTCGAGCTTCTCAATAATGGGATTTCCACTGTTCTCTGCCATTATCACAAACAAGGATATAGCACAGCAAGCTAGTCTTCTGCAATCTTCCACAACACGTACACAATAATACACCAAGCAACCTTTTCATTGATTGCTCAATAGTACATGTAATCTGCAACCTGTTTACAGATAAACCTTATGTTTGCTTCTTGCAAACACCTCAAAAATTATAGATTCGCAATCTGTAACTTGTGTACCCACTTTTGGTCAATACAGCCCAAATCACAGTATACCCTGAAACTATTGCCCGCAACCTTGCGGCTCTAAAACGGGGCCTGAAACGGCCTCATATGCCCAAAATAACTGTGGATAAGCCCTAAAGAGCTTTACTGCAGAATATACAACGCTCTGCTCGCACACCAAATCTCACAGCAATCTGAGATTTTTTGCTCGACCCTGCTTCCGGTGCCTCCACAGGCATATCCAAGAGAGAGAGTGGAAGGATGGGAGAGCTTCTTACCCGTGGCTTACTTGCTCGAACCTTGTGTTGAGATATCGAGCTCCACTCGTGATATGCCAGGGTGACCATTGTGCATTTATGTCACCGACTTGTTAGCTCTGCAGATGCGGTTGGTACACCACCCATGAATAATAGCTAGATGACAGCTATCCTTATCTACTCTAGTTCGTGGCTCAGTTAGTATGCCACCTTAGTTAGTTGAGTTTGGTTTAAGACCCATATATAGGGTTCTTCTATTTCTTTGTACTAGAGTTCTTTTTGGCTTACACAACTAAGAAGAGGAAAACTGTTTTCAACCTCCACCTTTGTGCGTATTCCCCCATTGTGTAAGTGAGAAAGCTACAAGTGAGACTCCTTCCTTCTCTCCCACAATCTTGACATGGTATCAGAGCCTGATTCGTGGTAAGGAGCTCAAGAAAGCAAACCAAGTTCGCGGTGTTCTGGTAAGAGGACCAGTATTGCTTTCATTTTTTGAGTTTGGGAGCAAGTCTCTGCAGGTAGCACAGCCGAAAAGTGTAAGAGTGCATTGTCTCACAAATGCAGGCATTTAAAGGATGGCATAAGAGAGCCAGGAAAGTTATGTACTGGCTGTCTATTAGCATTTCAGACTCTATGATTGTGCATATTCAGGATGCAAGTATGCCAAAGGAGGCATGGGATACTTTGTTAAAAATGTATAGCACAAATACGCAAGCCAGAAAAATACAGCTCAAGCAAGAGTTGCATAATGTGTAAAGAGAAAGTATAAGCATCAATGACTACCACATGAAGGTGAAGAAGATTGCAGATGCACTTGCTTCCATTGGGTCACCAGTGGAAGATGATGATTTAGTTTCTGTGACCTTGAATGGTCTAGGTAAGGGTTACGCACAGTTCCGAACATTGATTTTCGTCCGTGAAAGATTTTCTGATTTTGAGGAGTTGATTGCTCTTCTAATTTCCGAGGAGCAGAGAAATGGTGGTGCATCTTCTTCAGGAGGAACTTCAAAAGAAGCTGTCTTCTACTCAAATGCTGGAAGAGGTAGAGGCAGAGGTAGAGGAGGCCGATTTGGAGGCCGTGGTAGAAATCAGAATATGCAGCAAACTCAAGAAAACCAGTCCTATGGAGGAGGACGTGGTAACTCTAGAGGCAGGGGGAGCCAAAGAGATCGTGGTGGATGGCAAAAAGGCCAAAATGCAAACAGCAATGTTGAATGCTACTACTGTGGTAAAATGGGTCATATGGCTAAAGACTGCTATAAAAAGTAGAATGACATCATGAATGGAAAATTGCAACAAGAGAATTATGCATCTTCTAGTAGACAGGGTGATGACAGAAATGAGCATTTGTTTATGGTGCAGCACATGACCAATTCTGTGACAAGTGCAGAAGAAAGCAACGATGTGTGGTATATTGACTCAGGTGCATCAAACCACATGGCAGGTCATGCAGAATGGATGCGGGATGCAAGGAAAATGGAAAAACCAGGATTTGTGGAGACTGGTGATGATACTGCACATCCTATTGTGCAGATTGGAAAAATTCCTTTGTCTATACAGGATGGGAAAAAGAAATACCTGTCGGACGTATTTCATATCCCGAATATCACTAAGAACCTGGTTTTTGTTGGTCAAATGGTTGAGCAGGGCTTGCAGGTCAGATTTAGTTCTCATGGATGCTTTGTTGAGGATATAAAAAATAAAGGTCGCTTGATAGCAAAAGGAAAGAAGAAGGGCAGAATGTTTACGTTGGATGCAGACATGCCTGAATTGAGTGCAGCAATGTTTGCACATGGGACCGATGTAGTTGCAGATATTGATATCTGGCATAAACACATTGGTCATGTTAATGTACATCGACTTAAATCAATGCAAGCCCAAAATATTATTGCAGGATTGCCTAAATTCAAGGTTGCAGAAATGCATAAGGTATGTGAAGCCTGTCAATTTGGAAAACAGGCAAGGAAACCATTTCCTAGACATGTTCAAGAGAGTAAGAAGCCATTGGAATTAATCCACTCTGATGTGTGGACTACTAAAGCTCCATCTATTGGAGGCTATCATTATTTTGTCACTTTTATTGATGACTATAGCAAAAAATTTTGGGTGTATTTTATGAAAAAGAAAAGTGAAGTTTTTGGGCATTTCAAAAGTCTTAAAGCTATGGTTGAAAAAGAAACAGGCCTGCAAGAAAATGCCTAAGGTCAGATGGAGGGGGAGAATACCTCTCAAATGAGTTTGCAAGGTTCTTGCAGGAGCATGGCATAAAGCAGCAATATTCATATAGTCATATCCCACAGCAAAATGGAATTGCAGAAAGAAAAAATATGCATATTGGAGAGGTATCTCGTGCCATGCTCAATGAAAAAGACCTGCTAGATTTTTACTGGACTGAGGCAGTTGCTACAGCAGTCTACATAATGAACAGGACTCCCACTGCAGCAATACATGGCATGACTCCAGAGGATAGGTATACTGGTAGGAAACCAGATATTTCTCATTTGAAATTTTTTTGTTGCATTGCCTATGTTCATGTACCAGATGAGTTGAGATCCAAGTTGGATCCAAAAGCTGAGAAGTGCATCTTTATTGGTTACTCTCTGCAGCAAAAAGGGTATAGATGCTATAACCCTTCTACTCGTAAGTTTATAGTGAGCAGAGATTTGTTTTTTATGAGATGAGTAGCTGGTATAAACCAGTAAATGTGATTGATAATATAGATGCACAAAATGGTAATGCTGCAGAGAATTCACAGCAGTAGTCACAAGATATTAGTGGAACTGGAGCATCCTCTAGCAGTGGTTCACATTCTTTGCCATGGACAGGCAGATTGAGATCAGGAGAATCTTTTCAAAGCAATGCAGATAGTGGTATGCAGGTATCATGAAAAGGAAAAGAGAAGGTGGATCAGCCCATGTTTGATGTGAATGCAGGTCACTCTTATGTGGATGGTGAATCCAGTGGCTCAGAACAGAGCATTGATGATGAGTTAGGTATTCCTTCTATTGTTACACCTGGAATAAGGAAGATCATGGATGTTTTGAGAGCATCTGGGAGTGAACCTACTTTGCGCAGGTCTACCAGAGCTAGGTATCCTGTGGATAGGCTGAAATATGATGGATTTACAGCCATTCACTATGCCTATATGGTCAAAGTGATACAGGAACCAAAACCCACTTCTTTTGAGCAAGGCATGGGAAAAGAAAAATGGGAGAAAGCCATGGATGAAGAAATGGATGCCTTGGAAGCAAATGCTACATGGGAATTGGTACCTTTGCCTAAAGATAAGAATGCAATTGGTTGTAAGTGGGTTTATAAGGTGAAACGCAATCCAGATGGTTCTGTGAATAGATACAAGGCAAGATTAGTAGTCAAGGGGTATGCACAAACATATGGCATTGATTATGAAGAAACATTCATTCCGATTGCAAGGATGGCAACCGTAAGACCAGTCATTGCTATGGCTGCATCAAAGGGATGGTCTTTACATCAGATGGATGTAAAGAATACCTTCTTGCATGGTGATTTGCAAGAAGAGGTCTATATGGAGCAGCCACCAGGTTATGTGCATGCTGTTCATCCTGAGTTTGTTTGCAGGTTGAGGAAAGCCTTGTATGGCTTGAAGCAAGCACCTAGAACATGGTCTGACAAGATAGGACAGTATCTTGTCACTATTGGCTTTCAAATTTTCAAGGCAGATTTCTCACTTTATGTGAGAAAAACAGAGAAAGATATTATGCTATTTGTCATTTATGTTAATTATTTGATTATGACAGGTGACAGTGATGAAGATATCCTTCATGTGAAAATGCTATTGAAGTAGAAGTTTGAGATAAAGGATTTGGGAGAGTTGCGTTATTTCTTGGGCATTGAGGTGATTAGATCACCAAGTGGGATACGGCTCTTGCAGAGGCAGTATGGATTGGACATGCTGTCCAAATATGGGATGACAGGCTGTAAGCCTATTTCAGTTCCTTTGGAGCAGAATGTGAAGCTGAGTGCAGATGCAGGTGAGCTTCTGGAAGACCCTACTATGTACAGACGCATAGTAGGAAGTTTGATTTATATGACTATTACCAGGCCAGATTTGAGCTATGCTGTTGGATTGGTAAGTCAGTTTATGCAGGCTCCAAGGAAACCGCATTTGGATGCGGCTAGACGCATACTCAGGTATGTGAAGTCCACATTGCAGTATGGACTACTTTATGAGACTAGGGTTCAGATACAGTTGCATGGATACACTGATGCTGATTGGACTGGTAGTATTTCTGATAGACGATCTACCAGTGGATATGTGTTCTCTTTTGGGAGTGCTGCAGTCACTTGGAGCAGTAAGAAACAACCTACAGTTGCCTTGTCGAGCACAGAGGCTGCGTACAGGGGCGCAGCAATGGCTGCATGTGAGGTAGCTTGGTTGCATAAGCTACTTTATGATATGCATCAGCCTACAGATGGGCCAGTTGTCATTTATTGTGACAACATGAGTAGTATACACTTGGCAAATAACCCAGTCTACCATGCTAAAACAAAGCACATTGAGGTGCATTATCACTATGTGCGGGAGAGAGTTTTACTAGGTCTTATTGATCTAGTTTATGTCAGGACAGAGGATCAGGTAGCTGACATATTTACGATGGCATTGGGCGCAGAGAAGCTGCGCAAGTTCAGAGACCTGCTTGGTGTGCAGGAATTGGGATTGAGCTCGAGGGAGAGTGTTGAGATATCGAGCTCCACTCGTGATATGCCAGGGTGACCGTTGTGCATTTATGTCACCGACTTGTTAGCTGCTGCAGATGCGGTTGGTACACCGCCTATGAATAATAGCTAGATGACAGCTATCCTTATCTACTCTAGTTCGTGGCTCATTTAGTATACTACCTTAGTTAGTTGAGTTTGGTTTGAGACCCATATATAGGGTTCTTCTATTTCTTTGTACTAGAGTTCTTTTTGGCTTACACAACTAAGAAGAGGAAAACTGTTTTCAGCCTCCACCTTTGTGTGTATTCCCCCATTGTGTAAGTGAGAAAGCTACAAGTGAGACTTCTTCCTTCTCTCCCACAATCTTGACACCTTGCTTCTTCTCCTTCACTTCAGCCTGCGAAATCAGCCTCTCTCAGTGGCGCAGCTCTGATACCATGTCAAGAATCGCATGTTGGGGGGACTTGCTCGAGATGCTGCGCCAAACACACACAGAATGCACAAGGAGAAGCTCACTCAAGAGACAAGAAGAGAGATGGAGGCCAAAACGTTTTCTTGCTGGTTTTTTCTTCTTCTTCCACACACTTTACAATGTACACAAAGTATAGATAAGATACAACATAAAGGAAAGTGGCCTACTAAGCCAAACAATGCATAACCGACTACACTAGTTGACTGGCGCTATAACTATGCCAGTTGTAAATAGATGTAACAACCTGAATATAATAAGTAATGAGTCAGTGGCCATGTGAGAGTCATAGTGACCACCGACGTGCTAAGTGTAGACGTTTGGACCCATCTAACCAGGCGGTCCATCATTAATGTCCGCATGTGTTGAGCTTGTCATCTTAACATCATGTGCATGTGATTAACTACTACCTCATCAGCCAATATATTTCCAAAATATGTGAAAATTGAGTGATAAGTGTTTAGAAGAATCTAAATGCTAAGTGTATAACTATCATTAGCCTTTGTACTTCAAGTCCCATGTAAGAAAGGCTAAAAGCTCGATGTGATTATATACTGCACCAATTTTAAAAAATAGAAAAAGAAAAAGAAATATGCATGCACATTCACATTTACCATACATAAGGATTCTCAAGTTAGAGACACCCAATGGCCTCAGCCAGTCTGCTTCATCTCTAACTCCCTAGCACCCTTTCTTTAACTCCATATGTATTTAGGTCACATCAAAGCTAAGACATATCTAGGAAACTCTTGCTTGTTAGCATTAGACCTAACTTCATAAGTCACTCGCATCCTTCTTTTGCTTACAACTCTATTCACCCACTCTAATGCAAAGAATGAATCTACAAATAGAAAGGTGAAGAAGGCACCTTTTTACCATGAGGATTTCTCATACACCAATTTTCATCTCAACTAGTGGTTGAGTTATTACTACAAAGACGTGTTTCAATTACAACTCAAGGAATGAACTATACCGAAGATTACCCACATGGATTGAACTCACATGTTCACCTATCCAACCTTTTGTTTCCTTGCAATTTCTTTATGATTCCATGTTCCTTAGCACCAATAGAGCATTCTATGCCTCAGTCATGAAGACTATCCTTGTTGCAATGGGGATCGAGTATTGTAAGTAGATAAAGAGGAACAAAGGGTTAAAGGTGCCTACTCAAAACCCCTATGTATATAACGTATAGATTTGAATATAGAGCACATCCTTGTGTGTGCAAACTTGAGAGCTTTTGCATTTACCTTCGTATATTCTTGTTTCCACCTTCGTCAAAGCTTGGGAGAGAGAGGGTGTGAGCATGCAAGCTGGAGTAAGACAAAGTGAAAAGGCTTCTCCTCCTCCTTGCTTCCATTCTTCTTCTTCTTCCTTCTTTATTTGATGTGGAATTCTTGAGGTGGTTTGAGGATGGTGAAAGAGGCAAACTCATTGATTATCACGAGAAGATATGAAGGATCGTAAGGCCATCACAACTTCCTCTTAGTGAATCGAACTACAAATGAGAAAGGTAGAATATAGTGAGTCTACTACAACAAGATTTTGACCCTTGTTCTTGCTTTCTTGCATTCTGGGATTGAGTGAAGAAAGCATTGTCAATTTAGAGCTTGAGTACAAACCAACTATGTGAGAGATAGCTAGAGCTATAGAGAGCATAAGCACTTGAAAGAATAGTATCCATCTTAGCCTTGTGGGATTGAGTGAAGAAAGCATTGTCAATTTAGAGCTTGAGTACAAACCAACTATGTAAGAGATAGCTAGAGCTATAGAGAGTGTAAGCAGTTGAAAGAATAGTATCCATCGTAGCCTTGTGTTGAGCTCTCATACAGGCCTGTAGATGTTAACACAACTAGGCTATTGAATGGAATTCTTAAAGGTGCCACCACTATCATGACTCAAACACTCAAGCTTGCATTGCTTTTTTTTTTTTGTGAAGCTTCTTTACGATTGTCATACTAGAGGACAAGCATGTTTGAGCTCTTTTCCAACACTATATGCTTGCATGCTTTGCACATGCAATTGCTTGAGATGGGTGTCTTAAGAGTACTCATTGGGACCAAGAGATGAGCCACAAGAATGGTTTTTTCAAATCATGCATACAATTGCTTGGGATGGGTGTCTTGATGGGAGCACTCATTGGGGCCACATGCTTGGGCTTTTTCCTTTTTTTGGGGACAGAAGGATTGGTTAGAGGGATTTGTGATGGTAAATATATCATGTATTGTGGGTGAGGTGTGTTGAACCATGTTAGTGTTATACAATGTGTATGGTGGAGGCTTGGTGCAAATCTTTTTGAACATTAACAAAATGAAAGCTTAACTCTTTCCAGTGTCTAATATACATGCTTGTTCTAATACATAGACTTCCAAGTCTCAATACTAGTTCACAAATTTAAGAGGGTAAAGCAAAGATATATTTCTGATCTATCAAAGTGCCATGAATGTTGAAGTGTATGATGGGACTGAAAGAAAGAATGGAACTCAAAGAGAAGGGGGGGGGGAGAGAGAGAGAGAGAGAGAGAGAGAGAGAGAGAGAGAGAGAGAGAGAGAGAGAGAGAGAGAGAGAGAGAGAGAGAGAGAGAGAGAGAGAGAGAGAGAGAGAGAGAGAGAGAGAGAACACAAAAATTGACAATGAATGAATGTTGAATATCAGGAGGCAGATAAGTAGAAGGGTTGTGGGAATATGCTAGCCAGAGTCTCTCAACTTGCATAGAAAATTTAAACGATGTGTGACCTTGAGTTGTTAGAGATTGCCCTGGACAGGCATTCTTGAGAGAGAGGCTTTGTATATATGCATTTCCTATCAATTGTGTGTGATGTGGGTGACACGTGGTAGGTCCGTATAGTCTACAGGTGTGCCACATGGTAGTGTTGGTTAGATCGCCACATCAGCAGTGCAGTTGAGCAACCTGTTTTATAGTTGGACAGTACAGTCGATTGCATTAAATGCATGCAACAAGCATATTTTCACCCTTTTTTTAAGGCTATTTATTGCATGTTTCCAGCACATGATTGGACATTCTTTGATTGCAGCTTTCCATATTTTTTATCATGGAGACTGTTGCACATACTTCGAGGTTCACAACTCATGAGATCTTCGAGGTGAGACACACGTAGACATACAATCTACACCCATGTAGATATCTACTTCCTTATATAGCATTCTTCATTACCGATTTTCTGTGTTCCACTGATTCTCTCTCTCTCTCTCTTCTCTCTGTTTACTCTCAGTCTGGTCATACGCTTCTATGTCACTTCACTTTCACACAGTATCAGAGCATTGAAGGAATGTCCAAGGGTGGATCTACCTAAAGAAGAGATTTCAACGCAACACAAGGTTGCATTTTTAGTGTTCAAGTGCAAGCAGGAGGGTTGCACATCAGAACAAGTCTAAGGCGAGTGTGGGTGTGCGAGAAAGGAGCAAAGTTGCTCAAACTGCTTCTGATTTTTGTTGTTCGAGAAGGAAGAAGGCTATGTTTTGGAAATTCAAGTGTAGATTTTACCTTTTCATTGCCTCCAGCAAGTGAAGGAGCAGGATAAACAAAGAAGAGCCCTAGCATGCTCCGTTTTCACAATCAACTTCGCATTGTTTATTGTGTTTTCTGCATGCACTTTAGGTGAAGATGTCTTCTGAGGCTGAGACAGAGTTTCAGGTGATTATGGACCGAAAGGTGCCCATTTTACCAGCTCTTCCATCAGACCAAAAGCTCAATAGTAGCGAGAACAACTGCATCTAGGATGTTATGATGCTTGCCATTATGGAGTCCTATAATTTGGCAACACTTATTACAGAGGATCTCCATCGTCCTTCATCAAGAGAGGAGTCCAAACACTCTACGAGTGATAAGTTGGAGTTGGCAAAGGCTTAGGCGCATTGGGACAAACTAAATTCTCGCATCCACTCATTTTATTTCTCTCATGTACTACAGCTGTGATCTCCCATATAGAGCATTTGGAAGTGGCTCAGGAGATATGGCTAGAGATTGATCAGATGTATAACAAAATGACCGTCATGAAACGAGTCTCTTTGGAAGTGGAGATGAGAATCTCCAGCAAGATGGGGGACTAAGACAAATACTGCAATGAGGAAAGGTTGTTTTAGAGGAGTTGCCTCATGCCAGTGGAGTCAGCCTTATTGAGGTTGTACATGTCAATGACGCTGAAACTTCTAATCTACAAGTCGTAACAAGAGGGAAAAAGATTAGTTCAAGAAAATCCTGCGTATTGGGTATATAGTAGAACCTTTGGGCATAGCTAGAGTGGGACAAGATTGGTTCGATCATGTTGAAAAGCATTTCCCTAGGGTTCGAGCGTATGTGGATGGAATATTAGTGGAGCATGCTATCGTGGACACTGGATTCTCTGTCAATATCATAAGTTCAGACTTGATGGAGCGGCTAGGTCTCGAAATTCAAAAAGAGGGCTCCACACTTCTTAGAATGGCGGATGCTAGTCTAAGACAACTGGAAGGTTGCATCACTAGCATCTTCTATGTAGGACCATACCAACAAGCTAAGGCAGCTTCACATGCATGTGCAAAATGCAAGGAAGGTGATTACTTCTGAAGACATGGCGATAACTCTCCTTTCACAGTTACTGCCTCGTTTCAGTGGTTTTCATTCCGCCTTGATTGCCTCAAGGCAGTCAAAGACTCTTCGTTAGGAGGAGTTGGTTCCTATGGTCTTGGACCAAGAGGAGCAATTGAAAGGGACCAATGCTTCCAAATTGGAGGCATTGACAAGTTAGAGTTCTCTAAGAAGAAGGGGAAGGACCAAAAGAAGGAGGAAAAATCAAACAAGGACAAGGACCAGGAGTCTACTTGTCACATCTGTGGCAAGATAGCTTGAAACCAACCTTCATCCTTGAATAGGGTGGTAAATAACCTAATTAAGCACTATTTACAACAATTAACAAATTCACAAAATTGAAATGCACAATTTACCATATAATCTTGGACATTGGAGACCCTATTGGTCCCAAAATTGGTGCCTCTTTCGGTATTTATTTAACTTATTTGAAGAAGTTGATGGACAATGGGATTCTCCCAATTCATTTTGGTATTGCAACTTTCCTCGCTGTCCAAAATGACAAGCAAGTCTTCAATATGATTTGCCCCTTGATTCGGGCAATACCCACTTTGATGAAGATGGAAAATGCCCCAAATTCATTGATTTGCTGGTCCCTCCACTTGAATTTGAATAAAAACAACTTCAGCCCTATTGCTGCTAAACCATAATATCTACTTACAAATTAGGGTTTACAGTAGAGAAATCTAAAATTTCTCAACCTCTAGTGATCTCAATGTTGTAGTCTTTAGAGCAAGGCTGTAGAAAAGCTGGGAGATGAGAGAGAATGCTGAGGAGAGAGAAAATTCAGACTTTCTTCTCGAATAACCAAAGAAAATTTTTCATTTACTACTGTTGCATTATCTCAACAGCTTGTAGATGCAAAGAACTGAAGAAAATCAATCATTTATTATTGCTGCCCTATCTCAACAACTTGTAGATGCTATCACATGTTGTCGATTGGTCTTCTCCTACCCCTAGCTGCCTCAAAAGGTCCTCCAATGGCTATAAATTAGACTAGCAACATCTCCTCCCTCTCTCTTGCAAGCTGAATTCACTCCAAATGCCTCTCTCCAACCTCTAGAGACGTTTTTTAGTCTTGCATGGGCATTTTTGGCATGTGGCAGTCTTTCCAAACCATTTTTTCAGTATTATTCATAATTATATATTAATTTTCAGTCATTAAATACTAAAATTTAATCTAATAATTATTTCGATGCCTTGAAAAATAATCTGACTTGCCAATAATTAAACTGGCTAGGCAACTTCCATTGCCAAGTGTCACTACGCCATCTTTGACAATTAGACTGATGTTAGATACCATTAAATGCCACTTCTCTAGTGTCACCAACTAACACTTATGGCCAAATGAAAGGCTTAGACCAACCACCAGCACTAGATACCACCAAGTACCTATTCGGCATAACTTATAGCAACTTTTGCCTTTGACATCCCTTGATTTCCTCGGGTCCTGAGCTCGTGATTTACTCTAATCCCAATTACACCTCACATGTGCAACATTTAATTGACCATGTGGATAAAAATTAATCCACATGTTAAGGGAGGTTTCAAAAATGCATGTCGTCATGGCACAGGTCACTAGAAGAAGGACTGTCTCGACAAGAAGAAGAAGGAAAATTAGAAGAAGGAGAAATCTTCAAAGGATTTCGGAGTGGTGGTTGCTCCCTCATGAATTGCTTTCCTCCACTTGGATGTGGTTGAGGCATTGACCCTGAAGGCCTATGATGCTGTGTTGATAGCCCTACACACTCGGGAGTGGATTGTTGACAATGGTTCATCCCGGCACATGACTCCTACAGCAAGTGTTGCTCCATTGCAGCCTTCACATAGGCAGATTCGCATTGGTGATAGTTCTTCAATCCCTATTAAAGGACAGGGTAACATACAACTCATTTCAAATGGGTTGGGTGGTGCCCATACTTCCAAGATGATTTATGTGCCAGGCCTGGGATACCATATGCTTTCAATGCACAAGATTTGTGCCTCGGCCTCTTGGTCGAGTTTGATATGGATTCCTTTTGGACTCTTGATCGTGGATCAAGATAGGTCAGGTTATAAGGAGAATGGAGTCTACAAGTTGAGGTCTTCTTTTTCCTTGACTTCTCTTCTTTTTACCTCTCACATATAGTCTGAGCTATGGCACTCGGTTTGGCCACCTCAACTATGATTACCTTTGAAAGGCACCTCAAGGGACAGCTTATTCAAGGTTTTACTAGATATTGTGGTGAGCCAGCAACTGTGTGTATCCTGCATCTGTGGGAAGCAAACTCATTATGCTATTCCTAGGAAGGCTTCGAGGTAGTCTTTGGAACCCTTAGAGCTTGTTTCTACCGATCTTTGCAGACCGATGTGGATGAAGTCCCTTAAAGGGAGCTTGTATTTCATGTTGATTGTGGATGATTACAACAAGATGACATGGGCTTATTTTTTAAAGCTGAAGTCGGAGGCCTTCTTCAACTTCATGGATTGGTTACTCTTTGAAATGTGCTTGCTCATTTTTGTGCAAATCGTGGTATCTACCTACCAGGAGTTTGCCAACACAAACACCCCTCAGGAGAATGGCATCTTAGAGCAAAAGAATCTCAATGTGATCGAGATGGTCCGTACCATGATGGAGCATAGACAAACACCGTAGTGTCTAGGGGTTGAGGTTGTGGCTACTGCAATCCACATCCTTAATTGCTCTCCTACTTCCGCCGTTGTTGGTATGACACCTTATTGAGGCGTACTTTGGATCTAAGCTAAATGTTTCTTGTTTCAGGGTTTTTCGGTGTGATGCCTATGTTCACATCTTGAAAACATGCGTGGGAATTTTGAAGCGGCTTCCAAAAGACAAATGTTAATGGGCTATAGCTCGCAGTCCCAAAGTTACTAATTGTATGATCTCGTCAAACAAGATGTCTACACGAGCTATGATGTTCGGTTTCATGGATGTTCCAGCCTCAGAGGGGGGTGAGGAGGGGTGAGGGGTGAGGAACACCCCGTTCTTGGTGATCCAAGAGATAATTGAGCCCCATCACAACTATACCTCTGGAGACCATGGATTTTTCTTCGGATGAGGAGTTTATTTCTTCATCATCTCACTCTCTGATTGAGCCGCAGCAATCAATGGACATTCCAAATACATCAGCGGATGGCGAGGGAAGGGGGGGAGAGATCCTACCTCCTCTTTGTTGGGCTGATGACACTCTTCATGATGCAGGGATTGAGAGGGTTCGAGGAGTGACAGCCGCAGGATGGCTTGCAACATTCTCAAAGGAACTAAGCACATTTCAATAAGCTTGTGTACACTAATTACTATTTGATGACTCATGCCATGTAGGATAGGGAGCTCACCTCCGTGAAGGAGGCTTTGCAGCATGATCATTGGCGGAAAGCAATGGAGCAAGAGCTGAGTCGATTGAGAGGAATAGTACTTGGTATCTTGTGCCTAAGCCTTCTCATAAAAAGATAATCGGAGTCAAATGGGTCTTCAAGTCCAAGTACTGCAACGATGGCACGTTGGACAAGCACAAGGCCCGCCTTGTTATTAAAGGTTTTGCACAACGCCCAAGCATTGATTTCCATTATACTTTTTCTCCTATAGCTCAAATGGCTACTGTTCATACAGTTCTTGCCTTGGCTAGCCACAGGAGCTAGCCAATCTATTAGGTAGATGTGGAGTCTACATTCTTGAATAGGGAGTTGAAGGAGGATATCTATGTTGAGCAACCTCCAAGCTTTGATTATTCTAATGGTAAGGTATACAAGTTGAGGAAGGCCCTCTATCGCCTTAAGCAAGCTCCTCGTGCTTGGAACAAGAAGATTGACTCATTCCTCTAAGAGAAATTGGGGTACTAGCAACCCAAGCCAACCCACAAGTTTATGTATACACTCATGTGGAGGTTGTGTGCCGTTTGTCCTTTATGTGGATGGCTTGATTGTGACAAGTGACCATGCCCAAATGGTCGAGTAGACAAAGACAACATTTCATGAGAAGTTTGGGATGACAAATATGGGACTTCTTCACTTATTTCTAGATCATGAGATCTATTAGACTCCAAGGGGAATCTTTCTCCCCTAGCAGAAGTATGTGCAGGAGCTCTTGACTATGTATGAGATGGAGGGAGGCAGGTCTATTACAACCCTTATGGATCCAAACTGGAAGGCCACATCCCATTTTGATTCTCTATTGGTGGATGCTACCCATTATAGGCACTAGGTAGGCTCCTTCATATGGCTTGTCAACACTCTTGTTGACTTATGCTATGCTATAGGTGTGATGGCCAGGTTCATGAGGAAACCCAAGATGGTGCATTAGTAGGCTGCTCAGAATTACAGTTCCTTCAAGGAACCCCCAATCTCAATATCTATTATCCAGCAGAGGTACAAGTGATGCTGGCTTGGTACTTACAAGTTAGAGTGATTCAAATTGGGTTGGCGATGTGAATCATCATGGTCCACAATAGGTTATTTTTTTACATTGGTGCAAGTGTTGTTTCATGGAGCAGCAAGAAGTAGCCCACGGTTGCCATATCTTCGATTGAGCCAGAGTATTGGTGGGTGGCATCTTCTACCACATAGATAGTGAAGCTTCGAAGGTTATTGGAGCAGCTTGGCACTGCCCACCACAGACAGGTACTATTGTTCTTTAATGCGACAATGAGAGTTACATTGCCTTGGTCTGGAATCCTATGTTTCATGCTATGACAAAGCACATCGAGATTTAGTATCATTTCATTTGGGAGAAGCTTCTAGAGAAGACCATTGATGTGGTATACTACAAGATAGAGGACAATCTTTCTAACCTATTTACAAAGGCACTTCCACAAGCTTTACTTTGGTATCATTCTAGATCCCTCAGTCTCATGCCCTATCCAGGATCTAAGTGGGGGTGTTAGAGATTGTCATCCCCTGGACAAGCATTCTTGAGAGAGAGGCTGTGTATATATGCATTTCTTGTCAATTGTGTGTGTGGTGGGTGACATGTGGCAAGTCCGTACAATCCGCAAGTGTGCCACATGGCAACACTGGTTAGATCGCCATGTCAGCAGTGCAGTTGGACATCATGTTTTACAGTTGGACAGTACAGTCGACTGCATTAAATGCAACCAACATCATGTTTTCACCATTTTTCTTCAAGCTATTTATTGCATGTTTTCAGCACACAGTTGTACATTCTTTGATCCCACGTTTCCAGATTTCTGATTATGGAGACTACTGCACATACTTCGAGGTTCATAGCTCATGAGATCTTCGAGGTGGAGACACATGCAAACATACACTCCGCTCATGTACACATCTGCTTCCTTATACAACATTCTTCATTGCAGATTTTCTTGTGTTCCATTGTCTCTTTCTCTCTCCTCTCTCTGTTCACTCTTAATCTTGGTCGTACGCTTCTGCACCACTTCACTCTAACATGAGTTGGGCAGTATAAATAGGCATAAAAGAAATGAATAAAATAACCATGTTAGCCAACCTAAAATCGACCAAGAGACTACAATCTGGTCCAATTGCACAAAATTAATAAAATCATTAAAAAACTGTGAATGCTATCTCCATGCCACGTGGCACCTATCCGATTGCCCAAACTACTCTGGTGTTGCCTATCTTGCCAGAAATGTGGCAAGTATGCTAATGTCTAATGTATGTTGCTTAGCTCGGTAAAAATTACTTGAATCTTCCCTAAAATGACTATATAAACTGCTTGTGCCTATCCAAAGGATGACTAAATCTCTTAGATCCTAGATGTGACATAATCCTTAGGGATTTGCAGTATTGTTGAAGAATGGCCTGAGGAAGAGTCTTCGTAGGACAAGTCTACCAAGTTATCCTTTGTCTTACAATGTACCACATCAATAGTCTCATCCAAGATCTCCCAAATGAAATGGTGTTGTATCTCAATGTACTTCAACCTAGCATGGAATATGGGATTTTGTGCCAAAACAATGCAGCTCTCATTTATCACAATGAAGTGTAGTGGGACCTATGTAAGGACAACCAAGATCTCCTAAGATGGTCAAAAGCGCATGCACATACCGTTGTTGAGAAATGAAAATTCCCATTTAAGTGTTTGCCAAAGAGAAGTGGAAAAGTCCCATATCTGTCATCTCGAATATCTCATGTAGCGCCTCCTTTGTTTGCTTGATCTTCTAAGCATGGTCACCTATCAGAATGAGATCATCTTGTAAAGCATGAAAAAAGCATACCCTACAACTGATATGTGGATGTACAATGGGGGATTAGTAGAGCAGAACACTAATACCCTAACTTCCCTTGGAAGAATGAGTTTATCTTCTTGTTCTAAACATGTAGAGCATGTTTGAGGTCGTAAAGGGCCACCTTCAACTTGTAAACTTTGCAATCTATTGAGGAAAAACCAAGAGGATTCTTGACATAGATCTCCTTCTTCAAATCAACATTAAAGAAGCTAGACTTTACATCCAACTAATAAACTAGCTCTCTTCTATAGTTTGCTACAACAAGAATGGCCCTAATTGCAGCCATTGGAGCTTTAGGTGCAAATATATCATGGAAATTCACTCCTCACTGCTGCGCAAACCCTTTAGCAACTAACCACACCTTATGCTTATTCAAAGTGCCATCACTATGGTTTTTGGTCTTAAAGGACTCCAATCACCTTCCTAGGAGTGGGTCGTGGCACAAGCTCCCAATTGCCATTTCACTCTACAACCTCTTAACTCTTGCTCTACAATCTTCCAACCAATGCTATGATTGCAAAGCCTTCTTCATGGAAGTGGGCTCCCTATCTTGTATGGCATGAGTTATCAAACAATAGTTAATACAATAAACTTAGTGGAATGTGCCTGGTTCCTTCAAAATTGCCACAATCCATTCACTACCGTCGACTCAATGGGTGAATCCAGAGGAATTTATATATACATTTTCAAAGCTAAGGCTACGTATTTTTCTTACTTAAAATGTGGCACTCAATGGATTCCTTTACATTAGAGCCAAGTCCCATTGTTCACACACACAACTTAGTGCTTTCATTTGATGACTTCCCCTTCAAACTACTCACTCCATAAAGCTCCAATGACAGGTTTTATTTTAGATGGTGCTCCATTTTCTATTGATGATACGGCACTCTAACTTCACCATTCTATGTAATCTTTACTTCTTATAGTTTGTTCCACCATCCTATCTATATCCTTCTCAACTGGAGGGTGCAAAATTATACCTAGAAAACTAGCTATCTATCTAATAAATGACATAAACAAAGAAAAACATGGGAGAAAGACAACAATAGACACTTCTAGAGAGGCTCCTTCTACATGGCAAGACGACTTGGCAGTATACAACAATGCATAAACAAGGCACTATAAAAGGTCAATGTGATATTGCATACCACAGCCATCTCTCTGTTGCTCACCTCATCTACAAAAAGACCCTATACCAAGATTGTAGTAGGGGCTTACTATTGCAATGGTTGATACATGCTGTTAGAGCAACTGAGAATCATTCCAATTTTCAGAAGTTCGATCCCCATTTTTATCCCTCTCCTCTTTCTATAGCCTTTTTCCCCCCTGCACTTCGAATGCTGAAGTGAATATACAAATCAAGCCTACCTTGTAACGTCCACTTGTAACAAATCAATCAAAGGGCAATGCTCATACGTAATGATACACCCTTCTTCAAATACTTGAGACTTCATGGGTTGTTTTTTTGGGTGGACTGTGAAGGTAAGAACGAGAAACTCAATGTCCTAAAGACAACTTTAGCCATGCTCATCTGGACACTCATCACATGTATTCACTTTTATTCTTATGCCAATCTATGCTTATTCAGTTTGCACTCCATGGCAGCATGTGTACGTATATAGAAAGGTGGGATATGGGAAACCTCATGTCAACATTATACAATCGCTTTGTATGTGCGAAGGAAGACCAGACTTTAAAAGCCATTTCATTTGCATCTTGTCATGGGCCAATTGTATCTCATTCATTGATCATTGCCAGCAGGTTCTTTTCACAGTGCCATTAAATTTAGTGTTCCTTGTGCACTATTTCATTATCAATTTACGTTCTCACAGAAAAATAGTGCATGGTACCTTCAACAACTAAAGACCCAACTTCACTCTTACTAAGATTTTGGAGTTTTTCAACCTATGAGGCCTATATGGTGAACAGCTGATTGCCAAAAAAGTCTTTAACTACTCAGCGCACCATGGCAAACTTCCTAAGAGAAAGTCAAAAGTGCAATTGGGGCACAAAAGTATATGTTTCTCTGATGTCTGAATGGTCCTCTAATGTCTTCTACCACAACTTACCCTTCTACTGGCCACACCAGAGGAAATCCCCACTGCTGACTGTTTTGTAGTACATGGAATATTTTGTGCACACCTCTCTTTAACAGTGACTGCCTAAATAAATTAATCCAGACAAGTTTGTTGTGTAAGCAGCTTTATAACTCCTCTTATACAAACTCTGGGGGCAGTATATTGACAATGAGGTACTAATATGCACCATCCGATTCGACAAGTGGCCAGATCCTATATCAATGAATAAGATGAAATCTGAGCTCAGTAAATTGGCAGGACTAGTAACACATTATATCCATGTAGATCTGCATGCTGTTGAAAGGATTGTTGACACTTACAAGTAACAAATTACAAGAATTAATTCAAGTGCATGAAATGTATTAATTAGCATCACTTTATCTGTATCGATTACAATGACTTGCCTTGAATGTTTATACACCTGGTTCGCTACAGAGAACCTGGGATAAACAAAAAAGATAACTTCAGGTACAGCCTTTACAACTATTAATCTACCATCTTCCTACAATCACCAAGTCGACACATATTTACATCTTCAGACTGAAAGTAAATATTTCCAGTCCTCATCCTCATTATCCCTGCTTCTGCACTATTTCGCCTAACTTTTTACCCCCTGGTTCAGCTATAGCATACCTGAGATAAACAGAAAAGGCAACATCAGGTACAGCCTTCACAAATACAACCTACAGTCTTCCTAGAATCATCAATAAAACACATGTTTTTACCTCTTCAGACTGATCTGAAAGCAAACATTCCCAATCCTCGGCATCACTGCTTTCTGCACTCGTTTTTTGCTCCAAAACTTGATTTCCTGCACCAGATCAAGAAGTAATACACATTCTTTGTGAGAATACAACACGATATAGTACACTTTTTTTTTCTCCTGAGATAAGACGTGCCCCCCCTACGCAACACAACCACAAAAAAACAAGAAGGCTTCAATTAACAGAGAAAATTTTACCTGCAAAGCCAAGATTTACAGGGACCTCTTCAGGCTTTAGTTCTTCCTTAAGTTCAGGTAATATATGAGGCTCCATGAACATCCAAATCTTAAATGCTGATTTGCCTTGAAAGCGAACTTGATGTCCATCATATGTTCTCCAACAATCCATTGCTCTAGCCTTAAGAGCTTTCATTACTAGTTGCAACTGTTTTGCTGAGTACTTTGATGCCTTCAAAACAATACCACCTGTCCTATCACATTTATGACCCCCATACATGTACCAATAGGCAAGAGTGCGTGGAGTCAACCATCTATGGATGAGTCTTGGGACCACAGGTACACCTTGTGGCCTGTATTGATTAGCATAAAACCTGAGGGATCCATGGCTAACAGTTTCAAGGCCTACAAGTTTGTTTGACTTCTCTTCCAGGTTTTCCTCAGCTTCACATTTGTTCTGTTCACTGCTCTTCTTCCACCAGGATAAGAACAGGGATGAAATATGGTCCTTCAGCACACTGGCAACCTGCTTTTTGCAGTCAAACTGTAAGTGGAGCTCATAAGTTTGATCGTTATCAAGACTTACTAGCTTGGCACCACCTAGTAATAAGCCTGGTAATATCTCTCGGTGCTCCATTGTAAGTTTCAGCTTTTCCTTTTCCGACACAAGTTTATTTACACCAATCATGGATTGTATGTGGACCTTGACATTAGAATCCACAAGGCATCCTCTTGCTAGCATTTCCTTTAGAACTTCTTGTACCTTATCTTTAAGACAGGCCACACCATAGGCCTCTAACATCAGATTGTATGTGAGTGAATTTGCACCAATACCACCAGTTTGCTTCATTTCTTGATAAACACATTCTGCCTTTTCCATCTGTCCACTGTTTATGTAAGCCTTTATAAGCATATTAAAAGTAGCATGTGCAGGCCGCACATTCGCAGCCTTTGCCCTGTCGAACAAAGACTCCACTTCTTTATAGCGCTTCAATTGCAAATACATATTCATGGCACTGTCAAAACATGGTTGGAGTGGTTTGAGGTCAGTCTTCTCAACTTCAGATAGTAACTCCAGAACATGATCAGTGTGCAATGCATTGGCCATCACATTGATAATTGAATGATACGTCACAATATTTAAAGGAACACCATTTCCCTTCATCTTGTTGTAAATTGTCCATGATTGCAGAGGTATCTTTGCTGCTCCATATGTTTTAATAAGATGAACATATGTGCGCCAATCTGGCTTTATACCTAATTCAGTCATGTCTCTGAAAGTGACTTCACATTTCCTAACATCCCCATTTTTGGCACAAGCTGCTAATCTTGAATTCATAACCTTAAGGTCAAGCTCAAGATTCTCCTCTTTCATCTCTTGAATCAAGGCCTCAACCTTATTGTGATTGCCCTGTTTCCCATAAATCTCCAGCAGTCTTGTGTACATCTCTCCATTAACATGATGCCTACCAGAGCTCTTCATGTGTTCCAGAAGTTCTTCTGCTTGCAATAGCCATCTTCCAGTTGGACAAGTAACAGCCTTGAAAAGAATCTCTAACAACTTTGAACTGGTTTTTAACTTCAACTGTACCATTTGTTTAAAAAGATTCCAAGCATTATCAATGTCTCCATCCTCACATTGGTGTATGTATGCCTTGATAAGGACTGTAAAAGTAGAGGGCTCAGGAGTCCTACCATTTCTTATGATTTCATCAAAAATATTTTGACACCTTAAAACTTTATCATTGCGGCCTAAAATGTAGGCAAGATTGTTGAGTAGTTCATACTCAAACCTATATGAAGGCTGCTGTTGCATCCAATTCAGCACCTGCACAAAACCAGTAAAAGGAATATAATAGCTCAACTTCCGGCAGAACGACAGTTGGTAACCCTCGCGATATACACATTACAATGTAGCAAAGATCTAAATCAATTTGCACACTTACCTGGTGGGCCCTGTTCAATTCCATGAGTCTCACTAAGTGCTCGATAATTTCATTGATGTGTTCCTGTTTAATCCACTTCCTCTGCCGATTCAGGAGTTTCACTAGCTCAGATGTATTCAAAACAGGTAATTCTTTGCAAAGCCATCCTACCCTCTTCCTGGCCCAATCATCTCCACTTTCTACAAAGCCCATGTCATCCTGATAGGTGATGCATTTGGGCCCATGTAAATACTGAGTGTGCGACTTATCTTCATCTGCTATGACATCTCTCCTGACAAAACTGTTGCTTTTCCCTCTTATTTCTTTGAATTCTCCCACCAGAACTTCTCTTTCCTTTCTCTGATGTTGAAAGCCTGTTTGTATTGATTTTTCAGTCATGCTTCCATGGCTTGAGAACCTCTTTGAGGGCTCTATATTCATGACATCATACTGACTACTCAGAGCATCGAATGCTGCATCAGATTGAGAGCGTGAGTCATTAAGTTGTCTTACAACAGATTTCCCTAGCCTTTCATCCCTTGTATTGTATTCAGATGTCAGAATAGCCGTTTTCTTGTTTGGTATCGCAACTTGCATATTCAGACCCTCCCCTGATTTGCTGAGAACAGGCTGTGATAATGAAACTGACAACGGTGATGTTAGAGAAAAGGTTTGAGACCTATCTTCTCTCTCATTTGAACAGACCAAAGATTCACCTACCTGCCCCTGCTGCTGTGCAAGCAAAGGAAATTTCTTGTAGTATTCAGAAATCCGAAGAGGCATTTTGCCTTGAGGTTTCTTAGTCAGCCCTCTGCTTGGCCCTTTGCTTGACTTGGCTATCACGGCATCTGGTTTAAAGGGCGATGTTGCACTGTGCTCTTTCCTGTTCTGCAATCTTTCACCAGCCTGCACCTGTTGCTGCTTCACAGCTGGAACATTGTTGATGTTGGCAATTTGGTGGCTCAGGGGAGTCTCAGGCAATTTTGAACCGGCAGGACGTGCATTCCAAATGAAATCTGATGCAGTAAGCTGGCTCTGCCCCACACCTACCGGACCGTTATGGACAAATCTGTGCTTGGCCAAAAAGCAGCAGAAAGGCGTTCGCGGATTGGCCCTGAAAATACCATAGCTGATTTGTGTACGGCAATGCATGGCATACTTTATGGATCTAAATGGATGGCCAGAGAGGCTCACAAAGGACTGCCTGCAATCTGTAACGAGGAAAGCAGGCCTGCGATGCTGGGGCAAGCTGTGAGAGGCATGAAGGAGCGCTACCTGCACCTTTATCATGTCGGATAATAGGACATTCCGAGGCCTCTTCAGCACTGCTTCCAGGCTATGTCAAGAAGCAACAACCAAGCACATCCCGACATGTGTCCGCTGAGATGCTTCTGCAGCTGCGACTGCTTGATTCAGCGGCCCTGCTGTCACATGTGCACGCCATGCCTGCCGGTAACGAAGCTCACAATCTGGGATGGTAGAGGCCTGCTAAACCCTGCCAAAATCCTGGCCTTCCTGCACCACGGGCATTCCCACGCAAGTGATTGCGTATTTGTTTAACCGCTCTTCTAAGGTGGAACGGCAATGATCAGCCGGGCCTAAGAGCCATGCCACGCGTGAGTCAAATCAACTTGTGCAAGTTGAGCGTGTGGCGGGCTGACTATAACTTGATCTCCGTGAGAAAAGGAACTCCAGCACAGGGATGGAGTAGCGCTAAAAATGGTGCTACTTAATGAACTAAAAAAGTTATGCTTATGTGGTGTAGATTGGGTCGTCTTCTTCATTTATAGACTCTCTCTCTCTCTCTCTCTCTCTCTCTCTCTCTCTCTCTCATAATTATCCATTCATCACAGCAGATCTCGCCCTCGAGCTTCTCAACGGATCTCACCCTCGAGCTTCTCATGTGCACACACACATCTCTCTCAACAAGTTGGTTGCTATCTAGGTCTAGACTCTAAAGAGTCACCCCAATGGCCCAACCGCTCAAATTTTTGCACCTTAAACTCTGCAATGCACCATAGATTATAAGAGGGGGAAGACATTGAATATGAGCCCAACATGGTAAATGGGAATTGTTGAATAGAGAGGAAGACCATTGATTACGAAATAAAGATCAAGAAACTACGAAGGAGGCCACTTTATGGGTGAAGATACTCAAGAAGACTTAGAACTACCCATAGTGTAGTAACAGGTTATATGCCGGCTAAACTAATATATGGGTAGCCACCTATTATGCCTATTGAGGAGTCTATTTTCACATGGAGTATCTTGCCTTGGGATGAAGGCATAAATAGAGAAGAGTTGTTGATTTTGCGCATAAGGCAGCTTGAAAGAAGGCCAGAAGATGTCAAGACAGGTGTAGCCCTTGGCCACAAGTGTGACCTTATATTTGTCAGTGGACCCATCTGCATTCCTTTTCAGCTTATAGACCCACTTCGTACCAATGGCTTTCTTCCCAACAAGCAAGGACACTAAATCCCATGATTGATTCTTTATGATGGAATCAAACTCAGCTTGCATTGCTGCCATCCAATGCACACTATGTTGTGCATCCGAGAAGCAACTTGCTAATCCATCCTCTATAGCTATCATAAATTACATGCTGAAAGGAAAATAAAAATTAAAAGTGCAGGTATTTTATGTTCAAGTGGTGGGGCTAACAATGCATGAAGATGTGGAAGGAGACACCAAGGAACCATATGCCTTATTAAACATAGGCAAAGATTTGCACACATCCTCTTTGAGAATGGGTAAGAAGGTTACCCAATATAGTGCAGTGAAGAGCTTGAAGGACTATGCTTTCATTCTATGCTTTCCCACCATAGAGACTATAGTGCAGTGAAGAGCTTGAAGGACTATGCTTTCATTCTATGCTTTCCCACCATAGAGACTAAAAGAGATTTCCTAGCCTAGTGTGGAACACTAAAAGGGACATGGGTGTTTTTGGGTGATGGCCTCATGCCGATCTAGTTAGCCCACATGTGGGAGTGTATACCCAAAATTAAGCCAACTAGGGAAGAGGGCAAACTTGCATGTTCCAAGGAGGGAGATTTGTAATCGTGGAAAGGTGCACCAAATGATGATGTGAGGCCTATGGGACTAGCCTCACAATTGCAGTCTAGAATTCTAACAGAGCCTTGCAAGACTCGATGTGAGAGCATTTGAGGAGACCTTTAAAGGGAGAGATATAGTCTTCTACTCAGAGACACATCATAGACCATATACCATGCTACCACAAGTAGCAAGCTATAGATGGGAGTCAGCATATATGAAGGAGACCTATACAGATCATGGCATGGCTCAAGTGGAGTAGCAGTGCTATCCCCACTGGAGCTTTAGCAAGTGGTCTAGGTAGTTGGTAGAGACGAGCAAGCTAGGTATATGTGGGTGAGAGTACAAGGCGAAGAGTGGACTCTCTACATCAATATTTGCTACGTTCTCTCTATGACATTCCAATACACTCCACCCAAGGGGCAATCACCATACATGGCCTTGGACGAGGACATATAGGAGTTTTCAAGGGAGGGAGAACTCATCCTACTGGGGGACTTTAACACTAGAATGGCATGTCATTAGGTGTCTTTCTTTGATGTATCAAAGAAGATATTGTAGGAGTAGGATGTGGCAAAGCTATAGCTAGAGCGGATCTCCCAAGATACAAGGGAATACACAAAGTATGGGAGGTACCCCATAGAGATGGGTACAATGTATGAATTAGCCCTACTTATGGCTTAACTAGATTTCCCCTATCGGGTGCCTTCACATAATTGACATGGTGCCAGCACAGTGGATAATGTACATATCCCACTGTGAATTATACCCCATATTTAGGATCTCAACGTCTTCCCATGTCTTATTAGAGTGAACCATCCTTACCTATCTTTTGCAATAGATCCAGTTCACACATGGCCACAGACCCACCGTGGGGCCCCCTGGCATCTAAGGTACTACTTCTCTTATAGGATATTAGATGGAGGAGATTATCAAAATACTACACAATGCAAACCCTAACATCCCACTACTGGATCTTACCCAATAGTTCAGTTACTCACTGCACAAAGCAATAGGTGTAGCCTTTTCACACTCATAGCCCACACAAGGCAACCTTTGGATTTATGCCTCAAAATAGTTGACATGATGATGAGTGAAGGGACACCAAAGCTCGCCTTTACATAGAGAGAGCCTTGGGATCCACCACCTATTGACAAGCATAGTGAATCTTCCAACACCTCATACGATGGAAGAAGAGAGCATTCTTGGCCCAATTAAAGCAAGATATATACCAATTGTTTTTCAGCCAAAACTCTAGAGAGGTCTGGAGGCTCTTCAAAGAGCATTGCCCAACAACCACACCCATTACATCCTTTGTTATATGGTAGTAGTATGTAACTAGTCTGTACATGGTGACAAGTCAACCTCCTCTTCCAGATCCACCAACAAACAACTTCCACTTTCTTTACAGAGGACAGAGTTCAAGAGGCTATTGATAGACTTAGTAGTGGGAGGGCACAAGACCATGATGGACCAATGGCAGAGCATTTGATTTGTGTTAGAGATTTGGCCGTTGGACCACTAGCCTACATGTTTAACAAAGTGATATGTGAAGGCTTTCTAGAGAGTTGAAGCACCAATAGCATTGTGCCTATCATCAAGTTAGAAGACCCTACCCTGCCTCAAATTATGGTTGGTCGCACATTGGCAAAGCTATATGCCTCTATTCTTGAACATGAGTTGAGCAAATTGCAAAGATGTGGGGGCTTAGAGCACAAGGACAAGCAAGATTTAGGAAAGGTTTCTCCACATTGGATCACATCCTCGTACTCTGAGCAATTATTGAGAAGGGTAGACCTCATGGCTGGCATATCTACTACTACTTTGTGGATTTCTGTAAAGCTCTTGATACAATGCAGAGAGATAGGTTGTTGCATATACTATATGCCATGGGAGTACCTAAGGAGCTTATTTGGGGGATTGTTGCACTCTGGAGGGGAGCTACGGAGCTCTACCCCGAGACCTACAGACCACTTATTGATCAAGCGTTTCAACCCGAGTGGCCATGGCTACCTCTCACATAGCCGACGCGCAATGCCTACCTTACGGATGTAGTGAGCTTACCTTGATGCTCGATCGAGTTCCCTCTTCTCCCTTGCACTTCGGTAGCTCCACGATCCTTACGGCAAGCTCAAGCAACCTCAAGCCCTCTCCATCAAGCTCCATCCTCCATAGCCTCGCGAGAAAAGAGAAGAGAAGAGAAGAAGAGAAGATGAAGAGAGAAGATGGGGAGCTTCTTCTCCACGATCCCTCACTCTCACACACTCACTCCCTCACACTCCCTCAATCCCTCACTCAAGCACAAGCAAGAAGGCAAGAAACAAGAGAAGAAGAAGAAGAAGCTTTGGCCACACACAAGAATGAGCTTCTCATTCACTTTTGAACTTTATATACATGCCCTACTTTTTGGGTGGTCATCCCCACTTTTTACATGGCCGGCCATGCCATTAGCCTAGGCCCTCTTTTCCTATTCCCACCGTTCTAACTTATCCCATTCCCAACTAATGCATACAATTGGAGTGAGCCCGGCACTCTTTTACAAGGATTCGGGAGCGCCTTCCCATTTAATGGTGCGCTTTTACTCTTTTCTTTTCTCGAGGCGACACTGAGGCCTTCTGGAGCGGTCGTCATTCAAATTTTCAGGGTCTGACCTCCATCCGGGGCGCCTTTTCCTTCCTTTGTCCTGTGCCCTTTCGGTTATCTCCTTCTTCCATTTTTTCCGCTCCTCTGCTCCATTTTCCGATCCTCTGTGCTGCGGTAAACATTACCCCCCTCCTAGCTGAGTGCAGTCCCATGGCACTAGGGTGGGGAGCAGTGGGGTAGTTGGGGTTGTTGCTAAGTGGAACTGGTAGGTAGATGACCACAATCAAAAGGTGTTGTTGTGAATGAGAGGTGATGGAGTTTGATTAATGATGACCGGGAGAGATTCTAGCATGGTTTAGACTTCATGAAGATGCTCGGCATTTGTCACAGAGTGGTAGCTCCCATTCTGCGACGGCTATTGAACCTAGGGATCTCTAATCATTTGGAGAATATGAGGTTCCAAGATCTATGCCAATTGTGGGTCCATCACTGAGTTTTCCCTCTACTTGGTTTGGTTTAGTCATGGTAGCCATCAACAGGTAGATGATCGGCCACATCAAGCATGTTGATCCATTTAACCATCGGAGTATGCAAAAGCTCCTGAAGCAACTGTAGTGGTGTCCTGTCCGACTTACGAAAAAATTCTTGGTCATTAGCGGATGTCGTGGATGGTCTTCCTTAACTAGGTCGCCAGTCACCGAGTCACTATCATAGCCTGCAAGAGAAGGCTGTGCACTCCCTAAGGGGTGTGTCTGTCTCACAGTGTGGTGTAAGTGCATGTGCAGTGGAACTGGGACATGGGTCTAACCTTGGGTAGACCCTTGGTAATGTCCCACACTTAAGGACCCAGTTCGTGTGTTGTTGGAGGTGCAGTGCAGAACTTAGGGTGACAGGTCTGGAAGTCCTGCCCTTGATGTGCCCTAAGCATGAAGTGGGGGAGGGGCTAGGGGTGAACCCTAGGTGTAGTGAGCAAAGTGAGCCCTCGTGCTTTTTTTTTTTGAGAATTGCATATAAAGAAGGCATTCTGGCTAATGCCTATCACCTTCAGCCGGATTACGAGGTGGTCGCAAGCATTGGGATAGGAATGCGCGACTTTGTAGATATTCTTTAATAGCAGCCCGAGCCTTCAAAGGTGTGGATGACAAGAAAGGATGATTGCACCTCGTGAAGCGGGTATCATTCATATCTTCTAAGATTTCTAGGCAAAAGGAGGAAAACAGGGTTGCCCTCATCATTAATCTAGTCATGGCCCTACTATCTATCCCTAGGTTGATGTCAAAAAAGAGTGGAGGGAGGTGGGCTTTCTCGGCTGTAGGTCTCTGCATTAATAGGAATTCGATAAGCCTAAGTTAATTACAGGTGGTTAAGAAGGCTGGATCTGGGCAAGAAGAAAAATCTGCGAGGAAGCGGTTGATGGATGGGAGGAGATCCTCTAATCTAAAGACTAGGCATTCCTCGGGGCTCCAGGCATTTACATTATATATCCTAGGAAAGTCAAAATCCCCATGAATGTTTCAGTCATAGTCAACTCCATGCCTACGGGGGTAGGGCATGTAGATGGGGCCGTTGCGTTCTTCAGGAAGTGAGCTGCAGAAGGCGGTCCAGGCGTCAAAATTGGCATCCCAAATCCTCCTCCGCCACTTCGACTGTGCCTCATAGCCTTGGATGGTTTTGGGAACCCTGTTTACCTTGTCCTGCCAGTAATCTACAGGCTCTTGCCTCCACCTAGTTATTATGAGGCTCCTTTCCTCTATCCACCTATTTGCAAGATCATTGGCCAGGTCCTTGATCTTGGCTAGAATGCCTAGAGGCAACGCACGGTCTAGAGAGCATGGATAAGCAAATGAGAGCTCAAATGGTCTCGTCTGGAACTCCCAGTCACGCCATATGACCAATTCTTGAGGCCAATCGATAGGGTTGGGATCCCCTCGTAGTGGCACCGGCTCTTCAGGGAATTGTCTGGGTAATGACCGTGCTCTGCGTTGGGCTTCCTCTGCCAGTTCCTGCCTTCTTCTTTTGGCTACCACAATGTGCTCGGGCATGTGGGTATCTTTGGGCTCTTCAGGTGGGAGGTCTGGTAGAGGCGGACTGGGCATTCTTTGTTATTCTTCTTCAGCATCTTGCTCCAAGCCCGGACCCTCTTTGACATTCTACTCGGCCACTGCTGGGGCCACTTGCGGTGGTGATGTTGACTGCTCTTGTTCTTCGAAGCCAAGTTCCTTAAGCTCAACAGTGGAGAGGCTGGCATGGCGCAGGTAGTGAAATTGCTGCTCTTTCGTGATTCCTGTGCCTGTTGGAAGCTCCCGTTCTTGAAGGCCATACCTTAGCGCTCGGGTAGTCAGTTCTAGCTTCCTTCTTACCTTCTCCACTGAATCATTGCCCTCCGCTTGGGTGACATGTAGTAATGTGCTCAGAAAGGCTTGCCTTTGTGCGTTGGCGCATACATCGGTTGCTTCTGCCCTGGATTCGGCAAGCACTCTCTCGCACTCAGCCACCGCCAAGCGTTCCGTTAATTGCCTAGCCCTTTCAAAATTGTTCTTTTCCCACTCGTTGGCTCTCTTGTCCATCTTCTTTCTTCCCTCTTCCAGCTCACTTGCCAAGGTGGTTACCACCTGCTGCTGTTCATTTGTTAAGACCCAGAGTTGGTTCCACTCCCTGGATTTCCGAGCCAGCTGTTCTTCAGCAATTTCTTTTGCTTGATTTGCAATGCTGAATCTCTGCTTTGCCTCAGCAATTAGTTCTAACTTTTCTTGCGCTAACTGCTCGTGGCTTTGGATCTGTGCAATGTGCAATCTTCTTTGTGTGAAGGCCATGGCCATGAGGGCCTCTGTGTCTCCCTTGGCAATCTCCAATGCACCTTGCAATCGTTGTGCCTCATGTTCCAGCCTTTGTGCTTCTGTTGCGGGGATTTTCGACCTTTCCTGTGCTAGAAACTCTATCTCTCTCTCCAGCCTGTCTTGTTCCTCAAGTTCGTACCATAGCTGAAAAGCTATGGTATCCTCTTGCCGCTCGCTTGGCTCGCCTTCTTGAGCTGTTAACTGTCCGTACCTTTCTAGTTTGGCAATTCTCTGTTCCAAGTCAGCATACTATTGCACTAGCAACTTTAAGCTCTGATGCTCTGCCACCAGGTTTTGCCCTTCGTCTTCTAGCCTTTGTCTTAGGTGGCTCTCATTGTCCTGGGTTTCCTTCGTTTTTGCTTCCAAATGATCTTGTAGCACTTTCACCTCCCTTTTTCGGTTGGCTCCTTGCTTTGAAACTTCTAGCCTCAAGGCTGCCGAAGTTTCCTTTTCCTTCTCTAGCTCCACCAGGGCCACCTTCTTTTCTTCTTTTTCCTTGTCCAACTGTGCCAGGAGCTCAGCCACATAAGCGTCATAGTCCGCACCAGGTGGCATGGGAGTAGGGGCTGTAGTGGTTGATGCCTCTAGCTTCTGCCATTTTGGATCTTTCCTGGACTCAGCATCAGCGGAGGATCTTTTCGCTCCGGTTTCCGGTACAATCTCTGCCACTTTACTAACAAGCATCTGCATCATGCTCATCAGTTGGGCCGTCTCCAGAGAGGGCGTGGGTTGCGGGGCGGTTGTGGTGTCAGTTGGCACCGGCACGAAGGAGGAAGGCAGGGGGTGCAACAGGGACTTGCCCTTGTCTACAATCACTGGGGCCACTTCCACACTGCCACTTGCTTCAACCTCATGGTGGGGACTCAAAGGGTCGATCTCTCCTCCCCCATGGGTTTCTTTAATAGATCTGTGAGTGGCCTCTGCCAACTCAACCAGTTCTTTCATCCTTGGCTCGTCGGCTTCCTCCTCCGCCCTTCTTTGCCTCTCTTCTTTTGCCCTTTTTGGCTCTTCTCTAACTCTTTCGAGTTCTTCTTCTTCCTTTTTCCTTCGTTCCTCCTCCACCCTCCTTGACTCTCTTTGAGCCCTCTTCACCTCAGCCCGCTCCTCTTTGCTTAGTCTTTCCTCCTTCTTCTTCTGGCTCTTGTTAGTCTTCATTTGCTTCTGTGGTTTGGCCGTTTGAGTGGGTGGTATTTCCAGCTCTCCTTTGTCGCTTACTGTCTTTTCGCTCGAGCCTTCTTCCTCGCGGTGAGGTGAGCTTTGGTGCATAGCTTGTCTTCATCTACGCCGGCATCCTTGATAGCCTCGTCTATGATTGCCGTTAGGACACCTCCGTATCTAATTGTAGAGGCTTTTGTGGTAGGCTTTTTTCTTGTGGATTGTGCAGTAGAGGCCAGAGATTCCCCACCAAGCTGGTGTTGCGGCTGGAGCCAGGAGCACGACTGAACTCCTAATAGTTTTCTAGATAAAGCCATTCCAATCCACCTCCTTTGGAACTCCTGCCGCAATGCTTTCCAGCAAAGGCACGCCGATTTTGTTCATCAATGCATTGTATCTGTGGCCCGAGAAAAGGGCATGGACCATTTTATTTTGCATCCTTGTCACAGGGTCTGGAATGTTAGCCAAACTGATTCCATCCACCGTGTGCACGTCCTCCTTTTTGACTCCCATCATGGTATACACATCTCTTTTTGGGCGCCTCTCCTTCTTGGACACAAGCCCCAGGGCTTCCTCGACAATATCTGCATTAAGGGGCACTTGCACCCTTCTTTCCTGGTCACCAATCCTTACTGTGACCGTACCACAGCTCCTCCCTTCATCAAAGCTCCTTAAGAAGTCAGCGCACATGCTGTAGTCTAGAGCATGTCCGACCTTTTCCATGTACTTTTGGAGGTTACATTTGTCCACCAAATCCCTCACGGTCAGCTCTTCCAGGATGGCTTCATCTAAATTCATGGTATGCTTGAACGTGAACTGGCTAAATCCACGAGTCTCGACGCGGATTCCATACTTTGTTAGATCCGCTTCAGTGAATGGGAGTTTACTCTGTCCTGCCATGGTAGGTGACTATCATCACACCAAGCCAACATTAGTGTTATGAATTGACTCATCACTAACAAAAACCCAAGAAAGAATGCGTGTGACAATTTGCCATGCTGATTCAGAGGAATGACACTTGGAAATAATTCACAAGCAACATCTATTTCCTCCTTGCATTCTTTCCTATTTGAATTCAGTTGATCATTTTCATCCATTATACATCTTGCTACATCACTTGGCTCTCATTTGCTCCCCCCCCCCTTTCCTTAAGTGTTAAGGGAATCCTTCCTAGGATTAGCAAGGGGAGAAGGAGGGCTCGCATGGACTATGTGGGGAGAGTTACTTGGCCAACAGCCAAGTATAAAGGTTAGGGTTATATTCAAGCTGGGCATGACGATCAAGTTCACATGGTCGTATGGAAGCTTGGGTGATATAGGTCAAGACATCATGAAAGATGTCCCCGGAGTTGAGGCGACTAGCAACGTGCAACTCCTCTTCTGTGAGGAATTGGTCAATGTAAGGGTGGGCCAACACCTGGTCATCTAAATGTATGTTGCGTGTAATGGCCAAAACCCTAAATGAAAGAGGTGCCACATAAGTAGGGTCATGTTCAATTGTTTTAATTTCCCTCCTTTGCTCAGCATTGGTCATGATACGGCAGCCTTTTTTTTCCCATTGGAATCGTAAGGCATACCACAGTTGTAAGAACGAAGAAGCAGAGCTGGCAAGCTGCATGAGCTCGTCCAGTTCTTGTTCAGGTGTAGAGCGAGCAGGCTTGCGGTAAGAGGTGATTAGTCTTCTGAGAACAGCTTGCTCCTTTGAGATTTCTCCATTAGCAATTAATTCGGCGGCAATTTTGGGAAATTTGATGGTCATAAACTCGTAGTCTTCCCAAGTGCATGGCAATGCACGAAGATCAGAAGCAAGGGGTTCGTCAAGAAGTCCTAGGTCAAGCCTCTCATAGCTCCTAGCAAATGTGGTGAAGGTGTTATCCAACTCCTTGATGCATGTCACTACGTCATCTCCCGAGGTCTCAGCGAGATCCTTGGCCACTGAAAGGAAAGATCGTCTTTCGTACGAAGGCCTAAGACCTGCTGGTGGTGATGGTGCAATTGGGTTGGACAGTGGTGACTCCATTGCTGGCGTCACAGATGGGACTTTTCACTTTGGAGCACTTTGAGATGCTGCAGTGGGCTTCAGTGGCATAGGAGGTATGATGCATTCTATTTGAGCCGGCATGGGGGTGCGCAACTCCTCTAACTTGGATGATGTTGGGGCATCCAACTTGGGACGATAAATGTGTTGGGCTTCATTACTCACAACCGGTGTTGGTTCAGCTTTCTTTGCAGTTTGTGCTTTGTATGTGCCAGCCTGTCTAGCTGGAGTGGGGTTGCTCAGAGTTGAGCCTCTTGAATGTCCACTCTTAGGCACCCATATCCAGGGGTTTCCCTCATAGTATCCTTGTGCTCACAAGAGATCTTTGGGGATCCATCGTGGCGTGGTAGTGCGCCTATGTCAATAGCATCTGAGCTCTCTTAGGCTGCGACTAATAGGCTTTTCGTTTAGAAGCACGTTTTTGCGGTTTAGAAGGAGGTGGCCCTTGTCGTTTTGGCACCCATATGAGCGTGGACTCTTTGGCCTTGTGAATGGCCGGGGTGGCCTTGGTTCTAGCAGTTTGAGCGTGGGGTGAGACATCACTGCCCTTCTCCTTAGGCTTGGTCATGGGCGTGGCTGTAGGGGTCTCTATCGGTGGCTCTGCAATTGTAGGAGGCACAAGATAACCCTTGCTGAAAGTAGTCACTATGCGCAGATTGCCTACAACAAGATGGATGCGATCTAGGTTGTAGTCCACATTGCAGTTCGTCTGCTTTTTAAAAGTGCGACCTAGTAGTGACTTATTACCGGTCCCTTTAGTGTTTGGCAACACATAAAAGAAGACTGGGATACTTTCGGACTCGATGGAGACAGCCACTTTGCATTTTCCTAAGAGTGAATAAGTGTTGCCTCCAAATGGGTTGATTTTAGCGTTTGTGGGCTGTAATTTAGGTTGACCAATGCGTGTCCAATGGTCATGCGTCAAGATATTATAGTCGGCACCTTCATCGATCAAGGCATCAAAAGAATACGTCCATTCTGCAGTGACCGTGATTCGTAGGTAGGCGGGTGCCACTGCTTTTTCATATTGATCTATCAGTTCGGTAATTGTGGCCACGCAGACGTTGACAAGGGCTTCAAGCATAGGTGGCTCGTGCAACGGATGGGAAGGAGGATAGTACTTTTTCATGCAACTGCCATTGAAGAAGCCTATTCCTTCACCTTCGAGTGTCTCCAACTCAACATTGCCCGTTCTACTAATTGCACGTACCCGGAAAGGTCCCAGTCCTCAAAATTTCATTTTTTGTTTGTGACCTTTCATAGAGTATAGTAGAACGAGGTCCCCCTGATCGAACTTGCGCTGTTTGACATACTTGTCAAACCACATCTTTCGTCGTGCCTTCTCACAAATCAGAGCGTGGGTGGCTAAGAGTCGAGTCTCTGTGAGACGCTCTAACTCCACTAAGCGGTTGGTCCAAGCTTCTCTTCCCTCCCAATGCTCCTGGGCTGCTATCCTTAAGCTAAGGACAAAGAACTCTAGGGTAGAATGGACTCTGTTCCATAAGTCAGTCTAAAGGGCATCTATCCTACAGCTGTCTTATAAGCTATACGGTAGGCCCACAAGGCCGCCATCAATTTATTATCCCAGTCTCTTCGTGATGTGGATACTATTTTAGTAAGCACGTTGACTAGGATTTTATTTGTGGATTCTGCTTGGCCATTTGCTTGAGGGTAGTAGGGCGAGGACCTTCTATGAATGATTAGGAAGGTCGAGAGCAGGTGGGATATCACTTCATTAATGAAGTGCGTGCCATGATCACTCACTAGTTCAATTGGACAACCAAACCGTGAAAAGACCTGATCTCACAAAAACTTCGCGGTGGTTCTAGCGTCGTTCTTCCTAGTGGCTCTTGCCTCTGTCCACTTCATCAGGTAATTAGTTGCCACAATGATGCAGCATGCCTGGGAGTACTGTGCCGCAGGACTGATAGGTCCGATGAAGTCAATGCCCCATTTTTCAAAGGGCTGTCGTGCTATTACGGGGGTCAACTCCATCTTATCCTTGCGCACATGCACCTTAGTCCTCTGGCACTCATCGTAGTGTTTTACAAATTTAGCAGCATCACGGAATAGGGTGGGCCACCATAGTTGGGATTGTAGCACCTTACGGGCTGTTGTATCCCCACTAAAGTGTCCTCCAGCTATTCCACCATGCGCTTCTCTCAATACATCGTGCATCTCATGCTCACACACACATCTACGCAACAAACTGTCTTGTCCTAACCTATAGAGTTGGCCGGCGATCAGTTGGTATGGCTGGATTTTTAAGATAAGTCTCCTTAGCATGGCTTTCTCAATAGATCTCTCAGGCAGACCATTCTCTAGCACTTGAACTACATCATCGGCCCAATATGGTGTCAAATCAGCCCTAAACAAGTCTCTTTCGCTAGACAGGCCAAAAAGATGAGCGTCCGGTAGGTCATCAGGTATGCCTTGTCCAGCAGCTTCTCCTGTGGGTATGCGGGACATGTGATCAGCCATGTAGTGTTAATTTCCCTTGCATATAACCACACAAAAATCAAATTCCAACAAGAGAAGTAACCATCTCGCTATGCGACCTGTAGCGCATGGCTTGTTCACAAGATAAAGCAAGGCTTGATGGTCAACGAAAAAGATGAAGGGTGTGGCCAACAAATAATACCTAAATTTCTTTACAGCAAACACCATGGCTAACCCTTCCCTTTCTGTAGTGGAATAGTTCATCTCCGTTTGGGTGAGCTGCCTGCTGGCAAAACTCACGGGGTAATCTAGGTTATGTTCACCAAGCTGGCATAGAATAGCTCCAATAGCAAACTTAGAGGCATCTATGTATACATGGAATGTTATGCTCCAGTCTCGGGCTCGTAAGATTGATGCAGTGGAGAGCCTTCTTCAATTGTTCATATGCACGCTGGCATTCCTCAATCCACTCGAATACGATCAACAGCTTGTACAATGGTCTAGCAATCAGCGCGTAATTCAGTACAAAGCGTCGATAGTATCCCGTATGGCCTAAGAAATGCTGAACGCCCTTGTAGTTAATGGGTCATGGTAGGTCGACAATGACCATGACTTTTGAGAAGTCGGTGGCAATGCCGTTCCTTGACACTACGTGCCCTAGGATACATCCGTGCTTCACCCAGAACTGGCACTTTAAGGGGTTCAACGAGAGGTTGTATAACCGACACCTTTCAAAGACAGCTCTCAACTTTTCTAAGTGTTCGACCCAACTAGAGTGTATGCATAAGTCGTCTACGAACACCTCTAACTCGTGTCTAAGCATATCCTTGAAGATGGTACACATTAATCGTTGGAAGGTTGCAGGCGCATTCATTAGCCCAAAGGGCATAACGATGTAGGCAAATACACCCCACTCCGTGGCGAAGGCAGTCTTGTACCTGTCGTCAAGGTGCACTTGCACTTGATTATAGCCAGAGAAGCCATCCAGGAAGCTGTAGGCTTCTTTGCCTGCCACCCTCTCCAGCATGTGCTCGGTATACGGTAAGGGGTAGTTGTCCCTCTTCGTAGCGGCATTAACTTTCTTGTAATTCACGCACACTCGAATTTTACCATTCTTTTTCATAACGATCACTATGGGTGATACCCAATCTGTGTGCTCAATCTCATATATAAATCCCGCCTCCATGAGCTTATCAATTTCTTCCTTCACTGCATGGGCGTGTTTGGAATTCATAGGGTAAGGTCACTGCTTTGTTGGCACCGTATCTAGAACCATTGGGATATTATGGGTCACAACCCTAGGATCGACTCCTTTAAGTTCCTCCAAGGACTAGGCAAACACATCGACATACTCTCGTAGGAGAGCAACAAGTTTAGCCTCCTCATCCTTGGTCAAGTCATCAGCAATAAACACAGGTTGAGGCTTCTCGCCTTCCCCTGCCAAGTTGACTTCCTTGACCTTGGCGGGTCCCTCAATTGACTCACTGGTTTGCCCTTGCCTCTTTGCTCCCAGCAGAATCACCACTCTACTACTACTTTGTGGATTTCTGCAAAGCTCTTGATACAATGCAGAGAGATAGGCTGTTGCATATACTATATGCCATGGGAGTACCTAAGGAGCTTATTTGGGGGATTGTTGCACTCTGGAGGGGAGCTACGGAGCTCTACCCCGAGACCTACAGACCACTTATTGATCAAGCGTTTCAACCCAAGCGGCCATGGCTACCTCTCTCATAGCCGACGCGCAATGCCTACCTTACAGGTGTAGTGAGCTTACCTTGATGCTCGATTGAGTTCCCTCCTCTCCCTTGCACTCCGGTAGCTCTACGATCCTTGCGGCAAGCTCAAGCCCTCTCCGTCAAGCTCCATCCTCCATAGCCTCACGAGAAAAGAGAAGAGAAGATGAAGAGAGAAGATGGGGAGCTTCTTCTCCACGATCCCTCACTCTCACACACTCACTCCCTCACTCCCTCACTCCCTCACTCAAGCACAAGCAAGAAGGCAAGAAACAAGAGAAGAAGAAGAAGAAGCTTTGGCCACACCAAGAATGAGCTTCTCATTCACTTTTGAACTTTATATACATGCCCTACTTTTTGGGCGGCCATCCCCACTTTTTACATGGCCGGCCATTAGCCTAGGCCCTCTTTTCCTATTTCCCACTGTTCTAACTTATCCCATTCCCAACTAATGCATACAATTTGCACAGGAGTGAGCCCGGCACTCTTTTACAAGGATTCAGGAGCGCCTTCCCATTGAATGGCGCGCTTTTACTCTTTTCTTTTCTTGAGGTGACACTGAGGCCTTCTGGAGAGGTCATCATTCAAATTTTCAGGGTCTGACCTCCATCCGGGGCGCCTTTTCCTTCCTTTGTCCTGTGCCCTTTCGGTTATCTCCTTCTTCCATTTTTTCCGCTCCTCTGCTCTGTGCTGCGGTAAATACACTCTATGATGGGGTTACTAGTAAAGTGCAAACAGTTGAAGACCTTTCAGCACTTGTCCACTCCACCATAGGGGTGAGGTAAGAATGCCCCCTCTCTCTGACACTGTGTGGCATCTACATTGACCGAATCTATGATTACATCTTACAAGGAGGTGATAGAGGGACCCCACTATCTAATACCTGGATACCTCTCTTATTGTATAGAGATGACATTGTATTGATAGTTGATTCTCCACAAGGGTTACAAAGACACTTGGGTACATTACACTCTTATGTGCAGGACAATGGGTTGTCAATGAATCTTGGTAAAAAACCAAGGTCATGGTGCTTAATACCATGCCACAATGGATTAGGAGATCAGCACTTAAGTCCACCTATGGGCAAGAGGAGATGGAGTATATGGACTCTTATACATACTTGGGAGTTTTATTCACATGCCCACCTTCTCTATGAGAAAGGTAGTAGATACGAGATTGACAAAGGGGTACATAGCACTAGGAGGCTTGAAGAGGGTGCACTCACAAGTCTAGTTCCACAAACCCTGCACTAAGCTATGGCTATTTGATACACTATCCACATCTACATTGCTATATGGAGTGCAAATATGGGGGCATACCCTTGATCACCACAACCAATCAGGTTGCACCTATGATGAATGGAGATCATAGCTTACATGGGATCATTAGGAGTCAAGTTAGTAGCCACACCGATTTTAGTAGAGGCCTTCACCCAATCCATCACCTACATACACAACCTACGGAATCTAACCCAACATAAATATGCCCATGATTGGCTCTTGAGTCCTCTTGTCAACTTGCCAAAGAGGGTGACACTTCATGTTTGTATAAAAATATGTCACCATGATTTGAGCAACATGGGCCTAGCATGGATAGCCTACTAGAGATTAGCAAGATCATTAAGGTAGACATCATCCATCTCGACACCAAGAGGATATGGTTGGCACCAATGCTTGAGTTAGGGACAAAGATGTCTTTCTATAAAGAGCATCTTCTCCACAATACAAATGATGGCTTTATTGTCTACCTGAGATACATGGACACCCACCCCTCTCATGGATTAGATGTGATATTGCTTAGTTACACACATCATCACAGCAGTTAGAGATTGAGATCGGCAAATACAGATCTATATCACCCAAGGAGCACATATGTTACATATGTTAGCTTGAGCTAGAGACCAAGGAGTGCTATATCTGGCATTGCCCAACTTACTATGAGATTTGAGGTTTCTTTCATTATCTGTTTAGAGAAGGGTTTGGCCCTCAATCAAGAGTCACGGATTATGCAGATCAGAGATTCCTTGACCTCTTCTTGAGATCCTATGGCTTAGAGAGATGCTTTTAATGAGAACACTCTAGGATAGTGATGACCTACCCAAAAGCAGCTTATACACTTCTTCATGAGGGAGATTGAAAAGCATAGGAGGACCATTAATAAGGGGACCTTGACACTATTGCAACCTACATCCACATGAGGGACATTGCTTGATCACACCACCTAACTTGGCTAATCCTATTGCCGGAGACCCCAATATAGATGGCAATGCCACATGCACGTGCAGTTACAGGAGATCATTGCTTGGGCTAGAGTGAGGTCACATGCACCTTCATGATATCCCCTCACATGTACCTCCATGATATCACATATTAGTGGCTTTATACCTCGTAGATGGATTTTGTACACAAGGAGTCTACCACCATAGATTGTATCAACTAGGGTTTATCACTTTATTGTAGCTTATTTAGTTGATTATCTTCTAGACTTACTATTCTTTCGAATAGTTGTATAGTCCTAAATGGTTGTAACTCATGGTCTCATAAGTCGTTTTGGCCTTTGGTGGATGTTAATACATCATATCATTTCATCTCTCTCTCTCTCTCTCTCTCTCTCTCTCTCTCTCTCTCTCTCTCTCTCTCTCTCTCTCTCTCTCTCTCTCTCTCTCTCTCTCTCTCTCTCTCTCTCTCTCTCTCTCTCTCTCTCTCTCTCTCCCCCCGTGTGTGTGTGTGTGTGTGCGCGCGCCTCCCATGCATGCACATGTGCATACATGTGTGTCACACGCAAGAGATTTGTGCACACCTACAAACACATACTCTCTCTTTCCGTTATTTTTTTATAATCTCAATGGTAATGCAGTAGGTTATCACACATAGATCTAAGTTCAAACCTTCTATTTTCTTTTGATTTACTTCTAGAAGACCCTACAATGTAAAAATTGAACTCAACAATCACTATGAATTCAGGCTACCCAACCATAATGTACACATGACATTTGATGAAACACACATGCATGCACACACATGCACGTGTGCATGTCTATGTGTGTACAAACACACACACTCTCTCTATGAATTAGGTCTACCCAACCATAAGCTACACATGACCTTTGACAAAACACACATGCATGCACACACGCATGCACGCATGCGCGCGCGCACACACACACTCTCCCTCTCTCTCTCTCTCTCTCTCTCTCTCTCTCTCTCTCTCTCTCTCTCTCTCTCTCTCTCTCTCTCTCTCTCTCTCTCTCTCTCTCTCTCTCTCTCTCTCTCTCTCTCTCTTTGTGTATCTATCTATCTATCTACACACACACACACACATATATATCTCATTTTTTAGCTCGGTGCCTAGTCGAGCTCAAAGACAATTTCGTAGAACCACTTTCTTATATGCAAGGTAGTCCAATGTCCTCCCTTGCACTTTTATTATTCCCTTAAGTGTGAACACTTTCAGGAGACCCTTAGAAGTTTAAAAACTCAGGGTATAGAAGGCACCTAGTAGCACATTGCAGGGATTTGTTGGACTCTCACAAATTGAAACCACCTTTCCTAATAGATTCTTGAATATGGAAGACATACCCCAAAGATTGGGTGTCAACTCAAGTCTCTCTCTCTTATAATAAGACTTACATAAACTATTCGTAACCAAGTAGAGATCTTTTTAAGGCTTCTAGTTGTGTCCATGAAGGGGTTTTGTTTAGATGAAACAACACATCTTTCTATATTTGTATAAGTTCTACTATATATTTAAAGTACCTTTCATTTATGAATGAGACTTACGTAAGCTAGAATCTCACAATGATAATGATGATAACAATACATAAAAGACACCCTTTTGTTGTTGTTGCTTATGCAAATCAAATTTTGTATCAAACCCATTCATCATAGAGTGACTTGTTTTGTTAAAATGCAACATGCAATGTTTAAATGGCATAATGCTCTAACATCTAAATCCCTCTTTGTCGGAATGTACATACACATGCATGCACGCATGCATGTGTGCACACACACATGCACACACACCCCACATACATATGTGTGTGCTCTAAAGCTATTATAGTGTCTAATGGTGACATTGCATATAGAAGTTGAGCAAGAAATTTGCAACCCGTAAAGAGCCACAAGCATGGCTAATAAATTTGAAGGTGACAATCATGTTTAGATTTTGACAATTTCAAATTGATCCACCCAAATCTTTAAAGCATATATGAGAAAAAAGAGAGCATGGTTTGGACCATCCAATGGTTTAAAAGCAAGCTCCTTGTAGCTTCTCCTTCATCATTTCATCTTATGTGTTGTAGAATCAAGAATGTCGTGCAATAACTTTGTACTTCTAAGTTCATCTAGCATGAGCCTAGCATGATGAGCTAAAGTAGGGACCCATGATTGATAATATTAAAGAGGCTTAGCAGTATGGACTTTTAATAACTTCAATTGGTAAAGTGATTTGGGTTTTGTGATTACTTCTCATTGACCACTCTTTCTTCTCTCTACAGCCATTGGTTCAATTGTCAAGAATGGGGAGCTCTATGCATTTGTAGGATTAGAATGAGGATCCAAGGTCAAGAGTAAGGAGAGTAACATCACCATAAGAAGCAATGGAGTTTTAAGGTGTGAGTCCTCTTCAAGTTCCATTGGACTAAGGCATCTCTAGCTGGTGAAAGGTGCATTCTTAGTATAAGTGTAGTTCAAGATGAGAGATCAAACACTTGATTGGTAGTCCTATCTTTCTCTTAGGAAGATTGAGGGAAATGCACTCACACAAATTCCATGTCTTGTACTCTATCCAATTTCTTGGCTTGATTGAGAAGTGACCAATGAAGCAAATTGACACAGGTGAGGAAGGTTGAGTTTCCCATGTTTCAAGGAGAATCAAGATAAATGCTCTCACAAGAATTCCATGTCTTGTACTCCATTTGGTTTCTTAAAATTTTTGAGAAGTGAGCATGGAGGCAATCTAATAGAGTTGAGCAAGGTTGAGCTCCATACAAACACTACAATGGCTTAGGAACACACACATAGACATAGCCACATGTGTGCATGCATTCGCATGTACATGCACGTAAAATCATGCACATTGCAACTTAGAGGGATTTAGAACTTCGGGCCATTTGAACATATTTAGAGCTCAACAAAAATACCAAAAACAAAAGGTAGGATTTTACGCAATTTAGACTTCTTGATGATGGTTTGTCCAATTCAACCTTCTTTCTCACATATTTATAAACAGTCTGGATGGACCAACAACATGAAATCTAAAGTTGCCAAATATGACATCTAAACATAATTTCCACCTTTAAATTTAGTTCCATGATTATAGCTCTCTACAAGGTGCAAATTTGTTGCTCAAAGTTTTTATGAAATTTGACCAATCTCATAGTACAATAGCTTTGGGGCACATACATATGTGTGTGCACATGTGTACATGTCCATGCAGACAAAATCATGTACATTATGATAGAGAGGGATTTAGAACCTCGTGCCATTTCAACATGGTTGGTGCATTTTAATGAAGCGAGCTTTTTTAGGATGGATGAGCTAAACAAAATTTTACATTTACATTACTAAAAAAAGGAGGGTTTCATCCATTTTTATCACTATTATTTTTGTCAATGTATAGCTTGTGTAAGTCTTGCCTGTAATGTCACACACACACACACACACTCTCTCTCTCTCTCTCTCTCTCTCTCTCTCTCTCTCTAACTCTCTCTCTCTCTCTCATGTAGACATGTATGCACATATGTAGAAACATAATTTGTGTATGTGTGTGACCAAACATGTGGGATTACTTAGTTCTCCCACCCACCCACACATGTAGACATGTATGCACATATGTAGAAACACAATTTGTGTATGTGTGTAACCAAACATGTGGGATTACTTAGTTTGGAGAGAGAGACTGTGTGTGTGAGTGAGTGAGTGAATGAGTGAGTGAGAGAGAGAGAGAGAGAGAGAGAGAGAGAGAGAGAGAGAGAGAGAGAGAGAGAGAGTGTGTGTGTGTGTGTGTGTGTGTGACCAAACATGTGGGGATTACTTATTTGGTAGGCTGAATGCATAGTGGCAAAAAAGTCTTGAGTTTGATTCCTACATTATAGGGTGATCTAGAAACCCTTACTCCTTTTTAACTCATCAGAAGCTCAAGGATGGAGAAGAGAATGTCTAATTTGTAGTTAATATATTTCAAAAAATAGGTGGCTCATTAAAAAAAGTCTTCCTTTAGTACGGTTGTCTCCATAACATATATCTCAAAATAAAGAGGCCTAGATGCATAGAAGTGACCCTCCTAATCATAAAGAGTATGAAAACACATATGTCTAAGCAAAGAAACCACTAGATTGATCCAAAGATAGGGAAAGCATCTTATCTACACATATTGAATTATGTGTATACAAAAAGGGGTGTCTGTTAATTCCAAGATCTAACATATATTACTTGTTTCACACAAAAAGAAGATGGAAGCATAGAAAGTTTGAGCAAAAAGAATAAGTTGAATCTATCCAAAAGGAGTTATAAATTGATTATTACAATATTAATTGACATAGAGTAGGAGATGCTTGTAAACCTAAAACTTTATTATATTCTCATTGACATGACAATGACCAAATAGAAGAAGATGAACTAGTCCAACATAAAAGCAGACAATTAGCCTTTAGTTATGTAATTTTGAGTAAACAAAAGATGGTAGCTTGTGGAAAGGAATTAGGATATGAAGTAGGCATCCTACATATAAAGAAGATGAGTAAGAAATTTCCAAATTTTGAGTGGAAATAAATATTGTTACAACTCAAAGAGAGGATCAATAATATGCTTATAATTGGATTTCATTACATACAAACTCGATGGATAATGCACATGAAGAAACTCATGCTCAAGGGTTTTGGAGTATCAATCTAATAAGAAAACATAAAGAAAATTACAATCACAAGAGAAATAATAGACTAGCTATCAAAGCATGTCTTGCATGAACATTAGAATGAACAAGAGAGAACTTGACGCACCTATTCCAAAGATTAATCAAAAGGGAGGAATCATCATTGCCTCAACCACAAACCTAAGGTACAAAGGTTTTCTAATGGGGAAGCCCAACTCAACAACTACTCATAGTTCCACCTTTTGGTAGGAAACATCACAAATCAATAAACTCTCAACACATAAAAGATCATTGCTCTCTTATAGCTTGTGTAGCTCAAACCAAACCTCTCTTCTCCTTTCTCCTTGAGATTTCCAACCTCCGAAGGATAATTCTCTCTATCCTTCTCACCATATAGTCATGTTTTTCTTTGACACCTTGTTTTTCCAACTTACTCAATTTACTTGCCACCTCCTTCATTGATTACATGGATGTGCCACCAACTACTACCTTAACCTCTTTGACCCACAAGGTTCTTAGAATCCCTAGTCATACTTTGACCTCTCTTAGAAATTTAGAGACTCTCTTAGAAATTTAGAGATCAACTCCTAGGACCTCTGCAAGTGTTGGTTCATAGTTCCATGAGTTGAGATTTATTTCTACACAACATGACACCTTATGCTTTTTTGGGTTATAGAGAAGAATCGAGGGAAGGAATTGGTGTTGGAATTAGTACTTCACCACTTGTGTAACTATAGAGGTAATCTTTGCCAACTCCTTTGACAGTCCCCCCATATGAGGAGAAAGAGTGCCATATGGTAATCTTTGCCAACTCTATCTTTGACAGCCCCTCTCAATGGTACTTTAGATTCCTTTCTACCTGGGACAAATACTGTCTAATAAAGCAGTTTGGATGGGGGGAGAGAGCCCCTTCATTTAAAACAGAAGATGGGACGTGTGCTACATGTGATTCTGAAATTGAGTTCATTCCTGATCTTTTTATAAACTGCAAAATAAAGAAGTTTGATTTTCCTTCAAGACATAATTGTAAATTCCACCCCATTAAACACAACTGGAAGGAGCTGATTCTCAGCAAGTCCTTTGGTCTCCTTAGTGCAGTTCAAAACTGGATTAAATACATCTACATTTCTTTCTAATATGATAAATGGTCTACACCCAGCAGTGCATGTGCCTGTCTGTGCTGTTGGCAGGTTTAGATTAGCAAGAATGAACTTAAGTTTTACTAATATTCTGGTTCATGCTAGATCTGGACTGGAATGGGCTAATTCGCCTGAGGTGGATGTTCAGCAAACAAGAACTAGAGAATACCTTGAAGGTTTACAAGATGGATGGCAAAAAGACTAGAGGCAAAGTGACTCTCTGGTGATTCAAGATGATGCAGAAAAGAGGAGATTCAAGCTTGACATAGTTCAAACACTCACCACTCTCAAGAATGCAGCTCAAACACTTATCACTCTCAAGAATGCTTGCACATCCTAGTAAAGAAGTGAGATCTCTTCTGGTGAATTTCCCGATGTGCAAGGCCTATTGGCACTGGTCTTTTTGGAAGGAACTCACTGTTCCTACTGTAGACACTGAATGACAGTTCATAACACCCTGTTGCTGTAGATACACAACTGCTAAGAAAAATTTGCATGGTACACATGTTCCTAATCCAAAGATCTATAAAATATGTCAACACAGAACTAGCATGCATGGGAGTTCAAGATGTACATGATACCACGCAGAAAACATGTAGTGCACTGTTTCCTGCAAATCTCCAACTAAGAACTAAAATTTCAGCTGGAGGTTATGTCATTTGCAATTCCAGGAGCTCCAAAGAAAACTCAGTTGCATTTAAAACGTACAAGTGTGCTCTTAGAGACCTGAAAGGTCAGCAATGCCATGAATATCGGGCTAGCCTCAAAGGGCATGCCACCAAAAGAGGATAGCCTTCATTCAGAAAATACATATATGATCTTGGAGACCTCAAGACGAAATAATAAAAGGAATACCGGGCTAGTGTCCACCGGTTACTGACAATAGCTTTCGTTCCCTCCAAGTCTTACCAGGACACGGATGCTTTTGTCTCAAACCCTTGGCTTCACAGTTAAACCAATGGTAGAACTTAAACAAAATTCTCCACCTGTGTTAGCAGCTCCATGGATGAAAATTTCACCTGTGCTAGCAGCATTGATGGATGCGATGCATCCTAACAGAATTATTCAAAGGTAACTCATATCTCTGCTATTCAAAAATGCATCCGGTCAGCAGTAAGCTTCCCCATTGCACAAGGGATGCCTATGGCCTCAGCCTTGACAGGCCTGCCCTGGCCTCATCTGACTCAGGATTAAGGGCAAAAGCCTTCTCATAAGCCTTCTCAGCCTCCGGGTACATGCCCCTCTTCTCATAGCACAGGGCAAGCATGCAGAGGATAGTAGGGTTATCAGGATTTATCTGCAAGGACTGCTGAAGGTCCTCAGAGGCGGCCTCAAAGTTGCGGCGCTTACCTTTGGCAGTTGAGATGAGGAGGCCGGCGCGCTTCATCAGGGCATCGGCCTTCTCAGAAGCAGAAAGGCTCGCAACTCCGGACGGGGAGAGGGCAGTGTCCATGGATTGGAGGGCAGCAGGGAGCAGGTTCTGCTGCTCCAGCGCCAGGGATTTGAGGACGTGGCAGGCGGCATCGTGCGGATCAAGGGCGATGGCCTTGTCAGCCTCGGCAGCGGCGTCGCGGGCCAGGGATCGGGAGAGGGATGGCTTGCCGGCAGTGCGGGAGCGGGCGAGGAGCTGCGCTCCGGTGACGAAGTGGTGGCGCGCCTGCGCTTTCTTCCTCCCGCGGGCTCTGGAAGGGGCCAGCAGCCTCTTGGCGAAGGCCTGCACGATCCATACCAGGCACAGTCCTACCACAAGGGTGAACCCTTGCAGCAGGGTGCTCTCCATGCCTCCGCCTCTCTCTCTCTCTCTCTCTCTCTCTCTCTCTAAGACTTTGTGACGGACAGATTTTCTCTTTCGAAGGTGTCTCTCAAGGACTGACTTCCACCAGGTTCCTGAGCTTCACAAGGCCCGTGCCCCATTGACCAGCGACTCACCTTCTCTAGACTTTGACTTGCGACTCTAGTGGACTAAGACAGTAGGGAGCTGTTCTCATGCGGGCGTTTCGTCAAAACCGTTCCCAATGGGCCCCAACCAAAAACCAGAAACCCCTCCAAGTCACGTGGAATGGTTTTTGTTTTTTGGTTTTTAAAAAACTCTTCCCCTTTGAGAACACAACTTGCCTGGTTTTTTAAATTAGAAGCCACTACTTATTTTAGAAAGTGTCTCAAATTAAAACCTTGGTCTTTCTTTCTTTTTGGATTTAGGTCCCATCACGCACCAAGAAAGAGGCACAAACTTGGTACTTTTCAGTTTTTTTTTTTAAATTGATAGTATTTAGAAAACATGTGCTATGAACAAAATATGTTCCTTGGATACCACCAGAAAGTTGGTTTCCGAGATAACCCCTAACGAGAACAACTCCTAGAATTCTCGAATAAAATTTAAAAAAAATCAAAATTTAACGTACTACCAGCCCCCTTACCACTCCCTTCTCCCTATCGCTCGAGGTTGTGCATTCGATGGTAGGTTTAGAGAGCATTTTTACCTAGGATAAATGGGGTAGATTAATGTGATTAAAGCTTAAGGAACTATATACATCTAAAGGATTCCCTTCTAAATCCTTACAAAGGAAACTTCGTATAGCTTTTAACAAGTTGTATAGCTAAACTTACTACATCCCTTAACAAGTCATATAGCTAAACTTCCATAACCACAACAGAGAACTATGGTTCAAAGAGACCATAAAGGGCCTTATAACTTAACTGCCTAAATTTAGGAGAATTAAGGACTCTCAAGGGGAAAATCAAACTCAATTTAATATGTCAAAGTAATCCAAAGGGTGAATTTTCTTTAAAAGACTAAGATGATGCTTTCCCTAAGTTCATGACAACTTAGTCAAGACAAAGTGTAATGAAGGAGACCTAGGAGAGAGAAGGAGAGAAGGGAGAGACTGCAGAGAGGGAGAGAAAGAGGAAGAAGATGAGAGAAGAAGAGAGAGAAAGACTAGCTGAAGAGAGAGAAAGACAAGAAAAGAGAGAGAAAGAGGAGGGAAGCCATGAAAGCTAGGAGGAAGGAGAAAAGAGAGACTTGATTATTGATAATTGATGCCCTAATTGGGTCTCTCAACACCTTATATACCCTGTCAATATAACTGGGTATTCCCATGCTAACCCGTGTCCTACCCATCTATCCCCACTCTTTACATTCCATCCCGACCTCGAAGGTTTTTGCCCTCAAAAACAAAAAGAGGACTTATGGCTCACAACGAAAAAAAAGGGGGGGGTTGCAGAGTACTAGTCTGCTCAGCATTACAAAGGAGAATATAGGTATGGGGAAGTACAATCGCCATACTTTTTATGAGAGTTAATAAGGATCATATGAATCAAAATGTAAGTAATCAAAAGATGGAAGATACTGCAAAAGAGTAAGTGGTTTTATTCCTTTTAGGAGCATATGCCCAAGAGGATCCCAAAGAGATACACAAGAAAGATTGGGCACAACCAAGACATGATCAATAGATCCAGATACAAGCAAAGGATATAGACTATGAACATTGGCACCTCTAACAAAATAAGACTACCATGAGTGACCTTCCATGCAGAGCCACCAAAATATACATGGGACCTATCATCATCATTTAATTATCCAATTGAAATAAGGCTTTAATCAAGGATGGGGACATGACATACATCATAAAGCACAAAAGGAGCACAAGTAGGTAATTCATGGTGTCATCGTGAAGCACTGATGGTGGCACAAGATCCTTACCGACCCATACAATAGCATGCATTGACTTGTCCATAAACTCATTGGGAACCACTAGGTCAAATCGGACTGGAGAAGATGAGGTTGCAATCAATACAGCATTCAATGCATCAATCCCTAGGCATTTCATGTCCATGAGTTTCATATGCGTGGCTATTACTGGGAATTCAATAATAAGGGCCTTGGGCTGATGGCGCATCTGCTCATGAGCCTGTGGCAGTGAGATGCTCTCATCATGGCATCGTTCTTGAGAAGTATCATGTGGCTCATAAGGATGCGCATGTTGCTTATAGTAATAATCAAGTGGCTGATGATATCGAGCACTCCATTGCTGATAATGATGTTGCTCCCCGAAGCATCAAGCTGATACAAAATAGATACATACTAAACACAGCACAATGCTCACCCTACCCCCTGACAGAACCAAGGCATGACATCCACAAGGAGTAGGCCTAGCATCATCTGATAAAAGGTTTCGAAGCTAGTCACTAACCAACTGCTCCAACACAACCAAACTAAAAAAAACTATCAAAGAGGTTGCCCTAAGTGGTGGTCTGAACTACCTACCTAACTAAGGACAACACAACTAGGAGCTCCTACTAGGTGAGGACTCCTATAGCCTGATCAAGAAGTATTTTCTTGTAGCACATTTCTGCTTTTGGAGTTTTTATTTTATTCATATACTCGGGCATGTAAAAAGGAGGGAGCTGAGTGTAGTGACCCAAGGAGAACAGGGCATCAGCCTCAGGTGCTGTCTCGGTACCCAACAACCTACCAAGCCCTCGCAAGGCGACACTTAATCCTTTTTTGATGCTCACTTTTATTTTCGCTCCAACCTTCCTTAGTTTCTTCTTTTCCAGCAAGAAGCCACCCCTAGGAAGACAAGGCATCGGCCCCAGGTCTGACTCATCCCCAGGAACCTACTAGGCCTTCGCAAGGCAATGATCAACTGCTGATAAGATTTTTCCCTTTTCTTTTCTATTTATAGGGGTTAGAACCCCTTTTTACACACCTGCGTATATTTTTATTATTTTTTCAGATATTCAGGGTTTCTTTTCCTTTATCATCATCATTATTTTTTTTCCTGCAGGCTTCTCTAACTGTTCACAACTAACAAGAACTCCTAGAACGGCGGCCTAGCAGGCTAGCTGAACATGGTCACTAGGACTCCCTTCTAAGACATGTCTTTTAATGCCTGACAATGTCGTTACAGGAGGCCATGACTATTCAAACCTCCCTCAAACATACTGAACCTAAACCTGGGACTTCATGCCTTGGACGCTGGTCCCCAACAAGAAATAACAAACCCCCCTTAACAAGTACACAAACACATATAACATAAAAACCACAGTACTCATAAAGGAAAGATATCACCTGGATAGGGCCACAAGAAGCTTCCACACAACAAAAGGCTCCTTCCAAGCTTATCTTCAAACCTATCTAGCACAGAACTCAAACAAGAAACCATTAACTGCACCTGCACTAAACAGACAACTGGCCCTCTTGGCCTAATGAAATAAAACACTTCACTACAAAACTGAATCGGACCTCTTGGCCTAATGAAATAAAGCATTCAAAACCTTGCAACACCGGCCCTCTTGGCCTAACGAGATCAAACAGAATAGCACCTACACATCCCTCCCTAGAAGAATCCAGATATACAATAATAAGCTCCTTTCCAAGGAGGAAAAATAGGCTCGTAGCCCCAAATTAAATGCATAAGGTTATGACCCATCCCTCCTGCATAAAAAGCAAGAGGCGTACGCATAATATGTTGTCTAATCAACCTATGGGTCCCAGATAATAACGGTAAATTGGTCTCAGCTACTCTTTGCATCACCCATATCAACCATCGTCTGCCATATATTGCATGCTCTGATAACATAACCCACAAGCGACCGGGTCCTGTTTCATCATTGATCATGATATCTAGACTAGGACCACAATTAAAGAAGATGTCTTCTTCATAAGCAAGATTTGCTAATGAATCCGCAAACTGATTCCAGTAACGTGGAATCAGCTGAAAAGACACTCTCTCAAACTCCTCTAGTAGGGTCATAGCAGTCCGATGATACATACAAAGAATGGGATTCCGCACTGTGTATGTCCCATCTAGTTGATTCAGGATCAACTAGGAATCCCCTTTTACTAACAACCGACGAATACCACCTTGCTTGGCAATATATAGTCCCATAATCAAGGCTTTATACTCCGCCATATTGTTAGTAAATCCTACCCTGAGATGAGCAGCTAACTTCATCGTAACTCTTCGTCAGGGGTCTTGGATTACTACTCTAACACTCCCTTTTTTATTAGGTCCCTTGGACGCTCCGTCAAAATATAATGTATACGTCCATAATGGGTTTACACAGCCGGCCATCAGAACTCCTCTATTCGTAATTATGGTAATCAAAGTTTAGCATATTGAGAGGATGAACTGACGGCTCCATCCCATCTTCTTCATTGAAGTCAACATGGATACTCGTCAACAGTCGTAAGTAGTGATGGCAGAAGACTTTGATCTCCCACACAAAGGTTCCGTCTTCTTGCTCAATCACTTTATATCCTTTGCTCCACCAGATGAGTTTCCCCTGATGGTATCTTTGCTCCAAATATGGGTGCTCCAAATAAGGGATTAACCGACCCATCAACCAGCTTTAAGCTCTTCCGCAGGTCTCAAGTCATTCCTAGCATGGACCTGCAATGCATTTCTTTTGTATTAGCATACTTAGAAATAATAAGGTTTAATCTTATTAAGATTAACCTTATTCTTAAACTCTACTCCCTGTAAATCAGCTAATAGGGCTGTAGACCTATTCTTCCCTAACCTAACAATCTTGTAGGGGCCATCCCATTTAGGTTCCAGCTTCCCTGGAAATAACTCCCTACGCGCATCATAATATAAAACCAGTTGTCCATTCTTAAAGGTATACTTCTTCGCTTTCAGGTCATGCAACTGTTTCATGCGACGTTTAGCCACCTCTTGATGTAATAGACTTTGCAACTTAATTTCATCTAGGTGTGCTAAGGTCGTAAATCGCTCTAATAGGGCGTCTTCACTACCCAAAGAATGGTTTATTGCGAATCTTATGGTCGAAAACTCAATTTCTAAGGGTAAAATGCACTCTTCACCATAAACTAGTTTGAACGGCGTGTGGCCAGTGGCTCGCTTGAACGTGGTATTATATGCCCATACTGCCACATATAGCTTCTTGTCCCAGTCTCGTTTCTTTTCAGATACGACTTTCGATAGGATACCCACAAGCTGCTTGTTGGTACTTTCAACTTGCCCATTCGCTTGCAGATTATAAAGGGTCATTTTATTGTGCTTGATTTGCCAAGCCTCAGTCAAGCTTTTGATCACCTTATTCAGGAAATGGGTTCCACGGTCCGACACTAATTCTTTCGGGGGACCAAAACGGCATATTATCTGCTCTAAAAGGAAACTAGCAGTTTCTTTAGCATCATCTTTCCTTGTTGCACGTGCTTCTGACCACTTTGTGAAGTAGTCAGTTGCTACAATAATATACCTCTTTTGCGCAGTCGACAATGGAGTAATAGGACCCACAAAGTCTATTCCCCACTTCTCAAATGGAAGTATCGCCATAATAGGGGTGAGTGGTCTTTTCCTATTCTCTCGACTATCATGTCATTGACAAATATCGCATCTCTTAACATACGCAAACGCATCCTCGAAAATGGCAGGCCACCAGTAACCTGCTCTTAAAGCCTTTTGTGCTGTAAGCCGTCCAACAAAATGGCCTTTGCAAGCGGAATCATGGCACTCTTCCAAAATGAATGGCACCTCGTCAGGCATCACACATCGGCGATAGATGTCATCAACCCCTTGCCGATATAATGTACCTACGATCAAAGCAAACTTTAATGCCTGCTGCTTAATTTTCCTTCTATCAGCTTTAGATAGTTCGGATCTAGCCTCTCCTGTCGATAAATAATGCGTTATTGCAGCGTACCAGGAGGGAGTAGACGCCGTATCTATTTTAAATAACAACTCTATGTCACTACCTTCAGCCACAGATTCTTTCGGCTCCCCAAAGTCCACAAGACATTCCACAATACGCTGTAACCTTGGTGGCTTACTCCTGATCTCATAATCAAACTCCTGCAAAGTGATTAACCACTTCCTAGACGATCAGGTGGCTGCATATTATTCATCAATAATCGAAGCCCCTCCGCCTTCGTATAAAGCACAACTTTCTCATAGAGAATATAATGCCTGAATTTCTTGGTCCCAAAGACCATCGCAAGACACAACTTCTCCATGTAGGTATAATTGATCTCTGAAATGCCCAATTTCCGACTAGCAAAGGCTATCTGATGATACCACTTTTCCTCCCAGATTTGGGCTAAACAGTAGCTGATACTATGCATGGTGGCTGCTGAAAATATATAAAATACCTCACCTCTTTTAGGTGCTTTTAAAACGGGAGCTTTTACTAGCTCCTACTTCACATCCTCGAATGCTACCTTACAAGGGTCGCTCCATACAAACAAACAGCTAAAGGACAATAGATTTGTAAGCGGCAACATTCTTTTTGCCAAGGCGTTTATGAATCTACGGTAATAACCAACCGAAGACAGAAAGCTATGAACTTCTTTCGGAGTGCGTGGTGGACCCATGGCAACTATGACTTTGACCTTCTCGGGATTTGTCGCAATTCCTACCGAACTGACCACATGGCCTAGCAAGAGCCCATAAGGTACGCCAAAAACGCACTTCCGTGGGTTAAGAGTGATACAAAATTGTCTGCAGCGCTCAAAGCACTTTCTTAAAATGATCAACTGCCTTTCTCTCACGGTGGCGGCCCCTAAGTCATCAATAAACACCTTCAACTCTTCAGGGAATATGTCACCGAATGTCTTATCTGCTATTCGTTGCCACGAACCAGGCGCGTTGCATAAACCAAAGGCCATCACATGGTACGCAAAAGTACCAAAGACAGTAATAAAAGTTGTTTTCAACTTGTCCTCTTCTGCAATTGCCATCTGGTTATATCCTGCAAAGCAATCCATAAACGAATATATCTCCCTACCCGCTAATTGATCCAAAATCTGGTCAATGAATGGCAATGGGTAGTAATCCTTAACCGTTTGCTTATTCAGCTCTCTAAAATCTACACATAATCGGATTTGATTATTTTTCTTCTTTCTGATCACAACTGGCGAACATCATTCCATGTGTTGCACAGGAAAAATCAAACCCGCTCTCTGAAGCTTCTGTAACTCTTCAAACAACCCGTCCCTCAGTTCGAAAGGCATACGCCTTACTTTCTGATGCACAGGACGACTGCCCTCTTTTATAGGAATAGTATGAACAGCCAGGCTGGGAGGAATGCCTCTCAGCTCATCATAACTCTAGGCAAAGATATCGCGTAATTCTTGAATTAGGGACACATAGTCCTCCCTTTCTACTGAACTGAGCATAGAACCTAATTTGATTGGTCGCGGCTCATCAGGCGTACCAAGGTCTAGCTCGATAACATTTGCATCTCTTATACGATCTTGGGCCTCTATCGGCTCGTTCAAAGTGATCTGATAGATGTCTTCCGTGGTGGATCCCTCTTTGGACTCATCACTCGATGATGTCTCACTGGCAGATAAATCCTCTAATGTCTCCAATTCTGTGGTGGAAGATAGAGGAGCTCTCTCACTTTGCGGGGACTCAGGATAGGCATCAATCACCACGCGCTGAGCACCTATGCCAAATATCAACCGACCGGCGGGTATATCCACTTGGCAGTCCGCTTGCAAGATCCAAGGTCGTCCAAGTAATACTTGGTAACTTGGATACCCTGCAAAACGAATTACCCTAAAGTCCAACAGGCATTCTACATTTGCAAAAGTGACATGGACCTTAGTAATGCAGCCTTCCGGCTGTCTCAAACTATCATCCGCCATTCTGAGAATTATGGAGGTATCTTTCTGGATTGCAAGACCCAACCTTTCCATCAATTTAGAACTCATAATGTTAACAGATGATCCCGTGTCGACAATGGCATAATCTACTAATATCCCATCGACATAGGCTGCAACCCTTGGGCAATGCTTCTCAGCATGCTCAAACCAGTCATCGCCAACTCGCGCAATACCCAAAGGTTCCACGATATACCCGGTATGCAAGATCTTTCTAAATTCCTTGTGTACTCCTGGAGAAAGCTTAATAAGCTGTAGAAGGTTCACATCCAGCTTGACTTCGCAAAGAGAGCTCACCAAATCGAATTCATGATAGTTCGGCAGAGTTCGCTTTTCACGCCAAACCATCCGCTCTTTAGGTCGCTGAACCGGCTTTATTGCTTCTTTTTTAACTTTCACCTTCTTCCTCGGTGGTTCCTTATCCTTCTTAACATCGGCTTTACTCTCCATGGGCTTCAGAGGTCCCCCTTCCATGGCAGGATCCAGAACTTGCGTTCCTTTGTCGCCTTGTTTAGGGTTTTCGTCGACAGGCTTATCCTTGTCGGCCTCTCTACCCTTTTGACCTCTTGTAAGGACATCTCGCAAATTAGAGGTTTCAGCGTCATTAACGTGCACAGCCTCAATCAAACTAACCTCACTACCACTAGGCAGCTCCTCCACTGTAGTCTTTGGTCGTTGGAGTATTTGTTTAGGCCCGTCTTCTTGCTAGGAATCATTTCCTAGCGCACGATGATTAACAGAGGGAACTAATCTTGCTCCAACAAGTGGCTGCTAAATGGCCGGATTTTCCACAAATGTCGCACTTGACATTTGGGCAATTTCATGGATAATGTTGCCCACCACACCATTTGCAGCTAAACCTCGAAGGTGCACCCTCATCTGGGTATCTACTTCCTATCAAATTTTGTTGTTTTTTAAGAAAGTTGACATCAACGGCTATTTGTCGATACTGCTCCGTAATCATGTCGGTATAATGCTTCATCATGTCCTTAACCTCGCCAAGAACATTGGAAGCGCTCGACTCGTAGCCTTGATCATTACCCTGTCGTTCCATCGGCCTGACGATCCGATTAGGCACTGGTTGTTGAACCACAGGCATGGTATTAGGATTAACTGCCTGGCCTCCACCATTTGGAGCCATTTGACTGCCCGTAGGCATCGACATGCTAGGGGGAGCTAGTAATAAAGGCACATTCTGCATCATGTTCCCTCTCCCATTAGGATTAGCCATCGCTATCCCTTGGCTACCACTGCCATTGGCCATCGCCATATTATTTCCCAATGCTAGACCCATATTCGGATTGGCACGAGAGGCATAGGCTGGTTGTAGTCGGGATTCCACTTCTTGTGCTCGTGTAATGGTAGTATCTATATCCCCCAAAGGGACACTACTCAACTGCAAAACTAGATATTAAAGTCCAAGCCATGTAGAAAATATTGCAATTGGGCAGCTGCGGGGATAGGAATAGAGGTGTCCAACTTACGGAAAACCTCTTTTAGTTTCTTCGCATAAGCACGAATATCCTTGTGTGGTTCTTGGCGGGTCACGTTAAGTACACGCAACCAATATTGCCCACCCCTTTCAGGGGCAAACTCTCTTCGAAAAGCTCCATAAAATGAATCAATATTCAATATGGTTCCGGCTTCTAAGCCATGATACCATATGGCAGCTCTTCCTTTGAGAGTCATGTTGAAGAACATCATTAAATGCCCTTCTTCTTGGATGCGACATTTAAACATCAGCTTTTGAAACTCCCTGATGTGGAGTTCCGCATCTTCCTCAACTAGCCCATAAAAAATGGGTAGCGGGTCACCTAGAGCTGGCAAATCCATCGTTCCTGTAGGAATTGCAATGGGCTGCGCCATGATGGAAATTGGATTTGCACTAGGAATAGGGGATGGTGAGGTTACACCTCCTGCACTTGATGTAGACTGCCTTATGGAAGAAAGGGGAGCAGTAGAGCTTCCACCTTCTCCTAACTTACTACTTGTGGCACCAAGACCACTAGATCCACTCCCTCGTAAGGGTTCAGCACTGCTACGCTTAGGGGAATACCTCCTAAAAATTTCAGCACATCACCTAGCTCTTTCGTCTCTCTCTTGCTTTTGGATTTCGGCTAGACAATGCTTATCGATGAATAACGGGTCAAACTCAGTATCCCTTGGCATAAACTGCTAACTGGTCCCTAGACAACCAGGATTCGAGGACCGCCACTTCTAAGCGGCTCCCGGCAGACACACCACTAATGGGACCTAAAACGGGCCGGCACTGGCTCATGCACTAGCCGGACCTCTATCATGCGCTCAACAACCCCACGGCCTCGCGGCCAGGAGTGTGGATGACACATACATCATCTTCCTAAACATCTTGCATTTGTATCATGTCTCGTAGTCCAACTCTAACCCAATTAACACTCCTCAGAGGGAGTCCCTAGCACATTGCCAAATAGCACGAAGGACAAATATAGGAGGTCCTCCCACGGCTGACTGCTACTACCTCACTGCGACTCTCCTACACCTTGGGGATTGGCCCCTCGATGCGTCGCTAAACATATATAACATACGAACACATTTCCACTCAAGGTACCAATTATTTCGTATCCAGGAATGTACCATACCTCACTTTACCTTCCCCTTAGACCCAACGCCTAGCCTGCAGCTTGGACAACCTTACTCACTCAACGTTGGTCATATTCCTCTAGAAAGCAATTACCATGCATCGAGGAGGTATTGTCTGACACCTTTTATCATTTCTTTATGATTTATGCAAATTGTGAATGCCCACGTGCTCAAACAATTAAGAAAATCAGCATTGGTGCACATGTGGAAAACATTTCTTTCAATGATTTCGACTATCGCTCGTATGCGGCGTTGCATGAACCTAGCACCGAGAAACCCTCGTGCTACTAGGTTTTTAATTTTTAATTATCGACCAACCTAAATGGTATGCATAAAAACCAGCAAGCTTTTCATCATTTCATTCAGCATTTAAACACCTTTTATACACTCTACCCCCTCACCCGTTTAGGTTGTGCATGGTGCATAGGTTTAGGGTTCATTTTCCACATTTTTATTGCATAAAAAGCCATAAAAACTCACTAAAACATAGAGGTAGGCTGAACTGAGGCTAAACCTCATACTTCAGACCCCCCAAACATCCACAAATATGGTTCTTAGTTTTCCTTAATTTTCGGCACTCAAAATCCATTTTCCCCTTATTTTCCCCCATTTTCTCTATTTTTCTTGTATTTTTCCGCAATATTAAATGACTGAAAATACAAAATGAGTTGTGGACTGTGGCTCTTAGGTTCATTTGCAGCAAAAACACAAATTTAGTTGGTGTGTCTTACTATAATTTCCATTGATATATCAAAAACACCCAATTTCCCCATATTTTGCGTGTTTTACGGGTTTTACACTATTAATTTCATCCACAACACTTATGATTTTCTGATTTTCTGATTTCAAACAGTTGGAAGACATTGCAAACAACATTATAATGCATAATCATCCCATGGGAACAAGTATTCATGAAGCAAATTGCATAAAACATCAATTTCCTTTGTAAAAATGAGATTACCGTTCTTTGCAGGTTGCGGGTTTTTATTTGCCATATCTCGGGACTGATTTCCAGCCACCACTAATGCTCATGACAGTCCACAATCAGCAATCTTCATTCCTCTTGAACCACGGAGCAATCCGGTCTTCATTGGACAAGCATCCGCCATCCATTCTTCTTCTTCTTCTTCACCACATGAATCTGCCTTTAGAAGAGAGAGAGGGAGGAGAGAGAAAGACTAGATTTCCATCTCTGCATTCAGGCCACCATTGGAGCAGCGAAGCACGGCGATAAGACCAGCAGGCAGAGGTGATTGAAGCCCCATAATCATTGTGGGGGGTTGTATTCAGCCAGCATTCTTGATCTCCATGCCATGAAGCGAAAATTGCGTCTGCTGCTCCACGCTGTTTTTCACGCCATCCTTCTCTCCACGATTTGATGTCAAGTTTTTTTGTTGCATAAAATTTCTTGGGCTCCCAAAGGTCATGCCCACTTTGGCCAAAAATAAGTCCACTTCTTCAAATCTTGACCGGCTTATTGGCTCCTTCCCCGTCTGGACTCCGAATTGAGCTCTGAAAAATCCTGGGCGTTCGGCTCGGCATTCCGCATTGGCTAGTAACTCTTTTCAACCCGCACGATAGTCTGAAAAATTATGAAAAATCAACAAGTGTCGCTCGGGCGCCTTTGAAGCACTTTGACGCTTAAAATCGTCCTAGATCGAGTCGCCGCCTTCGACGTTGAATATTTTTCCCTTGATATTCATAATATTTAGCTATTTTTAAGCACCTCTCGGCACCAAAATTCCGCTCTCAATGGGAGAATCTTCGAATACAATCTCCAGTGATGTTTTGCAACAGTTGGTGCAAAATATGAATATGCTTATGTAGGTACAACAACAACAATAGGTGATGTAAGCTTCAGCTCAAACAGAAAGTGTTGTGATGAATGCTTTGCAAGCAGTTGAGCGTGAGGTGAAGTTATTCAATGGTAGAATGTATCTGTATATGTACATACCTATGCTCAAAAGATGGAATTCTTTGGGGTGGCTCAATCTGCATGGAGCCGGTATTTTGTACGTGTTACTGTTCATGAACTGAAAACACAGATTAGTGAATTATACTTGCAGGATGCAGACTGGGTAGCCTTTAAGAAGACACTCAGGGAAGAATTTTACATTGAGGACACCAGTTTGATTGCGCGCAAGACTTTTCAGGAGTGGGTTATACAACCCAATAAGGGTCTTGTGGCTACGAAATTGTTAAGAGAATTCGAAAGTCGATTTGAGCAGTTGGATCTTGCAGAACAACAAGCTCTTGCAAGTCAGAAAATTGAATTGTTTCTACAGGCAGCTGATCCTGAGCTTCAAGAGAATCTTGATGATTTGCTGGAGGATCAGACTACAGAGACAGGTTTGAAAACAGAGTGGAGACATGTCAAGGAAGCTGTTTTACTGCACTTGTTAAGAAGCATAGAAGAAGAGAAAGATTGCATGTCTCCAGCTTGCCCACTATTACAAGCAAGACTGTTGATGTATCCAGTAAGCCACCTACTTCTGTGGCTAACCCTATGGTTGTACCTGCTATTGTTCCCTTTGTTAGGGAAGATGTCTTGGATGAATTGGTCAAAGGTATGCGGGATCTTCAATTGAAGGTTGCAAAATTGGATGAAAAAGGACAAGAGGAAAGGGGACGGGCAGCAACCCCTAAGCCTAGAAAAAGATATATGTGGTGTGACAGTTTGCAGCACGAGAGAAAGGATTGTGTTGCCTATCAGGAGGCCTTGGCATGACAGCTTATCTTTTGGAAAGATGGCAAGATCCATGCACAAGAAACGGGATTGTTTCTTGCTTTGAATTTTGGAAAGGGAGGTATGCAGAAGTTGTTGGAAGACTTGGTTGTCCGAAATGCTTATGCAGCGGTATATGCTTCTACTTTTGGTCTACAGTTGGATAGAATCTATGGCCAAGTGATGGTTGGTCCAAAGGCTGAAATATGGACACATGCTTTACATGCAGCTAAAAAGAGAAAGGTCACTGATAGTGAAATGTCTCATGCAGGGCAAGACATTCGTGGCATAACTGGTTGGGAATCACCGGTAGATGCATATTCAATGTATGCATATTTAGTGTGAAATACGCGGGATCCAGAGCATGGCAGATGCGGAAGCTATGGAGGTTGAAAGAGGAAAAAGAAACTCATGAAGACATTGACCCTGAAGGACAAATTGTTACATAAGTGAATTAGGTTCCAAGATTGAGACTTGGACTCATAAACACAATCTTGTGTATTGACAGTGACATGACACTTTACTGGAAAGAAAAGAGTACTATCATTGCATTAGAAAAAGAGTGCAAGTACAATGCTTTATAGGAATTGAGTGGTGGTACTTTCTCCTACTGTGCATATGGGATTCTGGTCGTGAGCCCTCACTACTTCTCACAAAGGGACTAAAGTAGGTGTGATTGCAAATATCTCAACACCCCTCCTCAATCACAACCAAAAGTACAAAGTGTGTAGAGGCTTTAGTGAAAGCAACACCTGCAAAGTGTGGGCACACCATAAACATGGAAAAAACACCAGAGGCTCGTAGAAAAGGCTAAGTGTGGGTACCACAAACATGATGGACATCCAGAGGCTGCAGTAACCTCACAAAGTGTACAAAGGTTGTAGTACAAGGATAATTGAGGAGTTTACAAGTTTATGTTTGAGGCATTAGGGCTAGGAAATACAAAACTAAAAAAGTCTATCTGAATAGAAGGACTGATGAGGTTTGTCCTTCTCCTGGTGGTCTTCTTCTTCTTCTTCTTCTTCCTTTGCTCCATTTTCTTCTTCTTCTTTGACTGCAACTAGATAGGCCTTTTGAGACCTCTTTTTGGCATGGAAGAATTTCTCGATGTGTCCGGTCCTTTTGCAGAAGTCACATAAGAGCTGATCCTTCTTGCCTTTGTACCTGTTGCCAACATATAATGCATGCTCATCTCTAGAGGTACTTGGTTCTTCCTTAGTTTTTAGCTTCTTTTCCTCCTGTAACAGTGATACCTGGATATCAACAAGTTCAGGATTTGGCATGTTGATTAAAGTTGTTGATACATTATTATATTTAGGAGGCAAACTCTTAAGTAGAACACCGATGCAAACATCTTCTTCCATTTTAATGTTGATTCCTGCAAGTTGGGTTAGAAGTCCTTCCATGTAATTTAGATGTGTGGCAAGTGATGTGCTGGACTTCATTTCAAGTCTAAAAAACTGAATTAGGAGACCATACTTTGATGATTTAGACTGTGCACCGAACAAGTTGTCAAGTCTCTTCCATGTATCCTGTGAGGTCTCACAGTTATCCACATGGTGGATATAGCTGTCGTCTAGCTCTAGTTTGATAATGGCCTAAGCCTTATCATCATTCTTTTGCCAAGTTACAACAAGTTCCGCATCACAAGGCTTCTTTTCTTTTCCAGTGGTAATGGCCCATAGCCCCTTCTTCATCAGGATCAATTTGATGCGGGTTTGCCAGGTATGAAACCCGACTCCTTTGAAACGGGCAGTTGGAGAATCTTTGCCCATGTTCGACTTGAGAGACCAGCAGCAAATTAACTTCAAATGACTGAGAATAACCAGGAATGAGTTGATCTTTGTATGTGTCAAAAGACACAAGCAATGGCAGTGAAGTATCAAAAGATACTAGTTTGAAATTTGATGTTTGTTGCTTGAGTTTGACTTGATGATCTTCAAAAAATCTTCATAGCTTTTCCTCCTTGCTGATTTGATGGTTGAATACTTGCTGAAAACTTCAGATTAGAGTGGCCTTGGCTTGGTTTAAGTGGCAGGAGAGAGAAAATGAAGGAAAAATGAGCTTAAAGGTAAGTGGCTATGGCTGTCCTGTCAAAACAGGGACTAGCAACTGGTAAATGAGCTCCCACGTACTCCATAGGTTGAATCTACTCAAACCCTTTGAGATGAAGGACCCTCACTAATGGATCTAACTCCCCCTAAGAGAGTTTGTACTCATTATGCTCCAGTTGAGAGATTTAAGCCTTCAAATTGGTCACTATCAAAACTACGTCCAGATTTGGAAAAATGCAAATTTCAAGCATGATGTGCATCAATCTACTTGATTTTTGTACCAAGAAGTTGTGGCTTGACTTGAAGAACAACTCTTGAGAAGAAAGCTTGAAGAGATATGGCATGGTTGATGAGATATGTCTGTTCCAACAGAGGTAGGTAGGTGCTGTCCATAGACACAGTTATGGCAACAACTTTGAAAAGAGGCAATGCTGAAGCTATAGTTTCCCAATATCAATGATTGAGGTGCCAAGAAGGAGCTTTGAAAGTAGAGAAACACTTCTCCAGAAGGAAGTTTAGAGAGATTTGGCCTGTGGAGAGAGATATGAAAGCTTCAAACTGACAGGGTGTTGCTGTCTATGGTTGCCATGGAAGCTTCATTGAAGGTAGGAATGCAAATGAAGTTGGAGATAGGGCCCAGTACTCAAACTGAGCTGAGAAGAGATGGAAAGGAGCTGAGAGGAGTGAAAGGAGAGTTGGGCCATGCTCAACTGAGCTCTGATACCATGTGAAATACATGGGATCTAGAGCATGGCAGATGCGGAAGCTATGGAGGTTAAAAGAGGAAAAAGAAACTCATGAAGACATTGACCTTGACTAGGACAAATTGTTACACAAGTGAATTAGGTTCCAAGATTGAGACTTAGACTCATAAACACAATCTTGTGTATTGACAGTGACATGACACTTTACTGGAAAGAAAAGAGTACTATCATTGCATTAGAAAAAGAGTGCAAGTACAATGCTTTATAGGAATTGAGTGGTGGTACTTTCTCCTACTGTGCATATGGGATTCTGGTCCTGAGCCCTCACTGCTTCCCACAAAGGGACTAAAGTAGGTGTGATTGCAAATATCTCAACATTTAGCAAAGGTACAAAACACGGATGTACTTGTGAAAGAAAAATGAAAAAGAGATGAAGATATTGCAGGCATCTAAAAGAATAACAAGAAGAAGTATGGATCAGTCTAAAGCTGTAAATCAGCCACCTCCCGTGCATGTTATGGAAGAGGTCAATCAGAAGAAAAAACAAGATAACAAACAAGAGGGCAAAAAGAAGGGCAAGCAACCAAGATATAAGTTGCAATCTGGCATTGAGACAGCCACAGATCTTAAGAAGGTTCTTGAAGAATGGATCTTAAACAGTCGGGTGGAATTTACCTTGGGAGAGGTGCTTGGCATTGCCAAGCGAGAATTTCATGATGAGATCATTGACATAATTAAAAGGAAGCATCAGTTTCTTGGTGATACCACTAGTGCATTGCTGCAATTTGAAGAGGAATCTGGTTTGTTGGGTATTCGGGCTGAATATGAGCATGAAGTAAGTACAGGATTGTCTATGCAGGATGCTACTAATCAATGGACAACATGTGGAAAAGAGAAGAAAGTGGCTGAAAATGCATTGTCTTTTAGCAATATGCATGCACCCTCTTCGAACATGTCTTCAGGTCATCTTGGGTTGAGCTAGGATCGTTCATTGAGGCACGGAAGTCCCTTATTTCATGCTGAAAGTCCTCCTGGGCCTTTGCTTTACCCTTGTGGCCTACCATCCCAAGTGCAGTCCACCAGACCCCTTGTTACAGAAATGACGATATCTTGAGCTAGAAAGCTCCGATGGCCAAAATTTTTGATTCAAATGAAAGCCTCAATCCCCTCTACGAGGCTATGTAAAAATATCTCTGACAATAAATGATCAGGGCTTTTGTGTAATCACTTTTTGTGGGCTGACTGTGTAGGACTACTGCCTGTCCCATAGTACCTCTGGGCACAAAACTGAGTGTATCTCCCAAACCGTAGGGCGGAATGGGGAGATTTTTAGTTCAGATCAAAGGGGAGGATGCCCTCTTCGAATCAAGCTATAGAGTCCATACTCAATCACACAAGAAGGCTTTGCCGTAATCAACTTTTGTGGGCTAACTGTGTAGGACTGCTGCATGTCCCACAGTACCTCTAAGCACAAAACTGAGCGTATCTCCCAAACCGTAGGGCGGAATGGGGAGATTTTTGGTTTAAATCGAAGGGGGGGATGCCCTCTTCAAATTGAGCCATAGGGCCAGCACTAGGTCACATAAGAACGCTTTGCTGTAATAGACTTTTGTGGGTTGATTGTGTAGGACTACTGCCTGTCCCACAGGATCACTGCATACAAAAGTGGTTGTAACTCTCTAAGGGGAGCTCTGATCGGGGAGTTTTCAAGCTCTAGTCAAAGGTATCGATCCCCACTACGCAAAGAGCATATGTATGTAATAACAGGTCTTATAAAGAAAATTTTGTAATAAGAAATGTGTGGCTGAACTGTGCAATCCAGCACCCTATTTTAACTTTGAGAGGCCTGTTTTGAACAGTCGATACCCTGTAGGGTCTAACCAACTTATCAAACTGAATGAGGACCTTTGGGAGACCTATGAGTTGGAAGTTGTCTTGTAAATCATTGTAAGTTGAAAGTCGCTGCTAATATGATCCAAACCATTGCCACCATGGCCAAATGCATTTGCCAATAAGAGCATAACCTTGTCAAACATGATCATCTCATCACCACATAAGCATCACTGCGAAATAGGCATATGAGTGCCACCATAAGTGTCATTGCCAAAAAAAAGTCAATGTGTCAATATCCTTTGCAATTATGATATAATCTCTGAGGCATAGGTATACCACATCCATAGATCAATTAGCATCAAAACACCTATCATGCACTCCCATTTCTAACACTGTCACTGTTAGCATGTCAATTGAGCTAGTCTAAGGCTCCAGTTTGCAGTTTGTGTTCTCTATCTTTAAGCATCCTCTATTGATGATCAAATATGCTGCTCACCTTAAGAATCCTCAATGTTGTAGGAGAGAAGATTATGGGATGTTGACCTGTTTTATTCAGCAAGAGAGACTCAATGTGGCTTCAATAGAAGAAGAATAATCTTCAATTTTCAGTATATAAGTTCCAATGTATTATCACTCTTAATAGGATGAATGTAGAACTCAAGTCCTTGACAAAATCTGAAGTAGACTGTGGCTGCCACCCTGGTTATTTCAGCAAATAGATTCACTGATGCTCCAATGGTAGAAGAAGAACCTTCAATATGGCTATAAGGATCTTTGCATAGCCTTGTTTAAGGCTATTGATCATTAACTCTTTAGATTAGAAGCAACCAGTAGAAAGGACACTAACATCAAGCTCTTGTTGAGTACATGGTAAAGGCAGGAGAGATGCTGCTACAACAGAATGCTCCAAACCATCCAGATTGTTACGCATGCACCATCTCTGGTAGAGACATTATCAAAGCCAGTTGGTGTTCCTGCATCTGTCTCAGTTTGGCTTCCCCCACATGCCACAAGACATTGTTCTCTGGTCGAGATTTCAGAGAGCAACATTATCCCTGCAGAGGGACTAAAAACACACTAAATGATGTAGCAAATGCTGATAGATCTACTCCTCCACCACTGATAGGATATGCAATGTTTTGCATCTATTCAGCACTATTGAAAGCTATGTCTTTTGGTTATGTCTTTTGTGCTGAACATGGATCTCACATTTTCTACTTCAAACCTTGTGCCACAATAAGGAAGTCCTTGTCTGTTTTGCCTCAGTAGTTTAGGCATTTGACATTGCCAAGTCCTCACATCCTAGATAGTATTCAACCAGGATGTTATGCAGCCTCCTAAACCTGCAGAGAAGGATAAAACAAAGGTACCTAACACTGCTTCCACGCCCTGGTTGTCAGCCTGCTCACGGCTTGTAGTTTACTGGATCACATCCGTCCATGAATGTCAGGCAACATCATCTTAGGGATAACACTTGGGGAGCTGTTGAAGAGATAGGCATTAGAGGGAGTAAGGGTTAATTTATTAGTGTGGGATGATAGGACGTCTGTTGGATTATTGAAGAAGGATGGGCTTATGGCAACACATGATGAGGATACTGAACATTTTTTTGAAAGACACCGAGGTTAATTGTGTGCTGTGTCCCAGGAATCCTGACAATGGATTGAGTGTGGTGCAGGAGATTCAGATCGGTACAATGTTCACTCATCCTTAGAAAACTGTCATTGTATATGCTCCTTTACCTGGACAACCAGATTTTGAAAGGAGGAGAATTCTGAGCTTTGTGGGTGGTATCGATCTATGTGATGGATGTTATGACATTCAATTCCATTCTCTTTTCCGTACTTTGGACTCAGTACACAAGTCAGATTTTCACCAGCCCAATTTTCCGGGGGCTAGTTTAAAGCTGGGTGGTCCACGTGAACCTTGGCATGACGTTCACTCTAAGCTGGAGGGTTAGGCTGCATGGGATGTGCTGCATAATTTTGAACAGAGATGGCAGAAGCAAGGCCGTGAGGGCCAACTCTTGACAGTGAGTGATGCCAGGAGGCATATTCCACGGTGGATTCCGTGAGGTTTTGCAGTGGATTCCGTAAAATTTTATTACCGGGGCTCATACACAAAGTGGATTCTTTGTGCAAGAAGTCGATGGGGACGCCTATCCTTTTCGGGTGTTTTGTTAATTTTGTGTGTACATGGGTGATTCCATAGCGGGTGATTCCGCATAATACATATTTAAATTAATAAACATTTATGAGTTTAGAGTGCTGTTAGGATGGATTTCTAACCAATTTATTTATGTAGCTGAAGACTGCTAGGTATTCACTTTTGTCGGTTTAATTGTATTATTTTTCTAACAATTGTGAATGCTTCAGTTGATGTGTAGAGCTAGCAGCGGTGGCAGTGGAAAGCATTGGAGGATAGCGTGTATTCAAAATTATCATCAATTTTTGATGGGCACGTATCTTAGGCATGGCGCCTATATTTTGTCGCGCTTATTTATCAAAGTGCTTGATATTTATTTATTATTTCTGTATGCGCATGGGCGCGCGATTTAAATATTTGTATTGGACATTGTATTTGGGTACCGTCTGACTTCTTGGACGCCCATTAGCTTTAATTCTTTATTGGCACAAAAGCAAACTCAAAAGCTAAAGCGTGCTATTTTGTAATTTGGGCTATTATTTGAGCTTGAAGATGAATAATATATAAAATACATGCTTTGTGGAGCGCTCACACAAGGCATGGGGGAAGATTGCACCCAATTGATCTCTTGTTCATGTCGTGCAAGCTTTCTACATTGATTTGTGTGCAAAAAGTAGAGTTCTTTTGTTCTTGGGAACCTTCTGACGCTCACTACGCACGCATACGGCGACCGATCTGTGCACCAGTGGTATCAGAGCAAAGCTAAGATTGAGAGCTTCCAATCGCTTACCATCTTGTGCGAAGGCGGAGCTCCTGGAACGATCGAGCTCTACAGTTAGTTTCGTCGCGAACGGTCGATACCAGCGTGTTCCTGGCGGTCAAGAACCCCCATATGCACCCTCTGATCGTGAAGGACCAGCCTCTGTAGGCGGAGGACCACGCGGATATCTCCTTCTTCAAGTCATCTTCATACAGTAAGCCTCCATAGCCAAAAAGCTTTAAAGCTTTAATTCAAAGCTTAGTAAGCTTAATAATAAGCTTATTAAAAAGCTTATTCAACGAATCTGACGAACGGCGGCAACGGCATGTTCTGGGCGGCGTCAAAACGGTCGAGTACATATTCATGTCCACGAAAATTACGCAGGCAACATAAAGCTTAAAGCTCTTAAATCCTCTAAGTACTCCAAGTAATCTAAATCATGCAAGTCACAGAGGTCACTAAAGACTTATTCAACAACTCTCATAGCGGCAGTTCACACGCAGAAGCACAGAATCAGTCTATTGCTCTCTGGTAGACTCTATTCACACTTCCAGACTTGCTGAACCAGTTTTAGCAAACACAGAAGGCCATACGCAGATTATACGCCGTTTCTACGTAGACGGTTGTGACTACATGGGAGACTTTCCAAAAGAAATTTTTGCAGAATTTCCTTCCTCCTCAATTCCATGAAAAAGCCATTAAACAATGGGATCTTCTACAACAAAGAGATCGCAAACCTATTTCCCAATACACTGAACGTTTCTGGAATGCCCTACTGCAACTACGCATGCTCGAAGATGTACCTGAACCAACTCATAAACGCAAGTTTATGTCTGGCCTACTTGGACATTTCTCTGCAGAAGTCAATATGTTCAAGCCAACAACCCTTGAAGATGCAATTTCCTTGGCTCATGACACTAAAGACAAGATTCACGAAAGAGACAAGCGACCACAACAATTTCCAACTAATGGTAACTATGGTTCCAAACAATTCAATTCAAATTTTCGAAGATTCAATCAAAGTCGTTTTCTTCCATCTTCATTCCGTAAATCTTGGACATGACCACCTGCCTTGCCATCAAACACCAATCCAAACCCTAAGCCATCCTCACAGTCAAATCCCAACATTCCTAAACTTCCTGCCATTACCAATAATGTATCTAAAGCCAAACCCATAGTTTGTTACAAATGTCATCAACTTGGACATCTAGCAGCCAATTTCCAAACCAAAAAGCCACCTGTCCATATCAATTATCTTAGAGCAATCGAAGAAGAAGAACGTGAGGAAATGCTGGACTTTACGGAAGATGACGATGACATTGGTACTACTTCCGATACTTTGCCAGGTATGCCAACTCCACATTCTTTATTAACAATGAAATGTTTTGTGCATGGTAAAGAAAAGACTATTTTACATGATGATGGGAGCACACATGACTTTATTTCTGCAAAGTTAGTCAAAGAATTGAATTTACAAACTGTTTCTACACATTATCACATCAAAGCTGCATTCCTAGGCACAAGATATAATGGAACACTAGAGGTGCATAATTTAGAAATTAAAATTGGTGAATATACTGAACGAAGAAATTTCCTAGTTGTACCTTTGCAGTCTAGTGACATTATCTTAGGAATGCCTTGGCATCATCAATATAATCCTGACATAGATTATTCTACGCATTCAATTAAAATTTATTTTCAAGGAAAACAAATCACATTGCATGGTATGCACGCTTCCAATAATTTTCCATTGCTTAGTCATACTCAGGCTAAACGCGCATTACGTAAAAGTAGCAAATCTTATTTAATATGGGTGAATGAAATTCAAGCTAAAGAAAAACAAATGCATCCTAGGCATACACAATTTCTTGCCCAATTTCAAGATTGTTTTGCTGCTGATTTACCACCTGGACTACTACCTTCACGTCTTGAAGATCACAAAATAGATTTAATTCCTGGAACACAACCACCATGTAAAGCACCATATAGACATAACCAAATTGAACAGAAAGAAATTCAAAATCAAATAGAGGAATTGCTTAACAGAGGATTAATTAGACCTAGTAGTTCTCCGTTTGGCGCACCTGTTTTATTAGTGAAGAAGAAAAATAATACGTATCGCATGTGCATTGATTATCGTGCCCTAAATAAAATTACTGTTAAGAATAGATATCCGATTTCTAGGGTAGATGATCTTATGGATAAACTACAAGGATCTGCCATTTTCAGTAAGATAGATCTTAAATCTAGTTATCATCAAGTAAGATTGGACAAATCTGATATATTTAAAACTGCATTTAGAACACAATTTGGACACTATGAATTTCTAGTTATGCCTTTTGGTTTAACTAATGCACCAGCCACATTTAGTCGTATGATGAATCACATATTTCTAAAACATCAACATTGTGCCATAGTTTTCTTTGATGATATATTGATATTCAGTAAAAATGAGAATGAGCATTATGAACATTTGTCTTTAGTTTTCAAGTTATTAAAAGACAATCAATTATATGCTAATTCAGAAAAGAGTGAATTCTTTCAAATAGAAATTGAATATCTAGGACATATTATTTCATCAAAAGGTATTAAAGTCGACCCTAAAAAGATAGAAGCAATTTTAAATTGGCCCATACCCAAAAATGTGCATGAGTTACGTTCTTTTCTAAGTCTTGCTAGTTTTTACAGAAAGTTTGTGAGGAATTTCTCATTACTTGCATTACCTTTGACTAAACTTTTAAAGAAGGGTATTGTGTATAACTAGTCTGATAATCAACAAAAATCCTTTGATTTATTGAAACATGCATTAACCCATGCTCCTGTATTACAACTACCTGACTTCAATAAACCATTCTTTTTAGTAGTTACTGATGCTAGTGGATCTGGAATAGGAGTAGTCCTTATGCAAGATAATCATCCCATAGCCTACTCTAGCTATAAACTCAAACCATCTGAACTTAAATATTCTACATATGATAAAGAATTGCTAGCTATAGTACAAGCCTTACGTCAATGGAAACATTATTTAATGGAATCTGAATTTATGATCAAAACTGACCAACAAAGCATTAGACATCTCCAAATATCTGACCGACACATTAAATGGGCCGCTTTTATTCAAAGTTTTCATCCCCTTATACAATATCAACCAGAAAAAGAGAATGTTGTAGCTGACGCTTTGAGTAGAAGACTGACAATTCATAATATTTATGTGATATCATTTGATTCCCTTATCCCTATGAAAGATACTTATCATCAGGATCTTACTTTTCAAGCTGATTGGAATACACTAGTTGCAAATAATTGGATTCCTATTGATTCACTGTCTTACAATAATGGATTCATGTTTTATGAAAAAATATTATGTGTGACTGTTCCATTTCGATCATTTGTTTTGCATGAAATTCATTGTCCTCCATACCAAGGTCATAGAGGTATTATATCTACTTTGCATACATTGACTGAAGATTTTTATTGGCCACATATGGACACTGATGTATCTAACTTTGTATCTGAATGCTTAGTTTGTCAACGAGTTAAAAGACACCATGGTAAACAATATGGTTTATTAATGCCATTATCTATTCCATCACGACCATGGGAACATATTTCAATGGATTTTATCACTGGTTTACCTAACACTAAAGCTAACCATGATATGATTTGGACTGTTGTAGACAAGTTTAGCAAACAAGAATATTTTATTCCATGCAAGAAAACTTTAACTGCATCTCAAGCTGCTCAATTGTTTTTGAAAACTGTTTTTACTAACCATGGTTTACCAAAAGTCATTATTTCAGATCGTGATTCTAGATTTTGCAATAATTTTTGGATTACTTTGTTTGCTAACTTAGGAACAAAGATTGATTTTTCATCTGCATTTCATCCGGAAACAAACGGTCAAACAGAAGCTACTAACAGTACTATTTTAGATTTTTACGTGCTTACACTATTTCAAAACCACACACATGGGATACACATCTACATTTACTTCAGTTTGCATATAATAATACACCACATACAGCTACCAAGAAAGCACCATTTGAAGTTATTTATGGATATCGATTGTCTACACCCGTTGCATCATTATCAAACAAAATTCAGACTGCTGATGATATTGCTAACATGCATGCCACTATTTTTGATGAAGTTAAAGATATGATTGCCAAAGCCTAGCAATCATATACAAAACAAGCAAATAAGAAAAGACAGGCTATGAATTTTAAAGTAGATTATTATGTTTGGTTACGCATAGAAAAACGAAGATTACAAAGTGTAGATAAACACCCAGTTGTGAAATGAGCACCTAGATTTTATGGACCATTCAAGATCATACACAAAATCAATGACAATGCATTTAAACTAGAACTACCACAACATTCGAAAATCCACAATACCTTCCACATCAGTTTATTACGACCCTTTAGAGGCCAATTACCTGTACATCCTGTCTATGAAAACCCTCCTTTATTATATGATAAAACTGAAATCCTTGAGCCTGAAACTATTATAGATACTGACTTTATGACCACTAGAACTGGCCGTAGATATTCTAGATATTTGGTTAAGTTTAAAAATCATCCTGTTGAAGAGGCCCAATGGATGCACGCTAGAGACTTAAATGCTTTCCCCACTCTGTTAGCTCCACATTGAGCTAATAGCAATTGAGGACAATTGCTATCCCACCCCAGGCGTATGATGCCAGGAGGCATATTCCACAATGGATTCCGTGAGGTTTTGTGGTGGATTCCGTAAAATTTTATTACCGGGGCTTATACACAAAGCGGATTCTTTGTGCGAGAAGTCGATGGGGACGCCTATCCTTTTCGGGCGTTTTGTTAATTTTGTGTGTACATGGGCGATTCCATAGCGGGTGATTCCGCAAAATACATATTTAAATTAATAAACATTTATGAGTTAAGAGTGCGCACTCGTGATAAATTAAGGTTAGGATTGATTTCTAACCAATTTATTTATGTAGCTGAAGACTGCTAGGTATTCACTTTTGTCGGTTTAATTGTATTATTTTTCTAACAATTGTGAATGTTTCAGTTGATGTGTAGAGCTAGCAGCGGTGGCAGTGGAAAGCATTGGAGGATAGCGTGTATTCAAAATTATCATCAATTTTTGATGGGCGCATATCTTAGACATGGCGCCTATATTTTGTCGCGCTTATTTATCAAAGTGCTTGATATTTATTTATTATTTCTGTATGCGCATGGGTGCATGATTTAAATATTTGTATTAGACATTGTATTTGGGTACCGCCTGACTTCTTGGACGCCCATTAGCTTTAATTCTTTATTGGCACAAAAGCAAACTCAAAAGCTAAAGCGTGCTATTTTGTAATTTGGGCTATTATTTGAGCTTGAAGATGAATAATATATAAAATACATGCTTTGTGGAGCGCTCACACAAGGCAGGGGGGGAGATTGAACCCAATTGGTCTCTTGTTCATGTCGTGCAAGCTTTCTACATTGATTTGTGTGCAAAAAGTAGAGTTCTTTTGTTCTTGGGGACCTTCTGACGCTCACTATGCGCGCATACAGTGACCGATCTGTGTACCAGTGAGGGAGATTTCAGCCATTGACCTGCCTTCACAAGTCATGATGTTAAACGACCCTAGGAGATTTCAGCCATTGACCCGCCTTCACAAGAGTGAGGATAGCACGATTGATCGGAGCATCCAAGATGCATATATTCATGCCATTAGAAGAGCTAAAATTTTCATCTACATTGAAAATCAGTATTTCCTGTGCAGTTGTGCAAGCTGGGATTCAGATCAGGACGCTAGTTGTTTGCACTTAATCCCTGTAGAGCTTGCTCTCAAGGTTGCAAGCAGTCTATGAAAGTGCAAGCATTCTTTGTTCTGATAACTATAAGTGTACTCGGATGCTATAGCAGAACTCCCTTTGACAACCAAGATGGCTGTTGGACCGACCAGAAGCCAAACTCCAGCAACAGCGAGCTTCATTCCAGGATGCTCAACCCCATGGACACCATGCAATAAACTGGATGTAGAGAGGGGAAGCAGTGACACTCACACGGACTGAAGGGCATGCTTGATGTTGCCTTTTTCCTTCGCTGAGTTGAGAGAAAAAGGTTTCATGGCCAATGTGGGTGTGACCAACATGAGCACTTGGTGCGCAGATCGGATGCTGAACGCTCACGTAGTGAATGACGGAAGGTCCCCAAGAACAATAGAACTCAACTTTTTGCACAAATTACAAGGTAAAAAGCATGAACGACAAGAGCAAGAGACCAATTGGGTGCAATCTCCCCCCATGCCTTGTGTGAGCGCTCCACAAAGCATGTATTTTATGTATTATTCATCTTCAAGCTCAAAATAATAGCCCAAATTACAAAATAGCAAGCTTTTAGCTTTTGAGTTTGCTTTAACACAAAATAGGAATAAAGCTAATGGACGGTGCCCAAATAGTCTGGCATGCCCAATACAATGTCCAAGTAGAAATAACATAATCGTGCGCCCATGTGCATACAAAATAATAATAAATATCCAACGCCTCAATAAATAGGCGCGATAAAATATAGCCGCCATGCCTAAGGTATGCGCCCATCAAAATATAATCCATAAATCGAATACTCGCTATCCTCCAATGCTTTCCTCCGCCACTGCTGCTATCTCTACACATCAACTGAAGCATTCACAATCGTTAGTAAAATAATACAATTAAACCGACAAAAGTGAATACCTAGCAGCCTTCAGCTACATAAATAAATCAACTGGTTAGAAATAAATCCTAACCTTAATTTATTACGAGTGCGTACTCTAAACTCATAAACGTTTATTAATTTAATATGCATTTTGCGAAATCACCCGCTATGGAATCACCCATGTACACACTAAATTAATGAAACGCCCGAAAAGGACAGGCGTCCCCATCAACTTCTCGCATAAAGAATCCACTTTGTGTATGAGCCCCAGTCATCAAAGTTTACGGAATCCACCGTAAAACCTCACGGAATCCACTGTGGCACGGAATCCACCGTGAAATATGCCTCCTGGCATCATATCCCCGGGGTGGGATAGCAATTGACCTCAATTGCTATTAGCTCAATGTGGAGCTAACAGAGTGGGGAAAGCATTTAAGTCTCTAGCGTGCATCCATTGTGCTTCCTCTACAGGATGGTTCTTAAATTTAACTAGATATCTAGAATATCTTCGGCCAGTTCTAGTGGTCATAAAGTCAGTGTCTATGATAGCTTTAGGTTCAAGTATTTCAGTCTCTTCCTCTAACAAAGGTGGATTTTTATAAACAGGGTGTACAGGTAATTGGCCTCTAAAAGGTCTTAATAAACTAATGTGAAATGTGTTGTGAATTTTCCAGTGAGGTGGTAATTCTAACTTGAATGCATTGTCATTTATTTTATGGATGATCCTAAATGGTCCATAGAATCTAGGGGCTAATTTGACAACTGGGTGTCTATCTACACTTTGTAGTCTACGTTTTTCTATTCTCAACCAAACATAGTCATCAACTTTGAAATTCATTGCTTGTCTTTTCTTATTGGCTTGTTTGGTATATGATTGCTGGGCTTTGGCAATCATGTCTTTAACCTCATCAAAAATAGTATTATGCATACTAGCAATATCATCAGCACTCCGAATTCTATTTGACAAAGATGCAACAGGTGTAGATAATCTATATCCATAAATCACTTCAAACGGTGCTTTCTTTGTAGATGTGTGTGGTGTATTGTTATATGCAAATTGTAATAAATGCAAATGTGTGTCCCATGTCTGAGGTTTAGAGATAGTATATGCACGTAAGAGATCTAGAATAGCGCTATTAGTGGCTTCTGTTTTCCATTAGTTTCTGGATGAAATGCAGATGAGAAATCAATCTTTGTGCCTAGGTTAGCAAACAGAGTAATCCAAAAGTTGTTACAAAATCTAGAATCACGATCTGAAATAATAACTTTTGGCAATCCATGGTTAGTAAAAACAGTTTTCAAAAACAATTGTGCTGCTTGTGATGCTGTTAAAGTTTTCTTACATGGAATGAAATATACTTGTTTACTAAATCTATCTACTACTGTCCAAATCATATCATGGTTAGATTTAGTATTAGGTAAACCAGTAATAAAATCTATAGAAATTTGTTCCCATGGTCTAGATGGAATAGATAAAGGCATAAGTAATCCATACTGTTTACCATGATGTCTCTTAACTCTTTGACAAATCAAACATTCAGAAACAAAGTTAGATACATCAGTATCCATATGCAACCAATAAAAATCTTTAGTTAATGTACGTAAAGTAGATATGATACCTCTATGACCTTGATATGGGGGACAATGAATCTCATTCAAAACAAAAGATCTGAATGGAACTGTAACACACAATCTCTTTTCATAAAACATAAATCCATCATTATATGACAATGAATCAATAGGAATCAAGTTATTTTGAAGTAATTTATTCCAGTCAGCATGAAAAGTAATATCCTGATGATAAGTATCTTTCATAGCAATCAAAGAATCAAAAGATATAACAGAAATATTATGAATGGCAGGTCTTCTACTTAATGCATCAGCCACTACATTTTCTTTACCGGGTTGATATTGAATGATAGGATGAAAACTCTGGATAAAAGATGCCCATTTGATATGTCGGTTAGATATTTGGGGTTGGCTAAGTAAATGTCTAATACTTTGCTGATCGGTCTTAATCATAAATTCTGAACCCATTAAGTAGTGTTTCCACTGTCTTAATGCTTGTACAACTGCTAATAGTTCTTTGTCATATGTGGAATATTTCAGTTCAGATGGTTTTAGCTTACAACTAGAATAGGCTATAGGATGATTGTCTCGCATAAGTACAGCTCCTATTCCTGATCCACTAGCATCAGTCACTACTAGAAAGAATGGTCTATTAAAATCAGGCAACTGTAGGACAGGGGCATGGGTTAAGGCATGTTTCAATAAGTCAAAGGATTTCTGTTGATTTTTGGACCAATGATATACAATTCCTTTCTTCAGAAGTTTGGTTAATGGTAAAGTAAGTAATGAAAAATTACGTACAAACTTCCTATAGAAACTAGCAAGACCAAGGAATGAGCGTAACTCATGCACGTTTTTAGGTACAGGCCAATTCAATATTGCATCTATTTTCTTAGGGTCAACTTTAATTCCATCAGATGATACAATATGACCTAAATACTCAATTTCTGTTTTAAAAAATTCACTCTTTTCAGGATTTGCATACAGTTGATTATCTTTTAGTAACTGAAAAACCAATGACAAATGCTCATAATGTTCTTTCTCATTTTGACTAAACACCAAAATATCATCAAAGAAGACAATTACACAATACTGATATTTCAAAAATATACGGTTCATCATTCTACTAAACGTAGCAGGTGCATTAGTCAATCCAAATGGCATCACTAAAAATTCATAATGACCAAACTGTGTCCTAAACGCAGTCTTGAATATGTCTGACTTATCTAGTCTCAGCTGATGATAACCAGACTTAAGGTCTATTTTACTAAATATAGCAGATCCTTGCAGTTTATCCATAAGCTCATCAACTCTAGGAATTGGATACCTATTCTTTACAGTGATCTTATTTAAAGCTCGATAGTCAATGCACATACGATAGGTATTATTCTTTTTCTTGACTAACAGAACAGGTGCACCGAATGGAGAACTACTAGGTCTAATCAATCCTCTATTTAGTAATTCCTCAACTTGACTCTGAATTTCTTTTTGCTCTATCTGGTTATGCCTATATGGTGCTTTACAAGGTGGTTGTGTACCAGGAATCAAATCTATCTTATGGTCTTCTGGCCGTGAAAGAGGTAAACCAGGTGGTAGGTCTTCGGCAAAACAATCCTTAAAATGTGCAAGAAATTATTTATGCCTAGGGTGCATATGATTTTCTTTAACTTGCAGTTCATTTACCCAAATGAGATAAGATTTACTACTCTTGCGTAATACACGTTTAGCTTGAGTATGCGAAAGCAGTGGAAAAACATTAGATGCATGCATACCATACAATGTAATAGGTTTTCCTTGAAAATTAATATTCATTGAATGTGTGGAATAATCTATATTTGGGTTATGCTGGTGACGCCAAGGCATACCTAAAATAATGTCACTCGACTGTAATGGAACAACTAGAAAATTTCTTCTTTCAGTGTATTGACCAATTTGAATCTCTAAGTCATGCACTTCCTGTGTACCATTATACCTAGTGCTTAAGAATGCTGCTTTGATGCAATAATGCGTAGGTACAGTCTGTAACTTCAGTTCTTTTACTAGCTTTGCTGAAATAAAATCATGAGTGCTACCGTCATCATGCAAAATAATCTTTTCCTTTCCATGCACCAAACATTTCATAGTCAATAAAGAATGTGGAGTTGGCATACCTGGTAAAGTATCCGAAGGAGTAGTGATGTTGTCCTCATCTTTCGTGAAATCAGGCATATCTTCATGTTCTTCATCTTCCATTGCTCCAAGGTAGTTGATATGGACAGGTGGCTTCTTCGAATGGCAATTTGCTGCTAAATGTCCAGGTTGGTGGCATTTATAGCATACTATTGGCTTGGCTTTGGTTACATTGTTTGTAATGGCAGGAAGTCTAGGTACATTAAGATTTGGCTGTGGAATAGGCTTAGGGTTTTGATTGACATTGGATGGTAATGCAGGTGGTTTTGCCCAATTCTTACGGAAAGATGATGAAGAGAAATGACCTGGATTAAAAATTCTAAAATTGGAATTGAATTGCTTAGATCCATAGTTACCATTGGCTTGGAATTGTTGTGGACGTCTGTCTCTACCTCGCAGTTTGTCTTCAGTGTCGTGAGCTAGTGAAATTTCGTCTTCAAGAGTAGCAGGCTTGAACATGTTAACTTCAGCGTAGTAATGCCCAAGGAGTCCAGACATATACTTGCGCTTGTGTGTCGCTTCAGGTACGTCTTCAAGCATGTGTAACTGGAGTAGTGCATTCCAAAAATGCTCTGTGTACTGAGGAATAGACTCACGATCCCGTTGCTGAAGAAGATCCCATTGCTTTATGGCTTTCTCATGAAATTGTGAAGGAAGGAAATTCTGCATAAACTTCTTCTTGAAATTATCCCAGGTAGTGGGACAATCTATACTCTTGCGTACTACAGTCCACCAAAGAGATGCTCTATCCACTAAATGATTAGTGACACACTTGATTTTATCTTTTTCTGCATAGGTTTCCTCATGAAAATAGTCATCAAACTGACTAATGAATGCAAGAACAGTTTTTCCCTCTCGAGTGCCATTGAAAGTACAGAATTTGAAATTTCTTTTACTTATCTTTGATTCCTTGCAGATGGTTTGAGCTTCGAGAGTTGCATCGATGGTACGTCGGATAAGATCTTCGGATTGAGGTTCTTCTTTGTCGGTAGACGCTCTTTGTAAATTTGCTAATTGAACTTGCAATGCTTGCCTAGCCCTTCGTTCTTCGTCCAATTGCATCATGATTAAGTCCAGCTTTTGCTCCATCGTAGGCTCAGGTAGGTCGCCTTCAGCCATAAGATCATCCATATGTGGTTCCGTCATCCTGCAAAACTCAAAAGACCTTTCACTCTCAAAATCAAGTTAGCGGGATGAGCGTAGCTCAAGTTCAGGAATACAAGGCTTAAGTATTTTTGGGTGTGGCTTTCATAATCTTCCAAAAATCTGCGTTTTATCCTTCTTCATATGCTGAAAATGCTTCAGCAAACCTGCGTATGGGTAGAGTACCTTCCAATGAACAACTTCGCAGTTCGGAGTTTCTGCGCAGGAACAACCCTTGTATGAGTTTTGGACAAAAGTCAGTTTTGACTCCAGTTGACTTGTCTGACTTGCAGAGTACCAGACTAATGTGACTTGCAGAGTTTGTTGACTTGCAGAACTTGGTTGCTTTGTCTGACTTGCAGAACTTGACTTGAAAGAACTTGCAGAACTTGGACTTTGCAGACTTGCTGTACTTTGAAGATTTAGAAGATTAGTTAGCTTAGTAGCTTTAGTGACTAAAGTTTATGAAATTTTTGGGTTGAGGACGCCGATATGCTGACGTCGAATTTGACGCCGCCAAACACGTCCTCTTGCCCCGCCGATTGACGATTTGATGCTTGAAGCTTTTTTAAAGCTTCTAGCTAAGCTTAATAACTTTTAAACTTAAGCTTTGAAGCTTAATGAGAGATATGGAAGTTACTCTTTTCTCTGTACAAAACGACTTGAAGAGAGGGATGTAGAAGTGGTCCTCCGCCGTTACAGGCCGGTCCTTCGCGATCAGAGGATGGAAACAGAGGTTCTTGACCGCCAGGAATCCACCCGTATCGACCGTTCGCGACGAGATTGACCGTAGAGCCCGATCGTTCCAGGAGCTCCGCCTTCACACGAGATGGGTAGCGATTGGAAGCTCTTGATCTCAGCTTCGCTCTGATACCACTGGTGCGCAGATCAGATGCTGAACGCTCGCGTAGTGAATGTCGGAAGGTCCCCAAGAACAATAGAACTCAACTTTTTGCACAAATTACAAGGTAAAAAGCATGAACGACAAGAGCAAGAGACCAATTGGGTGCAATCTCCCCCCATGCCTTGTGTGAGCGCTCCACAAAGCATGTATTTTATGTATTATTCATCTTCAAGCTCAAAATAATAGCCCAAATTACAAAATAGCAAGCTTTTAGCTTTTGAGTTTGCTTTAACACAAAATAGGAATAAAGCTAATGGACGGTGCCCAAATAGTCTGGCATGCCCAATACAATGTCCAAGTAGAAATAACATAATCGTGCGCCCATGCGCATACAAAATAATAATAAATATCCAACGCCTCAATAAATAGGCACGACAAAATATAGCTGCCATGCCTAAGGTATGCGCCCATCAAAATATAATCCATAAATCGAATACTCGCTATCCTCCACCAATGCTTTCCTCCGCCACTGCTGCTATCTCTACACATCAACTGAAGCATTCACAATCGTTAGTAAAATAATACAATTAAACCGACAAAAGTGAATACCTAGCAGTCTTCAGCTACATAAATAAATCAACTGGTTAGAAATAAATCCTAACCTTAATTTATTACGAGTGCGCACTCTAAACTCATAAACATTTATTAATTTAATATGCATTTTGCGGAATCACCCGCTATGGAATCACCCATGTACACACTAAATCAATGAAACACCCGAAAAGGACAGGCGTCCCCATCAACTTCTCGCACAAAGAATCCACTTTGTGTATGAGCCCCAGTCATCAAAGTTTACGGAATCCACCGTAAAACCTCACGGAATCCACCGTGGCACGGAATCCACCGTGAAATATGCCTCCTGGCATCAGCACTGACTGTCATGAATCTTCTTCACCCAAGAACCTCCAGAACTTTACTTCCAAGTTGAAAACGAGTTGCTAAATTTGACTTGAGTACCTCCAACTTGGCCATGGCTCCTGTGAGATCTCCAATAAAGGCTGCGAGCACCCTGTGGTACTCCATTGAAGCTTCTTACAGCTCCTGTCCATGCTGTACTTGTCTGACTAGTTTTTTTTTTTTGAAAAATAGAACTAGATGTGAGAAAAGAGAAAGGAGAAGGGACCAAATGCCTAAGCTCTGATACCAACTGTAATGAAGGATACCTGGGAGAGAGAAGGAGAGAAGGGAGAGACTGCAGAGAGGAGAGAGAAAGAGGAAGAAGATGAGAGAAGAAGAGAGAGAAAGACTAGCTGAAGAGAGAGGAAGACAAGAAAAGAGAGAGAAAGAGGAGGGAAGCCATGAAAGCTAGGAGGAAGGAGAAAAGAGAGACTTGATTATTGATAGCTGATGCCCTAATTGGGTCTCTCAACACCTTATATACCTGTTGAGATATCGAGCTCCACTCATGATATGCCAGGGTGACCATTGTGCATTTATGTCACCGACGTGTCAGTTGCAGATGCGGTTGGTACACCGCCCATGAATAATAGCTACATGATAGCTATCCTTATCTACTCTAGTTCGTGGCTCAGTTAGTATGTCACCTTAGTTAGTTGAGTTTGGTTTGAGACCCATATATAGGGTTCTTCTATTTCTTTGTATGTGAGTTCTTTTGGCTTACACAACTAAGAAGAGGAAAATTGTTTTCAGCCTCCACCCTTGTGTGTATTCCCCCATTGTGCAAGCAAGAAAGCTACAAGTGAGACTCCTTCCTTCTCTCCCACAATCTTGACATGGTATCAGAGCCTTGTTCGTGGTAAGGAGCTCAAGAAAGCAAGCCAAGCTCGCGGTGTTCTGGTAAGAGGAGCAGTGTTGCTTTCATTTTCTATTTTGGGAGCAGATCTCTGCAGGTAGCACAGCCGGAAATTGCAGGAGTGCATTGTCTCAGGTTGAGACGCCCTTCGCGGTGAAGCAAGAGGGCAGTATATGCTGCGGGAGAGGGCTTTTGCCCTTGGCGACCTTGTTTTTTTTTATTTGAGGCCATTTCGGGGCCTGTTTTGGAGGCAGAAGTTTTCTGCACGCACTCAGGAAAAGGCCCAGTTTTATGTTGTGCAGCCACTGTTCTACAGGTCGGTAAAAAGTTACTGTAGAAATTGCATCGTATGCTTGTGCGCAGAGACATTGGGAGTTACAGAATCATTCTTGTTGCCTGTTGATGCAAAATCGTCACTAGGAAGTGACTGTGTGGTCAAGTACCACTTTCGTCAGTTTTGCAGATTAGCCCTTGTGAGGCTGAAGCTGTGTTCTTTGCAGTGACAGAACTTTTTGCAGTGTTCTGTAATGGCGTCTGATTCTCTCTCACAGATTGTCACTGAAAAGCTTGACAAGAACAACTTCCAAGCATGGAAGTTTAGAATGACGAATTTCCTTATGGGAAAAGAATATTGGGAATTTGTTGCAGGAAATGAAGAAGAACCAGTTCTTCCTGATGTTCCCAATCAGCAGCAAATGCAGGCATTTAAAGCATGGCATGAGAGAGCCAGGAAAGTTATGTATTGGCTGTCTATCAGTATTTCAGACTCTATGATTGTGCATATTCAGGATGCAAGTACGCCAAAGGAGGCATGGGATACTTTGTCAAAAATGTATAGCACAAATACTCAAGCCAGGAAAATGCAGCTCAAGCAAGAGTTGCATAATGTGCAAAGAGAAAATATGAGCATCAATGACTACCACATGAAGGTGAAGAAGATTGCAGATACACTTGCTTCCATTGGGTCGCCAGTGGAAGATGATGATTTAGTTTCTGTGACCTTGAATGGTCTAGGAAAGGATTATGCGCAGTTTCGGACATCCATTTCCGTCCGTGAAAGATTTCCTGATTTTGAGGAGTTGATTGCTCTTTTAATTTCTGAGGAGCAGAGAAATGGTGGTGCATCTTCTTCAGGAGGAACTTCAAAAGAAGCTGTCTTCTACTCAAATGCTGGAAGAGGTAGAGGCAGAGGTAGAGGAGGCCGATTTGGAGGCCGTGGTAGAAATCAGAATATGCAGCAAACTCAAGAAAACCAGTCCTATGGAGGAGGACGTGGTAACTCTAGAGGCAGGGGGAGCCAAAGAGGTCGTGGTGGATGGCAAAGAGGCCAAAATGCAAACAGTAATGTTGAATGCTACTACTGTGGTAAAATGGGTCATATGGCTAAAGACTGCTATAAAAAGCAGAATGACATCATGAATGGAAAACTGCAACAAGGGAATTATGCATCTTCTAGTAGACAGGGTGATGACATAAATGAGCATTTGTTCATGGTGCAGCACATGAACAATTCTGTGACAAGTGTAGAAGAAAGCAATGATGTATAGTATGTTGACTCAGGTGCATCAAATCACATGACAGGTCATGCAGAATGGATGGAGGATGCAAGGAAAATGAAAAAACCAGGATTTATGGAGACTGGTGATGATACTGCACATCCTATTGTGCAGATTGGAAAAATTCCTTTGTCTATGCAGGATGGGAAAAAGAAATACCTGTCCGATGTATTTCATGTCCCGAATATCACCAAGAATCTAGTTTCTGTTGGTCAAATGGTTGAACAGGGCTTGCAGGTCAGATTTAATCCTCATGGATGCATGAGGATATGAAAAATAAAGGTCGCTTGATAGCAAAAGGAAAGAAGAAGGGCAGAATGTTTACATTGCATAAACGCATTGGTCATATTAATGTACAGCGACTTAAATCAATGCATGCCCAAAATATTGTTGTAGGATTGCCCAAATTCAAGGTTGCAGAAATGCATAAGATATGTGAAGCCTGTCAATTTGGAAAACAGGCAAGGAAACCATTTCCTAGACATGTTCAAGAGAGTAAGAAGCCATTGGAATTAATCCACTCTGATGTGTGGACTACTAAAGCTGCATCTCTTGGAGGCTGTCATTATTTTGTCAGTTTTATTGATGACTATAGCAGAAAAGTTTGGGTGTATTTTATGAAAAAGAAAAGTGAAGTTTTTGGACATTTCAAAACTCTTAAAGCTATGGTTGAAAAAGAAACAGGCCTGCAAATAAAATGCCTAAGGTCAGATGGAGGGGGAGAGTACCTCTCAAATGAGTTTGCAAGGTTCCTGCAGGAGCATGGCATAAAGCAGCAATATTCATGCAGTCATACCCCACAACAAAATGGAATTGCAGAAAGGAAAAACAGGCATATTGGAGAGGTATCTCGTGCCATGCTCAATGAAAAAGACCTGCCAGATTTTTATTGGGCTGAAGCAGTTGCTACAGCAGTCTATATAATGAACAGGACTCCCACTGCAGCAATACATGGGGTGACTCCAGAGGAGAGGTATACTGGTAGGAAACCAGATATTTCTCATTTGAAAATTTTTGGTTGCATTGCCTATGTACATGTGCCAGATGAGTTGAGATCCAAGTTGGATCCAAAAGCTGAGAAGTGCATCTTTATTGGTTACTCGCTGCAGCAAAAAGGGTATAGATGCTATAACCCTTCTACTTGTAAGTTTACAGTGAGCAGAGATGTTGTTTTTGATGAGATGAGTAGCTGGTATAAACTAGTAAATGTGATTGATGATGTAGATGCACAAAATGGTAATGCTGCACAGAATTCACAGCAGCAGTCACAAAATATTAGTGGACCTGGAGCGTCCTCTAGCAGTTGTTCACATTCTTCGCCATGGACAGGCAAATTGAGATCAGGAGAATCTTCTCAAAGTAATGCAGATAGTGGTATGCAGGTATCACGAAAAGGAAAAGAGAAGGTTGATCAGCCCATGTTTGATGTGAATGCAGGTCACTCTTATGTGGATGGTGAATCCAGTGGCTCAGAACAGAGCATTGATGATGAGTTGGGTATTCCTTCTATTGTTACACCTGGAGTAAGGAAGACCAGGGATGTTTTGAGAGCACCTGGGAGTGAACCCACTTTGCGCAGGTCTACCAGAGTTAGGTATCCTGTGGATAGGCTGAAATATGATGGATTTACAGCCATTCACTATGCATATATGGTCAAGGTGATACAGGAACCAGAACCCACTTCTTTTGAGCAAGCCATGGGAAAAGAAAAATGGGAGAAAGCCATGGATGAAGAAATGGATGCCTTGGAAGAAAATGCTACATGGGAATTGGTACCTTTGCCTAAAGGTAAGAATGCAATTGGCTGTAAGTGGGTTTATAAGGTGAAGCACAATGCAGATGGTTCTGTGAACAGATACAAGGCAAGATTAGTAGTCAAGGGGTATGCACAAACATATGGCATTGACTATGAAGAAACATTCAGTCCGGTTGCAAGGATGGCAACTGTAAGAGCAGTCATTGCTATGGCTGCATCAAAGGGATGGTCTTTACATCAGATGGATGTAAAGAATGCCTTCTTGCATGGTGATTTGCAAGAAGAGGTCTATATGGAGCAGCCACCAGGTTATGTGCATGCTGTTCATCCTGAATTTGTTTGCAGGTTGAAGAAAGCCTTGTATGGCTTGAAGCAAGCACCTAGAGCATGGTCTGACAAGATAGGACAGTATCTTGTCACTATTGGCTTTCAGATTTCCAAGGCAGATTTCTCACTTTATGTGAGAAAAACAGAGAAAGGTATTATGCTACTTGTCATTTATGTTGATGATTTGATTATGACAGGTGACAGTGATGAAGATATCCTTCATGTGAAAATGCTATTGAAGCAGAAGTTTGAGATGAAGGATTTGGGAGAGCTGCGTTATTTCTTGGGCATTGAGGTGATTAGATCACCAAGTGGGATACAGCTCTTGCAGAGGCAGTATGGATTGGACATGCTGTCCAAATATGGGATGACAGGCTGTAAGCCTATTTCAGTTCCTTTGGAGCAGAATGTGAAGCTGAGTGCAGATGCAGGTGAGCTTCTGGAAGACCCTACTATGTACAGACGCATAGTAGGAAGCTTGATTTATATGACTATTACCAGGCCAGATTTGAGCTATGCTGTTGGATTGGTAAGTCAGTTTATGCAGGCTCCAAGGAAATCGCATTTGGATGCGGCTAGACGCATACTCAGGTATGTGAAGTCCACATTGCACTATGGACTATTTTATGAGACTGGGGTTCAGATACAGCTGCATGGATACACTGATGCTGATTGGGCTGGTAGTATTTCTGATAGACGATCTACCAGTGGATATGTGTTCTCTTTTGGGAGTGCTGCAGTCACTTGGAGCAGCAAGAAACAGCCTACAGTTGCCTTGTCGAGCACAGAGGCTGAGTACAGGGGTGCAGCAATGGCTGCATGTGAGGTAGCTTGGTTGCATAAGCTACTTTATGATATGCATGAGCCTACAGATGGGCCAGTTGTCATTTATTGTGACAACATGAGTAGTATACACTTGGCAAATAACCCAGTCTATCATGCTAGAACAAAGCACATTGAGGTGCATTATCACTATGTGCGAGAGAGGGTTTTACTAGGTCTTATTGATCTAGTTTATGTCAGCACAGAGGATCAGGTAGCTAACATATTCACGAAGGCATTGGGCGCAGAGAAGCTGCGCAAGTTCAGAGACCTGCTTGGTGTCCAGGAATTGGGATTGAGCTTGAGGGGGAGTGTTGAGATATCGAGCTCCACTCATGATATGCCAGGGTGACCGTTGTGCATTTATGTCACTGACGTGTCAGTTGCAGATGCGGTTGGTACACCGCCCATGAATAATAGCTACATGATAGCTATCCTTATCTACTCTAGTTCGTGGCTCAGTTAGTATGTCACCTTAGTTAGTTGAGTTTGGTTTGAGACCCATATATAGGGTTCTTCTATTTCTTTGTATGTGAGTTCTTTTGGCTTACACAACTAAGAAGAGGAAAACTGTTTTCAGCCTCCACCCTTGTGTGTATTCCCCCATTGTGCAAGCAAGAAAGCTACAAGTGAGACTCCTTCCTTCTCTCCCACAATCTTGACAATACCCTGTCAATATAACTGGGTATTCCCATGCTAACCCGTGTCCTACCCATCTATCCCCACTCTTTTACACAAAGTGGTACCTCAAGATGGAGGAAAGGACACCTAGAACACATTCTTATGCATAGCCTATATTTCAAAGTTTGATTGGTGTATTAGGAAATATTTTTTTAGATGATTGTGTGTTCTAATTTAAGGTTGTACCAACACAAGTTAAACTTTAAATACACCTAGACCTCCCCCAAGGCTAGTCACAGAGCTCTTTACCAAGGAGTTATTTTGTCCACTTTGGATGCTAGGACTAATGTCGAAAGTAAGAGGTCTCTCCGTAGAGATTAGGTGTTAACTAGGAGGCACCAAGGAGCTAGGGGGATCTAGATGTGATTCTTTGGACGTGCTAGGATTAGTCTAACATCATATGAGCCCAGATGGTTCTTTCAAAAGGCCCTAATGCTAGCTAAGGGCAGATTTGTAGTTCTCACCTTCACATGGAGTCTTATATATGGACTATTAAATTGATATAATAAGTCAAGGATTATCCAACTTGCAATAAAGATTTTGTTTTTTGAAATCACTATTTCTCTACCATTTTCATGTTCATGATTAAATTATGTGAAAAAACTTGTTCTTAACATACTAATTAATTAAGTTATTTTTAGGTGTTAAATTAAATATGATAGGTAATTAGATAACTAAGATGGGAAGTGGGAGGGTGAATACCTGATGGGTTTTTCCTATGGTAGAGCAGACTCAATTAACTGAGAGGTTTTCCTCAAGAGCACACTAGATTATGAAAATTTTAGGAAAAGCCAAACTTTGATTCTCTTAGTGTGTTGTCATCGATCCCAACTTTATATCATTTTAGGGGAGCAAGCTGAGACTCTACCCTATGAATAGAGGGATTGAAACATTTAGCTTCTCCTCATGTCCACTCACTTTGAACCAAGTGTGACACATGTTCAATTCAATTCACATTGTCTCACACAAGTAGTTGCCCATAAATAACACTTGAAACTTGGATGGAAAACATCAAGATTGTTAAATTATTTATTTTTGAGAAATACATATTGTGGAAGCTTATGCTCAACCGCCAAGACCCATGGACCACTTAATGCTTCAAGCGTTTCAAGCCAAGTGCAATGGCTACCTCTCACACCTACGAGTATAGTGAGCTTACCTCCATGCTCAATCAAGTTCCTCCTCCCTCAAGCACTTCGGTAGCTCCATGATCCAAGGTGCAAGCTCAAGCAAGCTAGATCCTCAATCTCCAACCTCCATGTTCCATTGCTATGTACGAGACAAGAGAAGAGAAGAGAAGAAGAAGAAGAGGGGAGAAGACGGAGATCTTCTCCACCACGGTCCCTCACCCTCACACACTCACTCTCTCTCTCAAGCACAAGCTCAAACAAGTAAGAACAAGAAGAAGAAGAGAAGAGGAGAGCTAGTTTTGGCCACACACAAGAATGAGCTTCTCTATTCACTTTTTGGCTTTAATACATGCCCTAATCCCTTTTGGGCACCCACCCCTTTCTTACATGATTGGCTATTCCCTTGTATTTTCATTGTGGCTTCACCCATATCCATCTACTTTTTACAAATTGCATAGGAGGGAGCCTAGATCTCTTTTACTAACATTTAGGGGCACCTTTGCATTTAAAAATGCACCTCTTCCATTTTTGCACTCACCTTGGGTTTTTAAGGTGTCTTTGCGCTTTTGACTGTTTTTCCTCTTTTTTTTGTGTTGGGCCGTCTTTTTCCGCTTCGCCCTATATTTTAAATTTTTCTTTTGCTTCATTCTTTTTTATTTTTTGCCTTTCTTGCACTAGGGTTAACATTACCCCCTCCTAGTTGAGTGCAAGTCCCATGGCACTTGTGGGCTTTGTTGCTGAGGGCTCAGGTGGTTGAAGGGTTGTCATAGAGGAGCATAATGTAGGTCATGATAGTAGTTAGGAAGTCACCAGGGTTGCTGGAAATGTGTAGCTCTTCCTAGGTAAGGACTTGATCTAAATAGGGGTGGGCCATGTTATGATCTTCTAAGGCTCAATTGCGAGTGATGGCCAATATTCTAAAGGATGTAGGAGCTACATAAGCAGGGCCATACTCAAAGATTTTGATGACACATCTCTGCTCGGCATTGGTCATGATTGGGCAGCCCTCTTGTTCCTATTGAAGACGAAGAGTGCAGTTTGATGTATGCCATGATAGCCACTCGTCCAGATATTGCATTTGCAGTTGGTGTTGTGGCATGCTATATGGCTACATCTGGCAAGAAACATTGAGATGCCATGAAGGGTATCATGAGATACATGAAGGGCACAATAGATATGTGTATTTGTTATGGCAGCCAGGATACAGGAGTTGTGGGGTACATAGACTCCGATTATGCAGGACATGCAGATAGTAGGAAGTCCACTTTCGGCTATGTATTCACCTATGTTGGAGGTGCTATCTCTTGGATGTCCAGGGTTCAGAAGTGTACGGATCTCTCTACTACTGAGGCCGAGTATGTTGCAGCCACTAAGGCTTGTAAGGAGGCCATATGGTTGGGCCGTTTGGTTCATGACCTTGGGATTGATTCTATACCTATGTTGCATTCGGATTCTATGAGTGCTATTCAGCTAGCCAAGAATTCTATCTTTCATGCAAAGATGAAACACATTGAGGTGAGGTATCACTTCATACGTGGGGTCGTGGAGGACAAGTCTGTTGACCTTGTCAAGATATCCACTGACAAAAATCCTACAAATCTTCTCACCAAAAGCCTCACTACTAAGCGCTTTACCTTCCTCAAGAGATTGATGGGCATTGGATGAGATTATGTTTTTCCTCATCCTGTTGTACATGTGTACATTCTATTGTCTTTTATTTTTCTTTTCACTCTTCATTGGGCCAGATTCACCTTTAAGTGGGAGATTGTTGGGGGTAAAGGTGCATGTGCCTAGCTGGCTGTATATTACTACACTGATAGTACCCACCACTGCACACTACATGTGGTGGACGCACATCACCGTCACTTTATTCTTTATTCTTTTAGTGACAATTTGAATAAAGGAAGGCCCGGTCACACATTGTTACTGTTGGAGTTCCCATTTGGTCTCTCTCTCTTTCTTGCTCTTGCTGTCTCGCCATAGCTCTTCCAAGCAAGCTTTGATCCTTCTCACATTTCATAAAGGTGGAATTTAATCTAGGTAACAAGCCCACTAGCATGAAGTTTCATGTCATGAACTTGAGTGTCTATGAGTGTCTACTAGGAATGGATTGGTTAATTCCAATTATGCTCACATCCATTGTAGAAAAGGCTAAGTCTTCTTACAAAATTTGAAGGGAAATCAACTAACTTACATAGGGTGAAGTTGGTAAGATAAAGATTCAATGGGCTAAAGCCTCATGCTTTGCACAAGTTCTAAGGAATTGATTTCTTATCTATTTGATTAAGCCCAATAAGATTAACTAGAATAAGGAATTAGAAGAATAACTTTCTTGGATGACAGAGTATGTAGATGTTTTCCTTGTAGAGTTAACCGACCCTTCTCCCAAGAAAGAAGTTCATCATGGAATCAAGCTTGTATCAAGAGCCGAGCCTTTGGAAAAAAGACCTTATTAAATGTCAACACTTGAGGTCATTGAATTGAAGAAACAAATCAAATAGTTGTTAGATTAAGGCTACATTCAACCAAGTAAATCATTGTGGGGAGATTCAATCTTATTCCAAAACAAGAAAGACAATACTCTCTATCTTTGAATTGATGATTATTGTGGTTTGAACTAGGTGGTGGAGACTAGGTGACGGTTAAAAATAAATACCCAATATCCAAGGTTGACGAGCTTCTTGATAAGCTGCAATGAAAAAACATATTTTTGAAAATTGATATAATGTCAATGATCTAAGGTTAAGCTAAAAAATCAAAATCAAAGAAGATGATACCCGAAAGATTGCCTTTAATACAAGATAGGGGCACAATGAGTTTATTGTGATGTCCTTTAATTTCACTAATTACCCTAGCTACTTTCAATAAGATCATGTAGGATGTCTTCAAGCATTGACAAGTTTTTCCTTGTTGTCTTTGATGATATCCTAACCTGTTCTAAAAAAGAAGGTCATTATAAAGGAAAACTCAAAATTGTACTTGAAACATTAAAAACACATAAGCTCTAGCTAGATTTGAACATGAGACAATGAAGATGGATTGATGTCTTGCAAGAGTACATCTTTAAGATCACATATATATCAACCAAAGAGAATGCCTTTGTAGACATACTAGGCCACAAAGCATTCATCAATGCCCTCATCTCAAAGGAACCTATAAGGGAAAAGTCTCTAGCTAACATAGTGTCTATGCCAAGTAGCCCTATCATCCAAATGGCAAAGGAAGAAGCATCCAAGTACCCATAATACTAAAAGTTACAAAGAGATGTCAAATCTAATAAGAAATTCTCTAAATTAGAGCTTAAATATCAATACTTCTCCATCAAGGAAGGAATTTTCTTCTTTAAGACAAGGTTGTGCATTCTCACAAGTCAAAAGCTTAAGAAAAAGAAACTTTAGAAAGCCCATGACTCCCCATTTTCAAGGCACCTTGGCTATATCAAAACACTCAATGTTGTAAGGAAGAATTATCATAGAAAAAGCTAAGGGTTGACATACTTAAGAATGTCCTTGAGTGTCCAAGTTACCAATCGATGAAAACTAAGCATGCCAAGGTGCCAAGCAAGCTCCAATTATTTGTTATCCCTCAAATGAAGTGGAAGTTCATCAATATGGATTTCCTATTAATCCCCACATTAGTACAAACTACAAGGCTCTTTGTAATGGAGATTTTTAGAATCCATGGTTTGTCAAAAAGGATCGGGATCAAGATTCCATATTTACTTCTCAATTTTGGAAGAGCTTATTTGAAGCCATTGGGACCAACTCTTTTTCAATATAGCTTACCACCTCTAAGCTAAGAGCTAGACAAAGCAGCTCAATCAAGTCATCAAAGACATATTAATAGCATATTTTTGCAGAGAAACTAAATGGTGGATGTTATATCTACCCTACTAGAGTTTGCTTGCAATGCCTTTCATCATCAAAGCATCAAAATAATCCCTTTCCAAGTTTTATATGGGCAAGATTGCCTCACAATGTTCAAGTTCTTTTATCCTATCCTAAAAGTGAAAGCCTCCAAGAAGACATTAGATGAAATAGATGAACACATTATAGCCATTAGACAAGATATTCAAGCAACCAAAGATTGACAAAAGCTCTATGTTGATCTAGGAAGGCAAGAGTGGATCTTCAAAGAAGGAGATATGGTTTTTATCTATGTTTGCCCAAAAGGCTCATTATCATTGGGAGGATTCACGAAGCTAAGCCCATGATACTATGGGCCTTAAAAGATCCTCAAATGCCTAGGATCTAATGCATACAAGTTGCAACTCCTAAGCACTTCGAAATCCATAATGTATTCCATGTGAGCTTATGGAAAGCCTATATAACCATCCATGAGCACATTCTTGATGATCGATAAGTTGTAATGCCAAGCCAAGAAGTCCTTGAGCTTCAACATGAAATAACACTTTTAATGTAAAAGAGAGAATCCTTAGAAGTAGAACTCTTCAAGAGTACCTCATCTAGTGGAGACATTACCTTGAAGAGGATGCCACTTTGATTGATGAGGATACCTTAAGAAATTATTTTTCTTGAGATGAGGATATCTTGATTCCTCTAAGGAAAGAGATGAGGACATGTCGATTGCTGTAAGGGGAGAGAACGCAATGTTTTGCTATGAAAGGTGGCTAAAATCTACCTGTGCAAGGGGGCTAATAAGCTCTAAATTTTTTTAATAATACATAGATTGAAACTATAAATCAGCCACCATTTAATGTATCAGTCCTAATGATCATCAGCAAGCTCTCTAACAGATTGATGATTCCATCATGCCTATAGAAAAATTGATCAATGATATAAAAATAATCTTTGAATTGAATTCCATCACAAGTGAGACAATGAGCTCACACATACCAATGTTTAGTGATAGCCTCGAGAAGGGAGAAGGAGCAGCTTCTAGTGAGATTGAAGAGAATGGTATCTTCTTCCAATGCTTTTCTACTTTGCTTTGTTAGGGGCATTCATGTGAGATAAGGAAGAAAATGTGCAAGTGACTCTAGGGGAAATGAGTAACATGGCTAGGAGATTAGGGATAGAGTTGGTCGACCAAAGCCACTAGGCGTGCCTAATTTGAGAACCCCTAGGTGCATACAATGATGGTGTGTGCATTTATTTATTATTTATTTTTTAAAAAGTAATACAATGATGTCATACAATGGGGATTTAGTCTTACAAAAGGGATATCAGATTTGTTCAATCTTTAAGTCTCAATTCAAAGCTATGAAGGACTTGTTGTTAGAAGTTTGAGAGATGGTGGAAATTCTTGGGTAGTTGTTGCTCTTCATGTTGGAATGGTAACATGCGAGATTTGTTTGATTAAATTGGTTCTTTAGTGTTAGCTCTCTTCTTCCATTCCCTTAGAGTTTGTTGAGAATCCTATGTATCCATGCTTCACTCATTTAGGTCTTTCATTAGCTCGTTGACTATACTACTTCTTTGTTGTTGCTGCTTTAAAGCATATCATTTTCCACTTATTTGTCTACATTCACTTGATAAAAATTGAGAGCATATGCAGTCGAGTTCAACAAGGACATAATTTTTTAAAAAAATTTTGTTATTTATATCATGAGTTTTTTAAAATTTATTGTTTATATCAATTACATGTTCATATTGTCAATAGTTAGTTGCTTCCACTTACTCCCTTCCTACACAAAAAATGTCCAATGCTTCTAAGCATTGCGAGGATATGAATAGTGTGGTTTGCATGGATTTTTTGATTTTTTGATTTATTTTCTTTTTTAAATAATTTTTGTTGTGTATAAAATTGCAATCTACAAGTTTTTATGGTATAAGGATACTCTGCCTAGATGTGAGCCATTGACAAAAATTAGGATTGTATGGGAGTACATCATATTTGTCAAGAAATTGCGGTAATTTTGTTGTTAGGGTTAGATATGCTGCAATGTTAAACACCACACCTCCTTGATTTAATCGACTCATAACATCATGGAGCTTTTCTTCTGTGAGGATTTTGTCAAGCAAGGGAAGGTCTAAGGGAGGTCCAGTTAGTGTGACTTTTCACACAATGGCAAGTACTTGGAGGGAAGTTGGAGCTATATATGTTGTGTCAATTTGGGATTTCTAGATGGCTCGTCTTTGCTCTGAAATGGTCATGAGCTAACTTTCAAGTTCAACCACCGCCGTTGAAGTTCTCACGGTGCACCATACATGCTTAAATGAGCTACCATTCTTTTGTTAGAAGAGGAGAGAGAGACAGGGTTGAGCACGATCTGAACCATTCAGGTTCCACACTCTTCTTCTCATTATTCCATCATTGAGTAAAAAACACATACAAGAGTAACATAGAGTAAGTGACCCGCTGACTAGACAGACTAACCATAGTCAGGTCACCGACTAGCTAACCGACTTATTTAATGTAGTCATAAGCAGGAGACAGCTGTACACTAGCTGTCATGTCGGTAGTACATAAAGACAGTCACACACTACACGGGGAGCTTGACTTCTAACACTCCCCCTCAAGCTCAAGACAGCATCTGCACACCAAGTAGCTGTCTAAAACCACAAAACTTATCTTTACCCAGAGACTTGGTAAAGATATCTGCTACCTGCTCATCAGTCCTCACATGCATAAGATCAACCTTTCCTGCAAGGACCATCTCACGAATAAAGTGGTAGTGTACCTCTATGTGTTTTGTCCTGGCATGGTAAACTGGATTCATGGCCAGGAGTACACTACTCAGATTATCACATAACAGTTTCACTGGAGCATCAACCTGAATATCCAAGTCAGCCATAAGCTTGAGCAACCAAGCAATCTCACATGCTGCCAATGCAGCCCCCCTGTACTCTGCCTCAGTACTAGATAAAGCAACTGTAGGCTGCTTCTTGCTGCTCCAACTGATCATGCCGCTACCAAATCCAAAGGCATAGCCACTCATAGATCGTCTGTCAGTTGAGCATCCTGCCCAATCTGCATCTGTGTATCCAATCAGTGTCAAGGGCTTATCTCTGACATAGAACAGCCCATAGTCTACAGTGGACTTAACATACCTCATGATGCGTCTAACTGCATCCAAGTGCGGCTTTCTCGGCTTCTGCATAAACTGGCTTATCAGCCCTACTGCATAGCTCAAGTCAGGCCTAATGATGGTCAAGTAAATCAGACTGCCGACCATCTGCCTGTACATAGTCATATCTTCTACTTCAGCCCCAGTGTTCATGTCTAGCTTTACATTCTGGTCCAGAGGTGTATCCAGTGGTTTGCATTCAGCCATGCCATACTTCTTAAGCATTTCCATGGCATAGTGCTTCTGCATCAGCCATAAGCCATTTTCAGCTGGTACAACCTCAATACCCAAGAAATACTTCAGATCTCCCAGATCTTTCATGTCAAATTCAGATTTCAGCATCTTCATAGCATGCTGAATTTCCATGTCATCATCTCCAGTGATTATCAGGTCATCAACATATATGACCAGCACTACCAAGCCACTGTCAGTCTTCTTTGTAAACAGGCTATGATCAGCCCTGCCAACAACAAATCCAACACTCTGCAAGTAACTGCTGATCCTAGCATGCCAGGCTCTCGGAGCCTGTTTCAGCCCGTATAATGCCTTTTTCAGCCTGCATACATAATGCTGAAAATCAGGGTGCACATACACTTCCGGCTGAACCATATAGGCATCCTCTGCTAGGTCACCGTTAAGAAATGCATTCTTAACATCCATATGCTGTAATTTCCAGCCTTTAGCAGCAGCCAAGGCAATAACAGTTCGTATGGTTGCCATTTTTGCAACCGGGCTGAATGTTTCATCATAATCCAAGCCATACTGCTGAGCATATCCTTTAGCGACCAGCCTTGCTTTGTACCTTTCCACACTGCCATCAGACTTACATTTGATTTTATAAACCCATTTGCAGCCAACAGGCTTTTTCCCTTCAGGCAGTGGTACCAAATCCCAAGTCTGATTTTCAGCCAAGGCTTTCATCTCTTCGTCCATAGCCATACACCAATTTTCATCCTTTGCTGCTTCAGCATAAGTACCTGGTTCTTTGATCTCCATCACTTTTGTCATGTACGCATAATGCTTTGCAGAGTAGCCACTGTATGTCAACCTGTCAACAGGGTATCTGACCCTCTGCGAGCGTCTAAGCTGTGGTGCACTACTCGATTCACCTCTCTCATGAGGCGAAATATACCTGTTCTGCCTCGTGCTAGGCGTATAGACAGTCGGAATACCAAGTTTGCTGTCTAAAGTATCACTAGACTCATAGCCCGAAGTCATTCTGCCAGGTGTCATCATACCATCCTCAATAACTTTCTCTTTTCCTTTGCTGTCCAAGACATCATGTCTCCCCCTCACTGACATACCCGTGTCAGTGGACGGTGAGCTCCTCAATCTCCCTGTCCATGGGGATACTGTCTGATTGATAGGTCCTGTCATAGCAGTGCTCTGCTGCATATCAACTGTAGAGACAGGAGTGGAAAGCATATCGGATGGCACTGCAACTTGTGATACATACAAAGAGCCCAACTCATCAAAGATGACATCCCTGCTTACCAAAGTCTCCTTGGTAGAGGGATCATAACATTTGTATGCCTTCTTCTCCTGCGAGTATCCAATGAACACACTCTTATGCGCTTTGGGATCCAGCTTTTTCCTTTTCTCATCTGGAATGTGCACATAAGCAAGACAGCCAAAAACCTTCATGTGTCTTACATCAAGCTTATAGCCATAGAGCCTCTCAAACGGTGTCATGTCATGAATGCCTGCAGTGGGAGTCCTGTTCAGAATATATGCGGCTGTCACAACAGCCTCTGCCCAATAGTAAAGCGGCATATGCTTCTCATTCATCATGGCCCTAGCAGCTTCCATCAGAACCCTGTTCTTCCTTTCAGCTACTCCGTTTTGCTGCGGAGTGTAGCTGCAGGTTAGCTGCCTACGAATGCCATTTTCAGCCAAAAAATCAGCAAATTCATTGGAGACATACTCCCCACCGCTATCAGATCTCAAGCAAGAGATGTAACACTCAAATTCCTTCTCAACCTATGCTTTAAATTTTTGAAAAACAACAAAGACCTCATCTTTTGTTTTCAATATGTAAAGCCAGGTATATCGACTGTAGTCATCAATGAAAGATACATAGTATCTGGAACCCCCCATAGATGCATTATGAGCTGGTCCCCAAACATCAGAGTGCACTAACTGCATTGGTCGTGTACTCTGTCTTACATGCCTGACAAACGGCAATCGTGACTGCTTACCAAACTGGCAAGCCTCGCATACATGACCAATATCTGAATATTGGAATCTAGGTAACCCTGTTACCAGCTGCTTCTTCTGCATGGTCTGCAGCCTCTGCAAATTGACATGCCCCACTCTCTTGTGCCAAATCTCTAAGTCCCTGATAGTGCCAGAACCCTGGGCAAACATGGTAGAGTTCAGCTCTGGCAGTGTAGCATCAAGAGTGAACATTCTTCCATTTCTGTGGCCTTTCGCGATCAACTTGCATCCATTGCCAAACTCTTCAATAAAGCAGCCATGCTTATTGAAGCAAACCTGCAAGTTCTGCTCTGTCATCTGGCCCACAGACAATAGGTTCTTCGTAATCGAAGGGACATGCAAAACATCATGAAGATTCTTCTTCCTGCCATCATGTACAACCAAAGGTACTTTCCCCTTGTGCTCTATGCTATGTTGCGTATCATCACCTGTGCATACATAACCATGCTTTTCAGCCACCATATCCGTGAACCAATCACCATGAGGGGTCATGTGATTAGAAGCCCCCAAGTCAATGTACCACACTGCATCATCAGATGATTTTTCAGCAGCCTTATCTTTGACATACTGCATGGCAAACAGTCTATCACCAGAGTCATCTGCCTGACTGGACGTAGCATAATGTCCATGCTGCTTGCCCTTCTGATTTCCCTGCTTCTTCCAGCAATCCTTTGCAATATGCCCATACCTTCCGCAGTAGTGACAATCCTTATCTTTATTTGGATTGTCTGACTGACGCTGCTGCTGCCAAGAGCCTCTACCACGGGAGTTAGATCTCCCCCTGCCTCGAAAGTTGCCACTACCTCGTGCATTTGATGACTACTGATTGCTATTACTATAGGATGCATTCTGCTGGCTTCCTCTGCCAGATCCATAGCCTCTACCACGGCTGCCACGACCACGCTGATTCGAATAAAAAACTGCATCCTTATTCTTTGAGCTACTTGACCCTGTAGCTAAGCCAAGCTTCACCTCTTCATGAATCAATAATGCAACCAGCTCATTAAAATCAGGCATCTCAGCCCGCACAGATACTGAAGTGTCAAAAGACTTGTACTCCGGACCCAAGCCATTTAAGGTCACTGCAACTATATCCTCATCTTCTACCTGTGAGCCAACAGATGCCAGCTGATCTGCTATGGTCTTAACCTCTGTGACATAATCTTGTATGGATCTATTCTTCCTCTCCATGTTATTGAATTTCTGCTTCAGTTGTATCTTCCTTGCACTTGTAGTTGTGCCATAGTATTTGACCAATATATTCCATGCATCTGCTGGGGATTTACAGTTCATGATCTGCATCACCATAGCATCCGAGATACATAATGACAGCCAATGTAAAACTCTGCGAGCTCTTTTCGTCCAAGCTCGATGCGCTCGTCTTTGATCAGCTGTAGGATTCCTATCTGGAACTTCAAGTTCAGCCTCAACACCTGTCACTAAGCCCCAGTATCCTTTGCCTATCAGAAAGTTCTCCATGTGGAACTTCCATATTGCATAATTGTTGCTATCAAGCTTTTCTCCCACAATCTGGGTTACATTATCAGTTCTATCAGCATTTGCCATGTTGCAGACCTTGCCTGGCTACCTGCAAACCAAGATCTTCTTAACAGTTCAACTTCAGCCCGAACTGTTTATGACAGTTTTCTGCAATTAATTGCAGGAAAAAAAACAAGTAAATTTCAGTCAAATATCAGCCCAAACAAAGTCACAATCAGTTGATCCAACTCATAAAGACAACTGCCAATACATATGCCTGATGTTCGGTTCAGATTTAACTCCTGCAGATCCACTGCCAGGGTCCAAAAGTATGTAGTCCAAACCTGTAAACTGCAATTATAGCAGCCTTTCAAAAGTCAAACTCCACCTGGATACACGTAATGCATGTTCCAAAACTGCTTAGTTGACTGCTGGTACATATGCCACTTCAGACATAAGCATAGAGACATCAGCCAGTGTATTCTTAACAAGTGCCAATGCCAACAATTTATGTAAAGATTGCAGTCAATAAACCAGCATAACCCGCTTCAACTAGCTCAAAAGAGTCCTTAAATCAGACCATACATTTGCTTCAGTATGTCACCGTCAGTACATGACTATAGAGTGACAATACCCTGTCTACATCTGACAAGTAAGTCAAACAAAATGTCTGCAATTTATATTCATCCCAAGAAGACAAGACTTCTTTTACTTCAGCTGCAAACTTCCAGTATTCAGTGGCATTTGATGCTCCTCTCAACCCAAGACAATTCTAACATGCATATGACAGCATATATGTCTTTCAGATGTCTGCATCTGTCACTCTGTGCTTCAGTAGAAAGCAAAATGCTTGATGCCCACAATCCAAGACAGTTTTCAGCCACAAAAGAAGCTTCAGATCTGGGCATACTCTAGAGCTTCCAATGCTCTTCAAAGTGTTGTAGACTCCATGTATGCTATGTATACAGCAATGCAGACAATTTACACAGTTCTGCCCACTCTATTTCAGCTCATATCAGAGCTCAACCACAAGTAGTTACTCCATGTACTTACAAGGACCTTTTACAGTAGACATACATGCCTCTCATGACCCATTTATGGTGACCATTGATTGCAATAGGCAGTGCAGGCCTTCAGCCCAACCAGGCGCAATCACGCTGATTGCAGGCCCCTGTTTTCTGTTCCAGCTGATGGAGATGATGATGGTGATGTTGATGCCACACCCAAATGCACTCTAAACAGCCTCCTCAAGGCTCTCAAGAAGCCACAAGCTCTGATCTTGACCCTGGAGTGTGTAGTGAACAAATGCCTACCTGCAGTCCACAATGGCAGCCTGTCTGCACAAAGAAAAAATGAGTCTTCACTTCCTGGAAGTAGATCTTCACTTTCTCCAGCTCTCAGAGATCCACCAAGTCCTGCTTTGATACCATGTTAGAAGAGGAGAGAGAGACAGGGTTGAGCACGATCTGAACCATTCAGGTTCCACACTCTTCTTCTCATTATTCCATCATTGAGTAAAAAACACATACAAGAGTAACATAGAGTAAGTGACCCGCTGACTAGACAGACTAACCATAGTCAGGTCACCGACTAGCTAACCAACTTATTTAATGTAGTCATAAGCAGGAGACAGCTATACACTAGCTGTCATGTCGGTAGTACATAAAGACAGTCACACACTACATGGGGAGCTTGACTTCTAACATCTTTGTCTTCTCTTCTGGTGCTAATAATTCCTTAATGATTGGGGGGGCATAATGGATTGTGAAAGGTGGGGACCAAATGACATTCGTCAACTTCCTCCTCTAGAATGAGTCACATAAGTTATCCAAATGGTCACCATAGTGCTCATTAAGATGTTCTTACTTTTTCCAAAATAGTGGGCATGCTAGGTAACCCTTAAATTCCTTAGGTAGGATTCCAACATCAAAATGGGCATAAACATGAGCAAGGAACATGATTTTATCACTCAATTCCTTAAGGTAGACAACCAATGGTTGATTTTCATTGTGGGCTAGTTCCTGTAATGTCCTTCAATCTTCTCAGTTGCAAGTTAGGTTTCAACTGAGCTAGGGGTTTTAGTCAGATTGAGCTTGATTTGAGAGCTACAAACTCATTTGGGCTCATTGGTTTGGCATTTTTTGCACTCTTTGCCTAGATATTAGGAGGAATTTCATTGGGAAAGTTGGTGGGTTTAGTCTCGCATTTGGGAACCGCAACTATTGTGTTTCCACATCTTGATAAGAAGGAGTAATTATTGAGTCTGTGGGTTTGGAATGGGTAGAAGTTGAGGGAGACTATGCCCTTATCTCTTGGGTTTTTTTGGAAGGATTCATGGGGTTAGGGGATCCTTGTGTGTATTTGGCTTCTTGTGGATGTGTCCTTAAGGACAATGATTCATCCCCTTTAGAGCCTTTGTTAAGGGTTCCTTTGGCCGAGATTTTTGGGATGATTATCTATTCTAGATGTGTGAGGGCAGGTCATGGGGGAATTGTTTTGCCTTTCATTTTTCAATGAAGGAGTGGGTGGCACTAGGGCAAAATCAGGAGCTAGATTAGGTTTTGTGTCACATATTTGTGAATTAAACCACTTGAAGAAGTGAAGGTTATATTGAAGTGAAGCATAGCCATCTAGAATTGTTGGATCTTGGATAAGGCAAAATATTTATGCATTGACATCAAGCACCATGCTTCCTACTCCTAGCCTACTAGTCATGTATAGGTATTCTTCTGCAAGAAATTTATTGTATAGGTCAATACCATGGGCGATTGATAACACTCATAAGAATGTAGGAGCAACATATGTGGGATCATGCAAAGAGGTCCAAAGAGCTTTCCTTTGTTCAACTATTGTCACTAATTGATGGCCAATTTTAATTGCTAGATTGCAATTAGAATGCCATTTGTGCTCAAAGGCACATTGTCCTTTTCCTTTCCACTCCATTGGTTATAAATTTTTCCTATTTGTCTTATGAAGGGTAGTATAGAAAGAGGGAATTAGATGCAACTCTCTAGCTATGGATTTTGGCATACCTTCCATGAATTCCTTGGCAATGGTCGTGTAGCAAGAGCAAATTTGTTGTTGCTCATCCCATGTCAATGGCTTTTCTAAGAGATTCTTATGCTTGTCTATTGGTTTTTCAATGTTGATGTAAATGCATGCTCATGTGAGCGATGCCAATTTTGCAGAGCCGGTCTAGACACTTCATTGTTGGCTCATTGGTTTGTTGTGCTATCATGTCAACCATCTCCTTAAGAGTTTTCTTTATGACCATAGGCTTGAGGTGTGTAAGAGGTTTTGGAGGTGACAAAAATGTTTCGTGAAACATGACTTTTGTGAGTGGACTGATAATGGCTTGTTCCTTTTTGTGGATGTGGCATTTGTCATGGCCAAAGGTTGTGACTGTTGAGATCTACGTTGGGAAGTAATAGTAGACGAGTAAACGGACTGGCTACTTCCATTGGTTGAGATAGATTACTTCATCAAATCCTTGTCTTGGTTGGGTGTGGCAATGTTTTGGCTGATTTTTGTGAGTTTACTCACGTAGGTTGAGTAGCTACACTAGGTTGATGTTGTTAGGATCCTTGTTTCTACTTAGGCAAAGCATTCCTAGGAGGATAAGGACTCCTAAGTAGGCTAGTTGATACTTCTAGTGGTTGATTGTTGCTTCTTGATGGTGCACCTTTTTTGTCTTTTGAGCATTCTTGTGTAGCTAGAATATTACCATGGGCAGGGCACTTAGGTTTCTCTTTTGGACATGTTGTCTCAGGAGTTAGTACCAACTTTTCCTTAGCTTCAACAACTATAGTAAGTGGTTGTACTTCAATCAAGTTAGGTTGATTATCATTTCTCTAATAAGTGTAGATTGGCTTCTTGGTTTTGAGCTTAGCTTGGCTTAAACTCTCAAGTGGTTTTTGTCTTAGACAACGATCCATGTTTAGGTTGTTTCCTTCATTACTTTTGGGCTATGACTGACTGAGGTGGTGACACATGTGGTTTGGGTAACCAAATCCATCAATTTCTTGTGTAATACCCTTAAGCATGTACCAATGCTTTGGGAATCCATTGTGGCATTGTGCTAAACCTCTATTGGCTTTTATGGTGGTATCCCCAAGATCTTCATCATTTCTTTCCTAGGGATCTATTTCTAGCAGCCTTGAGAGCTATTTGGGAGCTGTTAGGTATATTGACCTTCCATCTAGGACTAGGGAACTACGTACTAATAGGAATCCACTTTTGTTTGTATTCGTTCAGTAAATTTCAAAGAACTTCATGACTCTTTTTGCTTAAGTCTTGTGGTAGTTCAAAGATGGGATGCTTGCCCTTGTTTTGAGAAATGTCAAGGTTGCTTTTGCTAAATATTGTGATGTTCTTGACACCAAGTAGGCTCAAGTGTATTGTGCCTCATAGTCTATATTACACTTAGTTGTGTGTTTTAAAGGTTTACCGAGTAAGATTTTCTTCTTCATGTCCTCTCTATTAGTAGGGAGCATATAAAAAATAGTTGGCAAGCTTTTAGTTTCTAAGGCCATTAAGGTTTTAGTGAGCCTCTTATCTATGATGAGGCCATGCTCAAAGGTGATAGTCACTTTCAAGAGAGGGCAACGCGATCAGAGTATACCTCCTTGTAGAAAAATCATACATGGGATTTGGTTCTTTTGCCTAGTGAAAATCATGCTTTGCCATGCAACTGGGTGTACAAGTTGAAGAGTACCCATGGATACCCAAGCTAGCCTATAAGGCCAGATTGGTTGCTAAGGGTTTTAAGTAAAAGCATGGTATTGACTTCAATGAAGTGTTCTCTTCTATCATCAAGATGACTACCCTACACTTGGTTTTTACTTTGGTTGCATAAATTGATTTGGATCTCTATCGAATGGATGTTAAGATAGCTTTCTTACATGGGGACTTGCATGATGAGATTTGTATGCAACAACCTAAGGGCTTTGAGAAAAAAGGCAAGGAGGACACCTAGTGTGCAAGTTGAGAAAGAGCCTTTATGGCCTTAAGCAAGAACCTAGGGAATGGTATCACAAGTTTGATGCTTTCACACATTCACAGGGATATACCCATATTGATATGGATATGTGTTTATACACGAAGAAGACCTATGATGGCAACCTTATGATTTTGGTACTCTATGTGGATGATATGCTAATTATTAGAAGTGCTTGTGATGAGGCGGATGCCTTGAAAGGTTAACTCAAGAAGAGCTTTGAGATGAAGGACATGGGACATGCCTCGCATATTCTTGAGATATACATAACGTAGGATTGCTCTAAGGCACTCCTTTACTTGCGGCAGAAGGAGTACATCCAAAAAGTCCTTGAGTGGTTTCATATACAAGATGTTAAGCCTATTGGTTGTCCTTTACCTTCTTATATGAAGGTTAATTAGGCCAATTGTCCACACTTTGATGAGTAGAAGGCCGAGACAACCAAGGTCCCTTATGCATCCACAGTGGATAGTTTGATGTATGCCATGATAGCCACTTGTGATGACATATCACTTGCAGTGGGAGTTGTGGCATGCTATATGGTTACACCTAGTAGGTCACATTGGGATGCTGTAAAGGGTATCATGAGGTACCTTAAAGGGCACTACAAAAATGTGCATATGTTATGGTGGCTCGGATACATGAGTCATGGGATACATTAAGTCTAATTATGCAAGACATATACAAAGTAGGAAGTCAACCTTTGGCTATGTCTTCACCTTTACTGGAGATATTGCTTCTTAGATGTCCATGGTGCAAAAATACATGACCCTATTCACTATAGAGGTAGAGTATGTTACAGTCACTAAGGCTTGTAAGGAGGCACAGTTAAGTTTTTTTGCAAAAGAGCTACAAAAGCAGGAAGCGGCAAGCAACAAGCATATACAAAAAGAAGCAACAAGTATCAAAGAAGTGAAAAGTGCAAGGATCAAGGAGAATCCAAAAGTGACGACTCGAAGATACACTAACTACATCCAACTGGCAAGATTCAAAGCCTAGAGTAAAAAGCACTCGTCAAGAGAGAAAAAAAGACAAAAGTAACATGAAGACATTGGGCATTCCAAAAAAATCAAGAATTCAAATCAATACCACCGAGAAGGTTCAAATGATTTTTTGTATCATTCTCGAGCATCGAGCTCACTCTTGTGCAAATTGTAAATTAATGTGCATTTAAGGGTATGTGAATAAAGTGAGTTCATATATCTAGACAGGTCACATGACTCTATAGGTGGCATAAAGACACCATGGGAAATGGGAAACCTTGAAACATAGGCCCAAGCCAAATCTTAAATCAAAGGTCACATATATATGGTGAGGAAAAACTTATTGTAAATATTCCATTGACTAATGCAAAGTAGGCTTATCTCTTTTCTTCTTTATAGTCTCATTTTCTTCTCTACATGGCTATCTCTTGCATGCAAGATCTCAAAGAGATAGGGAGAGTCTTGTGACTGTTTGTGAGCTTGCTCTTGGTTACTGTAACAAAACTCCATTTCTCCCCCTTACCTTCTTGGGATCTTCCCATTTTGAGAGGTGGAAGCACAGAGACTTTGTTTTGCAAAGACAGAGAACCAGAGGGAGCTTGGGAGAGGGAGTGAGAGAGAGAGAGAGAGAAAAGACATATTTGCATTGGCTTGGAGGAACAAGCAACAAAGACCAACTCTTTGCATGCAAAGGACAATAGAGAAAGAAGTGCAAAGCTTATGGTAGCATGTGTTGGTGGCAAAGTCATCAAAGCTTGGGAGCTCTTAATAGATATCTAGACTGCATGCGATGAGTTCTCCTGCATCGACTATTTTTGTTTGGTTGTCTTCTTACTTGATGGGTTGTGTATTCTCATATGTGACAAGTTGAGTGAGTGAGATAAGTAGGAAACTTCACGAGGCAAGAGACCACGAGTAGACTTGTTGGCTTGAGGGAGCGCATGACTGATATACATCTTTCTGTCTAGATCCGACATGTAGACGAAGTGACTTTGCATTTTGATTTTGTTACTAGGACACAATGGAATCTCTCTTGACGAGTCTCCAACCATAGATGGTGAGTAAAATAGATTGAATTCAAGCAAGATGGGCTTTCTTTCCATGACAGGTTCGATGTAGAAACCTCATGCATCTTAGTTAGGAGGATAGACAGGTTAGAAGGGAATCAATCCATGGAATGCACATGTGTTTTTGTTTTCATAGGATAGGCTTGGATTTTTAGAAATTTTTTAGATTAGGAAAAAATATTTTTTATTAAAGAAAATATAGAAAAAAACCAAACCAAAAACACAAACTACTCTTACTTGCCTAATGTAACCACCACATAATGCATTCTAGGTAGTGGCAAGTGATCCATCACTTGCCATGGGCTAAACAACCGTAGAAATTTTAGGTTTTCACTCTGATTTTATTGATTTCCATCAATTTTTACCATGGGATTACATTGGCATGCTACGGATTGGGAGTTTGATAGCAACTAGCTAGTTGCGGTTAACACGTGGCTACCCATAAAGAATCTTGCTTGTGATATCAATGCTATTCATCATTGGGGATGAAAGACACATACAAGGGTCATGAAAACATGTGGGATTTGCTATAGCTAATTCATATTTGCTGATTTTGGAGCTTGACATAAGAAGCACATGAAAGCGTTCGCACCCCCATAACAATTAGATGTATTACTTGCTTGTAGTGATTTTCGAGCATAATTAGAAAAGGGTAAAGAACATAAGTATTTTTGGTATGTCACTGAGATTTTTGGATATTCTTTACTGAAAATAAATGTGGTTTGGGAAAGAATTCAAGAAAGGGTAGCAAGAGGGCACAAACACTCTAATCATAATCATTGCGGATAGTCTAAGAAGACTAGAATATGCATGCATGACAAAAGGAACGGGGCTGATTGCTTACATTAGTAAATTAAATTAAAAAATTTAGTCTTAAATGCTAAATCTTCATGAGAAATCAAGAGTCTATGTTAGTTGTGTTGTTTCTCATTGAATGATTGCTTTATTAATAATCGATTGTAGTGAAGATAATGTGCTTAACAAGGTTGCAATTGAGATTGTTTTTGTATAGCAATGGGATGATTTTGTTTACTAAAAATTTAATATCAAAACTCTTGGAAAGCACTGAATTTTTCATTGGTTTGAATGAAGTACTTGCACGAGAACTAGTCAAAGACTGACTAACTAGTCCATGGTGCTTGTGAGCAGCCTATTCTTGGATGTATTGTTAACGAAAATGATCAAAAATGATTTTTTCTATACTTTATCGTGTATACTCAATAAAAATTGATGAAATATAGTTGGGAATCAAATTATTGGTTGCAAAAGACACTTGGGACCAATAGGTTAACAAACTAGCTAACAATGGTGTTACCATTAGATGGGTAAGACCAAATTGTGTGAGCTCCTAAAATTCCTTATGTGCCTAGGCAAACCAGGCCACAAACTTGGAAATTATATGATATTTGTTGAGCATTAATAATGAATGTTGTAGACTTCGCATATGGCATTGAGATAGTCCTTCGCATAGTGTTGACTAACTCCTTCCTATGGGGACTGGAGAGTGCATAGTCTGAAGAGGTAAGGGATGAAGTTTGAGGTGACTTAAGTACCATGTTTATTTCAAAAAATTTACTATTATTTATAGCATGGGAGATGCATTGGATCAGTTAGAACTGAGGATGCTATTGCAAGCACTTGATGGCAGGCCGTTCTCATTGGGAGGCTCGAAAAGCTAGTTTGGGGGTGTCTTGGGGACATAATTTTGAGATCTATTCATGCTCCTTGATCCTTGCACTATTGACCATTGTGGAATTGCAAGTTTTTGGGGATAAATTGTAGGTTTTTTACACCAACAAGGACAGTTGCATGCTCAATTTCCCATTGGGAATTGATGAAGCAGTTGACTAGATAGTGTTTAGTGAGAAGAGCTTGCCTTTTTGGGTTTGGATGGATGACTTGCATGTGATTTCATGGCCTACCTCCTTCTGTTAGAGATTACCACTATGAGGATTTTTCTTTGAAGTCAAAGGGGGTATCTTGCAACCTTATAGAATCGCAAGTAGGCCATGACCTCTAGTTGCACCACATCACATACCATTGCTAGTGGTTGGAAAACCTCCATGATGTTTGATCGAAACTCATGTGATAGATTGAGTACCTCATAGAGGTGAGGGTTGAGTACTTATGGACTCTCAACATGGTAGGATCCCCCTTATTGCCTTGAACCCTAATGCATTTGCTTATTCCAACCGCTCGTGGACTATGATTTTCTAGGCAAGACAAAACCCCATGGAGGTCATCCACCATCGCATGATTCTCAACATTGTGAGATTTAGTGCTCATCATGTTAGTCATCCAAGAGACACTCTCTCTTAAGTAAGTTGGAAGGCTTTTACTAACCTTTGAGTACAATAGTGTCGAAAAACCTTTTGACTAAAGGCAACCCAAGAGCATAAACATATGGAGCACTAGATGATCATTTTGCTACAGACAACCCTCATCTCTAGTAAAGGAGTATCATTTATCCCTAAAACGACTTTTTTTATTATCTCTAGAGGCAAATGCCACTCCACCATCTCTAAGCATAGGTACTACTCTACAAGGGGTGAAAAGGCATGTGCTCTCATGCTAGTATCCATTTAACTTTTCTTGGACTTTGAGTGTGAACCCCATTGTCTTGAGCAATACCTTGTCATGAGTGCATAAATGAGGCTTGATAAGCTATATTGTCCATACACCAAGTCCATGGGATTGACCAGTAGTGTGCAATCTATCACCCCATAACCACTTGAGTGCATGGCACAATGGGTTGAAGGGTTGAAGATCCAATCCACCTTGAACAAGCGGACACTAGTGCATGAGACTAATGGCCTAGCAACAACATTGCCTTGGGGATGGTTTCAAGAGCCTTGACCATCATCTAATAGACCAAGAATTGGTCAATCAATGTACGCTCAACTACATTGATCATTCCAATTATTGGGAGTAGATGAAGGTAACATCTTCCATTGTGCTATGGGAAGAGAACTCTAAGTGAGCAACCATCACACTAGGAGAGGAACATCAGGACTTGTTGAAATACTGAGTAGAACAAGAGATACCACCCTTGGCCAAGCTTGGAATATCACTATTGATCAGTGGACAAAGCCAACACACTCAGGGTGTTCAGATTGACACTCAGGTCAATACAATTATTGTTGGAGAATTGCTTTTGGTATGATCACCACCCCCTTGTCTTAATTCTCCTTACCTTACTTGGATCAACCCTTGTAACCTTCATTGCTACTTGGAGTGGTTAAAACCTTGTGATCATCTTCATGTATGTCAACTCGAAGCAATCTTTTTTCGTGACCTATCTTGGAGTGATCACCATCTCGCAGGAATCTTTGGTGCTTTTTCTCGAATCGATAAACCTTGGTGATTAGCTTGGACCAAGCAACAATCAGCACTTGGATCGATTCTCTTGCCCACACTCAGACCATCACTGTGATAGTTTACATCACCATTCAAAGCAATAATCACCATTATCACCAATGTTGATTACTCAGAGCAATCGAACCATAATCACCATTACTCGAAATGACACCATTCAAAGCAATAATCACCATTATCACTAGTGCTAATTACTCAGAGCAATCAAACTATAATCGCCATTACTTAGAATAACACACACACACATGCACGCACGCACGCACGCACACATGCATGCACACGCACACGCACACGCACACGCGCACAAGATTCCCCAATTACCCCTGCGAGAGTAGAGCATTAATGTTACTATTGGATCAAGGCCTTAAGTGCTCTCGAGATTAAGGCCTCGATAGGTTGCACCCATGGGTATCTTGTTAACAATTCTTGAGTCGGACTTGGGAAATAGAAGTCACAAGGACCCCTAACATAAAGACTTGAGCATTATACCAAATTAGGAGCTTAAAGAGAGAGTTATGAGAAAATAGAAACTCTAACCAAGGATAAAATCATTATAGGCTACAACACAAACACATTGAAGTGGCAACTAGAATAGCTTGCAAAACTTTGAGACTTTAAGGAAATAGGGAAACACTTGGTCAAACATAAGGGAAGAGTATTGCCTAGAGCAAGGAACAAAAGAATCCACTAGTAGAAAACCTAGAAGAAGTCATGAAAGTACAAACAACACTCATGAACAATCACATAGGTGTTAAGAGGAACACAACTTCTCATTAGAGATAAAGTGCACTAGAGGCATAGAATCAAGAGAATTACATTCACCTTAAGTGACAAACCATGGCCTAGTGCAAAGGGAAAGAGCTTAGCCTAGACGTGGATATCATTGGAAGTCTTTATTTTGTCTCAAGGATTGCTTGCACCCCGTGGGCAAAAGAACATTGTAACTAACAAGAAACCAACCCTAGAAAGGACATACCATAACATGGGAATTATCAAGGACTCCTAGGCCTCATGAAACCATAGAGTTATTAAGAATGTGTCCATCCTTGACCTAAGGCCTAGCACTTGAATAAGGAAGATTGCAACAAGGACAAGGATAGAACCAAACCAAGGGAACTTGAGTAGTAGGAGTGCTGAAGGAGAGAAGGTCATAGCACACATCTAGACCTTGACAAATAGTACTGTACACAAGGAAGAACAAGAAGCTAGCCACAGAGGGCCACAAGACAACTAAGCTTAAGCACTTGCAAGTGCTAACATTACACCACATTGACTCAAGACAAAGAATATCTCAATCTCACAAGGAACCCCCAATACTTTGTCAGGGCTCATTAGCCTCATTGAGATGCTTATCACCCAAGACTATACAAAAAATATAGCAAGAACGAGTTTACATACCAACCCTCTAGATTTTGATGTAATGGAATTACCTACAGATATCTAGAAGCTAATATCACGCTAGGACCAACACACACAAGTTGAACATAGAAGAAGAGATCATGGTGGATATAGAATCCAAGAGGAAGCTTAGAGGGATCTCACTAGGCAAGTTGCAAGGTTTACATGAAATCAAAGACTAGACAAGCAAGGAAAGGAGACAAATCTAGTGGATCTTGGATCTAGCAGGAAGAACCACTACAAGAGAGGAGATAGGTGAGATAGAAATGCCTAATGCAGACCTTGGACTATTTGAACTCTTACTCAAAAGACTATGAGACTAGACTTCAATGGAAAAGGGTAGTGCTACACTAACTATCACACTTTTGACCGGCTTTGGGGCAACACCTGGGAATAGAAGCCAAATAAAGATACCAATCGTCATAAAGCAGGTTGACAAGTACATGGTAGGGGATGACCCTTATAGCTTCATTAAACAATTCAAACAAGTATGCAAAGCAAAAAACCTCATGGATGTTGATAAAAGAGCTCAAGATTTTGGGTTGTGTCTTGGGGAAAAAGGCAGGACTTGATTCACAAGCCTCGATGACATGGAAAAGAAAAACTTCCATACTCTCAAGATTTTTTTCATCAAGTGTTTCTCGAAGGCTTAGTAATTTGATAACCTAATTGTCAAGCTCATGAATGTGAGCTAGAAAGAGAAAGAGGAAATCCGAGACTACATCATTCATGTGAGAAGCCTCTATAAGAGGATCCTTGATCCTAAGAGACCCATGGCTAGGCCGGTGTCAACTGTATCTATCAACGGGATAAAAAATAAAGAACTATGTAAGGTTTTGGCTAGCAACTCAAGTTTTCAAAATGAGATGTTTTGGCTAATGTGTTTGATGAAGCCATAAGGGTGGATGATCTGCTGAAGGAAAATAGTAGCAAAGCTACACAATCGACAAGAATTATCAATGTCCGTATTGAAAGGTCCACCATTTGTAGCGAGCAAGCAACATTTAAAGCACAAGAAAAAGGCAAGAGCATGGATTTCTCTCAGGAGATGTCTAACCTCGCAGATGTGCAAATTGCCATCAATTGCTTTGCACTAGCGGACTTTCTAGTTTAAAGTTTGGGACTATGAATATTATATTGTGATGACCAAGAATGATAAAGTCTTCTATTCGATTTGGAGGTAGAAGGACTGTGGATCCATAGAGCTCTTCAAGGACTAGCAAAGAATAGGTCTTTGGTGTGTCATGCCGCCCTACTTGGTCAAGCATATCCTATGATATGTGGACTGGAGAAGCAAGGCAGAATGCTACAGATTGACAGTATATCTATGGCAATGGAGGAAGAAGTTGGTGAAGGTGAGCAACCTGCTTGCAGTGAACAGGTGATGATACCATGTGAGACCGACAGCAGAAGAAGGAGAAGAACACTTGAGCAAAATGAGAATGAAGGAAAAAAGATGAACTCGGCTGAATGATGAAGAAAGCTGATACAAGGCTTAGCATCTTGCATAGTCACATCGATCGTACGTCGTATAAGATCTTCATATTGGGGTCCATCTTGGTTGGTGGTAGATCATTGCAGATTGGCCAATTGAGCTTGCAAAGTTTGACATGCTCTTCGTTCCTCTTAAAGCTGCATCATAATTAGGTCCAGTTTTTGCTCCATCGTTGGTTCCAGTAAATCACCTTCGGCCATAAAATCTTCCATGGTTTGATCGGACATCTTGCAAAATTCCAAAAGACCTCACACACTCGAGATCTTGTTAGCGGATGAGCGTAGCTCAAAGTCAAGTTTACAAGGCTTATTTCTCCTTTTTTTTTAAATGGCTTTTTGCAGTATTTCTTCTTTGCAGATGCTGAATTTGATATCACGGTCTTCTTCCAAGAGGATATTTCGTGCGTGTAGCAATCTGTTTGCTGGAATTGAACTCTGTTAGACCCCAGGCGTGAACAAGGGCTTGCAGGGAAATTGAAAACCCATTCAGGACTAGCTATGTATGAATAGACACTATGGGAGAGGTTTGAAATTGAAATTTTTGAGCCTTTGTAAAGCTGAAAAACTTTAAGCTTTAAGTAATGAAGGGTTTAACTAAAATCGTTGATTTTGGAGGACGACGACAGCTTCTGAATGGCGATGGCGGCGATCAGTACATGCTACTGCCACCGATGGTGAAATTTTATGGCTAAAGCTTTTTAAGCTTTCTCTCTAAGCTTTCACACTTAATCTTTATAAAATTTCTTGCATGTTTCTCTGAGAAATAGAAGAGTTAACAAAGGAACTTCCCAGGTGGTCCTCCACCTGTAGAGGCTGGTCCTTCATGATCCAAGTGCGTAGCAGGGGGTTCTTCACCACCACGAATGCGCTGGTATTGATGGATTGCTGCGAGACTGACTGTAGAGCTTGATCATTCTAAGGGCTTCGCCTTCGCACGAGATGGTAAGCGATTGGAAGCCCTCGATCTCAGCTTCGCTCTGATACCACCGATGCACAGATCGCATGTTGTATGCGTACGTAGCGAGCGCCGGAAGGTCCCCAAGAACAAAAGAACTCTACTTTTGCACAAAAAAACAAGAGAGAAGACTTGCACGACATGAAGCAAAAGACTAATTGGATACAATCTCCCCCCATGCCTTGTGTGAGAGCTCCACAAAGCATGTATTTGATATATTATTCATCTCCAAGCTCAAAAAATAGCCCAATTTACAATTAGCACGCTTTAGCTTTTGAGTTTGCTTTTGTCCAACTAAAGAATTTAAGCGATTGGGCACCCAAAGAGTCGGGCTACGCCCAAATACAATGTCCAATAACAAATATTTAAATCGTGCGCCCATGTGCATACAAAATAATAAATAAATGTCAAGCGCTTCTATAAATAAGCACGTCAAAATAAATATTGGCACTACCCCTAAGATGCGCGCCCATCAAAATGATAATTTCTTCTAAATAACTTGAATACACGCTATCACCCAGTGCTTCCCAACGCCACCGCTGCCTGCTCTACACATCAACTGAAGCATTCACAATTGTTAGAAAATAATAAAATTAAATCGACAAAAGTGAATACCTAGCAGTCTTCAGCTACAAAATAAATAAATTGGTTAGAACTCAATCCTAACTTTAATTTATTACGAGTGCGCACTCTAAACTCATAAACGTCCATTAATTTAAATATGTATTTTGCGGAATCACCTACTATGGAATCACCCACTTGCACATTAAATTAACAAGACGCCCGAAAATGACAGGCATCCCCATCGACTTTTCGCACAAGGAATCCACCTTCTGTATGAGCCCTGGCAATAAATATAATTTTATAAAATCAATCGCAAAACCTCACGGAATCCACCGTGGAATATGCCTCCTAGCATCACTTATACTGGGATATGAAGATGTCATGTGCCATTTGATAGATCTCCAAGCAAAGGAAGAAGTCTAGGATCCTTACATTCATCATGCCAAACTCTCGTCACAATATCTCCCATGTCTGATCAACCTCCTATGAGGAACTTCCTATTATAATCAAGTCATCCACATGCAAGATTATGAATATACACTTGTCACCCTTAACCTTATAATTACAAAGGTTGGGGTCATGATTTGATAGGTGGAAGCCACTTTGTAAGAAGAATTAATCAATCCTTCGGTACCAAGCTTCAGAAGCTTGCTTGAGGCCATAGAGGGCTCTCCACAAACTGTAAACATGGTCCTCCTTCCGTCGTTCAAGAAAAGCAAGAGGCTGTGAGACATAAATCTCCTTCTTTGAGACACCATTCAAAAAGGCAGACTTCATATCCATCTAAAAAATTGGTTAGCAGTAATGAGCTACAAGAGCTAAGATAGCTCAAATAGTGGACATTTGAGTTGTATCTACAAAGGTCTCAGAGTAATCCAATCTAGTCCTCTAGGAAAATCCCTCAGCAAAACAAGCCTAGCATTATACTTGTCCAAGGATCCATTAACCAAGTACTTGGTCTTATAGACCCAATGCACACTAATCAGCTTCTGCTTTTGTGGATGCGGAACCAACTTCCAAGTCTGATTACGCTTGATAGAATTGAACTTCTACATACCACAATGCCAAATATCGTGTATAAGAGCCTCATCAATTGCAGTAGGCTCATGATCCTAAAGAATTTGTGACATAAAGGCATAGTTCACACAAAGTGAACTATCCTACTCGGCCTATAATTTGATTGATCTATGTGGGCCTAAAGGGGTAGCAAGAAAGTGGAAAGCACTGGATTTCTGCATAAGCCATCAGTACCTCCGAGAAATGGTGATAAGCTCATCTTGCTACAAAGAAGACCGAGTAGCCTTTGGTACTTGTTGTCAAAAGATAACGTACCAGCGAGACAGTAGGGTTTGCGGGGAGGAACACGGAGTGAACTCAGCAAACGTGGAGAAGAGAAGAGAAGAGAGAAGAAACTCTGATGAATGGAATGATGAAGTTCTGAATCATGGAGTGAATGTGATACAAGGGAACAAGGGTGCCATAGCACAAGGAAGATGATGAAGATAGCCACAAACCACGAATTGCAATGTCCTCCTGAAGGGGTGTGAGGGTAGTGAAGAGGCTAGAGAGAAGAGGGGACGGGCTGAATGAATTAGTTGTAAGGAATGAATGAGAGAGTGGCCTATAAATAGGCATAGTCAGTCTAGGATGGCGCCCCTTTTTGGGGCTGCAAACCCTAAACGCAAAATGCATAAACACAAACTGCGGGTGAAGGGTTTCTCAACACCCCCTCTCAGGCCCAAAAAGGGGAAGAAGAGAAGAGTGAGGTGGAGATGCAATGCTAGTTGCAGAAGAATGCTCATGCAACAGGTGCCACTTGGATAGTGTCCCTCATGGGAAAATTGTTCACTTGCCCAAGTGTCCTAGTACAAAGATGATGAAAACATGCAATGCATAGGAGGAATGTCAGCCTTTGTGTGGTGTCAAGAACCATAAGGATATGCCTGTATTCGATCTCGGGAGATGGCTCCATGTTGACCTAGTGACCAAGGCAAGAAGAGAAGAGGATGAAGAAGATGTAGAGGATCCCTAAGATCCAAGATTTCCACCGAAAAGGGAACCTACAGTAAAGAACAATAGACAGAGTGAATTGGAGAACCCGAAACTCAACCTTGAAAGAGAAGCCACTTGCTCCGTGCATCTATGCTGGAAGGAATACGAAGGCCTCCTCACCAAGTCATGGGTAAACCTCCGAGATCCCGATCTAGGTGGTACTTGAAGATCCTAGGTATCATTAGAAGAAATGACTAGTCGAAGACAGCCACTCAAGAAAGTAGAGGATGGGTAAAGAACTTCATGTAGAGTAGGTTTCCCCTCTGAGGTGGGAGGTGGAGGGGCCACTGCTAAAGTCGAAGAAGAAGTAGATGCCCCCTCTGAGGGCAAAGAAATAACATCCCCCTCTGAATTCCCCTCTGAAGTAGATAGAGAATCCAAAAACTCATGGATCACGGACTCTGAAATGTTTGATGACGAAGGAAGTGTCGCCAATCATGCTGAAGAAGGTATCTGGGGTGCCGAAGAGCTCCTAGAGGTAGCCTCTTCAACCTAAGTAGTTGAGGGTGGGAAAGGGTGGGGCTCAGAATGAGCAAGAGGTGGGCAACAGTCGATGTCTCTCAGTGGAGCAAATTGGGTAGCCGAAGAAGAGGAAGGAGTCCACCAGCAGCCACTGTCTCTCGAAGGACCAAACTGATGAGGAGACAGTATCAAACAATCACTGTCTCTCGATGGAGTGGACTATAGAACCACGGGCCGTGGTAGCCACTGTATCCGAAAATAGGTGGGAGAATACTGCCTCTGGCATTGTGATGATCTCCAGGAGGTCATAGTGCCAATCGATCCTCCATGTGCTCGAAAGGACTTAGTGCACATCGGATGCATCTTATTTCCTTGAGCATAGTACTCTGATAGTCGATGTAGAATGATCTCTATGGGCCAGAAAGGAGAGGTGGCACAAGGAGTGCCTAGTGGAAGGCACGTGTACTCTGGAGGGGTGGGGAGCAAAGGTCGAAGTTGGAAAGCATCGATGGTGTGTTCTATGATGCCACAGTAGGAGCACCCGATAGTCGGGTCATCTGTTGTGGCAAAAAAGCCATGGATACCAATGTGCCTTGCTGAAGAAGGAAGAGGTCAGTCACCATGAACCATGAACTGCAATGTCCGCCTCAAGAGGTGTGAGGGCAGTGTGAAACACGAGCCACAATGTCTGCCTCAAGGGGTGGAAGGGCTAGAAGTGAGCTGCCTGTGGGAGGAGGATACGACCAGTAGTAAGAGATTGCAACCAGTAGAAAAATGTAGGTGAGGAGAGAGAATGACTAAAAACGTAGGCAGCACAGCCTACAGGAGAGAGAAATACTAAAAACATAGGCAACAGGACTATGATGATGTGGCAAGCTATATAGCAGTAGGTCTGTATAGGGACAGCAGTTGCTCGGCTAGAATCAGCTCCAAATTGCGTAAAGAGGGCTAGAAATTAGGCGCCAACTGATGGAGACAGCAATGGACAGCTTTGGCTAAGATGGTGTCTGCAAACGGGGTGTGGGCAACAAGTTGAAATACTTGAAATCTGCAAAAATGAGATTTTGATGCAGTGGAAGAAGAAGAGAAGTGGATGTTGAACCCGCTACTGGTCTTTGTCGTCACTGGAGTGGAGGATCTTTGCTGTTGTTTGAGCAAATCCAACTCTGATACCATCTCAAAAGATGACATACCAGTGAGACAGTAGGGTTTGCGGGGAGGAACACGGAGTGAACTCGCTAAACATGGAGAAGAAAAGAGAAGAGAGAAGAAAATCTGATGAATGGAATGATGAAGTTCTAAATCATGGAGTGAATGTGATACAAGGGACCAAGGGTGCCGTAGCACAAGGAAGATGATGAAGACAGCCACAAACCACGAATCGCAATGTCCTCTTGAAGGGGTGTGAGGGTAGTGGAGAGGCTAGAGAGAAAAGGTGATGGATTGAATGAATCAGCCGTAAGGAATGAATGAGAGAGTGGCCTATAAATAGGCATAGTCAGTCTAGGATGGCACCCCTTTTTGGGGCTACAAACCCTAAACGCAAAACGCAAACCGCGGGTGAAGGTTTTCTCAACACTTGCGATACACTTGTCTAGGATAGGGCCTCCCCCTCACTAGGTGAAGTTAAATCCCCTTCATCCAAAGAGGAAGCCTTCCCTTTTGATGGCTCAACATCCCCAGAAGGAACCGAAGGGAATGCAAATGGAGTAGAAAGACTCGAAGAAAAAGTAATAGTAGTAGAAGAAGGAGCCATCAAAGAAGGGAAGTTGTTATGCCTTGGAGCACGAGGATCGAGACATGCAATGCTTTCTCATAGTAGAGAGACAAAGAGAGTGCAGAGTAGAGAGGAGAGTGAGCACGACGTTCTTGGGTACAATGACGAGTGTACCTCTTTAGGTTTTTAGATATATATATATATATGAAAGTACAAATGTGTTAAGGGTGTGTTCATACCTGTGCACATGTAAAAGGCACAATGACCCTTTATTCCCAACAACCTCCCACCTAAGGGCAATGTGCCTTAAGGGGAGAAAAGAATCAGCTAAGTCTAGGTATGTACAAAGTTGAAATACATATATCTATCCAACTCCCATTATCTGTCGGCAATGAGCAAACCGCTCTGTTGGAAGACCCTTCGTGAGAAGATCTACAAGATTATCATATGTATGCATTTTTACAAGCTCAATGCTCTTGCTATTAAGTACATCTCTAATGAAGTGATACTTCACCTGTATGTGCTTCGTCGTTGCATGAAAGATGGGATTCCGTACTAGCATGATAGCACTCTGACGAGTATCTCATAATATCTTTCACTACTTCTCAATGCTTTTTACCAGGGTTTGCCATGTATATGCTAACCACTCCCACTAAAAAGGCAATGTTAGGATGTGTAGCAACCATACCATACATCAAACTGCCAACAGATGAAGCATATGGTATCTTGGCCATTTCAGCCTTCTCATCATTCGATGTAGGGTTGTCCTGTGCACTGAGTTTCACATATGGAGGCAATGGAACCCCAATTGTTTCCCCCCTCCATATTGAAACATTGCAAAACCTTAGAGATATACTCCTGATGAGATAGATAAAGTAATCCTTTTGATCTATCTCTGAGTATTCGCATGCCAAGAATGTGATTTGCATCACCAAGGTCCTTCATGCCAAAGCTGCATGAAGACTTTGCTTCAGTGAGTCCAAGGCATGAGTATCCCTACCAACAATCAACATGTCATCAACATACATAACCAAGATAATGAGGCTTCCATTTGCTGCCTTCTTAGTGTACAAGCAGTGATCCACTTGACTTCTATGAAAACCTTGAGACTACATAAATGTATCAAACTTATGATACCATTCTCTTGGTCCTTGTTTCAGCCCATACAAACTCCTTCTGAGTTTACATACCATCTTCTCTTTCCATTTTGCTAGAAAACCTTCAAGCTACTGTATATATATGTCTTCGTGTAGACTACCATGTAAGAATGCAGTCTCTACATCCATCTATATGAGCTCCATATCTTCAACTACAACCAAGCCCAAAATGTTTCTCAATGTAGACATCTTGACTACAAGAGAGAAGATCTCATCAAAGTCAATTCCATATTCTTGCTTGTACCCCTTTGCAACCAATCTTGCTTTGTACTTTGGTGAGGAACTAGAAGTGACCTTCATCTTGTAAACCCATTTGCATGGAAGGGTTTTCTGCCCTTTAGGCAATTACACCAAGTTCCAAGAGCCATTTTTCTCAAGAGATTCCATCTCTGACAACATGGCTTTATACCATTTCTTACTGGCCTGTCTGTCCATTGCTTCCTTGAAGCAAGATGGTTCACCACAGTGTGTCAACATGACATAATCAACCACATTGTTTGCACCATGAATAAATCTATCAGGTCATCTAGTAGCCCTAGACGATGGCCTAACCCAATGATCATTATTTTTTGGTTGTTCCTTCAAATTTCCATTTTCAGCTTACTGTTCTGGCATTTCAGCCTGTAAATCAACATTAACAGATTGTTTTCATGGTTGTTCCTGCACATTTAGTGGCTCATCATTATGGGCAATAGTTGCTGATCATTTCAGCATTATTTTCTGCATTCACAAGTTCATTTACAATAGGTATTTGCTGCTATATAGCCAAAAGGTATTTGCTGCTGTACAATGGTCACATTTTGCTGTCCAAAAGGTATTTCTTCCCGAAATACAACCCTACGGACTTCCTCTGTTCTTTCGAGCTATTTGTGCATGCGATCTTCTTCGAAGATAACATCATTGTTGTGTACTACTTTTCTTTTCGCAGGATCCCATAATCTATACCCCATTTCACCTTCATCACCATATCCTAGGAAAATACATTTACAGGACTTTGGCACAAGTTTGTTGCATTCTTCCTTACATATGTGCACAAATGATTCGCATCCAAACACTTTCAAGTGTGTATACGAAGGTGGCTTGCCCGACCACGCTTCTTGGGGAACTCCTCTCCCCCAATGACTTATTTGGTGACCGATTAATTAAGTGTACGGCTGTCATAATAGCCTCTGCCCAAAAAACATGAGGTAAAGCAGTATGAGACAGCATCGTACGGACCTTAACCTGTATGGTCCGATTCATACACTCTGCAACTCCATTTTGGGGTGGATTATGAGGGGCAATAAGCTCCCTCTTTATCCCTTTGCTGTCACAAAATGCCTGAAAGACTTTGGACACGTATTCTTCACCATTGTCAGAGCAAAGACACTTAAGTTTCTTATCAGTCTAATTTTCAACCAATGCCAAGAATTTTTTAAACTTGTCAAGCACTTCGTCCTTGCTACGGATAGGGTAAACCCATACCTTCCATGTAGCATCATCGACAAAGGTGACAAAGTATTTCTCTCTCCCCCTAAAGATAACTTTGGTATCTGACATACATCGGAATTTACTAACTCTAGAGGAGAAGATTTCATCGAAAGAGACTTCTTATGAGACATTTGTGCATGTTTACCATAGACACAATGATCACAATGCTCAATATCATCATAACAAAGACAAGGCAAGTAACCCAAACGAGAAAGTGCTTTCATTCTAGTTTGACTCATGTGTCCCAACTGGCCATGCCACAAAGAAACACTGGGCTACTCGGTTACGGCAACAACATGGTCACACACACTAGATACATGGAGAGGATGTAAGGTATTATTTTTACAACCTCTAGCAATCACTCTAGATCCCTTTACAGATCTTCCATTTCCCATCACCAACGGTGGTATGAAATCCATCGTCATCTAGCTGCCCTGTGCTAATCAAGCTCTTCTTGAGTTGAGGTACATGCCGTACATACTGAAGTGTGAAGATAGAACCATGCTGAAACTGCAATTGTACACTGCCAATACTTACAATGTCACATGCATAGTTGTCCCCAAAATGGACAACACCATGTTGACCCCCCTATATAGTCAGAAAACCACTCACGATGAGGGGTGACATGAAAGGAAGCACCTGAATCTAGAATCCATGTGTGGATGTCATCATTTGTATCTGCAACTAAAGCATGTGTACTAAAGTGTGAAGAGACAAAGAGTACGTCATTTCCACTATCAATATCATGAGTGACTACATTCACCTCTTCAATTTTGACGCCGCTTTTCTTAGGTTGACGCTATTTCTTCTCTTCCTTGCAATCATCTGTCTTCTTGCCCTTTCCTTTCTCTTTCTTCCATTTGTAGTAGTCACATTTAAAGTGACCCTTCTTGCCACAATGATGGCATTCAATATCTTTACCACATGATTTACTACATCCCTTGCTATCAGATTTGCCTTTCTGTTGTGATCTGCCTCTAGTATGCAAAACACTGGAAGACTTACTGGATGCATTGTTCTACCAATTCATTTCTTCCATGAGTAGAGCACTCTCTACTTCAGCATACAAAAGGATTGCATTAGAATTGCTCATAGCAGTCCTGAATGTATTCCAACTCTCTGGCAGAGTGCAAAGCAAGAATGTAGCCTTAAATTCTTCATCAATCAAGAACTTCAAGGCAACCAGCTGGCTGAAAATGGAGTTAAACTCACTCAAGTGAGTAGACATTGTTGTACCCTCTTCATACGCAAATCCATAAGCTTTTTCAACCAATAAACTTTGCTTGCGGTACTCTTCTAGGCATACAGTTCTTCTAGTCGAGTCAAAATAGCATAGGCAGAATCCAAACCTTCAAGGTTAAACAACAATGCATCAAAAATCAATAGCTCGATAGTTGAGCATGCAAGCTCATTTAACTCATTCCAATCTTCATGTTTCATGTCTGCGGGCTGGGCTTTGCCCCTTTGGTCTTAATCGGCTTTGCCTGCTTCTTTTGCAACAAGATATTATAGCATTGTTTTTTGCCAGATTGCAAAGTTATGTGCTCCTTTAAGCTTCTTAATGTGCATGAGATTATTGCTGTCACTACTACCAACCATGATTTTCAGCCCAAATGTGACCAAAAAATTCAGCAAATGCAAGCCCAAACTGTCACACAAGTGACCAAGGTACAAGCAAGTACCAACCAACAAAAAATGACCACGTAAAAGCAGAAATTTCAAACTTGCAAATAAATTTTCAAAAGCACTAAACCTTGTGCTACAGCACTTCACAATTGATTACAACTGTTCTAAGGACAAATACATCACATTACATGAGAAGTCTCAAATTTTAGTTGCAATTTCTATTGTACATGCATCCACGAGCACAAATTTTGACACACATGGTCAAAAGCCCCAAAATTTATGTGCTCAAAGCATCAATTATACATCTGCATTGTCTCTAACATGCACATAATAGACCAATTTTGCCAAAATAGAGCAATTTCAGCAAAATCCCCAAATTTTTCAAGTGCTAGATGTCCGAATTGCATGGAATTAAACCCGCATGTACATAAAATGACTAAATGGCGCACGAAATTTTTCCAAACAGCAAAAGCCCCAAATTGCACGGGGTCCAATGTGCATCAATGTCGAGAAATTGAGTAAATTTCAACCCAATTCTTGCATGTACATGAAAAGCCCCAAATGTCAAAGGTAAAATGTCACAAATCCTTGCAATTTTTGAGACAAATATCACTGTTGTGTCTTGCTCGTATCAAATCTGGACAAAACCCCAAATTTATCGCGTTTAGTATGCACAAATTTTAGTGAAATTGCAAAAAAAATCACTAAATGTGAAAAGCCCCAAAACTCGCAGGAAAATGTGCACCTATTTTGCAATTTCTGAGTCTGATTGTCTAGTTTTGCATTAAGGTCCCCAAATCTGGGAAAAGCCCCAATTTTTCCAAGTCAAAATTGCACATTGTGCTTGTGCATCTGAACGCCTAGCAAAGGGAAGAAGGAAAAATTTCACGAATTTGACAAAAAATGACAAAAAAAAAGAGTATGTCTCGTCTGGTGCTTGCCTGTGTGTGTTGCATCCCATCTAGCGCCTGTTAGCATATGTCGTCAACTTGCTTGCCCACCAGTCATTGCGCATCAGCTACTTGACCCTTCCACCTGGCAATGCATCAGTTACCTAACCCCCCTCCATGACCTATCATATGCCTTGTGATGATGTCTACAAACTGTTGTTTGCTACTCGTCAAGCCCCACCTGGGACTCTTGCAACACCTGCAACACTTGCCCACTTGCGACAATTCCTGCTCGCCTACAACACTCAGCGTGATGACTGTAAGCTCCTGTCCGTTTTCACTCAGTCTAACAACTGTTAATGACTCTGGAAAGCATGCATGACCTGTGAGCTCTGATACTAGTTTGTTGGTGAGATGTCATGATTCCTCACCTTGTCTCTTTTCCTTTTTCTTTTGTTTTTTCACTCCCTGGCCCATTGGCCTTTTAGTGGGAGGTTGTTGGGGTAAAAGGCCCTTGGGCCTACCCGTGTACACTAACCGCCCATATTCTTTATTCATATATATGAGTTAGTGCAATAAGGCTGTCATATATTATTCTTCACAGCACCTACATTGTGTGTGCTCTTCTCTCCCGCATCTTCCTCTTCTCCTTCTCCACTGCCATTGCATCCCCTTCAAGTCGTCCACTAGTGTCCAATGCTTTCATCAATGTTGCTATCGTCTTCCTCTCACGAAACCGTTTAGGTTCACCTCATTGAAAGACTTGGTAGCAATGCTTTCCAACATTGGGACTTCTAGATCTAGGATGGCAGCCAGGCCAATGCCATCATTAGTATGGACCATCTCTTTGTCCATTCCCAACATGCTGTACACATCTCATTTTTGTCGTCTTTCAACTTTGTTGGGTAGGTCGAGTGCCTTTCGCACCAACTCGGGGCTCAGCTCAATTCCCACTTGGCGGGCTTCATTCTCTTGGCACACCATGACAATGCCACAGTTCTTTTTGAACATTTGAAGGAACATTGCGTACTTCTCGTAGTCCACAGCTTTGCCCATCTTTTCCACGTACTTCTGCAGCTTACACTACTTCACAAGTTGCTTGATGACTGGCTTTTCCATACTATGTCTTCCAAATTCAAGACATGCTTGAATTTGAATTAGTTGTAGGCCCTTATTTCCATTAAAAGGCCATACAAGTCACTACACTCATATCTACCACTCTTAGCTCGTTGAGGGACCATGCGAATACGTCTACGTATTCTCTCAAGAAAGCAATGAGAGTTTCCTCCTCTTCCTTGGTCAAGTCGTTGGCCATAAAAACGGGTTCGGGTGTCTCCCTTTTTCAGTTTGGTTGACCTCCTTGACTTTGGTAGGTCCTTCTACAGGCCCACTCGCTTGTCCTCGTCTTTTGGCCCCTAGCAAGACCACTACCCTCTCACCCTTCTTAAATCTCGTGAATCATTTTGGTAGGTCTTGTAGTTTCCTCTTCTCCTTAGCTTGCAAGTTCCTAGGTTGTTTCCTCTTTTCCTCCTTCAACCTTTGGTGCCTTAGGTGAACTAGTAGGTCTCCTTTGGTGCACTTGGTCTTAGGTGGTTGGAGTATCTCTCAATGTCACTGTTTGAGCTTACCTCTGACTCTCGGAGTCAAACTCTCCGTCTTTGCTAGAACAAAAAGTTTCTCCATGGGATCACAGCTCAAATGGTGATTCCATTCTGAGTATTGATGTGGCACTTGGTCAAGCAAGACCCACTGGTTCGTAATCAATAGCTCCTATGTGCTCCAACCACGTGCGATCGCAACCCATTTGCGACTCTATCGTGTCGATCTCTTCTCCACTCTTCTCATTGGAGGAACAAAGGTCTTCATACTCATTGTCAGACTCGTCCTCATTTGATTGCTTGTCATTTCCCACATGTGTATCCTTGTCATTAGTGGTTAAGGCCCAATTGTACATCAAGTTTAAGTCATGCATCTTGGTCCATTGCCACTTGGGTTCATCCAAGATATCCTTGAGCAGTTTAAGATTTGTGGCTGGGTTACTAGCTAATTTTTCTGTCAAGTGCTCTAAGATAATGTGGAGGTCTCATTTGTTATTAGGGATATGAAATGTGACAGAGGCGGGTCGCCCATGCGAGCTCCTAGTGCAGATTGGGAATGATGGCATGTCTTTGAGCTTATCGACTGCCTTAGCAGCTTGCTCATATTCCTCATTGTTTGAGAATGGCAGATCGATTGTGGCTAACACATGAATCCAATCTCCCTCATCCTCTAGGCAAGGGATATACTTAGTCTGTGGCCCAGGGCCGTACATGAATAAAAACCATGTCTCCCTCATTGAAGAGTCGCTCTTTTCTATTTAGATCTACATAGGCTTTCTGTCTATCCTTGGCAGCTCTAATGTCTTGTTTGATGGTCTTAACCTGCTCATCCATTTCCTTGAGCATTTCCTTAGAATCTTCTACTCTTAAAGTAGGATCTGAAAAGTTCAATGGGAAACGGTAATCATGCCCATACAATGCGTAAAAGTCGGGGTTGTACTTTGACTGAGCTGTGCGATCGAGATCAGCCGGGCGAGTGCCCACGTGCATTATGTAATTTTTCCCATTTATTTTTCATTAAAATGTGATATTTAAGAATTATGAGTTCTTATTGATCAAGGACACTCAACAATATTTTCATATCCATTTTTATCCCATATGACCCCAAAACACTCAACAAAAACCCCAAATTTCATTATTTTTATAAAAACTACGACTTACGGGTTTTTTGTATTTTGTAAAAAATTATTACATCATTAAATTTTCTTATTTGCTTTCATATTTCAGAGAGAATGCAACATGGGAAATCAGGAATAATCAAAATCAAGCACTTTCTCTTATCATTTTTCATAAAAACAAAAGAACCACTTACACATAAAAATTGTGATTTCGAGACTTGTATCTCATAGACGGGAGGCCGTTGACGCTTCTTCTTTGCCATTAACACACTCTCTCATTCCTATGTACATCCTCCATTGCTCCAGCATCATCATTTGGTCCAGATTCGTCATCACAACCCTCCCTAAATTGATGCATATGAATAGCCGCAAAGAGGAGAGAACAGAGAGGAGAGAGAAAGACTAGAAAATCACAATTTTAAATCCTCCATAAAAATAAGCCAAATTACAGTCATCTCCTTCCTCTCTTTATCCTAATGATTGAGAATCTCTCTCTCTCTCTCTCTCTCTCTCTCTCTCTCTCTCTCTCTCTCTCTCTCTCTCTCTCTCTCTCTCTCTCTCTCTCTCTCTCTCTCTCTCTCTCTCTCTCTCTCCCAAACGAATGAGGGATCAAGTGGTACCGATGAGATTTGGAAGGCATGCAAAAAATTTTGCGTCCCCCTCCTGTTCGTCAAATTTTTGGGTGTTTTAAGGCTTCTTAATAAGCTTAAGGTTTAAAACATTAAAATAACCGGTTCATGCTTCTATGTTCACAGTCCTGCAATTGGATATTTCGATTTCGAATTGGAAAATGGACTCGAATTCAAGATCTATTTGGATAGGTGGCTTCGTAGCATTGAAATCTGGGCCCCGTTGTGCACTTTTCGGCTCCCGAATCGAGTAGCTGCTTTATAACGTCAAACCTTGCGGGGATTAAATGGGGGTCAAATGACCTCCGATTGACAAATGGAGACTTGCATTGGATTCCTGAAGTCAAAATGCATCTAGAAAAACTCCAACTCAGCCATCCACCACCATTTAATTTGTCATTGAAATTTGGTCTTTGGCACTTCCCAGGCACTTCTTGCTCCAAAAATGGCCTCAAATGCTTTAAGCATGGCTCAAAATCGGCTCCTAAAATCCAACTCTCACACATACCCTACGGTGTAGGTATAACTTCAATCCTAAGAAAATACTTTAGCTCTCCAAGATCTTTAACTTTAAATTCAGTCTGTAGCAATGATTTAATTTCAGCAATCCCTTAATCATCATCTCTAGTGATGATAAGATCATCTACATAAACCACTAGAAAAAAAATAACCATGATCTGTCTTCTTTGTGAATAGATTGTGATCTGCATGAGCTATCTGAAATCCATGCTGCTGTAAATAACTGCTTATCCAAGCATTCCATGCTCTCGGTGCCTATTTCAGCCCATATAAAGTTTTCTTTAGCTTACACACATATGTCACAAAACCGGCAAATTTGGTCAAGTTGCCATGCAACTTGACCAAATTTCATGTTTCATTTTCAGCTAGTGCTACATATTCTTCATGCACGGTAGCACACCAATTCTCATCTGCAATTGCATCATCAAACTTCCTAGGTTCTTTGAAACATGTTACTCTAGTCATGTAAGCATAATGATGGGCTGAATATCCACTATATGTCAACTGGTTTTTTGACTCTTTCAGACCTTCTTAACTACGGTTCACTCTAAGCTTGCCTCTCATGAGGCGGCACATACCTACTATGCCTTACACCAAGCATCATAACTTAAGGTATTCCCAACTCACTATCCAAATGTCACTGCCAGGTGACTCATATCCTGCTCTAAGCAGACTAGTCACATCATCAAACATCTTTTCCTTTCCTTTATCCAATCTCCCCCTCATTGACATATCCGTGTCAATGGATGTAGGAGTACGATTACGTAGTTGTCCTTTCCAAGGACTAATTGTAGATGACATATCACCTATAGGAATACTTATAGAAGTACTCGCTGAAGAAGAATTTTTAGCATTAATAGTGCTGGCTGATCCATCAGAAACCACTACAATAGGATTATCATACCATGAAGCCAACTCGTCAAAAACTACATCTCTATTGATCAAGGTCTCATGAGTGGATGGTACATAACATTTGTAAGTCTTCCTGTCTTGTGCATAACCCAAAAAAACATTCTTGATAGCCTTTGGATCCAATTTCTTCCTCTTTTCATCAAGAACATACACGTAAGCAATGCAGCAAACACCTTAAGATACCTAATGTTAGGCTTGTGCCCATACAACTTCTCATAGGGAGTTATATCATGAATCCCGACTGTAGGAGTTCTATTTAGCACATAAACACCATTAACCACTATTTCAGCCCAACAAGCTGGCAAACTCTTTTCATTAAGCATTGCCCTTGCCAATTTCATAAGCACGCGATTTTTCCTCTCTGCTACACCATTCTATTGTGGTGTATAACTATAAGTAAGCTATCTTTTTATACCATATTTGGCAAGATACCTGTCAAACTCTCTGGATACATATTCTTTGCCTCCATCTGACGTTAAACATGAGATATAACAGCCCAGTTCATTTTCAGCATGCTTTTTGAAGTCTTTAAAAGCATCAAACACCTCATATTTGTGTTTCATAATGTACAACCGTGTGTAGTTGCTAAAATCATCAATGAAAGAGACATAATATTGAGCACCACCAAAAGAAGCATTATGAGACGGATCCCATACATCCAAGTGTACTAACTACAATGGATGAGAACTATTCTAGACATGTCTCATAAAAGGAAACCTTGCTTGTTTCCCGAACTGACAAGTAGAGCATACATGTCCAAGATCATTGTATTTGAACTTAGGTAACCCAAATACAACCTTTTTTTGTTGCATAGATTTCAGCTTTTGAACATTTACATGGCCAATACGTTTATGCCAAATTTCAACATCTCGTACAACTCCATCATCATGGGTAAACATGGCTACCTTCAATTCTGGAATAGATGCATCCAACATAAACATTCTACCATTCCTTCTTCCTTTACCAATCAATTTGTAGTCATTACCATATTCCTTGATAAAGCATCCATTCTTATTGAATTTGACTTGTAGATTATGCTCTACCATTTGTCTAACCGACAAAAGATTTTTAGTGATCAATGGTACATGAAGCACATCATGTAGACTCTTTTTCTTATTGTCAAGCATAAGCAATGGGACCACACCTATATGCTGAATATCATGCTAGGTATCATCCCCAATATAGACATATCCATGAGAACCTGCAATCAACTCATCAAACCATTCTCCGTGGGTTGTTATATGATTAGAGGCCCCTAAATCTATGTACCATTTTCATCTCTTCCTTGCTTAGGCATATTCTTTGATACATGTTACATAGCAAACAACCTGTCTCCTTGATCATCCTGAGCACCACTGGAAGATGCATAATTTCCATGTTATCTGCCTTTTGCTTTCATGTCTGCTTGCTTCTTATGACAATCTTTGGCAATATGCCCATATATGCCACAATAATGAAAGTCTTTGTCCCTGTTAGATTGCTCATTTGACTACCAAGATCCACCACCCTGCCTCTAGGTGATCTCCCCCTTGCCCTAAAGCTGCCAGATCCTTGTTAGCTCTGCATATTCGAGCTATTCTATGCATTCTACTACTACTATCCATAGGTATTTCGAGTGTCTCCTCAACCTTGAAAAGAACCACGACCTCTGCCGCCACGCTGGCTAAAGTAGAGAATAGTGTCTCTACCCTTGAGACGAACTGGAACCTGTGTTAAGAGAAAGCTTTACTTCTTCATGCAGCAATAATGCAAGCAGTTTATCCTAATCAGGGGTTTCTGCTCTTACAGAAATAGAAGTATTAAATGCCTTATACTCCTTGCTAAGCCCATTCAATGTCGTTGCAATCATATCATCTTTTGAAACACTAGACCCAATAGTAGCCAGTTGGTTGGCTATGGTCTTGACCTCCATCATGTATGCTTGAATACTTCTATCATTTCTGGACATATTATTAAATTGCTGCTTAAGCTATATCTTCCTTGCATATGTGACATTACCATAATTTTTCATGAGTGTATCCCAAGCATCTTTCGGGGAATGACAACTAGTAATCTGCATAGCCATTGAATCAGAAATGCACAAAGAGAACCAATGTAGTACTTTACTAGCCCTTTTCAACCACTGTTGGTGAACTCTTCGTTGATCCTATGTTGGATTCCGTTCAAGTAACTCGGGTTCCAACTTCAGTCCCCGTGCATGAATCCCAGTATCCTCTGTCAATCGAAAAATTTTGTATCCTACACTTTCATAGTGCAGAGTTCTTGTTATCAAGCTTATCATCGATAATTGGGATTGTGTTATCAATGCCCTGAGCATTTGCCATAGTGCATCAGACAGCTTTTTATCAATGCTTGACTCCTCATTCATAATCCAAGATGTCTTACTGACCAATTTCAATCTTCAACTTTTATGACAATTTTTTGCAACAAAATCCTTGCTAAAATCATAGTATTTTAGCCCACAAACATGTCATGTACATCCATAATCAAGTGGTACATCATGTAGGTACATCAAGAAGTTCATAGAGCATGTAGTTGTTGCATACCCTATGTAATTCAATCTTACTGACAGTATAGAAACATATAGTTTGCAATCAACAACAACCAGTAAATGACCAACAACCTTTTCTCAGTCAAAATAGAGATATTTATGTGTCAAACATGCCCCAAAACATCCTAGACATTTGCCACTATGTGCGGGAGTCCATACATGACCTTTTGAGCATACTGTAGTACATGTACAGCAAGTACAAATGCAAAATGTTCTCGCGACCAATAACAGTCAGTCAATATGCTGCCAAAACAAGGGCAATCCAAGCTCAAAAGCTTCCCAAATCATAGCATACATATGCTATGTAGAGACCAAGGCGTGATCATATTGACATTCATACATGCCCTATCTTCAAGAACTAATGTCATATAACTCATGTACTATTCATGTGTAACCAATAATCATGTCAATACATTTGATTTTCAACTCTAAAAGTCAGCATTCAATGCTCTTTTCAGTCCAACATACATATGCCCATAATCAGAGTCCACATATACTATCCAATGTCATAGATTGCTTCAAGAACTAATAGATGCTTGTTGTCCACAGTTCAGGACAGATGTCCAGCCTATTAAAACCTTCCAAAGCTTAGCACTTGACACTCCTTTGATGATATTTTTTCATATATGATGTCTTTGATGTCAAATGGCCACTCACATGTGCTCAATGAAGCCTTATGAAGCTCCCAAACAAGCCACAGCAAGCTCTTGCGCAAGCACAAAGCATAAACCCTAATGCATACCTTGATAGGAACAATGGCAACCTTTCTTCTTTAGCAGAGACTCTTATCTTCAAGCTTCAGATCCATATTCCTTCAATGCCATGCTTCAAAAAGCCCATTCATGTTGGCTCTGATACCATGTTCAAAGATAAAAGAGACAGAGTGGAGTCGATGAGTGAGTAGTCAACTCATCTCATTCATCTTCATTATTCAATCTCTACCAACATGAAAGAGATAGTACAACTAGGTTACCACTAACCACGACTTAGATCAACACCGACTTATTTAATGTCCCACACATGAGTACAACTAGACACAATTGTAGGTAACGTCGGTCACACACACATGCATATAAGCAGTTGAGCTTGAAGTCTCAACATGAAAGTACTTCCACGTTCTTCTAGATCTTCATAGACATGATTTGCTTCATTAATGACTTGTCTATCACCCCATTATCTTCAATTTTGAGGACAAAACCATCTTTGGAAAGGGATGGTTTGTAATGAAGTAAATTAGCCACATTAATTCACTTATCTTTACCAAAATAAACCATGTAAATACTTTAGCCATGATGGTACTAGGGTTTACTATAAAAAGGCAAGAAGCACTAATGTAGGTAGCTTTTTGGACACTTGCACTATTTTCTTAGAGATTTCTTGTTCATCACTACCAAGCATTGTTCTTCTTGTATCTTTATTTCAATTTCCATGGCTACAATGTGCTATGGTATAATGGATATGGCATGGCCTAGAATGAAGCATTTCATGTTATTTCTTGTTATTTTCTAGTTCAATTCATTAGTTTTTTTGTTGATTTTCATCATAGAATAGGCCTTCTTTACAATCACTAGCATTGGTCTAAAATCCATCGAGATTCGTCTCATACAAGACATAAGAGTTTACATATGCTTTATCCTCGTTTGGCTCCTCTACGTAATGTATCCGAGCATCACTTGGTGGATGGGTCACAATGGATCCAGGTGGTCTAGGTATCCCAGTGGGATTGATGTCCATCATAGGGATGGCTGGCTTTGAATTGTTGGGTGCTAGGAGAGCTAGTGGAGCCCCCCTCCCGAAAGGTTGCAGTCTGTTCCCTAGATAATAAGGCTAATTGTATGACTATGAGTATTTCAATCACCTTGGTAATCGACAATGCATTTTATCATGGCCAAACCTACTGCAATTAACATAGGGTCTAGATCTAAGATCCATGCACTTGGCCAAAAGGTGGTTTCTTCCGCAATGCACGCATTGCACATGAGATTGTATGGGCCTTCTCATCATCTCTTGAAGCTTAGCCAACTCTAGCTTCACGCATGCCAACTCCTGGCTTTGGTCAACACTCTTTCCCTAGTCCTAGGTGCTCTGGTTGGATCTTTCACTAATGATCATAGCTCTTTCTGAGATTCTAGAGAAACAATGCTATCTCGAGTTGTGGGTCTTGAGCTTCTCTCCTTGAGTAGGTCATCCACTCATATGGATTCTTCTTCAAATACCCTAGCTAGCATGTCCTTTTTAGGGTTGTGTTGGTCACCAACGCCTTGTAAAGCTTTTCATTTTGGATTCTGCTTATAAACACAGTGGAGACTACTCGTTCACTAGATCACTGTGGAGCTGGGATTCTCTTAAAGAGACTCCACATGTGGGTGACATAGTCTTGGATATCCTCCTTGTCCTTTTAACTGGCGTTCATTAACCTAATGATGAGGTTGTCAAAGTATCCCACCTCAGAGAATCTCTTGATGAAGAGACCCTTGAGGTTATTGAAGTCATTGCATTTGGCATTGTCTAGACTAGTAAACCATGTCTATCGTCCTTTGTCTCCTAGGACGCGTGGGGCCATTAGCTTTGCATACTTGCTCAAATTGTTCCACAAAACTATACGGGTCATTGTCCAGCTAATATTTGTCGAGTTGCTTAGCAACCACATGTATCTTAGTCTATCTCCTAGAATTTAGGGTGATTCCTAGTCCTGCTAGCAACGAAGCTACCAAGGCTAATCCACTCTGTTCTGCATCCATGTCATCTAAGAGTCATTTGGTGAGAAGCTCACTCGATGTAAGATTAGCTTCTTTCTAGTGCTCTCTTCCTCTTAGTGTTTGGTCATGTCCTATTTCAATTGGCGAGCGCTAAGACACATTGGACTTTATGCATTTCTATGTCTTGTCTCAACTTTTAAGCTTGTTGCTCTTAGTGATAGGTGGCTATGCTTAGTAGCACTTTCCTTACTAACCTTCTCTCTTCTGTAGTGAAAGTGATGGTGAGAGAAAGAGAGAGAGACAATGAGATGGAGAATGAACCACACACTTGTATTGCTCAGACCTTGCTTACACATTCCTTGCATTGGAATAGGTGAGGCTACACATATATATACAATAAAAGCGTGGATATGGTAGGTTCTCTTAGTGAAGTATCATCCACATGTTCTAGATCCATCTTATCTAGTTCTCCTAAATATCTAGATATTGTCTTCCTAGATATTCTCTAAGTACATGTTCATATGAGTACATTCTAATATTCTAACATTCCCCCTCTCTACAAAAGGTTAACAATATCTTCTAACATTCTTCCTCCCTTCTCAAAAGAAAATAGGATTTTCTTTTGCAGTACAAGGACTTTTTGCCAATCATTTTGGCTACAAGAGAAGTAAGATTACAATGATAACTATAGCATGAGATATTTTCCTTATTGTTGTAGAAGATATATATCAATCTTTGCTTGCAATGATTTAAGGGATGTAAGTTGATGATGAAGATCTTTGGGCTTTGGTTGATGGATACCTTGATGAATAGTCGATCACCATAGGTTGCTTCATGATAGACTTTGGGCTCATCATGTAGATAGATGATGTATTTCAATTGGAGCTTGATAGTTGTGGAGTAAAGTGAGAGCATATTTGTAGATGGAAATATGATCCCAATGTCACTAGATACCATAGTAAGATAGAGATTGATAAAGTGCTTGTGACATGATCTTTGGGAAGGTTGTTGATGAATACGTAAGTGTAAAATAGCAAGTGATTGATGAGCAATTTCAAGCATATTGTCTTTGAGAGGACTCCAAGAGTTGAGTATCACATCTTCAATAATAGCATACTTCATGTCAGTGTGCTCTTTTATCCATGCAAAGTAGTTTGTGCAAATGTACACAAGTATTTCTTTGTAGTTTATCCATTCTTTTCCCCTCCTTTGGAAGGCCAAAATAGTTGGCCAATTTGAGAAAGATACAATTTGTAGATGATGATTTGGGTAAGGCAAGAGATAGACCATTTCATGATGGTACTGAGAGAAAATTGGAAGAGAGAGTATTTGTGATTGTTGATGAGATTGTTGCCATGTAACATAGAATAATGATTGAGATTTGGGTATACAATTAGAGCAATATGATTGCAAGAGGAAGGTAGGATAGGATAGAAAGAAATGATGATTTGATAGATTGGGATTGATGGGACATAAATAAATATAGTGTGGATGGAATGTGATCGTAGGATAACATCATGTGTAGGGATTCAGGATTGCACATTGAGAAATAGTGATGTGAAAATGAGAAACTCAAGGAGCTAGGATTTTTATGTGCAGTTGGAAACATTTTGAGAATACCGAATGTGTAGGGAAGCCGAGAGTGTGTGCAATTGCATTTGTTCAAGAGATAGTGGCACATAGGTGAAGTGGAGTGTGTGTGTGACCATTAGAATATGAGGATATTGTGCCCATATAGAGAGTGTGTGAGATAAGGACCAAGATGTGATCTTGAGATTGAAGCAGAGTTTAGATAAAGACTAGATGCTGAGTGACAAATATAAGGAAATAAGATAGAGCACAAAGATGTAAGAGAAGCGAAAGCAATGTACTTGATGAGGGAGTGATCTTGAAGATTGGTAGAAATATCCAATAAGAATTGATGAGGAATAGTAGTCATATCCATGTTGTTAACTGAGAGAATAACGAGGTTTTCCCATCTTTTTGCCACTAAAGTACCATAAAAAAGTCTTGAAGAACACAATTCAATAGAGAGGCCACAGATAATGCCTTCTTGGGCCTCAAGATGTTGGGTACGAAGGGCATCCCCTTCTTCAATTGTTGTTCCAAGAGAGGTAGAGTCCTCTATTTCAGGATGTAAGAGGAGAGACTCACAGGGTTGACAAATATTGTAGTATTGAGAGTGACTGGGAGAGCTAGAACATACTAAGATGGATGAGTTGAGAGCATGAGAGCACAACATGGAAGAGTCACAGAGAGATGGGTGTGAGGGGCCTTCATTTGGTAGAGAAGTGGGGTTGTCCATCAGAGAATTTCCTATATATTCCACTAGTTGATGGGAGAGAGTGAACAATGGACTTAATGAGGATGCAAGAAAGGAACATATGTGTTGCATGATGTTATCTAACAAGGATAAGATAAGAGATAAGATTTGTGGATAAGGATCAATAAAAGTGGAGGACAATGAAAGTTAATGTAAAGGCTCAAGGTAGATAAGGAATGAGTGAAGTATATCTGGATAGCTTAAAGCCTCAAGGATAAGAGGATGAAGTCGGGTGATATTAAAGTTGTGAAATTAATATTTTGAAATATCAAAGGATGCAATTACCATGTAGAGATTGGATGTGGAGCCCACAACATTGATGGTTTTATGGACCTTGTCACATGCTTGACATTGAAGAATTGATGGAGAGTTTTATCATTGCTGATGATTAGCCACATCCGTCGTTTTTGATGCTGATCCACGACCAGCTACTTCATGGACCATGAGTTGGAGTAGGTACCATGGAGTGGAGTAGTGATGTTGTGCAATCAACATTGATATTGCCGATGATGTAATGGCCTTTGTCTCTGCTAAGTTGGATGCCAAATCTATGATGGGGTTGAGCCAAAGTTGCTGCAGTTTGCACGTTGTAGCCTATGTGTTGATGCAGATGTTGAAGCTCGCTGAGTTAACTTGATTTATGAGCTAAATATGCAGGCCTGAAGCTCATCTTCTCCACTGGACATGTGTGTCCACCAAAGCTGTGAGCTGAGTTGGCATTGATGATATGGAAGGACATCGTATTTCGCCCATGCTAACTAGGACCTTAGCTTTGCTAGAGCATGCTAAGATGGATGGCATGGAGTGAGATCACAAATCTGTCGCTTGGAGGGACACAGATGATTGTGCTACATGCAAGATTTGCCTTGTGGTGCTACACTTCACACTGGTTCTGGGAGCATTGAGTACTAAGAATCGCACCACTTCAGATGAGGAGAGTTTGGCCTTTGTGTTGAAGTTGCTTATGCGACTGAGCTCCAGGTGAAAGTCGTTGAGTTGAAATAAAAAGCATTGATTTATTTTTTCCTGAGGTGGAGCATTGATTTAGTTATGTTGATTGCTGGATTTGCGCTAGATGGAGAGGCAGCTGGAGTAGGTGATGATAGGGTAGCCTTTGATCTTGTTGGGAATTTTGACAAGTTTCTTCTCCTCTTTCTTCTTCTTATACTTTTTTTTTTAAATCTCCTTCTTGAGATAGATGTATGAGCCAAAATGCAATAGGTAGGACCTCCAAATGTAATGTCAATTGATATTGCACTTGCTTTCAAGTGATGAGTTTAGGAGCAACATAAATAACCTTGTATAGAAGACAGAAGCACAGTAGAATCATAAAGAGAACTAAGAATGCTCAATAATGACCAAGAAGTTCTTGATGTAATAATGATAGCTCCTCAAGAGAACAACGGTTTAGTAGGCACCATAGATGTGTGTATGCTCCAAATTCAAAGTATCAAAATGATAGGAGTGATACTTGCCTTATAGTGGAGTGCCAAATGGGGCTAAACGTGGGTTCAAGTCCCACTTTCACTCAACAGATAGATGCTAGAGATACATTTTTCCAAATATAGTAGATTTTGCCAAGATAATCAATGGAAGAAATAGTCAACACAAATGATTGTATTACCAGTTCAATAAGATACTCCCATGTTGTTGTAGATATTGGCCTCTGTGAAACTCTTCTTAAGGTAGATAATCACCAATGAATATTACCACCTTGTGATTCCAAGATAAATATAACTTGCTATCGTACCCAGTATTGATGAAACTCAATGTGGAAATACTCCTTGAAATAGACCTTGAAATGTAGGCTTTATTGCAAATGTCCTTGATGAAAAACACCTTCTTGCTAATGTAGAAACCTTGTTTTTGCTTAATAGAAACTCCTCCTTGAAGCTCTTAATATAGAAGTAACTTTGTGATGAAGAAACCCTCTCAGTAACCTAATGCAAACTTAATGAGTGAGAAAACCAAGATGTAGACTAGTGCTTGTTTAATGAGAAGCCTATCATGAGTGAACTAAATTAGGCAATGCAACAATTACATGAGGTGAGTTCTAAGATACATGCAAAACCTATTAACCTAGGGCTGGCTCTAAGGTTGCATACGATGGAGGATGCTAGGCCATCAAGAGCTTGATGTGCTCTAATACCATGTAGTGAAAGTGATGGTGAGAGAAAGAGAGAGAGACAATGAGATGGAGAATGAACCACACACTTGTATTGCTCACACTTGCTTACACACTCCTTGCATTGGAATAGGTGAGAGTACACATATATATACAATAAAGGTGTGGATATGGTAGGTTCTCTTAGTGAAGTATATCTAGATATTGTCTTCCTAGATATTCTCTAAGTACATGTTCATATGAGTACATTCTAATATTCTAACATCTTCCTCTAAATTGGCTATGATGTCCTCGAGGCTAGTGTACCCTGGTGCTTCATTTTGCTTTGCAAGTCATACCGAGTCATCAGTTATTGCAAGATGTTGACTAGGAATTCTTCAAAGTCAAGCTTATCATTTTTCTAGTTGGTAATAGCTCTTGACATACTACTAACTTTTTGAGCAACTAGATCATATTGATCAAGCCAGGTAGAACTATGTCCCTAATCGTGCATGTTATTATTGTTTCTCCCTAAGTGGCTCAACGATTCAAGTCTCTTTGGTGATTGGGATCCTTGGCCACTATTCTGTTAGATATGATCAATGCCCCACCCTCATTAGGTGCCACCAATGATCCATGGTGCTCAAAGTTGTAAGGCCCCCATTATGAGGAGAAGCCAAATGTGAACCTAGACATTGGTTGAGTCCTGACTTGTATATCAGATGAGGTCTATGTGACCGGATGGCAAAAAGGTGACCGTTATGGATCTAATCTTTGGGTTAGGCGGAGTGGTTAAGCTGGTAGCACTCGAGGCGCATTGCATCGAGTTGCGGGGTAAGGGAGTTAAAAGGGGCCCCTATTTTGGGGTTTGGGGGCCACGAAAGCAGCCCCTGGCTGGGGGGTCCCAGGGGGGCCAGCGGCCCCCCTAGCGGGGGTCCAAGGGCAGCGCCCCCGACCCGATGGTAAAGGGAATATTCTATTCCCTAGAATATTCCCTGGCCGACTAGTGGAGGCTCATATGGTAGGTTGGTCAGGCCGACCTAACGGCCTTCGCGGGCTATAAAAGCTAAACCCCTTCACAGCCATCGATCATTCATCTTTCACCCAGTTAGAGTTGTTGTTCCAGCTAGCCTTAAACTCTTCACCTATCTTCTGTCTAGATCGCCATCTAAGCTTCACACAGTGGAAGCGCACGGGTGGACAAAGCCATCTTTGTATCAGTTGTTTGGAGCTAAAGAATTTAATGATTCTCCTCTTATATGTTGTGTACTCTCTATATCTTTCTCAGATTCTGTTTGCTGCGCCGTGTAATTTTTACATATTCAATGTCTAGGGATCTTCTCCTACTACTGGTGTATTCATTTAGCTTATCTCTTATATTGTGTGAATTCCTTGTTATTCAAAACAATTATCAATGTTACATGCACTTCGATGCTAGTGGGGTGCTCCTCAATATGCGTAGTGAGAAATCAAGCTTTTAGCTTTTCTGGTGCACTCCAAGTGTTTATGTGATGAAATGTGTGAATTCAATCACAATCAATGCAAATCACACTCTCTTTAATCAATTTCGGCTAGTGCTAGCTCTTCCGTACAAGTGTCAGTTGCTCGTAGTGGTCCACTCGAGGTCATCCCAGCTATACATTTGAAGCATGGTTTGAAGGGTAGTGGGCTTAGGCTGTCTGTCCAGATCTTTATTGGGGTATGAGAAGTGACCGCAATGGCTCCTAGACTATCGAGTCTCAACTCTTGAGTCAATCGACTCTATTGCCCCTTCCACTCGCTTGGTGATCTACTGTGGTGTCGTACAACTAGGGCTTGGCCTCTATAGGGTCTAGTGAGGTCAAAGCTTGTCAGAATTTGATGTTCAATTTTCCCATTTGATTTGCAAATTTTTTGTCTAATTCCGATAATCAGATGTCTGATTTTGGACTAATCAAAGTTTTGTCTGATTTGACAATCTGATTGTGGCTAATTTTGAAAATCTGACGACTTCGAGGTAGTCAGACAGTTCAAACTACACGCGGCGGCAAAAATGAGTGCAAACTCGACTAAAATCCAATGTATCAGGCTTGATGCTTCCTCTTAATCTATGGCAAGCTCCAAAATCAAACAACAAGGGGTCATCAATCAAAACAACTCGCCTATAGCTTCTGAATATACTCGATCACATGAATCAAAGCTCTCATTGCCTCACTGTTGCCTTGCAATAAACTTGTCTAGCTCTCTCTCTCTCTCTCTCAACTCTGCCCCTTTTTCTTCTGGTTTTGCCCTATTTATAGCAGTAACCATACTGCTTGTTTCTTTGTTTTTCTTGATTTTTCCTTACCCAAATGCATCCAAATCACAAGCAACCAATTACATTAATCCAACCTACTTACCTAAATCCAAAAAACCAAAAAAATTTACTTGCAAAGGAGATCGAATATCTCTTTACCTCCCTTGCTTTCTACCTATCTCAAGCACCGATTCGGGGCAAACCCTACTTCAATGCTTGATTCGAATAGTGCAAGCACTTAAAGCTTGAATCTATTGGTCTCGGCAACAATGGAACCAAAATGTGGGAGCTTTTCGCTCGATGCCAAGACCCATGAACTGTTTATTGCTTCAAACGTTTCAAGCCAATTGCAATGGCTACCTCTCACATAGTCGTATATGCACTCTCATACCTACGAGTGTAGTGAGCTTACCTCCATACTGAATCGAGTTGCCTCCTCCCTCAAGCACTCCAATAGCTCCACAATCCAAGGTGCAAGCTCAATCCTCAAGCTCCAAGCTCCATGCTCCATTACTGCACATGAGACAAGAGAAGAGAAGAAGAAGAGAGGAGAAGATGGAGAGTTTCTCCACCATGGTCCCTCACCCTCACACACTCACTCCCTCTCTCAAGCACAAGCTCAAGCAAGCAAGAACAATAAGAAAAAGAGTAGAAGAGAGCTAGTTTTAGCCACACACAAGAATGAGCTTCTTCATTCACTTTTTGCCTTTTATATATAACCCTAATCCCGCTTGGGCACCCATCCCTTTTCATGTGCTTGGCCATTTTAGCCTAGGTCCTCTTTTCCTATTCCCTTCCTATTTGCATTGTGCCTTTACCCATGCATGTCTACATTTACAAATTGCACAAGATGGAACCTTGCACCTTTTACAAGGATTTAGAGTGCGCTTTTATATTTAAAATGTGTCTTTCTTCTTTTGCACTTGCCTTGAACTTTTAAGGTTGTCCTTTTGCTTTTGGTCTTTTTTCCTCATATTTCTTCAGTCGAGTAGCCTTTTTCGCTTTGCCCTGCATCTTTTTTAATTTTATTTTTGCTTTCTTTACATTGGGGTTAACAAGGATTCTACATGAGTTGAATTGAATGCACAAAGAAAAATAGATAAAATGAATAGAATAAGATTTCCCTACTACATGCATATTTTTTATTATACATTCAATACCTTCACCGATAGCAAATAATGATGTTTTTTCTAAAATTTGGACGTGGGTCTCTAGATGCACATATAGGTGCTTGTGTAGACATGCTTGTAAGTTTTTATTGTAGATTAAAAATAGGCTTACACTAGCCTTTTATTGAAAATAAGCACATATATAGTGAATTTTTTGGCTACAAATATCCAAAATTGAAGCAAAAATTCTTAACCCTAGGTAATCATCATAATTTTTTGGATTGAAATATGTCACTATTTGTGGCCAAATTTACTTAAGGGCCTTTTTTTCAGTATAAAGAGTGAAATTTCACTTAAAAGGGAAACATTACTTATTAAACTTCATATGCATGAATTTGGAAATATCTAAATTTTCATCTTTGGATTTTGAAAAAAGTGGGATATAGATAACACGAAGTTATGATAAATAAATTTTTGACCATGAGTCTCAAACTTTTGAAATTTTTCTAAATTCACCAATATTACGTTACTAAGTGTGTGTTTGATATTGTTAATGGCATATATATTATTGTTGGTGAAATTTTGTGTGTTAAATAACTTCTGTCTCTCTCATATATTCAAGAGTGTGTGAGAAGTGAGCTTTTTGAGCAAGCATTTCTAGGCACCCTCCAATTCTTGAAGCAAAGATGTACGACCAAAATAGAGATGCCCTCATGACTCTTTATCTCTAGCAATATTGTAGCACATGCGTTGCCTAAAGTTCCACATAGTCCACTTATTCATTCTCTTTTCTTGGGCATATATCAAGCACCACTACTGCTCCTCCACTGCCACCACCACCACCACCACTATCATCATCATCTCTGTTGGAAGAGAGGGAGAGAGACAGAGTGGAGCGAAAGATGAGCCTCAACTCATTGTTGTTCTTCTTCCATTGTTCTTCCATCATGCTCACTGAAAGAGACTTACACGCATAGGTATGACTAACCAATACTAATTGTGGTTAAGTCACTGACTACACCGACTTATTGAATGTCACACACATGTACAGTTGTATCAAGCTAATGTTAGTCACACACATAAAGATAGATTGACTAAAGAGTAATGGAAGCTTGATATTCTAACACTCCCCCTCAAGCTCAAACCATCTGATAAACTCCAAATAGCTACCTTTAGTATATGAACTTTTCTTTACCAAGAGGCTTGGTAAATATATATGCTACCTAGTCTTCAATCTTCACATGAATCAAGTCAATTTGCCCTGTAAGAACCATTTCTCTTATGAAATTGCAGTGAACCTCAATATGTTTGGACCTAGCATGGTAAGCAGGATTGCTAGCCAACATAACACTGCTGAGGTTATCACAATGCAATCTCACTCTGCTTTCCACACAAGTTTTTTAGCAATTTCATTAACCAAACTGCTTCGCAAGCCGCTAAGGCAGCTCCTCTATACTCAGCTTCTATACTAGACAATGCAACAGTAGGCTATTTCTTACTCTGCCAACTAATCATACTACTGCCCAATCCAAATGCATAACCACTGGTTGATCTCCTGTCATAGGCACAACCAGCCCAATCAGCATCAGTAAACCTTGTCAAGTCAAGGGATTTTCCATATGCATAAAACATCCCATAATCTATAGTACCCTTTATATATCTCATGATCCTCCTGACTACATCTAAATGTGGTTTGCAAGGCTTCTGTATGAACTGACTAATTAGCCCCACTACATAACATAAGCCAGGTTGGGTAATAATCAAGTATATCAAGCTGCCCACCATCTATCGATACATCGTCACATTCTCTATGTCATTTCCAACACCAATTTGTAGCTTGACATTCTGATCAAGAGATGTCTCCATAGGCTTGCATTCAGCCATACCATACTTTTGTAACATGTCATGAGCATACTGCTTCTGTAATACCTTGAGGCGTAGAGACTACCTCAATCCCAAGAAAATACTTCAGTTCACCAAGGTCTTTGACTCTGAATTCAACCTGTAAACATGATTTAATTTCAGCAATGCCCTCTTCATCATCTCCAATGATGATAAGATCATCTACATGAACCACTAGAAATACATATCCATGACATGTCTTCTTCATGAATAGACTGTGATCTGCATCACCCAATCTAAATCCATGTTGCTGTAAATAACTATTGATCCTAGCATTCCATGCTCTAGGTGCCTATCTCAGTCCATATAAAGTTTTTTTCAGTTTACATACATGTGTAGGAAAGTCCGCATGAACATAGCCTTCAAGCTGCTCCATATATACTTCCTCAACCAAATCATCGTTCAAGAAAGCATTCTTGACGTCCATTTGCCATAATTTCCAGCCTTTGCATACTACCAAAGCAATAACAATTCTAATTGTTGCCATTTTAGCCACCGGACTGAAAGTCTCCTCATAGTCAAGGCCATATTGCTGTGCATACCCTTTTGCAACCAGCCTAGCCTTATAGCGTTCTAATGAACCATCTGACTTGCACTTAACCTTGTACAACCATTTGCAGCCAATGGGGACTTGCCTTCAGGCAACTCAACCAATTCCCATGTCTTATTTTCAGCTAGGGTTGCATACTCCTCATCCATGGCAGCACACCAGTTATCATCTATAACTACATCATCAAAATTTGTAGGTTCTTTGTAACCTATCACACTAGCCATATATGCATAATGGCAGGCTGAATAACTAGTGTATGTAAACATGTCAACTGGTTTTCTGACTCTCTCAGATCTCCATAACTGTGTCTCACTCTGAGCTTGCCTCTCATGAGGCGGTACATAACGACTCTGCCTTGCTCCAAGAATCATAGTAGATGGAATGCCAACTAACTATCCAAGCTATCACTATTGGATGACTCATAACCTGCTGTAAGTGGACTTGTCACATCCTCAAGCATCTTTTCTTTTTCCTTATCCAATCTCCCCCTCATTAACATATCCATGTCAGTGGACATAGGAGTATGACTTCGCAAATGTCCTGACCAAGGACTTACTATAGGTGACCCATCACCTATCAGACCACTCATAGATATACTCACTGTAGGTGTATTTTCACCATTACTAGTGCTGGCTGATCCATCAGTAGCCACTGAAACAGGATTACCATACCACAATGCCAGATCATCAAAAACATCTCTACTAATCAATGTCTCATGTGTAGACAGTACATAATACTTGTAAGCTTTTCAGTCTTATGCATAACCAAGGAACACACTCTTGACAGCTTTAGGATCCACTTTCTTCCTCTTTTCATCAGGAACATGCACATATGCAATGCTACCAAATACCTTCAAGTGTGAAATGTCAGGCTTATGACCATACTACTTCTCATATGGAGTTACATCATGAATCCCTACTGTAGGGGTTCTATTCAACACATAGACATCAGTCACTACTGCTTCAGCCCAATAACCATTTGGCAAAATCTTCTCATTCAGTATAGCTCTTGTTGATTCCATAAATACCCTATTTTTCCTTTCTGCTACACCATTTTGCTGCGGTATATAGCTGCAAGTTAACTATCTTCTAATCCCATGCTTAGCAAGGTACTTGTCAAAGTAATTAGAGACATATTCTCCACCTCCATATGATCTAAGACATGAAATTTTACAGCTCAACTCATTTTCAGCATGCTTCTTGAAGTCCTTGAATGCATCAAACACATCATCCTTATGTTTCGGTATGTAAAGCCAAGTATACCGGGGCTGAAATCATCAATGAAGGATACATAGTAATGAGCACCACCAAATGAAGCATTATGAGACAGACCCCATACATCTGAATGTACCAACTACAAGGGTTGTGAGCTATTCCGTACATGTCTCATAAATGAAAACCATGCTTGCTTTCCAAACTGACATGCATCACATACATGTCCAAAGTCATGATACTTGAACTTAGGCAGTCCAAGCACAATCTCCTTCTACTGCATAGATTTCAGCTTTTGTACATTCACATGGCCAATCCGCTTATGCCATATCTCAACATCCCATATAGCACCATCATCATGTGCAAACATGGTTGCTTTCAATTCTAGAATTGACGCATCAAGAGTAAACATTCTGCCATCTCTTCGGTCTCTAGCAATTAATTTGCAGCCATTACCATATTCTTCAACAAAGCATCCATCTCTATTAAATCTCATCTGCAGATTCTATTCTGCCATCTATCCAATTGACAAAAGATTCTTGGTTATTGTAGGTACATGTAGTACATCATGTAGGCTCTTTTGCTTGCCATCGGGCATCAACAATAGAACAATTCCTGTGTGCTGAATGTCATGTTGGGTATCATCCCTAGTACACACATAACCATGTGAACTTGCAATGATCTCATCAAACCATTCTCCATGGGGTGTCATATGATTTGAAGCCCCTGAATCAATGTACCATCTCTCATCTCTATTCTGCCTCGATGCATTCTTAGAAACATGCTGTATCGCAAACAATCTGTCAACCTGCTCATCATGAGCACTGCTAGAAGATGCATAGTGCCCATGTTGTTTGCCCTTTGCCTTCATATCTCCCTGCTTCTTGTAACAATCCTTTGCAATGTGTCCATATCTACCGTAGTAATGATAGTCCTTATCTCTGTTTGACTAATCATTTGACTGCCATGAACCAGACCCACCACCTCTATCATGGAGTGATCTCCCCTTGCCTCTAAAGCCGCCAGATCCAATCTAGCCCTATGTATTTGTGCCATGACAGGCATTCTACTGATGCTGTCTATAAGCATTTTGAGTGTCTCCTTAACCTCGAAAAGAGCTAGGGCCTCTGCCACCTCTACCACACTGGCTAGAGTAAAGGACAATGTCTCTACTTTGAGACGTACTAAAACCTGTATTCAGCCCAAGCTTAACTTTCTCATGCAGTAGCAAAGCAATCAGCTCATCCCAATCAAGGGATTCAGCTCTCACAGAAATAGACGTATCAAATGCTTTATACTCTTTGCCAAGTCCATTCAATGTTACTGCAATCTGATCTAAGACATGAAATTTTACAGCTCAACTCATTTTCAGCATGGTGGCAAGCCGATATGCTATGTTTTTTATCTCTGTAGTGTAGGCTTGAATGCTTCTGTCATTCCTAAACATGTTATTGAACTGTTGCTTTAGCTGAATCTTTCTTGCATGTGTCACATTTCCATAATTCTTCATGAGTATGTCCCATGGATCCTTTGGGAACTGCATTCAGTAATCAGTATTACCATAGCATCTGATATACATAAGGAAAACCAATGTAACACCTTGCATGCTCTCTCAGTCATAGCTTGTGAGCCCTTTTCTGATCATTTGTCAGATTCCTTTCATGCATTTCAGGTTCAGCCTCATCACCTATACATAAGTCCCAATAACCTCTGCTAACCAAAAAATCCTTCATACGGAACTTCCATAAAGCAAAATTTTTGTTGTCCAACTTTTCTCCCACAATTTGAGTAATATTGTCAGTGCCTTGAGCATTTGCCATAGTTGCAGCTTAGGTATTTAGTGATCTATACAATCTAAAAGTATTTGGCTCCTTTTCCTACATTTCAAAACCAATTTTCTGCTATTCATGACAGTTTCCTGCAATTCAAGACAGTTTTCCTAACAACCTGCTTACTGTAAACTATATTCCAACAATGAAAAAACACAATCAGCTGAGCATAAACCAAGCTCAAATCACTACCAAAACATAGCCCAAACATCGCATTTTTGTACCACTCATTTTTGTAGCACTCTATGCATAAAATAGCCCCAAAATATCTCATTCAGTTGCCACTCTATGCAAGAGTTTATACATGTCCAATTGGTCAAAATATATTGCATGTATGTCAAGTGAAGATGATAGGTATCCTTCCTGCAGACAATAACCAGTCAATACCCTGGTATAACCAATAAAAAATCAGTCCAAACTTTGGACTTTCAGCACTTACAATATCCCAAAAAGCATCTACCACTCAAATGGTATGATCCAAGCATTCGTTAGTAGCAAATAAGCATCACAGATACTTCAACCCTGTAGGTATATTGTTTCCAAATTCAGGATAGCAACTAGTTCAATATTTCCAACATGCAAATAAGCTCCAAAACTGAGCATTTAACACTCTAATATCATGCTCAAATGCATGATAATAAGGGCATATACATTGTTAAGATGAAAGCCACCAATGCCCTGGAATCACCTGATGTTTACTGCAGTAAACAGTCAGTATGCACAGGTCTGTGTGAAATATCTCAAAATTTGTGAGGAATTTTTTAAAAAAATATTCTGCAAAGTTGTAGACCACATCGAAACGGTCAAGATTGAAGAGCTGTTTCTCCAAAAACTGTTTTTGTAGCAAGATATAGCTTCTGCAAAAAAATGTGCTACATGCATAGTCTCCTTTGATGATGTTTTCTTCATATCTGATGTCTTGATGTCAAATAGTCACTGCCAAGCCTTCAAGCTTTAGGCATTCAAGCTTTAATACCATGTTGGAAGAGAGGGAGAGAGACAGAGTGGAGCGGAAGATGAGCCTAAGCTCATTGTTGTTCTTCTTCCATTATTCTTCCATTATACTCATTGAAAGAGACTTACACACATAGGTATAACTAACCAAAACTAACTGTGGTTAAGTCACTGACTACACTGACTTATTGAATGTTACACACATGTACAGTTGTATCCAAATAATGTCAATCACACACATAAAGATAGATTGAATGAAGAGTAACAAGAGCTTGATATTCTAACAATCTCTACCACCACCTCCTCCACCACTACCTCTACCACCTTTGCCACTACCACCTCCACCACTTCCACTACCACCACCTCCATCGCTTTCGCCACCACCATCCCCACCCATGTTTTTTTCCCCATGTTAAGTATCTCAAGTACAACTCTCTCTCTCTCCCACCAATTATTCTCTCTCTATTCCCCCTCCTCCCCACCTCTCTCTCTCTCTCTCTCTCTCTCTCTCTCTCTCTCTCTCTCTCTCTCTCTCTCTCTCTGTGAGTGAGGGATCACTCTCTCCCTCCCTCCCTCCTTTCCTCCCTCTATTAGCAACATCCTGCTTTCTCCCTCTCTTACTCTCACTCTCTCTCTCTCTCTCTCTCTCTCTCTCTCTCTCTCTCTCTCTCTCTCTCTCTCTCTCTCTCTCTCTCTCTCTCTCTCTCTCTCTCTCTCTCTCTCAATTAGCAACTTCCCTCTTTCTCTCCCTCTTACTCTCACTCACTCACTCTCTCTTTGTGTCACTCAGGCACACACACGTGCTCTCTCCCTCCCCCTCTCTCTCTCTCTCTCTCACACACAGCAACTTCCACCTCTCTCTCTCTCTCTCTCTCTCTCAATTAGCAACTTCCCTCTTTCTCTCCCTCTTACTCTCACTCACTCACTCACACACACACACACACACACACACTCTCTCTCTCTCTCTCTCTCTCTCTCTCTCTCTCTCTCTCTCTCTCTCTCTCTCTCTCTCTCATTTGCTTAGTCTCACACACGAAGTCATGATGTGCATTCATTTTTCATAATCTTGTTAATTTTGGAAGGGTCAAGAGTTTGCACCAGATCCATTGTCTCTAACACTTTTAGTTAATATTAGGGTGATAAGAATATCACATTGTTACTCCCACATGTATATATGTATTCACATTCTTCTATACTCTTATGTGTGTGTTTTGCAATTATATCTTGATATATCAATACTTCAACTGTGCACACATGAATGAAACTACAATGCACGTGTTTTTGCTACATTCAATTATGCATTATTGCATGAACTTACTACAAGAGGGTATGATATCAAATAGTTAGTTACGCCTACAAAAATGTGTGATATTTGTTTTTTTCAAATTGTTCAAATTGTTAATATCAGGATAACAATGTTACCTCATTGTTACTCAATCAATTTGAAAGGGATGCAAGAGACACCGGAGAGAAGAGCACACACAATGTAGATGCTATCAACAATGTTATGACAGCCTTATTGCACTTTCATATGTTGGGGGTAAAGGCGCCTCCGCCTAGCCGCCTGTGTATTACTACACTGACAATACCCACCACCGCACACTGTAGGTGGCGGGCGCTCGTCACAGTCACTTATTCTTTATTCTTTTAGTGATTGTTTGAATAAAGGAAGGCCCGGCCACACATTATGGTTGTTGGAGTTCCCATTTCTTGCTCTTGCTCTCCCGCCATAGCTCTTACGTGCAAGCTTCGATCCTTCTCACCTTTCAACTGGTATCAGAGCTCGGCTTCCCAACTCTTGATCTTGGCTCGTGGCATTCTCAGCTTCCCATCGACTCCCTACTCGCATTGGGTCTCCATCCCGACAGCCATAGCCGACTCCCTTGAGCTCCCATCACTCCCCAGCTTTCCGAGCTTCCTCTCGGCCTATTGAAGCACCCTCAGGGCATTCACACAAAGGTATTGCTTCATTCTTTACTGGGTTTTATTCAATCCACAGGGTGCAGCCAACAGGGCAGCCATATCCAAGGTCCATGGAGCTCATATCTTGCTCCCCTTCATGTGGCTTATTAAGGCCTCTTACTAGGCTTCATTGGTGCCTACCCTACCCCCCACACTTGCAATTTAGGCCATGTGGCATTGCAGTAACCCTAGATCAGGTTGCACTATTTTTTCAGCCTGTTTCCAGCAGCTACAGTTTGATATTCCTCATCTCCAACGTCCCAGGCATTGGGCACTTGCAAAGGCTCCATTTTGGGCATATGAACATGCTTTGATGCTTGGCATTGAAGGTTTGAGCACTGATATCGATTCGGGACTGATTTGGTACTATTTTGGGACTGTCATAATAGTCCACAGGCAATTTATAACAGTGCTATAGTGATATTTGATGTTTATGCTTGCCCGGCATTGCTATTTGATGCCCAGTTGGTCCCGATTGATGCCTATTGATTCGGGGATGCATGCCTATTGATTTGCCACCATTTTGGAGCTGATTTTGATGCTGACATATTCAGTTTTGCACAGTAAATCATTGCTGTAATATAGTGGGCTGAAGCTATTTAACTCATGCTTGGTTATGCCTATGCTATTCGGGCTATGTTTCGGGCATACATAGTGATGTATTGACATTTGGGAACCGACTTTGAGCTTGGCTTACACTCCGGATCATTGATTGAGCTTGAGCTCAGATTTGGAAAGCATTTGGATGCTCCATCTTTGATACACTTATTGTATGCTTTGGTCTATGCTTTGACCGCCTTGGCCACCATTAAGGGTTATATCACCTATGTATGCTAGTTACATTGTTTGGAGCCGTTTGCTACTGGAGCTTTGTCTTGGCTTAACTTTGGACTCCTGGAGCTTACTTGGGCTATTTATTGGCTTGCCAAAGTTTATTTTGGGATGTACTTGATGTCTATGGGTGCTACATATGGATGCTCTACCGCCTACATGTTCGGGATGTATCATTGATGCTTGATCTTGGACACTTGTCACTGGTGCTTGTACATGCTTTGTTTGAGCTTTGTTGCTTGATATTTGTAGCTTTTATGCCAATGGGAGCATCTTTGGATGCTTGACAAACATTGAGCAGGCGGTCTATGCTATTTGAGCTTTTGAGACTATTTGGGATTTTTACCCTTTGGAATGATGCATGGTTCATATGTCTTGGTTCCTTCCAATGCTTATGAGCTGACTCTTTGACTTGGATCCCTTTCCTTGTGAGCTGACACCTACTTTTGTCAAGTCTTGGTAGTGGCAGGCACACTTTGCTCCGTTGACTAGGGGGTGTGCCTACTCACTGGCAGATATTTCATGACATGTTTGGGTGTTGGATTCATGCTTATTGACTGTCATATGCCTATGTTATGCCCGCATGATGATGGTTATGGTCTTGTGAAATCTGTCATTTATTATAGCAAGCTAAAATCTACAAATTTTGAGCACTTCTCTGAGAGTAATGCTTACTATTTGATGTTATCTTGGTCATATTTGGTGGGCAGGTGCTTCTCTTGGTAAAATCCACTCTTTCAGCCAGTTTTAACAGTGGTTTTAGTGCATTTTTTGCTAATTACAGCAGTATACAATTTTGCATTTTTGCATTGATTTGGGATAGTATGGCTGGTCATCTGAAAGACACAGTTCTCTTTAACATTGCCAAGTTGGATGGTATCAACTATGGGTATTGGAAGTCCCAAATATGGTAAGTTTTGGGTGCAGAAGTTGCAGATTAAACCCTTGCATTTCAAAGGTGTCAAACTTGAGGATATGGCTGATGATGTTTGGATGGAAGTTGATGAGCTATGCAAGTCTATCATTATTTTGTCACTCTCAGAAGAGGTCCATCATAATGTTGTTGAAGATGAGAATCAGAGTGCATGGGATTTATGGGAGAAGATTCAGGAGCTCTATGTGTAGCAAAGTCCTGCGTCACAGATGTATTGGCTGAAGCAGTTAATGGACCTTTGCATGAAGGAGGGGACCTCCCTTTCATCTCATTTCAGTCAGTTTCATGCTATTACGAAGAGTTTGTTGTCACAGGGTATTGAGTTCAAAGATAACTTGCACTCGTTGTTTCTGCTTGGCACCTTGCCTAAATCATGGGATGTCTTCTATACTGCCATATGCATGAACAAGCTTGATGGGCTGAAAATCAAAGATGTTGAGAGTGCTTTATTGGCTGAGGAAATCAACAAGAGAAACAATGATGCTTCCCGCTCTTCACATGCATTGACCGTTTACAGACTTCGGAGATACATTCCATGTACGCACAGTGCTGGCTCTTGGATTCAGGTGCATCCTTTCATGTGACACCCTATAGAGATTGGTTTCATACCTATCGTACCATGTCTAGTTCTGTGCGTCTCAGTGATGACAAGTCTCTTGATATTGTGGGCATTGGAGAGTTAGGCTGCAGTTTTCTTATGGTGGCTCTTTTGTTTTACATGATGTACACCATGTACCTACGTTGACACGCAATATTATGTCAGCTGGACAGCTTGATGATGCAGGGTATTTTGTGTCTTTTGGAGACTATGCATGGAAGATTACTCGTAGGAGGCTTGTACTTGCAAGAGGTGCCAAGTCTAGCAGCCTCTATCCCTTACTTGTATCTGGAGCTACATTGGATCATGTTTTATCTGTGGATTCTATTCCCCATGTATCCCTTTGGCATGCTCGTTTGGGGCATATGTCTCTTAAAGGAATGAAAATGCTCTGTGCTTTGCAGTATCTTCCGCCTTTTGACTCTTCGCATTTTGATTCTTGTGATCATTGTTTGTATGGCAGGCAGACTAGAAATACGTATAAAAATTTTGGTAAGAAACACATGGGTGAGCCCTTGGCTCTTGTGCACTCAAATGTATGTGGGTCCATGCCTTATCAGTCACTTGGTGGGGCAAAGTACTTTCTTACTTTCATAGATGATTACTCACGTAAGGTTTGGGCTTATCCCATAGAGAGAAAATTCGATGTCTTAGACACATTTCAACGTTGGCTTGCATTGGAAGAAAACTAGTCTGGGAAAAGGCTAAAATGCCTAAGATCAGATAATGGGGGTGAGTATGTATTGCGTGCTTTTGAGCAGTTTTGTGATGAGCGAGGTATTAAGCGTCAATTGATCACCCCTTACAATCCACCCCAGAATGGTATAGCTGAATGCATAAATAGGACCATTTAGGAAAGGGTCCGTAGTATGCTTAGCCAGGCTAGCTTACCGCAGCACTTTTGGGCTGAGGCAGTTACTACTGCAGTGTATCTCATTAACAGGTCGCCTAGCAGTGGCATCGACTTTCAGGTTGCAGAGGAGGTATGGGCAGGCGAACCCCCCTCTTATGATTATTTGTGTGTCTTTGGCTGTGAGGCATTCTGCCATGTGCCCAAGGACAAACGTAATAAGCTGGATCCTAAGAGTGTCAAATGCATTTTCATTGGCTATGGAGATGCAAGAGAGATGGGTTACCATCTATGGGATCCACAGGCGCGAAAAGTGATCTGCAGCCATGATGTCATATTTCATGAGGACAAAATGCATATGCAGCTTGAAAAAATGGTTGAGGTACGCAGAGTTATTTTTTAAGAGGAGCGACCTGCTCCCGTTCAGCTTGCTCCACGGCCAGCTAGACAGTGTGCAACATCACCTAATGCTCATGGCCCAAATGTTAGATAGGATGTCGGTTAGGTAGCAAAGCCTGGATTGAGACGTTCTATTAGAGATAGACGACCTCCTGACCATTTTGTGCCCTCTATGGATTATGTACTGGTTACAAATGTAAGAGAGCCTCTCATTTATGATGAGCTATGCGCCGAGGTGATTGTCACTCTTGGGAGAGGGCTATGCAGTCTGAGCTTGACTCATTGCATAATAATCAGACTTGGGATTTGGTTTCCTTACCTCAAGGTAAGAAGGCTTTGCTATGCAAGTGGGTATACAAGCTGAAAAGTACCCCTAGACACCCCAAGATGGCATACAAGGCTCGATTCGTTGCTAAGGGTTTTAAGTAGGAGCATGGTGTTGACTTTGATGAAGTCTTTTCTCCTATGGTCAAGATGACTACCCTACAATCTTGGCCTTGATTGCACAGCTTGACCTGGACTTGTACCAGATGGATGTTAAGATGGCATTTCTACATGGGGACTTGCATGATGAGATTTACATAGAGTAGCCTAAGGGCTTTGCAGACCCTAGCAGGGAACACCTAGTGTGCAAGCTAAAGAAGAGTCTATATGGCTTAAAGCAGGCACCTAGGAAATGGTACCATAAGTTTGATACATTCATGCAGTCACAGGGCTACAGCCGCAGTGCTATGGATTCATGCTTGTACACGAAGAAAGCCTGTGACGGTTCTTTACTGATTTTGGTACTCTATGTGGATGACATGCTTTTAGCAGGGGTAGCTCATGAGGAGCTCGATGCTCTTAAGGCTTAGCTCAAGAAGAGCTTTGAGATTAAAGATCTGGGATAGGCCTCTCATATACTTGGTATGCGCATCACGCGTGATAGATCTCAGGGACTCCTCTATCTATCACACAGAGGAAGTGCGCACATAAAGTCCTTGAGTGCTTCCGTATGTAGGATGTTAAGCCTATTGGCTACCCATTACCTTCTCATGTGAAGGTTTCACAAGCCGATTGTCTGTAGATATATGAGCAGATGGCCAGATTCCATATGCATCAGCCGTGGGCAGTCTTATGTATGCCATGATAGGCACCCGTCCAGATATTGCTTTTGCAGTTGGGGTTGTGGCATGTTATATAGCTACACCTAGCAAGAAACATTGGGATGTTGTGAAGGGTATCATGAGGTACCTGAAAGGCACAGCGGATATGTGTCTTTGTTATGGCAGCCAGGATACAGGAGTCGTGGGGTACACTAACTCTGATTATGCAGGACATGCAGATAGTAGGAAGTCCACTTCTAGCTATGTGTTCACTTATGCTGGAGCGGCTATCTCTTGGATGTCCAGGGCACAGAAGTGTATGGCCCTTTCTACTACAGAGGCTGAGTATATTGCAGCTACAGAGGCTTGCAAAGAGGCTATCTAGTTAGGTCGTTTGATTGCAGACCTTGGTATGACACATGCTATGCCTACACTGCATTTGGATTCTATGAGTGCCATTCAGTTGGCCAAGAATCCGGTCTTCCATGTGAAGATGAAACATATTGAGGTAAGGTATCACTTCAATCGCGAGATCGTTGTCGAGGACAAGTCTGTTGACCTTGTTAAGATTCCGACTGAGCAAAATCCTGCAAACTTGCTCACAAAGAGCCTCACTACTGAGCGCTTTGCCTTCCTCAGGAGATTGATGGGCGTTGGATGAGATGACATCTTTTTCCTTATCCTGTTGTACAAGTATACATGTTGTACTGTCTTTTCTTTTTTCTCTCTCTCACTAGGGCAGATTCGCCTTTAAGTGGGAGGTTGTTGGGGGTAAAGGCACCTCTGCCTAGCCGCCTGTATATTACTATACTGACAGTATCCGCCACTGCACACTGCAGGTGCGGTTGCCTGTCACAGTCACTTATTCTTTATTCTTTTAGTGACAGTTTGAATAAAGAAAGGCTCGGCCACACATTGTGGTTGTTGGAGTTCCCATTTCTTGTCTCTCTCTTTCTTGCTCTTGCTCTCCCGCCATAGCTCTCGCGTGCAAGCTTCGATCCTTCTCACCTTTCATCATATATATATATGAATAAAGAATATGGGCGGTCACTGTACACAGGCAAGCCCAAGGGCCTTTTACCCCAACAACCTCCCACTAAAAGGCCAATGGGCCAGGGAGTGAAAAAACAAAACAAAAGAAAAGAGACAGGGTGAGGAATCCTGACATCTCACCCAATGCCCAATCGGAAAGCGAGTTGTGCAATAAGTGTCAGGAATCTCCGAGTCCAAGATATCTGGGAGGCAAGTGATCCCGCAGCTCCATACAACGAAGCAATCTAGCATAACTCATGAGTGCAAGGCTGTACATCATCATCATCAAAGCAGCGCATAGCATCAACGTGGCATATACAAGACAGCAGAGAGCATCCAAACTCTCCAGAGTCAATCACTTAAAGAGGGCCAACATCCCAGCAGACGGGGTCTCAAGGCAGTATGCAGCCTCCGCAAAGCGAAAGACCAACATACGGCTGTAGAATCAGCCATAAAGGCACTGAACGCGCATGAAGAGACCTTAGAGGTGTCTGCGTCTCATAAAAGACAGCATGATGGCTGCGTAGAACCTGCTGGGCATCCAAATCCCAAAACCTGTAAGCCGTAAAGTCACCATCTCCATAACCAAGAAGTATGCATCTGCGTGACATAGGCTCATGTGGCATACTGACAAATGCCTGGCAGCCAAACATCCTCAAGTGATCATAGGAGGGTCTCATTCCACTCCATGCCTCATGCAGAGTAATAACATCCAAAGAGAAACACGACGTCCGATTAACCAAGTAGACTGTCGTCATAAGGGCCTTAGCCCAAAAGTCATAAGACAACCTAGATGTGGTAAGCATAGAAGCAACCTTTGCCTGTAAAGTCAACACATGCCATGAGCAATCCCATAATACCATGGGCATAAGAAATCAATGCCATATTGCTGACAAGAGATCCATAAGCTGGGAGAGATATCATGACTCTCATAATCCATCTGCAAGCATCTAGGCCTGCTTCCAGCAGAATCCATAAATCTGTCAAGCATAGTAACAGCATCCTCAATCCGTACTAAAGGGTAAGCCCAAACATGGTGGGTACCATGATCCATGAAAGTGACAAAATACGATGCTCCACCAAGTGACTAGGAAGGCATAGATCCATATACTGCAACATGGACTAGATCTAGAGGAGCATGCCTCACATGATCGCCATAAGCCAAAGAGGCTCTGCATGGATCACGAGTACAATGAGGACAAGTAACATGGGGAAGAGCAGGCAATAAGCCCATGTCACATAAAGCCATCTCAGTGTGTCGTACATGGCCTAGGCGACAATGCCATAACAATGCATGTGGTATCTGCGTAACTGCAACCATAGAATCTCCCACATGAGAGATATGCACTACATAATCACTGCCATATCTAGCACCTCTGGCCAATACCAAGCAACCACAATGGATTTTCCATGAAGTATCCTCAAGAGAGACATAATATCTTGCACCATGCAACTGACTGACAGAGATCAGGCTCTTACTGAGCATAGGTATATGCAAGACATCACGGAGCATAAGAGAAGACCCATTTGGCAAAGCCAAGTGTATATCCCCTATACAAATAACATGACAATCTTGCTCAAGGCCCAAAGAAATACATCCGTCAACCTCCGTGTAAGAAGAGAACCAAGCTCTATGCGGAGTAACATGACAAGATGCCATACTGTCTAAAAGCCAATCAAAGGTATAGGCCATATCACTGAGCAAGTAATCTATAGGGTAACACGATGCCAGGAGTCTAGGCTCAGTTGCATCATCATGGGTAACTACATGCACCATACCACTATTAACAGTGGTCTCACCTACTATATCACTGACTTTGTGCTCATGTCTAGTGCGGCGCAATCTTTTCTACTCTCTAATCCACTTGAAGCATTTACGCTTCACATGCCTTGTCTTTCCACAATGAAAGCAAACAGAACCTGTAAAACTTGTAGAAGAGGACAACTGCTCTGTAATAGTATGAGTAGGGCTGTCTAATACATCCAAGGAGCTCAAAGAATCAGGGGAACTCTCATCAGAGAGAACAGACTCATCAAGAGGACTGTCTGCATGACTAGAAAAGCTGGAAGTCGTCATAGCATACTGCAAAGGGGACTCATCCAAACCAGAAGGGGAGAACACAAAGGCATCAACCACGGATGCAAAAGCTCCCACATGGACAAGCCTAGCAGACAAAAGCATGACATATCCAACCACTGTAGCTCGCAGCCATAAAATCATAAGCATGCCTCGAAGCCATAAATGCATAAGCATCCTCGAAACATAGGAGTATACATAACTTTGTAATGTCTCATACCATGTACTGACATACATGTCCAACCAAGAACGGAAGGTGGCAAATAAACCTGCAAGAATTAAGCTCCAATAAAACCCCAAATATCTATGTAAAAGCATCTAGGTAAGAGGCTATGTAAAATACATAGCAGCAGACCATGTGCCCCCATTTATGTGTGAAACAAAGGTTATTGTGGTTGTTGTAACCACCCTAGTCCTTGATTATGTAGCTTCCTAAAGAACAGACAATCGCAGCCCTAATCCTTGTACCCTTCCTTCTCTGCTTGGCACCCACCAACCCCTCCCTTATAATCTCGCAACAACTGGTACATGTATATCCATGGCCTCCCTTCGCCATTCGCATGCTCCACATCATCATCACGATTATCCCTTCCATTAATCGCCTTGTCCATACCATCATCATCATCATCATCCTTAATTACATCAACCACTCACATCATTGACCTTTGTCATATTATAACTCTTCATAATGCTCTGACCATCCACTTTATCTACATAGTGAGTCATGTCTAGGCTCCCCATCAACAACAATCGATGATACCTCCCTTCCTTCAATAGCCTTAACAACAATCATATGTTCGATGGGCTTACTAGCATCCATGGCAGTAGCCTCGCTATCACCACTATCAACCAAACGATGAGCATGGATGTGCAGGTCAAGATCGAGATTCAGTGAATGTCTAAAGTAATTTTAGATTGTATTAATGTTTTCTATGGTTCTTAATCGTGATATATTACTCTAGTTTTTTTCTAAGGCATGGTGCATGTGTGTTACTTTATTTCTAGTGATGAAATTAAGTCATTGTTGCATTGAATAGCATTGAATACATGGATGTTGAGGTTATTGGATTTCATGTGCACATCTAGATCAAAAGGGAAGGGTTTGTTTGTGATATGTGTCTTTCAAATGATAAGACAAAAATTCCATTGGTAAGGGTTATGTTTCTTTGATCATTCTATTAAATTGTATATAATTAGAGAGAGAGAGAGAGAGAGAGAGAGAGAGAGAGAGAGAGAGAGAGAGTAAACCATGATATTTGAAAATGGAGCTTGGAGTGGCAATGTATGTTTTAGAGGGAATATCCATTTATGATGTAGAAGAATAGAGCTCATTGTCATATCATAGCAATTTTCTTAAGATTTTTCTTATGATCGGGCTATTGAAAATTCCTAGACAAAAGAGTAAGGTACTAGGGTCAAAACACCATTATTAGCGCTCCTTTGTTCTTTGATGGTGGTGAGTAGTAAATAGAGTTCATATTGTCTATTACTCACACCTCACCATCTTTGAGATCCATCTCCATAAGACTAATCTATTGATGAGCTTTGATAATGTGAGGTAGCTCCAGATGCTAAAGCCACCTAGTCAAGACATAGCATGGGACAATGAAAACACAATCTCAATCATAACATTGAATATAGGGGAAGGGCAAGAAGTGAGCTTTTTGAGCAAGCTTTTTAAGGCAACCCCACTAATTTTGTTCCACATAATTCACTTATTCCACCCCTAGATACATCCACCTGCACTTTTGCCACCCACCATCACCATTGCTACCCTCACTATCACCACCACTACCTTCTCTCTCTCTCTCTCTCTCTCTCTCTCTATGTATATATATATATATATATATATATATATTACTTGGACACAACCACTATCTTTCTCGATTTCTCTCTCTATCAATCTATTGTAAATAGCTCGTTGTTCTCCTCTCTCTCTCTCTCTCTCTCTCTCTCTCTCAAATTGCTCTATCACTTTTGTAGAGGTGAGATCTAGCTCAACTGCCAAGACCCACGAATTGCTTATTCTTTCAAGTGTTTCAAGCAAGCACTAATGGCTACCTCTCACATAGCCGATGCGCTATCCCTCCCTACAAGTGTAGTGAGCTTACCTTGATGCCCGATTGAGTTGCTTCCTCTCTCAAGCACTCTGATTACTCCACGATTCATGATGCACGCTCAAGTATCCTCAAGCCTCTTCCTCCATACTCCATGCTCCATCCTCCAGAGCCACGCGCGAGAAGAAGAAGAAAAAAAGAAAGAAAGAAGAGAGGAGATGGTGGAGGGCTTCACCTCTAAGATCCCTCACCCTCACACACTCACTCCCTCAGTCACTCACACTCCCTCCCTCAAGCACTCACAAGCAAGCAAGAGAAGAGAAGAAGAGAAGAAGAGAAGAGTTCACTTTGCCACACACCAAAGAATGAGCTCTCATTAACTTTTTGAACTTTATATACAAAACCATCTTTCCCTTGGGCGGTCATCCCCTTTTTACATGGCATGGACCCTTTTTTTCCATTGTTCTCCTATATTCCTAGCTTCCTTCCTACCGCCCATCTACTTTTACAATTTGCACGGCCGGCGCTCTTAAAACTCTTTTACAAAAATATTGGCGTGCGCCTTTCTCCTTGATTTAGGACTCTTCTGCGCCTCTTGTGTTTCCATATTTTTATTGGCGCACCTTCATCTTCTACTTTAGGTTTTCCAGATTTTCCCTTGTTTGTCTAAGGGTTAACAACTTTACTCTTTTAATTTCTGTTATAGAATCCGAGATACACGCTTGACTTTCTTATATACTTAAAATATATATGGTGAATATTATGTTGGCACAGAGGGAGAATAGATGAGAGAAAAGAAATATGTAGAGAGAGAGGTAGAGAAATTGGCAACACATCAGGGACTGGAAGATGGGCCAGTCCCCCCTCTTGTGGAGTTATATTATTGACAAGGAGCAAGCTCCTCCATTACGCATAAGCCAGTTCTTACTTATAGATCTTGGAAACAAGATCACGGTTCCTTGCACGATATACAACCGGCTAACACTTGCACAACTTGGAAGTTGACACATTTTGATCTTTCTTGAGTCTCCTTCTCTCCTACACAATATGTGTAGGGCTCTCCTCTTGGCGCTTGATTTTAGCAGAGCTTCCGCAGCACTTGCACCTTCTCTTCTTCTCTTTTGGAACTTGATTTCAGCAGAGCTTCCGCAACACTTGCATCTTCTCTTCTCCTCTTGGAACTTGATTTCAGCAGAGCTTCTGTAGCACTTCGTTTTAGCAAGGCTTTCGTAGCACTTGCACCTTCTCTTCTCCTCTTGGATACATGCAAAGTGATGCTTCATTCACCTCTCCCTTACACCCAAGGAGAGCCTCCTCTTTTATAGGCTTTCAAGAGCTTCTCTTCTTGGAGAGAGAACTGAGTTGATCTTCATGCAAGATATGGTTGTTCCACTCTGTATCACTAATTTCGAGATATCTCTTTGTGCGTTGTTTGGATGAAAAAACGTTCAATATGAAAGTTGTAGATCTCGCTGTTTTCGATAACCTACGTGGGCCGTTTTTAGAGATCATTTTTCTATTGCGATATATTTTTAAAATGGATTTTTCAAAAAATAGCTATTTAAACTGTACTCTTAACTTGTGGTCCATGCAACCACCTTGAGTCATAGATAAGGAGAGTTCATTAGATTGCCTTGAGCCTCAACCTTAAGATTGCATTCCACACAAAAGCTTGTGCCATTTTAGACTTTGGAAAGAGAAAAACACTTCTCTCCTCACTTCCAGAGGATCACGTCTCTCGTCTTTCTTAGTGAGAGAATTCCATCTCTCGTCTTTCTTAATGAAAGAAAAGACTAAACCTTGACTTGTAGGGGAGAGGATGACCCCAAATAAATGCAATGCTCATTACACACAAGTAAACATTCCTAGGCGTCCCTGGATGCACACATAAATACATATACACAATGCTAATGCACTTCCTCTTCTTAGAACTCAATTTTATATGTAACTCCTTGGTTCTTGTGTACACTCTTACACTTGGCAGACACTTCTTTTCCCCTTCATAACTTGTACTGCATGTACCAGATATCCCCTTCACAATGCTCTGATCACCCCATTAAGTGATGCACTAGGAATACTAGTCTCTAAATGGTCTCATGGCCATGCTAGATCATCATCAACACTTAAAGAAAAGTGAGTCATGAATTTATTAAATAGAGAACGCGTAGTAAGCAATCAATTGAGTGAGAGTTTCCCTCTTTATGTGTATATTCCCTCCCTCTCTACATTCTCTGTCTCTTGTGATGTGTAAATAACACATACTCTCTCTCTCTCTCTCTCTCTCTCTCTCTCTCTCTCTCTCTCTCTCTCTCTCTCTCATTACAGAACCACATGAACTGGCACTATATTCCATGTTGATTGCTAGCTTCTCCTCTTAAGTTAGACCACTTGATGATACCCTAAGATGAAGGTGTAAGCACCCCATGCATTGTATTTTTTATCTTTTTTTGCATTTTCCTTGTCTAGCTCTCAACTAACCTTGACATTGCACATGATTGCGAGCTAGAATCCTGCTTATAGTCCAAACAGTGTCATGAAGGACTGTCTCCGCCATCATTTCCTCTGAAGGATTTGGAAATAGTGCCCTTGATTGGTTGGAAGGCAAAGGGTCCTCAAAGTTTAGTTTTCTTGTGCCCTTTCTACTAGGTATGTTTTCTATCATATACTCAAGCATGTGAGAGGCTTTTGCTTTCTCATACCCCACTTTTCCATGAACCTTTCGTTACCTCACTACAATCACATTGTCCCCTCTAAAATCAAGTTGTTGATGTAGTTCAATTCCAATTGCTACCTCCTCAACCATCCTTACTGCTACTCGAGCTGTGGGGCTAATTCCTTTTTTTAGTCGACTCAAAATCTTCTATGCATTGGATCCTACGCCATGGAACTTTCCACCAATGAATGCATGTCATTTCATGCTCTATAATAAAGCATTGGTCAAATTACTTACACATGCATCATACAAGCTGATAGATCCTTTGAATCCCTCCATGGCCAACCACTTTCATGCATTAGCTCTATTAGGTTCATGGTTGGTATATGAGCAATGTCCTCTACCACATGGACAGATACCAACATGAAAGTGTATGGAGCATGAGAAAACAAGTGCACCACACATCACATCTTACTTGTACGGATTACCAACAAAGTTTTACCTCCAACATGGATATCTAATGTGCCACCAACTAAGCCAATGATTGATTGCTAGAGTATTGCAATCTACAACTTTCCTTGAGGCTCACCAAGCCTAAATGGATTGGTATTGCATTGTTGCATCATTTTCAGTGGTGGTTGCACACCTCCATATGAGGCACAAACACTTATACTCATCTTGGAATTTCTTGTGCATTTACTATGATGTGTGTATTTTGAGATGTTGTTCCCAATTAAATAAGCAAAATCTCTTCCTTCCTTGCATTATCTTGTCTGGACCACCATTGAACGCTATGTGGGTGGCCCTCCAGTTGTTGGTGGCTACCTCATTTGCCATGATTTCTCAAAGACCAGTGCTTGGGTGGTCACACTTCTCCATCACTTCATTCAACATTGCCAGAATAAGACTTGTGCATTTGTATCCTCTTTCTTCATCTCGTATAATGCTAGAGTCATCAACTCTTGTATGCTATAGAAACATAAGATAGAATTTGAAGTTTAAGAAGAACTATGTTCGTTACATTTGTGTTATGATGGTAAAACTCTGTAAGAGAAACTACCTTGGGTCATACATAGGTGCTACCATGGTAGTCCAATCATTAATACAATGCACATGGTCGAAGCATATTCAACTATTGTATAGGTCCCTGGTGCCATTCCTTTGCATATAATTCACTAAATCAACCCCTAAGGCTAGCCCAATCATTGACATTTTGAATATAAAGCACCTATTATCATGGTCAATGGCTTGCTCAGGAAATAGGCTACCATGGAAAAATATGTATGCACAGTGTTGCTTTAACTTTAGAAGACGAGATTCCATCCCTTAATCACTCTCAATGTGTGTTGCATGGACTATGTGTTTGAACCTACATGCACAGAATACTGAATGAACATCATATGCATGGCTTGTTTGTGATATTTACGGTGTGACTAGTATCCCTGAATGGAATAATATGTTACTTGTTTCTTTGAATGAGTGGTTGGTGTTTCTTAAGCATTGTTGAGAGTTCAATGTCAGACATGCAAACACCTTGCTTGTGAACCAAGGCACTTGTCACTAGTCTTCTAGCCACAATCATTTGCAAGTGTCAAGGTCCAAGTGCACTAAAGTCTCTCACCATTTCCTCTACAATCTTTTGCACCTCTTTGACATTAGCTTTGCACATGTCTCTTTACATCTCATGGTTATATGTGCCCTGATGAATGAACAGTCTTGACATTGTGCTTACTAACATAACATAATACAGTATACATTCGCACTTGGAGAGCAGGATGGGGGGATACTTACAATAGAAGTATCCAAGGCTTCTGAGACCATCAAAACTAACATTCTGGCAATTGGTATGTTGGTATTAAGTTTTCTTGCATGGTATGTTATGGGACTTAATTAGTATAATTTATTTGTAATAAGGTATAAAAACTAGGTCATGCTATCCCACGATCCTTTTAATGACTCTACAAATGAAGAATCCTATGCTTGTCCATGCTACCTAGTTTGGTGATCCAAAAATTAAGCGGCTAACATAATTTCGATTTGGACACTCTAGTTTTATGGCATATTTACTTTGGTGAATGGTACTAAGAAATGCCATTGATGTTGACGTGGGCTTCATCCAACAATGGACATCGTAATTTTGCTCCATACCCTCCATAAGATGCATATTGTCTACTACCGGTTCATATGCCACATTGCCATCATACTAAATTGGGATCTCCTCCACTCTCTCCATAAGATGCATATTGTCTTCTACCGGTGGAAGCTCATATGCCACATTGCCATCATACAAAATTGGGATCTCCTCCGCTCTCTCTATAACACTTGTATTCTGAAGCAAACAACGTAACACTAGGTATCACCCTCCCAAAGATATTACGTACTCAACCACATACAGCATAGGAGGATGGCCCTATCCCCTCCTTTTCCACACCAAGCATAATTGGGATGGTCTTGTTTTCTACCATGTTCGAGGGGGGTTGGTGAGGTTTCCACAATAATTGTCATTTTCTCAAAGCTGCAAGGGCTCTAAGTGAGGTCTAGTGTGGGGGAAGGCTACAATGTAGGCTTATTTCCTTGTTCAACAAAATAGACTTGCAAGACCAAGGTATCTAGAATATATACTTGGCCAACCTCATGGTCATTGTTGCAATGGATCAATGTGCTTTGTATTTGGCCATTCACATGGGTGATAGTAAGAACACGGTAGCCATTTCCATTGCAAATGTCTTCCTCCTTCAACATCAATAACCGATTGCTTGTGTAGTGCATAATTGGTTTGGCAGAGAGGGAGGCCACATATATGCGTACCTTGGTATTTGGTGTAGCACTTTACGATGGATTTATTTCCCAAGCTATCTACACATGTATGGATATGCATGTTAGGTATGGGTGACAGTAAAAGACTTAGTGTGGGGGTGAGTGTTAGAGAGAGAGAGAGAGAGAGAGAGAGAGAGAGAGAGAGAGAGAGAGAGATGAGGATATATAAAGTGTGTGTGTGATAAAGAGAGAGAGAGGCAAATAGAGAGTATATGTGTGTTGTGTGTGTGTGGATGCAGGTACCAGATATGAGAGAGAGGGGGGGATGAGATGGATAGAGAGAGAGAGAGAGAGAGAGGGCTAGGGCAAGGAAGAGCAGTGTATGTATGTGTGGAATTAAGTAAATATTCCATAACTTGGGGGTGTCATAGGGGGTGTGTGGCCTTATATAACCACTTTGAGATAATAGAGCATTAAATACTTGTCAGAGATAAAGAAAGAGACTGAGAGACATGTAAGGTATGAAGAGAGAGCCACGAGAGGGAGGGTGTTTGACATATTTTTCTTTACCAAATATGGGGGCATCAATGACCCTTTCTTTGGCGATAAAATGATCCTTGTCCATGTGCACTCTCTTTCCCATTCCCTTTATACAAAACCCAAATAACTCTACATCACATTCTCTTTATATCCCTCCTCTCTCTTGCCTACCGCCTCAATCCCCAACATTCCATAAATCTATTTGATTGTCGACTAACCCCTTTTGTAAGATATGAAGAGAGAGCCAAGGGGCAGGAGGGGTGTTCAACATATATTTTTTCACAAAAAATGCAAGTGCCGACGACCCCTTCTTTGACAACAAAATGATCCTAGCCCACACACTCTCTCTTACATCCCCTCTATAAAAAACCTATTTAACTAACATATTAATATACTAATATATTAATTAACATACTAATTAATTAATATTAATATACTAACATATTAATTTATACTAATTAGTATATCATTAATCATTCAATATTTAGTACTATCAATATTAATTAGTATATTTAACAATCATAATAATTCACTAATAGATATGTTAATTAATTAACTAGCTAATTTATTAACATACTAATATATTAATTATTAAAGTTATTAAGTATTTAATATATTAATCTATTCATATTAATTACTAGCTAGCGTGCTTCAATGGTTTAGTCTTAGACTTTGTTAAGGATTATCCATTTCACCCTCTAGTGGAACTTGATTGATATTTGATGTGCACAATGAATATGTGCTTTCATAATTATTTGATTGTATTAGTTTTCAAGCATGATGAAACGAGAATGAGAGAGAATAGGAGAAAGAGAGAGGAATGTGTAAGTGAAGCAAATTGAGTATGTGGTTTCACTCAATTGTAGTATTATATGATGTGTAAATAAAGCACATGCAAAGAATCGAGGGAGGGGTGGAATGTAGATGTATGCATGCATGTGAATGTATATGTGCACAATTGTGTTGGGGTAAAAGGCCCTTGGGCTTGCTCGTGTATAGTGACTGCCCATATTCTTTATTCATATATATATGAAAGTGCAATAAGGCTATCATAACATTGTTGGCAACACCTACATTGTGTGTGCTCCTCTCCCACATCTCCTACATCCCTTTCAACTGGTATCAGAGCAGGTCCTTCGCGAGCGCTGCCTGGCCTTCCCCAGCATCTACACGAGGTATGAGAGCTTGCTTCTCACTCAGTTCTTAGCCATTCTTTGACATGAACAACAGGGTTTCATGAAGAGGCAGCCATAGCTTCCATCATTGAAGCTTGTTCTCTTCACCTCTTGCTTGGACTTGTCCTAGGCTTGTGTAGGCCTATTGTAGGCCTTCATTGGGCTCTTGCTTATCCCCTACCCACCCTGATTTGGCCCCTTAAGTACAGTAGCATGCTCACGTTTTATTTGTGCATGTTTACAAAAATGGCTCAAAAATCACTATTTTTGTTATATCTCGGGCATTTAGAACCCGATTCAGGTAAGATAAGAGTCTAAGTTAGGGTTTTGGCACGCTCCGGATGTGTGGTGATATTGGATTTGCTAAACTTTGATGATAGAATATTATGCAACAGATTTCAGGTCTGAGACAGCATGTATTTGTATGCCTATGGCTTATGTGATGCTTCTACTAATGTCTATTGATATCGGATCACTTGTGGATATTATGCCTCTTATGTGAGACGCATTTGGAGCTGATTTAGCTTAGCCATTAACTATTTTGAATAGTCCCAAATCTGTCCAAAACAAGGCAGCCACTTGTTACTTCAATTTTATGCTTACATGTCTTGGCATTTGATACTCGATTATGCCCGGTTGGTGCCTATACATACGGGAATGTATGCCTATGGATTTGAGCTTGGATTGAGCATTGATTTACTCAGTTTACAAAGGTTATATGCTGTTGAAAACTTCAGGACTGAAGCTATTTAATGATTTGCTAGGTTATGCCTATTGGTCACGGGATGCTCTCGGCTACTTGGTATGATGTCATGATGTATTTGGACTATGCCACATGCCTTGTTTATGCTCCGGAATGCTTTTGAGCTGAGATTAGATCTCGATTTGGGTTTGACTATCACTTCTTTGCAGCTGGCTTTTCATCTATGACATGGTTTATGCCTAGGCTACCCAGTACGGGTTATGATGTCTTGGTGAATGCTTTATGCTTTGGCTGTGGATGGCAGTTGTTTGAGCTCATCTCAACATTCATTTGAGTATTCCCTTGAGCGGTTGGACATTGACTTGGCTTTTTCTGTTATGACCTTGGATGCTATATGGGATTTGATACTCTGATTATGGATCTTGGCTATTACTTGGATGCACTTACATGTATTGAGCAATGAATTGCTCCCTTGTTTTAGCAGTTGCATATTAAGCTGTGATTGCTTGTTTGCATTTGATATGTGAGATACTTACTGATCAATGGACTTTGATAGTGCTTGGGATTTATAGTTATGGCCGTCCTGCTTCTCTGTTGTATGGTATCTATGCTATTTGGGCTACTATTGCCCGTGTATGTCAGGGAGCAGTTGATCTTTTTGGCCACCCGTGTATGCGCGTACAAAACCTGTGGGATTGCAAGTTGCAACCTTTAAAAATCTCCAAATTGAAAAAGACATAATAAAACTTTATATATTAATGTTTTTAGTTTTAAGTGCTATGGAAAATTGTTTAGTGAAAGTGATCATCACTATGGGCACAGGGCAGGCCCAAAAACACAGAGAATAGCACAATATCGAAATCGGTGTTGGTTTTTCGCGTGTCGCAAAATTCTCTGAGAACCCGCACAGAATAAAACTTGTGTCTGCACAGGCATCGATCTTTCTGTCGCCATGACCGATAAGTTGGCCCCTACGAAACGCCACAAATTCACCCACGATGGTAGGGTGGCCTTTCTGGTCCACGTGTTTTCTGCTTGAATTGTGTGATTGGTTGATTGATTGATTTTGAGAGAGAGAGAGAGAGAGAGAGAGAGAGAGAGAGAGAGAGATGGTTTGCCTGGGCAGGTAAAACAGTATTTGAATGGGATCAAACATTGGAGGAAGTGAACATGTATATCCAACTGCCTAAGGGTGTGCCCACGAAGCTGTTCTACTGCACGATCAAGACCAAGCATCTGGAAGTAGGAATCAAAGGGAGTCCTCCTTACCTTAACGTATGTGGTGTTCTTGCTCTGTGTTCCTAACACGCTTAAGTGGCATTGTTTGCACAGAAATCAGACAAAAAAGAGCTTTTATTTCTGTTGTGTTTATATTCATGTGCTATCTTTGAGATGCAGAAGTTAATGATCAAAGTTGTTCAGACGTAACTTTTTTAGCTTGCAATGACAGCATGATTTGGCTGGCCCTGTGAAGCTGGATAGTTCATTTTGGACTCTGGGTAAGTTCTTGTGCAGTGTTTGCAAATTGTAATAGTCGCCATTCTTGTTCATTGCATCCTTACACTCATTATTTACAGTATAATTTGACATATTTGTAGGTCCAGAATACTTGAGAAAAGCTTGTGCAAAAGAGTTTTGTGTCTAAGTTCTGATTGTACTCGTGTACAGAAGACGAGACAATGCATATCACATTACAAAAGCGGGAAAAAGGGGAACCTTGGCCTTCAGCTATATTGGGGCAAGGTGAACTAGATCCTTTTTTAGCTGATCAAGAGCAACGGCGCCTAATGCTTCAACGATTTCAGGAAGAGGTAATTGCTTGTCTATCATATTTGGTGTAGTAATAATGCCAGTTTTACATCTCTTTTTCGCTAAATATCTATGTGTGCATGCATTTTTGTGTGTGTGCATGGGTGTGCATTCCTATGCCTTTGATCAGTCACATACTAACCTTCTTGGAAGCATCACCAAGGCATGCAGAAGGTTCTTTGAGAGACAGAGGCAGGGAAGGACGACTCAGGATCACCATGAAGATAGAAAGATATGGCCATTGAAGCTATTGGTTGTGTGATACCTTTCGCATGCCTGAGGAGAATTTGTTCAGGTGAATCATCTGGGCAGTTGCTGGAGTCATAAGGAGTTATCAGGCAGTCCACAGGTTGCATATGCTCTTCCAGAGATGAAGAGGTTAACAGGGCAGGGATGCCGAGTGTATATTATCTGCATGTCCGAGGCCATCTCTGGCTGAGGAAGGCTGCCTGCACATGAATATGTGGAAGATTAATGGCAGTTGGTGGCAAGGTTGTGGATGATTGTTATGGCTTGCCTACAGCTTGTAGGGCAGGTTCTGGCTAATGATTCCTTTTTGTTCTTAGTTTTCAGAAGGATAGTATGGACAGAGCAATGGCTGCTTGGTTGTTTTCTCGTCTGGCTTCTCTTTTTGCATTGCATGAGCTGCATAAAGGAATGCTCAGAAAACCTAGTTTGGAAAGGGACAATCTTTCAGCAAGGAACTTTTACCAGATGCATGGGCTATCCAATCGGGGTGATACGGCTGAATTGGATTTTGGAAGGATCAAAGATGAATAGCCAATTTGACCAAACTTAAGGTGAGGCTGCTTGATTGGATGCCTTATTGATATGATGGAGTAGAAAGGGCTTCCACTATCCTTTGGGCCGAGGGGGTTATCACTGTTGTGCACATCCACAACAGGTCCCCTATTGTTGCGTACTTTGAATTTTTCAAGCAGATGCACAAATCTTTTGTGCCCTTAAGATAACTCATGATACCTTTCACTACTTTCCGACACCTTCTACTAGGATGTGCCATGTACTTGCTGACCACTCCCACCGCAAATACTATGTCAGGATGTGTAGCAACCATAGCATACATCAAGCTACCCATAGTCGAAGCATGCGGAATCTTGGCCATTTCAGCCTTTTCATTATCAGATGTAGGGCTGTCTTCTATATTGAGCTTTACATATGGAGGCAATGGTACACCAATTGCTTTTCCCCCTTCCATATTGAAACATTGCAAAATCTTGGATACATATTTTTGCTATGACAAGTAAAGAAGACCTTGAGATCTGTCCTTGAGTATACACATGCCAAGAATGTGATTTGCCTCACCAAGATCCTTCATGTCAAAACTACTATGTAGGTTTTGCTTCAATGTGTCTAAAGCATAAACATCCCTACCACCAATCAACATGTCATCTACATATAAAACTAGCATAATAAGGCTACAATTTTTCGCTTTCTTAGAATATAAGGAGTGATCCACTTGACTTTCTTTAAATCCTTCAAATTGCATGAATGTATCAAACTTATGATACCATTCACGCGGTGCCTATTTCAGCTTATACAAGCTTTTGTTGAGTTTACATACTATCTTTTCTTGCCCCTTGGCTACAAAACCTTTTGGTTGTTGCATATATATGTCCTCATGTAGATCGCCATTTTAGAAAGTAGTCTTGATATCCAACTGTATGAGATCCATATCCTTACATGCAATCGAGCCTAATATGGTTCGCAAAGTAGTCATCTTGACTATAGGAGAAAGGATCTCATCAAAGTCAATTCTATGTTCTTGCTTATATCCTTTTGCAACAAGTTGTGCTTTGTACTTTTGCGAAGAACCAGAAGTGACCTTCATCTTGTAAACCCATTTGCATGGTAGGACTTTCTGTCCCTTGGGCAAATGCACCAAATTCCAAGTAACATTCTTCTTTAGAGATTCCATCTCTGACAGCATAACTTTATGCCATTTCTTGCTGTCCTTTTTATCCATTACTTCTTTGAAGCATGACTGTTCACCACAATCTATCAATATGACATAATCAACAATATAATTTGCACTAGAAACAAACTTATCTGGCTGTTGGTATTTTTGGTCAATGTACAGACCCAATGATTAGTGTTTGTTGGCCGTTTAGCGTGCAAATCTACATTAACAACTCGTTGTTTAAATGGTTTAGCATGTTGTCCTACCTATTCCGACTGTTCTAATGGCACATTTTCTTATTGAAACTGTGGTATATCATTGTCAACTACTTGTTGATCAATATCAACATCATTTTGTGCATTTATAGGGTCATTTACAGTAGGTATTTGTTGTTGTACAACGGACACTCTTTGTTGTTCTATAGGTATTTCTTCTTGGAACACAACCCTTTTGACTTCCTCAGTCTTTTCGGGTTGTTTATGCATGCGATCTTCTCGGAAGATATCATCATTACTCTGTACAATTTTTTTTTTCTGGAGATTCCATAATTCATATCCCATTGCACCCTTGTCACTATATCCTAGGAAAATGCATTTACAGGACTTTGACTCCAATTTGCTACGTTGCTCCTTGCGTATGTGCATAAATGCCTTGTAACCAAACACTCTCAAGTGTGCATACAAAGGTGGCTTGCCCGATCACACTTCTTGAGGGATTCTTTCCCACAAAGATGTGTTTAGTGACCAAAATCCATGAGGTAATGCAACATGAGATAGCATGGTATGGGCCTTCTCCTTAATAGTCCTATTCATATGCTTTGTAATACCGTTTTGGGGTGGATTATAAGGGGCAATGAGCTCCCTCTTTATCCATTTGCTGTCACAAAAGGCCTGAAAGGCTTTGGACACATATTCCCCACCATTGTCAGAGTGAAGACACTTATAATATCTTGTGCTAGTTATATTTTCAGAAAGTGCTAGGAATTTTTTAAACTTATCTAATTCCTTGTCTTTATGATGGATCGGATAAACCCATACCTTGTATGTGGCATCATCAACGAATGTGATAAAATATTTCTTTTTCCCTAAAGACAACCGGGACATCTCACATACATTTGAATGTGCTAACTCTAAGGTGAAAATTTGAATGAAAGACTTTTTATCTGATGTTTGAGCGTGCTTACCAAATATACAATGATCACAATGGTCAAAATTAGCATATCTCAACATGGCAAATAATCCAAACGAGAAACCACTTTCATTCCAGTTTGACTCATGTGTTTCAATTGGCTATGCCACAAAGACACACCTGGCTGCTCGGTTATGGCGACAACATGATCATGCACACTAGATACATGTTATGGATATAGAGTGTTACTCTAGAGCCTTTAGCAACAATCCTAGATCCCTTACATATCTTCCATTTGCTATCCCCAAAAGTGGTGTGATAGCCTTCATCATCTAGTTGCCTTGTGTTTATCAAGCTCTTCTTGAGCTGAGGTACATGTCTCACATCATGCAAAGTGAGCATTGAACCATGTTGAAATGCCAACTGCACACTGCCAATCCTTGGAATGTCACATGCATAGTTGTCCCCTAAGTGGACAACACCATGTCTTATTACCACTATAGTCAGAACGCCTCTCAAGGTTGTTGAGCTGAAAATGCATTACCTTCACTTAAACAGCCCCAAAACATGATTAATTAAGGAAGAAACCTTGTTTATTTAAAAAGAAATACGTTCCTAGAGAGTGTCTGTATCCCATAAGCACAAATCCACTGGGGAGGGTCCAAGCTTTCTTTAAATAGATATGCTGCCGTCCATTTAGTCTCAATCTCATTTTTGTAGATTTTAGATATTTCAGCTTGTTGCCCACACCCCGGACATGGAGGACATCGCGGTCCAAGTTGGCCATTGTTGTCTACAACAGTCCGGTGCCAACCTACCACACATTGTTCGGAGTTGATTTCAGCATGCTAATTGTAGCTGTTGGTTTTTCCTACGTTTTTAGTCTCTCTCTCTTCTATAGCCTGCATTTGCTGTTTTTTTTGTCTTGCAACTAGCGTTTTGTCTTTCTCTCTTCTGCAGCCTACATTTGTTGTCTTCTCTCTCTTGTAGATAGTGTTTTTAGTCTCTCTCTCTCCTCACTTGCATTGTCTTTCTCTCTCATGCATTGTTGTCTGCATCAGATCCACCCTTCCTTGACTGCGTTTGTTGGTGTTTGACATCCAAAGGTTGCCTTGCTGTGATTTAGGATCCGTTCAGAGTACGACTCTCTAGCTCATTACCCCTACCCTGATCCTTGAGATAGAGGAGTTCGAGGTACAATATTCATTCACTACATAGTGTGTTTGCTGCATGAGCATTGTATATCCAATAGTCATATCACTTCATTCATTCTCTATATTCATTGTCTCTAGTTATCCTAACCCTAACTGTGTTCTTCTATCAGTCTGTGCTTTGTCGTACGGTGTTATTTGTGTTTCTGTGTCAGAGTATTTCTTCACAAAGGTATGGTGCTACATGGAATTAAGCACGTGAATCAAGAATCCAAGTGTACATGTCATCATCAGAATCTGCAATCAATGACTGTGTACTAAAACAAGAAGCAAAGAGTACATCACTGACACTATCACTCTTATGATTGACTACATTGACTTCCTCTATGTTTGCACTACTCTTCTTTGCATGTTGGTTGTTCTTTTTCTCATCTTTGCTATCAACAGTGCTTTTGCCCTTGCCGTTCTCTCTCTTCCACTTAAAGCAATCCCGCTTGAGATGTATTTTCTTGCCACAATGATGGCACTTTACATTTTTTTCCACGAGACTTGTTGCCTGGTTTGTTTTCGGAATTACCCTTCTATTGGGATTTGCCTCTAGTGTGTAGTGCATTGGAAGACTTGTTTGTTGAAATATTTTTGTCTATTTAGCTCTTTCATGAGGGAAGAGCTTTCCACATTTGAATATAACAGCATGGCATTGGAGTTACTCATTGCTGTTCTAAAAGTGTTCTAACTTTTAGGCAAAGTGTATAGCAAAAATGTTGCCTTGAACTCCTTATCAATGTGGAACTCCAAAGCAATCAGTTGGTTGAAAATAGAGTTAAATTCATTCAAATATACAGACATGGCTATACCTTTTTTCATACGAAGGTCCATAAAAAATTTTAACCGATAAACCTTGCTTGCTCAACTTTTCTGACCATATAATTTCTCAAGTCTTTGCTACATATCATAAGTTGATTTCAATTTCTCTATGTTGAAGAGCAAAGTGTTTGACATTGAAAGCTCTATGGTAGAGCGTGCAAGCTTATCTAACTCATCCCACTCATCTGGATCCATGATTGTTGGTTTTATCTCATTTTTCTTTATGGGCTTGACTTGTTTCTTTTGCACCAAGACATTAGAGCATTGCTTCTGCCATATAGCAAAGTTGTGTGTACCCTCAAGCTTCTTAATGTGCAAAAGATTGTTGCTATCATTGCTGCTAGCCATGATTTACAGCTCAAAAGTGACTCAAAAGTCAATAAATGCGAGCCCAATTGTTACACAAATGACCAAGGTACAAAGCAACTACCAATTAGCAATGGAAAAACCAGTAATTGCACAAATTTCAGGTCTGCAAATCAATTTCCAAAGTCATAAAATGTGTGTTACAGCACACCACAAGTAATTGGAGCTGTGCCACGGGCTAATACATCAATTTCATGAGCAAGGCCCAAATTTTAGCTGCAAATTTTGCTTCAAATGCATCCATGGACACAAATTTGACTCATACGATCAAAAGCCCCAAAATTGTGTGGGGTCCAATGTGTCACAATTTCAGGAAATTGTACCCACCCCATTGCAATTTCCATAATTCAATGAAAAGCCCCAATTTTTGAGACCCAAGAGTGTGCAAATTCCACAAATTTTACTCAGCCAAGTAAAATTTTCAAGCATATTGAAAAGCCCCAATTTCCAAGAGTAAATGCATGCCCAATCTTTTAGATTTGTCAAACTGTGCTTGTACATGCGTGAGAGCCTGTAGAACTTTAACCAAGGATAAACCCTTAAAAAAAAAATATGCGATTTCTTTTTTAAAAAAAAAGTTGACTGTTGACGGGTCAATGGCTGTACACGACCTGTGTCGACATGGCCTGACTACCCCGTAACTTGCGTTGAACTACCTTGTGACATGTGTCAAACTATTGAGACCTGTTGTCTGATTGCCAAGACATGTTGCCTGATTGCCTTATAGCTTGCACAAAGACTTTTGCTGGTTGCGATTGACTGGAAGGAATGTTGCCTGTTTGTCGAAGCTCCTCGTGACTTGTGACCTGCGCCCGTCTCAAACTGACTACTTGCTTATGGCATAGCTTGGACTAGTTTCAAGAAGCATGGCTGGGATAACTATACTAGCTTGTAGTGATGGGTGCGTAGTGGAGATGTGATGTTTAGCAATGGCAATGGTGAACAGAGAGAGAGAGAGAGAGAGAGAGAGAGAGAGAGAGAGAGAGAGAGAGAGAGAGAAAGAGTGAGCATCAGTAGAGAGTGAGAGAGAGAGAAGCACAATGTGTGGGTACAATGAGTTGTATCTCTTTTAGGTTTTTGTGATAGTTAATGTAAAGTACAAGTGCTAAGGGCATGTTCGCACTTGAGCACATATAAAAGGCAGGGTGGCCCTTTATTCCAAACACTTGAGTAGTTATTGACCCTTTAGACTGACATTAATTAATTAATTAAATGCCTAGTCTCTAATGTCACCATTGACATTAGTGGCCAATAAATTGGTCTAGGCCCAAATCTAACACGGAGTACCACCTAGTACTTGTTAGGCATAACTTATTACAACTTTTGCCCTTGATGCCACTGCATTCTCAGGGTCCTTGGCTTGTTATTATGAAATAACTACCATGTGCATAACATGTGCTAAACAACCTTGCGCATAGTTTTTTCATACTGCAATCATACGTCATACGCAGACGAGTATGAAAGTATGATTGGAGTATGATTCAGACCTTGGGGCTGAATCATACATTGCCCTAATTTTAATTAAAAAGAAAAACTGAAATGTATCTAGATCTAGTATTTTATACTAAATTGAGTAAAGAAGCTAAGAAGCTGAATGAAAACTAGAATCCTATAACTCACAAGCTTCTGCTACAACAGACTCTTCCAATACTTGGCACATAGCTGAGGAAGACGAGGCAGAACAAGAAGAAAGAGACACTGTTTCTGATGCAACAGAAGTCTCGGATGAGGATACAATCATGTCATATAATTTTCATCCAGTAAATGCTCACAAGTCTTATTTCCCAGGAGATAGGAAACAAAAATTCATGGCTTCAGCTTTTAGTTCCTTCCCCAAAGACTTAAAAGGAAAACAAAAGAAGTATGATTCCTCTGAATCATCAGATACTTCAGATACTGACACATCCTCTTCCAAAACCAAAAAGACTAAGGATAAAATAAGAAAAGAATTTTTCTCTAACCCTTATGATTTGCCTAAACCAGGTACTTTGGCCCCAGAAACGAAGAATCAGGCAAACATGTTCATACCACATAAACTAGAAAGTCTACATCAATCAAGAACTACATCCCAGTTGTTACAATCCTTGACACCAACAACCATTGCTACTTGGCATATAGGAGAAGAAATGCTAAATGCATTTTCTCAAATGCAACATGAAGTCAAGTCATTATACAAGGTTTACTGAAGAATTCTTTCTAATCAGAAAGACCTAGCAGAAGGAACAACTGGCATCTTAAAGGAATTACAAGAATTACCTTCTACTTCTCAAGGAAGCCCTACTCCTACATCTCCAGTGAACCAGATCAGATTACATAAGGCACGCACATTCAAGGTCAATGCCCTAGATACTGGTGGACCCATTTCTATGATATGTGTTCAACTCAAGAACATGCCACAATTCTCTTTGAATATTGATGCTTTACTTGACACAGGATCTAGTCTTACCATTGCTCTTTTTGGGCTCTTCCCCAAAAAATGTATAAAGGTTACCACACCTATTATAGTAGAGCTCTCCAATAATAAGAAGATTACACTTATCCATGTTACACAGGCATATCTTCACTTTGATAAAATCAAAGTGCCCATTGAAATTCAGCTCATGAGGCAAATGAGGTATGATCTTATGATTGGCACGGATATCCTACAGCATCTTGTTCCATACACCTTCTGTTAGTGCTACTTCCGCTGTGTACTCTGGTGAGTTGGTATCAGAGCCGAGTTTCATTCCTTTACTTGAGTGAAGTGAGGTAGTAAGTGACATTACGAGGCATAGCTCATTATGAGGCATTGAGGCTTTGTGTTGCCGTGTTGCTGTTTCAAGCACTTCCGTCCTCCTACGTCGAGTAAACCCTTTTCAATGGCTTCCAAGCAAGTTGGGAATGCGTTTTCTTCTGCCTTCAAGCATCTCTCAGAGCGGTACAAGTCGCTTGGTAACTCTACCATCATTGTTGATGAAGCTCAACCAAGTTCAAAGTGGATCCTGCCAGAGATTGGTGCATCTCAAATCTATGGAGAAAATGGAATCTTCAAGTTTAAGGCATCTACCATGTTTATAGAAGACCAAGGTATTTTAACTGTTGGGGACTCTCTTTCAGAAGATCAGCATGTTAATTTGTTATCTTTAGTTTATTCCAAAATCCAAAAACAACAAAATAAAAAAGAATACCCTTACCTACATCTAGGCTATATTGCTATAGGTATTATTCCTTTGTTTCGCAAAGGATTAAATGCATCCTATATGGCAGCAGTCTTAGATACTCGCCACTTAGAATTACAAGATATAATAGTAGGAGCTGCAGTTTCACCTCTGTCAAATGGCCCAATATTTTTTGAGCTCAGACCTAATTATGTTATAGCAGTTGATGATCCTCACCTCTTAGAACTTCTTATGTTACATATTAGAACCTTAGGATTGCAAATGAAAGCATCCTCTGCACATCTAGCCATCTAGTACAGAATGGTACTTCGTTGTATGTCTCTAGCTATACCAAGGGTAATTGAAGGGGTTAATTCTTCAACAGATAAAGGACAGACCATCATTATGAAATCTGATGAAGTCACCCAAAGGTTCTTGCCTGACTGTGTCAACTGGTCAGAAATAGAACTACCTACAGAATGGCATCTTGATATTAGTTCTATTAGGAAAAAGGAATTACTTCCTCCAAAGATCATTAAAGTTCAGAATATAAAAGGAAAAACATTATTACTCCCACAAAAACAGTTGCTGCCAAATCCTTCAGAACATTCAAAGGCCGTTGTACAACCACAACTGAAGGTTTCTCCCTCACAAAGAACAAACCTTCTCAAGTTCCATAGACAGCCTTGCTCTCATGATCAGGTGATACATGGAGTTTGTTAGCATTGCAAAAAGCTTATTGAAAAAGCTTTTTCCTTTGTTCTCAATGTCATCCAGACCTTTGAATATGGAGAAAATAATTATAAAGCTGCCCCTTATCTACGTCCTCAAAATGGTCACTCTTGGACACCAAAACTACAGACAGCCAATTGGACACATTTGGCTCTTTCAGGACTCATAAAAAAGATGGATTTTCTTCAGTAGATTGCAGACCAATTACGTGTCTTATGCTAACAGACACAGAAAAACACTATTGTAAAGCAAGCTACTAATGTTTCTTCGGCAATAGTAGTACATACATCAAGTATGGCAACAGACTGGTCTACCTTTTCTAACACGAGGCTCCATAAAGGATGGACATCACACTTTTCCTCACCACCAACTGGTGCATTGAATATGTGAGAGTGCGCTGCGGAAGAGGGAATACGAACACGGAGGGAGAGAGAGAGAGAAAGCAGAAAATAAGGAAGAGAAATCTGCACTGACTGAAATGAATGCTGAATAAACCGGAATGGACTGATCAGTCCCTGCACGCAGCCCACAGCGTCAGTGAGGGCACCAGATCAGGCTGATGATGATGGCAGCACCACCACGGGGGAGAAGGAGTGTCGGAATCTGCAAGAAGACAAGCGCAAACCCTAAAAATGCCCTAAAATGGGCGCCCCACAACAGTGACCAAAAAGTGGCCGGGCAGCCAGTGGCTGCCCACTAAAAGAGGCCAAAAAGAAATACACATCCTAAGATAGCCAGTCAAGAGTGACTAGCCTCCCCCATCATAACACATGACAGACATGTCAGAGCTCCTAATGTCCTCGTCTGACTCAGACTGAGGCTCACAGGCAGGAGATGACAAGGCATGACAAACATGACTGCTAACACCCCCTCTCAGATCCTGGATGTGGCTGAAGGCCGAAGAGGAAATAGATCCTGGGGTGGCAAGAGGAATGCCAATGTCGATGAAGTCCGTCGATGTAGACTGCCGCTGAAGGAGCTCCTCACGATCCTGGGAATCCCCCTCTAAAACAGTAGGGGCCAGGGAATCCACAGCCGCATCACCGAGATTGTCCCCCTCGGAAAGGGATGGGGGGTACGAGGGAACCACCGGAGGAGAAGGTGGGGGATGGGAAGGAACCTGTGGAATAGAAGGTGCACAAGCAGGAACGGGTGTAGCAATAGACTGCCTCGGAGGACCCTGCAGCAAAGAAGGGGAATGGAGCATGTAAAGCCCGCTCTCCTGCCAACCTATAGATAAGACAGCTCCTGTAAGAGAATCCTCAATAACAACGGCATGCTCAGTGAAGATCACTCGTGTGCCAAGCCTCGTAAGGCCATAAACTGAGAGGAGGGAAAGGCCCAAATCCGGAACATGTAGGGCCTGTGAAAAGGAGCGCGAAGGTCGGTGAGTAAACAAAGGCAATGTGCCAACACCACTAATAGGCACCAATAAAATGTCACCAACAGTGACTGAACCCTCTGATGGACGGAGATCCTGTAACAAATCACCTCGGGGAGTCATATGACTCGAAGCACCACTGTCCACTAACCAAGGCTGCGCAGAAGACACTGCAGCCACGGAAGAAGGATCCTCCTCCAAAGCATGGATATGAAGGAACACTGACTCATGGGTAACAGTTGGTGTAGAGGTAGAAGAAGGCTCCGATGTAGATCCACCCTTCGCTCCCGGACGAAGGTGAGGGTACTTCTTCCAGCATTTCTCCTCGGGATGTGTCCCTTTCCCACAGTGTGGGCACTTCAGGCTCTCTGAATCTGAGTCAGAGCCTGAAGAATTGTCCTTCTTCTTAGCCTTTGACTTCTGCTTCTTCTTCTGTCCTCTCGAACCTGCAACAAAGGCTCTAGTGGAGTCGGATCCACTAGCACTGACCTCTCTGAGTCGCTCGTCATGCTCCAAGACAAGCGGGGATAGCTCCTCCCATAGAAGCTTCTCACGGGTCCTCGATGTAAGAAGGCTGGTGTAGAAGACATCAAAACGAGGCGATGGCAGCTGAGTCAAAAGAATCATAGCCATGTCTTCAGAAGATATCGTCCGACCAAGGGATGCAAGCTCATCCCTCATATCCTGTAATCTATTGATGTGGTCCTTCATGGAAGGACTATCATCAATAGCGAGCATCCGCAACTTCTTTTCAAGAGATATCCGGTGGGCAAACGTCTTCTGTTGATAGAGAGACGCGAGCTTTCTCCACACGTCTGCTGCAGTCTTCAACCTGTGAACATGAACAAGGATAGAATCCTGCAAACTCAGAAAGAGGAAAGATCTGGCTCTAGAATTAAGCTGATCCCATAAGGCTGCACGATCCATAGATGTCCCATCTGCGGGATCCACCTTAGGCCGGGGAATAGGAACATAAACAAGCTCCCAAAGATCGAAGGAGTCCAAGATACACTCCACCTTGCAGGACCATAGAGAAAAGTTGGAGCCATCCAACCGGTCCTCTTTGGGCAGCTGAGGAAGTACGGGTACTTGTACAGGGGGTACCAAAGGCTGCATCTTCGGCCCACTGGAAGGGGCTTGCCGAGATACATGAATAGAAGGGGGACGGGAAAGAGGAATAGACTCCGGACGACGGTCCTCGTGATAGAAATCACGCCTCCGTTCAGATGAGTGTCGAGACAAAAGCTCGTCATCTGAGTCATCAAAGCCCGTAAACTGATGAGAAGACATCTTCGATATCTGCAAACACCAAAACACAACAAGGGAAGGTTGCCGGTGCCGAAACACAAACACCAGAGGCTCCTGAGCTGGCCGCCTTGCACAGAACGCAAGGATGATGTCAAACGCAAATGCTAACGATGCAATCGCCACAGAAAAACAGCCTCCTGCCTCAAAACGCCAGTAAGGAAGATGTCGCCCAGCTGTTGGGGAGGCCGCCTGGCTGAAAACGCAAGCAGGAAGAGGTTGTTGATGACGTGGCAGCCACTGGAGAAGGCGCCAGCAGCAAACGCAAATTTTTTGGACCTCCTGGAAGGGCCGCCTTGGCTGTTGGGGATGACGCCAACAGCAAACGCAAAGATGTGACACCAAAACAGGCTGCCTTGATCAAGAAGATGGTGCAGAAGGTGACGCCTCAGCTGTTGGAGACGTCTTGACCAGCAAACGCAAAGTTGTGGGTGTTCTCCCGCGTAAATCTCAGCTCCGTGTACTCTCCTTCGGCTCTGATACCATGTGAGTGCGCACTGCGGAAGAGGGAATACGAACACGGAGGGAGAGAGAGAGAGAAAGCAGAAAATAAGGAAGATAAATCTGCACTGGCTGAAATGAATGCTGAATACACCGGAATGGACTGATCAGTCCCTGCACGCAGCCCATAGCGTCAGTGAGGGCACCAGATCAGGCTGATGATGATGGCAGCACCACCACGGGGGAGAAGGAGTGTCGGAATCTGCAAGAAGACAAGTGATAAAGTGGGGAGGGGGGCTGCCAATAAATAGGCAAAAGGGCAAACCCTAACCCTAACCCTAAAATGGGCGCAAACCCTAAAAATGTCCTAAAATGGGCGCCCCACAACAGTGACCAAAAAAGTGGCCGGGCAGCCAGTGGCTGCCCACTAAAAGAGGCCAAAAAGAAATACACATCCTAAGATAGCCAGTCAAGAGTGACTAGCCTCCCCCATCATAACACATGACAGACATGTCAGAGCTCCTAATGTCCTCGTCTGACTCAGACTGAGGCTCACAGGCAGGAGATGACAAGACATGACAAACATGACTGCTAACAGAATATGCATATCTCCAGCAAAGGCAAAGAAAAAGAGATTATACCCACAGGTGAAGGTACTTCTACTGCCACTGAAAGCCCTAAAACACCTATACTTGATGAAGATGATTTGCTATGCTATGAAAATCTACAAGAAACAGATTATCCTGAAGACATCTTGTAGCAAATCCAAGACATCTACTGTCAACCTATAGGTTCGTGGACTACAACAGAACCCCCACTGCTCCAGAAGACAATATAGCCAGGCTCTACAACATTAGAACTGTCACAATACTTGGAATTTATGTTCCGTGATTGGTCAGACTCTGACTATAAATTAGCTTTTGATGATATTGATCTTGATCAAGAAAAGATCAGAAGAGTAAGAGAAGAAAATCTAGTTCTTGAAAACATGCCCCTGTGCATCGACCCTGAGCAACAAGATGACGAAGATCTTACCAGAAATGTCCATAACAGACTTAACTCTAGATACATGGATGAGAGTATTCAACAGACTCTACCAGATCTACCCTCTGTAGAAACACCTGCATGGTATGCTCGGAATCAGGCTTATTTTGAAGAAAGAATAGCCTACACCCTCACATCTTCGGATGAAGATGGTGATAGTGTGATTGAGGAGGAATTCACACCCATTAATCCTCACAGGTCCAAATCCCCCACTAGCATTCTCCGAGCACAGATGAATGCACATCATTCTGTTATTCAAACTGCTTCATTGAATGCAACTACTTCTAAACCATCCATAACAATTTCTATAAGAAGATTGGCGTTCTAGAGAAAGTTGGTTCCTTTTCTATTTGGTCCATTGATAGAAAAACACTAGAAGAGATTAAACTACTCATCTACATGATGTATGCATATGCAGGACAAAAGATAGTTGATAAACCACAAACCGGCAGAATTGATATATTAAATGCTATCACACATGGATTTGTCGGTGGAATCAAGCATTGGTGGACATCTATACATCCCCAGGTAAAAGCCGCCATTGCACAAGACCGAGACCTGTACAGATATTTTTTGAATTACTACTAGGAGAACTAGTAGGCAATAAACTTGATGATGTTTTAGAAGCTCGTGAAGCATTTTTCAAGTCCAAGCTTTGTGACCCCCGCATGTATAAAGAATACTTGATCTATATGCGAGATCTTTTATATGAAGGCTTAGGAGCTCATGATAACACCATGAAGGAACACCTTGTTTGTTCTTTTCCAGAACCCATTCCATTTTACTGCAAACAGAAAATGAAGACAGAAAATAGAGATTTTACAGATAGTGTGGGACAGATTAGTCAGACCATAGAACAAACAGTCAAAGAAGTGTGTCACCACCAGAAGATGACTCAGCTAAACCAAAGGTTTTCCCAATCCATTTGCAAGCAGGCACATAAATTTGACATGGATTTCGGATGTGACAAATGTAGCTGTGATTATGTATCAAGGTACAGACATCGGCACCACAGACATCGCCATCCCCCCAGGTACCATAGAACTTATTCTCATGCTAAATCCTTTTTCAATAAACAAGATGATACAATACCTAGGCACCCAAGGCATTCAAGGTACTCAAGGCATCCAAGAAAGTCATACAGACACCCAAAAGGAAAGCCACGGTACAGCCAGGAGCATATGGATGAATCAAAGAAAAAGGAACTAAAATGTTTCATTTGTGGAAGTCCGTCTCATCTGGCTAACAAATGTCCAAAGAAGAAAGAACAAGCAAATGCAGCCAAAGTCAATATGATGCAATATCACATTGACTATGACAGCTGTTACTCATATGACAGCTACCCGGACACTGAATACTCCCATGAAAGTGAGTATGACAGTGATTCTGTTACTGAGACAGAATCCTATAACTCAGAAGCTTCTGCTACAACAGACTCTTCCAATTCTTGGCACACAGCTGAGGAAGACGAGGCAGAACAAGAAAAAGGAGACACTGTTTCTGATGCAACAGAAGTCTCGGATGAGGATACAATCATGTCCTATAATTTTCATCCAGTAAATGCTCACAAGTCTTATTTCCCAGGAGATAGGAAACAAAAATTCATCGCTTTAGCTTTTAGTTCCTTCCCCAAAGACTTGAAAGGAAAACAAAAGAAGTATGATTCCTCTAAATCATCAAATACTTCAAATACTGACACATCCTCTTCCAAAACCAAAAAGATTAAGGATAAAATAAGAAAAGAATTTTTCTCTAACCCTTATGATTTGCCTAAACCAGGTACTTTGGCCCCAGAAACGAAGAATCAGGCAAACATGTTCATACCACATAAACTGGAAAGTCTACATCAACCAAGAACTGCATCCCAGTTGTTACAATCCTTGACACCAACAACCATTGCTACTCGACATACAGGAGAAGAAATGCTAAATGCATTTTCTCAAATGCAACAAGAAGTCAAGTCATTATGCAAGGTTTACCGAAGAATTCTTTCTAATCAGAAAGACCTAGCAGAAGGAACAACTGGCATCTTAAAGGAATTACAAGAATTACCTTCTACTTCTCAATGAAGGCCTACTCCTACATCTCCAGTGAACCAGATCAGATTACATAAGGCATGCACATTCAAGGTCAATGCCCTAGATACTGGTGGACCCATTTCTATGGTATGTGTTCAACTCAAGAATATGCCACAATTCTCTTTGAATGTTAATGCTTTACTTGACACATGATCTAGTCTTACCATTGCCCCTTTTGAGCTCTTCCCCAAAAAATGTATAAAGGTTACCACACCTATTATAGTAAAGCTCTCCAATAATAAGAAGATTACACTTATCCATGTTACACATGCATATCTTCACTTTAATAAAATCAAAGTGCCCATTGAAATTCAGCTCATGAGGCAAATGAGGTATGATCTTTTGATTGGTACGGATATCCTACATCATCTTGTTCCATACAACTTTTGGTCTACTAAATTTGGCATCACCTATAAACACCGAACAACAGAACTCCCTCTACTCCCTCGGATTGGTAGAACAATCTACTCAATCACAGAAATCACTGGACATGGCAAAACAGTTGCCAAAGAATTTTGGATAAAACAGGAGATGAAGAAGCATGAAGATCAAATCACACATATGAAGAACAGACTTCAACAGTTCATGCATGAGGACCCCATGATGTACAAAGAAAAAAGACAAAAATATGCTATTTTGCTACCTATCCAGCCAAATGCTATACCTACAAAAGCTGTGCATCAAGGTATGAAAGAAGAGGATTTAATGCTTTGCAAAGAAGAGATACAATCCCTACTAGAAAGAGGGTTGATAGAACCGACAACTTCCCCTTGGGCTTGTCAGGCATTCTATGTCAACAAGCATTCAGAGCAGAAACGAGACAAGAAGAGAATGGTTATCAATTGTAAACTTCTGAACAAGTATCTCATAGGTCATGGTCATCCTATTCCTCTGAAGGACCTACTGCCAAAAAGAATAAAAAAGGCTAATGTTTTTAGCAAGTTTGATCTTAAATCTGGCTTTTGGCAATTGCCTCTAAAAAGGAAGAAACTTGCTAAAAACATTAGCCTTTTTGATTCTTTTTAGCAGTAGGTCCTTCAGAGGAATAGGATGACCATGACCTATGATATACTTGTTCAGAGGTTTATAATTGATAACCATTCTCTTCTTGCCTCGTTTCTGCTCTGAATGCTTGTTGACATAGAATGCCTGACAAGCCCAAGGGGAAGTTGTCGGTTCTATCAACCCTTTTTCTAGTAGGGATTGTATCTCTTCTTTGCAGAGCATTAAATCCTCTTCTTTCATACCTTGATGAATAGCTTTTGTAGGTATAGCATTTGACTGTATAGGTAGCAAAATAGCATATTTTTGTCTTTTTTCTTTGTACATCATGGGGTCCTCATGCATGAACTGTTGAAGTCTGTTCTTCATATGTGTGATTTGATCTTCATGCTTCTTCATCTCCTGTTTTATCCAGAATTCTTTGGCAACTGTTTTGCCATGTCCAGTGATTTCTGTGATTGAGTAGATTGTTCTACCAATCCGAGGGAGTAGAGGGAGTTCTGTTGTTCGGTGTTTATAGGTGATGCCAAATTTAGTAGACCAAAAGTTGTATGGAACAAGATGCTGTAGGATATCCGTACCAATCAAAAGATCATACCTCATTTGCCTCATGAGCTGAATTTCAATGGGCACTTTGATTTTATTAAAGTGAAGATATGCATGTGTAACATGGATAAGTGTAATCTTCTTATTATTGGAGAGCTTTACTATAATAGGTGTGGTAACCTTTATACATTTTTTGGGGAAGAGCTCAAAAGGGGCAATGGTAAGACTAGATCATGTGTCAAGTAAAGCATTAACATTCAAAGAGAATTGTGGCATATTCTTGAGTTGAACACATACCATAGAAATGGGTCCACCAGTATCTAGGGCATTGACCTTGAATGTGCATGCCTTATGTAATCTGATCTGGTTCACTGGAGATGTAGGAGTAGGCCTTCATTGAGAAGTAGAAGGTAATTCTTGTAATTCCTTTAAGATGCCAGTTGTTCCTTCTGCTAGGTCTTTCTGATTAGAAAGAATTCTTCGGTAAACCTTGCATAATGACTTGACTTCTTGTTGCATTTGAGAAAATGCATTTAGCATTTCTTCTCCTGTATGTCGAGTAGCAATGGTTGTTGGTGTCAAGGATTGTAACAACTGGGATGCAGTTCTTGGTTGATGTAGACTTTCCAGTTTATGTGGTATGAACATGTTTGCCTGATTCTTCGTTTCTGGGGCCAAAGTACCTGGTTTAGGCAAATCATAAGGGTTAGAGAAAAATTCTTTTCTTATTTTATCCTTAATCTTTTTGGTTTTGGAAGAGGATGTGTCAGTATTTGAAGTATTTGATGATTCAGAGGAATCATACTTCTTTTGTTTTCCTTTCAAGTCTTTGGGGAAGGAACTAAAAGCTAAAGCGATGAATTTTTGTTTCCTATCTCCTGGGAAATAAGACTTGTGAGCATTTACTGGATGAAAATTATAGGACATGATTGTATCCTCATCCGAGACTTCTGTTGCATCAGAAACAGTGTCTCCTTTTTCTTGTTCTGCCTCGTCTTCCTCAGCTGTGTGCCAAGAATTGGAAGAGTCTGTTGTAGCAGAAGCTTCTGAGGTATAGGATTCTGTCTCAGTAACAGAATCACTGTCATACTCACTTTCATGGGAGTATTCAGTGTCCGGGTAGCTGTCATATGAGTAACAGCTGTCATAGTCAATGTGATATTGCATCATATTGACTTTGGCTGCATTTGCTTGTTCTTTCTTCTTTGGACATTTGTTAGCCAGATGAGACGGACTTCCACAAATGAAACATTTTAGTTCCTTTTTCTTTGATTCATCCATATGCTCCTGGCTGTACCGTGGCTTTCCTTTTGGGTGTCTGTATGACTTTCTTGGATGCCTTGAGTACCTTGAATGCCTTGGGTGCCTAGGTATTGTATCATCTTGTTTATTGAAAAAGGATTTAGCATGAGAATAAGTTCTATGGTACCTGGGGGGATGGCGATGTCTGTGGTGCCGATGTCTGTACCTTGATACATAATCACAGCTACATTTGTCACATCCGAAATCCATGTCAAATTTATGTACCTGCTTGCAAATGGATTGGGAAAACCTTTGGTTTAGCTGAGTCATCTTCTGGTGGTGACACACTTCTTTGACTGTTTGTTCTATGGTCTGAATAATTTGTCCCACACTATCTGTAAAATCTCTATTTTCTATCTTCATTTTCTGTTTGCAGTAAAATGGAATGGGTTCTGGGAAAGAACAAACAAGGTGTTTCTTCATGGTGTTATCATGAGCTCCTAAGCCTTCATATAAAAGATCTCGCATATAGATCAAGTATTCTTTATACATGCGGGGGTCGCAAAGCTTGGACTTGAAGAATGCTTCACGAGCTTCTAAAACATCATCAAGTTTATTGCCTACTAATTCTCCTAGTAGTAATTCAAAAAATATCTGTACAGGGTCTGGGTCTTGTGCAATGGCGGCTTTTACCTGGGGATGTATAGATGTCCACCAATACTTGATTCCACCGACAAATCCATGTGTGATAGCATTTAATATATCAATTCTGCTGGTTTGTGGTTTATCAACTATCTTTTGTCCTGCATATGCATACATCATGTAGATGAGTAGTTTAATCTCTTCTGGTGTTTTTCCATCAATGGACCAAATAGGAAAGGAATCAACTTTCTCTAGAACGCCAATCTTCTTATAGAAATTGTTATGGGATGGTTTAGAAGTAGTTGCATTCAATGAAGCAATTTGAATAACAGAATGATGTGCATTCATTTGTGCTCGGAGAATGCTAGTAGGGGATTTGGACCTGTGAGGATTAATGGGTGTGAATTCCTCCTCAATCACACTATCACCATCTTCATCCAAAGATGTGAGGGTGTAGGCTATTCTTTCTTCAAAATAAGCCTGATCCCGAGCATACCATGCAGGTGTTTCTACAGAGGGTAGATCTGGTGGAGTCTGTTGAATACTCTCACCTATGTATCTGGAGTTAAGTCTGTTATGGACATTTCTGGTAAGATCTTCGTCATCTTGTTACTCAGGGTCGATGCACAGGGGCATGTTTTCAAGAACTAGATTTTCTTCTCTTACTCTTCTGATCTTTTTTAGATCAAGATCAATATCATCAAAAGCTAACTTGTAGTCAGAGTCTGACCAATCAGGGAACATAAATTCCAAGTATTCTGACAGTTCTAATGCTGTAGAGCCTGGTTGTATTGTCTTCTGGAGCAGTGGGGGTTCTGTTGTAGTCTACGAACCTGTAGATTGACAGTAGATGTCTTGGATTTGGTGCAAGATGTTTTCAGGATAATCTGTTTCTTGTAGATTTTCATAGCATAGCAAATCATCTTCATCAAGTATAGGTGTTTTAGGGCTTTCAGTGGCAGTAGAAGTACCTTCACCTGTGGGTATAATCTCTTTTTCTTTGCCTTTGCTGGAGATATGCATATTCAATGCACCGGTTGTTGGTGAGGAAAAGTGTGATGTCCATTCTTTATGGAGCCTCTTGTTAGAAAAGGTAGACCAGCCTGTTGCCATACTTGGTGTATGTACTACTATTGCCGAAGAAACATTAGTAGCTTGCTTTACAATAGTGTTTTTAGTGTCTGTTGGCATAAGACAAGTAATTGGCCTGCAATCTACTGAAGAGAATCCATCTTTTCTATGAGTCCTGAAAGAGCCAAATGTGTCCAATTGGCTGCCTGTAGTTCTGGTGTCCAAGAGTGACCATTTTGAGGACGTAGATAAGGGGCAACTTTATAATTATTTTCTCCATATTCAAAGGTCTGGATGACATTGAGAACAGAGGAAGAAGCTTTTTCAATAAGCTTTTTGCAATGCTGACAAACTCCATGTATCACATGATCATGAGAGCAAGGCTGTGTATGGAACTTGAGAAGGTTTGTTCTTTGTGAGGGAGAAACCTTCAGTTGTGGTTGTACAACGGCCTTTGAATGTTCTGAAGGATTTGGTAGCAACTGTTTTTGTGGGAGTAATAATGTTTTTCCTTTTATATTCTGAACTTTAATGATCTTTGGAGGAAGTAATTCCTTTTTCCTAATAGAACTAATATCAAGATGCCATTCTGTAGGTAGTTCTATTTCTGACCAGTTGACACAGTCAGGCAAGAACCTTTGGGTGACTTCATCAGATTTCATAATGATGGTCTGTCCTTTATCTGTTGAAGAATTAACCCCTTCAATTACCCTTGGTATAGCTAGAGACATACAACGAAGTACCATTCTGTACTAGATGGCTAGATGTGCAGAGGATGCTTTCATTTGCAATCCTAAGGTTCTAATATGTAACATAAGAAGTTCTAAGAGGTGAGGATCATCAACTGCTATAACATAATTAGGTCTGAGCTCAAAAAATATTGGGCCATTTGACAGAGGTGAAACTGCAGCTCCTACTATTATATCTTGTAATTCTAAGTGGCGAGTATCTAAGACTGCTGCCATATAGGATGCATTTAATCCTTTGCGAAACAAAGGAATAATACCTATAGCAATATAGCCTAGATGTAGGTAAGGGTATTCTTTTTTATTTTGTTGTTTTTGGATTTTGGGATAAACTAAAGATAACAAATTAACATGCTGATCTTCTGAAAGAGAGTCCCCAACAGTTAAAATACCTTGGTCTTCTATAAACATGGTAGATGCCTTAAACTTGAAGATTCCATTTTCTCCATAGATTTGAGATGCACCAATCTCTGGCAGGATCCACTTTGAACTTGGTTGAGCTTCATCAACAATGATTGTAGAGTTACCAAGCGACTTGTACCGCTCTGAGAGATGCTTGAAGGCAGAAGAAAACGCATTCCCAACTTGCTTGGAAGCCATTGAAAAGGGTTTACTCGACGTAGAAGGACGGAAGTGCTCGAAACAGCAACACGGCAACACAAAGCCTCAATGCCTCACAATGAGCTATGTCTCGTAATGTCACTTACTACCTCACTTCACTCAAGTAAAGGAATGAAACTTGGCTCTAATAAAAACTCACTAGAGTACACAGCGGAAGTAGCACTAACAGATGATAAAACAGTATAAACGAGCGATGCGTATAAACGAGAGATGCAAGGTAGAGCCAATAAGTACTGATGCAGAGATGGAGATGAAGTGTCAAGGCGAAAACTGAGAAGACTTGGTGTTGCTTGGAACTTGCTCTTTGGATTTGTATTCCTTATGTTGTATTAAGAGTTACAAATGAGAGCCTTATACAGGCAAATTGAGATGGGCAGAAACTTTTTCCCACTAAGAAGTGGAGCGGAGAGTTGAAGCCTTTAGGCGGGAACAAACAAATGGATTTTGCAAAAGTGAAAAAGAATATTGTACAACATGTTTGGTAGTTTTATCAGGGTGATTTTCGGGAAAGTAAATCTGCTACAGTATTTTGGATTCCCGGTACATGCTCGAAAGTGACATCAAGAGCATCAAAGAATAATGACCACCGAGGAAGTCTTTTGTTCCCTATTTCATTTGGTGCTTTTTTAGTTAAGTATCCTGGTACATGCTTTAAGTCTGTTCTGATGGTGAAAGGAACAAATTCCACAAAGAACCTAAAAGCTTTGATGGCTTTAATCATGGCAAGGTCCGACAAGTGAAAGAAATCAAGGCCAAAACAAATTGCCCATAAAGTCAAAGGGTTGCATAACAATAGAGTTTAGACTCTAGAGTCTAAGCTACAGTAGAAGGCTGAGCAAACTATATGCGAAGAAGAGTAGAAATATTGATCATGGACAAGATGCACCCTCCTTATCCTCCTCCTGAATTGTGAGGTGCCCGCCCATCGGCTTTCCAGGCACTCTTTTAGCTGTCTATCGAGAAACGAATCTAAGCGTCGCTACCCGGCACTCCCAGGGAATGTTCCCCGCCCATCGGCTTTCCAGGCACTCTTTTAGTGGTCTATCGAGAAACGAATCTAAGCGTCGCTACCCGGCACTCCCAGGGAATGTTCCGAGTTTTGTCGCCTAGGGTTTCCCGAATCCGCCTCGCAACGGAACGTTCACGACCGAACCCACTAGGATCGACCTGAAATTTGGGTTCCTAGTTGTCAAGGTCTCCTGTTAGCATTCTAGCGTCGGGTTTTGGACATCCTACTTTATGCAGAGATACCCAACCCGAAGCAGATCTATGCCGCACTTGGTTCAAAGAGAATGGGAAACGAGAGGGATGCGCTGCTCAACCTCTTTGCCCATAGGGCACAGTCCCATTCCGGTCCCCTAAAACGGCATGAATCGAGGTTCTATCCTAACAATTTCTAAGGTCGAAGACGGTAAACCGTGGAGGAGTATCCTCCTCTCTACCTCTCTCTCGCAGCCTCTCGGGGTCTCCTTATGCTTCCTTATGCCTCTCCCATGCCTCATATTTATAGTGAATTAGAGAAGAGGGCTTGTGGTTGAGGAGTGGAGCTCTTTGTGGAGGGGGATCTTGGAAAGATCAGTGATCTGATGCTCAGATCATAAATCTGATGGTTCCATTGGCTCCGAAAGGGGGGCAAAACACTTGGTTAGAAAGCTCTTAGTTCACTCCTCCTTCTTTTCTGTGTTCAAAGTGCTGTCTACTGCCTGTAAACTGCGATCGCGGCGCGCGCGATTTCGCCAGTCACTTTTCTTTATTTTTCTTTTTATAAAATCTTCAAACTAACTAAAATATCACTTGTCTTTTCTTTTTAAATGACATCCAGTTTCATATCGGTTTTTAAGGATAATATCTAAAATATACTAGCTTTGCCCAAAATCTAATGTTTTTTGGACCTTCCAAACTATACACATGAACTTAGTGATTAATATAACTCATAAGTCTCGTTCATGTTGTAATTTACGTGAAGGGTAGCTACGGTCTTTGCCAATTCGAGAAAAATATCGAATTTACGACTCTTGATTTTTCTAAATAAAATATTTTAAATTAAATAAAAATTATCAATAATTAATGTTAGTTAGTTTTTACCTTAGTTAGTCTTTAGTTAGTAATCTTACTAACTTATTAATTGACTAACTAACTTACGAACCAACCAACTAACTTTTATTGTGCGGAGATATTACATGAATGTCCTCATCCTCATCATTGCCATCCTTCTCCTCATCTTCCGTATCATCACGCTAAAAATTTTCAACTATTTTAGCCATTGCTAAAATGTTAATTTCAGCTGTGCAATTAGAAATTTCAGAGATTTGAAAGCCAACACTAAAGGAGAAAAGAGAGTTTCTCAAGAATTTGAGTGTTCACTGGCTGAATTTGAGAGTCAAATGGCTGTTAAATTTTTTGAAATTCATAAAAATTTCAGACTTTAGTCTAAGAAATCTGCAACAGTAATTAGCCACTCAGACTTGAGAGTCAAGACACATGAGAGAGAGAGAGAGAGAGAGAGAGAGAGAGAGAGAGAGAGAGATGCAGTCTGAAATTTTAGACCGACAAAAACAACACATGTAAAAGATGAGAGAGAGGGAAAAAACAGTAAGAAAAAGCTTACTATTCAACTATGGGGCAGAGAATATCAGGGCTGAAGGCTAAATTGACCTGTTGAGCAGTCCATGAGCAGGTTTCCATGTTTTAGGGCAGGGAGAAGGCAGGTGACAGCAACAAGACATGATCTTGATAAAAAATCGTTAAGTATTTGTATGCTTTTTGCAAGGCCACAACCTTTTTGGCGAAATTGTGATCTTATTAGCCTTTTTCCAGCCCCTTTTTTTGAAAAAAAGTATGTCAAGTATGAAACAGGATTTCATACTCCTGTTTCCATACGTATTTCAGAAGTTTGCATGGTGAATCGGACGCGTATGATGAAAACTATGACCTTGCCCATTTGATTAGTATCTTAATCAAATGTTATTGGCAAGATTAGAACATCTTAAAATGCCACATCCCCGTGATAGACCTCCCCCTTGAAATCCCTACAGTCGTCCTTGATTGCACTGCATTGTGCAAAAGAAAAAGCATATTGCATTGGAATTTCCATAAGGCATCACAGTCACAACATTGGTCATTGTTGTCTAACCATGTCACATGCCCCAAACCTTGCTGAAAATTTTCAGCCAGCATAAACATGACATAAATCTGAAAAAAAATCCAGAATTGTTGCTAGAAATCCATTGGATACATCCATAACTCATGTTTCTCAACTGTTTTGACTTCAGAACCAGAGTAAAGTATATTTTAAGCATAAACCATAGGTGAAACTCTCAATGGCATTTACTCACATGTTGCTATCCCGGGAACAAGCTGTAAACCATTGAAACTAAGTGTAGAAACTGATCAGTAACTAATGCAAAATTGATCCCAAAAGTGACTATAAACAATGCTCAAACTGATCAAAACTTGAGCTGAAACTAATAAGAAATTGATCTCAAAACTGAGGCAAAAGCTCATACCTAACTGATCATGAGTTGATCCCAAACTAATGCAAAAGTATAGTCTCAAAGTTGTGGTAACAACCGTACTCATCTGCATACATCTCACAGTGACTAGTACATTGAGTAGTGATGCTATGGCAGACATACTGTCAACACAATACCTTGGATGCATGGTGAATACATTTGAGATCCACTATATACGAGAGCTGTCCACAACTGGAGGAGGAGAAGTGCTACCTTCCCCTTAAGTATCAGGGAATGCTCCGGACCCTAGCTCTGCTAAACCTGACTGAGCCTGAATTGAAAGGCATCTCGGTAAAGTTGCAATAAGTAAGGACAGTTTGCCAAGTCATCCTCTTCGATCCACCTTGTATCTATTGGTGAAACAATGCTGAAGCTTCACCAAGAAGCGTATGGAAACTTTATCTCGAACTTTACTTGTGTCAAACCTCCACTAGATTGCAGGCTCTTCTTTCCTCTAAGCATTGTGATGCTTTATACTTTCACATTGTTGAAATTCCAACTTAACTAATATGTATCCATTTGACTAGCCCCTCATGTGTACCTGACATGTGAGGAGCACTAGATGCATTAGAAGATATTTTTGTTTATATACTTTGGACCATTGCAATGTGATTGTGCATGGGAATTTGTATACTACCAGCCATACCAAGATACATTTTCCCATACATTGTATGCATTACTAGCTACATTTTTCCTCATGACCAACACTATATGGAGCATTTGCATGACCGACATTAATACCATGAGCCTTAAACATAGTGATTGCATATATGCATTGCTAAACTTGCCACTTTGTGCCCTAGCAACATGCCAACATTGTTATACATGGGGTTATGCATGCTACCAGCCATACTCGGATACATTGGGCCTTGCACACTATACATTGGTTGCTGCATACCATAACAAGTTGTGTTATACATCCCCATATATGGTCCTTGACCCACCATTGCATGGAAACTAATGCCACCATCAAAGTATCATGACTGCCCTATCATTGCATGTATGCTCTGCTGCTAAAAACACATTGGATTGGCACTTTCAAGTTGGCCTTGCATATGCATCAATTGCCCCATTGGCATCATTGGTTTATGCTCACCACCCACATTTGGAACATCGTGCTATTGTATTGGCTCTTTCTTCGGTGCATCTTGTTAGCCCAAAGCTCTTGAAGATGATTTTCTCTTCTTGCCTTTATTGCCCTTCTTTAACAAAAGTGCATGAACTAAGGATTATTTGCCAATTACATAAACTTTTCAACTATTGTCCTTAGCTGATCTTTAAATTGGTTATCCATTCCTCTTGCTCCTGCTGGTCATTACCTTCAAGAGGTCTAGAAGGACCCACAGTTTGTTCTAAGCCAATATTATCAGCTTGCTGTCCATGTTGTATATCTTGTCCAAGATTAGGCATTGCATTTTTCCCAATACTTTGTGAATTTTGAGATTGAGAAGCATCATCCTTGCTTGATCCCATCTCAGTATCTGAAGATATTCTTGTTATAATGCTTAGTTGAATATAATTTCAGTACTAGAGCAAAGCTTTTGATCTTCAATTAGGTACCTCGAACCTACCAAGTCAAGAGAATTGATGGAATTCTAGTGATGGAACCAGCCTTCCTTCTTGAAAAGGGTGGTAATTTCTTGATTAGACACTTAATTACAACAATTAGCAAATGAACCTAACTTGAAATGTACAAATTACCTTAATAATCTTGGACATTGGATACCTTGTTGGCCCCAAAACTTGTGCTCCTTGTGGTATTTCTTTAACTTGATTGCTAATGGAATGAGTACAAGATGAGATTTCACAATCTCCTTTGTTGTTCTAAAAGCCCCTCACTGAAATAACAATCAACAATCAATTTGGGCCAATTGCCCCTTGATTTTTCACCTAGGACTTGCTCCAATGAAACCACCAATTGGTCAAATGCTGCCCCAATTTACAATGAATGAACTTATTGTTATTTCAACAAGAGCTCTGCCTTTGGAACAACAAAGGAGATTGTGGAATCTCATCTTGTACTCATTCCATTAGTAAATAAGTTAAAGAAATACCAAAAGGCGCACTAGTTTTGGGGCCAATAGGGTGTCCAATGTTCAAGATTATTAAGGTAATTTGTGTATTTTAAGTTATGTTCATTTGTTGATTGCTGTAATTAAGTGCTTAATCAATGAATTACTACCCTTTTCTAGAAGGAAGGATGGTTTCATACACAATTGAGTAGATAGATTGATAGTGAGATATGTGGGATGAAAGCACAAGTGATAAGGCCTAAATATATAGGCTAGATTGTGTAGCTAACCCTTTGATCCTTATTTAATGTGAAATGGTGTAAAAGGTATTCACACCTGAACACACTTTTATACACAATAATGTGTGTCCTCACATGAGGATAAATAAAGCTAATAAACCCCCTTTTGGGTCATGGGTAATTGAACCTGTGATACAAAATATATGGAAAAGGAAAATAAAAGGTCTTATGTCTAAGAGACACTGTTTAATCCCATACAATGATTTTGGAAAAGGAGATACATAAGTAAGAGAGAGACAACATGAGATAGGTTATGACATGGTTTACTGAGAAGGTTAGGGACTCGAAGCAAGATATGGTTTAGAGGTGTGTGTGCATGGCTCAGAGGCTGATCAAAAGCCAACGTGGTTCAGAGGCACTGGTCAGAGGCCATATACGTAGGTATAGCTTTCAGGATTATCTCAGAGGTCATGTGCAAAGTGGTCAGAATCCCCCATGAAATGTAACTCCTTTGTGAATTGGATGGAAAAGAAATAGAAAGAAAAACAACTCATTTTGGATTTTAATCTGTATAGAAGACCCCACACAATGTTAATAAGTGATGGAAAGGTCTTAGCCCATGTGTGAGCATGGCTAATGTCTAATTCAAAAATTTTATATTCTAATTTTTATTTATTATTTTTAACTTAAATTTTTTTATCCGAATAACAACCCCCCCCCCCCCCCCCCCCCACCTCAAGGTTGATGTGGAGGATATCGCGATCAATGTTGATTGCTTGTGATGACATCACCAAACATTGGATGCTTAGTGGGTCATTTTTCACTCTTGAAGGCGTGAGCACTCGGGTGGTATTCAACATGTCATCAAAGGCCAAAATTTGATGTAGATAGGCACCAATGTGAAAAGTCCCAAAGTTTGGAGAAGAACTTTTGAGAATTCGAGCTCAGACTGAAAAACCCCAAATTTTATTCATGAAATTTGAAGAATTTTCAATCACAGTTGAAAACTTCTTAAATTTTGGTGAAGAAATTTGAGAAATTTCAATAGAATACTGAAATGTCCCAATTTGTGTGTGAACTGTTCCCTTTAAGAAATAATTAAACCTTTATGATTAAAGGTCGAGGAGAAAAGATTGATCAAACTACCGAATGATCATGTGGCTGGTCAACGGACTGGAGGAGATGTGACGACTGGTGCGAGTTGATGTTGATGTGGTTGTCAAGGCAAGTGAAGATCCAAGTTTTGGTGCGTAGCATGGGCAGGGCTGGTGCAAGAAGATGTGCCATTGCACAAGCAGGGCATGTCGATTGGCGAGAGCAGGGCGACTAGTGGGCGCAGGGCAGGTATGTATTTTTTTAATAAACGGTAAATAATAGTTACCTTAAGTCGGGGCCTCATTTGAAAAAGTGACGTGGCTTGTAGATAGTCAACTCAGGCAAAGGCCGACGGGCAAGACAGGCTGTGAGCGGCACTCAGCACACATGGATCAGGAGAAGTGATGGCTGACTGGACTGACAGAGGGCAATACCTGGGCACAACAGCACGTATCAGCAGAAGTGACGGGTGCAGCCACAACAGAAGTGACGGGCATAGCCGTAGGCCATTGGCAACTGTCTTCTTCTTTTTCTTCTTCTTCTTCTGCTGCTGCTATTGCAGCAACAGTTGTGGGATGTAGACCTTCTCTTTCTTGTGGCACGGGTAGTGAAAACAACAAAAGTGATCAAGTAGAACAAAGAAGCTTGCACAATAGGTTGAGATGATACTCGAACCTTGCTTTGATACCACGGTTGGGGATGGAGCTCGCATGTGTGACCAGTGGGCTATGGCGGATGTTTGTCATGCCTTGTCATCTCTTGCCTGTGAGCCTCAGTCTGAGTCAGACGAGGACATTAGGAGCTTTGACATTTTTGTCATGTGTTATGATGGGGGAGGCTAGTCACTCTCGACTGGCCGTCTTAGGATGTGTATTTCTTTTTGGCCTCTTTTAGTGGGCAGCCATTGGCTGCCCGGCCATTTTTTTGGTCACTGATGTGGGGCGCCCATTTTAGGGCATTTTTAGGGTTTGTCCTTTTGCCTATTTATAGGCAGCCCCCCTCCCCACTTGTTCACTTGTCTTCTTGCAGATTCCGACACTCCTCCCCCGTGGTGGTGCTGCCATCATCATCAGCCTGATCTGGTGCCCTCACTGACGCTGTGGGTTGCGTGCAGGGACTGATCAGTCTCCTTCCACCTTCCCGTTTGTATTCAGCATTCATTTTAGTCAGTGCAGATTTCTCTTCCCTATTTTCTGCTTTCTCTCTCTCTCCCCCTCCGTGTTCGTATTCCCTCTTCCTTAGCGCACTCTCACATGGTATCAGAGCCGAAGGAGAGTACACGGAGCTGAGATTTACGCGGGAGATCACCCAAATCTTTGCGTTTGCTGCTGGCCTCATCCCCAACAGCCAAAACGGCCCTTCCAAGAGGTCACAATCCTTGCGTTTGCTGCAGGCGCCCTCTCTAGTGGCTGCCACGTCATCAACAACCTCTTTCTGGGATCGTTTTCATCAGGGTGGCCACTCCTACAGCTGAGCGACACTCCTCTAGGCTGCGCTTTGCTGATCTGGCTGTTGTTCCATCTCTAGGCGGCTCTTCTCCTGCTGGCGGCCTACTCCCAGGCTGCGTTTTGGTGCTGGCGGCTTTTGTCTTGGTGCTATTCATCAGAAAACCTTGCGTTTTGCAGCTCCAGGTGTCTGTAGGCCTCCCCCGCCTGCGTTTTGGTGATTGGTGACCATACTGCTGGTCATTATTCGGCATCGGCAAAGTTTTCTTTGGTGTTTGGTGTTTTGCAGATTGGAAGATGTCTTCTCATCAGTTTATGGGCTTTGATGACTCAGATGACAAGCTTTTGTCTCGACACTCATCTGAACGGAGGTGTGATTTCTATCACGAGGACCGTCGTCCGGAGTCTATTCCTCTTTCCCGTCCCCCTTCTATTCATGTATCTCGGCGAGCCCCTTCCAGTGGGCCGAAGATGCAGCCTTTGGTACCCCCTGTACAGGTACACGTACTTCCTCAGCTGCCCAAAGAAGACCGGTTGGATGGCTCCAACTTTTCTCTATGGTCCTGCAAGGTGGAGCGTATCTCGGACTCCTTCGATCTTTGGGAGCTTGTTTCTGTTCCTATTCCCCGGCCTAAGGTGAATCCCGCAGATGGGATATCTATGGATCGTGCAGCCTTATGGGATCGGCTCAATTCTAGAGCCCGATCTTTCCTCTTTCTAAGTTTGCAGGATTCTGTCCTTGTTCATGTTCACAGGTTGAAGACTGCAGCAGACGTGTGGAGAAAGCTCGCGTCTCTCTATCAACAGAAGACATTTGCCCACCGGATATCTCTCAAAAAGAAGTTGCGGATGCTCGCTATTGATGATAGTCCTTCCATGAAGGACCACATCAACAGATTACAGGATATGAGGGATGAGCTTGTATCCCTCGGTCGGACGATATATTCTGAAGACATGGCTATGATTCTCTTGACTCAGCTGCCATCGCCTCGGTTTTATGTCTTCTACACCAGCCTTCTTACTTCGAGGACCCGTGCCCAGCTTCTATGGGAGGAGCTATCCCCGCTTGTCTTGGAGCATGACGAGCGACTCAGAGAGGTCAGTGCTAGTGGATCCGACTCCACTAGAGCCTTTGTTGCAGGTTCGGGAGGACAGAAGAAGAAGAAGAAGTCAAAGGCTAAGAAGAAGGACAATTCTTCAGGCTCTGACTCAGATTCAGAGAGACCGAAGTGCCCACTCTGTGGGAAAGGGACACATCCCGAGGAGAAATGCTGGAAGTACTCTCACCTTCGTCCGGGAGCGAAGGGTGAATCTACATCGGAGCCTTCTTCTACCTCTACACCGGCCGTTATCCATGAGTCAGTGTTCCTTCATATCCATGCTTTGGAGGAGGATCCTTCTTCCGTGGTTGCAGTGTCTTTTGCACAGCCTTGGTTAGTGGACAGTGGTGCTTCGAGTCATATGACTCCTCGAGGTGATTTGTTACAGGATCTCCGTCCATCAGAGGGTTCAGTCACTGTTGGTGACATTTTCTCGGTGCCTATTAGTGGTGTTGGCACATTGCCTTTGTTTACCGACCGACCTTCGAGCTCATTTTCACAGGCCCTACATGTTCCGGATTTGGGCCTTCCCCTCCTCTCAGTTTATGGCCTTACGAGGCTTGGCACACGAGTGATCTTCACCGAGCACGCCGTTGTTATTGAGGATTCTTTTACATGAGCTGTCTTATCTACAGGTTGGCAGGAGAGCGGGCTTTATAGGATCCATTCCCCTTCTTTGATGCAGGGTCCTCCGAGGCAGTCTATTGCTACACCCATTCCCGCTTGTGCACCTTCTATTCCACAGGTTCCTTCCCATCCCCCACCTTCTCCTCCGGTGGTTCCCTCGTACCTCCCATCCCTTTTAGTGGGGGGCGATCTCGATGATGCGGCTGTGGATTCCCTGGCCCCTAGTGTTTTAGAGGGGGGTTTCCGGGATCGTGAGGAGCTCCTTTAGTGGCAGTCTACATCGACGGACTTCATCGACATTGGCATTTCTCTTGCCACCCTAGGATCTATTTCTTCTTCAGCCTTCAGCCACATCCAGGATCTAAGAGGGGGTGTTAGCAGTCATGTTTGTCATGCCTTGTCATCTCCTGCCTGTGAGCCTCAGTCTGAGTCAGACGAGGACATTAGGAGCTCTGACATGTCTGTCATGTGTTATGATGGGGGAGGCTAGTCACTCTCGACTGGCTGTCTTAGGATGTGTATTTCTTTTTGGCCTCTTTTAGTGGGCAGCCACTGGGCTGCCCGGCCATTTTTTTGGTCATTGATGTTTGTCACCCATTTTAGGGCATTTTTAGGGTTTGCGCCCATTTTAGGGCATTTTTAGGGTTTGTCCTTTTGCCTATTTATAGGCAGCCCCCCTCCCCACTTGATCACTTGTCTTGTTGCAGATTCCGACACTCCTCCTCCCTCGTGGTGGTGCTGCCATCATCATCAGCCTGATCTGGTGCCCTCACTGACGCTGTGGGCTGCGTGCAGGGACTGATCAGTCTCCTTCCGCCTTCCCGTTTGTATTCAGCATTCATTTCAGTCAGTGCAGATTTCTCTTCCCTATTTTCTGCTTTCTCTCTCTCTCCCTCCGTGTTCGTATTCCCTCTTCCGCAGCGCACTCTCACACTACCAAGACTAGGGGTGATGGTTATCTTACCAAGAGATCCCAAGTGATTACCCCAGAGAGGCTAGGGCATCGGACAAAGGATGTATGTCGGCTATCCAATGGCTTACCAAGGCTTGGAAAGGCCGATGAAACCATAATGGACTTTGCTTGAAAAAGCTCAAATAAAATAAAAGGGCTTTTTGATTGTTTTTGAATTGATTTAGCTTTAGGTTAGGATTTCAATCAGTTTTCATCCTATCGAGTAATCTATGCCCCTTGGGGAGAATAAAGGGATGGTCAAATTTAAGACCTTCACAAAACAAACAGGCTATCCCAACCACCATTGGGTGTCAATGATGAGAAAGATGTGCATGAAAAAGCTATAGGGAGTATATGGATAAGCTAAGCTAAGCAAGCAAGGGAGATTGCCATTTGAGCTACTGCGAATGTGGTGGATTCAGAGTCGACCACCCTAGAAGACCAAAAAGGGATAAGTATTCACAAAATGTTTACAACAAGAAATGTCAATGTATAGGGCTATGTAAGGGGCAATGTAGATTGTCTCGAGGATGTGAAAATTTGATGCTTTGCTTATGTTTAATTGACATTTGATTAAAGGATTAATCAAATGTGCAATTAAAAGATGCATATGTGTTGCACATGTGAGGTGCGAGCTACTTTTTTACAGTTGAAGGCCGAAGGACCCTGTGAAAAAGATGGGTGCCAAAGGCAAAAGTTATAACAAGTTACACTTGTTAGATTCTGGGTGAATTTTGGTGTCAGTTTGCCCCTAGGACCATTAATTGGCCATTAAGTGTTAGTGGTGACACTAGGGACTAGGCATTTATTAATGGATTAATGCTTGTCCAAGGGTCATTTAATGCATGGGACCGCTTTGGGTTGCAAATAGCCTAGCTAATTAATTTTTGGATGGGCAAGGCCAATTTTCTAGGCATAGATTAAGGGCTGAATTAATTTTCAGAATTAATTAATTTTGAAAATTAATTAAATGGTTGGAAATTGCTAAAAATGGATTAAGAAAGCTGCCACTTGGCAAAACTTTTCCATACACGTGGGGGAAAGGCTAAATAGCGCTGAAGGGAGAGGGAGATCTCGTTTTTTCATTTTGGAGCAATTGGAAACAGGTGTTGGACTGTTACTACCAGCTTTTGGGGCCAATTCCCAGCCATTGGAGACCATTTTGGTGATGGAGATTGCATATTCTTGACCTTGGGAAGTTCACAATTGCTGCTGATGCACTTTCTCCTAAAGATCAGAGTCTCTGATGCTCCTATTGTTGTTGGTGCATCTGTTTGGGGCTGGTACAGCAGGGCAGCAGCTGATTTTGATCAGTTCTTCGCGACAAATCTCAGAATTTTCTCTCTCTACAGCATTCTCTCATTTCCTTCAGCCTATGCTCAGCCATTCTCAGCAATTCTTAGCCATTCGGAGGAGATCTCAGCCATTTTTGGTGGGCTGATTTGTAATTTCTGCAGTAAACCCTAATTTACAGCAGAAATTAGGGTTTAGCAGCCACCTTGGGATCTGTGCCAGAGATTGAAGGCGCAAGGGACTGAAATTAGAAGCTGATAATTGAAGATTATCAAGGAAATTCAAGAGCTAGCCCATCCCAAATTGATTTGGGGCAACATTTGGCCAGCCAAGGGTCAAATTGGAGAAGAAGTCCTGGGTGAATGAAGGGGCAAATGACCCAAAAGGCTTGCTGGTCATTTATGACAGCAAGAGCAATTGATTAGCAGGCGGAGATTGAAGAATCTCAAATTGTACTCCTTCCAATTGAATGAAAGCTAAAGAAATGCCGCAAGGGGTGCCAGTTTTGGGGCCAAGAGGGAGTCTACTGTCCAAGAATGTTATGGTAAAGTGTGTATTTCATTTTATGTGCATTTATTTATTGCTGTAATTAATTCTTAAATCAGGTTATCATCACCCATTCCAAGAAGGAAGGCTGGTTTCAAGGTTTCATTTGCTGGGATACATCAAATCTCTTGATTTGGTGGGCCTGAGGCACCTGATTGCAAGTCAAAGATTTGTGCTAGTGCTGATTTTTGTGCTCAGCTGAGAAATTACAGCAAGATGTCTTCATACAGTGGGATGCAATCAAGCAGTAATGATGCCTCTCATGATGCACATTCACATGGGGAAGAAGGAAATGCAATGCCTGATCTTGGACAAGGCACGAATCATGGACAACATGCTGAAAATGTGGCTGAAGGCCAAGATTTTGGACCCTCAATGCAGAAAGAGGATGATGATCAACAAGGGGAAATGGAATTTGATGATGCATTCAAGAATCGAATGAGGGCAGCAGCCAATATCTTTACTAAATTGGCAAAAGATCCTTAGTTTACTCAGTTTTTGAACACTCCTACGAAGGACAACAAGGGCAAGAAGAGAAAATCCTCTTCTAGAACTTCGGGACAGCAAGATGCACCGAAGAACAAGCCAAAGCCTTCTCAAGATGCTCCTAAAGATGCTCATGGTGAAAAGTAGTTGGTGCAAGTTGGGCAAGGAATACAAATGCAAGTTTATGATGTAAATGCTAATCCTATGGTTTTAGGACAGCAAGGTTTGCATGAGAATTTGGGGCAGCCAAGCACCTTGGTGGTAGCACAAATTTTCATTCTATGGTGGGTGAGCGACTGAATGTGGGAACGTATGGTACACCTCTGCATAATTTTCAGCAACCAATGCATGGCTTGCATAACCCAATGCACTCAGGTGTGGCTCATGGAATGCATAATCCGATGTATGGCGGTATCGGTATGTTGCTTGGTGTGCAAAATGACGCATATAGCATGCATCGGTACCCCATCGTGCTTTTGGGGCTCAAGGAATAAGTGCTGGTCATGCAAATGCTCCATTTAATGCTGGCTATCATGGAAATTGCCTCTACACTAGTGGATACACTATGCCTTTCATGTGAGCTTGTTGAGGCCTTTTTATGGCGATGTGCCTAAGGATGTATATGCTGAAATTCAGTCCAATGTAGAGGAGCTGAATAAGATATTGGTATCTGAGCAGAGTTTGGCACATAAAGAGAAAATGTCAAAGGTAAAGCTTCCATAAGCTATTGGGTGAAGTTTCACAACTATTCACCAATGGATGCTAAATGGATGGAAGAGGATGACTTGGCAGACCGTCCTCAGTTGTTGCAGCTTTGCCCTGATGCCTTTCACTTAGAGCCGACTTTGGATCGGGCTCTTTCAGGTTTAGCAGGGCAAGGGTCCAGAGTACCACCTGATACTCAAGGGGGAGGTAGCACTTCCACTCCTCCAGGAATGGATTGCTCTCGTGTATAGTGGATCTCGGATGTATTCAGCGTGCATCCAAGGTACTGTGCTAACAGTATGTCTGCCATGAGGTCACTATTCAGTGTACTAGTCACTGTAGTATGTATGCAAATGGGTATGGTTTTCACTGCAACTCTGAAACTCTACATTTGCATCAGGTTATGATTATGAGAGACTGATTACCGAGTGCTGGTTTTCAGTGTATGATCTTTAGTTTCAATGGTATTTAGTTGGTTCTATGGACAGCAGCATGTGTACTGAATGCCATTGATAATTCAGCCATGGTTTCGGCTCGGTTTATGCTTTACTATGGTTGTGTAGTCAACACTATTGAGAAACAAGAGTTTGGGATGCATCCGATGAGTTTCTGGCAATAGTTCTGGACTATTGTTGAGCTTTATGCTATGTTTATGCTGGCTGGAAATTTTCAGCAAATGGTGGGCATATGAGATAGTTAGCCAGCAGTGGCCAATGTTGTGTTGACTATGATGCCTTGTGAAAATTCCAGTGCAATATTGTTTGCTTTGACACATTGCAGTGCAATTAAGGATAATTGCAAGGATTTCAAGGGGGTGGTCTGTCTCGAGGACGTGAAAATATGATGCTTTGCTTATGTTTAATTGACATTTGATTAAAGGATTAATCAAATGTGCAATTAAAAGATGCACGTGTTGCACATGTGAGGTACAAGCTACTTTTTTACAGTTGAAGGCCGAAGGACCCTGTGAAAAAGATGGGTGCCAAAGGCAAAAGTTGTAACAAGTTACACTTGTTAGATTCTAGGTGAATTTTGGTGTCAGTTTGCCCCTAGGACCATTAATTGGCCATTAAGTGTTAGTGGTGACACTAGGAACTAGGCATTTATTAATGGATTAATGCTTGTCCAAGGGTCAATTAATGCATGGGACCGCTTTGGGTTGCAAATGGCCTAGCCAATTAATTTTTGGATGGGCAAGGCCAATTTTTTGGGCATAGATTAATGGTTGGAAATTGCTGAAAATGGATTAAGAAAGCTGCCACTTGGCAAAACTTTTCCATGCAAGTGGGGGAAAGGCTAAATAGCGCTGAAAGGAGAGGGAAATCTCGTTTTTTCATTTTGGAGTTGTTAGAAAGAGGTGTTGGACTGTTGCTACCAGCTTTTGGGGCCAATTCCCAGCCATTGGAGACCATTTTGGTGATGGAGATTGCATATTCTTGACCTTGGGAAGTTGACAATTGCTGCTGATGCACTTTCTCCTGAAGATCAGAGTCTCTGATGCTCCTATTGTTGTTGGTGCATCCGTTTGGGGCTGGTACAGCAGGGCAGCAACTGATTTTGATCAGTTCTTCGCAACAAATTTCAGAATTTTCTCTCCCTACAGCATTCTCTCATCTCCTTCAGCCTATGCTCAGCCATTCTCAGCAATTCTTAGCCATTCGGAGGAGATCTTAGCCATTTTTGGTGGGCTGATTTGTAATTTCTGCAGTAAACCCTAATTTACAGCAGAAGTTAGGGTTTAGCAGCCACCTTGGGATCCGTGCCAGAGATTGAAGGCTCAAGGGACTGAAATTAGCAGCTGATAATTGAAGATTATCAAGGAATTTCAAGAGCCAGCCCATCCCAAATTGATTTGGGGCAACATTTGGCCAGTGAAGGGTCAAATTGGAGAAGAAGTCTTGGGTGAATGAAGGGGCAAATGACCCAAAAGGCTTGCTGGTCATTTATGACAGCAGGAGCAATTGGTTAGCAGGAGGAGATTGAAGAATCTCAAATTGTACTCCTTCCAATTGAATGAAAGCTAAAGAAATACCACAAGGGGTGCCAGTTTTGGGGCCAAGAGGGAGTCTACTGTCCAAGAATGTTATGGTAAAGTGTGTATTTCATTTTATGTGCATTTATTTATTGCTGTAATTAATTCTTAAATCAGGTTATCACCACCCATTCCAAGAAGGAAGGCTGGTTTCAAGGTTCCATTTGCTGGGATACATCAAATCTCTTGATTTGGTGGGCCTGAGGTACCTGATTGTAAGTTAAAGGTTTGTGCTAGTGCTGATTTTTGTGCTCAGCTGAGAAATTACAGCAAGATGTCTTCATACAGTGGGATGCAATCAAGCAGTAATGATGCCTCTCATGATGCACATTCACATGGGGAAGACGGAAATGCAATGCCTGATCTTGGACAAGGCACGAATCATGGACAACATGCTGAAAATGTGGCTGAAGGCCAAGATGTTGGACCCTCAATGCGGAAAAGGATGATGATCAACAAAGGGGAAATGGAATTTGATGATGCATTTAAGAATCAAATGAGGGCAGCAGCCAATATCTTTATTGAATTGGCAAAAGATCCTTAGTTTACTCGGTTTTTGAACACTCCTACGAAGGACAACAAGGGCAAGAAGAGAAAATCCTCTTCTAGAACTTCGGGACAGCAAGATGCACCGAAGAACAAACCAAAGCCTTCTCAAGATGCTCCTAAAGATGCTCATGGCGAAAAGCAGTTGGTGCGAGTTGGGCAAGGAATGCAAATGCAAGTTCATGATGTAAATGCTAATCCTATGGTTTTAGGACAGCAAGGTTTACATGAGAATTTGGGGCAACCAAGCACCTTGGTGGTAGCACAATTTTTCATCCTATGGTGGGTGAGCGACTGAATGTGGGAACGTATGGCACACCTCTGCATAATTTTCAGCAACCAATGCATGGCTTGCATAACCCAATGCACTCGGGTATGGCTCATGGAGTGCATAATCCGATGTATGGCAGTATCGGTATGTTGCCTGGTGTGCAAAATGACGCATATGGCAAGCATCGGTACCCGATCGTGCTTTTGGGGCTCAAGGAATAAGTGCTGGTCATGCAAATGCTCCGTTTAATGCTGGCTATCATGGAAATTGCCTCTACACTAGTGGATACACTATGCCTTTCTTGTGAGCTTGTTGAGGCCTTTTTATGGCGATGTGCCTAAGGATGTATATGCTGAAATTCAGTCCAATGTAGAGGAGCTGAATAAGATATTGTTATTTGAGCAGATTTTGGCACATAAAGAGAAAAGGTCAAAGGTAAAGCTTCCATAAGCTATTGGGTGATCAGGTTATGATCATGAGAGACTGATTACCGAGTGCTGGTTTTCAGTATATGATCTTTAGTTTCAGTTGTATTCAGCCGGTTCTATGGACAGCAGCATGTGTACTGAATGCCATTGATAATTCAGCCATGGTTTCGGCTCGGTTTATGCTTTACTATGGTTGTGTAGTCAACACTATTGAGAAACAAGAGTTTGGGATGCATCCGATGAGTTTCTGGCAATAATTCTAGACTATTGTTGAGCTTTATGCTGGTTGGAAATTTTCAGCAAATGGTGGGCATATGAGATAGTTAGCCAGCAGTGGCCAATGTTGTGTTGACTATGATGCCTTGTGAAAATTCCAGTGCAATATTGTTTGCTTTGACACATTGCAGTGCAATCGAGGACGATTGCAAGGATTTCAAGGGGGTGGTCTATCTTGAGGACGTGAAAATTTGATGCTTTGCTTATGTTTAATTGACATTTGATTAAAGGATTAATCAAATGTGCAATTAAAAGATACACATGTGTTGCACATGTGAGGTGCAAGCTACTTTTTTACAGTTGAAGGCTAAAGGACCCTGTGAAAAAGATGGGTGTCAAAGGCAAAAGTTGTAACAAGTTACACTTGTTAGATTCTAGGTGAATTTTGGTGTCAGTTTGCCCCTAGGACCATTAATTGGCCATTAAGTGTTAGTGGTGATACTAGGGACTAGGCATTTATTAATGGATTAATGCTTGTCCAAGGGTCAATTAATGCATGGGACCGCTTTGGGTTGCAAATGGCCTAGCCAATTAATTTTTGGATGGGCAAGGTCAATTTTCTGGGCATAGATTAACGGCTGAATTAATTTTAAGAATTAATTAGTTCTGAAAATTAATTAAATGGTTGGAAATTGCTAAAAATGGATTAAGAAAGCTGCCACTTGGCAAAACTTTTCCATGCAAGTGGGGGAAAGGCTAAATAGCGCTGAAGGGAGAGGGAAATCTCGTTTTTTCATTTTGGAGTTGTTGGACTGTGGCTACCAGCTTTTGGGGCCAATTCCCAGCCATTGGAGACCATTTTGGTGATGGAGATTGCATATTCTTGACCTTGGGAAGCTGACAATTGCTGCTGATGCACTTTCTCCTGAAGATCAGATTCTCTGATGCTCCTATTGTTGTTGGTGCATCCGTTTGGGGTTGGTACAGTAGGGCAGCAGCTGATTTTGATTAGTTCTTTGCGACAAATCTCAGAATTTTCTCTCTCTACAGCATTCTCTCATCTCCTTCAGCCTATGCTCAGCCATTCTCAGCAATTCTTAGCCATTCGGAGGAGATCTCAGCCATTTTTGGTGCGCTGATTTGTAATTTCTGCAGTAAACCCTAATTTACAGCAGAAGTTAGGGTTTAGCAGCCACCTTGGGATCCGTGCCAGAGATTGAAGGCTCAAGGGACTGAAATTAGCAGCTGATAATTGAAGATTATCAAGGAATTTCAAGAGCCAGCCCATCCCAAATTGATTTGGGGCAACATTTGGCCAGTGAAGGGTCAAATTGGAGAAGAAGTCTTGGGTGAATGAAGGGGCAAATGACCCAAAAGGCTTGCTGGTCATTTATGACAGCAGGAGCAATTGGTTAGCAGGAGGAGATTGAAGAATCTCAAATTGTACTCCTTCCAATTGAATGAAAGCTAAAGAAATACCGCAAGGGGCGCCAGTTTTGGGGCCAAGAGGGAGTCTACTGTCCAAGAATGTTATGGTAAAGTGTGTATTTCATTTTATGTGCATTTATTTATTGCTGTAATTAATTCTTAAATCAGGTTATCACCACCCATTCCAAGAAGGAAGGCTGGTTTCATAGATCATCATGCTTATGCAAAATGCTATGCAATAGTGCCATTGGGCTAGTGCTCTCGCATGGAAATTGTTCACTTGCGAAATCACCTTTTACAATCATAATCATCCTAATGATATGAATAATAAGTAGTATAAGCTTATACAACCACTCGAGGATGTTGATGATGAGGGAAAGGGCGATGAAGTATTATGGGAAGGAGGAGGGTGGTGTTTCCACTACATCATTGCACAATGCGATGCATAGTTATGCTACATGCTAAAGAATGCCCATGCAGCAAGTGCCACTTGGATAGTGCCCCTCATGGGGAAATTATTCACTTGCCCAAGTGCCCTAGTACAAAGATGATGAAATCATGCAATGTAGAAGACAATAACTAAAGTTATGAGTAAACAAACAACAAAATCCCTAACACAATAAATGAGATGTACCGTACAAACCACATAGGTCAATGGCGCGTCTAGTGACCAGAAGGATCCCTAGTCTCCCGCTCTCCAAGTGGATGTGATCCAATACAAGAATGGAGGAATGAGAATTTATAGACATAAGGACCAATAATGATAATAATGTCTTTGAAGTAATTGAAATCGTATAAACACCAAGAGTAGAAGACCACTCCCTCTCATTGTCGGATGGTGAAAGGAGAAGGAAGAAGAGTGAAATGTATGTTGAGCTGAAAAACCTGTGAAATGAATGGCTTCCAAGGACGCATCCAAGAAGAGTAACCAAGATACTCCAACCTGCAAGTACAAGATCAGACCCATCTGTCCCTGCGGGGTAATGAATCCCCAAATCAGACGTCCCCCTCAGATACCGAAGTATCCTCTGAGCAGCCTGCCAATGCACCGTCTTAGGTTCACTCATGAACCCTGCCAAGAGCCCAACAGCAAAACATAGATCAACCCTGGTGTTGAGAAGCCAAATCAAAGACCCTATCAACTGTCGATAGCGGGAAGCATCCGCCAAAGGAGAAGCTGAGTGGGAAGTGGCCTTCCAGTTCGGATCCATAGGAGTAGAGAGGGCCCGACAATCTTCCATCTCAAAAGACACCAAGAGCTCCTGTACATATCGCTGTTGGGAGAGAAAAATCCCGTGTCCAAAATTTTGAATTGTGCTTACACGCATGAACGCCCGTTAGTGAGCAAAGGGCTTGCTTGCAAGGAACCTTTGAAAAAATTAAAAATTTTGCAAAGGAAGAATGACGAATCTGCCCTGTTTATAGTTGCATGCTCGTGTGACCTGCGTCTGACCAGAAATGATGTTTTTAACCTGCGCCTGCAACCATGTGATTGCGTTTGACCAGGAAATGACGTTTTGACTTGCGCTTGCAACCACGTGACTGCGTGAGCTGTCGCCTGACTGAAACGTGAAAGAACAATGATGAGCTGACATGCATGGACTCCGAGAAGCAAAAACACCTTAGCCGCAGCTCTAATACCAGTTTGAAGTGAGTGATGCATAGTGGCGATGCAATGTCCGGCGATGGAAATGTTAGGTAGAGAGCAAAACGTAAGCAAGAGTAGCGAGCAAGTGAGAGTCAGAGATAGAGATGCACGAATGTTAGTGGGTACAATGATGAGTGTACCCCTTTAGGTTATATATATATATATAGATATATATATGTATGTATATATGTATGTATGAAAGTACAAATGTGCTAAGGGTGTGTTCACACCCGTGCACATATAAAAGGCACGATGGCCCTTTATTTCCAACAAGTTATTTAGGCATTTTTTATTGTGTCATTTTATGGTCATATTGGGAATTTATTGTTGGCTGACCAGCATTAAATACTGGCCGACCTGACATATTTTATGGCATTATTTGTGCCTATTTATTCTGGGCTCCTCCTTCTCAGTTGGTCAGTTCACCACCTGGAGTTCCTGTGGAGAGAAGAGCCGGTGTCAGTGCCCACGCAGCGAGTGACTCAATGTTGTATGCAACAATCTTGTGTCTGATATATGGATTCCATTTCCCGAGCATACATCTGAGTTCTCATTTGTATTGTGTTCTTTCTTTCCCTTTCTCTTTTGTCTTGTGCTTTAGCAGTTTATTACAGCTTGTGTTTATGCTTCCATTGCTACACCACTTCTGACATCATCACCATCCTCACCTGCTCCTTTTGTAAAGCTGCTAATGTCTTGTAGTCCTTCCGAAGGCGTCCCTTCTTTCCACAATAATAGCACGAAGACTTCTTCTTCCGTTGTATGGCACCCCTCTCTGAACTTGGAACATTTGAATCACCAAGAGATAGCATCCACATAGAAAAGTGAAGCTGAACATAGCAATTCTCCAACATAACATTGGTAGACGAGTAAATAATGTTTGCATGCTGACCATCAGGAGGAGATGCTAGAGGAGCTGTAAGGAGGGGGATACAGAGAAGATGAGGAGAGGCAAGGGATCTTCATGGAGAAAAGTATGCCAAAAAGATAGACTCACAAGGATTGCATGAGTTCATAGTAGTAAAGAAAGCACATAGAGGAAAGATCGACAATAAGCGGAGTGTAGTGATGAGAACGTGACAATTGGATGCACATGAACCCGCTCTAAAGCTGAGCAGTGTATCAAAAAGGAAAATACAGACCAAACATAGCCAAAAAAATAGCTTGAAATGTGTTGCCCAGCCTTGCATAGAAGCAAAGAGCAAAACACAGACAGTACCTGCATTAAATGCAGTTGACCTGCAAGAAAACAGGTCACATCAGCCTGCTGTCCCCAAAATGCAGATTTAGAAGGGTCAATAACAGGTCTCAAGTCTTGAAATAGCCCTGGAAATCTGTAAACACAAATGGTAGACTGCAAAATGCTGAGAAAATAGCAGAAGAACAAGCTGAAAATTAGTTGATGAAGGTCGTCTAGGCTGTAAATCAGTTGCAGCAGCAAGAACAAGTCAAAACAGCAGACGAAAAGTCAAAAGTCAGACCTGAAACAATGTAAAACAGTAGTAGGAACAACGATCCTGCAATCTGATACCATTAGCCATTGCATTTTTTCCAACACTTCATGAATTTTGAGATTGAGAGGCATCATCCTTGCTTGATCCTATCTCACTATCTAAAGATATTCTTGTTGTAATGCTCAGTTGAATACAATTTCAGCACTAAAGCAAAGCTATGTCATGATCGTCCAACATCTTTGGCAATAACTGCCTTGGGAGTGACTTTGAAAAGCAATCAACACACATTTTCAGAAATGAAACTGGATCCCGATCTAGTTTAGACACGTTTCTTACATGTTACATATTTGTTCTTAGTAAAGACCAAGTATGTTGAAAGATGATTTTTCATTGCTTTGGATGGATATGGCAGAAACTCATACAATAGGGACAAATTTTCCTTTCAATTTTACGTCCAATGTATGGACTTTACCTCTATGATAAAGAGTTACAATTTTATCAAGAGTATCAACCACTGCATGCACACGGTGGTACCAAGGCATCGCAAGCATTATATCGCATCCTTCCAAGATGCAATAAAAAACTCTTCGTTGTCCACAAAACTTTGAATGTGCAAGCCAAGCTTTTCAATGATAGGAGTGATCAGCTCTACGTGCCCCTTACATTCCATACCAATCTCACCCATGTGAGTCGTGACCCATCTCCTCCTCTCTGATGCCTAGATGGGCAGCCATGTCAAAGGAGTTGAAATTCAAACGTGCACCAAGATCAAAGAAAGTCAGTGCATGTTGATCCCTAATCTTGCCCCAATGCTCTACATAATTCAGTAGCATCATCATTGGGCTGAATTGTCACAACATCAGGGACTAAACAAACAGAGGTTTTGTGCTTTTCCCCCTTGGAATCTCTCTTATTTTTAGCTTGCTGTTTATTTGTGCAGTCATTTCCCATGTGCCCCTCGTGTTCACATACAAAGCATTTGTTTGCAGCCATTAATTCTTTGCATTGTGCCACCAATTTCCAAGTCTCTCCTTGCTGTTTTTGCCACTTTTCAGTCTCATTTTCTGATCTACACCTTTTCTTAACCTTGGAAGACTTTTTAGATGACTTTTCATCATCATTTTGGAAGCTTGAATCCTTACCATGCAGCAAAGCATCAGCTGTACTTGCCGTCTATATAAGTTGTGACATGCGGCAAAAATCTTTGATCTCTTGAGGCAGCCCATAACAATACTTCTCCACTTGCTCATGAAGGGGGACAGCTTGATAAGAAGTTTGAAGCAAACATTTACTTAAATTGTACCCATGTTGGCTGTGGTCCACCACTGCAATGCATTCCCCTTGAAGAAAGTGGCTGCCTTTCGAATTTTAGAAGACTCCATGAAATTGCCTCTTGAATAGGCTGTATCAAACTGTTGAATAAAAGTCAGCTTTCAGCCTATATTGTGCACCACTAAAGGATTAAAACTTGACCCCTTCACCACCTTCACTATAGTCCTTTGCTGGCCCTTTCGGAGTCATGCCAATGTTCCCATACATGGGATTTTGCATTCCACTAGCCATACCTTTGATACATTGGGTTTTGCATTCCATGCAACGGTTGCTGCATACCATACAAAGTTTTATCATACATTCCCCTATGTGGTCCTTGACCCACCATAGCTTGGCTCGTTCAAATGCATTAGATTTATTCAAGCTTCAGCTACACCTGCCAGACTTTGTTTAGGTTGGATTTCAGAGTTTAAAGATTCACTCTTTTCCCTAAATCATGTCTTAAGGTAAGTATTTGTTTTACCATTCAACTATGTTTTGTACACAGCTTCTAAAGTGAGAATTTTTCATAATATTCAAGGATGACAATAATTAAACAGTAACATATTATTGGTTGCTATGCAGCATCCAGGTTTTGACTTCTCTCAGGCAGAATTTACAGGCTCCTGTCCCAATCCTAAGACATTTATGGGAGGTATTGCACCATGAAAATGATGTATTTCAAATTCTGGAATTGAAAGTCAATATCAAGTTGGTGGGTTGCATCGTGAATATCATGACCAGGGCATTGTTGCAATCAAGGTTTGTGGATATATTGATTCTACACCTTATACTACACCCAGGGCAAGGTTTTCCATGTATTTTGAGCCACACAAGTCAAGGCTGCTTGTACTACTATCTGCATGTAGTCGAAGTTTGTGAAGCATATTTCTGGTAGTGAGATTATTGAGTATTAAAATTATAATTCTGAGAAAGTAAATCTCAAGAAGCAAATGTTGGATTAACATATTATGAGTGGCCTGACACTTTTGGGGGATTAAGGAAGCACAAAAAGTAATATAAGACGTGAAACGAGGTGATAGTGTGTTCATGAATCTCATCAAACCACTTTAGTACTAATTGTTTTGTTAGTGTGAATTTGTTTGTGGAGTTGCTTGTGCATTTCCTTCTAGCTCTTTTGTATGTTTGAGAACTTAATGCCTTTGAAATGGGGTATTTGACCTTTTTTTAGATTCATATTTTGTTGCATAAGCAAACAAAAAAGGTAATTGTTTAGACATCGTGGCTTTAGTTAGTCTCACTATTGAAGAATAGTCCCATGAAGTCAAATCGGAAGTGTGCATACACATCACATTTTGAGCTCTAAGCATAAGAATGTCTTGATTACCAATGGTTGAACTTTGTGTCTAAAATTTCAAAACGTTTAATCCAAGGCAAAAGGAAGGAGTTACCCAAGATTGACAAGTTGATGATGACTAATGGCTATATAACCTTGTCCTTTTCAACTTGACACAATGCTTGTGCTCAATGTTATGTTCAACGTAGCACTTTTCTTTGGCTCTTCATGATGCTCGTGATTGTACGTCTTTTCATAATATTCTTCTTCAAGTGACATGATGATCCTTGTGATTTTGCAAAGCACAATCTATGGTAATACCACCCTTTTCTCGAGGAAAATTCAATTGCCTAACTTGTTCTTTTCTTGAAAGCAAAGAATATAATACCACCAAAGCAATGAAGTTTTTGCTCTTAAGGATTTTAAGTCGTCTATGTGTCAATTTGTAAGAGACATGGCTTTGTTCAATTTCATTTAGCTTTCTTTGCAAATAGGCTTACAAGCTTTATAGTAGGAAGATAAAAAAAAAGTTATCTTACCCTCCTTAAGAGAGGCTCAATATATCCCATGAACTTGTTGATGAAAACCTTACGAAAGGCCTTTGTGTATCAATGTGTGGATGCCCTAAAGAATCTTAGCAACTTGAGGAAAAACAAGTTGAATAGCCTAAAGTCGTTTGTTGAAGAATCTGTTTAGAATAGTCATTTGCATTTTCTAGTTCTTTTTTTTGGTTTAAAGTAGATTTACATTGTCGACTCACATTAAGAAATTCATCAAATATTTATTAAACCAATTGTAGGTTCTAATGATATAAGCCAATTGATATGATTGTTACTTGATTATTTTTAATGAGGCCAATCTCTTCAAAGGATGCAATCGTGTAATGCTATTATGTTATAGTGCTAACAATTAAGGAAGGCATTGAGCCATGGTTAATTGAATTGGTGGAATCCAAGAGGGCAATGTGCCATGTTTAGTCAAAGTAGTGGATCAAAGAAGGCATGGTATGGTAAAAGTTATGGATGAAAGGAATCTAACTCATGTTGTATGTAAAAAACACCAAGAAAGAATAGTTAGTAGTCAAAGAGAGATTTTTCTAGACTCCTCAAGATTGTGTAAATGTAACCAATTAACTCGCTTCCACCAATCATTTGATTAGAATACTAAAATGCCTTCTTTGGAAATTGCACGCTTTGTTATTACATTGTACTTAACACAAAGTTTGGGTTTGGGTTACAACAAATATCAAAGAGTAGAATACAAACAAAAAGAGGGAATTGGATTGAGGAGGTTCATGCCATTAGTATAATAGGAAAAGGACAAGAAGGGCCCCATGCCATTTTGGTGAATTACTCTTTGATTGCTCTCAAGAGAGACATTTTATCTCATTTGTGATCCTCTAGACATGCTTGTGTTATATATTATTACTCATGTTGCTTGGATTCTCTATGGGGTACTTTGTATTGTTTAAGAGTTAAATACATTTGTAGAGCCACCAATATTTGGTCCCTTCACACTTGAGGAGCATTCCAAGAATACGCCTAATGTTTGCTATAAAATTATGGGTACATACCTAGCTATAAAATCATCCTAACCGGGTCTACAAACTCATTGACATAAGACTTATTTTGCGATAATCATTCTCTGTGCAAGCACAGGTCTTTCTGCACGACTCTAATCTGTCCGTAGGCTCGGGAACTCTTAGTGTACACATCGAAGGCATATCCATATGCAAAAGCATCTGACACGGTTTGCTTAGGACTACGCACTTGCTTCCTGTCTACGCATAGCTCTCTCTCTCTCTAATAGTCTATGCATCTGTTTTTTATATCAATCAGGTTTTGAGTAATTTGTACATATCACTTGCAATCTTCCCCAAATTTGTGCGTTGCATGCAACCTTTCCCGCAGAGTACATTGGTCATGTCTTATATCCTTCGTATTGACTTGCTTGACAATTTGCAGGCTTTTGTTGTCATGTCAACTGGCCTAATCTTCAGATATTTACTCTTCTCTTAATTTGTCAGCTTTTCGAGGCAGTCTATTCTGCACACGTTCTACCTTCAAGCACCTTGCATGCCTTGAACGCATCAAACCATGGATGTCCATATCATTGATGAGAGTATTTCCAGAATTCCAGAGACGAAAAGAAATTTGCAGTGCAGGCCAACGTTCACGCAAATGCTACGTGGGCCCTCGTTTTAAGATGCTGCTGGCATATACAATCTAACATGTAACCACTTTTATCGATGATATGCTGCAAAACTCAGTTACCATGATCACCCACACAGAATCAGAGTGATAAGGGATAGATTGGAACGTAGCGTTAGATTATTAGACATTATCGTAGCCTAATAGGTGTAATCTATATGGTTTCTTCATTTAATGAAACAATCCAAAGCCTCATAAATTTGTCTACTAAAGGAAATATCTTGTCAAATTTTGATTCGTTGTATGCACGAGAGAAGCTCGGCCAGCACATGGTCACTAAGCACACTTTTTATACTTTCACTTCATGATGGACAACTCGAGGCGCTCAACTGTCCTCTTCTATCATATGCTACAGCCCCGATAATGCAGTTCACTCAAAACTACCGAAGTAGTTTACAGCCCCAACATCATCCCCCCCCCCCCCCCCCCGCATAGCAAATCTGACTCCCTGCAGTCCACTTGTCTCCAAGTTGGAAACGCCATGGTTGTTTGGACAGGCCCACAATATCCAGATGACTGTTCAGCATACCTGACCGGACCATACTCAGGTCAGTCCTTATGATGCACTATCGGTTCATCCATGTGAAGTCATTCGTTATCACATGCAATAACCAGTTCCTCCCATATGAGGCAGTGCAACACAAATAAAGAGTCGGGTCTATCATAGCGGTCATGCCCAAACTGATGAAGGGTCAAATAGCAATTGTGCCCACTTCTTGCCCTCTTCCACAAGAGGAGGTCACCTCCACCAGCACTTTACACTGGATTCTACTCTATAACAGATATATGAAACATACATCAATACACGTCAAATTGCTTATGTAAAAGCTCAAAACAGTTTGAAGTCGGTAGATCTTTTAACCACTAACAAGTGGAAGCTTTACGAGCTCAGAAGAGCCTTTCACCATTACTCTGCACGAAACGTGCAACATTGCTCATGAACAAAGTGTGCCATGATGCTTACGAACATTGTTCCATATAGTGAAGCTATCCTACAATGAATTAATAGCAGACATGTAGACATGATAATTAGAACAAGAAAACGAGAGATTGTATAAACTGCTCTACAAGAAAGAAGTCAAAATATCAGCTGTCTCATCAGGTATTGCCGATCAGGAAAAAGAGAGTATATACTGCCGAACTTCCTCATCTTGAGCCCGATCCAATGCTGTTCTTCCCTCGACATCTGTGACATCATATTTTGCTCCAGCTCTCATCAATTCTTGTATTTTAGGCTTGTCTCCCTCTGATGCAGCCAAGAGTAACAAGATGTCAACAGGGTGTATTCCTTTACTAAGCAAAGCCTCCATTTTATCGTAGGTGCCTTCGGTGGCAAGCATGCCCATATAGTTGAAATACTGTAAATGACATGCACAAATACCCAAATCCATAAGATTTTAAGTCCAGAAACAAAATTTTTCTTGATTTGCCTAATTCTTTCAACTAAACAGGCACTAGATGAGATGAGATGATATCAGAAGGAGAAAACATGAACTCACCATAAGCTTCACAAACAAACAACCAACATAATTGTTCAATGTGTTAAGAAAAGAATGGGCTAGTGAGCATCAAGTTAAGATGAAAGGGAGAATCTAGTGTAAGTTTGAGGATGGTACCCAAACTCTATTAGCAGTTGTGCGTGTCTTGTGTGGTCATCTATTGCCTGCGAGCCTCAGTTTGAGTCACAAGAGGACATTAGGAGCTCTGACATTGTATTTGTCTGTCATTTTGTATCAAACGAGGACAAAATGACAGCCAAAAGTGTCAGCTTGCCCTCCCACTTTCATTATCCATCATTGATCCTTCGAGATCAGCCAACCCCCCTAACTCTCTCATCCCCCTACTATTGTTTAGTGCCCACATTGACGTGTAGAGCTGCGTGTTGGGGCTGACTGTTGCACCCTTATACCTTCAGCCATTGCAGTCACACTGTTCCTTCTCTCTCTTACATTCTCACTTTGTCTCATTCTTTCCGTGTTCACTTTCCTCTTTCTGTTGCACGCACTCACATGGTATCAAACTTACTACAAAGCCATGCGTGGGAGCTAGAGATCTTGAAGAGGAGTGTGCTGTCCACGACAAAACTTGCCCGGTGTCATCCTCATGTGCTTCTAGGCAGCCTCTACTAGGCTGGGTGGCACCATTACTGACCCTAGGTGGCCTGTATCAGGCTGCACAGCATCATTTTGTAGGTTCAGATCCACGTTTCTTGCAGGCAGCCCCTTGTTCAATCTGCATTTCAGCACAAGCAGCCCTTATAACTCTGCATTCTGTGCACGCAGGTCATCAATCCTCCTAGGCAGTACCTTTGCAGGCTGGAAGAAACTACCCTCTATGGTCATGCCACATGGAGTGTCTCCTCCACGACTGTTCTGGGATGTTGTTACTATCCCTATACCTCGACCTACCACGGATCCTCATGATGATCTGATTGCGGATTCGGCAGCTTTATAGGATTAGTTGAATACCAAAGGCCGCTTTTTTTTCTTCTTGAGTTGTACAGATTTTGTGCTCGTGCATGTTAGACATATCCACACCATTGCAAAGGTTTGGAGATTGACATCTCTCTTTTGGATCCGGACATTTGGGCATCACATATCTCGAGTTGAAGCTACGATAGCTTTCTATTGCAAATTCCCCTATGCTGAGGGTTCACATCCATAGGATGGAGGAGATTCGAGATGTGCCTGCATCTCTTGGTTTAGACATTTCTTTGGAGGACCTCATTGTGACACTTCTCTCACATCTTCCGTCATCGATATATGATGTGTTTCACTTCTCATAGCCGGGAGACTCTCACTTGGGAGAAGGTACTCCCATTGGTGCTCGAGTAGGATGCACATCACGGTGAGTCGAATTTTGGGGCTTGTGCACATGGCCATGATTATGCGGCTTTCTCTATAGGTATAGGACCAGCCAAGTAGAAGAAAGGGAAAAGGAAGAGGTTGGAGTCATCTTCCGACTCTAATTCAAATCTTGTGGGAAAGCATAGAGAATATCCCACGTTTCCTCATTGTGGGAAGACCTCGCACCTCGAGGAGAAGTGTTGGAGGATACCCTCACCTTCAACCTCTTCTTTGTCACCTACTATTACCACCAAGTCCATGTTTTGGGCCGCTGAGTTGTACTTATAAGACTCAAGACCCTATCGTACACATTTATCATGCGATCACTACTCTTGGACTCTTGGTTCGTTGGTTGACACATCTATACACCGGCATGGATTGGATTGCTTGTCTGGGACACCAATCCTTGCAATGTGGTTGTGACTCATAATGCTGCTAGCTCCTAAGTTTGTATGTAAACTTGTTTGGCTCTATGGTTGGAAGGCGAGTTTAATGTCGAGTCCCCTTTATTTGTGGATATGGCTTGTGTTGTCTCGTGTGTAGGTTGGATCCTAGGGGGACATTTTGCATTGAGCCTCCAATTGTATCTAGGATGGATCCATGTTGGATAGACCCATGGGCTTCCCCTTCCTTCCAAGTTACCTGTTCACACTCCTTCGTCTAGGACTCCTCCCCCTCCTTCCTCTCTAGTTGCTTTTGTTGGGAATAAAGGGCCATCATGCCTTTTACATGTCCACGGGTGTGAACACACCCTTAGCACATTTGTACTTATATATATATACATATATATATATATATATACATGCATGTATATGTATATATGTATATATACATATGTATATATACATGTATATGTATATATACATATACATGTATATATATATATATATATATATATATATATATATACATGTATATATATATATACATATATATATATATATATATATATATATATATACATATATATATATATATATATATACATGTATATATATATATACATATATATACATGTATATATATATATACATGTATATATATATATACATGTATATATATATATATACATATATATATATATATATATATATATATATATATATATATATCTCTAAAAGCCTAAAGAGGTACACTCGTCATTGTACCCAAGAACGTCGTGCTCACTCTCCTCTCTACTCTGCACTCTCTCTCTCTTTTTTTTTCGTAAACACACACATACACACACTCACACTCTCTCTCTCTCTCTCTCTCTCTCTCTCTCTGTGTGCTGTGAGAAAGCATTCCATGTCTCGATCCTCGCGCTCCAGGGTGTAACAAACTAGTATTAGAGCTCACAGGTCATGCACGCTTTCCAGAGTCATTAACAGTCGTTAGACTGAGTGACAAACGAGCAGGAGCTTACAGTCATCACATTGAGTGTCCAAGCAAATAGGAAGTGTCGCAGGCGAGCAAGTGTTGTAGGTGTTGCAAGAGTCCCAGGTGCGGCTCGACGAGTAGCAGACGACAGTTTGTAGACATCACCGCAAGGCACACGATAGGTCATGGACGGGGGGTTAGGTAACTGACGCGCTGCCAAGCGGAAGGGTCGAGTAGCTAACGCACAACGACTGACGGTCAGGCGAGCTGACGACACATGCTAACAGGCGCTAGACGGGATGCGACACACGGGGACAGGCGCCAAACAAGACAAACTTTTTTCTTTCGTCATTTTTTGTCAAATTCCTGAAATTTTTCCTTCTCCCCTTTGTTGGGTATTCATATGCACAAGCACAATGTGCAATTTTGACTTATTTTGGGGGTTTTCACATTTTAGTGAATTTTTTTCAATTTCACTAAAATTTGTGCATACCAAACCCGAGAAATTTGGGGATTTGTCCAAATTTGATACAAGCAAGACACAACACTGATATTTGTCTCAGAAATTGCAAGGATTTGTGACATTTTGCCTCTGACATTTGGGGCTTTTCATGTACATGCAAGAATTGGGCTGAAATTTACTCAATTTCTCGACATTGATGCACATTGGACCCTGTGCAATTTGAAGCTTTTGCTGTTTGGGCAAAATTTGTGTGCCATTTGGTCATTTTATGTACATGCGGGTTTAGTTCCATGCAATTTGGACATATAGCACTTGAAAAATTTGGGGATTTTGCTGAAATCGCTCTATTTTGGCAAAATTGGTCTATTATGTGCATGTCAGAGACAATGCAGATGTATAATTGATGCTTTGAGCACAAAAATTTTGGGGCTTTTGACCGTGCCTGTGGATGCATGTATAACAGAAATTGCAGCTAAAATTTGGGACTTCTCATGTAATGTAATGTATTTGTCCTTGGAACAGCTGTAATCAGTTGTGGAGTGCTGTAAAACAAGGTTTAGTGCTTCTGAAAATTTATTGGCAAGTCTGAAATTTCTGCTTTTACGTGGTCATTTATTGCTGGTTGGTACTTGCTTGTACCTTGGTGGACCTGCATTTGCTAAATTTTTTGGTCACATTTGGGCTGAAAATCATGGTTGGCAGCAGTGACAGCAGTAATCTCATGCATATTAAGAAGCTTGGAGCACATAACTTTGCAGTCTGGCAAAAACAATGCTATAATATCTTGTTGCAAAAGAAGAAGGCAAAATCGATTAAGACCAAAGAGGCAAAGCCCGCAAACATGGAACAAACAGGAAGATTGGGATCAGTTAAATGAGCTTGCACGCTCAACCATCGAGCTATCGATTTCTGATGCCTTATTATTTAACATTGAAGGTTTGGATTCTGCCTATGCTATTTGGACTCGACTGGAAGAACTGTATGCCCAGAAGAGTGCCGCAAGCAAAGTTTATTGGTTGAAAAAGCTTATGGATTTGCGTATGAAAGAGGGTACAGCAATGTCTACTCACTTGAGTGAGTTTAACTCCATTTTCAACCAGATGGTTGCCTTGTTGAAGTTCTTGATTGATAAAGAATTTAAGGCTACGTTCTTGCTTTGCACTCTGCCAGAGAGTTGGGATACATTTAGGACTGCTATGAGCAATTCTAATGCGATCCTTTTGTATGCTAATGTAGAGAGTACTCTACTCATGGAAGAAATGAATTGGCAGAACAATGCATCCAATAAGTCTTCCAGTGCTTTGCATACTAGAGGCAGATCAAAACATAAAGGCAAATCTGATAGCAAGGGACGCAGTAAATCACGTGGTAAGGATGTTGAATGCCATCATTGTGGCAAGCATGGTCGCTTTAAACATGACTGCTACAAATGAAAGAAAGAGAAAGGAAAGGGCAAGAAGACATATAATAGCAGAGAGAGAAGAAAGAGAGTCAACCTAAGAAAAGCAGTGTCAAAATTAAAGAGGTGAATGTAGTCACTCATGACAATGATAGTGGTAATGATGTACTCTTTGTCTCTTCACACTTTAGTACACATGCTTTACTTGCAGGTACAGATGATGACATGCACACTTGGATTCTAGATTCAAGTGCTTCCTTTCATGCCACCCCTCATCGTGAGTGGTTTTCTGACTATACACGGGGGTCAACATGGTGTTGTCCATCTAGGGAACAACTATGCATGTGACATTGCACGTATTGGCAGTGTATAGTTGCAGTTTCAGCATGGATCTATCTTCACACTTCAACATGTACAGCATGTACCTCAACTCAAGAAGAGCTTGATTAGCACAAGGCAGCTAGATGACGATGGATTTCATACCACCTTTGGTGATGGGAAATGGAAGATCTGTAAGGGATCTAGAGTGATTGCCAGAGGTTGTAAAAGTAATACCTTATATCCTCTCCATGTATCTAGTGTGCGTGACCATGTTGTTGCCGTAACCGAGCAGCCCAGTGTTTCTTTGTGGCATGGCCGGTTGGGACACATGAGTCAAACTGGAATGAAAGTGCTTTCTCGTTTGGGTTACTTGCCTTGTCTTCGTTATGCTGATTTTGAGCATTGTGATCATTGAGTTTATGGTAAACATGCACAGATGTCTCATACGAAGTCTCTTTCGCTGAAATCTTCTCCTCTAGAGTTAGTACATTCCGATGTATGTCAAATGTCAAAGTTATCTTTAGGGAGAGAGAAATACTTTGTCACCTTTGTCGATGATGCTACACGAAAGGTATGGGTTTACCCTATTCGTAGCAAGGACGAAGTGCTTGACAAGTTTAAAAAATTCTTGGCATTAGTTGAAAATTAGACTGATAAGACACTTAAGTGTCTTCGCTCTGACAATAGTGGGGAATATGTGTCCAAGGCCTTTCAGGCATTTTGTGACAGCAAAGGGATAAAGAGGGAGCTTACTGCCCCTCATAATCCACCCCAAAATGAAGTTACAGAGCGTATGAATTGGACCATACAGGATAAGGTCCATACGATGCTGTCCCATGCTGCTTTACCTCGTGGTTTTTTAGCAAAGGCCATTATGACAACCGTACACTTAATTAATTGGTCACCAAACAGGTCTTTGGGGGAGGGGAGTTTCCCAAGAAGCATGGTCAGGCAAGCCACCTTCGTATACACACTTGAAAGTGTTTGGTTGCGAAGCATTTGTGCACATACGTAAGGAAGAATGCAACAAACTTGAGCCAAAGTCCTGTACATGTATTTTCCTAGGATATGGCGATGAAGGTGAAATGGGGTATAGATTATGGATCCTGAGAAAAGAAAAGTAGTACACAGCAATGATGTTATCTTCTGAGAAGATCACATGCACAAACAGCCCGAAAGAACAGAGGAAGTCCGTAGGGTTGTATTCCGGGAAGAAATACCTTTTGGATAGCAAAATGTGCCCGCTGTACAGCAACAAATATCTGCTGGCTATACAGCAGCAAATACCTGCTGTAAATGAACCTGCAAATGCATAAAATAATGCTGAAAATGGTCAGCCAGCTATTGCCCATAATGATGAGTCACTAAATGTGTAGGAACAACCAGGACAACAAGCTGCTAATGCTGATTTGCAGGCTGAAATGCTAGAACAACAAGCTGAAAATGAAAATTTGCAGGAACAACTAGCAAATAATGATCATTGGGTTAGGAGATCGTCTAGGGCTACTAGATAACCTGATAGATTTGTTCTTGGTGCAAACAATGTGGCTGATTATGTCATGTCGACACATTGTGGTGAACCATCTTGCTTCAAGGAAGCAATGGACAGACACATCAAAAAGAAATGGTATAAAGCCATGTTATCAGAGATGGAATCTCTTGAGAAAAATGGCACTTGGGACTTGGTGTAGTTGCCTAAAGGGCAGAAAACCCTTCCATGCAAATGGGTTTACAAGATGAAGGTCACTTCTAGTTCCTTGCCAAAGTACAAAGCAAGATTGGTTGCGAAGGGGTACAAGCAGGAATATGGAATTGACTTTGATGAGATCTTCTCTCCTGTAGTCAAGATGACTACATTGAGAACCATTTTGGGCTTGGTTGCAGTTGAAGATATGGAGCTCATATAGATGGATGTAAAGACTGCATTCTTACATGGTAATCTGCATGAAGACATATATATACACTAGCCTAAAGGTTTTCTGGCAAAAGGGAAAAAGAAGATGGTATGTAAACTCAAAAGGAGTTTGTATGGGCTGAAACAAGGACCAAGAGAATGGTATCATAAGTTTGATACATTTATGCAGTCTCAAGGTTTTCATAGAAGCCAAGTGGATCACTGCTAGTACACCAAGAAGGCAGCAAATGGCAACCTGATTATCTTGGTTCTCTATGTTGATGACATGCTGATTGCTGGTAGGGATATTCATGCCTTGGACTCACTAAAGCAAAGTCTTCATGGCAGCTTTGACATGAAGGATCTTGGTGATGCAAATCACATTCTTGGCATGCGAATACTCAGAGATAAATCAAAAGGATTACTCTATCTATCTCAACAGGAGTATATCTCCAAGGTTTTACAACGTTTCAATATGGAGCGGGGGAAAACAATTGGGGTTCCATTGCCTCCATATGTGAAACTCAGTGCAGAGGACAGCCCTACATCGGATGATGAGAAGGTTGAAATAGCTAAGATACCATATGCTTCAGTTGTTGGCAATTTTATGTATGCTATGGTTGCTACACATCTTGATATTGCCTTTGTAGTGGGAGTGGTTAGCAAATACATGGCAAACCCTGGTAAAAAGCATTGGGAAGCAGTGAAAGATATTATGAGATACCCGTTAGAGTGCTATCATGCTAGTACGGAATCCCATCTTTCATGCAACGACGAAGCACATACAGGTGAAGTATCACTTCATTAGAGATGTACGGAATCCCATCTTTCATGCAACGACGAAGCACATACAGGTGAAGTATCACTTCATTAGAGATGTACTTGACAGCAAGAGCATTGAGCTTGTCAAAATGCATACAGATGATAATCCTGTAGATTTTCTCACGAAGGGTCTTCCAATAGAGTGGTTTGCTCATTGTTGACAGATAATGGGAGTTGGATAGATATATATATTTCAGCATTGTACATACCTAGACTTAGCTGATTCTTTTCTCCCCTTAAGGCACATTGCCTTTAGGTGGAAGGTTGTTGGGAATCAAGGGCCATTATGCCTTTTACATGTACACGGGTATAAACACATCCTTAGCACATTTGTACTTTTATATATATATCTATCTAAAAACCTAAAGAGGTACACTCATCATTGTAATTTGTACCCAAGACTCCGTGCTCGCTCTCCTCTCTACTCTGCACTCTCTGTCTCTCTACTATGAGAAAGCATTGCGTGTCTCGATCCTCGCGCTCTAGGGCGTAATAGCTTCCCTTCTTTGATGGCTCCTTCTACTACTACTACTACTACTTCGTCTTCGAGTCTTTCTACTCCATTTGCATTCCCTTCGGTTCCTTTTGGGGATGTTGAGTCGTCAAAAGGGAAGGCTTCCTCTTTGGATGAGGGGGATTTAACTTCACCTAGTGAGGGGGAGTCCCTCTCCTAGACAAGTGTATCGCAAGTATTGAGAAACTCTTCATCCGCAGTTTGCATTTTTGCATTTTGCGTTTAGGGTTTGCAGCCCCAAAAAGGGGCGCCATCCTAGACTGACTATGTCTATTTATAGGCCACTCTCTCATTCATTCCTTACGACTGATTCATTCAATCCATCATCTCTTCTCTCCAGCCTCTCCACTACCCTCACACCCCTTCAAGAGGACATTGTAGTTCGTGGTTTGTGGCTGTCTTCATCATCTTCCTTGTGCTACGGCACCCTTGTTCCCTTATATCACATTCACTCCATGATTCAGAACTTCATCATTCCATTCGTCAGAGTTTCTTCTTTCTTCTCTTCTCTTCTCCATGTTTGCCGAGTTCACTCCGTGTTTCTCCCCACAAGCCCTATTGTCTCGCTGGTACGTCATCTTTTGACATGGTATCAGGGTTGGATCTGCTCAAACAGCAACAAAGATCCTCCACTCCGGTGATGGCAAAGACCGATGGCGGGTTTGGGATCCACTTCTCTTCTTCTTCCGCTACATCAAAATCTTGTTTTTGCAAATTTCAGGTGTTTCAGCTTGCTGCCCACACCCCGTTCGCAAAGGACATCTCAGCCGAAGCTGTCCATTTCTGTCTCCATCAGTTGGCGCCTGATTTCCAGCCCTCTTCATGCAGTTTGGAGCTGATTCCAGCCAAGCGACTGCTGTTCCTGTGCAAATCTACTGCCATACAGCCTGCCATGTCATCACAGTCCTGCTGCCTGCGTTTTTAGTCTCTCTCTCCTGCAGGCTGTGCTGCTTGCGTTTTTAGTCTTTCTCTCTCCTCACTTGCGTTTTTCTACTGGTTGCAATCTCTTACTGCTGGTCGCATCCTCCTCCCACAAGCAGCTCACTTCCAACCCTTCCACCCCTTGAGACAGACATTGCGATTCGTGTTTCACACTACCCTCACACCCCTTGAGGCGGACATTGCAATTCTTGGGTCATGGTGACTGACCTCTTCCTTCTTCAGCAAGGCACATTGGTATCTATGGCTTCTTTACCAACAGATGACCCAATTCTTGGGTGCTCCTACTGTGGCATAACCGGACACACCACCGATGCTTGCCGACTTTGACCTTTGCTCCCCACCCCTTCGAAGTACATATCTTCCACCAAGTACTTGTGCCACCTCTCCTTTCTGGGCCACAAAGATCGTTTTGCATCGGCTATCAAGAGTACTATGCTCAAGGCAATAAGACGCATCCGATGTACACTAAGTCCTTTCGAGCACATGGAGGATCGATTGGCGCTACGACCTCCTGGAGATCGTCGCAATGCCAGCGACAATCTTCTCCCACCTATTTTCGGGTACAATGGCTACCATGGCCCGCGGTTCCGCAGACCACTCCATCGAGAGACAGTGATTGTTTGATATCGTCTCCTCGTCAGTCTGCTCCTTCGAGAGACAGTGGCTGCTCGACTCCTTCCTCTTCTTCGGCTACCCAGTCTGCTCCACTGAGAGATAGCGATTGTTGTCCACCTCTTGCTCATTCTGAGCCCCACCCTTCCCCACCCTCGACTACTCAGGATCGAGAGGCTACCTCTGGGAGCTCTTCGGCACCCCAAATACCTTCTTCAGCACGACGGGCGGCACTTCCTTCGTCATCAGACATTTCGGAGTCCGTGATCCATGAGTTTTTGGATTCCCTATCTACTTCAAAGGGGGATGTTATTTCTTTGCCCTCAGAGGGGGCATCTACTTCTTCTTCGACTTCAGTGGGGGCCCCTCCATCTCCCACCTCAGAGGGGGAACCTACTCCACATGAAGTTCTTTACCCATCCTCTACTTTCTTGGGGTGGCTATCTTCGACCAGTCATCTCTTCTACTGATACCCAGGATCTTCAGGTACCACCTAGATCGGGACCTCGGAGATTCAGCCGCGACTTGGTGAGGAGGCCTTCGTATTCCTTCCACCATGGATGCACGGAGCTAGTGTCTTCTCTCCCGGGGTTGAGTTTAGGGTTCTCCAGTTCACTCTGTCTACTGTTCTTTACTGCAGATTCCCTTTCCGATGGAAATCTTGGATCTTAGAGATCCTCTAATTTTCTTCCTCCTCTTCTCTTCTTGCCTTGGTCACTTGGTCAACATGGAGCCACCTCCTGAGATTCGAGTACAGGCATATCCTTATGGTTCTTGGCACCACACAAAGTCCGACATTCCTCCTATGCATTGCATGTTTTCATCATCTTTGTACTAGAGCACTTGGGCAAGTGAACAATTTTCCCAGGAGGGACACTGTCTAAGTGGCACCTACTACATGAGCATTCTTCCGCATGTAGCATTGCATCTCCATCTCACTCTTCTGTTGTTTCCCTTTTTGGGCCTAAGAAGGGGTGTTGAGAAACCCTTCACCCGCAGTTTGTGTTTCTGCGTTTTGCATTTAGGGTTTGCAGCCCCAAAAAGGGACGCCATCCTAGACTGACTATGCCTATTTATAGGCCACTCTCTCATTCATTCCTTACGGCTGATTCATTCAATCCATCACCTCCTCCCTAGCCTCTTCATTACCCTCACACCCCTTTAGGAGGACATTGCAGTTCGTGGTTTGTGGCTGTCTTCATCATCTTCTTTGTGCTACGGCACCCTTGTTCCCTTGTATCACATTCACTCCATGATTCAGAACTTCATCATTCCATTCATCATCTTCTCTCTTCTCTTCTCTTCTCCATGTTTGTCGAGTTTACTCCGTGTTCCTCCCCGCAAACCCTACTGTCTCACTGGTACGCCATCTTTTGACAGCAAGTATCAAAGGCTACTCGGTCTTCTTTGTAGCAAGATGAGCTTATCACCATTCCTCAGAGGTACTGAAGGCTTATGCAAAAATCCAATGCTTTCCACTTTCTTGCTACCCCTTTAGGCCCACATAGATCAATCAAATTATAGGCCCATTAGGATAGTTCACTTTGTGTGAACTATGCCTTTACGTCACAAATTCTTTAGGATCATGAGCCTACTGTAGTTGATGAGGCTCTTGTACACGATATTTGGCATCGTGCTATGTAGAAATTCAATTCTATGAAGCGTAATCAGACTTGGAAGTTGGTTCCGCATCCACGAAAGCAGAAGCTGATTAGTGTACATCGGGTCTATAAGACCAAGTACTTGGCTAATGGATCCTTGGACAAGTATAATGCTAGGCTTGTTGCTGAGGGATTTGCCTAGAGGACTGGATTGGATTACTCTGAGACCTTTGTACCTACAGCTCGAATGTTCACTATTTGAGCTATCTTAGCTCTTGTAGCTCATTATTGTTGACCACTTTTTTAGATGGATGTGAAGTCTGCCTTTTTGAATGGTGTCTCAAAGAAGGAGATTTATGTCTCACAGCCTCTTGGTTTTCTTGAACGACGGAAGGAGGACCATGTTTATAGTTTGTGGAGAGCCCTCTATGGCCTCAAGCAAGCTTCTGAAGCTTGGTACGAGAGGATTGATTAATTCTTCTTACAAAGTGGCTTCCATCTATCAAATCATGACCCCAACCTTTATAATTATAAGGTTAAGGGTGACAAGTGTATAATCATCATCTTGCATGTAGATGACTTGATTATAATAGGAAGTGCCTCATAGGAGGTTGATCAGACATGGGAGATCTTGTGACAAGAGTTTGACATGATGAATGCAAGGATCCTAGACTTCTTCCTTCGCTTGGAGATCTATCAAATGGCACATGACATCTTCATATCCCAGTATACGTACGTCTCTGAGTTACTTTCAGAGTTTAGTATGGTCAAGTGTCAACCTATTTGTTACTCCATGGACCCAGAGTCCAAGCTTTTGGCTGTTGAAGATTCCCTTCTAGAAGCTACCCACTACAGGTGCCTTGTTAGTTCGTTGATCTAGCTTATTTACACTCAACGAGCATTTTCTTTGTGGTGGCATTGTCATCTTCTTTTACGAAGACTCTTATGTAGGCTCATAGGAGAGCCACTTTGAGAGTTTTGCGTTATTTATAGAGAACTCGATCCTACGAGATCATATACAAAGGGAAGTTGGGGGGGGGGGGGGGGGGGGGTACTCTTTGTAGATGAAGTGACTCGCATGGGCTAATGATGTGGATTTGCAAGACAATCTATTATAGGCTATGCTTTCTCCCTTGGATCAGGAGCTATCTTGTGGGTTAGTAAGAAGTAACATATTGTGGCAATTTCTTCTATAGAGGCAAAGTATTGTGCCCTTTGTTATGTACCTATAGAGGTAGGTTGGCTCCATTGGATGTTGTTAGAGATTGACTTTTCATAGAAAGGATCTACTCAACAACACATAGACATCCAAAGTGCCTTAGCTCTAGCAAAGAACCTTGTGTTACATGCTTGCACAAAGCACATAGAGGTTCAGTATCATTATGTACAAGAGCAAATCATGGATTTTGAGTTAGCAATGGTCTCCTATCCCACAAGGGACAATCTGGCAAACTCTTTATGAAGTCATTGCCCAAGGCTTCTATGCTTCATCACATGAGATTGTTGGATCTTCATGCACTCCCAAGACGTAAGAGGGGGTGTTAACCTGCGTTATTTAGTTTGTCAATTTGCCATCTCCTAGTTCTGAGCCCTAGTCAAAGTTGGCAGGGACAAAGGAGCTGTGACTGTGTCTTCATTCATTTTAGTGTGCATTTCTAGTACTTGTCAAGCATTTCATAGCTTGTGCTACCCTGTCAGATGTTGTCCAGTCCCAAACTACTGTGGTTTTCCCTAGACCTGCCATGTTGTCAATTTTCACTGCATTAAATGCAGCTGTACTGCATTTATTTCAGTTGGACAGATTTGGCAGGTTGGCCAGAAGATCAGCAATTGGCCAGTTTCTGCTTTTCTGCTATTTATAGCATTTGTCAAGGCCGGGCAGATTATTGTCTTCTTACCTTCTGCAAGTGCTCTGACAGTTTGCAGTCTTCTCCATCTCTGTCGAAGGACTGCAAACTGCACACTCCGTCTCCGTCACTATCACCATCTCCATCACTGTCATAGGTGCTGGCATCATTTTCCAGTCTGATCTAGTGCCCTCGCAGATGCTTTGGGCTGTGTGCAGGGACTGATCGGTCTGCTCTTGTATTCAGCATTCATCTCAGATTCAATACAGACTTCTCTTCTCTTCCTGCTCTCTTTTCTCTTCTCTTTCTCTCTCCATGTTCATGATTCTCTTTTGTTGCGCACTCTCACACAATTAGTGCAAGTAGCCGTAGGGTTTTCTATTTATAGATACTTTGTGCATTTTAGCGCATCAATGTGGATCATTCTGATCGTTGTACTTTAATTCTATTCAATTGAGTACTTTCATTGATCTTCATTATCATTTAACACACACACACACACTCTCTCTCTCTCTCTCTCTCTCTCTCTCTCTCTCTCTCTCTCTCAAAATCACTCACATTTGGGCCAATAATGGTAATGGTATCAGAGCTAGCTTTGCCATACCCATTGCTTGCCATCACTCGCCCTCACAACCACCATTGCCATTGAGCTCCATCCTTGCCTCTATGTTGATTCTCATCCCCAACTTCAATGATTCTATAGCCTATCAACATCAGCATTTACTTCATAGTTGTCACTATTGGCTGTACAACAAGACTACCCCCTTAGGTTGCTAAAGCTTCAGCAACCACTGATTGTGCTAGAAATACCAATGGTTGCTACCACCCTTGTCATCAATTGTTGCCAAATGTTGCCAAGGAGCCACCTTCAGCTCTTCTTGCCACTAGTAATTGCAGCCCTTGACTTTAGTCCTGCCCAGTTGCCTGGTACTAGCAGTTCTACCACCTATACCATCACCTTACCCTCTATCCATTGCTGCCCTCTTCCACTTCTGCCATTGTACAACACCTGCATAACGAAGAGCATTTGTTAGTGGTCGTGGTCATGTCCTGGTTGTGAGGCCTACATTAAGTCAATGAGGGACATCAGGAGCTTTGTCGGTGTCCACTCATTATTGTTGCTTTGATCATGTTATCCTTTGTCCTTATTTAAGGATTTTTTTTGGCTCTGCATGCCACCCGACAGTATTGTAGGATCTTATCTATGCATGGGCACACTTGTCAGTCGGTCACTAATATCATCAGCCATAACCTTCTTCTGTATCACACCTTCTTGTTCCCAATGCCCTCACTACAGCTACACTCTGTGGCGTGTGCAAGATGCTAAGCCTTGTATCAGCTTTCTTCATCATTCAGCTGAGTTCATCTTCTTGCCTTCATTCTCATTTTGCTCAAGTGTTCTTCTCCTTCTTCTGCTGTCGGTCTCACATGGTATCATCACCTGTTCACTGCAAGCAGGGTGCTCACCTTCACCAACTTCTTCCTCCATTGCCATAGATATGCTTTCAATCTGTAGCATTCTGCCTTGCTTCTCCAGCTGTCCACCCATCATAGGATATGCTTGACCAAGTAGGGCATGACACACCAACGACCTATTCTTTGCTAGTCCTTGAAGAGCTCCATGGATCCACAGTCCTTTTACCTCCAAATCGAACAGAAGACTCTGTCATTCTTGGTCATCACAATATAATATTCATAGTCCCAAACTTTAAACTAAAAAGTCCGCTAGTGCAAAGCAACTGATGGCAATCTGCACATCTGCTGATCACCACAAGGCTGAGAAGCAAGAGAGAGTTCTTGCATGACCTGTTGCGAAACTATGGGCAGCCGGCTGGAGAGCTTACCTGTAGCAAACTTGGGGCTAGATAATGTTCCATAATGTCTCGTCCCAATCAATCTGGTTCTGGTTGTTACAGATAGATATGCATGTAAACTAAGAAGTTCTCCATTCATACATAATTGGGCGGCCGTACTACACTACAAAATTTGAAGAGCAAGTGTTGTACATGTGTTTTGGATCGAGGAAGCGAGAGAGCTGTCCGCTAGAGGTCACATAGGCCTATGAGACAAATATCCCTATCGGGCATGCTGTAGTAGTACAATCATGATGAATAATCTACCACTACCGCACATATGTGAGAGAGAGAAACGGGGGGCGGGGGGTTCGGGCCGGTATGTGTGCGCACGTGCGTACGCGTGCCTTGGTCTGTGTGAAAAGAAAATACCTGCTCTACATCATCTCGATCGAAGTCATTGCGGCCCTGGCTCGCATAGATACCAGCCTTCTCTGCATCCTTCCCAAACTTAAACCACGCAGTGGTGCGTGAGAGGGAGGGTGGGCAGAGACGGCGAAGTTGAGGGAGGCCCGGCCTGCCAAGTCGAGAGAAGCTCCTCAGCTGCAAATGCTGCTGCTGCTGCTGGTGCCGCCCCTGTTGCGGCTCTCGAGCACGGGCACCGGATATGGCGACTGTGCAAGGACACACCGTGGCAGCAGACGCCATGCCTCGATCTAAAATGTTATCTGGTGGTCACGAAAGGATAATTCGATCTCCATTTCCAAACTTAATATGGTAGAAACAAACAAACAAAGATATCACTAAACTTAATAAGGTAGAAACAAAGATATCACTAAACATAATAAGGTAGAAACAAATAAATATTAAGTTTAGAAACAAACAAACAAAGATCTCGTGATATGAAGAGCATATGACTTATAGCAAGGGCAGGCGAGAGTAAATGGACTTGTGCATGCCACTCCATTGAGTGCATGTGTTGAATCCACACCTAAGTTCATGCTTTGTGTGGAGCTCAAGCTCAACGAGGAGAGAAGCAAACACTAGGAGAGAGGAGCGGATAGAGCCCAATCGTAAGGAGAGAGAAGCCGAAATTACCATGTCAGTATCTAATCTATAGGTGCCACGTTCATTGACTCTCACCATTTTTGGAGGTACTTTGATCATTGGTCACAATACCAAGAAACACACTAGTTGTTGGCCTTTTGATGTCCTCCAAGTCCATGGCGTTATAGCACGTGCAACGAACTGGTGACTTAGTGGACTTGCTCAAATCAATGAACCTATGTGTGGCATGGCCCTTACCATGGTATGTGCACTAGATTGGTTGCTAATAAGAGCACACTTTAATCAAACTTGTGTCTACCCTAGAGATGTTTGTAGCATAATTGAACCTATAAACAAGTTAATTGTTCAAATTTGCAATGCTCTTCCTCCTTTGCAATTGCCATAATCAATCTTTGCACTTGCCACTTTAGTGCCACTTACTCCTTTTCCACTGTGATCTTTATCATCTCAATAGTCCATAATCTACCTTCTTGCCATAATGCACCTTGCCATAAGTCATTTCTCCACCTTCTTACCTTCAATCATAATCCACCCTAACATTCAAGCATAATCCACCATCCTATCTTTTTTTTTGCCTTCAATTTGCAACTACCCTTATCATTTTCCCACATCCCTACTTTTTATTAATCTTTTCTACATTAGTCATCCACATATTCTTTGCCTTCTAAAGTTTCTTCCAATCCCCTCCCTCTTTGGCCAAAAGAGTAGATGGACCAGTCCATTTAGATGTTCCATTTTCTCACCTTCTTGGAGATGTTTGAAGTAAAGGAAAGCTTGCCTTCCCTCACACCTTTACTTGGAATTATTGATGTGTTTCTTGATTTTGTGTCCAACACCGATGAGCAATACCTGATTCCACCTCCCTTTCGCACAATTGGTGGGTTCTTCCAAGGCAATGCACTTTTTGGCTCAACATTCAACAATTGATATTGATTTGTGAACTTCACGCATGCAACCAACCATTTTACAAAAATTTCAAATTTGATTATAGTTCCTTCCAGTAGCTTCTGTAGCAACCTCATTAGCCTAGATAAGGTGATAGAGATATTGTTCGCATCCCATCTAGCTTGAAGAGCACTTAGTTGTGCTCTACTTGGATTTGGTGATCAACAACTCCATGCACCACTACATTTGGCATTGGTGAGTCTACAATGTGTTAATATTGTCACATTGTTGTTGACATTCTGGTGACAAAGCTCAGGGCAAATCTTCATCTTCATTTCATTAGGTGATCATCTAAGGAACATCATTGCAGATCTCCAGATCATCACTTGGTTGCCCAATCTTTGTGTGGCACCATTGATGGCATACACATCAAGCTTGTCTAAAAGCATGACATCAAAGATATCCCTACTCAATCTTAGTGGTAGACATCATTTCTACTCTATTCTTGTGTAAGCAATTTATCATGCATAGAAGTGTATGTGGAATGTTTGTGTCTTGGCTCCTAATGGAACCAACAATGTTGCACACTGAAAGGCCTCATCTATTTACAAGAATTTCAAGAACAAGCAAATTCTTCGAGAACCAATAATTGTCCTTCAAGACATGCATATGCTCTTATATTTGTTAGCTGATTCAGGTTATAGATCTTGTGCACACCTTATAAATTCCTTCAGGGGAGGCCCACACACTAACTACCAAAGATTGGAAGTGGTTTAATCACCACTTGTCAAATGGAAGAGTGCATATTGAACATTTGTTTCCAATGTTGAAAAATCAATTGTGTATGTGGAGGGACATTCAAGGTTAATCCATATCGTGTGCTCAAGTACATTGTTGCATGCTACATTCTTCACGATCTTCTTGTTCAAAATATGCATGAGGAATATTGAGAGGATGACTTCGATTCTCATATTAATAATGGTAACGCCGACAAGGCCCAAATAGGTCAATGGTCAACCGCTACATCAAGCAGTGTTTGATGAATAGTCTTACCACGTGCACATTTGCTAAGATCTTGTATTTGCTTGTTTTGTTGTAATATTATTTGCAATAAGTTATTCTTTGTGATAAATTTTTCATTACAATAACTTGTCTATTTGATCACCTTGGAATAAGTGTAACTAGTACAACACTCCAACATTTGCAATAAGTAAGTGTTTATCAAATTCTCTTTTTAACAAGTATGGCCCAATGCGATTACTAATGATTAGAATAATTTGAAAGTGTGAGAAACATAGTATACATATGTGCTTTAGAGAGAGAGAGAGAGAGAGAGAGAGAGAGAGTTGATATTTTAGGTAGGGCACAAGTTGTCATTTGCTCAGACACACACACATACACACACACATAATGCCTTCTTCTTCTCAGAACTTTTCCACAAGTGTAGGAGACTTTAACCTTAGAATAGAACTCTCTACATATTACGTACCCATTCATTACATCCCCCCTTTGCTTACTTTACCATAAGGTTGCTACTTTGGTATCATACATGAATAAGGTTGATATAACATGCATGATATATGTTCATTATGCTAGCGTAGAAACTATTCATGATGGAGGATTGATCTAACTTATAAGAACAACTCAACTTCACATCACGTTCTTTGGGTGCACTTTGGAGCTTGAGCTTAGATGATACTACTAAGCAAAAGAAGAAAAAATCCAAGAAATATGCAATGGGTGTTAATTAGAAGACAATGTAGGTACACTATGGACAATATCTTAAACATAAGAGGTATTCCTACAAAGTACAAGACAATACACATGTACCGTGAAACTATGTTGAAACTTGGACCTATATGGATTGCTTAGATGTCCTTCAACAAGTAGGAGTTCGTTAGGTTCTTAATGGGTGGACATCAATGCCAATATGGCTTTATACATGTAATACCCATTAATTGTAGGGTTTTAACCTTCATCTTCAATGTCCAATGTGGATCCCACATTGCCACATGCAATAAAATTTAGTTGCAAAGTTCTAACCTTCATCTTTTGTATGTGTGCAGTAACTAGTGAACCCTTCAATTGCTAAGGCTTGGCAAATCTACTTTCTAAAGGGTACCCACTAATGATAAAATACCTTTCAAAATGATCATATAATAAAATTCTCATATCGCTTATGATGGCGAATTTTTCTTATGTAATATTTTCTCACAAAGTATACTCGTGCATAACAAAGATATAAACCATGATTATTTTTAACTTATCTTGGATAATTCATAAATATGATAGAATAAGTTACATGTGCACCCACACTCACACTAACACAAAAGTACAAAACAAAATATTCACACATATCTCTTTATATGTCTCCACACACGCACGCGCGTGCGCACATGCACGCATGCACACACGTGCACACATGCACACGCCCGCACACGCACACGCACACGCACATGCACGCACGCACGCACGCGCGCGCGCGCGCGCACACACACACACACACACACACACACACACACACACACACACACACACACACAATCTCCCAATAAATATTTTGTTAAAAGTTATTTCTAATGACTTATCCTTTTCATTGGGAAAGTAGAAGAAAAGGTATACACATCTATCTTTTTGAACATTTCCCTATAGATTGAGTTATTGCATTTTGAAATGTAGCCGTAAAGTTAAGATGACCACATCTTGTTTGGTCTTGAAATGTAGCTCTAAAGTTAAGATGACCACATTGAATTATTACGTCTTGAAATGTAGACGTAAAGTTAAGATGACCACATCTTGTTTGGAGGTTATCTTACCACCTAGATACATTGATGAATGACTTCTTGGGTAACCCAAAGTCTTAGAGGAGTGTGCTCATAATTAGTTGCCAATTCCTACCACTTGAGGCAGGGATTGGAGGTGCATAGTGATTGTACTCCCTCATTTAATAACAGTTCCTCAAAAAGTTGTAAGAAGCTTGTATGTAAGCCATAAATTGTGTATCCTAGCAAAAGTCCCCTTTGCTCTACATAACCCACATTACCTTTGACTATCTATTTATTGGTCTAAAAAGCAATGCACTATACACTCTAATTATCCCATGAGATGCAATGAAAGACTATACTACTTAAACCAAAATAAGAGATACAAACTTATGAAATTAAGTATGGTTTCCTATGTAGCATGAGGCACTTCTCTAGGCAAACTTGTTCTATAAGGAATTATACATAAATATTTGGTATAATCTAAAATGTAGACTTAGGCGAAGATTGCAATGGGGTTGTAGCTTGCCTTGACCAACATTTATCAATGTTTTATGTGGTTAGGTAGGAGATATAGGGTAATTATGTAAAAATGATTAAGCATAATGGCATTAGCTTAAATACACATTTCTTCGTCTTTGCAACAAGGTGATAGTAATTAATTATCTATAAGAACAAGATATATCTTATGAAGTTATAAACATTAGACTTGTTACCTTTTAATAAAGGTAATCACATAACATGACAATTAGCAAGGGAATGGTAATGCCTTTTGATCGATGGAACCATCTTAAGTCTTGACATGGCCAAATTTGACATGTATGGATGATCCTTGCCTCCACTCTCTTGTGCAACCACTTGCCAGGGCTAACAGAATAACCACATTCCTTCTCACAGTGCTACTTTGAAATCCTCAAAATGCATTGGCCTATATAAACCATATAGACTCCCCCTCTGAATCAGTCTACTAAATTCGGTATGCCAATCTCACTAAGCTACCCTTATTAAAGCTCACATGGCTATCCCACCATCATAGCTCACAAAGTCCTAAATCACTCCTCTAATTCACGACTCTTGTAACTCTCCAAGTTGGCTTATCTACACTTAACAAAGCACTCATTTCTTTCCCTTTATCATGATTGTTGTATAGCTATCCCTCTCCCACATAGCTCTTAAAGGCAAAACTCTCTTGCTCACAAGGACCTGGTTTACAAATTTGCAAGGTAGTCCGTTTTGTCATCAATAAATTGTGGTCTTATAATAGCCATTTATATTTGCATCTCCCTCTCTACTTATTGTCCTCAAAAATTGATGTCATAATCAAGAAATCTCCTTATGAAATGGCAATTTTGTGCTCCTTTCTATGAATTTAGGTGATTAGAGCACACTCTATCATTTGAAACAAAAGGTAACTGTTGTTTGTGACAAGTGAAATGTCTTCTTTGTCTTCTAATCAAGTATATTTAATATGGTGTAAAGGGGATGACAACCGAGGTGGTTCCTTAACACATGCAACTCATCAATGCTTTTTGGTCCTTACTAACTAGTTTTTTCGGTTGGTTTGTAGGTACCAGGATCACCTCTTCACTATGTAATTTGTACCTTATTGTGAAGGTTGTAATCTTATCTCAACAATACTTAACTTGCCACACATTCCCAATATATTCTCTTGGTGCAAATGATGGTTCATAACTACATAATGTGTGTTTGTGTCTCACTTTGTTCTTCATGCTATTATCGAAAGGATGCTTTGATAAAATTGCAACATTCATAGTGTAGTCTATATGGTTTACATGGCACTTTGATGTTGACAAACCAACAATTATATTAACTATTATCAGGGAGATAAGCTTATTGATAACGCGCGCGCGCGCGCACGCACACACACACACACACACACACACACACACACACACACACACACACACACACACACACACACACACACACACACACACACACACACACACACACACACACACACACACACACGTGCACACAAAAAACATAGAGATTTTTACAATTCCGCATTAGTAGAAAATGAAGGAAGTGAGCCTTGAAGTGGAACTATGGAGCAAAGCAATGGAAGAAGCAAGAGCAAGAGAGACACACACAAGATGAGGGAACTCTAACAATCACAATGTGTAACTGGCTCTTCGTTCATTCAAGTATCACTAAAAGAATAAATAATAAAGTGGCAATGATGGGCACTTGCCACCTGCAGTGTACAAATGTGCAAGTAACTAATACATGGTGCGAGTAACTAATGAATAGTGCATGTATTGTTAGTGTAACTAATACACGGGTGGCTAGGCACTGGCACCTTTCCCTCCAACAACCTCCCACTTAAAGGTGAATGTGCCCCTAATGAGGAGAGACTAAGAAAAATGTGAAAAAGTACAAATGTATATAAACACAATAGGATGAGGAAAGACATCATCTCATCCAATGCCCATTAACTTCCTAAGGATGGCAAAACACTCAGTTGAGAGACTTTAATGAATAGATCTATAGGATTCTGGCTAGTTGACAAGCTCAATGGACTTGTCCTCAATGACCTCTCGAATAAAGTGATAATGCACCTCAATGTGCTTTGTCTTTGCATGGAGGATCAGATTCTTGGCAACTGAATAGCACTCATAGAATCCAAATGTAGTGTAGGGACCACATCAGTAATGCCAAGGTCTTCGACCTAACCAAAGAGCCTCCTTGCAAGCCTTAGTGGGACTGCAACATACTTTGTCTCTGTGTAGTAGATAGGGCCGTGCATTTTTGCACCCTCGACATCCAAGAAACAACACCTCCAGCAAAGATGAAGACATAGCTAGAGGTGGACTTCCTACTATCTGTATGTCTTGCATAATCAGAGTTAGTGTATCCCATGACTCCTGTATCCTGGCCGCCATAACAGATGCACATAGTTGTTGTGCCTATCAAGTATCTCATAATACCCTTGAAGGCATCCTAATGCCATTGGCTAGGTGTAGCCATATAGCGTGCCACAACTCCTACTATAAATACTATGTTAGGGCAAGTTGCTATCATGGCATACATCAAACTGCCCATTGCAGATGCATAAGGGATCTTGGCCATCTCAGCCTTCTGCTCGTCAGATTATGAATAATTGGCTTGATTAACGTTCACATGAGAAGGTAAAGGACAACCAATAGGCTTAACATTCTATAGATAAAATTGCTCAAGGACCTTCTAGATGTACTCCTATGATAGGTAAAGAAGCCCCTTAGAGCGATCGTGCATAATACACATCCCAAGTATATGTGACGCCTATCCCATATCCTTTATCTCAAAGCTCTTGTTGAGTTGACCTTTCAAGGCATCTAGCTCATCATGATCACACCCAACAATCAACATATCAACCACATAAAGGATCAGAATCATAAGGCTGCCATCATGAGCCTTCTTCGTGTATAAACATAGATCCATACTACTGCAGGAATATTCGTGTGAATGCATAAAAGCATCAAACTTGTGGTACCATCCCCTAGGTGCCTACTTAAGGTTATAAAGAATCTTTCTCAATCTACACACTAGGCGGTCCTTGTCAGGTTATGTAAAGCTCTTAGGCTGCTCCATGTAAATCTCTTTATGCAAGTCTCCATAAAGAAAAGCCATCTTGACATTCATCTAATAAAGATCCAAGTCAAGTTGAGCAACCAAAATTAGTACCAAATGTAGGATAGTCATATTCACAACAGGAGAAAAGACTTTATCAAAGTCCACACCATGCTCATGCTTGAAACCCTTAACAACCAATCTGGCCTTGTATGTCGGCTTGGGGCATCAACTTGTACACCCACTTGCATGGCAAAGCATGCTTTTCACTAGGTAAAAGAACCAAATTCTATATATGATTTTTCTGTAGTGAGTCATACTACTCTGACAGCATGGCCCTCTCCCAAGTGGGACGATCACCTCTGCGCATGGCCTCATCATAAGTAAGAGGCTTACTAACATCTGTCACCATAGGGGTAATTCATAGAGGGCTCGAGCTACACGGACTGTTGTCTATCTCTAGTAGACTCTCAAAATAGGCTAGGGGGTCTAGGGACATCCTATGGAGCATTAGGGACTTGGGCCATTGGAGAATCAGCCACCACGGCTGTAGGATATTTACTTGGCTATATAGTAGCAAGAGGCTCCTCTTGAAATATTACCCTGCGTACCTCAACAACATGCTCAGAGTCCTTATCCATTTTCTCATCATGGAAAACAACATCATGGTGGCTGCAGATAACCTTCCGAGCTTGTGGTTCCCATAGATGATAGCCCATCTCACTTGCATCTCCATAACTAAGAAAGATGCATTTTCTAGACTTAGGATCCAACTTATTGCACTTATCCTTGGGTACATGGTAGAAAGCCTCACAACCAAAGACACACAAATGAGCACATGAGGGAGGTTTCCCAGACCATACCTCCTTTGCAAACTAATAGTCAAAAGTAGTACATGGGGATCAATTTATCAAGTGGACAACGGTAGTAATTGCTTCAGCCAAAAAATGTTGTGGTAAGCCTGCCTAGCTAAGCATACTATGAACTCGCTTTTGAATTTGTTGAGAAGTAAGCATGGAAACTCTCCTTATACTAGAGAGGATAATGATAGTTGGGTATAAATGGACTCGAGGACATGGGAGCAAGGGAAAACCCTAACCCTAACTTCTCCAGAGACTATATAAACAACCTAAAGTACACACTCACAGTTGAGGAGAGTGTACTAGTTGTACCTTGAACAACTGACTAAGCAAGATCTTATTCTTGTACTTGAGCTCTCTCTCTCCCTCTTGTGCACACTCTCTCATGCTTCCAACTCTGATTTGCAACATGATATCAGAGCCATCTCTAATCCTTCAGCTTTCCTCAGCTTCCCTACATCATTAAGTGCACACGAGCCTTCATTTTCTACCTCTTACCTCTTGACCACCATATCCATAGCCAGACCACCTCTGATGGAGGACTTGGGGAGAACAAAGGAGGAGTTTTAGATCAAGGGTTCTTCTAAGGAACTCTTTGTTGAGTGTTGAAATGATTTGTTTTTTTGGCTGATTTTTGTTGTTTTTGAGAGCTGAATTGTTGATTTTATGAGATGATTGATTGGTTTAGAAGTGGTTTGAGAGTGTTTTGGATGATATTGATTGTGTTTTGGAATTTCATGATGTTTATCAGTGGGGATATGTGGTTCTGTGATGTTCTGATAGGTTCTGATTGGTTTTGTATACCTTCTGTTTTGTTTTGTTTTGGTCTGTTTTGTTCTGATTGTCTTCTGTAAGGAGGGATGGAGTATTGATTGATGAAGATTGAGATCTTGTGAAAGCTTATTGAATGGTTTGTGAGAGTATGGAATGGTTTGAGTATGAGTTATGAGGTTTTGATGACCTTCTGTAACCTTCTATAGGTCTTCTGTAGAGCCTCTGTTTCTGTTCTGTTCTGTTCTGTACTGTAGCTGTTCTGGTACTGTTCTGTGACTGTTCTGTATGCTTCTGTATGTGTTCTGATGGATGAGAGTGTAGCTTGGGAAAGTTTTCTAGCTTTGGAAAGAGGTGAATACAAGTGCAAAAGAGCTGAAAGAAATGAAAGAAGTAGCTGCTGAAGACTCAAGTGAAGACTGGAGTGAAGTGACAGTAGTGAGCTATGAAAGGACACTGTAGTGGCTCTGGTGACTCTTCATATCAGACATACCTCTTGGGAGGGGTATCCACGACCTAAGAAGGATTATTGAGAGTGATTTTGAGATATTGTAGTGAGGATATGATGTATGATTGATAGAGAGAGAGAGAGAGAGAGTCAGAGATAGCCAATTTTACTGAAACAGAGTGATTGTATATGAGAGATTGAGAGAGAAGACTATGAAGATATTGAAGATGAATACTATGTGATATATTTCCATTCAAAGATGGTGTATTCTTTTGCTTTCTTTGTTCTATTGATGGATTTTATGAAGATATTGAAGAATATGGTTGATTCTATCAAATCCGTGGGAGATCTACATGATGCTGTATGAAGATTTGTTGTGCATGTTGTTCTTTTCTTCATTGTGATCATATGAAACATAATAAACAAGCTTGTTGATGTTACAAGATAGATTTTCTTGCAAGAGAATTCCATTTTCCTTGGTGTTCCTCTTGGGGCTCCACTCTTCCCTAGCTCAAGGCATAGCAGCCCAACACTACAAACCCCCACATTGGCCACGTAGTAGGACAATATTATTGAAAACACAAAAATCAGTGCAAATTTGCAGGTGGCCTGACCACGACTAGTAGAGGGCATGATTGAGGTGGCCACCATAGGGTTTTCAAAGCCCCCCCAGTGGGCCATCTCCCTCTAAGAGGGTTTGGAGAAATTCCTCCTGTGCTAGTTGCAATGAGCCAAACCCTAGCTAAGGGTTTTTGGCAGCCATAGCCATGGAGCTTCAAGCTCACTCATTTTTATTTTTTCTCAACATGGGCATTATCAACAATGATTTTAATCACTGCAGTGATTTTAATAACTGAAAAACACTTGTCAAGATTTGTTTCTGCCTTGTGGAGCTTAAATGCAGAGTGCTTCTCATTCCATGGACAATATTAAGCTTGTAAAGATTAACGTACATTATGAGTACTAGAATGGATGTTGGTAAGAGTGCTTCTTAGCACTACTAATGCATTCAACTGATGCTCCTTACTATTTGTTGCTGGTAAATTAGAGAAATGAGTGTTATTGTACTCTCCTCTGATTCATCCCATAGCATAGAGTGGATTGATAAGCCGTGCTCCACCAAGAACTCCTCTAATAGGCCACATTATCAAGAGGAGCCTGAAGTCCAGTCAATTGAAACCTAGGAAAATAGTAAAGCTTAAATCAAAGGTTGTTTGAAGAACAAGACCTCCAAAATCCTATCTTGAGATATTACATATGTACGATTTCCAACCTTTTTCATCTCTACAACTTTAAAGTTGGTTATCATGTGTAGGGCTATCATTTCTACTATTTGGTTTGTACTTGGCCACCTGTAAAGGACTAGACACTGTCGTTGCTCAAGGCAATAGGTAAGACCTTCCTATAATGGCCATGGCCTATGAAGATGTAAGGCCTCAAATTCGCAAGTTCAATGGTGGAAAAGATTTCCATCCTTGGAAAGTCCTGGTAAAATATAAAATGATGGAATGAGGCTATTGGCCCTTTATAAAAGGGACCAAAGTTATTAACCCATCCAGTCCTCTTGATGTAGAAGATGATGAAAGGGCTCAGGCCATCATTATGCTTTATTTGGATGAATCTTTAATTAATCATATTGACCAACTCTCCAGTACTAAGGAGAAGTGGGATGAACTTGAAAGGCTAACGGCGCTACAGGGAAGAACTCCCAAATCTTTCTAAAGATTGAGTTTTTTTGGCTTGGAGTATAAACATGGAGAATATCTAAGCAAGTTTATTTTACATATGAAAGGGCTTATGGCACATCTGACCTTCATTTGCATCAATTCATAACGAAGATGCCATTGCCATTCTTCTGAAGTCTATGAAGAAGGTTTTTCCAACCCTTGTGACTACCCTAACTAATATCCCAAACCCAACCTTGGCAAATACCATCCAGTCATGTCTGGATGAAGAGAAGTGAAACCATACTGAAGGAACTTCAACATTTACTTCCCATGAGCAAGTGCTAGTCCATACAGCTTCTACTAAGTGCTCCTTTTGTCACAAAAAGGACATATTGTAAGCAATTGTTGGAAGAAATATCTTGACAAAATGAAGTGTAATAAATACAAAAAGACTAGGCATATCACCAGTAAGTATCCCAGTGTTCTAGAAGTACCTAAGGAATCGGAGGCCAACTTTGCCTCCCAATCCACAGATGACCGACTCTTTTGAGTCTTGTAACACTCTCTACCTATAACCTTCTTTTGTAGCCTGAAGGCATCTCATTGTGGATTAAAGGGGGGGTGTTGAGAAGTAAGCATGGGAACTCTTCTTATACTGAGAGGATAAGGGTAGCTAGGTGTAAATGGATTGGAGGATAGGGGAGCAAGGGGAAACCCTAACTCTAACTTCTCCAGAGGCTATATAAACAGCCTAAAGTACACGCTCATAGTTGAGGAGAGTGTACTAGTTGTACCTTGAACAACTGATTAAGCAAGATCTTATTCTTATACTTGAGCTCTCTCTCTCCCTCTTGTGCACACTCTCATGCTTCCAACTCTGATTTACAACAGAGTTGTCTTATTCATGTGCTCAGCCATACCATTTTGGGGTGGGGTGTACGGAGTGCTCAACTGAAACTTAATGCCCCTCATGTCGCAAAACTGCTCAAAGGCTTTAGAGACATCCTCACCTGCATTATCTAACAGTAGGTATTTCAGCCTATACCTAGATCGGTTCTCAACTAAAGCAAGCCAACATTGAGATGTAGCCAAGGCTTCCAATTTTTGCTTAATAGGATATGCCCAGACCTTATGTATATAGTCATCAATGAAGGTAATGAAATACTTCACACTACACCTAACAACTTGCAGGGCATGGGATCACATACATCTAAATGAACAAGAGCCAATGCTTACCCATGAATGTCATACCAAACTTTTTGTACATATTACGTGTTTGCCTACCATATAAACAATGATCACAAGACTCAAAGCACTTATAGTCAAGGGATGAAAGATAATGCAAACGAATAAGCATTTTCATTCCTTTCAAGAACATATGTCAAAGGCAATGATGCCAAAGAGATATATGTGAAATTGTATCCATTGCCAAAACATGGTCAATTGACCCAGATACAAGCAAGAGGTAGAGAGTATTGTGGACTTAGTACCATGTGCAATGACAAGATTTCCATTGGTAATCTTTCACAAGAAACCACCAAAAGAAAATGCATAACCTGCATCATCCAATGAAGAGTAAACATGCTTCATGAACGAATGAACATTACCAATATGAACTATCTCTAGTGCTAGGTCATTATCCAAACAGATAGATCCAATCAAAGTGTGATAGGAGTGGAACCACTCTCTATGAGAGGGGAACCCCTCATAGAGAGTGGAACCACTCTCTATGAGGGGTCACATGAAAGAAAGCCCCTGAATCTTTTAGCCACCAACATTGAGTATACCTTGACAAAGCATTAGTCAGTTGTTGTTGTGAAGTTGTAGAGGTGAGCTCAAGCTCAATCGTCAAGACCCACGAACCGCTTATTATTCAAGCATTTCAAGCTAAGCACTAATGGCTACCTCTCACATAGCCAACGTGCTATCTCTCTACAAGTGTAGTGAGCTTACCTCCATGCCTGATCGAGTTACCTCCTCTCTTGAGCACTCCAATAGCTCCACGACCCAAGTGCAAGCTTCAAGCAAGATCCTCAAGCTCCACACTCCAAGCTCCATTGCTGCGAGCAAGAGAAGAGAAGAGAAGAGAAGAGAAGAGAAGAGAAGAGAAGAGAAGAGAAGAGAAGAGAAGAGAAGAAGAGAGGAGAAGATGGAGAGCTTCTCCACCATGGTCCCTTACCCTCACACACTCACTCCCTCACACTCTCACACTTCCTCTTTCAAGCACGAGCTCAAGCAAGCAAGAAGAAGAAGAACAAGAACAAGAACAAGAGGGGAGCTATTTTTGGCCACACACAAGAATGAGCTTCTCATTCACTTTTTCAACTTTATATATAAAACCCTAAATCCCTTTTGGGCACCCTTTTTTATATGGGCGGCCATGGCCTAGGTCCTTTTTCCCATTGTCCTCCTATCTTCCTAGCTTCCTTCGTACTGCCCATCTACCTTTACAATTTGCATGGGTGAGAGCCCAACGCTCTTGAAATAAATCATGGTGTGCCTTGCACTCTTTTACAAAAGTATGGATTTGCGCTTTTTCTTGTGCGCCTTTCTCCTTGATTTAGGACATTTCTACACTTCTTGTGTTTCCATATTTTTCTTGGTGCGCCTTTGTCTTCCGTTTCACTTTTGTCTTGGCCTTGTCTTTTACTTTGGATTTTTTGAATTTTTCACCTTGTTCGTCTGAGGGTCTGAGGGTTAACATTACCCCCCTCCTAGATGAGTGCCAGTCCCATTGCACTCACCGTCGTAGATAGCAAGCTTTGACATGCACCGAAGATGTAGGTGGAAGGGACTATTGTGATTTGTGTTGGAGGAGTTTTGGTGGTGATGTGGATGAAGGTTGTTGGGGGCATGTTGTTGGCCTAGTTGGCTGGTGGTAGGGTTGTTGGAGTTGGTGATAGGGCTGTTCTTTGTTGAAAATTGCACTAATGGCTGGCAGCAGTGTTGGTTTTTGGGGATTCTGCACATGATGATTCTTTGGTGGGCTTGCATGATGATAAAAGATAAGAGTTCAGAGTTGAGTGTTGATGAAGACTTGACGATACTTTCTTTGGAGTCTTTAATACTTGCAATTGAAAACCTCTCATATAGTCTCTCCCTTGGGCTTAATGCTAGTCTTCTTATCGTGCACAAGACATAGTTTGATTAGTTTGGGAGACATGTCGAACTCTAAGCAAGCTGAGAGTATTATGCTGCAATTGAGGACCCAAACTGTGTATAGATTGTGGTGCAGATGTTATGTGAGTGCACGTGCATACTTAGATAGTACATAGTTAGAAGACTAATGGTTAGGTTCTTTGTAGCAGTGTGTGAATGAAGTGAGGGTTCAATGGGTGGAAAAAATTGTCAATGTTGAGGAGTACACTCAAAGGCTTCTTGAGATATTATTTGTGCTTTTGTCAACACGATGTAGGATAATTGATCTCATTGATGCTGACATTAGATTGTGAAGGTCAAGATTAGATTTGATTGGGTAGTGGGGTCCTTCAATGTCGGTGGTGGTTGATCACCATTGTTGAGTATACCTGAAAAAAGAAAAAGGAAGTGCACTGCATGGGGGTGTATCTACCTCACTATGCAACATTGCATGGTGTTCGTGCTAGTAAAACTGGGAGTTGGGTCGAACCTCAGGGAAGCCTGTGGGGTTGTCCCACACATATGGACACAGTTTGTGTATAGGGGAGGTGTTGTGGGTGTCACTTAGGGAGATAGATCTAACCATAGGTGAGTACAAACTCCCTAGGTGTGTCCTACTCTTGATGTGCCCTAAATGTGAAGTGGGGGGACATGAAGGGCTAGGAGGTTAGGCATGGAGCCGACTGACCAAGGCCATCGGATATGCCTAATGTGAGGACCCCTAGGTGCAATGTTTGTAGCACTTTGATATACATGGAAAAGCTCATTTTTTCTTTCCTTTTTCTTTGTGCGAGTCTTTGTTTGTTTGCTCTTTTTTTTCTTTCTCTTTTTTTGTTTGTTTTGGAGATGCATTGGGAGGGAGGCATGCTAGACATCATCCCGATTGCTCTACAATAGCTACATTCCGAGGGGGCCTAAGAGATTTACCAAGGAACGCATGGATTGGCATGGAACCCTTTTCTCTTTTGACTATACTTATTGTGGCCACGAAGGGGCTTAGTTCCTACACTTGTTCTTTCTTTCATTGATTTGATTTAGAGTCACACCCTTCTTCGTGGACCAGCTCCAGTGACTCCTGTTGAGGCGGTTGCATTTGCTGTTTTGGCTCCTAAAACCACTAGCAAGAAGAGTTCCTGTGAGGTTCATCTAGTTGAGATTAGGGGAGCACATTGCTCCTCAACTCCTAAGCTAGTGTTAGGCTTAGGTGTCATGGCATGGAGTCCATGTTGCAGCGATGTGCTAGCTTGTAGGCTAAATCTTTGATTCCATCTTCCTTAGAGTAATCTCCTCCTCCATTTTTGCCTTAGTCGTTCTTCCTCCTCTTCTAGCATTTGCTTTCGCTCTTCTTCTAATCTCTTCGATTCCTCCTCCACCCTTTGCAACTCTCTATTTTCTCTGGAGGTGGATTGAGTTCTTCTTATGGGGATTTTGAGAGTGTGATCTTTCCTTTCTGCTTGGCTTGATAATTTTTGAGCCTTGTTGCTCACAGATTCTCCTCTTGCTCTCTTGCTGTTGAGATGGTTGGTCATTCTCCTTTTTATTAGTAACTCTCTCCATGTTGTCTTGCTATTCCTTGTGGACTTTGTCTCCCTCTTGTTCTTGGATTGGTGAGGGCTCACCCCTAACACATCCCTCCTTGGGCATTTCTCAGTCCTGCTACTGGCTAAACCCAAGGCCTTCTCCACCATCACAAGGCTCCACTCCACCTCTACTTGACAAGCTTCTTTTCCTCTTCTTACCATCACCATGGCATAGTTTCTTTCGGCATCGAAGCTCCTCGAAAATTCTGCGCACTTGCTGTAATTGATAGCCTACTCGATCTTCTCTACATACTTCTGTAGACTGCACTGGTCTAGGAGTTGTTTTACGGATGGCTCCTCCATGATGGCGTCTTTTAGGTTTAGGGTAAGCTTGAATGTAAGCTAGCTGAAACCCCTCGTTTCCGCCATTAAGCCTTACTTTGCTTGCTCTTCCACCGTGAATGTGAGCTTGCCACCTTAATCTTGCCCTGGATGTAGAGTCTGGCCAATAAAGAGAGAGTAGCCAATGACTAGGCTTTAGGCCATGCTCGAATGCAATGTGTGCTTTCTGTAGGGGTGACTTTCTCTTCCAGCAGTGGGGCTTCCATCATAGCTCTTTATTCTTAGTATTTATGTCACTTTCTCCATAATGGCTCTTTGTGGGGTTGGTGGTCTTGTGGTGACTTGGACATTGAACACTTTTGTACAGAGACATGTGTCTTGCGTTCACTTGGCAACTCGTGAGAGTACATGCAAGTCATATGCTTCAACCATAATGAACAAGTGCAGTTCAAGGAGACATCACTTATCTGAATCCCATGGAGTTGACTTTGTTGTGTATCACCTGTGCTTGATTATCATTGTTTGTGTGTGTGCTGGCTTTGCTTTTTTGGTATTATCTATACACAGTCACAAAACTCATTGTTTATTTATGTACATGTTTATGAATCCATGTCACTTCGTGAGGATAAAAACCAATTGTAGAACTCAGGGAGTGTGGCACACATATCTAGGAATCATGGTAGCCTACTCAATAACAACATATATTTTGCAACATCGAGTAGCATGGTACCCTATCCGAGTCTACTCACAACATGTATCTCCTTCTCGGTGAGAATTTTATCAATTAGAGAGTTTTCTTGGCTAGTTCCGGCTAAGTCCATACCCCGAACGGTAGTTAGTACTCGAAAGGAAGTTGGTGCCACATAGGTCGGGTCTCTTTGAGACCACCATTTGGCCAATTGCTCCTCTAAGACTTAGGCCCCAGGTTCAGCCATTGTAGCGTAGTTTTCAAACCAATGTTTTTCAAATTGACTTTGACCCTCTGATTGTCACTTTAGTTGCTCTATCTCTAAGAGATTTGGTTGGCAAAGTGCATTGTTGAATGTCACAGTTAAGCATAGTTCGTCGGCCTCCTCATTAGAGATGAGTTGCATGCATTCATGAAGGAGCTTGTCATAGTGCTCGTTAAGATATTCTTGCTCTTCCTAGGATAGAGGATATGGCAAGTATTCCTCAAGCTGCTCCCTAGGGAATGTGCCCATGTCTGCAAGGACATAAGCATGTGCGAATAATTTGAGTTTAGTCTCCAACTCGGTCAAGCACTCAGTGACACTTTTATGTTCTATGAAGGCATGCTCAGTTGCTATCTCACGCAAGGTTCTAGGAGTTTCCCTAGGCTTTAGCATAGCTGGGGACTCATGCCTAGATGAGCAAGATTGGTCAATGCTAGGATTGCTTATGTCCCCGGGATTTTCATGTTTCTCCTAAGGCTTTGCTGCTCTTATGTCATGGTTCTCCTCGGATGTGATCGGTATAGTTTTGTCAACCTATTGTGACAGTGTTGTATCCATTCTTGATTGGTCAATGCAAGTTCAACTGTCTGTGGATTGAGTATTGCAAGCAACTATTGATGGTAATGGTTGCTTTGACTTATTAGAATACATGGATGTGTCTGAGGTTTCACTGCTATTAGGAGAGATGGCAATGCGTTCATTTGTGGGTGGACTCGATGCTTTATTCCTCAACTCTTCAGCACTTGGTCCAATCTTCTTAGCGTCTATAGCCACTTGCAACTGGTGTTGATTTCATTGTTTTCTCCTCTTTTTCTTGGGCAATTGAGGTGTATCCTTTAAAGACTTAGGACCCTGAACTAGGTCAACCGCGTTGATGTGCTTAGTTGGGCCTTAACATTCTCTTTCTCTAGTGTGTCCTCATGGGAGATAGTTGTGGCTTGCTGAACAGCCCACTAGGTTGTGAGGGTACAACTGCCTCTCTTTATGGAAAGTCTAGCTCTTTAGCCAATTCTCTTTCATTTAGCTCCTTATCTGTTTGCATTGGCAGTTGCTCTTGGTTAGGTGTTTGCTCTAGACTCTTGTCCTTACCCATTGGAACATGCCTCCCTTGCTTCTTATCAGTGCCGGTCTTGTGTTTAGAGTTGTTTTTCTCTTTCTCAGGAGGTTCGAGTGACTTTAGTGTAGAACCAAGAGACAACTTAGGGTTCCTCTCATGTAGGGTTGGACCAAACCAGCTGAAGAAGTCAGGGTTGTATTTATGGGAAACATAGAGATCTAGGATTGTAGAATCTTGAGTGAGGCAGAAGACATATGCGCTAACATCAAGTATCATGCTCCCTACTCCTAGCCTACTAGCCATGTGTAGATCTTCTTCTAGAAGTAGTTTATCATACAAGGGATGTTTTTGGACAATGGTAGAAAGTTGGACCTCATGAACCATTGCCAATACTCTTAATGAGGTCGGGGCAACGTACATGGGATCATGTATTGATGTCCAAAGGGCTTTCCCTTGCTCAACGAGTGTCATTAGTTGGTGGGCAATTTTGCCTGCCAAACTCTAGTTGGAGTACCATTTTTGCAGAAACTTGCCTTATCCTTTTCCTTTTCGTTTGATTGCTTCAAGCTTTTCCTTGTTTGTCTCACATTGAGCAGTATAGAGTGAGGGTGTCAAGCGCAATTCTCTAGCTATGGCCTTTGGGATGTCCTTTATGAACATAACGGGAGCAAACATGTTGTTGCCCGTTCCAAGTCAGGAGTTCGGCTATGAGCTTTGTGTACTCTGATGTTGGCCTTCCAATGTCCACATGGACTTATGCACATGTGATGGTTATCAGCTTGTGATCGAGCTTCATCAAGCACTTCATCTCTAGTTCATTGGTCAGACGCTCCATCTCCTTGGCCAAATATGTAAGATATTTCTCCTCAAGCCTAGGCTTTAGGTGCTTTGGAAGTGCTGGTGGTGTCAAGGATGTTAGTTGCAACACCTCTTCCACAGGTGAATTGCTAAGGACACGTTTCACAAGGGGCATCGTCACGGCCAAAGGCTGTGACTGTTGTGATTCCTGATTGGAAGTAGTAGCAACTAGTTCAGTGGATTGGCTACTATTGGTGGATTGTGATGTCAAGTCCTTAGGCAGATCGGAAGTGGTCATGTCTTTTGTTGCCCCTTGAGCATTCACTTATGCAGATCGAACATCAATTGAGTTAGCCACAGTGGATTGCACACGCATATCCCTATGTTGAGAATTAGGGGTGTTGTCATGTCCCACACCTTGCATATTTGGAAGCTCAGATGGAGATAGAGATTGGGATTGAGCAGCCGCACATGACGATTACTATTGTGCTTCCTGTGTCCGTCTAGGGAAAGAGGGTGTAGGAGATTTGGGAATCCTAGGTGGAATTGGCACTAGTTGAAAGTTTTGCTTATTGTTGTTTGGAGATTCTGTGATTTGCTTTGTTGAGAAATTAACCTTATCATGAGTAACATTGCGTCTGTGGTGTTCATTATCCTCTTGAGAAGTCAAAGGCTCCTTGGGCACTAGTGGTTTTTGTACACACCTGACAGTTACATTTGATATTTGCTTGTTAAGCACGCTAGGCTGAGGATCTACCTTTCGAGTAGTCATGTTTGGTTTCTTGATTTCAATCGTGAGGGGCTCACTCATTTCAATGTTGTTGACTCGAGGCTTGGATTTTCATTTAGATTTCCTCCTTTGCTTCTTTGCTTTTGATATGATCTGGCCTTCAACTAATAGAGGTGGTTTAGCAGGGGGCTTTGGTACCCAAATCCATCAGTTACTTGCATAATACCCTTGAGCATGTAGTAACACTTTTGATATCCATCGTGGCGCTGTGTTGGCTCTCCATCGATACCTTCATCTCTGTAAGACTTGGGTATTATACGATATTTGTAAGTCCAAAGCCTGTCCTTGGCATTGTCTCCTGGCCTTCTTGTTTCAAGCATGGCCTCGCTCACTAGTTTTCTTTGTTCAAGATGCGCTTGCATAAACTTTTCCAATAAGTCCTTACTCTCGTTACTAGGCTTGCCTTGTATGCCAGAATGTTCCTTGTCTTTCCCTCGAGGTTCGATGAGGTCACTCTTGCTCAGGTTTGATTATCCTCATATCCGGTAGTGTCAATGTGTATCCTCTGTGCTACATAATCGGCCTCACACTTCATCACCTTTTTTAAGGGTCATCCTAGGAGGGTTTCCTTTCCACAATTAGCACTATTTGGAGGAATATGGAATAGGATAGGCAAGCTTTCAGTCTCAATAGTTACAAGGATTTTTCACTTCCCTATAAGTGCTTGTGGGTGTCCTCCGTAAGGACTAAGAGTTGCATTAGTCAGTGTGAGCTTTGGTTGGCCTAGTAGGCTCCATGCTTCATAGGTCAAGATATTAAAATTAGCTCCTTCATCGATGAGAGCATTAACACATTGCTCTCCTTTTGCGGTGAGTTTGACCCTAAGATAAGCAGGCGATACTATGTCTTCATCTTTTGAGTCTTAGCTTATAAATTTAAGTGTTCTGATACATGCCTTTGAGTCCCCAACTGCAATCAGATGTGGATTCTCCACTGATGTCTTGGGTCATCTATGTAGTGCCGTTCAAGGTGCATCTATCGTCAGGATTGTCATGTCTAGTCATCCTTGTAGTTGTAGCTTGATGTTATTGCATTCCGCTTTGACTAGATGCAGTCTGAATGCAACCTATACATGCTTTTGTGGTGTGGTCTTTTTGTCATTGTTGGCTAGATTAGCCCATTGAGATTCTAGGGCCTCTGCTTATCTTTGTTCAGATATGGGCTTTTGCTTATTGTTTTGCAAGTGAGAATCCATACTTGTGCAGAGCCATTACTACACTAGAATCTAATTTGTAGAACTTGTCACAGTGCGCACTTTCTCTCCAACCTACGGGGGAGTTGCAGAGGGGTAGTGAGAGTCCTAGGGGGGCAGGCCCTCCCAACCCGCAGGGTTGTTATGCTAAACACCATGCACGATTTGAAGGACTGTTCGTAGCCAAGTTTTGAACTACTTGCTTTAGATTTTAGCTTGGTGATAGATCTATGATGTGCTTTCAACTCTATATGGTCTTCGGGGGGTTGGTTTCAGGGCTTAGATGTATCCAATCTGTATTCTATTCACGTGTTCGATTTTGACAGTTTTCTATCCGATTCTTAGGAGTCTAATTATCAGAATCAAATGTCCGATTCTGGGTTGGTCCGATTGACTAATCAGATGGTCCACCGAGTCCAACTCCGCCGAGTCCAAGTGGTCCGATTGTTGTGTGTCCAATTTGACAGGTATTTGATTCTAGATGGTCCGATTTTTGTGTCTGATTTTTGGTGTGTCTAATTTTCGTGCGTTTGATTCTGGGAGTCCAATTATGGGATATCCAATTTTCAAAATCGGACAGGTTATGTCCGATCAGACAAGATGGGTTCGTCCGAGTCCGAAAATCAGATTGTTCGATTATGGGAATCGGACCGTCCAAGCCCGATTCTAGGAATCAGACTCTGGTAACAGTGTGTGATTCCTACGAACGAGTTTCCAAGGATGACGAAAATCACTCGATTCTAACGATTTTGGTTATAAGGGGTCGCACAAACTTCCAAAATGTAAGAATAGACCCTAATGAAGGATTGTGTGTACTCGAAATAGCAAATAAACTCCAAAATATAAATTGACAAGCAAATCAAACCCTCTTGCCCTATTATGATAGTAGAAACCCTAATGCCTATTTTCCTTTTTTTCTTTGTTTTTTCCTACCCTAATGCATTCAAATCACAAAGAAAACACCTATACTACTCCAACCTGCTTTTCCAAATCCAAAAAACTAAAAACCTACTTGCTAAGGAGATCTAATACCTCTTCAAACTCCCTCACTTCCTACCTATCTACCTCAAGCATCGGTTCGAGAAAAACCCTACTTTAATACTCGACTTAAAGCATGCAAGCACTCAAGCTTGAATCTGTTGGTCTCGGCAACGGAACCAAAATGTAGAGGCGAGTTCAAGCTTAACCATTAAGACCCATGGACCGCTTATTGTTCAAGTGTTTCAAGTCAAGCACTAATGGCTACCTCTCACATAGCCGACGCACTATCTCTCTACAAGTGTAGTGAGCTTATCTCCATGCCCGTTCGAGTTGCCTCCTCTCCCGAGCACTCCAGTAGCTCCATGATCCAAGTGCAAGCTTCAAGCAAGCTCGATCCTCAAGCTTCACACTCTAAGATCCATTGCCGCGAGCAAGAGAAGAGAAGAGAAGAGAAGAGAAGAGAAGAGAAGAGAAGAGAAGAGAAGAGAAGAGAAGAGAAGAGAAGAGAAGAGAAGAGAAGAGAAGAGAAGAGAAGAGAAGAGAAGAGAAGAGAAGAGAAGAGAGGAGAAGAGAAGAGAAGAGAAGAGAAGATGGAGAGCTTCTCCACCATGGTTCCTCACCCTCACATACTCACTTCCTTACACTCTCATGCTCCCTCTTTCAAGCACAAGCTCAAGCAAGCAAGAAGAAAAAGAAGAAGAGGAGAGCTACTAATGGCCACACACAAGAATGAGCTTCTCATTCACTTTTTAACTTTATATACAAAACCCATGTAAAATGCATTTATTTTGAAAAATAAAGGGTTTAGTAGCACGAGTATACTCGGTGTTGTCCCTATACAATGTTGCAAATATGCTGTTAGTATGAAATCGTGAAAAGAATTTGTTGTGTACATCCACATTATTGATCTGATTAAATAAATAGTTTGTGTACTTGTGGGCATGCACTCTTGCATTGCATTCATTAAATGGTTTTGAAAATATATATCTTGGATGCATATCACCTTTTTTTATGAACGTTGACCTATGTTGAGAGGGTGAGGAGTCCCAAGTGGTAGGGTTAGTGATTCATTTCCTTTGGGGGAGTTATTCAGTGAGGATTATACTTTATCTCCTAGAATGATTGATTAAAAGAGAGGACTATGTATCGTACATGTTATATGTTTGAATGATGCATCTTGGGGCCAATCCTTGAGGTGTAGAAGAGCCAAAGTGGGCTTCGATAGTCAGCCAAGGGGAGCCCTGTGTATGTGACATAATCTATTTGGGTTCTCCCTGTGAGGAGGTGGGAAGGGATCTGTTGGACTATAAATAATACAAACACTTGCTTAAGCTAGATCAGTGTGTGTAGCCTCTGAACGCTCCTAGCTACTACGAGGCTATGGGGTATTTTGGTTGATCATAGAGACCAAGCTAGAGCCTTAGAGCCAATGTTGGGCCCATTTAAGGTCCTTATAGGTGGTTGATTTTTTGAGAGTCGCTAATAAGAGGCAGTTTTCGAATCTTGGTCGATAGGGACCAGTTAATTACTGTATGCCAAAAGGCAGTGAAACAGATCCAAAAGACCATCAAGTTGAGCTTCAGAAATAGGAAAGAGTTGAAAGGGCTAGATGACAAGGAAGGGGCCTTAGCAATTGTAGTTCTACAAGCAGTTCTCTAGGAGGAGAAGGAAGCTTTAGTACTTCACCTCTCTCAGTTGGTCAGCCCACTTTGAGTGGGGTAATAGTTCCAACAACTCAGAGACCCTTAGCAAATCTGATCATTGTCATGGCGCAACCCATTGGAATTAGGATTCCCTCTACCCATTTTTAATGGGTTAGTGAAGGAAGATGCAGAGCTTCATATTAATGAGTTCCAAAAGTTAATGTCCAATTGTTGAATCCAAGATGAATGACACCTGATGATGTTCTTTAATATGACTCTGAAAGGAGCTGCAATATGGTATCATAACCTAGAAGCTGGAACCATAACTACCGATTGATCTATTTTTTGTGGCCTTTCGAAGAGAGTTTGCCCTTGAAAGAGGAGGTCAGTATTGACTATATGTTCTTAATATAACACACCAAGAACCTCATGAGAATGTTTGAGGCTATGCCAAGAAACTGAAAGAATTATTTCAACTAAAAGAAGTATTTCATAACTTGCAGACTTATATTCCCGTTGTAGCTATTGCTCAAATATAATACTTTTTAAATGAGCTGGACTTTAATATCCAGGTGCAATCGAGCAATGTTTCTCTTGTCGACATTGATATGGCTAGTACATGAGCAAAGGAGGTAGAGTCATGATTACAAGTAGTCTATGTCTCTAGGGAAAACTTAAATTCAAGTCTAGGGCTTGGAAGTAGCTTGGTGTTTGACTTATGGAAGTCAAGGAATACCCATGAGCACTTTAAATGGGAGAGGAAGCATAATGCAAACTATGCCTATGTTACCAACTCCCTCTATTGTGACTATGTCGATAGCTAGTCAAATAGCTCATTTGAAACTCCACTGAATAATGAAAGCCAAATAACAAACCCTAATGTTGTTTCAATTAATTAGTAGTAGCTGATCTCTAATCAATTGGTTAGACCGACTGAACGACAAGTAGATGATCGTGGTTATGAGTCTAGTGTGTCAAATGTTCTTGGCAAAGTCAAGGACACGATGAAGCATTATACCGATATAATGGAACAATATATACAAATAGCCAGAGATGTTAATTCCCTAAAGAAGCAATAGAACTTGATAGGAAGTCAATGCCCTAAAGACGGTGGTCCATCAAGATTCAGTTGTAAATGGTGTAGTGGGGGTCAACACTTTCCAAGAAACTATCCTAATGTCAAGTGTGACATATGTGGGAAGTCTGGCCACTTAGCTAGTACTTGCTAGAGTAAGATCAACTCTCTTCAACAAGGGGGTCAGCAATAGACCGTGGAGCACAAGGGAACAATCTCTAACAAGATGAAGGACCAAAACAAATACTATAAAGAGGAAAAGCTACTGTAGAGGAGCTACCTAGTGGCATGGTGTCAACCTTATCAAAGCTATGCATGTTAATGCCAACAAGACTTCTAATTTGCAAGCTATCATAAGAGGACAAAAGGCTAAAGAAGGCAACAAGGATAATGCAAAACCTATTGAGATAAACCCTAAACAAGATGATAAGGGGATGCAAGTTCTTAACCCTGATGTGGAAGCTGGTCCATTAAAAGAGCGGTTGATGGAAAAATTGACCCTAGTAAAGTGTTGCCAAAGAAGAAGGCAAAAGCTAAGAAAGAAACACCAAAGCCTCTTCAACAACTAGGAGAAAGAATGGTTTGGTGAGAAGAGAACCATTGCTAATTATCATGAATTTGATTTAATGAGTTTTCTTTGCGAGGTAAAGCCTGATGTGAATCTCCTACAGTTGATCAAGCTATCTCCAGGAGTGTGTAAAGAGTTCAAGAAGATTCTTCACACTAGGTATATCGTTGATCCCTTGGGAATAGCTCAAGTGGGAAATGATTGGTTTGAACATGCTGAAAAGCATTGCTCAAGGGTAGCAGCATATGTTGATGGCATATTAGTGGAACATGCCATTATGGAAACGGGATCCTCTGTCAATATTATGAGTTCAGAATTGATGGAAAGATTAGGGCTTGAAATTCAAAAGGATACCTCCACAATTCTCCGAATCGCTGATGACTGTTTAAAGCAACTTGAAGGTTGCATTACTAAAGTCCTCGCGTGACTATTGCCAATGTGGAATGCATTGTGGACTTTAGGGTTATCAGGTTTGTAGGGTAGCTGAGCTATCAAGTATTGTTAGGAAGGCCATGGATCTTGCAATCTGATTATCAAGTTGATAGGCTACTTGATCTTTGGTAGAGTTTCCTAACGTGTGATAATGTATGTGTATCCTAAATCTCCTCAAAGTGAGAGAGTACCTTTATCTTCATCAAAATTAGATGCATTGGATGATCCATCTAATAGTGGGACTTTATCAAGTGGCGAATCAAAAGAGGGGCCTATTATACAGAGGATGTCTACCAGATGCCTCTAAATGAGTAGAAGCTCAAGATAGAATAGGAGACATGCATGTGATTGAGTTGGACCTCGGTACATTGGATGATCCACGACTGATTAAATTAGGGTCTATGCTCAATCTAGAAGAAAGGAAGGACTATGTGTCCTTGATCCAAGAGTTTCATGATATCTTCACCTAGATCTATGATGAGCTGAGAGGTATTTCCCTAGTTTATCTCTGCATACCATTCCCTTCAAGGAAGGTAGCTACCTTGTGCAACAAAAAGTGAGGCATATGCCTTTTGAATTAAGGGGGGACAGACCATTTGAGGAATTGCAAAAATTGCATAAGGCTGGCTTGATATTTCCTGCACAGCACACAAAGTGGTGTTTGCCAGTAGCTATTAGGAAAAAGAGGAATAATCAAATCAAGCTTTGCGAATATTTTAGGGGGTTCAACAAGCAAACGGGCAAAGACTATTATCCGCTACCATTTATTGACCAAATTCTAGATCAACTGGTAGGTAGGGATATCTATTCATTCATGGATTGCTTTATGGATATAACCAAATGGCTATTGTAGAGGAAGATAAGTTGAAAATGATATTTATTACTGTATTTGGTACCTTTGCATATCATGTGATGGCATTTGGGTTATATAATGTGCCAGCTTCTTGGCAATGTACAATTGATAAGACTTTTTGTGGTATTTCCTCCCAAAGGAGTTGGAAATCTTTATTGATGATTTGGGGTAGCCACCATAGAAGGAAGAGACAGCTGGTCATTTTAAGAAAATGTTTTCAGTGTTACAGGTAGTTCTAAATTGCTCTTAATCCAAGAAAGTGAATCTTTGGAGTGCCTTATGGATTATTATTGGGCCATGTGGCTAGCACGGTTGGTATTATGATTGATCCTGAAAAGATAAAGGCTATTGTCGCTATGAGTCTGCCATGTACTCCTAAAGAAGCACATAGCTTTTTATCTTCTGTGGAATACTATTGAAGATTTATCAATGCATTGGTAGAGAGGACATTGCCGTTGATGAATCTATTATCTTTTAGTTGTCGGTTTGTTTGGAGTGACCCATGTCGAGTATCCTTTGAGGATGTAAAGCACAAATTAGCGAAAGTGGTAGCCCTAAAAGCACCCAAAAGAGGTGAGGTCTTCTATATATTTTTAGTAGCCACAATGCATAACATTAGTTTGCTGTTTAGCCCAGATTTGGAAGGAGAAGTGGTATCATTGAATTTGCTAGCTGTAAATTGGAGATATTTGAGATTAATTACACCTACATGGAGAATTTGTACCTTGGGATGGTCTTTGCATCGAAGAAATTCAGGCATTACATTCTTTATAAAAATGTGATTTTTTGTACGAAGGCAGAGGGGTTGAGGCTATTAATGAATTAGTTGCAACTGCTTGACCGTCTAACAAAGTGGTTAATCACTTTGCAGGAGTTTGACTATGAAATCAAAAGTAAGCCACCGAAGTTGTAGGGCATTATTGAATGTCTTGTGGATTTCGGGGAGTTGAAAGAAATTTTGGTTAAAGGCAGTGACCTTGAGGGTCTATTCAAAGTTGATATGGCTTCCATTCCATCTTGGTATACTGAGAGACTGGAGCCGCTTTGTCAAAAGCTGAGAAGAGGAAAATTAAATAGCAGGCTTTAAAATTTGCCTTGATTGTAAGAATATTATATCAACAAGGGGTGGATGATGTTTATTGTTGATGTGTTATGCATGATGAGGTTCTGTTTATCTTGGAAGAGTGTCATGACTCCTCTTATGGAGGACACTTCTCTGGACAGTTGACTGCACAAAAAGCTTTAAGAGTTGGATATTGGTGGCCATCCATTTTCCAGGATGCATTTGCATATGTCAAGAGATGTGATATATTTCAAAGACATGATAGTATGGAGATAGGAAGTGCTCATTGACTCGTATTATGGCTATACTACCATTCGAGAAGTGGAGGCATTGATTTTATGGCTCCTATTACCGTGTCATCATCTACACAGAAGAGGTATATCATAGTGGTAACTGATTAATTTACAAAGTGGTTAGAAGCACAAGTGACAAGGAAGGGGGATGCAAAGGAGATTGCTAGCTTCTTACTTGAGGAGATTATTTACCGATTTGGTCCATTAAAGGAGTTAATGTCAAACCGTAGAACCCATTTTTTGAATAAAGTGATTAAGAGCCTAAAGGATGGCATACTGAACACAATAGAATGACACCTTATAATCCACAAGCGAATGGCAAGTTGAAAGTACCAATAAACAGCTTGTGGGTATGCTATCGAAGATAGTATCAGAGAAGAAATCAGATTAGGATAAGAAGCTATATGTGGCTGTGTGTGGGTATATAATACAACCTTTAAATGGGCTACTGGCCACACCCCATTCAAGTTAGTTTATGGTGAGGAGTGCATACTACCCCTAGAGATCAAGTTACCGATTATAAGATTTGTAAGTAACCATTCTTTGGGGAACAAAGATTCACTCTTTGAGTGCTTTATGACTTAAGCACACCTCGATGAGCTCAACTTGCAGAGTTTGTTACATCAAGAAGTAGCTAAGTGTACAAAGAAGCAGCTTCACAATTTAAAAGTGAAGAAGTATACCTTCAAGAAAGGGCAGCTAGTTTTATACTATGATGCACAAAGGGAGCTATTTCTTGGGAAACTAGAGCCTAAGTGGGATGTCCCTACACAATCATTAGAATTTGGGAAAAATAAATTCATAGCATTACTAGAAGATTTGCAGGGAGGAGTGGAATTTAAAAACAAGGTTAATCTAAATAAGATTAGACCTTGTTATCTTTAGGCATAGCGACGAGGTAACTATCTTACATGTCAAGGTTGAATCAATTTAAAACATGCAAGAGAGGTTGAAAGTTAGTTGATGGGGTGGCTAATTCCCTACTTACAAAGATACCATCAGGGAAAACTTGTTTGGTGGAGCAAGGGTTATAAAGTGATTGAGCAAGAGGATGGGACATTTGTTTGGGAGATCAAAGTTTTCTACCATCACTGCTTAAGGATTTTAACAAGCATCCATGTTGGATTCAATGAAGGTGGGATAGAGCCTTTGGTTCATCCTCTAAACATGTTGAAATTTGACTATCATAGTTATGAATAAAGGAGTCAACGATGGCCAGATGCATGAACCCTTTATGGACGTATATGTTATATTTTGATGGAGCATCCAAGGGTCCCAATAAGAAAGAGAGTATTGGGATACTCATTAGAGATCCTCGACATAGAATTATGATGAAATTAGCTACCTACCTTAGGGCAAGATTTATTAATAATATGGCGAAATATAAAGCCATTATCATGGGATTGAATATTGCTAAGAAAGGTGGTATTCGCTAGTTATTAGTAAATTTAGGGGATTTTGTAGAGGCGAAGCTCTTGCTCAACTACCAAGACCCACGTACTGCTTATTATTCAAGTGTTTCAAGCGAACACCTATGGCTATCTCTCACCTAGCTGATACACCTTCGATCCTATCAGGGTGTAGTGAGCTTATCTCGATGCCCAAATGAGTTGCCTCCTCAAAGCACACCAATAGCTCCACGATTCAAGATGTGAGCTCAAGCATCCTCAAGTCTCTACCTCCAAGCTCCATTCTCCATAGTTGTGCATGAGACAAGAGAATAGAAGAGAAGAGAAAAAGAGAGGAGATGATGGAGAGCTTCACCTTCAAGATCCCTCACGCTCACACACTCGCACACTCACTCCCCCACACTCTCACGCTCCCTCTCTCAAGCACACACAATCAAGTATAAGAAGAGGAGAGAAGAAGACGAGTCCACTTTGCCACACACCAAAGAACGAGCTTCTCATTCACTTTTTGAGTTTCTATACAAAACCCTAATTCCTTTTGGGTAGTCATCCCCTTTTTTACAAAGCCGGCCTTGGGCCTAGGCCCTCTTTCCCATTGTTCTCCTATCTTCTTAGCTTCCTTTCTACCACCCGTCAACCCTTACAATTTGCACATGAGAGCACAGAAGGGATCTTGCACAATAGATTCGCACATGAGATTTGCATAGGAGGGATCTTGGTACTCTTTTACAAAAGTTTCAAGGGCGCCTTGCATTTAAAAATGTACTTTTGCCTTTGACTTGGATTTTGAGGCCGCCCTTTCACTTTCAGCTATTTTCCTTCTTGTTTGTTTCGTTGTGTCCGATTTCCTTCTGGGCCACCTCTTTCAGCTCCCGACTTGCGCTTTTTCACTTTTTTCACTTTTTCTTGTGTTGAGGTTAACATTGCTCCCCTCCTAGCCTAGTGCCAGTCCCATGGCACTAATGGGTAGTAGTTGGAAGGTGAAATGCCAGATGACTTTTTGAGTTTGTATACAAGTCCTTGTGGGGGATGGTGTTGGATGGATCGGCCCTTGAAATTGAAGATGGTGTTGGGGCTGGTCCCTCCTTAATGCTGATAGTGGCTGGATCGGTCCTTTGAAAGATGGTGTTGGACAGATCCCTTTTGGAGAATGATAGGTGGGTGGATCTGTCTTTGAAATTTAAGATGGTGTTGGATGGATCTCCCCTAGAGATTGATAGGTGGGTGGATGTGCCTTTGAAATTGATGATGGTGTTGGATGGATCCCTCCTCTTGTCCTTCGAGCTTGCTACACAAGAGCTTAACATGACTTTTTCCTATTCCCTTCAAGTTGCCTTATCTCTTTACCTATGTCCGTTTAGACTTTATCACTTGCACAAGAGGAAACATGACACTTTTTATAAAATGAACTACATTGCACCTCATGCTTTCCTTGTGAGAGCCCTCGAAGGTTGTCCCTCATCCTTGAGAGAGCCTTGCTAGAATATTATGTGATTTCCTCCATTCTTGAGAGAGAATCCTTCATTCTTGATAGGAAATTCTCATCCTTGAGAGAACTACGCCAAAACATTTGGAGCTTTCCCATGGTTTTTCTGAGGTTGCCATTTGTTGCACTTTTCATTCGCTTTTTGACTTGGGCTTCCTTAGTCTTTCTTTGTTTCATTTTGGCTGCATAGTGACATGTTGTGCAACAGTGGTCATGTAAATCAATGATGATGTGGTTTTCATGGGGATTGGTCTTGGGAAGAAACTCATAAACTAGTTGAGGTGGTGGGGGACCGAGAGTGAATTGAGTGGATTCCGGGGCCTTCGAAGTTGGTGGGTTGTAGCATTTGTATTTGCCTGAAAAGAAAAGAAGGTGCACTATTTGGGGGTTGTGTCTACCTTACTGTGGGGTGCATTGTGCTTGTGCTAGTGGAGCTAGGAGTTGGGTTGCTTGGGTGTTGTCCCCACTTGAGGACCCAGTTCGTGCATTGTTGTAGGTGAGGTGCATGGCTTAGGGAGATAGGTCTACAAGCCCTGCCCTTGAGGTACCCTAAGCGTGAAGTGGGGAATTAAAATGGGCTAGGGAGTTAGGGATGAATCTGGTTGACCGAAGCCACGGGATGTTTCTAACTTGAGGACTCCTAGGTGTAGTGATTGTGGCCAATGTGGAACTAACTGCTTTTTCTTATGATTTCCTTCTCTTTGCATTTTTATTCTCTTCTTTTTTTTGTGAACTACATAGTCATGATTTACGAGATTTACTAAGGAATTGCCAGCTATGCATGTACCCTTTGAGATTTAGGCATAGTTGGAGAGTGGTGATGGAAAGAAATGGATGATTACAATGGGTGAAGCAGCTATCATTCATATCTTCCAGGAGGGCTAAGAAAAATGAAGGAAGTAGAGCAGCTCGCATCATCAACCTTGCCATGGTGCAATTGTTTATTCCATTGGGATCTAAAAAGAGGGGTGTAAGGCAATGCTCTTATAGCATGGGATCCTGTCTAAGTAGTATCCTAAGTAGTCTAAGATAATTGTAGGTCGTGATGAAGGCGGAATCAGGACATGAAGAGAATTTATTGATGAAGCAAACTATTGAATCATATAGGTCCTCTGGTGCAAAAACGAGGGCCTCTTCAGGTTTAGTAGCATTGGCATTGTAGATCCATGGAAAGTCATATTGGCCGTGGATGCTTGGGTTAAAATCCACTCTTATTTGTTCTTCTTCGTGAGGTCCCATGTCAAAGCCTGTGCTAGCCTATTCTCCTTGTAGGCCTACCTGTCGTGCCCCCTCAGTGAACCCTAGTGCATCGAGTTCATGTGGGGTTAAGCATGCTTACAGTAGATAATTTTGTTGTGCCTCAAGGCCAAGGCTGACACCGGCAGGCTGCCCTGGCATTTGTAGGCCTGCTCTCAGGGCCCTGTGTGCAATCCCTAACTTCTTTTTTATGGAGTCAACGGCCTCCCCTTCCTTCGTTTGAGTGACATCCAATAGTGTGTTCAAGAAAGTGCATTGCTGGGCTTTGAAACTCACTTGGGTAGCCTCTGCTCTGCTCTTTGCTAGCACTTTGTCATTTTTCACCTAGAGCCAGACAGTGCGCCAAAACTTTGACTCTTATCTCATTATGGTTCGCCCAGTCCTATGCTCTCTTCTTCATTTTCTCAAGGCTTTCTCCTTGCCTTTGAGCCAGTATCATCAACTTCTGCTCTTGATCTTTGATCTCTCTTTTCAGCCTTTGTTGCTCCTCCTACTCTGAGGTTGCCTCTTGCTTCAATTTCTCTATCTCTTCGCAGTACCTACGTGCCCTTTCCTCTCTTACCACCTCTAACTCTTCTATGGCTTTATGGACCTTTTCCATCTCCCCTTACAAGTCTTCATAGAGCCCTACAAGCTCGTCATTATAGCATCGTAGGCTCACTAGGGCTTGCGTCTCTTCATCCAGCCTTGCATGCCAATCTGTTTCTGCTTCGTCCTTGACTTATAGCTGCTCCTTCAGTTCACTTATCTCCCTTTAGTACATGGCTTCTTGACGTATTTGTCATAGTTGGGGTCCTGTCATTAGGGGAGTTTTGAGGTCTTGAAAATGCCTTTTAGGATGTGGAGAGAGAGTGCTCTAGACCAATAAGAGCAAAGCCTCCGTAACGGAACTTCTATTTTAAAAAAATTAAAAAATCATTTTATAAAAATATATAAATATGATAATATTACAAATTTGTATTTTTATTATGTATTTTTAGTCTCTTATATTCGTGATTATGACATCTTTTGCATTAATGGCATAGAGTCTCGGCTACTTTTATTTAATGATGTTTCTAGATTAATGATAATGACTGATGTAATCAAAATTCAAATTGGTGAAAAGCATGACGCTCAGTTTTTTCCCTCCTTTCTTTTATTCCTCTATTGTTTTTCCCTCCGTTATGGTAGCCTAGTCCTCTCTCTCTCTCTCTCTCTCTGTGCATGTATCTCTCTCTTCTACCATGGATACAGAAATTCGACCTTCAACAAGGCGTCCAAGCTCCCAAATCACATCCATATCAGTGTTTAACTCATTCCAAACTGATGGAAGATGGATTCTTACTATCATTAGCAAAGGTAGTTGGATCACCATGCAACAAGCAAAACGTGGAAAAAGGCAAAGACATGAGAGCTCGTTTATCTCTGCTTGGAAGGGCAGAATCTGAGATTTTAAGCTTGGAGCAAATAAGAATAGCATCAAAGAGGTACTAGTGCAACATGTGTTCATGCATAGAGAGCTGTGTTTGAAACCTTGATCTTCAAAGCTTCCAATGCATAGACCAAATTGTAAGAATTTGATTCTTAAAGTTTTTCCTTTCTTAAACATGGTTTAGGTTTTTCCATTATAATATTTGTTTGTCTTGTAGATGTCTATCCCTCTAATCTTGAGGAATGGCAACCAGTGGAATCTATTATTGATGTTATTGATGTTATACATGGTTCAATTGGAGAAGAAATGTATAGAGGCAGAAAGAAGACAAAGCTTGCAGAGAATGGAATATTCTTTTATGACCATTCTTATGTTATTCCTATGCGGCGTTGCCAATGGGGATCAATAAAACTCCTTCCTTTGCCAGATTTTTCAAGCTTTGAGTGGCCTTTGCCAAGTCCAGCTACTAGTGAAGGCTATAGTTGTAAGATATTTTCTGAGATCCAAAAAGCACTAAAATCTAATATCTCAAGTAGGCTAAGCAAAATTACTTTATTTATGCCTATTAATATATTTATTGATTTCTTCTCTAATATGGAGATAAGAATAACAAAAACCATGCTTTCAGTGAAGAGACTAACATATGATCATATCATACAATTTGTTGATGAAGGATGGGATACAAGGACAGAAGGAAAAATTATATGTAAGATGGATCAAGACTCTATAGCTTGTAAATATATGATTGCTACTCAAAATTTTATCCTTAGCTTTTATTATAGTCGATAGCATTTTGTTGGTAGTAGTCTAGTTGCTTTAGACCAGAATCTTAATGATTTCAGCAAGGATCCTATAGTGGATCTTGATATTTGGTTCAACGAGGATATTATTGCAATCTTAAAGATCAGAAAATCATGTACGCTACATCAAGTGAGGATGGATTTACAAAATGAAGACATTGAACTACCATGCTCCTTTGTATTCCAACTTGACAAGAAACGAGTAAGTTTTCACATCATATTATATCTACTTAGATGTATATCAAGATCTCACTTTCTAACTAACAAACATTTGTAATTTATTTTTTGCAGATATCGAAAAGGAGAGAAAATAATATACACTGCAATGACATTCAAAAAAAGATATCTTTACTATCAATATAAAATATATGTACAAATTTTGTAGCAGATGTCTATCTGCCATCTCTATGAGATATACAAGGGCTAAAGGGCAAATTTCTATATATGAAGGCTTACAAGGCGATATGGCAAAGCTATTTCTTTTTTGGAGAACTATCCTTTCTAGGAGTCCTTTTGCCTTTCTTTGATGTCTTGGGTATAGAAGGTGTTGAAACTGTGGATTTGCCTTCCGTGGTTATAGGCACCGCATCTCCTTCATGGTGCAAATCCCCACCAATCTCTGTTGTTGGTTGTATACAATTGACCATTATATACTTCAAGAGCTTTGCTCTGATGTACCAAACATGCTCAGATGTATAGCAATCCTTCGAAAACTGTCACACATTTATAGAAAAAAGAGTTTTAGTTCATTATTGTTCTTACAATAGACTATATTTTTATCATCAATGGACTATTTGCAATTAATATATATCTTAAAGTTTAGCATCTTTCATATTACCTTTACATGTTTATCATCATTAAGATAAACAAAGTTAACCATTCTTCTAGCATTTGCAATCACCCTCCAGCCACAAGAATGGCTATCATCCTGATGGGGACACTGCAACCACCAACACAAAGTAAAACTATAAAGAGGATGAATGGTAGTTCATAGAATAAACTCATGTTTCAATTATTTTAATGAATAACTTACCGCAACTTGTCTATATTGCATTGTTGCAAGCAAATCAGACGGCATAGGGGGTCTTTTCTCTAGCTCTTCAATTAATCTTTTGGCACCTCTGTATATAAAATATGTTGAAATTTAGAGTACTTACAAAAAAAAGAATTGAAATATCAAGGAGCCCTTGGATAATATAACTTACAATTTAGTATTTCCATGGCTTCCTTTCATAGAGTTGATTAAAAAGCATTACTTATCCACAAGGTCTATTGCAATCAAGCTCCAATGAGAACTAAAAGCAATCATATCTCAACAAATTAGTAGGATAAAATCTCAAAAACTCTAATAGAATATTGAATCACTTACTTTTCATTATATGGAATTATAAGGAGCTCCAAAGTATCGAAGTCAATCAAATTGAGCCAGTGCTCAATAAAACTTGTATCAAGCTCATTCCTCATAAAGAATGAGATAGATGGATCAAGAACCTCAATTTTTTGTTGTATATCCAAAGGAAACTCATGCATTATACACCTAGAAAAGGCATAGAAATAGTGAGTATAAATAAGAAAAATCTTATTGTTAAAAAAATATCAAAAAGTATAAGTAATTATGGATGGACATACCTTAGGCCAACAATAATAATACTATCATTTACTTCTCTTCTTTTATCCTTAAGAATCTGAACACATGTAGCATCAAATGAGATAACCTCAGTTCTTTTGCCTAAGTCACCAGGTAAGAAACAAAACACACTGAATCCTTTTGGATTAGCTGCTTCAAGAAGGGTGGCTAGCTCATTTTCAAAGGATCTAGTTGCTCAGTTTCCCTTTCTTCAACCCTTTGCCTCCTATACTCTCTCCATTTATCTGCTTGTTCCTCTTTAGCTTTCTCCTCTTTTTCATGTTGCCTTGTATCCTTCTCATGCGTGACATCCTCAACCCTGAGACTAGAATCATCTTTCTTTCTCCTAGCTGGGGGCACATTAAGGATATTAAATGTCTTCACATCAGTGAGGGGAATTGGCTCAAGGATCTTTGAAAATCTATATCTTAGCCTCCTAAGAATTACCATGTCCTTGTCCATGAGTGTGAGCCTATGAGCATGAGCAGCACAAATGTAGGCATCTTGAAAAAACTCAACTAAAAAATCCTCTGTGGCTTCTTGTATACAATTAAGAGTTGCTCTTGTCCATCTGAAACTATCCAAACTATATCTATCACAAATTTCCCTGACAAGCCTCTGAAAAGACAACTTTGGAATTGCATTGTCAAGAGCATTTATTGCCTTCCTAATCTCCCTTAGGCACGTGACATTTTGAGAAAACTTTCTCCTTGGCTTTGACTTTCTAGAGAGCTTCTGGGGCTTTGAAGACTGATGAATCTTTGATGCTAAATCCCTAGGATCAATCTTCTCTTTTCTTGCTGTTGCCTTAGTCCTAGCCATCTGCCAAAAAAAGACATGTTACTTCTTCTCCAGCACGTCCAGCGAAACGCGAGTCCCAGACAAGAGGTATCCATGCTGCATGGCGTTTTCGCGTTTCAGCTGAATTTTTCTCGAGGTGTCTAGTGAAACGCGAGTGTCAAGCAAGGCGTCTCCTTGCAGCTGCTTCTTTTCGCGTTTCACCGGACTTGTTGTCCATTGTGTCCAGTGAAACGCGAATTTAAGCCAGGAGACCTGCTTGAAGCACCTTATTTTTGCGTTTCACCGAACAACTCATGAATAGCATAAAAATCGACAAAACCAAGAAAAAAGAGCTTTGATCTAAGGAAAGCTTTTAAGATTACATAAAATATCCACAGAATTAGGGAAGAAGTTTGAAGATTTCCTTAAATCTCCACAACATTAAGGAATGCTCCCACTATGGAAAAAATTCTTTTGTAGTGGTCATAAGCTCATAATAACATAAAGGATTAAGGAAAAGTATCAAAAGAATGCATTGAATGGAGCCTGTTATTGAAAAGCAAGATGTAGAAATCATACCTTCTTTTTAGCTTGTTCTTCACAATCTCAGCCTAAAGACGACAATATGCTCGAAGGTTTCCTTTGTTGGGGAAGCAGTGAAATGCTTGGAGATTGGAAGGAATACCAAAGGTAAAGGTGGAGTAGCGATGAAATGCGACGAAAGGCGAAGGCGGTGAATTTGCATGGACTCAATGTTCTTGGCAAAGTGTTAATAACATACGTGTGACGTACTCTCGCTTATCGGAAATTTTTTTTAACTTGGAAAAGGGTTATGTAACACACGTGTGATGTATTTTTGGAAAAAGAGAGTGCGCACGTCTTCTGAGGAGTTTGATACGGTGTGTTAAGTGAGACACGTGTACACGTATTTTTCCATTATTACACAAACTTTTTCATTGGAACTATCACCACATGCTTAACGGTCAATATAAAAGCATTTCAAAGCCATTTCTCCGACATTGTCTTCTTTTCTGTCGAAATTTCGTCTTGACTTCCCTTCAAGGTCCTTGCTTCCTGTGTGGAGAGCAGTTCAACAATCTTTGATAGGTAACAAAATTTTTTTATTACAAGTATTTTAACAAAATAAATTTGATTAATATAGAAAGATTTTTTTATAACACTTGAATAATTACAGATGTTATGTGCTTTGTATCTTTTAAAAGCAGCATAGCTTTTCCAAAAATGATTTTATCATCAATTTCTGTGTTTCCATAGAATTAATTTATAGTTCATGTTTCTCTTCTTGATTTGCATCTTTTGACCAGTGAAACACGAAACAATGTCCCTGTTAGTGATATTTTGCTAAGTATCGCGTTTCATCGGCGAGATATTGGAATAATTTTTGTCTTCAAGGTAGTGTCCGGTGAAACGCGATTTCTTCACAGGCATTTGCCTTGGACACTTGAATTTTCGCGTTTCACTGATCAACTAAAAAAATTTCTTCTTTTTTGATTTTTTTCTTGGAAAATCAATTTTGGGGCCTCTTTCCATGGTTCCATCTTGTTTTATTGGATATTGGTTCTATTCTGCTTTTTTTTCAGGGATAAATATTTTCCTGGTCAAGATGACAAAGAGGAAGCTATCTCTGGAAGGAATGGATGAGGAGGAGATAATTGAGACATCTGATGATAGGCTCTTTGATTTCTTATACACCACTGGAAATTCTTCCAAGTTTGGCTATATCAGGGAAATTTTCAATGTTCCTTTTGATTTGAAGGAGTTATTGGAGGATCTTGAAGATAAACTTAAGGAGTACAGATGTTTTTATGATAGACATGTGCAAGGTTTGGAAGTCAATGGATTTGTTCATTATAGTGATGTCATGGGAGCCACCAATACATCCAGGTCAACTTTGCTAGGCAGGTTCAACCTCATTGATGAGGAATTCAGAAAGAAAGAAACATGTTGCCCTTTCCACAGGTACCAACACCAATGCCTTTTGATCCACAAGGATGTTGGATTTATTGTGTATCTTCAGTACATGGAAAATTCTTCTCCAGATATAGACCAATAGAGAAAGCTAGAGGATATTGCAAGTATGGATAAGGAGGTCGAAGAGAAGGAGGAGATGTTCCAAGAAGATGTTGAGAATCAACTTGTCTAAGGTTTTGATGTAGGTTTATTCAAGAGTGACAATATCACAATGGTGGAAGAAAAGGAGATCGAGACAAGTGCACAGGTTGATGAAGAAGGTCCTCTTGCTTGTGTTCCAACAGCTAAAGATGATGTATTGCTTGATGTGGTTGTATCTTTAAGCTTGAATTTATGCCAAATTTGTCGATAGAACCATTGAAAGACCTCTAATAAACTGTTGGCTTTGTGTCTTCCACCTCCATGTCTTGTGTGTCTGAAATATTTTGTTCTTGCTTGATAATGTGATTTTTCCATACCTTGGGTTGACCAGATAGATAGAGATCCATATTGTTTAATAAAGTATGGAGCATGGTTGTATAGAATATGCTGCATAGTCAACAAATAAAGAAAGTTACTAAAAAATATTATATGAGTTCGACAATGAAGAAACAAATATATACAAACTTCTTACCATATAGTGAGTAAAGTGTTGATCACCCCAAGCTTCTGTCATCGCCTTTTTGAAAAGGTTCAATTGGTTTTTAAAGTCTTTGAGATCATCATCATTCCATTCAGTCTTATCATAATAAAAAAACACTTTGTCTAGTGTTTCCCAAACTTTAGCTTTTCTATTTCGAGCTTGTCCATTATCAGTGTGATCCTTAACTGCATTATGTAGGGATTTCCACTGATTAAATTTAATAGTTGAGCCACCATTTCTCAAGTTTATCTTGCCAAGTCTCCCATGAAAGCCTAGAAACCTTCTAGCCTTCACTCCACCAATAGATGGTTTTTTTGGGACACAATTACCATCCTTAGACTTTTGAAGATCTGGTTCAATAACAACATTGCCACCATGCAAACCAATTGCAGAGAGAACTTTTTCAACCTTTGTTATAGCATCTGTTCTAGTTAATAATGGCTTCAACTTCCATGCAAATCCTATATAGAGATAAACAAGCTTTTCAATTATCCTGCAAAGTGCATGAAGTGTACAAATATGGGCATTCGCTAAAGGAATGTCCAAGACTGGTTTAAACTGTGGAACCTTATTGTGCCTAGAGGGAGCTCTATTCCAATTGCTTGAGTTTAACTCTGCAGCTGGTGACATGCAGTATAAGCAAGGAGATCTCGAGTTAGCTCCCTTTGATACATTATACATACATTTGAGTGTCTTTAGGTCACCAGCTATGTGCCACTCAATCCTGTAGTTCCCAAATCCTTCAACAAATAGCTCTTCTCATGCTTGTTGCCTTTGAATAACATTAGGTATTGATGTTTGATGAAAAACCCAATATAGTATATCAAAATTCTCAGTATCTACCTCAAATGCTCCTAGCCACCAGATGTTATATTCAAATTGAACACTAAATGATGTTGAGTGATTGCAATGACCTGACGAAAGTGCTCTATTCATCAAGGTGATAGAGATTCTCTCCAATTTTTTACATTTCAGAATCTCACTTTCATCAAGTTTAATCACACATCTAGCCACTCCCTGTGCCTCTGCTACTGACAAGTCATAAAATTTGATCATTAAGCATTGTAGGGTGGGCAAGTCAAGGAAAATATTGTTAAATTCATTGAATGTAACATCCTTTTTCTTGCCCTTGAAGCTAGCCTTGATATGAAAAGGCTCACCTAGAATCTCCATCACTTTGTTATTAACTCTCTGTCTGATAGTCCTAACCACAAATGGTTTCGGAAGTATGCAATTGTGTACATGTCCTTGCTTCATATTTGATTGTAAAAGCTGGAAAAGTTGCATATAAGCATCTCGACTGATACCAATACTATCCAGTGTCTTCTGTACTAACTCAGAATCCAAAGAATGATCCTTTACAAATGACTCCAAGCATTGTTTCTTTGCCTTTTTAAATTTCTTCTTCTCCAAAATATCCTTTGAAACTACTGAAGGAAGAAGATGATAATAAAACTGAGCTGCTTTTAAAGAATCTCTTTCACTTGCATTTGGTTGTAGAAGAGATCTAAGCAAAATTAACATCACAAATCAATGCAAGTAGTTTAAATAAAGCCATATTTAAGATTTTTCAAGTGAAAAAAAATATACCTTGCTGCTTGGATTCTTTTACCACTGCCTCCTCCTCCTCGTTTGAGATTCTCAATATTTTTAAGAGCTCTTTGTCGATTTCGAAGGCCTAATAAAGTTTGCTTTTGTTGATAAGCTTTGATACGCTTTTCCAATGAATGAATTTTTTGTTGACAATCCTCTAGCTTCTGCAACAACTCTATATTGTGTTTCATCAAAAGATGATTCTCTAGTCCAAGGATATCCTTTTCTGCAACAAGATTAAGTGTATAACCTAAAAATCCATTGTAGCCATCACCAATAAACCTCATTAATGATGAGCTATTATAGAAAGGAGGAGTGCTATTTCTGCTAGGATCTTTGGGATATAGCTTTCCATCTAACCAAAGATCAATATTCTTCTTTCCTTCAAACCTCAGTATGTTTCATAGACTCTGTAACCATGATAGATTTTGTTCTCTTTCTTATTGGTTCATACTCATTGTCCAACTCAATATGAAGATGATAGAGAGGTCTTTTATGAGAGCTACAGAGATCATTAGATGATTGATCCATAGCTGAGTTACAGAGATCATTGGGTGATTGATCCATAGCTAAGGATATAATTAGAAGCAAGAACGAAAACAAAGAAGAGACTAATAAGGAGGAGAAAAAAAGAAGAGAGAAACGATGGAGAAACGATGGAGGGAGGCAATCGAGTATCCACCAAAATTCAAATTGAATATTACTTTTCACTTTAATGAGGAGAGGTAAGATCTTCATTATGACAACCTTGCCACCTTTATGGCGACCTAGATTTCTAGGTTTGATGTGACCACGAGAATATCACGACAATGACTTATTAACGAATTTTGATATTTTAACTTACCGAAATATAAACCTTTTAAAAATTCTATAAAATGATTTTATTTCGTAAATTGTTTTCTCTCTCTAGGATCTCTTACAGGGCATTTTCGAGACCTCAAAACTCCCCTAATGCTAGACTCGGTGTTTGGTGCTGCTGCAGGTATTTTAGTTCCTATTATGGGGGCACCCTCTCCTGTTTTTTGGGCCATTTCCTTATTAATAAAGTATTGTACCTAGGCCATGAGGTTGGTAGCATCCACTTTTTCTTTGGAGCTTGGTGTGGATATGATTGTGGGAGTGGTGGGAACTACGAGAGTAGGGGTGGGATCGATTGGGACCTTGCCCTTGGCTTTTTTTACTACGAGTGGCGTGATCTATGGTGCTTGTGTGCTTGAGCTTGGGCCTTCATCTCTAGACGGCGGGCTCATGGCACCCAACTTGTCCTGCCTACATAGCTACTTTATAGATAGATGTGTTGCCAGAGCCATGTCTTTGTCTTCTTTCCTTTTCAACTCCTCCTCCTCTTCTGCTGCCTTCCTTTTTCCATCCTCCTTAAATTTTCTTTATTCTTCCTTCAACCTCTTCGACTCCTCCTTTTCTTTCTTCTTCCTCTCTTTCTCTTCCTTCTTAAACTCTCTTTTAGCTTTTTGTAAGACTGGTTTTTCTTTTTCCCTAATTTCCTCAGCCTTCTCTTGCAAATAATTCTTCTTTGTCTTTTTGGGTTTTTGTTGGCTACTTTATATTTCTTGTTCTCCTTCCTCATCATCACTCACCATCCTTTCACTAGAGTGTGGCTGCTATTCATGGTGAGGAGGTGACCTCTCGGGTGTTTCCCCGACTCCTTCTTCACCATGTCCTTCCTCCAATGCTCCCCTTATTATAGATGTCAAAACCTAAGACCTTTGAGGATGACACTTTTTTTTTTTGCCTTGGTAGCAGGGGACTCTCCTCCTTCAGGTCTCCCTCCTATTGCCAATGCTTTTGCTGAAGACTCAATGGTCTTTCGCACAAAGCCATTTATGTTCACTTCATTCGGTGATCTTGTTGCAATGTTCTCCAGCATAGGCATGTTGATTCGACTCACTATTGAGTTGTACCTATAGCTGGAGAACAGTGCATGCATCATTTTGGCCTAGAGCTGGATTTCGAGGTTAGGGATGTTTGCCAAGTTGATGTCATTGTTTGTGTGGACCATCACCTTGTCCATTCCTAACATGGCACAGACATCTCTCTTTGGCTATCTTTCCACATTATTGGCTAGGCCCAATGCTTTCTCCACCAACTCTGAGGTTAACTCGATTTGGACTTGGCAGGTTTCTTCTCTTTCCCGCACTGTCACGGTGCCACAGTCCCTACCAAAGATACGGAGGAATTCCACGCACTTCTCATAGTCAACGGCTTGGATGACTGCCTCCATGTATTTTTGTAGAAGGCATTGTTTGACAATCTGCTTCACTACTTGTTCCTCCACAGCAACATCCTCCAAGTTCAAGACATGCTTGAACTTGAATTGGTTAAAGGCGCCCTTGTTTCCACAGAAAGGCCATATTTTGCCTCCTCTTCTTCTGAAAACGGCAACTTGCTAGCTTTCTCTTGGCCTGCCATGCTGGGTGCTTGTCATGAAGCCATGTTCACCATTAATGCTTTTTAAAGCAATTATTTGCAAAGGGAAAAGATCACATGCTTGCAGAATTGAAATGCTTAATTATAAAATTAAACTTCTCCCTCAAGTAGTCCATATGTCCCAAATTTTAAGACCCTTTTTCTTAACCATGAATTGGTTTTGATTTGTTTTCCTTTCCTTCTGAGTTTTATTCTTATTTCCACCTTACCTCCCTGTAGAAATAAGAAGAATCCTTCCTAGGATTATGGTTAAGGCATTAAGGGCATTTCAGGCATGGTTACTGTGTTTAATTTTGCATGAGCCAGGGATAAAAATTGGGGTTGTATTCCATTTGAGCATAGTGGTCCATGTCGCAGGTCTGATGTCTACTTGTGTGATGTAAGTGAGGATATTGAGAAGAAAATCCCCATAGTCGACTCTGCTAGCAATTTGGAGCTCTTCTTCTATGAGAATTTGATCTAAATAGGGATGCCCTTTGATGTGGTCCTCAAGAGGTCGATTATGAACTGTGGTCAACACTCTATAAGAAGTTGGAGCTACATATGCCGATCATACTCTACAGTTTTGATTGCGTGTCTCTATTCAATGTTTGTCATGACTTAGCATCCTTCTAGTTCCCGTGAAGAGCATACCATTTGTGTAGGAAAGAGGAGTCATTGTCAGCAAGTTGCTTCAACTTCCTAATTTCCTAGTCCATGGGCAAGGACTTTGCTCTTGTCATAAGATGTGATTAGGCGTTGTTTGCATGCTTGTTCAATGGAAAGCTCAGTGGGGCAATGAGTTCATCAGCTTTCTTGGAAGCTTTGACAAATATGAATTCAAGTTCTTCCCATGAGCAAGGTAGTGTGTGCACTTTTGTTGCTAAAGGCTTGTCCAAAAGACCTAAGTCTAACCAATTGCAACTTTTAGCAAACATGATAAATGTTGTATCCAAGCGTCTCTGAGCCAAGCAACCAAGTCGTCACTTGTATTCTTAGCTAAGTTTGTGGCCAAGGTTAGAATGGATCTATACTAGTAAGAGGGTCTAAGGTTGACAGGTGGTTGGGCTTGACAGTTCACCAGCTACTAACGGGTGCAACTCTAGTTGCGGTTCTGGCTAGGGTTGTGGCCTTGGTGCACTAGGCATGGCTAGTGCAGTGGGTGGTGCACTACTAGATGCTTGGGTGGTGGTTGGGGTATTAGTAGGGAAAAGTTATGGTGGTTTAGGAGTAGCGAAATGCAATTTGGATCAACAGACTTGTTGAGTCTTGATGGGTTCAGGTCTTGGAAGGGTAATGGGCCTTGCTGCAAAGCCAAAGGCTTTTGTGGCGCTGATGCTTGATTTGTCTTGATGCTTCATGTGGTCAAGCTTGAGGGTGGCATTTGAGTAGTGTCCTTGGCCGTCTTGGATTTAGGTACCCAAATCCAGGGATTACCCTCCTAATAGCTTTGTGCTTGCAAGAAGGTCTTGGGGACCCATCATGACTTTTGACCATTCGTCGATCCTATAGTTTCTTCTAGGCCTCCTAGGTTTTGAGTGAAGGTTCCTAGCTTTGCAAGCTCGTGGTTGGGTGCTCCTAGGCAGCGGTCTTGGATTTTTTGGTACCCATTTGAACTGGTGCTCAAGGATTTTAGCTTTATGGTTGGCTTTTTGCTAGTGCTGAGGTTTGGCAGGTGGTGACAAATCACGACCCCCCTCCTTAGGCTTGATGGTGGATTTCTCTACCAGTGGCTTTGCAGACTGTGATGGAGTCGTGCAACCCTTGTTGAAGGCTATGATAATTTGTATGTTGCCGATGGCTAGGTGAATGCATTGTGACTAATAGTCGACATTACAATGGGCTTGCTTTTTAAAGGTTCGTTCTAATAGTGATTCCATGCCTACATCTTTTGTGTTTGGCAACACATAAAAGATCATAGGCAAGATTTCGGGCTCGATAGAGATCGCGACTTGCATTTTCCCAGAAGGGCATATGATCTCCCCCAAATGGACCGAGCTTAGCATTAGTGGGATGTAACTATGATTTGCCGATTTGAGTCCAATGATCGTAAGTCAGGACATTAAAGTCGGCACCCTCATTGATTAGTGCATCAATGGCATGTGTCTATTGGGCAGCAATGGTCATGCGCAGGTAAGCCAGAACTATGGCTTTCTCATCCTCATCTTCAATCTCCGTAATGGTGGCTACTCATACATTGACAAGGGCTTCTAGCATCGAGGGTTCGTGTAGTGGATGTGTGGGAGGGTAGTGCTTCTTTACGTGACTACCATTAAAGAAGCCTATGCCCTCACCCTCCAGGGTTTTGAGTTCTACATTACTGCTTTGGCTTATGGTGCGAAATCTGAAAGGTTCTAACCCCCTAAACTTCATTTTTTGCTTATGTCCCTCAACCAAGTACAACAATACTAAGTCACTCTGTTTGAAATCTTGTTGCTTGACATGCTTGTCAAACTAGCCCTTGCGTCATGCTTTTTTGTAGATCAGCACGCGTGGGTGGCTAGAAGTCGAGTTTTCAACAAGCGTTCTAGCTCAACTAAACGTTTCGTCCATGCTTCCTTTCCCTCCCACCTCTCTTGAATAGAGATTCTCAAGCTAGGAATGAAGAATTCTACAGGTAGAATTGCCTCAGTTCCATAGGTCAACCTGAAGGGAGTTTGTCCCATAGCCATTTTATAGGCTATTTGATAGGCCCATAAGGCTGCCATTTGCTTGTTATCCCAGTCGTTGTTGCACAAAGCAGAGACTACCTTGGTCAAGACATTTACTAGAATCTTATTTGTTGATTCCGCTTGGCCGTTTGCCCGAGGGTAGTAGGGTGAGGATTTCCGATGGATGATCAGGAAGGTGGATAGGAGATGAGCAATCACCTCATTGATGAAGTGTGTGCCTTGATCACTGACAAGTTCGATGGGGCAGTGGAACCGAGAGATTACCTGCTCCCATAATAACTTAGCAGTGGTTTGTGTGTCATTCTTCCTGGTGGCTCACCAAGTTTACGCCCACTTTGTGAGATAATTGGTGGCAATGATGACGTACTTGGCTTGTGAATATTGAGTCGCAGGACTGATAGGTCCAATGAAGTCAATCCCCCATTTCTCAAATGGTTGTCTAGCAATGATGGGACTTAGCTCCATTTTGTCCTTGCAAACTAGCACTTTGGTCCATTGGCACTCGTCACAGTGTTTCACGAATCGTGCCACATCTTAAAAAGTGTTGGCCACTACAGTTTAGACTGCAGCACCTTGCAGGCTATCGTATCTTCGTTGAAGTGTCCTCCAGCAATTCCACCGTGTGTCTCAACTAGTACTTGTGTATTTCATGCTCACACATACATGTCTGCAACAATCCGTCTTGCCTAGCCCATAGAGTTGGCTTGCTATTAATTGATAGAGTTGGATTTTGAGAATGAGTCACCTTAGTCGGGCCTTTTCTATGGGTCGGTTAGGTAGTTCGTGCTCAAGCACTTCGACTATGTCGTCTACCCAGTATGGCATCAATTCAGCTCTAAATAGATCTCTTTCGCTAGATAGGGTGAATAGATATGCATTTGGAAATTTGTCTCCAATGCCCTATCCAGAGGCTTCTCCCGTGGGTATGCAAGACATATGATCGGCCATATAGTGTTGCTTTCCCTTGCGTATGATGATGAGGAAGTCAAATTCAAGAAGTTGAAGTAACCATTGAGCTATGTGTCTTATAGTGTAGGGTTTGTTTATTAGATACAACAAGGCTTGATGGTGGTCAACAAAGAAAATAAAGGGTGTAGCTAGAAGATGGTGCCAAAATTTCTTGACGGCAAACGCATGGCTAACTCCTCTTGTTTGGTTGCGGAGTAATTCATTTCTATATCAGTGAGTTGTCTGCTAGCAAAGCTCACTAGATAGTCTAGATTGTGGTCACCAAGTTGGCACAACACAGCTCCCACTACGAATTTTGAAGTGTCAATATGAACATAAAAGGTTATGTTCCAATTTGAGACTCTTAAGATTGGTGCAGTGGTTAGAGCCTTCTTCAATTCCTCATATGTGTGCTAGCATTCCTGGGTCAATTCAAATATTATCAATAGCTTGTATAGGGGTCTAGCAATCAATGCATAGTTTAGCACAAACTGTCGATAGTATCCTGTATGACCGAGTGCCCTAGGATGCATCCATGCTTTACCCAGAATTGGCACTTTAAGGGATTTAATGAGAGATGATATATTCTACATCATTCAAAGACTACTCAGAGTTTGTCTAAGTGTTTCTTCCAGGTGGAGTGAACACACAAGTCGTCAATAAAGACCTCTAACTATTTCCTAAGCATGTCCTTGAATATTGCACACATGAGCCTCTAAAAAGTAGCAAATGTGTTATCAACCCTAAGGACATGACTATATAGGCAAAGACACCCCACTCACAGTGGCAAAGGCGGTCTTGTGCCTATCGTTAGGGTGCACTTACACCTGGTTGTATCATGAGAAGCCATTCATAAAACTATAGGCCTCTTTGCATGCTACTCTCTCGAGCATGTGCTTAGTATATGCCAATGGATAGTTGTCCCTCTTGGTAGCAATGTTTACCTTCTTGTAGTTGACACACACTCTGATCTTTCCGTTCTTCTTTAGCAAGATCACTATGGGTGAGACCCAGTCTGTGCGTTCAATCTTGTAAATAAATCTTGCCCTTAGTAGCTTTTCAATTTCTTCCTTGACAGTGTGAGCATGCTTGGGAATCATAGGGTATGGTTGCTGCTTGACCAACATTGCATCAGGGGTCATGGGGATATTATGAGTTATGACACTCGGATCTACCCCTTTCAGCTCATCGAGGGACCAAGAAAATATGTCGATGTACTCTCACAAGATAGCAATGGGCTGCAATATGGCCTATTTTGCCACAATAATGGCAAACAATAGTAGAATTTCCAGAGCCTCTATTCTGCCATCCACCTCTTCCTCTAAAGCTCCCCCCTGCCTCTAAAGTTTCCTCTGCCTCTAGAAACCTGCATTTCACCAAACTGTTGATTAAACTTTTTGTTGGTTATCGCCAGCACATCCCATACCACAGCTTCTCGAAGAGGATCTACCACGTCCTCTTCCTGAACTTGAGTAAAATGCTTGAACCTGTTCACAATTTTTTTCAGATGAGTCACCTTGCATATTGATCTCTTCAGTAATCATGAGAGAGATCAACTCATCAAAATCTGGAAATGGCTTCCGTACATATACTGAAGTAACAAATGATTTCCATGCCTTCTCATTGTTAAGGCCACTCAGAGTCGATCAAACCAAATCATCATCATCCGGCATTGCATCAATCGCTGCTAAAGCATCTGCAATGCTCCTCACCTTCAACACATACTCATTGATAGACATTTTCCCTTTCTTCAAGGCATTCAACTATTGCTTGAGTTTCTGCATGTGAAGTTTCTGCATGTGAAGTTTCTGCATTCCTGATATGTCCCAACATAGCATTATTAATTACTGCAGATAGCCAGTACATCACCTTTTTGTCTTTCACATTCCACTCTTTCCATGCTTTTAACTCATCTGCAGTCGGAGGAATACCAAGCTCTGGAACCTTTTCCTCGCTTGAGACAAACTCATAAAGGCCCTTTCCAATGAGGAAGTTCGTCACACCGAACTTCCATGAAGGGTAGTTATTCTTGTCGAGCTTCTCAATAATGGGATTTCCACTGTTCTTTGCCATTATCACAAACAAGGATATAACACAACAAGCTAGTCTTCTACAATCTTTCACAACATGTGCACAACACTACACCAAGCAACCTTTTTCACTGATTGCCCAATAGTACATGTAATCTGCAACCTGTTTGTAGAATAACCTTATGTTTGCTTCCTGCAAACACTTCAAAAATTACAGATTTGCAATCTGTAACTTGTACACCCACTTTTGATCAATACAACCGAAATCACAGTGTACCCTAAAACTGTTGTCTGCAATCTTGCGGCTCAAAAACAGGGCTTGAAACGGTCTCAGACGCCCAAAATAACTGTGGGCAAGCCTTAAAGGGCTTATTTGCAGAATATACAGTGATCTGCTCGCACACCTAATCTCACAATAGGCCACCAAGAGATACATTTTGTGTAGGCCCCCAAACATCAGTATGCACTACATCAAGTATTTTTCTACTCACTTCTCTATAATGTGAGAAGGGTTGTCTTGCCTGCTTATCAAACTGGCATGCTTCACAGACTTTATGCAATTCAGCTATTGGCTGTAAGTGGGTTTACAAAGTCAAGCATAATGCAGATGGCTCCATTAACAGGTATAAGGCCAGACTGGTTGCAAAAGGCTATGCTCAAACATATGGCATAGATTATGACGAGACATTCAGTCCAGTTGCTAGGATGGCAACTATTAGGTGTGTGATTGCCTTGGTAGCAGCCAAAAGTTAGAGTTTGTAGCAAATGGATGTTAAGAATGCCTTCTTGCATGGTGAATTGCAAGAAGAAGTGTATATAGAGCAGCTGGCAGGTTATGAGGTTTTAGAGCATCCCACATATGTGTGCAGGTTAAAGAGGGCGCTCTATGGGCTGAAGCAAGCACCTAGAGCATGGTCTGACAAGATTGGAGAGTACCTTGTCAATATTGGATTTTTTATTTCTGATGCTGATCACTCACTTTATGTGAGAAAGGGAGATGCAGGGTTGGTCATCATAGTCATCTATGTGGATGACTTGATTATTACAGGTGACAGTGACAATGGGATTGCTGAAGTTAAGGACTTCTTGAAGAAGAAGTTTGAGATGAAAGATTTGGGTGAGCTGAGAAAATTTCTTGGTATTGAGGTGATCAGATGTGATGATGGTATATGGCTATCCCAAAGGCAGTATGACTTGGATATGTTATCCAAGTATGGTATGATAGCATGTAAGCCTCTTTCAGTACCATTGGAGCAAAATGTGAAGCTGAGTACTGATGTTGGAGATGAGATAGAAGACCCCACTATGTTGAGGAGGATAGTAGGGAGTTTGATTTACATGACTATCACAAGGCCAGACTTGAGCTATGCTGTTGGCCTTGTCAGTCAGTTTATGCAGATGCCTAGAAAGCCTCATTTGGATGTAGTTAGACATATATTTAGGTATGTGAAGTCCACTTTACATTATGGATTTTTTTATGAGGCAGGTAAGGATATACGGGTCTTTGGATACACAGATGTAGATTCGGATGGTAGCATGTCAGACAGAAGATCTACAAGTGGATTCATGTTTTCCCTTGGTAGTGCAGCAATTACGTGGAGCAGCAAAAAGCAACCTACAGTTGCTTTATCAAGTATAGAGATTGAGTATAGAGGTGCTGCTATGGCAGCATGTGAGGTGGTATGGCTGCAAAAGTTATTAGTAGATTTGGATGTGCAGGGAGATGGTCCAGTTGTTATTCATTGTGACAACATGAGCAACATATGGCTAGCTAGGAATCCAGTGTTCCATGCTAGGACAAAACACATTGAGGTGCACTACCACTTTGTGAGAGAGAAGGTACTTGCAAGAGAGATTGACTTGGTATATGTCAGCACACAGGATCAGACAGCTGACATTTTCACAAAGGCATTGGGTGCAGAGAAGCTTTGGAAGTTCCAAAGCTTACTTGGAGTTGCAGAGAAAGCTCATAAGCTTGAGGGGGAGTGTTGAGATGACAAGCTCAACACATGCAGACATTGATGATGGACTGCCTGGCTAGATGGGTCTGCACGTCTACACTTAGCACATTGGTGGTCATTATGATACTCCACTGACTTATCACTTATTATATTTAGTTTGTTACACCTACCTACAGCTGGCAAAGACATAGCACCAGTCGATTAGTGTAGTCGGTTATGCACTGTTTGACTTAGTAGGCCACTTTCATTTATGTTGTATCTTATTTATACTTTGTGTACATTGTATAGTGAGTGGAAGAAGAAGAAAAAATCAGCAAGAAAACGTTTTGGCCTCCATCTCTTTTCTTATGTTCTTGAGTGAGCTTCCTCTTGTGTATACAGTGTCTGTTTGGCACAGCAGCTCAAGCAAGTCCCCCCACCACACGATTCTTGACATCCAGTTTATCCCCACTAAGATCCAATACATTGCCTCTCAAGTGGCCACTTAGTTTATGGAAAATGTCTTCAAGTTGTACGGCTTGCCATAGGTCATAGTATATGATCGGGATGCAAAGTTTATGAGTAACTTCTGGCAGAACGTTTTCACCTCCATGAGGACCAAGCTTGCTCCATCCACTGCATACCACACTCAAACTGATGGCTAGATTGAAAGAGTGAAAAAATGGCTTGAGACATATTTGAGGAGCTTTTGCCATGATGTACAACATAGTTGGGGTACATGGCTTCACTTGGCTGAGTTTGCACATAATAACTCCAAGCACTCTAGCATTGGAGTTTCCCCTTTTGATGCCTTATATGGGTATAAGGTTCCCCTCCCCACAGTCTTATTGACCTGTGGCAAGCCATGCAACTTGAAGACATTTTCCATAAATTAAGTGGCCACCTGAGAGGCAGTGTATTGGATCTTAGTGGGGATAAAGTGGATAGCTTTGGTGAGGCGATCAACGACCACATAGATATTGTTCCACCCTTTCTTAGTCGTAGGAAGGCTAGTGATAAAGTCCATTGTGATGTGAGTCCATTTTCCTTCAGGGATAGGGAGAGGTTGCAAGAGGCCAGCGGGCTTGAGTGTACTATCCTTGTTCTGTTTGGCAGGGAACACATTTGGTCACAAAGTCCTTGACATCCCTCTATAAGCCTTTCTAATGAAAACTCTTGGCAATCCTATCATATGTTTTCAAAACACCCAAGTGACCCCATCAGTGGGGCAAGAATGCATCTCTTCCATGATCTTCTGCGTTAAGGGGGAAGTGTGGGGGATGACAATCTTGCCATGGGACCCAAGAAGGCCATGCTTGACCTAATATTGGGAGTTTTCAGCCATGAACCCATGCTGTAATTTCTGAAATGTGTGGGTGAAGTGATCGTCTAACAAGTAAGCCTCCTAAAGCTCTTCAACCCAATCATTGTGCAATTTTGAGATAGAGGACACTTTGCATGCCCACATTCGAGAGAGTGAATCAGCCACAATATTATCCTTGCCCCAAAGTGTGTGAAATATCAAAGTCATAGTTTTGCAAAAATTTGTGCTTACTAAATGAAAAAAGCTGAGAGGAGAGAGAAGAAGAGTTGAAGAGAGAGAAAGAGAGCAAGAAGAAGAGGGGAGAAGACTAGAAGAGGAGAGAGAAAGAGAGAAAAGGGGAGAGAAGGAGGAAGCCATGGAAGCTAGAGATGAAGGTGAAGAGTGTGATCTTGATAATAACTGGTTCCTCTAATCTGGGGCTCTTACACCTTATATACCCCAGTCAGTGGACTGGGTGTCTAAACCCTAGTCGGTGTGTATACTGCTTGTTACAATCCATGCCCACTCTGAAGGTTTTTGCCCTAAAAAACAAGGAGAAATAGAGGGGAGTGATGGGTGGGCTAAGGGAAGGTTGCAGAGTACTACTATGAGCCCTTTGACAATGAAAATTGGGTGGGTAGAGACTAGGGACAGCATGCAGTCCATGACTGGCTTACTGAAGTAAACAAGTCATAACTTTTGATAGGCTGCTCCAAATAGGGCGTACCACATGTCGAGATGGAGCTTGTGACGAGTACTTTCAGCCTATGTAGGATGCACATGCCTAAGACTTGAATAAGTAAAAAACTGTTCTAAAACAGTGTGCAGTCATCCTGTGCAGGCAGAGGATGGTCAATTTGGGCATGGTCGGCTAGTCTTCCAGCCGTTGGGCCTCATGGAGGTAGGGAAACTCATTGATGATGGTTGCTGGGTGCCAAGAGGCTTCTTCCAAGGGCAGGCCTTGCCATTTGATGAGGTATTCTTTAATGGATTGGGACCGTAAGTTCTTACCTCGATGCCCAATGATTGCTTCAGGGATATATTGAGTGATGCCTTCTTCATCTCTGGGGGGAAGTTTTTCCAAACAGTCCACTGAGGAGCCTACAAAGGGTTTCAGTTAGCTGACATGAAACATATTGTGGATTTTGGTGGTAATGGGGAGTTCTAAGCGGTAGGCCAAGTCACAAACTCTCTTCAGAATCAAGCATGGGCCATAGAGGCGATGGGTAGCTTGTTACTCCTGCCCTCTTTGAGAGTAGAGTAGTGGAACTTAGGCACTTTCAAAAGGACCAATTCCCCTTCTTGGAATTCCAAATGCCTTTGTTTCTCATCAGCATAGAGTTTCATGTGTGTTTGGGCCTTTTGAAGGTTCATTTTACATTGCTGAAGTAAAGCTTGCATGAGATCCAACTCAATCTGACTCTGAGGATGCAAAGTTTATGACTAACTTTTGGCAGAAAGTTTTCACCTCCATGGGGATCAAGCTTGCTCCATCCACTGCATACCACCCTCAAATTGATGGCGAGATTGAAAAAGTGAACAAATGGCTTGAGACATATTTGAGGCACTTTTGCCATGACACACAACACAGTTGGGATACGTGGCTTCACTTGGCTGAGTTTGCACGTAATAACTCCACGCACTCTAGCATTGGAGTTTTGCCTTTTGAGGCCTTATATGGGTATAAGGTTCCCCTTCCCACAGTCTTATTTAATGATAAGATCAATTCTCAGAGTCAGAGTAAGTTGGATCGCATGCAAGTTTTACTTAAGCAATGTAAAATGAACCTTCAAAAGTCCCAAACACACATGAAAATCTATGCTGATGAGAAGCGAAGGCATTTGGAATTCAAAGAAGGGGAATTGGTCCTTTTGAAAGTGCCTAAGTCTCGCTACTCTACTCTCAAAGAGGGCAGTAGTAACAAGTTGCCCACTGCTTCTATGGCCCATATCGGATCCTGAAGAGAGTTGGTGACTTGGCCTATTGCTTAGAACTCCCCACTACCACCAAAATCCACAATGTGTTTCATGTCAGCCAGTTGAACCCTTTGTATGCTCCTCAGTGGACTATTTGGAAGAACTTCCCCCCATAGATGAAGAAGGCATCACTCAATATATCCCTGAAGCAATCATTGGGCAATGAGATAAGCACTTACGGTCCCGATCCATTAAAGAATACCTCATCAAATCGCAAGGACTACCCTTGGAAAAAGCCGCTTGGCGCCCAGCAACCATCATCAATGAGTTTCCCTATCTCCATGAGGCCCAACGGCTGGAAGACTAGCTGATCATGCCCCAATTGACCACCCTCTGCCTGCAAACTGCACACTATTTTAAAAACAATTTTGTACTTATTCAAGTCTCAGGCATGTGCATCCTACATAAGCTGAAAGTATTTGTCATAAGCTCCGTCTTGACATGTGGTATGCCCTATTTGGAGTAGCCTATCAAAAGTTATGACTTGTTTACTTTAGTAAGCCAGTTGTGGACTGCATGTTGTCCCTAGTCTCTACCCACCCAATTTTCATTGTCAAAGGGCTCATAGTAGTACTCTGCAACCCTCCCTTAGCCCACCCATCACTCCCCTCTATTTCTCCTTATTTTTAAGGGAAAAAGACTTTAGAGTGGGGAAGGATTTTAACAAGCAGGATACACACCGACTAGGGTTTAGACACGCAGTCATGCTGACTGGGGTATATAAGGTGTAAGAGCCCCAGACAGCAACCAGTTATTATCAAGATCACACTCTTCACCTTCATCTCTAGCTTCCAAGGCTTCCTTCTTCCTTCTGTCCTCTTTTCTCTCTTTCTCTCTCCTCTTCTAGTCTTCTCCCTTCTTCTTGCTCTCTTTCTCTCTCTTCAACTCTTCTTATTTCTCCTCTCAGCTTCTTTCATCACAGTAAGCACACATTACTGCAAAACTATTACTTTGATATTTCACACACTTGAGAAAGGATAATATTGTGGCTAATTCACTCTCTCGGATGTGGGAATCCAGAGTGTCCTCTATCTCAGAATTGCACAGCGATTGGGTTAAAGAGCTTCAGGAGGCTTACTTGTTAGACGATCACTTCAGCCACACATTTCGGAAATTACAGCATGGGGTCATGGCTGAAAAATCCCAATATCAGCTCAAGCATGGCCTTATTTGGTCCCATGGCAACATTGTCATCCCCCACACTTCCCCATTCACGTAGAAGATCATGGAAGAGATGCATTCTTGCCCCTTTGCTGGTCACTTGTGTGTTTTCAAAACATATGACAGGATTGCCAAGAGCTTTCATGGAAAAGGCTTATGGAGGGATGTCAAGGACTTTGTGACCAAATATGTTCCATGCAAACATAACAAGGATAGTACACTTAGGCCTCCTGGTCTCTTGTAGCCTCTCCCTATCCCTGAGAGGAAATGGACCCACATTTAAATGGACTTTATCACTGGCATTCTTACGACTAAGAAAGGGTGGAACAGTCTCTATGTGGTCGTTGATCGCCTCACCAAAGCTGCCCACTTTATTCCCGCTAAGATTCAATACATTGTCTCTTAGGTGGCAACTGAGTTTATGGAAAATGTCTTCAAGTTGCATGGGTTTCCAGAGGTCATAGTGCATGATCAGGATGCAAAGTTTATAAGTAACCTCTGGCAGAAAGTTTTCACCTCCATGGGGACCAAGCTTGCTCCTTCCACTACGTACCACCCTTAGACTGATGGCCAGACTTAAGAGTGAACAAATGGCTTGAGACATATTTGAGGCACTTTTGCCATGATCTACAACACAGTTGGGATACGTGGCTTCACTTGACTGAGTTTGCACATAATAACTCCACGCACTCTAGCATTGGAGTCTCCCCTTTTAAGGCCTTATATGGGTATACGGTTCTCCTTCCCACAGTCTTATTTAATGCTAAGATCAATCCTTAGAGTCAAATTGCGTTAGATCGCATGCAAGCTTTAGTTCAGCAATGCAAAATGAACCTTCAAAAGTCCCAAACACACATGAAACTCTATGTTGATAATAAACAAAGGCATTTAGAATTCAAAGAAGGGGAATTGGTCCTTTTGAAAGTGCCTAAGTCTCGCTACTCTACTCTCAAAGAGGGCAGCAGTAACAAGCTGCCCACTGCTTCTATGGCCCATACCGGATCGTGAAGAGAGTTGGTGACTTGGCCTAGCGCTTAGAACTCCCCACTACCACCAAAATCCACAATGTGTTTCATGTCAGCCAGCTGAAACCCTTTGTAGGATCCTTAGTAGACTATTTGGAAGAACTTCCCCCTATAAATGAAGAAGGCATCACTCAATATATCCCTGAAGCAATCATTGGGCAACGAGATAAGCAGTTACGGTCCTGATCCATTAAAGAATACCTCATCAAATCGCAAGGCCTACCCTTGGAAGAAGTCTCTTGGCGCCTAGCAACCATCATCAATGAGTTTTCCTACCTTCATGAGGCCCAACGGCTGGAAGACTAGCCAATCATGCCCCAATTGACCACCCTCTGCCTACAGACTGCACACTATCAATGAAATTTCCTACCTTTGTCAATGAAATTTTCTACCATTATCTGCCCAACAACCATTGTCAATGAAATTTCCTACCTCCATGAGGCCCAACGGCTGGAAGACTAGCCGATCATGCCCCAATTGACCACCCTCTACCTGCAAACTGCACACTATTTTAGAACAGTTTTGTACTTATTCAAGTCTCAGGCATGTGCATCCTACATAAGTTGCAAAAGCCCCAGATTAGGGCAACCAGTTATTATCAAGATCACACTCTTCACCTTCATCTCTAGCTTCCATGGCTTCCTCCTTCCTTCTCTCTTTTCTCTCTTTCTCTCTCCTCTTCTAGTAGCTTTCATTGGAAAGGCTTATGGAGGGATGTCAAGGACTTTGTGACCAAATGTGTTCCCAGCCAATAGAACAAGGATAGTACACTCAAGCCCACTGGCCTCTTGTAACCTCTCCCTATCCCTGAAGGGAAATGGGCTCACATCACAATGGACTTTATCTATGGCCTCTTGCGATTAAGAAAGGGTGGAACAATATCTATGTGGTCGTTGATCGCCTCACCAAAGCTATCCACTTTATCCCCACTAAGATCCAATACACTGCCTCTTAGGTGGCCACTGAGTTTATGGAAAATGTCTTCAAGTTGCATGGCTTGCCACAGGTCATAGTGCATGATCGGGATGCAAAGTCTATGAGTAACTTCTGGCATAAAGTTTTCACCTCAATGGGGACCAAGCTTGCTCCATCCACTGCATACCACACTCAGACTGATGGCCAGATTGAAAGAGTGAACAAATGGCTTGAGACATATTTGAGGCACTTTTGCCATGATGTACAGCACAGTTGGGATACATGGCTTCACTTGGCTGAGTTTGCACATAATAACTCCACTCACTCTAGCATTGGAGTCTCCCCTTTTGAGGCCTTATATGGGTATAAGCTTCCCCTTCCTACAGTCTTATTTAATGATAAGATCAATCCTCAGAGTCAGGCTGAGTTGGATCACATGCAAGCTTTAGTTCAACAATGCAAAATAAACCTTCAAAAGTCCCAAACACACATGAAACTCTATGTTGATGATAAACGAAGGCATTTGGAATTCCAAGAAGGGGAATTGGTCCTTTTGAAAGTGCCTAAGTGCTGCTACTCTACTCTCAAAGAGGGCAATAGTAACAAGCTGCCCACTGCTTTTATGGCCCATACCGAATCCTGAAGAGAGTTGGTGACTTGGCCTATCACTTAGAACTCCCCATTACCACCAAAATCCACAATGTGTTTCATGTCAGCCAGCTGAAACCCTTTGTAGGATCCTCAGTGGACTATTTGGAAGAACTTCCCCCCATAGATGAAGTCATCACTCAATATTTCCTTGAAGCAATGATTGGGCAGCAAGATAAGCACTTACGGTCCCGATCCATTAAAGAATACCTCATCAAATTGCAAGACCTACCCTTGGAAGAAGCATCTTGGCGCCCAGCAACCATAATCAATGAGTTTCCCTACCTCCATGAGACAAACGGCTGGAAGACTAGCCGATCATGCCCTGATTGACCACCCTCTGCCTACAGATTGCACACTATTTTAGAATAGTTTTTTAGTTATTCAAATCTCAAGCATGCCTATGAAAAGTTATGATCTGTTTACTTCAGCACAATCTGCATGCTGTCCCTAGTCTCTACCCACCCAATTTTCATTGTCAAAGGGCTCAGAGTAGTACTCTGAAACCCTCCCTTAGCCCACCCCTCACTTCCCTCTATTTCTCCTTGTTTTTGAGGGCGAAAACCTTCCGAGTGGGGATGGATTGTAACAAGCGAAATACACACTGAGTAGGGTTTAGAAATCCAGTCATACTAACCAGGGTATATAAGGTGTAAGAGCCTCAGATTAGGGCAACCAGTTATTATCAAGATCATACTCTTCACCTTCATCTCCAGCTTCCATGGCTCCCTCCTTCCTTCTCTCCTCTTTTCTCTCTTTCTCTCTCTTCTTCTAGTCTTCTTCCTTCTTCTTCTTGCTCTCTTTCTCTCTCCTCAGCTCTTCTTCTCTCTCGTCTCAGCTTCTTTTATTACACTTCCAATAGTTTCCCTGAATGTCCTTTTCCTTGGGGATTAGTTTGGACTAAATTTAAGCAAAAATTTTATACCTAAGGATAACTGTAACCTACCCACCTTGATTTCTTGATAGATAACATTTTAGTAGTTGCCTGGAGTTTACCTTCTAGCTGTCACTATCCATACTCTAATCATAATGATTGGATTTTGTCCTGGCTAGTTAACCCTAGGTCTACCCCGCAAGGGAAGCGTCCTACTATTACCCACAGAGGACCAACCTGAAGGTTCCTAATTGACCTAAAAATCACCTATCAACAACTAACTCACATCTGAATGTATCCTTCGAGAGGCTTCCTGTGTTGAGCTGCCATTACTCTTGGTTCATGGAGTACAACACTTTTTTCCAGTACAGACTAAGGATTTCTGAAATCCCTCGCAGTAGTATGGCACAACCACCGTACCTTTCCCCTAAGATAATTTACACTTGGGGTCCTAAGACCAAACCCTAAGTACGTCAATGAATTAGCCCTTCGTAGAGTTTCTTCCTAGTGTTTATTTTTGGGAAAACCTCTCGGCTAACCGAGACCACCCTGCCTATAGGACTGGATTCGTCAGGAATCCATCCACTCACTTCCATCTATAGAAGTTCTTAGTTATCTAATTATCTACCACATTACGTGAAATATATAAAAACAACTTCATTAATTAAAATCCTTTTATGCACAGTTGTTTATTTACGTAATTTACTCGCAGACATACAATCATAATAAAACAATTTCATTGATTATATTCCATAATGTGTGTTCTCCCACCCCATACAGGAGAAAAATTACAATTTCATGTGCTACCTCATCCGGTGCATTTGCATGTCACCAAGATCAAATCCAACTATAGCTAGCGTTTATAGGTATCCCAAGTAGAACTCGTGCCATACAAGGGACCAAATAGTTCCTAGGTGTGAAAAGGGATTTACTAGCCAGAGCCCCCTGGCACCCTATCCACCTCTTACTTAATACAATAATGACTTCAATCAATCGTGCAACTTTCAAGTGATTCTTAATTCTAGTAGCAATCGACACTTGAATATCTCATAATGAAATATCCCCCTTGGAATTTAACTAGGAGTATCTAGATTTTGGGGTCTCTAACTTCCCAGTTCTTGAAACCAAATTTCTTGGCCTTAAGTCAATATTTCTCAAGAGACTTATCTTATTTGGATATAAATTTTTGAGAAAAACCTGTGGTATCGTGATTGGTAAAGGGTTGTTATCTGCTCCCATGACTCCGTTTTAGTGACTCTCGTGCTCGCAACTTCAACTATTGCTTCCATGATAGTAGGGTCATTCACGATTTTTGCTTTTGAATTCTTTTTCTTTGGGGCCATGATGGAAATATGATTCATAGAAGAAGAAGAAGAAGAACACGACAGTAATACTAGTGGCAAGGGTGTAAGACTCTTGATGATGATAATGGACATTGCAGGATTCAATGATGTAGGCCTCACGGATGATTCTTCTTGCCTCGCAGAGTGCAATACTTCACTCTCTCTAGTAGATGGAATAAAGACAAGAGTAGAGGTATGATAGAATAGGATAGAGTTCTTCAGTGTCTTCTCTTCTCGTATCAGAGTAGAAGAGGATGAGAGACCTTTAACGTATCCCCTTCCTTGGGTTGAACAGAATGATGTATCTTCATCTCGTGGAATAGAGTCTCCTCCTTCTCGATCAGTGTCTTGTCCAGTCAAGATTGCTCTTGTCCCTCTTTTGGGTCATCCCCAAGCCCTCAATTTATAGTTTTGCAAGGGGGGGGATAGAAGAGAGGACGCTTGCTTTTTTAGCATTTTTTGATCAAATCATTGATGATAAAAAGAGAACGCTTTTTTTAGCGCTTTTGATGACATCATTAATGACGCCAGAGAGGGAGTCCATTTTTATAGTGTGAAGATAAAAATTTACGAATCTATTGGCGAGCACCGCGCAGTGCGTCATTGGGCGGCCATCACTCCAAGGCTCACAACCAAGGTGGCAACCAAGGCATAGACCTTGGCATCTTGGCCTTGACATACTTGGCAACAGGCTGCGAAGGCTTCATTGGCACTATTGGCTACTCGTGAGAAGCTCTGACTAGCTTGTAGGAAAATCTTCGTGGGAGGTCACCGATCCCGATAGTGTCGTCACCCAAATGCACTTAACTGCCAAGTGACTATCCACTAGACTAGTTCTTTTTTTGTTGTTATATACTACAAACACAGTTTTAATAAGCAAGTCTTGGGAGGGTCTCCCAAGTCTTTCTTCCATGAACTGGCATATAATACCTCATTAATTATCTTCATAATGAGAGTCAGTTTCATAATTAGAGCTAGTATTAAAAAAATAAAAATAAAACGTGTGACATGAATCAATTTTCTTTGGAATGTATACACACATTAAAATAAACTAAGTAATGGGGACATTACATTCTTCCCTTCTTAGAGAAATTGAGATGTCCTCATCTCGAGAGAAACTAGGGGTATTCTTTCATAAGGGTTACCTCATCGACCCAAGTGGCATCCTCTTCAGGATAATCCTTCCATTGGATGAGATATTCTCTAAGGGTCCTATTCCTAAGGATTCTTTCTTTTACATCTAAGATTCTATCAGGTTGAAGTTGGCTCGGCATTACAACTTGTTGATAATCAAGAATATGATTAGGATTAGGTACATAGGGCTTCAAGAGACTTACATGGAATACATCATGAACTTTTAGGGTTTCAGGAAGTTGCAACTTATAAGCATTAGGTCCAAGAGCCTTTATGGCTTTGTAAGGTCCACAATATCTTGGGCTTAGCTTCTTGAATTTTCCGAAGGATAAAGAACTCCTCTTTGGGTGTACACGGATAACAACCTTGTCCCCTTCTTGGAAGATTCACTCTTTTCTCCCTAGGTCAACATAGGCTTTGGCCGATCCTTAACAGCTTGTATATCTTGCTTGATGGTTTTGATTTATTCGTCCATCTCTTCAAGCATCTTCTTGGAAGCTTCAACCTTCAAGGTAGGATCGGAGAAGTTTAGCAGGGTTAGGTATTCTTGCCCATATAGAGCTTGAAATAGGGTCATTTGAATGCTCTGATGATAGGACACATTGTAAGAAAATTCCACCAAAGGTAGATATTGTATCCACCGTCTAGGATCTTTGCAACAATATGCCCTAAGTATGTCTTCAATGACCTGATTTACATGCTCTGTCTCCCCATCAGTTTGAGGGTGATAAGCTGTACTAAAACAAAGCTGTGTATCGAGAGCTTCAAATAGTCCCTTCCAAAACTACGAAGTGAATAGAGAATCATGATAGTTGATAATTCTCTTTGGTAGTCCATGAATTCTAAATATTTCTATGACAAATAACTTGGCAATATCTAAGGCTTTGTAGCTGGTTTTGACCGAAATAAGGTGGGTAACCTAAGTCAACATGTCCACAATTACCATGATCGAGTTGTATCCTCCTTGAACTGAGGGTAATCTAACTACAAAATCCATACTAATGAATTCCCATTTCATCTTAGGAATATCAAGTGGTTGTAGATTTCCTGGCAGCTTAACTCGTTCGTTGGCAACTCAAGCATTTAATTATGTATTTAAGTACGTCACTTTTGAGCTTTTCCCAATGATAGCTTTTCCTAACTGCATTGAGAGTTTTGGCATAGCCAGGATGTATTGAAAATGGGGAATCATGAGCTTCCCATAGTTTCTTCTTCTTAAGATCTTGACTTGAAGGAATACATAATCTTGTCTTGAAGTAGACAAGCCCTTCGTCAACAGAGAAGTTAAGATACTTTGTCTTAAGCTTAGAATTTTGCTCTTTATTCTGAATTTCCTTTAGCATTTGTTGATATTTGGGATCATTATTCGCATTCTCCTTGGCTAGCTCGATGATGGGATTGCTAGGCATTGATATCATTGTAGTTAGTGTTTGAGCTCTAAGAGGTTCTTCTGAGATAAGTGCATTGAGAAATGATTTGCAGCTTAAAGCATCTGCAATTACACTCTCTTTGCCCGATATTTGATCTCAAAATCATACTCTTGCAAGACTTCGATCCATCGATGTTGCCTCATATTTAGATCTGGTTGAGTGAAGATCCATTTAAGACTTTTATGGTCGGTTACTAGCAAGAATTTATTCACGAGTAGATAATGTGTCCATAACTTAAGAGTGTGGATAATTGCAAGTAATTACAAGTCATGAGTAGCATAATTTCTCTCGTGAGTCTTCAATTTTGTGGAGGAATATGCTACTAGATGTCCTTCGTGCATGAGTATACATCCCAAAGCAAGAGAGCTCGCATCAGTCACCACTTCAAATTCTTTGTTAAGATCAAGTAGTTTGAGGATCAAGGCTGTGACTAAACTTAGCTTGAGCCTGTCAAAGCTAGACTATTCATCTTGGGTCCATTTAATGGCAACTTGCTTCTTGAGTAAGTCAGTGAGGGGTGCAGCAAATCAAGGCATAATTCTTAATAAAGACCCGATACCATCCTGTTATACCCAAAAAGCTATGAACTTCGCTTATAGTGGTTGAAGGAACCAATCTTGTACATCCTTGACCTTGGGCGGATCTACTGAAATTCCCTCTGCTGAAACTATAAATCCTAAATACTCGATTTGCTTCTTGAAGAACGCACACTTCTTCTTCTTAGCATACATCTTGTGAGTTCTCATTGTCTCAAGAACTATCCACAGTTGTGATTTGTGAGTCGTGACTTTCTTCATCCTTGGAATATGTTAAGATATCGTCCAAGAATACAAGGACGAAATCATCAAGATAAGGTCTAAATATATCTTGCATTAATTTGTTGAAGGTAGCAGGGGCATTGGTTAATCCAAATGACATTATGATAAACTCGTAATGACAGTACCTTGTGCTAAAAGTGGTTTTTGGGATATCTTTTTATTCTGATCTAGTAATACCCTAATCTGAGATCAATCTTGGAGAAAATCTTCGCTCCTTATAGTTGATCAAGTAGTTCGTCAATCCTTGGAATCAGATACTTATTCTTGATTGTTACTTGGTTTAGCCCTCAATAATCAATGCAGAGACAGAGAGTCCCATCCTTCTTTTTCTAAAATAACACCGGAGCTTCCCAGGGTGAGTTACTGGGTCTAACGTATCCTTGATCTAAGAGCTATTTGAGCTATTTCTTTAGTTCTATGGCTTCCGTAATGGACACTCAATATGGTCATTTTGCAAACTGGTGCAACTCCTGGTACTAGCTTGATTTCGTGGTCGACTTCTCTCTGTGGTGGAGATTTAGTTAATTCTTCAGGAAATATGTTAGCATATTCCCTAAGCCACGATGGTTCATCTTCGGCTTGTTTATCCTGTTCAGTCTTATTTAATTTGATTAGGTAATATAGGTGAGCCTTTTCTTAAACCTTTAGAGATTTGAGAAGCTTTCCCTAATTGAATCTTTGGTTTTCTTGCTTCTCCTTGTGTGGTCACTTGTTGTCATACAAGATTCAAGAATGTGACTTGGCCCTTTTCACAATGAATATGAGCATCATTGGGAATTAACCAGTCCATTCCTAACATGCACTCATAGGTTCCTAGGCTCATCACTTTGAATTTCAGGTTGGTCTGATTGCCACCCATATTAAACTCCACCTTACTTGTTTGTTGTGTTGAGGAAACTTCTTTTCCCATAAGCTAACTCAACTATTAGCCCAGGTGCATGCATTGTGTCTATGCCTAGCACACCTTGGTGATATGAATAAATGCGTGCTTCCACAATCAATCAAAATTTTAAAGGATTTACCATTATAGGTTGATGGTGTTTGAATAACTGAGAATTGTCAATTTGGTCCCTTCTTGTTGAGAGGTGTGAATTCTCACTTTTTCCATGTCGGTTTCCAAGGTGGGACCTTCATCATCTTCTACTTCTTGAGGGTTATGCCAGCAACTCTTCCTCTAGCTATTGCTGTCCGGCTCTAGTTGTTACGGAACTTGCTTTGGCATTCATTCTGCCCAAGTTTTGGGCATCGCCTTTGGATGTGGCCAGGTTCGTTACAATAATAGCAGTTGAAAGTATCCTTATTACCACAATAAAGTTCTCCACCGCCGACATCTTAACCTTCTTGTTATTAGCAAATTGGAATTGACATTGAGCTCTTTTTGCATAGCCCCTAGTTATATTTCTATTTTGGAACTTATTATTCCAAGGCTTATTGTTTCTTGGTTTGGATTGGAGTTCCTGTACAATTAGTCTTGCTCTTATTAATGCATTTTGGAGGTTGGATGGACGCATTGCTTCAAGCCGTGTATTCAGGGGATCATCCAATTCGTGGCAAAACTTGGATACTTGCTGTGCAATGTCCATAGATGGTGCAGACTTGAGAAGTGTTACAAACTTCAAGTAATAGGCTTTTAGTGACATTCCAAGTTGCTTTAGACCAAAGAATTCATTCATCTTTTGTGTGTGGTATGCTAACAGAAGATACCGGCCTCGCACTACATCCTTTAATACGTCCCAACTAACAGACACTTCGGAGATTCCTTGGTCTTTACACCATTGTTTCCACCAAATTCGGGCTTCTCCTGTTAGCTTTAACTTGCTGATCATTGCTTGATTAGCTAGGGTAATTCCAACAACAATGAAATAATTTTCCATGGACTCAACCCATATTTATGCTTCAACCTTGATGTTTTTTCCTTGGCCATCAAACTCAAATGCTTTGATTTGCTTAAGCAGAAACTTCTTTTCTTGAATCTCAGAAGCATTAAGGGTAGGAACAACTTTTTGTAGTATTGTAAGATTTTTCTCTAGTTAGCTCTATGAATGCTATCATACAATTTGCTCGTATCTTTTCAAAAAGAGAAATCATTTTAGAAGGATAGAAATGCTTTATATTAATTTTTCAAAGAAGGTTACATCATGATAGAGTTTTCCGAATGAACTTAAGGAATCTAACCATGGCTTTTAAATATATCTACTGACTCATAATTCTTAATTGCTAGAATGGTAACCAATTCCATATTTAATGGATAAAAAAAATAATTTCTTTTGCTGTAGGGGATAAATACATGGTTTATTTTGGGATGGCTGGTTATCTGGCAGAGAAGATTTTCCTAATACAATCTAGGCATGGCATTTGGATACATCCATTGGATAATAATAGGGCTTTGAAGAATGGATATCTAAAATTGGTACTTTAAAGGAAGATCAGGAAGTCCATCTTTGACGTAATTGCGGCGTTTAGAGTGGCCAATAACTATGATTCGGTCTTCTAGGATGACCTTTGTCACTTCCTCGTAAATATATCGATTTAGTTTAACCTTCTGGCCTCTAATGAATAAAGTTGAATTCACTCTAGCTTCATGGAAATAAACCTTCATAACTTTAAGGTTTTCCATCCATCTTATCCTCTTTAAATTGCTTTGAAGGAAGGCAAGACGGTTTGCATTGATATAACAAATTCCACCGCTTATCATCTAGAGTCTTTCCCAATATAGTGAAGAAGGATCGTAGATGCATCCAAATCCTCATTACTTGCATTCTCCATCCATAATTCGTAGAATGCATTGCCGATATAAACATTGCTCGGAAGACTAGGAATTGCTTCCAATATTTGCCTCTCTCTGATATGATTTAAAAAAAACACATATTAGCAAGAGAAAGGGAAAACATCCCACATCTCATGCTACATTTACCAAGTTTTTTAATTTTTTTTTTCGCTCTGATACCACTTGCAACCTATCCGCCTTGATTTCTTGACAGATAATGTTCTATTAGTTGCCCAAAGTTTATCTTCTAGCCATCGCTATCCATACTCTAACTAGATGATCAGATTTTGTTTGGCTGGTTAACCCTAGGTCTACCCCGCAAGGGAAGCGTCCTACCATTACCCATGGAGGACCAACATGAAGGTTCCTAATTGACCTAATAGTCACCTATCAACAACTAACTCACATTTGGAGGTGTCATTCAAGAGGCTTCTTGTCCAGGAGGAGCGACTGCCATTACCCTTGGTTCATGGAGTACAACACTTTTTTCCAGTAGTAGACTAACGATTTATAAAATTCCTCACAGTGCTCTGGGGCACAACTGCCATACCTTTCCCCTAAGATAATTTATAGTTTGGGTTTTGAGACCAAACCCTAAGTAAGTCAGCAAAATCAGCCCTTCCTAGAGTTTCTTCGTAGAGTTTGTTTTTGGGAAAACCTCTCGGCTAATCAAGACCACCCTGAATACTTCCCTCTCTCTAGTAGATGGAATAGAGATGAGAGTAGAGGTATAATAGAATAGGATAGAGTTCTTCAGTGTCTTCTCTTCTCAGATTAGAGTAGAAGAGGATGAGAGACCTTCAGCGTATCCCCTTCCTTGGGTTAAATGGAATGATGTCTCTTCGTCTCGTGGAATAGAGTCTCCTTCTTTCGGATCAGTGCCTTGTCCCATCAAGATTGCGGTTGTCCCTCTTTCTGGACATCCCCAAGCCCTCAATTTATAGTTTTGCAGGGGGGGGGGAGGTAGAAGAGAGGACACTTGATTTTTTAGAGTTTTTCAATGACATCATATGACAAAGAGAGAACGCTTTCTTTTAGCACTTCTGATGACATCATTGATGATGCCAAGGAGGGAGATCCATTTTTATAGCATGAAGATAAAAATTTATGAATCTATTGGTGAGTACCACACAGTGCGTCATTAGGCAGCCATCACTCTAAGGCTCACGACCAAGGTGGCGACCAAGGCGGTGACCAATGCAGTGACCAAGGCATAGACACCTTGGTATGTTTGCCTTGGCATACTTGGCAATGGGCTATGAAGACTTCATTGGTGCCATTGGCTGTGCGCGAGAAGCTCCCACTAGCTTGTAGGAAAATCTTCCTCTGCCAAGAGGTCACCCATCGCGGGAGTGTCGTCACCCAAGTGCACTTAACTGCCAAGTGACTATCCACTAGGCTAGTTCTTTTTTTATTGTTCTATATTACAAACATGGTTTTAATAAGCTAGTCGTGGGAGGGTCTCCCAAGGCTTTCTTCCATGAACTGGCATATAATAGCTCATTAATTATCTTCATTAATGAGAGTCAGTTTCATAATTAAGGCTAGTATTTTAAAAAAAAGGTGTGACATGAATCAATTTTCTTTGGAATGTATACGCACATTAAAATAAACTAAGTAATGGAGACACTAGAATAACTCCCTTGGAGTTTCGTGGGTCTTTGCCCACAATAAAAGAAAATATTGGTTAGTTTAATTACGAACAACATCATTTGGCAATTGCATCTTAAAGTCTCTTATATACCGAGGATTAGCATCCGTTATTATCCATAAGAGATTTCATTTGATCAACACAAAAATAAAAAATATTAAATCTTTTAGGAACATAGTACCTTCATTGTACTCACTTAGGTTCATCATGTACAGACCCAAGTTACCCCCTGGAATTTGTGGTTAAAATTTTCTCAAAGAAATTATATGCATAAATCGAATAAAATCTTAGTTTACGCATACAGCTTTTGTTGCCTATTCATGGGATAAAGGCGTGCTAGTTTTTTTTATTTAAGAAAAATAGTACATGAGGATCCATGATGGGTGCTTGATTGATGGTATTTGTGGCTTTGTTTGTGATCCCCGTACTCGCCATTCTGTTTGTAGTAATTGTGTATGCAACGTTATTGGAAGCTCCTGACTCCACATCCTTCATAGATTTCTTCTTCACGGCAATGGTCTTTAATCGTGAGATCCCAAAAAGGGGGAATTTGGTGAAGAAGCTTGGGGGTAATTAGATTGACAAAATTTTTCCTTGACCAGGGAGGAAACAATCACCAAGAATTCTGAGAAATCGAGAAGAGTCTTGATTCCACAAGGGAATAGAATAGAAGGGACGAAGGAATTGAATTTGAGAGCTCGTGGAGTATCCTCCTCTTCTTGATGAGAAATTCCCGTGCTCTTGCTTCTCTTGCTCCACTCCCTCTTGCTCCATACTTCTGAGAAGAGCCTCTCCTCTCTTACTCTGACTACCCTCAACGGCTCCCCATGCCTCGTATTTATAGCTAAATTGGAGAAGAAGACTTGTGGCTAAGAAGAAGAGCTCTTTATGGAAGGGATATTATCAAAATCAACAATTTGAAGCTTCCAAGATGCAATTTGATGGTTTAGTTGGCTCTAAAAGGGGTGGGAAACCCTAGTACACCTACTCATAATTCTTCCAGATCACTTATTCTTCTCCCCATTTAGAGTGTTGTTTGCTGTCTGTAAACTGCACTGGCGACATGCACGATTTTTTCAATCCTTCTTTTTGCATGAAATCTCCAAAATTGGCTAAAAAAGCCACTTGTTTTTTTGCATGACATCCTATTCTAGAAGTTCCCATAATTTTTAAAGATATTTACAATAAATAATATCAAAAATATAAAAAATATGCTAGTTTTTTCCAAAAATCTAGTATTTTTGGACCATCCATATTACAGACACTGAACTAATGACTAATATGGCTCATAACTCTCGTTCACATGGTAACTTCTGTGAGACGGGTTACTATAGTCCTTGTCGGGAAAATGTCGGGTTACAATCCTTGAGTCTTTGTGCTCGAGATATTCTCTATTTAATGATTTTAGAGCTCTTCAAGTCCATTCTGCGAGAAGTCAGGAAGATTTTGAATCAAAGTTGCAATGTCATATCCTATCCCCCTTAGAGGAATCAAGATGTCCTCATCTCGAATGAAACTGAGGATATTGGTTACATAGTGATTCATGGTTAATCCAAGTGGCATCCTCTTCAAGGTAGTCTTTCCACTGGACAAGATATTCTCTAAGGGTTTTGCTTCTTAGAGTCTTCTCCCACATGTCAAGTATCTTTTCTGGTTGAAGTTTGAGGACTCCCTAACTTGGCATTACAATTCGTTGATCATTAAGTACATAGTTTGGGTTAGGGACATATGTTTTCAATAGACTAACATGAAATGCATTATGTACTTTCAAGTTACTAGGGAGTTGCAACTGGTAGGCATTTGGTCCTAGACACTTTAGCACCTTATATGGCCCACAATACCTGGGACTTAGCTTCTTGAATTCCCCCAAAGATAAAGAACTTTTCTTTGGAAAAACTCATAAGAAACTCATGTCACCTTCTTTGAAGATGCATTCTTGCCTTCGTTGAGTGGCATATGCCTTCTGTCAATCCTTGGCGGCTTGAATATCTTGCCTTATAGCTTTTAGTTGTTGCTGATCCATTTCTTCTAGCATTTGCGTGGATGCTTCTACCCATAGGGTAGGATCGGAAAAATTCAATGGTGTAAGACAATCTTGCCCATATAGTGCCTGAAAAGGAGTCATTTGAATACTTTGATGGTATGATGCATTGAAGGAAAATTCAACTAAGGATAGATATTTGATCCACTATTTGGGTTCCCTATTATAATAAGCCCTCAGTATGGCCTCAATAACTTGGTTGACCCACTCTGTTTGACCATCGGTTTGGGAATGGTAAGCAGTACTGAAGTAGAGCTGGGTTCCTAGAGCTTTGAACAAACTCTTCCAAAAGTTTGAGGTGAAGAGAGAATCACGGCCGCCGCTGATGATTCTTTGGGGTAATCCATGTAACCTAAAATTTTCCTTAATGAAAATCCTAGAGATATTAGAAGCCTTGTAATTGGTTTTTACAGGAATAAGGTGTGTAACTTTTGTTAACTAATCAATGACTACCATTATGGAGTTATATCCTCCTTGTGCTGGGGAAATCCAACTATGAAGTCCATACTGATATACTCCCATTTCATTTGAGGGATGTCAAGTGGCTAAAGCTTTCCTTGCAACTTGACATGTTTGGCCTTCATTTGTTGACAGTTTAGGCATTCAGTGACATGCTTGAGTACATCACCCTTGAATCTTTCCAAATAGAAGCTTCTTCTAATCGTATTAAGAGTCTTAGCATAACCAGGGTAACCCGAAAATGGGGAATTGTGAGCTTTCCAGAGTATTTTCCCTTTGAGTTCTTGATTTACAGGAATACATAGTCTTGTCCTGTAATAGGCAAGCTCCTCGTTTATGGAAAAATCTTGATACTTAGTCTTGAGTTTTGGAATTGAATCCTTGACAGAAAATTCTCTTAACAAGTTCTAATAGCTTGGATCCTTCGCTCCCTCTTTTATAGCCATTTCTATGCGAGGGTTACTGGGCATTGAAATCATTGTGGCAAGAGTTCTAGCCCTAGAGGGTTCTTCTAGGATTAGAGCATTAAGGAATGATTTATGACTTAGGGCATTAGCAATCACATTCTCCTTGCCTAGTCTATACTTGATTTCAAATTTAAATTCTTGCAAGGTCTCAATCCATTGGCGTTGTCTCATATTGAGATCTGGTTGAGTAAAAATACACTTTAGACTCTTATGATCAGTGACTATAGAAAACCTATTACCAAGCGGGTAATGACCTTGGCAGGATCCATTGAAAGGCCATTTGTCGATACTATGAATCTAGATATTCAATCTGCTTCTTGAAGAAAGCACGTTTCTTATTTTTAGCATACAGTTTGTGGGCTCTCATTGTTTCAAGAAATGTTCGTAGCTGTGGTTCATGGTATTCTTCATTCTTAAAATACATTAGGATATCATCAAAGAAGATGAGGACAAAGTCATCAAGGTAGGGTCGAAAAATGTCTTGCATCAACCTATTGAAGGTGGCATGAGCATTTGTTAACCGAAACGACATCATAATAAACTCATAATGACTGTACCTTGTGTTAAAAGTAGTTTTAGGGACATCTTCCTCCCAAATTCTTATTTGATAATATCTTGATGTGAGATCAATCTTTGAAAAGACCTTTGCTCCATGGAGTCAGTCAAGCAACTCATCTATCTTGGGAATTGGATATTTGTTTTTCACTGTCACCTGGTTTAATCCACATTAATTTATACAAAGGTGGAGTGTTCCATCTTTCTTTTTCTGAAATAAAACTAGGGTTCCTTGGGGTAAATTACTTGGCCAATGTATCCCTAGTCTAATAGCTACTTGACTTGTTCTTTAAGCTCAATGGCTTTAAGAATCGACATTCGGTAAGGCCATTTGGTGATGGGGGTAGCACCTGGAATAAGTTGAATTTCATGATCTACTTACCTTGCTGGTGGGAGCTCTGTCAGGTCTTTTGGAAAAACATCCACATATTCTTTTAGCCAAGATGGTTGATCCTTGGCTTCACTATCCTACTCATCCTTGTTGAGTTTAATTAGATAGACAAGTAATCCTTTCTTCAGTCCCTTTGCTATTTAGGAGGCTTTAGCTAGCTGAACCTTAGGGTTTCTTGCTTCTCCCTGAGCGGTTACTTGTTCTTCCTTTGAGTTCTAGAATGTGATTTGCCCCCTTTTGCAATGGATATGGGCATTATTTGGAATTAACCAATCCATACCTAGCAAACATTTAGAAGCCCCGAGGTTCATAATTTGGAAGTTCATTTTGGAAGAATTGCCACCCAAACTAAATTCTACCTTCCTAGTTTGTTGTGTTGATAGAACTTCTTTGTTGTTTGCTAATTCCACAAGCATCCTAGGCACGAGAATAGTGTTTATGCCTAGCCTTTTTGCACATTTTGGTGATACGAAGGAGTGAGTACTTCCACAATAGATTAAAATTTGAAAGGGTTTACCTTGATAATCTGCATGTGTTTGAATTACTAAGTATTGGAGATTCGGATCCCTCTTGTTGAGAGTAGTGTGTACTCTAGCTATTTCCATATTAGATTCCATCATGGGATATTTATCATTACTGATCTTGTTTAGGCTTATTCCAATGACCTTTCCCCTGGCATCTTGGCTTTGTCCATGAAATTGACCTTGGCCAAGCTTTGGGCACTGGCTCTTAAAATGTAATGGTTCCTTGTAATAGAAATACCTTGGAGTCTCATTGCTCCTTCCTATGGGTATAAATCTTCCCATGGCATTTGATTTAGCCTTCTTTGTTTTTTTTTTGTTGTGCTATCCTTGGGCTCTTTTTGCATAACCTTGGAAGTTGCCATTATTTTGATTATTTATGTTCCAAATTTTTGCATTTCTTGGCCTTTGTTCAATCTCTTGAACTATTGGAGCTACTCGAATCAATCCATCTTGTGAATTTGATGGTTTCATTGATTCAAGATGTGTATTCAGGGGCAGATTTAGACCATTGAAAAAATTGGATACTTGTTGTGAAACATCTATTGTAGGTGCATATTTTAAAAGTGTTATGAATTTGGAGTAGCAGGCTTCTAGGCTTAGGCTTAGCTGCTTTAGATTAAAGAACTCGTTCATATTCTGGGCTTGATATGTGGGCAGAAGATATCTCCCACATACCGTGTCCTTAATTTTGTGCCAAGTGATAGCACCTTCGGGTATTCTTTGGTCCTTGCACCATTGTTTTCACCAAAGATGGGCATTTTCTGCTTGCAACACGCAAAGTAGGAACTTCCAATTCAATAGGAAATACAACTTCAATCCCATAGACCAGACTAAAAGTTGTGTTATTAGTTGTTACCTTGTAGGTGGCGGTCTGATACACCCAAAGTGCCTCTCTGGCAAGCGCTCATCCTAGTCATGTCTATTCTTGGCTATTTTTTTGGTTAAGATTGTCGTCAAAATATGATTAGTAACCTCTACAATACTGTTGGCTTGAGGATAATAAGGGGTAGACTTTCAATGTTTGATTTTATAGTAGGTCCATCAATTTTGAAATTAAATTATTCAAAAAATGAGATCCACAATCACTAACTAACTCTAGTGGATAGTCAAAGTGAGTAATAATATTCTTATAAAGAAATAGAGCAATAGTCTTAAGCGCTTTAGCTTCTACCCATTTTATTACATAATCATTACATACCAAAATATATCTATTAGAATGATATCGTGTAGGTGGATCAATTGGGCCAACAAGATCTATACCCCACTTCTCAAAACGTACAAGGGCTATTATGGGGATTAATGGTATTGCAAAATGTTGACTGTGTCTCCTAGTACATTGGCATTTATCACATTTCCTACAATGCTCATATGCATCCTTGTATAATGTGGGCCACCAATAACTAGCAAAAAATACTTTTCTTACTGTTAAATCTCTTGCAAAATGGCCACCACAAGGTCCATCATGTAACATAGTTAAGATCCATGGTACCTCATCTTCACGAATACATCTTTGATAAATTTCTTCATCAGGAAAATACTTATATAGATAGCATGACATCAAAACGTAATATCATGACTGCAATAAAATATGATGATGCTCATGCCTTAGTCGTAGTGGGCGGGCATTTAGCTGGACTAAGAAAATTTACAATATCCGCATACCACGGTATTGTGATAGAAACTTCACACAATTGAGCATCAGGTAGATCATCATCTACACCCTTTCTTTGTATCATCACTAATTAACCAAGATATATGGCCTGCATGAATATGTGATTGATTAACATGACTAATTACTTCAAAATCAAATTCTTGAAAAAGCAACATCCATCTCGTAACTCAACCACTAAGTTTGGGTTTATTTAATAAGTACTTCAATGCTTCATGAACCACATAGAAGATAAACTTGTTGCCTAATAAACAGTGTCAAAATTTAGTAATGGCAAACACCATCAATAAGCACTCTTTCTCAATTATGGTATAAATTTTCTCTATATTACTTAAATTATAACCAACATAATAAATTGGATGATTGATATTCTTGTTGTCAGCTTGGAAAAAATACACTTCTCTAGATTGAAAGAGACTCATGTACTCTCACAATGTTGGAACACCTCTTCCAAATGATCAACCATATTTTCTTCATCACTATGTACACTGAAGTCATCCAAGAAGATTTCCATCCATTTAATAAAAAAACCTTGAAATTTTTGCATCATTGCTCTCTGAAAAGTAGCTAGTGTATTACACAAACCAAATGACATTACCTTATAGGAAAAAATGCCCCACTTTGTAGTCAAAGTAGTTTTGGATGATCTTTGGGGTTAATGAGAATTTGATTATATCCATTAAACCCATCCATAAAAGAGTATAATTGATGGCTTATTGGATCTAGCAATTGGTTAGAAAAGGGCAAAGGAAAATGCTCTTTACGAGTGTGCTTATTTAGTGCACAATAATCCACATATATGATTATTTTACCAGAGTTCTTCTTAGGAAAAATGATTATAGGCAAAACCCAATCACTATACATGATAGGATAGATAAAACCCCCACATCTGACAACTTAGTAATTTCAACATGCACTTTGTTTGCATATTGAGTCTTTTCCAAAAGAAGAAAGATGGATCTCTCAAATTCTACATCGACTTTAATGGGCTAAATCAAGTAATAGTTAAGAACAAGTATCCTATACCTAAGATAGATGAACTTCTAGATTGGGAGTACATGGAACAAAGGTCTTCTCAAAGATAAATTTGTGCTCTGGATATTGTCAAATCCAAATCAAGAATATGATAACTCAAAGATTGCCTCTTCAGTAGTACATATGGTCATTATGAATTATTGGTCATACCATTTGGATTGACTAATGACTCAGCAACATTCCACCGACTAATGCAAGGTATATTTCAACCATACCTAGATGCCTTTGTGTTGATATTCTTTGATGATGTATTGATATATTGCAAATCATTGAAGTACCATGAAAATCATCTAAGAATCACATTATAAACCCTTTATGAAAACCTACTCTATGCCAATAAGAGAAATTATATATGCTTTACTAATATAGTGATTACCTAGGATACATTGTCTTTATTGATGGAATATTAGTAGACCATAGAAAGGTGAATGACATTCTAGATTGGACAATATCTAAGTCTATCAAAAGATTTTAAGGATTCTTGGGATGGATAAGATGGTATCCAATCTTCATCAAGGATTATTTCCTCATTGCAACACCCTTGACTACTCCCTTAATGAAGAATATTCTAATCATATGGATGACTGAATAGCAAGATAGCTTTGATAAACTTAAGGAAGGTATGATGACTTCCCCAGTACCAAAACTCTTCAAATTTTCCCAACTATTTGGGGTGACACCAATGCAAGTGGGCTAGCAGTTGAAAGAGTAACGGTTCAAGAATGTAGACCTATAGCCTATACTTCAAGGAAGCTAAAGCCCTGTGAGTCAAATTATGCTACTCATGACCTTCAGTTACTTGCAATGATCCATGCCTTAAGACTATGCAGGCATCATTTTGTTGGAAAGAAAGTTCACCTTGGTGAGACAAATCATAAGAGGCTTAAGTGGATTTTTATTAAGCTAGCCTAAAGACAAGGCAAAGAAGGTGGATAAAAACATTGCAAGAGTTTGATTTTCAGATCCAATGTCATCCAAGCAAGGATAATGCCATAGTAGATGCCTTAAGTTGAAAAGAATTCCTCAACAATATTGTTGAGATATGTTTAGATCTACATATACAAGTCATTTGACATTGCTCTAGTTTTCATTCAGAAAATGTTCAAGTCACATGGACTATCGAGAAGCATAGTCGGTGTGATACAAGCTCTAAGTTTATCTTAAAGTTTGGACATGCTTATTTTAGGCCATTGGAACTTAGGTTTGCTTTAGTACTATCTATCATTCACAAGCTCTAAACTTTTCTAGCCCTACTCTTAGAGTGGCAGTAACCAATGTCATGCTTGAAGAAATGGACCAACAAATTCAAGCTATTTGACACGGTATCAAAGCTGCCCAAGATCAACAAAGACTCTATGTAGCTAGTAAAAGATCCATATGAATATTCAAGGAAGCTCATATGGTTTTCCTATGGGTAAATCTTGAAAAAAACTTGCTATCCTTGGGAAAATACAAAAATCTTAGTCTAATGTACTACAAAAACCTTATGAAGGAATCAAAGTAATGGGAAAACAAGCTTACAAGCTTAAACTACCATCACATCTCAAAATCCATAATGTGTTTCATGTAAACCTATCCAAGCTATATGTACTTAATCCTAAATATATACTTCATTATGAGTAAACAATCATATATTTGGTTAAGGAATTCTAGAATTGCAACCTAAGAAAATCCTAAAAACAAAGGAAAAGCCTTTTAGGAGTTGAATCCTAAAAGAAAACCTTACAAAATGGAAGAATTATGTTGAAAAGAATGCCACCTGGATCAATAAGGCAACTCTTATGAAAGAATATCCTCAATTTCTCTTGAGATGAGGACACCTCAATTTCTTTAAGGGGGAGGATGTAATGTCCCCATTACTCCGTCCACTTCAATAACCAATGAGGTACACATAGAAACAAGTCGATTAAAATGTGAAAATTGTTGAATAAGTGATTTTGTTAATGAAATGTGCACATTTACACATTGTTAAATGCAAGCATACTTAATAAAAATTGACATGAATGTTGAAATATGAAAAAAAATACACATTTTCAATCAAGCCATTTAACTTTGAAGATGAGAAAATTAATAGTGTAGATGCATTCATCTCAAAAGATCAATTACTTTAAAATTTTATAGTACATTAATCCAACATCAAGACCACATTAGACCTTACATGCAAGGAATAGTGCAAAAGTGCCATTGAGGCATTCTTAAAAACTAAGGTGATAGAAAAAAATTATAATGAAAAGAGGAAATTTGAATTAGCTTGGTGTAAAAATGTGAGAGCTAAAAAGAAACTTATTTTGGGAGAAGGTACGCTCAACTAAGCCTATTTTAAAAAGATGTTGAGATGTCAAGCTCAACATGAGTTGACACTCATGTACCTGAACAACCATTTCTCCATTCATATCACTAGTGTGGTTGGTACTTGCATGAGTATATGCTTCCAATGATACTTTACAACTAGTCCAGCTATTCAAGTTATGAGATATCTCTCTAATCATCTTGCCAGTTAGTGTATTTACAGTATGGACCACTCGTATATTATGTATGTTATACTTTCTCTTTATTCTTGATAAAGTGTTAAAGCTGAGAAGAAAAAGAAGAAGAAAGATTAGGGTTTTCAATGTCCTATCTTGTGTGCATTCTCTGTGTGTTATATGTCTTACAAGAGCTGAAGATCTCTCTCTGTCCCCCTATCTTTTCATGGTATCAAAGCCTCATCCAAGCAAGAAGCTATGAGTTGCAAGCACAAGAGTCTACAAGGAAGCCTTACTATAGACCATACGTGTGGAGATTACTCTCATATGATTTTCAATTGAGGAACAGTCTTTGCAAGCTTGGAGTGTCTAAGGGAGTGGTATAGAATCTGTGGTCAAATTTACATTTGAGGAGCATTTTAGCCTTTGTTCGGGAGTTAGAGGTTTGTTTGTCAATTTGGTAAGCTTCAAGAACTCTACAAACCTTGTCATTTTGCAAACAAGTTGCAGGTGTTAGATGTGGCATACAATATTTATAGACTATCAAACATTAAAAGTATTGCTTAGCATATGCTTATGTATTGAGACCAATTTCAAGTTACAATTTATCTAAATTAGCATATTATTGACAAGAGCATATGTTTTCGATTTACTGCACAATGTCTAAGGGGTCTAATCAAATTGTTAGTGGCAAGGTTGATGAGCATAACTTCCATGCTTGGAAGTTCATATTGATTGATCTTCTTATGGGTAATGACTATTGGGACTACATTGAAGGAGATAATCTCAAGATAATGTTAAGGCTCCAGAGTTACCAAAGGAAAATTCCATGCTTGAGTAAGTAAAGGCATTTAAGGAATGGAACTAGGGTGCTCAAAAGTTTATGTATTGGGTTTCCATTAGTGTTTCAAAAAACATGTTGGGCATATATAGGATGTAAACAACCTTATAGAAGCATGGAATAATCTAGCCAAGTTAAAAGTGGTTGAGCCACTTGGTAGGAAGATTAATTCTCATGTGCAACAGTCTCTCCTCACACTATTTGGACACACAATCAATGTTATATAGGAGTATCCCAATAGCATGAGGGGACCTCATTTTGCATTTAGAATGGATCCCTTCATGCTATTGGGGTAGAGGTGTTCCTAGTATACGTAAATCCACATAGTATGAGGTCGGGATATTTCTTGTACATAATGACCTCCCCTTGTGCTATTTGGGCACACACTTGACACCACATAAGAGTACCCTAATAGCACAAGAGTACCTAATTTTGCATTTAGAATGGGGCCCATTTATGCTATTAGAATAAAAGTGTTTCTAGTGTGCCTAGAGTTGAATAGTATGAGGGAAGATTGTTTATTGTGCACAAAGGCCTCCCCTCATGCTATTTGGATGCATGCTCAACATGACTTATAAGTGCCCAATAGCACGAGGGTACCTCATTTTGCATGTGCATGTAAAATGGAATCCCTTCACACTATTAGGATAGAGGTGTTTTTAGTGTGTCTTGGCCGGAATTGTGCAAGGGATGATTGTTTCTCATGCACATGACCTCTCCACGATATTTGGACACATGATCAACACCATATAAGAGTGTCCCAATAGCATGAGGAGACTTCGTTTTGCTTGTAGACACTAACTCACCTACCTGTCTAGACGTGTTTGAACATGTAAATGAAAAAAAAAATTGGAACATATAGGTGATAAACAAGTTGTAGCTTAAAAGAATTATAGAATTTCTTGGTTAAGTTTTAATTTGTATTTTTGTTATTGCACCGAAACATGTAGTTGTTAGGTATGGTATGTGTAAGCCCTCATTTTTTAGATCTACTTTGACTTGATACAAGGATGTATCGGAACTCACATCGAGCAATGTTAAGACTCTCTAGCCATATGTACAAGAACATGACATGATTTTGAATATCTACTGCCAAGTCTTGATCCATTAGCATACAAGCTAGAGACCTAATAAACCTTGTATTATAAAGAGATTCTTAGAAAATTCTATGAAGTATATCAATAATATCCACAACACTCTCCACTATTGATTGTCAATCCACAAGGTTTGACAAATATATATATGCTCATAAATACAATTTCAAACACGTTTCATTGCAAAAAATGTGGCATATACTATCAAAGTTAAAGGGAATTACATATGATTTGGCCTATCCATTGGAACATCAAATGTTCATTATCACAAGTGTAACACATAGTACATGTGTGCATATTGTATCAAAACTTCCTTTACATGACTACTACTATTGGTAGCCATTTGAAAGTATTTTAGCGTACCTTTCTAAGTTTGTATAAATTCATTTTTGTTAGTCCTTTTTCCCTTTCTAGTATGTATCATAACTATCTCTCAATAAAGATTGTGATACAGATCCACCTATGATTTCCTATACAAAACTATGACATAATGTAACAATTCTAATAGAAGAGAATTAATTTGTAGGACAACGTAGAAAAGCAAGCATAAATGAAAGTAGAAGAAGAGTAACTTCTAAGTGTCAAAGAAAATCCCTAAAGGATTTGTCAATTTGATCATAGGCCAATTGTGCAAACAAAAAAACCATGGCCAGAAACATTTTCTTTTTAATATATTATTTGTAGAACGAATTATATAGCATTTTCTTTTCAATTTCTTCTTTTTGTAATACATTTTTAAAAATCAAATAAATGATGTTGTCCATTATGATAGCTTCTTCTGATTGATTTAAACACTCTGTCTTTAGAGGAACAAAATACCAATTTTTTAGTCCAAGGTAAACCTAATGTCTCAAGTGAGTGCATAATAGGCTCTTTTGATCCCTTATTGCTCATTTTATTGTGCACCTCTGTGCACTCTCCTAATCCTATGAATGGGAGGTCTAGTGTTGCAAGGATGTACATCTAGTCATGTTGATCTTCAAGAGAAGGATTTTACTTATTTATTGGACCAATTGGAATTATGAGAAGTTAAAAGAACACGATTATACTTTGTTGAGCTTTCAAAGGATTAAAAACATTATTATATTTTTTCTCTTATTTAATTTACTTGTTAACTCTTTTCTCAAAATAAAAGGATTCTTATAAAGTCTCATTTTACCTTACCAACCTTGGCCAGAAAGAAATCCTTAGATATGAGATGATCTGTGGCTCGAATGGATCAGTGATACAGTTCATCCCATTACTCATGTTAGAAATGTTTCTTTGAGTATGTAATATAGTAAAACTAAGTACTTGGTTGATGTGTTGCATGTGTCAAATATTACAAAAAACTTGGTTTTTGTTGGTTAGATAGTAGAATACAGATTGCAAGTTTGGTTTGCATTTGATGGTTGTTATATAGAATATCTAAAAATTGATTATAGGTTGATTGCAAAAGGAAATATATTGGCAAATTGTTTACTCTTGATGTAAGTCTACCTGAAATGAATATTTCCATATTTGCACAAGGTTTAGGTGTTGTGGTTAATATTGAAATTTGGTATAAGAGAATTGATCATGTGACTGTACAGTGAGACTAAAATACATGAAATCAAAATAGATTGTAAATGGCTTGCCTAAGTTTAAAGTTGATGGGATGTACAAAGTATGTGAAGCATATCAATTTGAAAAGGAAGCAAGGCATGCGTTTTCACATGAAAAGCATGTATGCAAGAGACCAACTGAATTGATACATTCTGATATGTGGAGTCCTATAAAGATTGCAACTTTGAATGGTTGCAAGTATTATGTTTCCTTCATTAATGATCATACTCACAAAGTATAGGTTTACTTTATGCATGAGAAAAATGAGATATTCACTCACTTTAAAAGCTTTAAGGCTTTGATTGAGGATTGTATATTAAATGTCTAAGGTCGGATGGAGGGGGAGAATATCTCTCCAATGAGTTTTCTGATTTTTTGCAAAAAATTGGCATACAAAGGTAGTATATATGTAGATATAATCCGCAACGAAATGGAGTTACTAAAGCAAAAAGACATATTGTAGAGGTGGCTCATGTTACACTGATGTCAGAAAGAAACTTGCCTCATTATTATGGGGTTGAAGCAGTTGCTACTATTGTATACATTATGAGTAGGATACTCACTGTGATGTTGCACACGGTATGATACCTGAAGAGAAGATCACGGGTAGAAAGCCAAATCTATCCCATTTGAAAGTATTTGGATGTATTGTTCACGTGCATATTCTGGATGAGTTATGCAGTAAATTGGATCCCAAAGCCAAAAAAGTGTATTTTTTGGATATTCTCTTCAACAGAAGGGATATATATATATTATAACCCTCTTACACACGAGCTAAGAAGTAGTAGGGATGTTGTTTTTTATTAAATGAGTAGCTGGTACAATAATTGCAAATTGCAATTGGGGTTGATGAGCTTGAGAGTGTGGTTGTGCAAGAAACATGTCAGTCAGTTGTAAACATTGACTGGACCAGAAGAGTCTCCTAGTCATGGTTCTGTTGATAGACCTTAGAGTGGTAAATTGAGGTCATAGGTTACTCCACCAAGTACATCACATATATCACGAAAAGGTAAAGAGAAAGGTGGGGACTCACCTATTGTAATAGATATATCATCAGGCTCCTCTCATGTTGATGTTGATTCAAATGGCTCTAACCAGAGCTTGGATGAGTTTGGGATTCCATCTATTAAAACACCTGGTGTGCAAAAGGCATAAGAGGATGCTAAAGCACCTGGTAATGATTTAGGGCCATGTAGGTCAAGTAGAGTGAGAAAACCAATGTAGCGATTGACATATGATAGCTATGTAGCTCATCACTATGAATAGATGGCCAAGGTTATGCAAGATGTGGAATCCACTTGTTTTGAAGATACAGTGGATAATGAGTATTGGGATCGTGCTACGGATGAAGAAATGGCTGCACTTATAAATAATGACACATGGGAGTTAGTGGCCTTATCTCTGCAGGCAAGAAAGTTATTGGCTACAAGTGGGGTTACAAGATCAAGCATAAGTCAAATGGATTTATCGAGCACTCACTATGAGGCATAAGTGGTTGCCAAAGGGTAAGCGTACACTCATAGTATTAATTATGAGGAGACCTTTACTCCAGTGGCTAAAATGGCCACTATAAGGACTAACATAGTAGTGGTTGAATCGAAAGGTTGGATCATGCATCAAATGGATATTAAGAATGCCTTCTTACAAGGGGAGTTGCAAGAGAAAGTTTATGTGGAGTAGCCATTTGGTTATGTGAATGAGAATCATCCAGATTATATATACATGCTTCATAAGATATTGTATGGGTTGAAGCAAGCACCTAAGGTAGTGTTTTAATTTGAATCCCAATTTGGATGTCTCAATGCACTACGAGATATAGGCCTCATGCCGACGTTCAAAGCGACGAAAATGTTCATAAAAAAATTTACCCCCATCGTCGCTAAAAACGTCGGTAGTATTAGAGAACCATCGCTATAAGCGTCGCTGCGACGTTGATAGTGACGCAAATAGCAATGTTGATAGCGATGGTTTGCGACACAAACTACAACGCTAATAGCAACGCGTGCAGTAAATTTGCGACGCTAATAGTGACGGTTACAGAGAAAAAAAAATTGTGGCAAGGTAGGGGCCATACAAAAGAGTTACAGTAAAGTGTATAATGCTCGTCAAAATGAAGGCAAAGTGTACTTAAATCTATAAGACTAATACATAAAATAAATACAGCATTGAGTAATGAAAGCGACGGTAGAATTATGGCAAGATATAAAGGATGATAATAACATAGTGCATAGAAAATGCTTACAAGTAACTACGGACAAGAAAGATGAGTGACTTATTGAGCCGCCACGTGCATACAATCGATCGATCAATGTAGTGAGACCATGTCTCTTTGCATATCGAGTCTCTAGATCAGTGGGATCATGGTTTGTAATGAAGTGCTGCTGCAAAGAAAAAAAAATACAATTGTTAGAAACACGATTGTTAGTACAAGGGATATTGCAAAAAAATAAGCGAGAAGAACAAAAGAAAAACTTACAAAGTCCTCCAGATAAGTCCTGTGGCTGCCACTCCCAAGATGATGGACCACTCTTGCCTCTAGTCGTGCCCTCATTGCCTCGCGTTGCTGTCTCCAACGTCCTAGAGAATCTGTAGCCTCCTCCCTGATGAGTCGACGCTAGTCATCTGTATCTAGCCACTTGGGCTTTGAGACCCCACTCTTAAGTGCCTTGCGTACGTCCGATCGTCTGTGTGACATGTACGCATGCATGCATTCTATCATCCAGCCTGTGGAAAACCTATCTGCTACAGTGGGTATCGGAAACTCCTCATGCGAGGATGCTACTACGTAGTTCTTGCTCCTCTTTGGTATGTTCTTCCAATGATCCCAGACACCATCATTGTGGCTCATTTGCAATGATGATTCGATGTTGAAGCCTAGATTGTAATGATGATTTGACACTGGATTCTAAATGCATGCATAACCATTATGTTCTACATGGTCTCCATGCTTAATGGCGTGCAAAATGCCCAATACTATTGTTGCCTCATCGAATGGCATTGTTTAATATTCAATATAGTTGATGAGAAAAATATAGCTAGATGAAAAAAGTACTCATATAGCTTGATGCCTACTCAATTCTACTAATCAGAGAACTTCATTGATGTGATGACCAAAATTAATAGGAAAGCATGAATACAATATCCATTTAAAAAGGTAAAGGTGTCATCCAATCTGTATTGAAGCCCATTGACCATGGGTGTCAAATTTAAAGCAAGATGGTCTTAGGGCATGGCATAACAAGATTGTAGAATATCTTGTCAGCATTGGATTTCGTAGAGCACAAGCTAATCACTTTACTCATGTATGTTTGAGTGATGCAGGTATTGTGGTCATTACTATATATGTGGATGATTTGATCATTGCGGGTGATATTGAGATAGCAATTGACAATGTCAAGGGTCTTCTCAAGGCTGAATTTGAGATGAAGAATTTAAGAGAGCTACACTATTTTCTTGGCATAGAGATAATGAAGACTCCAGAGGATATATGGTTGTCACACAGATAGTATGCATTGGATATGTTGAAGAAGTATGGTATCATTGATTGCAAGTCTATCTATATACCTTTGGATGTTGATGCTAAGCTTAGTGTATATAAGGGTGACTTGATTGAGGATATCACTATGCATTGGAAGATTGTGGATAGCCTTATCTACTTGATGATCACTAGGCCAGACCTAAACTACACAATTGGTTTGGAGAGTTAGTTTATGTAGCTTACATAGAAGACACATTTGGTTGTAGTGCGATGCATATTGCACTATGTCAAGTTCACATTGGGCTATGCCTTATTCTATAATAGTGCATGTGTGCCATTGGATTTGCAAAGTTACACAAATTAGTGCAAGTGTGCCATTGGGCTATGCAAGTGGATAAGAAGGTTATCATCCACTGTTATAACCTTAGCAGCATTCAATTGGTTAGGAACCCAATGTATCATGGGCAAACCAAACACACACAGATCCATTACCATTTCATTCAAGAGCAGGCTCTAGCAGGTGATATTGACTTGGTATATGTCAGTGCCTCAAAGGATCAAATTGTTAACATTTTCATTAAGATATTGGGAGCTGAGAAGCTTCAATGCTTCAAGACTATGCTTGGAATTTACAAGCTCATGCTAAGCTCGAGGGGAAGTGTTGAGATGTTGAGCTCTACATGAGTTGGCATCCACTATATGCATTGGTAATGTGGCACGATATTATTCACTTGCGTATTAGGTGACTAACATGAGGATATGCCAATGCTTCTACAACTACTACAACTAGGACTACACCCATGTAGCCAATCCTTGGTTATGGCATATTCATTGTGCCACTTCTTTCCTAGTGGGTTCACACATAGTGATTGCATGTACATATGTTGTGGCACTTTTATATTAGTCTTTTATCATGTTATAGACTTAGTTTTTGGTGTGGAAGAAGAAGAAGATTTCAATTCCATCTCTCTGTGTTCTCAAGTCTCCATTGCTTTTGTGTGTGTGCGTGCTCTTGGGTGCTTCACCTCTCTCCCCTCTTGTCTGTTTTCACCTTACCTACAAGCTTATGATTATGGGCTACTGACGTGTTCAGGTATTCTTTGCCCATAGGCTTCTCAGCAGCATTACTCTTTTGACATGCCTCTTTCTTAGAGGCCTTCGCCCCTACTGGTTTGCGAGGTTTGCTCAACTCTGGATTCCTAGTTAGCTTTTCCTTTTGATTTCCCTCAATGTTCTCCCCCATTTTGTGATCTTCATTGGCATCTGCCTTCAAAGGGTAAGTGCGAGCAAAGTGGCATTCTTATTCGTAGAGATAATAGGCATCTAGAAAGGCCAAAATTTTAATGCTAAGATCCACCTCCATCGCCATATTGACATGCAATTGGAGGAACTCCGAGGGTTCATTCCTCCTATCCTAGAGAATGCATGCTTGTGTGGTGGATTTGAGTAAGCCCTATTCTGTGGTTGGCTTTGGAGCATATAGAACTTTTCCTAGTGCGCTTGCAATTGATGCCACCTTGTCCACCAACCATGGCGGCAAATCAAAATCTCAACCCATACAAGGCATTCGTGTGCGAGTACACAGTTTGGGGAAAATGTGGAAGACCAGGGAAGGGCATAGCTAAGGTTACCTTTGTAACCCACTACTGATGCCAAGATCCAATCACGTTCCTCTTTAGAGTGCAAGATTGCCAAATAGAAGCCCTTGCCCATGAATCTGAACTGCACTAGGTTTACCTTGCCCCGGTAGGTTGCTTCAAGCCATCTGCGAAACTCATTCTTTAGGGGGGTCTTCCTAGGAAATAGAAGTATTCTTTGGGGGGATCTTCCCAAGAAATAGAGGTAAACTCATATAGCTAGAAGAGCAGCATACCTCTTGAGTACTCTATCTAGTCTAACAAAACCATAGCTTTATGGAATCTAGCGTCTTCTTGCACCTTTGCTTTACATGCTGCATTGAAACTTTCTTGGTCTCTGTTTAGCAGAAGGCCTACTTTAGCTATGTCAATCTCATCTTGGTGTTATATCGTCTACTTGTAGTTGTGTTTGCATGATTGTGGTTTAATAGGTATATCCTTCACTCACTGTCGTTTGCCTTGGTCAGCTTGCATGCATCCTTGCATGCCACATGTCAACGTTAATGCGAGTGACTAGCTCATGACTAGGCTAGTGGTGACACATAAGGCTATAATTGCATGTCTAAGGTGTTAGCCACTGCAATTATTGCCATGTCAAGTCCTTCCTACTCACCTCCTCGACAACGATTCGCATATCCACTATCAAGTCTGCTTTGAATATCACTTTATTAGCTGCTCATTGTCATTCTTTTGTGAAATCTTCATCTATAACTAGGCCTAGTTGATTAACATATCAAAATACCCTATAGTTTCTGCCCCATGAAATACGATGCATAAAGTTAACCATTGAAAAAGTTATTATATACCTCACATGGATGGATTAAAAAACAGATCTTACGAAGCACTTTTTTGAATGCCACTGTATTGTTTTGCCAGATGGCGAGCCTTTGTCAAACGATGTTTTGCCCCCCCGGGTAGGTGCTATCTTGCAGGTTCGAAAAGCTTGCTGACAGGACCTCCTGTCCTTCTTTTTGATAAACGTTAATTAGAACGATGAAATTGACACCCGAACGACCAAAGCGTTTGACGTCAAACTTGTCTCTATGCCACCTCGCTGGGGTTGTAGACTGTAGATTCTAGAAGACGAGAGATGCAGTACTGTCTGGGTGTGCACGAACTAGGCTAGCCCAGCCCAGCCCACTCACAATGCGACGGTCAAAGTCCAAAAGCCTTCCAATGACACACCACGATCCATCTCCCACCAGGCGGCGTCAGTACACAGTGCCCCAGTTGGGCCCATCTTCACTGCCTCTCTGAGTCACTACGCAACGGCCACGACAAAAAGATTCCCGAATAGCACGCATAAATCGAAGATGCAAACGCCATTTCTTTTCACACAATCCTTTTTCTGCAAACTAATAATGGACATGGAACTGCGATCAAATCCATCAGTCACACTGAACATTCAGATGCTCCTTTCCTCTTTTGGATGTCAAAAAAATGGAGTTTCAAGTCTATATACAGAATTCCTGCCATCAATGAGGTGAAATTTGAGATCCAGTGACAAGAGTGGCAAATGGCACGCGCAGAGTTGTGCAATTTTCCGACTCTTACTAGTGAGCGCTCCTTCCTGTACAGGTGTACAAATTCATCATGGCAAGCCTGTTGCGGCTGGTGTGTGGATGTGCTGAAGGTGGTAGTTCTAATAAGTAGGAAACTCGAGAAAGGCCAATATAAATGTGAGGGCATGGCAAGGAGGAGGAGGAGGAGGGCGGTGCAAATTGTCCTCTGTAATGGGAGCTAATCAGGAAGAATGCGAGCCTAAAAGAAGCTGGAGAGCAATGGGTCGCCACAAATGGCTACACGCAAGTGAAAGGCAACGTGTTCCCGTTGCGTCGGGAACTAAACTGCGAAGCCAGCCCCGTCACATCTTGCGTGACTGCAGGCATGAGTACTGGACATTACCAAAAAGGAAGGAAGGAAGAAAGCCGCTAATTGTGGATAATTCGGACAATGTGCATTGACGCCTCCGCCAGCATCACTGACCTCCAACTCGTGCGGGTTGCAAGCGATCTAGAAGAGTTCGAAGTCGTGGGTGAGATGATCGTCGTCGGCGACGGGGGGCTTGGCATCGTGATCGTTAGCTGGATGAATCCAGGCTTTTTTTAGTACGTTGTGATGGGTACACCCTTGCTTCAACTTATGGCTATGATGCAGATCCTGAGCTTCTTCTTCCTGATCCTCCTTCTCGTCGGCCTGGTACTTGTGATCTGGGGAGGTTGGAGGAGGAGGGGTGTAGGGGCTGGGGATCTCGGGCGGGATGGCACAGCGGATGAGGGCCCAGTTGACGCCCTCGAAGAAGGCGTGCTGCTTCACCTCGCCGGCGCCGCGCGTGGCCGCGAGCCGCTTGAGGGGGTCCTTGGTCAGGAGCCCCCGGATGAGGTCCTGGGCGGCCGCGGAGATCGCCGGAGTGGCGGAGACGCCCGCCGAATTGTTATTATCCGGCAGCTGCTGATGGTGATCATGATCACCATTCGGGAAGCGCAAGGGCTGGGTGACCACGTTCATGAGGGTGGCCTCGTTGTCGGAGCCCTTGAAGGGGGTCTTGCCGTGCAGGAGCTCGAAGAGGAAGATACCGAACGTCCACCAGTCCACGGCGCTGCCGTGACCGTCGCCGATGATGATCTCTGGCGCAAGGTACTCGTGGGTCCCCACGAACGACATGGAGCGCACGCTGGTTGGCTCCGCGATGAGCTCCGGCAGCCGCCGGCGGGGAGCTAGCGCCGGAGCCGCTGCCGCCGCCGCCTTCCGTGACGACCCCAGAAAGCGCGGCACCGGCAGGCAGGATGCTATGGGATGCACGCTGCAGGGCGCCACGCAGCCCCCCAGGCCCGGCAGCACGCACGCGCTCGACGTCCGTTCCGCCCCCATGCATGCCGACCCCCCCTTTCCCTGCTGCCTTACCGTCGCCAGCCTTGACAGCACCGGATTCACGCTGCACTTCAACGACAGGTCGAAGTCCGACAGCATTATGTGGCCGTCCTCCCTGACCAGCACGTTCTCTGGCTTCAGATCCCTGTACACTATCCCCATCATGTGCAGATACTCCAGCGCAAGTAGCACTTCTGCCGCATAGAACCTGCATCGAAAAGAAAAGCGACGTGCCGTCAGCCTTCTTACATTGTCATCATATCAGATCATCATATAGTAATGTCACAACACATCCACATCTATCGACATCTCTGGTGGTCCGTATGCAACTGAAAGGGAGCTTAAAGGAACTCGTGACGGCTTCATGACCATGTTTTTGTCCTTCGCGCTCGGCCTCTGCCGTAACTTTACTTTGCTGTATTCAAACAATTTACTACTTGTCTTATCATCAAGATCTCCAACTAAATTAAGTGCGTCCGACTTTCTCGCAAGAGGAGCATGGAGTGGCAAGTCAGTCCCCCTCATCCCCCACTTTTTTAAAGCCCTCGAAGATGCCTGCCAACCCCTAAACTAGTTTGATGGGGAGCCCAAGAAGGGTCGGATCGGCACAAGGGATGGAAGAGAACGTTTTCAACAACAACAATGGCTAGGGATTCTTAGAACAAGCACGAGCATAAACTCAATCACCCGAATAGTCTCCTTCCTCGACGAATGCAACCACTAGTAACCAGAAACTAACGAAAGACTAGGAAACCACTCAGTAACCAGAAACTGACCAACCCAGATCAATAACCATTCTACCTGTTGCCTGAGTCACTGCTTTGGCGCTAAAAGTATTTGAAATGCGTATAGGCGAACTATGGGAAACGGCTTCTGGGAAGTCACCTTGGTTTGCATGTGGACAAACAATCAGGTTTTATATCAGATGTAAGATCGAAGCAAGGTCTGCCATCCATATATATTTTTAAAATCCTTCATTGGGGCGACTGCCATTAGACTTTTGGGATTTGCCCGTCAACTTTTGGTCACGCGCAGTGTGCACTGTGTTTGTGTGTGTGCCGGTCAGTGCGTGCGTGTGTGCACACTGCACTGTGTATGTGTGTGTGCGTGTCTCTCTCTCTCTCATATTCAGACTTGTATAAAGGATCTCGGATTTTGCCCTGCTCTGTTTTTACGCACCAACCACCCACTGATCCTCCTATTATCCTCGGGTAACTACCGCAATATCTCTCTCTGAATCTGTACATGCGTTACCTTTTACCATCGTGCAAAGTTGCAAACCTGATTTCAAATCGTATTAGGTTTCCTCGTGTACCCCCCGCTATCCATCCCTTTGTTCTTTCCCAACGAGCAGAAGCAGGAGAGATTTCTGCATTGATTAACGCAAGCGCTTCCCTAAATTTGGCAAACTCGCTTTTTACATATCAGTGTGCGCTCCCCACCCACAGCGAGTAGTGACCGCTGACCAGAACTTGTTGTGTAGATAGAAGGGGAAAAGCAATTGGCTTGGGTATGATTGAATTATTTATACGATTGAACTAATGAGTATCGATTTGAATGCGACGACTGAACCGCCATGAAATCACCTGATAACATCAAATGCCTGTTTGAGGGGGCCTCCGGTTTGATCTTCAACATGGCATCCACCACCTTGCTCCCCTATGGAGTTATGGATTTGAGAAATGGAAACGCTTGCATCACTCCTACTCAGTCTCAGCCTCCTAGTCTTAATCTTAATCTTAATAAACGCACTCACACAATCAATCGGAATTTATGAGTTACTTAAATGTGTAAAATGAAATCTACACAATCAATCTGCATTTTTGAGAGCTGCTATGATGTGCTATCTACTGTAACGAGAGCACATTCTGCCATGGCAAGAGCTGGAGAGGGCTGACAACGATGATGATGGTTGAACGCAAAAAGGCACAGTGATGAACGATGATATTGTTTTCTATGCGGTAATCGAGTAATTTTACCTCACAGCATTTTCGCAGAAGCGCTTGCCTGACTGGCGCTGCCTCAAGACATGGAGGTCGCCGCCAGGGCAGAACTCCATAACGAGGCAAGAGAAGTGGCGCTCGTCGATGTGGGCGTAGAGGGTGGGGAGGAAAGGGTGATCGAGGGCTTCGAGGATCTCTCTCTCGGTCTGGGCGCGGAGGAGCTTATTGCGGCCGGCGAGGGAGCGCTTGTCCATGACTTTGATGGCGAAGAAGCAGGAATTCGAGGCGGCCATGGCCCCCCTGAGCTCGGCTAGGTAGACGCTGCCGATGTCGCCGCTGCCCAGGCGCTGGATGAAGCGAAAGTGGCTGAGGCCGACGCCCCCGTCTCGGGCCTTCACCGCGCGGATGGCCTCCCACGCCAGATCCTGGGCCTTGTGCGGCTTGCTGCTCGCAGGCCCAGCCGAGGACAACAGAGGCCCCGCCCCCCCGCCATTACTATTACTAAGTATCCCCCCCGGCGCACTGCCACCCCCGCCGAAACAGCCGCTCGTGCTGCTCCTCGTGCTACTCATGCTCGTGTTGGCCGCGTCCGTCGACGACCTGCTTCCGCTCCTCGGATCGATGTCGTAATAGTCCGCCGCCGACAGATTGCGATGATGGCCGCCTTGCGCTGGCATCGACGTGTAGCTCTCCAGGTCTGACTCGCTGCCAGATTCCGACATCGCTACCACCACTTTGGCTTGCATGATTTTGGCCTTTCTACCTCCCCCTACAATCTGCATCACAATATTCATGCCCTTATTAGCTCGAAAGTTTTGAAGAAGGATGATCACCCTCACAATTGAGTCACATAGCTCGATAGCTTACCAGATGCAAGCTCCTGCCCCTACAAAAATTTCAGAGGAATTATATCGTTGAGGGTAGCTTCATGACTGTGGAAAGAAGGCAAAAGAGAGAAAACTGGTGTGATACAGCACGAGATGGATCCCTGGACACCATCGTGTATGCTGGCAACAGAGCATGCAAGACTGTAGAGGAAGAATCTCGGACGAAGAAGAAGAAGAAGAAGAAAGATGGTTACAGTGGGCACCAGCTGGGATTGAGAGAAGAAATCAGTGGCGGACAAGGAAGCAGATTTGTAGGAAGAACACGAGAGAGAGAGAGAGAGAGAGAGAGAGAGAGAGAGAGAGAGAGAGAGAGAGAGAGTGTGTGTGTGTGTGTGTGTGTGGAGACGTGTTTTTCCCAGCTCCCCTGTTGGTTTTTATCGAGACATACAAATTTTTGAATGTCACTGTGAGGTGTTTGAGCTTGTCACCCAGTCTGCAAGCAAAAGCAACGCCTTTAATGGTTTCATTTCCTAGCCCAGCTGATTTAACTAAAAGGCTTCCAAGTTTCAATTCCAATTTTGAAGGTAGGACAGCTCCAGTCCGCTCCACCCATATAGGGTGCTATAAGTTACCCTAAGAGTGATGCCACATGGACTACTTACTATACTCAAAGCTATGACATGCTAGGTCTAGTAGGGCCAATGGGAATTCATGAGAAAATGCTAGAGCTCCCTACACTTGCATGGGGAAGATTGGGAGGAAAGCAAAGATAGCGTACAATGCACTAATGGCAAGCACGATTAATGGCCCTTTGGTAATGACCCACACATAGGTCATGACTAGACTTTTCCAATGTTTAAATGGTAAATGTAGCCTCTTTTATAGCAAATACGAGGCTTAAACAAGGTGCTACATGCATCTCACTTTACTTGCTAATGCTATACACCCAAAAAGTAAACCAAGTAGTGTGTGTGACATCACCAAGGACTGGGGGTAGGAATTATTCGCACAAGGCTTCGGGTGTGTTGAACATCACCAAGGAGCGGCGGTAGGAATTGTTCGCACAAGGCTTCAGGTGTGTTGAACAGGGTTCGGTGCTAAAAAAACAATCAAAATTTGAACACTTCTTGTTGCTCAATTGAAAGTTTTAAGTTTTTAAAGCACTAAGGTTGATGAAATTGGTTTGTTTGCTCAATGGCAACCATGTATTCAAAAAGTGACTTTTTACCATGCAATTCATTGATTCGACAAGCAACCACTCTAGACCATCCTCTCGCATTGTCCATTGTAGTTCCAAGTTCAAACCCCATTCAAAATTGGTTGTAAACCACTCAAGGTCCACTTCAACCAATGAATTCCATAATGACTTTCCAATGTGATTGCAAATCAATTGGAGTAAAGGTCAATTAGTAGGGTTTGCCAAAATCCTTTGAGGGACCTATGAGCAAGAGCAAAAATGGTTGATTCAAGGACAGTATAAGAGTGTTGATGTGAAAAAGCATCACAAGATATGAGCAAGATGAATCAAAGGAAGCTTGTACAAAATACCTTACAATGACTTTTAATACAGGTGATGAAGATGTCAATAGTACCTGGTGTAATCAACATGAAGCCCAACACTTCAATAGTACTATGTTGCCCCCAATGGTTGTCCACCAACATTGTTATGCAAAAATTAGGTTTGGAACTTGATGTTTTATTGTTGCATAAGACACATAAATTGATCTTGATCTAAGAAAGAAGAGTTCAATGCTAATTACAAGAGTTCTAATATTCCTTCTAAGGTAGTACTTCTACTTCTTGGCCCAAATGGATTGCAAGTTAGTTACATCAAGTCTCATGGGATGTATGTTCCTCCATTGAGTACACAAGCTCCCTAATCATCTTATAGAATGTAGAGAGGTTTCAAAATTTATTAAATGGGGCTGATTAAAGTCATTCATAATTTTGTAACAAGACTAAAACCCAGTGTGACCTTGAATTCTATTGAACATAGCACATAAGGTTATGGCCAAAGGTCTAGGACTCTCCATCCACAATGGTATGTATTTATTATGGTAGAATACAAGATGTTACTTCAAACTTGGTGAATCTAGTGGAGTCTTTTCATGTAGATTGGCAAGAAACTTACTTTAATATTTATGGATTTTGAGAAAGTGTATGATAGTATGTCTTGGAATTTCCTATTACAAGTGTTGAAGGCCTTGGGATTTGGTTCATGTAATTGTTTAGAATGATTGTTACATCAAAGGATGTGTTAATGACATCTTCTTAGTCAACTTAAGACAATGTAGGCTTATGAGATAGAGTTTTATTTTAGCACCCCTTCTTTGTGCCATAGTCAAGGCCATTCCTAAGAGCTATGGAGGGAAAGTTAAGAAAAGGGTCTATCATATGTATAGTTATTCATATGAGAAAAAATAGAGTGATGTTCTTGTCCTAGGAAGAGTCCCTCAATGGATTATTGATTTGGGTCTTACCATGCTTAATTCTGGGTCAATACTTCATACATATTGGGTGTCCAATAGGATTGGGAGTTACATTTCACAATTATCCAAAAGGTTGCTTGAAAAGGTTAAAGGGGAAATGCTAAGTAAGAGAGGGCAAACATTGGGAGATAGTTGGAAACTAAGTGCGATTAAAACCATTTTCTCCTCCCATATGACATTTGTAGGGATTATTTTTCCCTTTCCAAAATCATGTTGGGGTGGAGCTTGGGAGGGATAGAAGCAATGTTCAAATCTTATTTATGATCATATGGAGAAGATAGGAAATGAGCTTCAATAGTATGGGACTAGATGACTAGTGCAAAGAAGGTTGGTAGATTAAGACTTGAAAAGCTATAAGATCAGTCCAATTGGAAGGCATTTGCCTTATTCTAGTGATTGATGAGGGGCAACCATGGAGCAAGATTATCTTTATTGTAGGGGCATGCTCCTAGTTTAGTAGGAGCTTTAATCTTACCTAGGAAGGTAAACATTTTTTGTGAATATCCAACTATCAAGAGTGACTATAATATAATCAAAGCTTTGGTAGAAAGCTAGAGAGCTATCATGAAACAAGTTGAATGAGTGAGGAATAAGTAGACAATAACAAAGCTATTTCGTTCTTGCTGCAATCAGTTTGGATTCAAGTGGTGGAATTTGAGGTGGTTATATCCCAATCAATGATAAATCATTACTAGCAACAAGCATATTTTATAAGAGAGTCCACAAATGGTTGCATTTTTGGAATGATGCCAAGATGGATTGGAGTCATTGGAGCAAAGTTAAAGAGGAGTTTCACCTTAGCAATAAGGAATCCAAATGGCTACAAGAGGTTACATTCGAATGAATGAAGAATTGTCCAACACCCTTTAGAATGGTTGAGAGCAAACCCCATTGCCCCCTCGCCTCCTCGCCCGCCCCCCCCGCCCCGGTTCACCCCACACCCCTATTGGTGCTCTTAGTTAGGGGTGAGGTTGCTAAAGGCCAATGCCTTTAATTTTTATGAATTTTAGGTTGGACATGTAGTATATGAATAAATTGTATCAAGACCAAGGGTAAGTAGTTCCCCAATGATTCAAAGACTCTATGGAAATGAAATAATAGAAAGGTTTGGAAGTTGACTCCTAATAGAGTCCACCTTTTTCTTTGCAAGGTCCTTGGAAGGAAGCTTTCTACCAAGGAGAGAGTTGGGAAATTTCCTAGCATCTCTCCTTAGTGTGGCCTCTACATGGGGTCAAAAAACAATAATCAAATATCTATTGTTTTGAAAAAGTGTGGTCCTTGAAAGAATTTGGAAGAAGTGTAACAATTAATGTTTGATTTAGGCTTCCACAATACCATAAAATGCAAGCAAACTCTATTAGGAGATACGGGAAACATGTGTCTACCATAAGGAATATGCGAGTTCATGGTCAGCCCAAGTTTGGTATAGAGAGTAGTGATGATGCCCTAGATAGATGCCTTAAATATGTGAATTGGGTTGTGAGAAAGGTACATCATCCGTGTAGGACTACATATAGGAATTTGGACAAATTTTCACTTTTCCTTATGGAAGTTTTAGATATATTTTTACTTTTATTACAAATCAATTGTCACATTAAAAATAAAAGAGAAATGAGTTGACTTTTGGTAGTTGTTGGTGTTTGTCAAAGATTCATCCTAATGGCTTATGCCAAAAGTCCTCTTCATGGCATGAATGCTTGAGCTCATCTGCTCACTCAATAACATTACTAATCAAATAATACATTAGACTAGGGCTAAACACCCCACCAATCTCCCCTTACATGCTTGCACCTAGAAATAGGTCTAGAAAAGATGTTACATAATACAAATCCCTACCTCTGAAGGCATTTCAAGGGTGCTATGCACCACCACAGTTTGGATCACATAGTGATATGATGCATATTGTACAATCCAATATCATGCAATAAGAAGGTGCATGAATCAAGGCCCCACAATTGTTTTTCATAACATTAAGGGGATGGCTAATCTAGTCTAGTTATTTAAGGACTCTATTTGAAATAATCTTATTATTGATTGACTTTGTCTTTCAAAAGTGCATGTTGTAATGTGAATGTCTAGATAGAGTTTGAAGGTGATCATAGATGGTTTGTTCCTCATTGTTCTCATAGGAAATCACCCTTAACAACTCATTATTCACTCTCTTCATCCATTTTGAAACTTTTCAAGAACCTAAGCTCTACATGGGTGGCTAGGAGGTGGTTATCAATGTTTTCATTTTTCAATGCCATGTTTTTCTTCAAGGTGTCATTGATACCTTGGATGACATAAATGACAAATGGGTGTTTAATCTCTAAAGAGACTAATAAAGTTTATATTGTTGATCCCCATAATGGCTTCACTTGGTCAATAATCAAAAGAATGGCCATGTTAGAGAGGCCATACTTGACAAAACCTATCTCTTCTAGACTTTTGAATTTCTTTGTGAACTTATACTCATTGAAGCTCTTTAGTGCCTTTTTAACTTACTGCAAGCCTATTTTGGTACAACCTAAGTTTCATTTGTGCATGATATGGATATAGTGTATTGCTACATTAGCCTGATTAAGTCAAGGTTGTTTCATTGTTATCTCAAGCTACTCAATATTTATGTGCAAACTGTCATTTTTAATATATGTGAAAGTTTTTTATGGTAATTATAGTCTTGTTTGAGTCTAATCTACAATTTCCAAGAAGTTCCAACCTTCTTATGGGAGATTAAGTCCAAGACAAGAAAGAAGGACTAAGCATATCTAGAGGTTTTAAGACACAAAAGCAAGATTGATCATGTTAAAGCCCTCCTTCATAGCCAGTTGATTATTGCTAGGATTAGCTTACAAAAGATGAGTTTATCTAAGCTCACTACAATCTATTCTAACATTCTAGGACTATAGATAGAATTATCGAAGAGATGTCATGTAGTCCCATCAAAATAGTGATAAAGAAGCATCCTCTTTCTTAGGAAAGATAAGTGATTAGAGATCCTAAGGATAATTTGACATCACCTTATGATTTTTCCCAAACATCACCACTTTTGCCTACACAAATAGATCGCTTATAGGAGAAGAGTTGTCACATCAAGTTGGTCCCCATCCATGACAACAATCCCAATGAATTTCAAATCAAAGCCACTATCTATTCCCTCCAAAAAACTCATTGATTGGATGGGCTTCCCACCTTTTCAACCAAATGTAATAGGAAATTCTCACCATTGTTAGAGCCCTTCCCATCTCTTAGATAAAGCTATGATTGAACTCCCTCATAAAAAGAAAGAAGAAAACATGTACACTAATTGAAGGCCTATGAGTGGTCTCATATTTGCTTATAGGATCTTTATTGAGACCCTACCTAGAAAACTTTTTGTGCATTTATATAGGTGGATTTGGAAAGACAAAAAGCAAGGATTCTATCAAGGATCTTCTAGATGCCATAATTGCCATGTGGGAGAGTATGGAACATAATTGGAACATCCATCAAGATGTCACCTCTAAGGGTTATACTATGTTAGAGTGACAGTTAATCCTCTCTATATGACATGGCTCTAGGTATGAGGTTTATTAACTTTGGATTTATCTTGCTTCTACCCCTATGTATACCTATGTCATGTTGTAGGCCCCCAAGTCTTGAACTAGAACTTCCTTGAAGGAAGAGGGTAGGCATGTAGAATCTTGCAAGCTATTTGAAGTGGTTTCATCGTGACTTTCATATATCCCAAAGGTAAAGGAGGACGATTAGAAAAATAATGTGACAAAATGGCTCTAAAATGGTAGATAGGTGGATCGTTAGGAGCCTCATGTGTATCGTTAGGGGCCTCATGTGTCTTCATCAAGATTGGACCATTCTCATTCATACAGACTCAAATGAGTTTTGAGTTAACACGAGAAAGGAATTGTCCTAGTGGCATCCAAATTCAACCAAATTTACCATAGTGGACAAGCCCACTCCTAGAATAGTGGGCAACTTCTCTATCTTCTAAAATAGTGCACACTTCTAGCCTTCCCTAGCACATGGCGGTTCGTGCTTAACAAATTTTAGGCAATCCCAACCTTCACTATATTTATAATTATTGTACCTTCTAGGATTATCAAGCTAAGGGTTGATGCTAGGTAAGGCTTAAGCTAAAAATCATCTATTGATGATACCTTGTAATAGAAAAGACCTTGTCCTTGTATGCTTCCCCTAGGTCTTGAGTTTAAGCTTGACTAGTATTTTTTGAGATTGTAAAATTTGAAGTTTATCCATTCGTGTCTATTGCTTTCAAGTTGTGCACCCAGGGTTGTGCCACACATTGTGACTTTGACTAGGAGGACCTCAAATAGTAGGAGCTGCCACACGTTTGTTGACATTCTCCAACTTTCCCTGGACTCTGGGTCACTCCTCTCTCTCCGGTGATCAAATCAGTCTAGGCATCACTGACACAATCGGCAATGAACTTGATTCAAGCATGGAAGTCACCAACAATGCGGAATAAGTCTTATAAAGTGTAGCGTTCTTCAAAGTGTGTCTCAAAATGAAATGACCTATGCCACAAACCAGGACTTTGACGAAGAGGACTTGTAGAAGGTCCTACACGTCCACGCGTGGCACCGGTCTCTCAAGATAGCTCGAAAGCCCAAACAAATTGGCTAGCGTGTGTGTGTGTTTGAACAAATCCCACATGGGCAACCTGGTGTTTTGGCTCTCAAGACTCACACTCGTACTCGTGACTTCACAGTCCACGACCACGTTCAGGCCTCATGTTTAATTTGAGTGGAGCCATTGGAATTTGGAATTTGGGTCTCCATTTTTCCCACCAGAAAAATCATCCGAACATGTTATGCCTTTATTGGGTGTGCACTTTGTCTAGGTGTAGGTGGCAACTTGCAACACCTCTCCTGCGAGCGTATATCTGTTGCACTCGGTAATTTCGGATGCGGAAACCGGCATCTGTCGGTGGCCGCTGGTGCTGCTCAGCACAAAAAAGGCCCCAGGCGGGCCGCCGCCGATGGCGCTCGGTGGCCTGGGCTCCACGTGTCAGGCCTACGTTGGCTGGGACCAAGAGCATCGTGAGCGCACGTGATGCTCCTTCCAAAGCCGCATCGGCCAATGGGGAGCGAGAAAGCTCTGATATTTTTTTAAATTTTTTAATTTTCAAAAAGAGATAAACGCATGGCCTACCTCTTCATCGATAATTAACGTTTTCCCTCCAAGGGCCCCCCTCATTTAAACAAACAAATCCTCGTTTTTGTCGGTTTATTTATACCTTATATAACCACCCTTTTAAGACCGGTCACATGCCAGCAAATCTTTTCCTTGAGACATCCAAGCCCCGACCGTCTCAACTACCCCCCTTTACAATAAAACGTTGCGTTATCTCGCCACCTAAGCCCCTTGCCTACAATAAGCAAACCATGTGCCCATCCAAAGCTCAAAAGGAGCCGGAAACTCTTTTACATGTAGACCTCCTGCCTACCCATAGGCCTCCTAGAGAAATTTGACAACATTGAAAATGCTAAACTTGCTTCTACCTTGATTATTGGCATCCCAATCCCAATGGGCTTATTGAAGCTAGCGAGAGTGTTTATGCTGGGTTTGATGCTGTCATGAATTTTTTTTCATTAGGGACAACAATAACAACAACCTCAAAAAAAAGGAAGCTAGTGTGGGATGGACTCAATAAGCTTATTACCCATAAAATTTCTCAATGTGAAGTTTATGCGCTAAGATTCGATAGTCGTGTTGTGGGGCAGATGTTAATTTTTAGCAATACCTTACATATTGAGTCTAGATAACCCAATCTAAGAGGCCTTAATGGGAAATTGATTGCCACTTATTTAAAAAGGTTCTCATGAACAATCCAAAATTTGCACAAACAATAACCCTCCTAGCAAATCAAACTCAATCTATGTTGCCTAGTATGCACAATAATCTTAGGTGCAAAAGAACAATAAATAATGATATTTGCATTACTACACATACAGTTCACAAACTTTAGGTGCAACATTGCAACAAGAATTTTAGAGGATTACAAGTTAAAGATGTTTCCCTCCTTTAATTCCAAGAAACATCACACTTTCTTAGCCATACCTATATCTAGTTGGTTATCTCCTATCCTAGATCTTGGATCCTAATGCCCCTCTTCCAATAGGTGAAGTTAACGAATCTATTAAGTAATTTTGCATTGTATAATAGGAGCATCATGTCTTGGAATAAAAATGGTTACTATTGAGTCTCTACTCATTCTTCAAAATAGAATAGAATGCCAAATGACATCTTTCCCTCCCATACACCTACATTTGCCCTTATAGGAATCTTTCGAGACCATTAAATAGAGAGAGTCACATGAATGTATATGTGTGGAAACATATGTTCTTCATATAATGAATGAAGAGAATTCTCACTTGTAAATTCTTGAGGCCTTGGTTGATAAGGATAACAATTGTGCATTTTAAACCAATGTTCTTTCTACACACACCATATCACGTGATTATGGCTGTAAAGATCACATATTCTTCATATCATTGGTTAAGTTGTAGCATTTAGGTCATGTTTATTGTTTTCAAAAAGACCTTTTATCACAAATTATTCACATATGTTGTTTTTGTACAACTTTTGTAACTACTTTTGAGTCTTTCAATAATTTAGTTCTTGCTTGTTGGCCACATCATGAGAGCTCAAAAAGGTTTAGGATTGAGAAAGTTTTGAGTTCACTATCTAATTAATGCCTTATAGTATGTTGTAAAGATGGATGGGACCAAGTTGCAAGACCACCAAATATGTGAAAGACTATTCAATTAGAGAAGGAATGCGATACAGGTCCATAATTTTGACCAATTAAAGTACTTTTTTGCTACTCAAATTCTTATAGCCTCTAGATCCTTGAAATGGTTATAACTATATGACTATAAGTTAACCTTTGGAAACACAAGACTTTCTTGACTTCATACGATTTTACTAGAGTATTACACCATAGTTTTATTCATGCATTTACAAGACCTATAGCAAATAATGTAATGAATTGAATGGCTTTATCACACAATTAAACCAAGTTTGTTGGATATAAGGCTTCATTTTGTAAGATCTTCTAGTGGATATTGGAACCTATAGTTTTGCCTTCATATTAAAATTTTAACAAACTAGTACAAAACCACAAAAACATGTACTTTGTGATTTAATACTTCAAATTATGTAATGCTTGGTTTAGTTCTGACTCTAAATTAAATAAGAAAACTAATATACGAATTCTCTAGCATGTACCTTGATAGGAAAAATGCCCCTTGTTCAGAATGCAAGAAATCTACCTTAGAGGATACATTCTCCTCTTTGATTGAAAAAAATTACAACATGCCAACTATTCATCCATTAAAGAAATAATACTTTGCTATGTGAAAGGAGTAATGCTTCCATTGCCACTTGAATTTTTGTCACTTCAAACACAGAAGAGTGGTAGTTGATTACCAAAGTAAACCCTTATGGGGCTCATTGCCATAAAAAGGCACCTCTCATTGATCTTCACCTCTTCATGGCACTTGGATTTTCTTGTGGTCCACTCACACATGTTCATGCATGCACTCAATCTCACACACACACACACACACACACACACACACACACACACACACACACACACACACACACACACACACACACACACACACACACACACACACACACACACACACACACACACACACACACACACACACACACACACACACACACACACACACACACACACACACACACACACACACACACACACACACACACACACACACACACACACACACACTCTCTCTCTCTCTCTCTCTCTCTCTCTCTCTCTCTCTCTCTCTCTCTCTCTCTCTCTCTCTCTCTCTCTCTCTCTCTCTCTCTCTCTCTCTCTCTCCAAGTACATGTATCTATACTTATTTTTTGAGACACATATTGCTTGTAAACCCAAAATGTGTGAAACCCATGGTGAAGTACATCATAAAAATGCTACAAAACTCCATTAAGAGTAGATAACACTAGTCCAAAGCAAAAGGAGAAATACAAAAATCTACCTTGCTTAAAAGAATGGGCAAGCACAAGGCCTATTTGAATTGTGCACTCATGCCAATACTTAGAATGTGAAACTTTCTAATGTTCCCAAATGCCAATTAGGATAGGTTTGGTTACCAATAATTGGGATTCTTTGACTATAATATTGCATCTTATTCTTTAAGCTTTGGGATAACTTCATGTTCAAAGGATCACCATAGTTTTTGGATCATGGCTAGCTCACAATATAAGAAATTGGTGAAATTAGATCATCTTGATTGTACACAAGGAGACCAATCTAGTGTTTCTCTATTAACACAATAATGGCCTATAAATTATTAAATATTCTACAAAGTCTACCTCACAAGAGCTAGTACCAAAACAATAGGCTAGATGATACCCAAAGCTTTAGCCAAAGCTTTATATACACCATGAGATGGAAATATCTTGTTTCTTTCTTTTATCAAAATATTACATGTAAAAGTACATTCTATTTTATATGCTCAATGGTCTCCAAAAACATTTCATTTGATATATTTGCACATCTAGAATGTCTACTTCCATCACTAGCCATACCTCATTTGATGGATAAGTTTTAACATGCACAAGAATGCATAACTCATCATTCTCATTGAAATTAAGTCAACTTTTTTCACTATTTCCATACCCTAGCTTTTCCATAGTCTCGATTTTGGTCCTTGAGAGCAATGATTGAATGAATGTTTACTATATTTCCATTATAATCCCAAAAGAAATTGTATATATATATACCATGAGATTGAGCAAGCTTAATGAGAAAGTTCATTTACTCTATCATTGGAATCAAGCAAGCGATCCATAACATGGCTTCTAAATCAATTAGCTCCTCCTAAGTGCTAGAAGCTTCCACATTCCAAAGAGTCATTTTCTAGTTTACAAAATATTAGTCAATATTCTTCAAATAAGTTGCGGATAGGTATATGTAGTGAAATCCAATGTGTTCCTTTCTACATGTTTTAACAATTTCTTTTTTATTTATAATACATTCTCACTTGTTGGGTGTTGAGTGGATTGGTCACTAGTATTCAAAAGTCATGAATCATGTGATGAGTAATTGGTATTTGTTTGGATCCACATGCTTATTGGCCATCGATTTGTAATCATCAAATATATACATGTGCAATGTATCAAATATCTATTCTATCATATTAACACATTATCTTCTTCTCTCTTATTCTTTGTGTCTATAGATCATGCTCTTTCTATTCTTTCTACAATTAAGTAAGTGGATTGCGCACAATATGCATATGTCCGCCACACATTGTGTCATGTATACATATCATATTCTGTGGTATTTCACTAAGATATATGTACCCACTTACAAATGGTAACCACGGTATACAAATCCCTTTTATCCATGTTTCATATGTGGTTCTATGTCAAGTTCTACCTACGCACCCCATCCATCATCAACTTTGGTAAGTATTGCCTAGTTGTGATGGATATAATGATTGAAAGTGTCATCACCACTTTACAAACCATTCAAAAAAAAATTCAAGCACTTCTGTGGGAGCTTTCGCTCAACCGCCAAGACCCACGGACCGCTTATTGTTCAAGCGTTCCAAGCCGAGCACTAATGGCTACCTCTCACATAGCTGACGCGCCATCCATATCTATGGGTGTAGTGAGCTTACCTCCATGCCGGTCGAGTTACCTCCTCTCCCGCGCACTTCGGTAGCTCCACGATCCAAGTGTAAGCTTCAAGCGAGCTCCATCCTCAAGCTTCAAGCTCCAAGCTCCATTGCCGCGAGCAAGAGAAGAGAAGAGAAGAGAAGAGAAGAGAAGAGAAGAGAAGAGAAGAGAAGAGAGGAGAAGATGGAGAGCTTCTCCTCCCCGGCTCCTCCCCGGTCCCTCACCCTCACACACTCACTCCCTCACACTCTCACACTCCCTCTCTCAAGCACAAGCTCAAGCAAGCAAGAAGAAGAAGAAGAAGAAGAGGAGAGCCACTTTTGGCCACACACAAGAATGAGCTTCTCATTCACTTTTCAACTTTATATATAAAACCCTAAATCCCTTCTGGGCGGTCATCCCCTTATCCCCTTTTTTACATAGCCGGACCGTGACCTAGGCCCTTTTTCCCATTGTCCTTCTATCTTCCTAGCTTCCTTTCCACCGCCCGTCTAGATTTACAAATTGCACGGGTGAAAGCCAGTCGCTCTTAAATTAAATCACGATGCGCTTGCGCTCTTTTACAAAAGTATTGACTTGCACTTTTCCTTGTGCGCCTTTTCCCTTATTTAGGACTTTTTTGCGCTTCTCATGTTTCTAGATTTTTCTTGGCACGCCTTCGTCTTCTGTTTCACTTTGCCTTGGCCTTTGTCTTATGTTTTAGCTTTTCAAGATTTTCCACCTTATTCGTTTGACAGTTAACATTACCCCCCTCCTAGACGAGTGCATGTCCCATGGCACTCACCATCGTAAGTAGCAGTCTTAGCATGCACCAAAGACGTGGGTGGCAAGGACGCCTGTGGTTACCGTGGAGGAGTGTTGGTGGTGGTGTGGAGGAAGGTCGTTGGGGGCACGTTGGTGGCCTAGGTGGCTGGTGGTAGGGTTATTGGAGGGGGTGGTAGGGCTATTCTTTGTTGGGGATTCTGCACATGACGATTCTTGGCAGGCTTGCAGGATGATAAAGGACAAGAATTCAGAGTTGCGTGTCGATGAAGAGTGAGCTACACTTTCATTGGAGTCTTCAATACATGCAATTGAAAACCTCTCATAAAGTGGTGTCTCCCTAGGGGTAGTGCTAGTCTTCTCTATCGTGCACGAGACATAGTTCAATTAGTTTGGGAGACAGGTCGAACTCTAAGTAAGCTGAGAGTATTGTCTTGCACTTAAGGACCTAAACTGTGTTTATACTTCGGTGCAGATATTATGTGAGTGCTCGTGCATACTTAGATATTATGTAGTTAGAAGACCGTGGGCTGGTTTCTCGTAACAATGTGTGGATGAAGCAAAGTTGTCCATGTTGAGAAGAAGTATACGTGAAGGTGTATGAGACATCCTTTGCATTGTGACTGCACAATGTAGCCTAATTGAACACAAGGACACCGCACTTTCGGTAGTTGGGAGCTGTTGGACTTGCTTGATGAGGATGGTGTACTTTTCATGGCCATTCGTGCGGTGCTTACCACAATTGATTATAATGGTATTAAGGCAGAGTGCAAGAGGGAATTGCGCGAATGAGTCAGGGTGACAGGTCTAACCGTAGGCGAGACAAGCTTCCTAGGTATGTCCTGCCCTTGATGTGCCCTGAATAATTGTGGGTGATGCTAAAGGGCTAGGGAACTAGGGATGGAGCTAGCCGATCAAGGTCACTGGACGTACCTAATTTGAGGACCCGTAGGTGCTATGCTGTGATCGTGGGTGCTTCGTATCTTTTCGTTCTTTTCTTTTCTTTTCTTTTTTTCGTTTCCATTTTTTTTTTGTTTCCTCTTCTTGTTCTTTTTTCTTTCTTTCTTTCTTTCTTCTTCTTCTCTTTTTTTTTTGGACTTGCATGAGTACAACCATTGCAATATGTTGAGGCTATCAGCCTTTCCATGGGTTGGAAAATGTCGAGCTTCGAAGGTTCAGGAAGTGGGAAGTGGGTATTACAGCGATGATTGGGCCCTAGCCTCGTTGTTAGAGAACCAGTTTTTGAGATGGGGAGATACACTTGAGATTTTGCAAACCTCTTTGCGACACACAATGTTGGTACAATTGCGATAACAACTGTCGTGAGCCAAATGTAGAGCTTGACCCAGAAAGAGAGCGTAGCCTATGACTATGCTTTGGGCCATGCGATGTGGGTGGTCGGTAGGGGTAATTTTTGCTTCCGGCAGCGTGGCTCTGTCACTGCTCTTTGTGGGGTCGGTGGTCTTGCAGTGACTTGGGCATTGAACACTTTCGCACAAAGACCTGCGTCATCCTGCATCCACTTGTCACTTCATGAGATTACATGCACGGCATGTGCCGCAACTATAATAAACCAGTGCAACACAAGGAGACATCGCTTATCTGAATTCCAAGTTGTTGACTAAGATACTTAGCACCTACGCTTGATTAGCTTTTTCTTTTGCTAAAGACGTGAAATATATTAAACACAAATATGAAAAGTTTGTACAATTGGGGAACATGTCAGCACTTAACCCTTTAAAGATAAAAAGTCATGGGCAGGTAGCATTTGATAAGCCTTTTATAAAACATGGGGCTACTCTATTTATATGAGGCGGGGTGAGTCCGGGTGGTCGGGTGATTGAGGTTCTGCTGGTGCGGGGCTATTGTGAGGTTGGGCAGGGAAGATGTCGGCTGGGACCCGGATGGTGTAGTCCCTAACCGTAACTTTTTCCAGAATGCTTTTAAACAATGCGTCAAATTCTTTCTTGTCCTGAGCTGCCCTCTCCTCTTTCGAGCACCTGGTGCCCGAGTGTTTGTTGGAGGCCCGCACGACCGGTGTTGCCACGCCTTGTGTGCTCCCTTGAGCTCTCGTCCTCTTGGCTTGGGGGGTTTTTGGCCTATGTCCTGGGCGGTGTCGTTTAGGGCCTCGTTTCTTTGCGTACCTTTTAAGGGTAGGTACGTAGCGTCCTGGCAGAGGAGCTTGTGCTGCATGTTCCCTTCGATGGCGGATAGCATCCTTGCAAGCTAGCTGCACTAGGTGCTCCATGTCGGCTATCGTAGGGGGACCTGCAAAATGCGAACCAAGGATTAGGCCTTGAGGCAGGATAAAACTATTCTCATGGAAGGGATTATACAGTGAGTTATCAAGTGCATATGATGAGGAGGGGAGAGGTGAGGCATGCAGTGTTTGTTGTAGAGGGATGGCCCCCATAATGATGTTCGTTTTGCCTCCAGCCATTAGTAGATCTTGGCTTTTGCTAAGTTGCATGGACTGGTTGTCATGGAGTGGAGCAGGGCTCATCCCTGGAAGGATAGACCGAAAAAGGGAAAAGGTGTATAGAAAGGGACGGTGCCCCATCTACACCATCAGAGATGTTGGTCAGGGCTTCCTAAGGCGGTAATGAGGGTTGCATGCCCTCCTCCTGTAGGTGGGAATGGTCACACGACTACTCAACGTGTGGTGAGAGGAGGACCTGAGGAGCTCAGCCTGTCAAACCCAACTCTTCTCCCTGCGCTTGACTATCATTACTTGTGTGTGTTGATCTTATTTATACAGGGTCACAAAAGTCATTGTTTATTTATATACATATTTACGAATCCATGTCACTTCACGAGGATAAAAACCAATTGTAGAACTCGGGATTGTACTGGAGTGTGGCACATGCATCCAGTACTCATGGTAGCCTTCTTAATAACATCAGGTATTTTGCAACGCCAAGTATCATGGTACCTTGTCCGAGTCTACTTGCAACATGTAGCTCCTCCTCAGTGAGAACCTTATCAGCCAGAGAGTTCTCTTGGCTAGTTCCAGCTAAGTCCGTACCCCGAATGGCAGTCAATACTCGAAAGGAAGTTGGTGCCACATAGGTTGGGTCTCTTTGAGACCGCCATTTGGCCAATCGCTCCTTTGAGACTGTCATAATCCGGGCTCCTAGTTTGACCATTGCAACAGGTTTTCAAACCAACGTTTTTCAAATTGACTTGACCCTCTGATTGTCGCTTTAGCTACTCTATCTCTAAGAGATTTGGTTGGCAGAGCACATCATTGAATGTTACAGTTAAGTGTAATTCGTCGGCTTCCTCGTCAGAGGTGACTCGCATGCGTTCATGCAGGAGCCTATCATAGTGCTCGTTAAGATGTTCTTGCTCTTCCCAGGATAGGAAAAATGGCAAGTATTCTCCAAGCTGCTCCTTAGGGAATGCGTCCATGTCCGCAAGGATGTAGACACGCGCGAACACCTTGAGCTTAGCATCCAACTCAGTTAAGCATTCTGCGACACTTCTATGTTCAACGAGGGCTTGCTCGGTTGCTATCTCATGCAAGGTTCTAGGAGTTTGCCTAGGCTTTAGCATAGCTGGGGGCTCAGGCCTAGATGAGCAAGATTGGTCAATGCTAGGATTACTCATGCTCTCGGGGTTTCCATGTTTCTCCTGAGGCTTTGTTATTGCGTCATGGTTCTCCTTGGATGTGACTGGTATAAATTTGTCACTCTGTTGTGACGGCGTTGCATCCACTCTTGATTGGTCAACGCGGGTTCTGTTGTCAGTGGATTGAGTGTTGCAAGCAACCGTTGATGGTAACGGCTGCTTTGATTTTTCAGAGCACACGGATGTGTCTGAGGTTTTACTGCTATTAGGAGAGACATCAATGGGTTCATTGGTGGATGGACTCGATGCTTTATTCCCCAACTCTCCAACGCTCTTGGTCTCAATGCTCTTGGGGTCCACAGCCACCTATAGAGCTGCTGTTGTTTTCACTACTTTCTTCTCTTTTTCTTGGTCAGTGAAGGTGCATAACTTAATGACTCAAGTCCCTAAACTCAAGTCCCTAAACTAGGTCAGCCCCATTGATGTGCTTGATTGGGCCTCAGCTTTCCCCTTCTCTGGTGTGTCCTCATGGGACGTACCTGCGACCTGTTGGACAGTCTTGCTAGGTTGATTGGTCAGATGCACCATCTCCTTGGCCACGTCTTTGAGAGATTTCTCCTCAATCCTAGGCTTTAGGTGCTTTGAAAGTGCTGGAGTTGGCAAGGATACTGGTTGCGGCACCTCCTCCCCAGGTGAATTGCTAAGGACACGTTCCGCAAGGGGCATTGTCACGGCCAAGGGCTGTGACTGTTGAAGTAGTAGCGGCTAGTCCAGTGGACTGGCTACTCTTGGTGGATTGCGGTGTCAAGTCCCTAGGGCGATCAGAAGTGGCTGTGTCTTTTGTTGCCCTTTGAGCATTCACCTATGTAGATCGAGCATGAGTTGATCTAGTGATACCAGGAGGCATATTCCACGGTGGATTCCATGCCACGGTGGATTCCGTGAGGTTTTACGGTGGATTCCGTAAACTTAGATGACTGGGGCTCATACACAAAGAGGATTCTTTGTGCGAGAAGTTGATGGGGACGCCTGTCCTTTTCGGGCGTTTCATTAATTTAGTGTGTACATGGGTGATTCCATAGCGGGTGATTCCGCAAAATGCATATTAAATTAATAAACGTTTATGAGTTTAGAGTGCGCACTCGTAATAAATTAAGGTTAGGATTTATTTCTAACCAGTTGATTTATTTATGTAGCTGAAGACTGCTAGGTATTCACTTTTGTCGGTTTAATTGTATTATTTTACTAATGATTGTGAATGCTTCAGTTGATGTGTAGAGATAGCAGCAGTGGCGGAGGAAAGCATTGGAGTCTAGCGAGTATTCGACCTTTGGATTATATTTTGATAGGCGCCACGCCTATATTTTGTTATGTCTATTGAGACATTGATTATTGATTATTATTTTGTATGCGCCTATGGGCACGGATATGTTATTTCTATTTGGACATTGAGATTGGGCGTGCCAGACTCTATGGGCACCGTCCATTAGCTTTATTTTTCTATTTTTGTAGAAAGCAAACTCAAAAGCTAAAAGCTTGTCATATTTTTGTAAATTGGGCTATTATTGAGCATGAAGATTGAAATATACATAAAATACATGCTTTGTGAAGCGCTCACACAAGGCATGGGGGAGATTGAACCCAATTTGTCTCTTGCCTCTTGTCGTGCATGCTTTTATATTGTTTTTTGTGCAAAAAGGTAGAGTTCATTGTTCTTGGGGACCTTCCGGGATTCACCACGTGAGCATTCTGCGACCGATCTGCGCACCAGTGGTATCAGAGCGGAGCAGAGATCAAGAGCTTCCAATCGCTACCAATCTCGGGCGAAGGTGGAGCTCCAAGAACGATCGGGCTCTACAGTCAATCTCTTCGCGAACCGTCGATACAGGCAGACTTTTGGTGATCAAGAACCCCTGTTTCTACTGTCAGATCGCGAAGGACCAGGCTTTGCAGGCGGAGGACCACGCATACACCTCCTTCATCAAGTCGTTGAAAACCAGAGATAAGCTTCATTAATTTTATCATTACTTCTTTGAAAAAGCTTAAGAGAAAGCTTAGGAAGCTTAATAAGCTTCAACGATTCACATCGAGGTCTCAGAAGACCTTCTGAAAATTCCGCGCGGCCAAAAAACGGCCCCCCCTCCCCCCACGAAATTTCACACCGCCTGTTACTCCTCCATTAAGCTTATTAAGCTTAAGCTTAATCACTTAAGCTTAAGTCATTAAGCTTTCACCAAATCACACAGGGCAGACAAGTCGATAAACTCTGGGTCCTGCACTGCAAAAGTCAAGTTCTGTAAGTCAAGTGGAATCAAGTTCTGTAAGTTCTGCAAGTCGGCCTAAGTTCAGCAAGTCACCAACTCTGCAAGTCTGCTAAGTCTGCAACTCTGCAAGTCAGACTAGTCAACTGGAGTCAGAACTGACTAGTGCTCAAAACTCCTAGAAGACTTGTTCCTATGCAAAAACTCTAAACTGGAAAGTTGTTCGTGGCAAGGTGTTCTACCTATCTACAAGTTCGTTGAAGTACTTTCAGCAAACGGAGACAGAAATATTGCAGATTTTCTGAAAATAGACAAAGAAATACCCAAAAATACATAGCCTTGTAACCCCGAATTTGAGCTACGCTCATCCCGCTAACCTGATTTTGAGTGAGAAAGGTTTATTGAGTTTTACAGGATGACTACCCCACATATGGATGATCCTATGACTGAAAACGACTTACCTGAGCCTACCATGGAACAAAAGCTGGATCTAATCATGCTACAATTGGACGAAGAGTGAAGGGCTAGGCAAGCATTGCAAGCGCAATTGACAAAATTACAAAGAGCGTCTACCGACAAAGAAGAACCTCAAGCTGAAGATTTGATTCGCCGTACCATCGACGCCACTCTTGAAGCACAAACCATTCGCAAGGAATCCAAGATAAGTAAACGAAGTTTCAAATTTCGCACTTTCAATGGCATACGAGAAGGAAAGACTGTTTTATCATTCATTAGCCAGTTTGATGACTATTTCCATGAGGAAACTTATCCCGAAAAAGATAAAATCAAGTGTGTTACTAACCATCTGATAGACAGAGCATCACTTTGGTGGACTGTAGTCCGCAAGAGCATAGAATGTCCTGCTACTTGGGAAGATTTCAAGAAGAAGTTCATGCAGAATTTCCTTCCACCCCAATTTCATGAGAAGGCTATCAAGCAATGGGATTTACTTCAACAACGGGATCGTGAGCCTATTCCACAGTATACAGAGCGTTTTTGGAATGCACTCCTACAGCTACGCATGCTTGAAGACGTACCAGAGACGACAGATAAGCGGAAGTATATGTCTGGACTTCTTGGACATTACTACGTTGAAGTGAACATGTTCAAGCCTGCTACTCTTGAAGACGCCATCTCCTTAGCTCACGACACTGAAGATAAGTTACGCGGAAGAGACAGACGACCACATCAATTCCAAGCCAACGGTAATTATGGATCTAAACAATTCAATTCCAATTTTAGAAGGTTTAATCCAGGTCGTTTCTCATCACCATCTTTCCGCAAGAATTGGCCTAAACCACCTGCATTACCATCCACTGTCAATCCAAATCCAAAGCCTATTCCACAAGCAAATCCAAATGTACCCAGACTTCAGGGCATCTCGCAGCAAATTGTCATTCAAAGAAGCCACCAGCACATATCAACTATCTTGGAGCCATGGACGAAGACGAGCACGAGGATATGCCGGATTTTACTGAAGATGAGGATGATCCTACTACTACTTCCGATACTTTACCAGGTATGCCTACCCCACATTCATTGTTGACTATGAAATGTATGGTGCATGGAAAGGAAAGAACTAATTTGCATGATGACGGTAGTACTCATGACTTTATTTCAGCAAAATTGGTAAAGGAATTGAAATTGCATACAGTACCTACGCATTATCGCATAAAAGCTGCATTTTTAGGTACTAGGTACAATGGCACACAAGAAGTTCAAGATTTAGAAATTCAAATTGGTTCATATATTGAAAGAAGAAATTTCTTAGTTGTCCCATTACAGTCAAGCGACATTATTTTAGGAATGCCTTGGAGACACCAGCATAATCCAAATATAGATTATTCCACGCACACAATGAATATTAATTTTCAAGGAAAATCTATTACATTATATGGTATGCATGCATCTCATATTTTTCCACTGCTTTCGCATACTCAAGCAAAACGTGCACTACGCAAGAATACTAAATCATATCTCATTTGGGTGAATGAATTGCATGCAAAGGAAAATCATATGCACCCTAGGCATAAGGAATTTCTTGCATATTTTAAGGACTGTTTTGCAGAAGACCTACCACCAGGTTTACCTCCTTCACGTCCAGAAGACCATAAGATTGATTTAATTCCTGGCACACAACCACCTTGCAAAGCACCATATAGGCACAATCAAATAGAGCAAAAAGAAATCCAGAGTCAAGTTGAAGAATTACTAAATAGAGGCTTAATTCGACCTAGCAGTTTCCCATTCGGTGCACCTGTACTCTTAGTCAAGAAAAAGAATAATACCTATCGTATGTGTATTGACTACCGAGCATTAAATAAAATCACTGTAAAGAATAGGTATCCTATACCTAGAGTTGATGACCTTATGGACAAATTGCAAGGATCTTCTATATTTAGTAAAATTGACCTTAAGTCTGGATATCATCAGGTGAGGCTAGATAAATCCGACATATTTAAGACCGCATTCAGAACACAGTTTGGCCATTACGAATTCTTAGTCATGCCATTCGGATTGACTAATGCACCTGCTACTTTCAGTAGAATGATGAACCGTATCTTTCTAAAATATCAATATTGTGTGATTGTTTTCTTTGATGATATTTTGGTGTTTAGTCAAAGTGAAACAGAGCATTATGAGCATTTATCATTAGTTTTTCAATTACTGAAAGAAAATCAATTGTTTGCAAATCCTGAAAAGAGTGAATTCTTTAAGACAGAAATAGAATATTTAGGTCATATTGTATCAAAAGAAGGAATTAAAGTTGATCCTAAGAAAATTGATGCAATATTGCATTGGCCTGTTCCTAAAAATGTACATGAATTACGTTCATTCCTTGGTCTTGCTAGTTTCTATATGAAGTTTGTACGTAATTTTTCATTACTTGCTTTACCATTAACCAAACTTCTTAAGAAAGGAATTGTTTATCAATGGACTGAAACTCAGCAGAAATCCTTTGATTTACTGAAACGTGCATTAACTAATGCCCCTGTTCTACAATTGCCTGACTTTAATAGACCATTCTTTCTAGTTGTGACCGATGCTAGCGGATCAGGAATAGGAGCCGTACTAATGCAAGACAATCATCCAATAGCATATTCTAGTTCTAAGCTGAAACCCTCTGAGCTCAAATATTCCACTTATGACAAAGAATTATTAGCAGTTGTACAAGCATTAAAACAGTGGAAGCATTATTTAATGGGTTCAGAATTCATGATAAAGACCGACCAGCAAAGCATTAGACATCTACTTAGCCAACCCCAAATTTCTGACCGTCATATCAAATGGGCTTCCTTCATTCAAAGTTTTCATCCTATCATTCAATACCAACCTGGAAAAGAAAATGTAGTTGCTGATGCATTGAGTAGAAGACCTGCAATTCATAATATTTCTATCATATCTTTTGATTCTTTGATTGCTATGAAAGATAAATATCACCAGGATATTACTTTTCATTCTGATTGGCAAAAATTAGTTCAAAATAATTTCATTCCTGTTGATTCATTGTCATATAATGATGGATTTATGTTTTTTGAAAAGAGACTGTGTGTTACTATTCCATTCCGATCTTTTGTTTTGAATGAAATTCATTGTCCCCCATATCAAGGTCATAGAGGTATCATATCTACATTACGCATGTTAACTGAAGATTTTTATTGGCCGCATATGGATGCAGATGTATCTAATTTCGTTTCTGAATGTTTGATTTGTCAAAGAATAAAGAGACATCATGGTAAACAGTATGGAGTATTAATACCTTTGTCTATTCCATCTAAACCTTGGGAACATATATCTATGGATTTCATTATTGGTTTACCAAATACTAAATCTAACCATGACATGATTTGGACAGTTGTAGATAGATTTAGTAAGCAAGCATATTTCATTGCATGTAAGAAAACTTTAACAGCATCACAAGCAGCACAGTTATTTTTGAAAACTGTTTTTACTAACCATGGATTGCCAAAAGTGATTATTTCAGATCGTGATTCTAGATTTTGTAATAATTTTTGGATTACACTCTTTGCAAATCTAGGCACAAAGATTGATTTCTCATCTGCATTTCATCTAGAAACAAATGGACAAACAGAAGCCACAAATAGTACCATTCTAGATCTTTTACATGCATATACTATCTTTAAACCTCCGACGTAGGATACTCATTTGCATTTATTACAGTTTGCATATAACAATACACCGCACACATCTACAATGAAAGCACCTTTTGAAGTCATTTATGGATATAGATTATCTACACCTGTTGCATCTTTGTCTAATAGAATTTAGAGTGCTGATGATATTGTTACTATGCATAATAGTATTTTTGATGAGGTTAAGGATATGATTGCTAAAGCCCAACAATCATATACCAAACAAGCCAACAAGAAAAGACAAGTTATGAATTTCAAAGTTGATGATTATGTTTGGCTTAGAATAGAAAAGCGTAGACTGCAAAGTGTAGATAGACATCCAGTTGTCAAATTAGCTCCTAGATTCTATGGACCATTTAGAATTATTCATAAGATTAATGATAATGCATTTAAGTTAGAATTGCCATCTTATTGGAAAATTCACAATACATTTCATATTAGTTTATTGAGACCATTTAGAGGCCAATTACCTATCCACCCTGTTTATGAAAACCCACCTTTATTAGAGGAAGAGACTGAAATACTTGAACCAGAAGCCATCATAGACATTGACTACATGACCACTAGAACTGGCCAAAAGTATTCTAGATATCTAGTAAAATTTAAGAACCATCCTGTAGAGGAAGCACAATGGATGCACGCTAGAGACTTAAATGCTTTCCCCACTCTGTTAGCTCCACATTGAGCTAATAGCAATTGAGGTCAATTGCTATCCCACCCCGGGGGTATGATGCCAGGAGGCATATTTCACGGTGGATTCCGTGAGGTTTTACGGTGGATTCCGTAAACTTAGATGACCGGGGCTCATACACAAAGAGGATTCTTTGTGCGAGAAGTTGATGGGGACGCCTGTCCTTTTCGGGCGTTTCATTAATTTAGTGTGTACGTGGGTGATTCCATAGCGGGTGATTCCGCAAAATGCATATTAAATTAATAAACGTTTATGAGTTTAGAGTGCACACTCGTAATAAATTAAGGTTAGGATTTATTTCTAACCAGTTGATTTATTTATGTAGCTGAAGACTGCTAGGTATTCACTTTTGTCGGTTTAATTGTATTATTTTACTAATGATTGTGAATGCTTCAGTTGATGTGTAGAGATAGCAGCAGTGGCGGAGGAAAGCATTGGAGTCTAGCGAGTATTCGACCTTTGGATTATATTTTGATAGGCGCCACGCCTATATTTTGTTATGTCTATTGAGACATTGATTATTGATTATTATTTTGTATGCGCCTATGGGCACGGATATGTTATTTCTATTTGGACATTGAGATTGGGCGTGCCAGGCTCTATGGGCACCGTCCATTAGCTTTATTTTTCTATTTTTGTAGAAAGCAAACTCAAAAGCTAAAAGCTTGTCATATTTTTGTAAATTGGGCTATTATTGAGCATGAAGATTGAAATATACATAAAATACATGCTTTGTGAAGCGCTCACATAAGGCATGGGGGAGATTGAACCCAATTTGTCTCTTGCCTCTTGTCGTGCATGCTTTTACATTGTTTTTTGTGCAAAAAGGTAGAGTTCATTGTTCTTAGGGACCTTCCGGGATTCACCACGTGAGCATTCTGCGACCGATCTGCACACCATCTAGTCACCTTAGGTTGCATAGGCATATCCTTGGGCCGAGAGCTATGGATGGTGTCATGTCCCACCTCTTGGACATTTGGAAGCTTAGATGGAGATAGAGGTTGGGATTGAGCAGCCGCCCTTGACAACTGTTGTTGTGCTTCCTGTGTCCATTTGGAAAAAGAGGGTGTAGGAGATCTAGGACTCTTAGGTGGACTTGGCACTGGCTGAATAATTTGCTCGAGGCTATTAGACGATTGTGCCATTTGCCTTGTTGAGCAATTAGCCTTCTCATAAGCAGCGTGGTGCCTCTGGTGCTCCTTATCCTCTTGGGGAATCAAAGGCTCCTTGGGCACTAGTGGCTTTCGTGTATCCTCAACGATTATATCTGATATCTGCTTGTCAAGCATGCTAGGCTGAGGATCTACCCTCCGATTAGTCTCGTTTGGTTTCTTGACTTCGACCGTGAGGGGCTCGGTCACTCCACTGTTTTCGACTCGAGACTTGGTTTTTCGTTTAGATCTCCTCCTACGCTTCTTTGCTCTTGATACGATGTGGCCTTCACTCAACAGAGGAGGTTTAGCAGGGGGTTTTGGTACCCAAATCCATTGGTTACCTACATAATACCCTTGAGCATGTAGCAACTCTTTGGATATCCATCTCGGCGTTGTATTGGCTCTCCATCGATGCCTTTGTCTATAAGGCTTGGGCTTCTTTTGGGGTCTTCTATGATATTTATAAGTCCAAAGCCCGTCCTTGGCATTGTCTCCTGACCTTCTTGTTTTAGACATGGCATAACTCACTGGTTCTCGTTGTTCGACCTGTGCTTGCATCAACTCTTCCAACAAGTCCTTACTCTCGTTAGTAGGCTTGACTGCTATGTCAGCACCTTCCTTGCCTTTCCCTCGAGGTTCAATGATGTCACTCTTTCTAAAGGTTGTGACTATCCTCACTCCCGATAGTGTTAGGTGCATCCTCCATGCTACATAGTCGGTCTCACACTTGGTCACCCTTTTGAAGGGTCTTCCTAGGAGGGTTTCCTTCCCGTAATTAATACTATTTGGAGGAACATGAAATAGGATAGGCAAGCTTTCAGTTTCAATTGTCACAAGGATTTTGCACTTCCCTATGAGTGCCTGTGGGTGTCCCCCGTGAGGGCTAAGAGTTGTATTAGTCGATGTGAGCTCTGGTTGGCCTAGTAGGGTCCATGCCTCATAGGTTAAGATATTAAAATCTGCCCCTTCATCAATTAGAGCATCGATAGTGTGCTCTCTTTTCGCGGTGAGTTTGACCCTAAGATAAGCAAGTGGTACTATGTCTTCGTCTTTCGGGTCTTGGCTTGTAAATTTAAGCCTTCTGACAAATGCCCTTGAGTCCCCACCTGCACGACCAGATGTGGATTCTCCATTGATGTCTTGGATCGTCAGTGCAGTGCTATTCAAGGAGCATCTATCCTCAGGACTATCATATCTAGTCATTCTTGTTGTTGTAGCTTGATGTTGTTGCTTTCCACTTTGACTAGATGCAGTCCGAATGCAATACGTATGTGTTTTTGCAGGATGGACTTTTTGCCCTTGTTGGCTAGATTGGCCCATTGAGGTTCTAGGGTCTCTGTTTGTCTCTGTTCGAGCATGGGCTTTTGGTTGCTCTTTTGCAAATGAGAATCCATGCTCGTGTAGAGCCATTACTTCACTAGGGTCTGATTTGGAGGACCTGTCACGGCGTGTTTTTCTCTCCAACCTACTCGGGGGAGGTGCGGAGGGGGTAGATCCCCCCTCTACGGGGGTTCGAGGGGGGCAGCCCCCCTGGCCCGTAGGGCCGTTACGGTAAATGCCATACGTGATTTGAAAGACCATTTATAGTCAAATTTTGAACTATTTGCTCTAAGTTTTAGCCCAGTGATTGATCTATGATATGGTTTCGGCTCTATATGGTCTCTCGGTCAATTTCACTGTCTTCAGGTTAAAATTTGAAAAAATCTAAATTTGGTCCAACAGGTCCGAATTGCAGGGGCCGAATGCCCGATTTGGCCCGTCCGAGGGCCGAGTAGAAAGGGCCGAATATAACTGGTCCGAATGTCAAATTCGGCCAGGCCAAGTCTGGTTGTCTGCGGGCCGAGTGGGCCGAGGACCGAGTCAGGTGGGCCGAGTCCAGTGGGCCGAGGCCAAATTTTAAAGTTTGTCCGAATGTTAAATTCGGACGGGCCGAGCGATGGGTGTCCGAGTTGAGTGGGTCGAGTCAAGTAGTCCGAGTGGTAGTGGGCTGAGGGCCAAATGGCTGAGCGGTCCGAGGGCCGATTCTGGGACTCAACCCAGAATTGCTGTCACTCGGACAAGCCGAGCGCGGCGCGTTTTTTCGCCGGACTTCACAAAAGTCGCCGCGCCGAGCGTTGGAGGCCTTCCCATTGGTCGAGCAGTGTGGGAGCTTTCGCTCAACTGCCAAGACCCTCGGACCGCTTATTCTTTCAAGCGTTTCAAGCGAGCTCTAATGGCTATCTCTCACCTAGCCGACGCGCCGTCGATCCTACGAGTGTAGTGAGCTTACCTTGATGCTCGATCGAGTACCCTTCTCTCTCTTGCACTCCGGTAGCTCCACGATCCTAGATGCTAGCTCAAGCATCCTCAAGCCTCCTCCATCTCTAAGCTCCATCCTCCATAGCCGCGCGCGCAAGAGAAGAGAAGAGAAGAGAAGAGAAGAGAAGAGAAGAAGAGGAGAGGAGATGGTGAAGAGCTTCACCCTCTTGATCCCTCACTCTCACACACACTCACTCCCTCACACTCTCACACTCCCTCTCTCAAGAGCACACACAAGCAAGAAGGAGAGAAGAGGAGAGGAAGAAGAAGACTCCTTTTGCCACGCAACAAAGAATGAGCTTCTCATTCACTTTTCAACTTTATATACATGCCCTAATTTCCATGGGCGGTCATCCCCCTTTTTTACATGGCCGGCCATTAGCCTAGGCCCCTTTTCTCATTGTCCTTCTATCTTCCTAGCTTCCTTTCCACCGCCTGTCTACATTTACAAATTGCATGGGTGAGAGCCCGGTGCTCTTTTATAAGATTTCAGGGTACGCCTTTTTATTTTAAAATGCGCCTTTCCCCTTTTGCATTTCCCTTGGACTTTTAAGGTTGCCCTTGCGCTTTTGGTCTTTTTTCCTCTTCTTTCTTCAGTCGGGCTACCTTTTTTCCGCCTTTGCCCTGCGTCTTTTCCACTTTCTTTTGCTTTTTTCTTTTGCTTTCTTCGTGTTGGGGTTAACATTACCCCCCTCCTAGACGAGTGCCAGTCCCATGGCACTGTGGTGGGAAGTAGTGGAATAGATGATGCTATTGCTAGGTGTAACTGGTGGGTAGATGACACTGAGGCTTACGAATGAGAAGTGATGGAGTTTGATGACGATGACCAGGAGAGATTTTGGCGTGCTTTAGGTTTCCTGACGATTGGCGGTATCTTTCTCACTGTTCTGACACCCCTATGGAGCCGGTCGTCTTTTGAGTATCCGAAACGCTTGAAACAATAAGCAATCCCTTAGGAGGATGGTATTGGAGGGATTTATTCTGGAGAAACCCTCCGAACGCTGTTTGCCTTGAAAAGCCGTGGCCTGGGCTGGAAGCCCTTGTCGGGGAGTAGAGGATCTTCAAATTTGAGTGGAAAGTCTTCAGGCTTGTGGTGTTAATAAGCGATCCGTAGATCTTGAGGCAGTGGGTATGGATCATCGGACGGTGAGGTTCCAAGATCTATGCCAATGGCAGCCCATCCCGGGGTTTTCCTTCTGCTTGATTTGGTTCAGTCATGGCAACCATCCGTAGGCGGATGACTGGCAACATGAAATCCGTTGAGCCATTGAAACGTTCGCAGCGAAGCTCCTGAAGTTGCCGTAATGGGGTCATGTCCGACTCCTGGAAAAATTCCTTGTCATTGGAGGATGTAGTAGATGATCCCCTTCAACCCAACATCCCATTCTTGAAACATGAACATAGCATGCAAGGAAAGTGGTGCACTTCCTAGGGGGTGTGCCCACTCTAGCGGTGGCTGTAAGAGCACTTAGCTCATACAGGTTGTTCCTTCTTTCTCCTTTGCCAACAATTGTGCCAGCACTATCAATAATTTCTGCACCTGTCTTCTTGAACCTCACTTCATGACCAAGATCAGTTATGGCAGCAACTGATAAGAGATTTCTCCTGATTTCGGGAACATACAACACATTTGAAAGCTTTTTGACTTCACCATTTGCAGCAACAAAAGAAATAGTACCTGTGCCCGCAGCAGGGCATTTAGCATCATTTCCAACCGTCACAGTGATGGATTCTAAAAAAATATTTATATAATAGCATGAGGAGGCGTATATATGAAGGCAAGAGGTACAAGGGCGTGACAGGAGTTTACTCCTCGCCATGTGAATAGTGGGTAGGGGTTGGTGGAGGGCAGGGGGCTTTATTAAGGAATTTTCGACTCAACAAGTAGCCTTTGATGTGGAGGCGGGTTTTGAGGGTGGTGGTAGAAAGGAAGGGGTGGTTGCACTGGGTGAATTTGCTGTCGTTCATGTCTTCGAGTAGTGCACCACAGAAAGATGGCAAAAGAGAAGCACGCATCATGAGGCGAGTCATGGTGTTGCTGTCTATGGCGTTGGGGTCAAAATAGAGGGGTGGGAGGTGGCGTTCTTGGGGTGCAGGCTCTTGGTGGACTAGGATCCTAATTAACCTAAGATAATTACAAGTGGTGATGAATGCGGGGTCGGGGCAAGAGGTGAACTTGCTAAGAAATTTATCTATAGAGCTATACAAGTCGGGGAGGGTGAAAAGAAGGGGGTTTCTATGGGAGGTGCTATTGGTATTATAGATGATGGGGAAATCGAACCTGCCGTGGATGGACGGATTGAAGTCTACCCCTACCCTTCGAGGATACGGCATAAAAGTGGGGTCGTTTCTCTCTGAAGGGAGGGTGTTACAAAATGCCATCCACGCTTCTAGGTTGACGTCAAAAATGCGTCTCCTCCAGATGGGTTGGCAATTATAGCCTTCCACTGATCTAGGTACGTGGAGAACTTTATCTTGCCAAAACTCGCAGTCCTCGGCTCCCCAAGCAGTTGGGTGAGCCTCACGCTCCGCTAACCACTTGGCTTTGAGCCTTGCCCCCATGGCAATGACATCCTCCACCAGTTGAATGGGCAGTACCCTATTCAAGGCCGTGGGAAACTCAAAGCGCAAGTCGAAGGGGTCGCGGTTATACTCCTGCTGTTCCCAGATAATCAATTCGGCACGGAATTCAGCAGGGGAATCTTGGGTGCGCAGTAGGAGAGGGGCAGGCTGTCTTGGGACATGTCTGGCATTCAGCTTTCTTCTTGCCTTCTCCACCATCTCTTTCCTACGGTTGGTTTGGGCCGCTCTTCTCTGGGCAGATGTATCAGGGGGCTGCACTTCGGCTTGTTGTGGTTGAGGGGGTGGTGGGACGTATTTCTCCTCCTGAGGTCCCAGATCGAGCTCCGGTTCACCCCCTTCTGCTTGCTCATCTTCTTGTGTTTTTTCCTCTGTGAAACCGAGGTCATCTATCTCCTGCGCCGTCAGGCCTACCTGTGCAAGATATCTTCTCTGCTCTTCTAGGCTCTGCGGCGAGCCTCCTAGCTGCAGCGGCACGTGCAGGCCTGCTGTGAGAGCTCTGCGCGCAACGGTTAGTTTCCTTTGCAGCTGATCATTGGCTTCATCTCCTTCTGGTCTGGTGGCGTGGAGCAACGTATTGAGAAAGGTGTGCTGCTGGGCTATCATGGAGAGCTGGGCCGCTTCTGCCTGATTCTCAGCCAGCACTTTGTCTCCTTCGGCCTTGGCTAGCCGGCGTGCTAAGTCCCGTACTCTATGCTTGTTATGATCGGACCATTCTTTTGCCCTTCTTTCCATATCTTCCAGGCTCTCCCCCTGATGGAGGGTCATTGCCATGAGTTGTTGCTGCTGGGTCTCGAGCTCACGGTGCAGGCGGGACTGCTCCTGGCGTTCCTCTGCGATTTGCGCATTGAGCTAGTCCAGCTTCATCTGCATCCTTCGCACCTGTTCTGCCCTTAATTGGTCCAGCTCTGTAGCCTCCTGTCTGATTTTGTCAAGCTGGCTTTGCACTTCTAGGTTAACTGCAGATAACTGATCATTTTTGCGCCAAAGGTGGGCATTCGTTTCCCTCTCCCCATTGAGACGCTCCATCAAGATTTTTCTTCTTCCCTTCCAGGCAGCGTCACGTTCCTTCAGGGCTTTTAATTCTTCCGCCTCCTTAGTGCTGGCTTCCTCCCTGAGCACAGCGATTTCCCTTTGATATTCTGTTATCTGCTTCATTCTTTCCAGCTGGAGGGCGGCTTGTGATTCTCGTTCCGCTGCCAGTCCCTCCATGGCTATCCTCCTTTCCTGTTTGGCCCTTTGCAACTGCGCGAGCAGCTCCTTCACGTACTCGTCATATTGGCCTGCTGGAGGTGGGGGGTGGGGCATGGTCGTAGTGGTGGCGACCTCTTCTAATTTTTGCCTTTTCAGTTCCGACCTTGGCTCCAGTTCGGCCGTGGCTGCCCTTTTGGCTCCTGAAACTGGGGTGGCCATGGCCGCTTCCCTTGCCAGCTCCCTTTCCACCAGAAACTGCAGCCAGGTGACCACATTGCTCTCGTTGACTTTTGGGGTGTGCCCCCGGGTGGCGGTGGCAAGGGGTGTCATCCTGATAGGGGTGGCTTGCATGGGTGGTATGAGGAGAGGGGAAGCTGGCCTGATTAGGTCCTTTCCTTTTCCTTCTGCAGGGGGCAGGGGCGCAAGTTCCGACACACCAGTACTGGGACCGGGTGCCTCAGGTTGGTGCGGACCCTCTGCTCCTTCCTCGTCTCTTCTTTGCTGTTCCTCAATGGAGCGACGGGTTGCCAGCTCCAATTCTTCCTCTTCCTTCCTTCTCAGCTCCTCCTCGGCCTTCTTTTTTCTTTCCTCCTCATCCCTTACCGACTCCCTTTGGGCCCATTCCAGATCTTCCTTCTCTTTCTTCTTTTGCTCCTCCACTCTTTTTCCATGTAGGGCCTTAGTTTGTTGCTCCGCCTGCCTTTGTGGTGTAGCCTGGGGTTCTCCCTCCTCATCGGTGTCCGTTTCCGTTTCATCAGACGACCTCTGCTGCTCTTCCACGTGAGGCTGGGACTGTGACGGTGATTTGCCACTTTCCTCGTCACCTCCCTCTTGGTCTTCTCCTGCTTTTCCCTGCCCTATCGCTTCTTGAATGATTGCCATAAGGACACCTCCAACCCTATGGTGGAGGCCTTGGAGGATGAGGCTTTGCGGGTCGATCGGGATGACGGGGACTCTCCTGCCACGGCTCTTCCTCCTGTCGCCAGGGCCTTTGCCGAAGCCTCAATTGTCTTTCTTACGAACCCATTGAGGTTCACCTCGTCCAGCAATTGCGCCACGATGTTGTCGAGCATAGGTACATTGATTCGGGTCATAATGCTGTTGTACCTCTGGCTTGAGAACAGGGCATGCACCATCTTTGCCTGCAGCTGAATTTCTTAGTTGGGGATGTCCGCCAGGCTAATTCCGTCATTGGTGTGAACCTTCACTTTATCCATCCCCAACATGGCATAGACGTCTCTTTTTGGCTTCCTTTCCACCTTATTTGGCAGCCCTAGTGCCCTTTCCACCAGCTCGGATCTGCACCTGTCTGGTAGCTTCCTTGTCATGCACCGTGACTGTGCCCCTGTTTCTGTTGAAGGTACGCAAGAAATCAGCGCACAGGGTGTAGTCTATCCTCCGGCCCACTGCATCCAGGTACTTCTATAGGTGGCACTGCTCTATAATTTGACGTACCGCTGGTTCTTCGATGACTATGTCTTCCAGGTTGAATACGTGGCAGAACTTTAACTGGTTGAAAGCTTCCACCGTGAGGCCGTACTTTACTTGTTCTTCCTCCGAGAAGGGGAGATTGCCTGCTTTGTCCTGGCTTGCCATGGTCGCCACCTGCACATTTAGCCATTTCCCTCTTTAGTATTTTTTGGCAACTAATTTGCTGGATGACCAAAAGCATAGCAGATTTTATTGCCCATAGCCTTAACTTTTCCTTTCATTCATGTTTATTTGTGTAGGAGCCAAACATAGAAGTTGGGGTTATATTCCAGTTGTGCAGCGCAGTCCAGGTCACAGGGTCGAATGCCTACATGTGTGATGTACGTGAGGACATCTGTGAGAAAATCATCGGAGTCGACCCGACTTGCGATGTGGAGCTCTTCCTCTGTTAAGAGGCGGTCGAGATAGGGGTGCCCTGAGATATGATCGTCCATGGGCCGACCCCGAAGAGTGGTTAACACTCTATACGAGGTGGGCACGACGTAGGTGGGATCATACTCGGCCGTTTTGATGGCTCGGCGTTGTTCGGCGTTGGTCATTATGCGACATCCGTCGACTTCCCATTGCAACCTAAGAGCGTACCACTGCTTCAAGAAGGGTGATCCCATATCCGCCAGGTGGAATAACCTTGCGCTCTCTTGGTCAGTGATGGCAGACGTTGTCTGTGGGTCAAATGATGTGATGAGGCGTTGCTTAATGGCTTGCTCTTTGGAGACCTCGCTAGCGAGCAACTCAGCGGAGAGCGAGAAGCCTATGCAAAGGCGAATTCAAAAGTCTCCCAAGAGCAAGGTATATTGCGCACGTTTGTTGCAAAGGGTTCTACTAATAGACCCAAGTCCAGGCGGTCATAGCTGAGGGCCAGTGCAACAAAGGTGGCATCGAGCTGTTTGATGCAGTCCACCACATCATCTCCAGTGTCCTCTGCAAGGTCAGCGGCCAGCGTTAGAAATGACTTTCGTTCATAGGAGGGCTCAAGGCCGACGGGTGGTTGAGGTTTGCTGGAACTGGAGGTTCTGATAGTACAGAGTTGCGGCTGGGGGTCCATTTGAGTCGACAACCTGGCTGTTGGCAAGATGGATGGGTTGGGTTTGATCTCAGCAGTTATGCTGCTACAGTCAGCTAGGCTACGGAGCGGCAAGTTGACTTGGTTGGATGATGCCACTTGTGGTGATGGCCGTTGTTTGGGCCGATAGGCGTGTGCAACTCTCTTGTGTTGACGTATAGAGGGGTCGGATGAGTGGGGTGAGCACTGCGATTCATGGTCTTGAGGCGTCGGGGGACAAGGACTGATCAGACTTGAGGTCGACATAGGACTAGTGCTTTTGGCAGTTGGGATTTTAGGGATCCACAGCGAGGCATTCCCCTCATAGTAGCCTTGTGCACGCAGGAGGATTTTAGGGACCCATATTTGTTTGATCACGCGGCACTTGCGGTGATGGCGTCTTGGTTTCCTAGATTTAGATTTGTAGGTCTTATGCAGACATGCGCGTCTAGTTCTAGGCGGTTCTCGAGGCTGTTTAGGTACCCATTGCAAGTGAGGCTGTTGGGGTTTTGCTTTGGGTGCTGCGGCCTGCGGTTTATGGGGATCTGGGTGCGGCAGATATGCATGACCCCCCTCCTTAGTCCTACCTACGGCTGTTTCTATCGATGGCCCTATGAGCGGTGATAGGGTTACGAGGCCCTTGCTGAAAGTCGTGACAATATGCACGTTGCCGATCGTTAAGTGGATACGCTGCGACTGATAATCAATATTCAGTGAGTCTTCTTTTTAAAGGTTCACTCGAGCAATGACTCTGTGCTTGCATCCATGGTACTTGGCAACACGTAAAACAGCATGGGGATAGTTTCAGACTCGATAGAAACGGCGACTCGGCATGTGCCGAGAAGCGGGTAGGATTGAGCCCTGTATGGGCTTAATTTGGCTGTTGTGGGATGAATTATTGGCTTGCCGAGCTGGATCCAATGCTTGTGCGTTAAAACATTGAAATCCGCCCCCTCATCAATCAGGGTGTTGAAGGAGCACGTTTGCTTGGCAGTGACCGTGACACGGAGGTAGGCGGGTTCTACAGGCTCCTCTTCATTCTCGTAGATTTCCGTAATTGTGGCTACTCGTATTTTGACAGATGGTTCTACCATTGGTGGCTCATGCAAAGGATGAGTGGGCAGGTAGTACTTCTTGGCACGGCTGCCATTGAAGAAGCCCACTCCTTCACCATCCAGTGTCTCAAGCTCGACATTACCAGTTCGGCTGATTGCCCGGACCTTGAAGGGTTCGAGACCTCTGAATTTCATCTTTTGCTTATGTCCTTTAACTGAGTAGAGGAGCACTAGGTCACCCTGCTCAAACTCCCGTTGCTTGACATGTTTGTCAAACCAGCTTTTGCGTCGGGCTTTCTCGCAGATAAGTGCGTGGGTGGCTAGAAGACGAATCTCTGATAGGCGTTCCAGCTCAACCAAGCGTTGCGTCCATGCTTCCTTCCCTTCCCACCGTTCTTGGAGCGCTATTCTCAGGCTAGGGACGAAGAATTCTAATGGGAGAATGGCTTCAGTCCCATAGGTCAGCCTAAAAGGTGTTTGACCGACGGCCGTTTTATAAGCTGTTCGGTAGGCCCACAAGGCTGCCATCAACTTGTTATCCCAGTCGCTTTGTGAGGCTGAGACCTCTTTAGTCAGGACATTGATGAGAATTTTGTTGGTTGATTCCGCCTGGCCATTAGCCTGAGGGTAGTATGGTGAGGATTTGCGATGGATGATAAGAAAGGCGGATAGGAGATGGGCTATCACTTCGTTGATGAAGTGCGTTCCCTGGTCGCTAACCAGTTCGATGGGGCAACCAAAGCGCGAGATTACTTGCTCCCATAAGAACTTGGTAGTCGTCCTAGCATCGTTTCTCCGTGTGGCTCTCGCCTCTGCCCATTTGGTGAGGTAATCCGTGGCCACCACGATGTACTTGGCTTGTGAGTATTGCGCCGCGGGGCTGATGGGTCCTATGAAGTCAATCCCCCATTTTTCGAAAGGTTGGCGAGCAATAACAGGGGTTAACTCCATCTGATCCTTACGAATTGGGACTTTTGTCCGTTGGCACTCGTCACAATGCTTGACGAATTGTGTAGCATCGCAGAAAAGTGTGGGCCACCATAGCTGGGACTGCAGCACCTTCCGTGCTGTCGTGTCTCCGCTAAAGTGTCCTCTTGCAATACCGTTGTGCACCTCTGAGAGCACATCGTGCATCTCATGCTCACATACGCACCTACGTAGCAATCCGTCTTGCCCTAGCCTATAGAGTTGGCCTGCAATCAGCTGGTAGGGCTCGATTTTCAGGATCAAGCGCCTAAGCCGTGCCCGTTCTATTGGTCGTTCGGGCAGCCCATGCTCGAGCACTTGGACTATGTCGTCTGCCCAGTATGGTGTCAGATTGGCCCTGAATAGGTCTCCTTCGCTGGACAGATGGAATAAGTGGCTGTCCGGTAACTCGTCCACGATGCCTTGTCCAGCGGCTTCTCCTGTGGGTATACGGGACAAATGATCAGCCATGTAGTGTTGTTTTCCCTTCCGCACCACCACGGAGAAATCGAACTCTAGGAGCAGGAGAAGCTTTGACCTTCGAGAAGTCCGTGGCAATGCCGTTCTTTGACACCACGTGTCCTAAGATGCATCCGTGCTTCACCCAAAACTGACATTTCAAGGGGTTTAGGGAGAGACGGTATAAGCGACACCGTTCAAAGACCACGGGAGTTTGTCTAGGTGTTCAATCCAGGTTGAATGGACACACAGGTCATCCACAAAGACCTCCAACTCCTTGCGAAGCATGTCCTTGAATATGGTGCACATAAGGCGTTGGAAGGTGGCAGGGGCATTGGTTAACCCAAACCCGAGAAGCCATCCAGGAAACTATAGGCTTCCTTACCTGCCACTCTCTCAAGCATGTGCTCGGTGTACGGCAAGGGGTAGTTGTCTCTCTTTGTAGCAGCGTTCACCTTCTTGTAATTGACGCACACTCGAATCTTGCCATTTTTCTTCATCACAATGACTATGGGTGACACCCAGTCTGTGTGGTCAATTTTGTAAATGAATCCAGCTCTCATCAGCTTGCCGATTTCCTCCTTGACAGCATGAGCGTGCTTTGGATTCATGGGATACGGTCACTGCTTGACCGGCGTTGCATCCGACGTCATGGGTATGTTGTGAGTCACAACACTCGGATCTACCCCTCGTAGCTCATCTAAGGACCAAGCAAATACGTCTATGTACTCCCACAAAAGAGTGACAAGACTGGACTCTTCTTCAGTAGTCAAGTCCTCGGCAATGAACACTGGTCGGGGCACTTCCCCTTCCAGGGCTAGGTTTACCTCCTTGACCTTGGCTGGCCCTTCGATTGGTTCGCTGGTTTGCCCTTGGTGCTTGGCACTTAGCAGAACCACTACCCTGTCCCCTTTTTTGAATTTAGAGAAGCGTTTAGGGAGGTCTTGCGGCTTCCTTTGTTCCTCTGATCGTGCATCCTTGGGACGCTTTGCCTCATCCTGCCGCAACCGTCTGCACCTCAGGTGGACAGGTAAGTCCCCCTTGGTGCGCCTGGTCATGGGTGGCCTAGGGATTTCTGGGTCACTATCTGAAGTAACTTCCGATTTAGAGTTAAACCCCCCATTTTCACTAGAGGAGGTGGTCTCCCCTGGTGGCCGCAGTTCGGATGGCGATTCGGTTCTAAGTATTGACGCCGTTCTTGCTTGGGCTAGGCCTGCCTGCTCCAGGTCTATGGGCCCCATACATTCCAACCACGCACGATCACATTCCATGCGCATGACTCCGTGCTCCACTCTAAGGGCCTGTCTCTTCTGCGGCTTAGCATCTGCCCGTATCTGCTCAATTTCTCGCCCTTCGGTGTCGTATTCTATGGTATCCACCTCACCCTCACTTTCATCACCGAAGGATTGGCAATCTTTGTATTCGTCACAGGAATCTTTATCGTTCGACTGCTCATCATCTCCCAAGGCTTGCTCTGCCTCGTCTTTTTGGTCGGGAACCAAAGCTCAGTTATACCTGAGGTTCAGTTCGTGTACCCTGGTCCACTTCCATTTGGACTCTTCCAAGAGGTCCTGGAGTGGCTTGATGTTGGCGGCTGCGTTGCCTGCCAGTTGGTCCGTTAAGTGTTCCAGTATTCCCTGGAGTTCCCTCTTGTTGGAAGGTACTTGGAAGATGACAGGCTTAGGCCCTTCATGGAGGCTTGCTGCCATCATGTAGACAGGTGTAGAGAGTGTTTCGTTTGGCTTGCCAAATGTTTTGATAGCCTGCTCGTACGCCTCATGGTCTGAGAACGGCATGTCAAGTGTAGCGAGAACGTGCATCCAATCCCACTCGTCCTCTGGGCATGGGATATACTTAGTTAAGGATCCATAGGGTTCCTTGACCTGAGTGTTCCCTTTGAGCATATTAGAGATGGCGTCTAGGTCGACTGGTGAGGTCTTCCAAGTGTCCATCTCTATTCTCACAGTGTCAGTTCAGTTGCCAAGGAAGATCAGGCTGTTACCCCAATCTTCGATGACTCTAGCATTGCGCATCCAGGGTCAACCCAATAGGATATCATAGTCCACTCCCTTCATGACTATAAAGTCGACAGAGAACTGGACTCCTGCAATCTTTACTGGCCAATTTTTCAGGACCCCGAATGGTTTCACTCTCATACCGTTTGCTAGTGTAACATTAAATCTAGCAGCTTCAACAGGAGGGTTTCCCCAGGTTTGCAGCACTGCGTGGCTAAGCACACTAATCCCAGCTTCCATGTCTACGATTCCCTTCCTTGTTGAGTCACCTAGGGCTAGGACCGGCAGGACTGCGTGCATCTCCGAGGCCTCCCAGAAGGCGTTGACGTGCAAGGATTTAGGCCCGGAGTGTAGCGTCAAACTTGGCAATTGTGTTTCCGCATCGTGGTCTTGAGGATCTACTGTGGCCTGCTCTTGCGATCCCTCGACCCACTGCTTGAGGTCTTGCCATAGGGCAGGGTGCTGCTTAAGCAGATCTCCCAGGCCAAACGTTACAGGGGTGGTCACTAGTGTGGTCAGGAGATTGCTAAACACTCGTCCTTTCTTTAGCCTAGACTGTCCGAGCCAATGGCCGCAGCTGATCTGCTGCTCTGTTGCGTCTAGGCTTGGCCTCAATGGCACTGCTTGTGGCATAGTAGCCTCGGCCGACTTAGGTTGAGGCGGTGACATTGGCGTGCTTATGCTGGAGAGATCATCGATCTCGTCCTCCGTGATGGGTTCAACATCTTTGAGGTGCTGTTGAGCCTCCCTCACCCATTCCTTCACCTTTTCTATGGCCTCTAATTACCACTTGGGGTGTGGGTATTCCCCTATCTTAGCGCTTCCCTTTTGGGCTGTTTTAGGGGCTGAAGTCTCTGCCTCTGCGTTTGAGACTTTCTTCCCATTAGGTAAGGTCGTAATACTGTCGGTTTTTGGTGCGACCTTAGCTTCCGATCTCTTCTTTTTCCACCTACGGCTTTTCTTTCCTACTGAGGTCGCGTCAAGATTGCTAGGTCCTAGCAGAGAGATGCCGGCCTGCTTCGTTTGTGCTCGGGTCATAACTCGCAAGGGAATAGGTGTGGCCTCCCCATCGGGGTTTTCAACACCAAACAGCCCCAATGGGATGGATGGCAAATTAGCTGAACCAGAGGGCGACTTCCGTTTTGGGCAGTCTATGAAAAGATGAGTTATTCCGCACTCTGCGCACCTTTGGTCAGCTTTGTCCCTATTTTGCTGCTCTCTTTCGGGGCAGCGCGATGAGACATGACCGGGATGTCCACAAGTCCAACAAGTGACCGGATCCTGTGGCTGCCCTCCTAGGTCTCGACCCCGTCCTCGTCCTAATGCCATCACCGGCATGGGTCGATAATCCATGAGGACCGCATTGCCCTCGTCGTCATGCGAGATGTAAGGGTACATGTAGGTCTCTTTGTCACTGGGCTCCTCCACGTAGTGTACGGGAGCGTCGCTCGGTGGGTGGGTCACATAGGGACCAGGCGGTCTAGGAATGCCGGTAGGATTTATGTCTAGCCTAGGGACAGCTGGTTTCATATCGTTAGGCACAGGTAGGGCTACCGGGGCTCCCCGTCCGAAGAATGGCTGCGGCCTGTTAGCCGGATAAGGCTGGCCGTAGGGTTGCGCGTATGGTAGTCTTCGTGGTAGTCTGCAGTGTGCGGCATCATGGCCGAATCTACCGCAGTTAGAGCAAGGTCTTGACCTAGGGTCTTGACACTCTCCTGGTAGGTGGTTTCCTCCACAGTACACGCACTGGATGTGCAGACGCGTCGGTCGCCTCAACATGTCTTGTATTTTGGCCAATTCCATCTTGACCTCGGTCAAGTCTCGGTGGTCTTCCCCTTATCTTGGGATGATGGGTTTGATCGCTCGCTAGAGGTTGACATTCGATCTATGCTTCGCGGGTTAGTCTCTTCCAGAGTTGAGCTCCTAGAGCTTCGCTCTTTCAGCTAGTCATCGACTCTGATGGCTTTCTCAAAAACCCTGGCCACCACGTCTCGCTGCAAGCTTGAATTGCCTTCCAATGCCTTGTACAACTCCTCATCTCTAATTCCGCTGATGAATACAATTGATACTGCTTTGTCCGCCGAAGGGGATTCTCTTAAAGAGACTTCTCACGTGGGTCACATAGTCGCGGATGTCCTCCTTCTCCTTCTGTTTGACATTCATTAAGCGTACTAGCAGGTTGTCGGAGTATCCGGGCTCGGCAAACCTCTTGATGAAGAGATCCTTGAGGTTATTAAAGTTGGCTCGCTCTACGGCATCCAGGCTTGTATACCACGTCCTACCCTTATCGCTTAAGCAAAGTCCGAAGGCTTGCGCACGTTGAGTCTGGTCGTTGAGGCCATTGGCTTCGCAGACTTGCTCAAACTGCTCAACAAAGTTGTACGGATCGTCACATGGCTGGTACTTGTCGAGTTGCTTGGCAACAATTGGTATTTTGGCCTGGTTCTTTGAGCCCTGGTTTGCCCCTAATCCTGCAAGCAGCGACGTCGCTAGTGTAGTGGCACTCTGCTCTACTACGGTGTTATCTAGCATCCGTTTCATGAGGAGCTCGCTCAGCGTCAGGTCTCCCTTTAGTGCTCTTTCCTGGTCTGTCCGGTTCCGGCCAGCCAAGTTCAGCACTCGCTGCACCTCATGCAGCTCCATGCTTTGCCTTAGGCTCCTGGCTTGTTGATCCCTATTATACTTGGCTATGCCCTGCAATGCCTTGCGGGCTAGCCTTCTCTTCTCCTCTAGGTCCGCAATGATTGGATCTGCTGTCCTGCCACGGTGCTCGTACCGGGCATGCGCATCGTAACTGCTCACCATCTGCTGTATAGCGTCTGGGAATGCGCTCACATTGAGCTCCTCAGTAAACCGATGGTCTGAGCCTTCCTCTGTCATGGTTGAATTCTTGCGCCTCGCTGCGCTCTCGATCAGGTTAACCGGTCGTGAGACAGATCCTTGTCGTTGACGCTCCTTGCTTGATTCTACCCTGCGCTTCGCGCGTTTGCCTATACCTTGGGTCTTCTCCTATTGGTGGGTTTTTTTGAGCGATTTATCTGAGTGAGTTCCTTTAATTTTTGAATGCAGTGCTCAACTTATGGTCACTCGTGAGTGTGTTGTTCCTCGTGCACTTGTGCTCAATCAGGCTTTCAGCTTTCCTAAGTGTACTTCAAGTGCGGAAATTCAACATGAGTGCTGCAAGCAATTCCCCGGCGTCTTACTCACTCTCGCTCGTTTCGGGCCTGATAGGCTTTGCTACTCTAGTCCTGGCCGTTCTAACGGGTTCTAGGGTCTTGTGCTGCTTCCTGTTGTTCACGTGGGGGTGGGTCGCTGGGGGAGTGCCCCAGTGTGTCCCTGGATGGGTCAAGATTTTTTTTTTGTTTGACTCTGGGAATCGGACGTCCGATTTACCAGTGGTCCGATTCTGGGAATCAGACCAGGTGTATCAGGGCTAAGTGGCAGTCTCAAGTCCGAGTGTCCGATTCTCAAAAATCGGCCAGGCAAGTGTTCAATGAATCGGACAAGGGGGGTCCAATTCTGGGCTGGTCCGATTTTGGGTGATCCGATTCGTCCGAATGGTCCGATCGGACAGGGTGGTCCGATTTCTAGAATCGGGTAGACTGGTCCGAGTGTCCGATCCTAGTGGTCCGATTATGGGCGGGTCCGATTCTGGGAATCGGACCGGGCAGGTGGTCTGATTGGTGACGTGTCTTAATTCGTCCAATCGGGCAGGGTGGGTTCGAGTCAAAGCGTCTGAGTGCTCCGATCGGACAGGATGGTCCGAGTGGTCCGATCGGACAGGATGGTCTGATCGGATGAGCGTCCGAGTCCGAGCGTCCGAGTCGGACGGGTTGGTCCGATTCTAGTAGTCGGACGGGCTGGTTCGATCGGACAGTTGTCCGGGCGTCCGATTCTGGGAATCGGACACTGGGTCGGACGTCCGAGTCCGCTGGCCCGACGAGCTTGCGCACACGGATTTGCCCAAATCTCCAGATGTCTATTACTATTGACCACGAAATTCACCAGCGATGGAGTTGGAGTGGTGAGGGGGAGATCGGTGTACCTGGGGATCGCCGAATGCAATGTCACTCCGTGCCCTGGTCGATCGGACGGTCGCCAAGCTTGCTCTCTCTCTCTCTCTCTCTCTCTCTCTCTCTCTCTCCCTCCGTTGGTTGCAAATGGGGGTTCTCTTGCCCTTCCAGAATTTATACCCTGCTGGTCCTTCCCTGAACACTACAGATCACTCTCCTGGCGTTTCCTACGCAGTTACATTCGCGTTTTCGCCATTTTCCTCCCTGTTTTCTCCGATTTTCTCTCTGTTTCACAGCAGCAACCCTCTGCCTCTTCGTGTGTGATTTCCTACTGTTAATCTATCCTAAACACAATATAAATCGAAAGCAAAACACTGAACTAGTTTCTCCATGTTTTCCAATCATCAAACAACCAGAATATCCCAAAATACTTACCTGTTCTGAAGATTGAAAACACCCAACTTCCTACCTATCTCAAGCTCCGTTTTGGGGATGAATACCCTACTTCGATGCTCGATATGAGGCACGCAAGTGCTCAAGCTTGAATCCGTTGGTCCCGGCAACGGAACCAAAATGTGGGAGCTTTCGCTCAACCGCCAAGACCCTCGGACCGCTTATTCTTTCAAGCGAGCTCTAATGGCTATCTCTCACCTAGCCGACGTGCCGTCGATCCTACGAGTGTAGTGAGCTTACCTTGATGCTCGATCGAGTACCCTCCTCTCTCTTGCACTCCGGTAGCTCCACGATCCTAGATGCTAGCTCAAGCATCCTCAAGCCTCCTCCATCTCCAAGCTCCATCCTCCATAGCCACGCGTGCAAGAGAAGAGAAGAGAAGAGAAGAGAAGAGAAGAGAAGAGAAGAAGAGGAGAGGAGATGGTGAAGAGCTTCACCCTCTTGATCCCTCACTCACACACACACTCACTCCCTCACACTCTCACACTCCCTCTCTCAAGAGCACACACAAGCAAGAAGGAGAGAAGAGGAGAGGAAGAAGAAGACTCCTTTTGCCACACACCAAAGAATGAGCTTCTCATTCACTTTTCAACTTTATATACATGTCCTAATTTCCATGGGCGGTCATCCCCCTTTTTTACATGGCCGGCCATTAGCCTAGGCCCCTTTTCTCATTGTCCTTCTATCTTCCTAGCTTCCTTTCCACCGCCTGTCTACATTTACAAATTGCACAGGTGAGAGCCCGGCGCTCTTTTACAAGATTTCAGGGTATGCCTTTTTATTTTAAAATGCGTCTTTCCCCTTTTGCATTTCCGTTGGACTTTTAAGGTTGCCCTTGCGCTTTTGGTCTTTTTTCCTCTTCTTTCTTCAGTCGAGCTACCTTTTTTCCGCCTTTGCCCTGCGTCTTTTCCACTTTCTTTTGCTTTTTTCTTTTGCTTTCTTCGTGTTGGGGTTAACAAGCAGCTCCAGATCCAACCTACTCATGTAGGGGAAGGTGTAGAATTACCTAGGCTGGGCAAATAACTCCCGGATGGCCAGATCAAAGCGGATCTACATGACGAAGCTTTCTCCCTCTCTCCTGCTCTCTTGAAACCCTACAATGCACAATGTAGCCTTTCTTGCCATTCCTGGCCCCTTATCACCCTGCCCAAGCATATACTCACCTTAGTCTTGCCTCCCTTACTAACATTTAACCCAAAATTTCATTTTTAGCCCTTCTTTTCCCTATTTCAGCCTGTTATATAGCAACAGAAAACCCTACTGTTTGCTCAATGTTTTGCTCCTATCCTTCCTAAATGCAAGAAAAAATCATAAGGAAAATACCTACACTACTCCATCATACTTTCCCAACTCCAAAACAACAAAAACCTACTTGCTAAGGAGATCGAATACCTCTTTAAACTCCCTTTCTTCCTACCTATCTACCTCAAGCACCGATTTGGGGAAAACCCTACTCCAATGCTCGATTCGAAGTGTGCAAGCGCTCAAGGCTTGAATCTGTTGGTCTCGGCATCGGAACTAAAATGTGGGAGCTTTCGCTCAACTGCCAAGACCCATGGACCGCTTATTGTTCAAGCATTCCAAGCCGAGCACTAATGGCTACCTCTCACATAGATGACACACCATCCATATCTATGGGTGTAGTGAGCTTACCTCCATGCCGGTCGAGTTACCTCCTCTCCCGTGTACTCCGGTAGCTCCACGATCCAAGTGTAAGCTTCAAGCGAGCTCCATCCTCAAGCTCCAAGCTCCAAGCTCCATTGCCGCGAGCAAGACAAGAGAAGAGAAGAGAAGAGAAGAAGATGGAGAGCTTCTCCTCCCTGGTCCCTCACCCTCACTCCCTCATACTCTCACACTCCCTCTCTCAAGCACAAGCTCAAGCAAGAAAAAAGAAGAAGAAGAAGAAGAGGAGAGCCACTTTTGGCCATACACAAGAATGAGCTTCTCATTCACTTTTCAACTTTATATACAAAACCCTATATCCCTTTTGGACGGTCATCCCCTTATCCCCTTTTTTACATGGCCGGCCGTGATCTAGGCCCTTTTTCCCATTGTCCTTCTATCTTCCTAGCTTTCTTTCCACCACCCATCTAGATTTACAAATTGCACGGGTGAGAGCCCAGCGCTCTTAAATTAAATCACGATGCGCTTGTGCTCTTTTACAAAAGTAATGACTTGTGCTTTTCCTTGTGTGCCTTTTCCCTTATTTAGGACTTTTCTGCGCTTCTCGTGTTTTTAGATTTTTCTTGGCGCGCCTTGGTCTTCCGTTTCACTTTGCCTTGGCCTTTGTCTTCTGCTTTAGCTTTTCCAGATTTTCCACCTTATTCGTCTGACGGTTAACAACTTCATGAGATTAATACACAATTACATGCAAAGAAATCCCAAGCTTTGGGGTTGACCATCGAAGACTTTCAGAATCGACTCCAAGAACTTTGAGAGGAAAATCTATATTAAGAAGGCATTTCAACATCATAGAGTTTGCCTCCTAATAGGGAGGAACCAAAGGTTAGCCTACCTGAAAAGTTTGATGGAATAAGATCAAAGTTTAGAGGTTTTTTTTCAATAGATATACTTGTTTATTAGCATGCATATAACCTCAATGCTATCCTGATGATGCTTCTTAAGTGGGGCTTATTGGCATATTCCTCTCAGCCATCTCTTGGTTCACACCCTTACTTGAGAAGAAATTTCCTCTCTCTTATGATTTCAAAGCTTTTGTTTGAGAATTCTTAGGTACCTTTGGAGACATTAATAGAACTAGAGTTGTCGAAGCCAAAATAACAAAGTCTATATCAAGCATCTAGATAGGCCTCAATTTATGCAGTTGAATTTTGATAACTCACTTGTGATTTGACTTAGCATGAGGATTATTTTATTAGTAAATTTTGTTGGGGATTGAATGATGATGTGAAAGATCTTTTGTTGATAATACCAAAGGTTTACATGTTAAGTGAGTTCACTTCTCAAGTAATAGAACCTGATAGTTAGCTATTTGAGAGATGTTAAGAGAAATGCCATGGGGCTTTATTAATTCTAGATGCCATAATAACAATGACCTCCCAAGGAAGAAAAGAAATAAATATCAAGCCTATGTATATTGATTTGGCCCAATTCAAGTCATTTGTTAGCTCAAGAAAAGCAACAATGACACTCTCAAGGATTATACTTGAGGACTTGTGCATATTCTTCAATGTTGTCCTAACAAGAGGCTTTAAGTAGGAAGCTCCACTATGCCATAATTTTAGATACCCAACCACATAGTAGAGGCCTTGCGATTGGATAAAATCAAGAACTCATCGAAGACCCCTCCTTGTCTGTTGAGGCTACTTAAAGTTTTATATTTGGTAAGAGTTTATAGACCACATTGAAAACTAGATATTAAAGTACTTTTGGACTCTAGAGCATTTGCATGTTTCATGGATGAGAAGTTTACTAGGTGGCATATTATCACAATCATGGAAAAATCTAGTCTAGTTCTTGCAAAGGTCATAAACAACCCATCCTCTTACTTCAAGTGATATCATGTATGAAACTCATCCTGTAAAAGTAATATCAAAAGACTTTGTAACTAGCATAGCATCCGATATCATATGTTATCCAAGAAATCTAGTCATCATTGATCTACCCAATATCAATTGGAGAACTCAAAATGTTGAAGCAACGGTGACACAGTTTAGTAAAAGAGAGAATGCAAGACCAACTTATGTTGGGAGAAAAGGTATTCATGAGAGAATTCTTTTTCTTTATCTTCTTCTTGTAGCTAACATTTATTTCCCCTCCTAGATGAGTGCTAGTCCCATGACACTTTTCCTAGGTGTATAATACTGCTACTAGTAAAATGTGTTGGGATTTCTAATAAGGGAAATGGAAGCGGTCAATAGTGTGGTTTGGAAGAAGAGATATGGATGGCAAGAAAAAAGGGACTAGCAAAGTTAGAGCATGCTAAGTTAGCTTGAAGAGGGAGGAAGAGGTGATGTCTAATGCTGAAGGGATCATGATAGGTGTGGGCCACTAATGTTGATGGAACTTGAGGAGCTCTATTGTACATGTTTGTCACTTATGCACTTCTAAGATATGTCTACATACTCATGTAGTGGTTGTGTACTCATGCATGTGCAATCCGGAGTTGGGACGAATTTCAACAAACAAACGTAGAATGTGTCCTACACTTGAGGACCTAGCAGTGAAATAATGTGGTGTGATACTAGCTTAAGAGTAAGAGGTGTGGGAGCTCTTGCCATAGATCAATTATTGTTTGAAGCATTTTAAGCCAAGTGCAATGGCTACCTCTCACATACCTATATGCACTCTCACACCTACGAGTATAGTGAGCTTACCTTCATGCCAGACCAAGTTACCTCCCTCAAGCTCTCTAATAGCGCCATAATCCATGGTACAAGATCAAGCAAGCTTGATCCTCAAGTTCCAAGCTACATTGCCATGTGTGAGACAAGAGAAGAGAAGAGAAGAGAAGAAGAAGAGAGGAGAAGATGGAGAGCTTCTCCACCATGGTACCTCACCCTCACACACTCACTCCCTCACTCCCTCACACTTCCTCTCTTAAGCACAAGCACAAGTTAGAAGAAGGAAAACAAGAAGAAGAAGAAGAAGAGAGCTAGTTTTGGCACATACAAGAATGATCTTCTTCACTCACTTTTTGCCTTTTTATACATGCCCTACTCCTCTTGGGTGCCCATCCCTTTTTTACATGACTGTCCATTTTAGCCTAGGCCCTCTTTCCCTATTCCTTTCCTATTTACATTGTTACTTCTCCCATGCCCGTCTACATTTACAAATTGCATAGGAGGGAGCCTGGCACTCTTTTACAAGGATTTAGGGTGCGCTTTTATATTTAAAATGTGCCTTTATCCTTTTGCACTTTCCTTGGACTTTTGAGTTTGCTTCTTATGCTTTTGGCTCTTTTCCTCCTGTTTTTCCATTGGGCCACCTTTTTTCGCTTTGCTGTATGTCTTTTTAATATTTCTTGCTTTCTTTGCACCAGGGTTAACATTAACCCCTCCTAGCTGAGTGCCAATCACATGGCACTTATTGGTGATGGTTCAAATGGTTGAAGGTTTTCCATATGGGTCAATGGTGGGGCTTTGGGGAGATTGGCTGTGGAAAAGAAGCATAACAAAATGGATGAGAGGTTGCAGAGGCTGAGGGTAGATTGGGTGGGTGATGGAGGCCTCCAATACTAGTGGTTAATTGCGAGTTGTTGAGTGTACCTAAAAAAGGAAGAGAGGTGCACTACATGGGGATGTGTCTATCTCACCATGTAGTGCATGGTGTTTGTTCTAGTAGAACTAGGAGTTGGGTAGCTCGTGGTGTTGTCCCCAACTTGAGGACCTAGTTCATATATAAGGGAAGCTACTATGGGCTTGACTTAGGGAGACATGTCTAACCTAGTGGGAGCTCCCTAGTTGTGTCTTGCCCTTGATGTGTCCTAAGTATGTGAAGTGGGCGAAGGGGCTAGGGATATAATTGTCCCTAGGTGTAGTGTCTATGGCACTTTGATGGCATATGAGAAACCCATTACTTCCTTTTCTTGTGCTTCATCTCTATCTTTTCTTTGCCTTCTTTCTTGTAACTCTCTCTCCTTTGACACTTAATACATGGGGAGGGAGTACACTAGACATCATCCCTATGCTCTTTAGGAGCTATACTATGAGGGCGCTTAAGGGACTTGGTAAGGAAGGGTTTACTTTGCAATTAGCCCTTTATGTTAATGCGTACATTTAGATGTGTGGCTGATAGGAAGGGGTGGCTACACATGTGACGTGGCTATCATTCGTATCTTCTAGGATCACCATGCAAAAAGAAGGCATGAGAGCGGTCCTCATAATGAGATGAGCCATTGTGCAGCTATCAAATCTTGTGTTTAGATAAAAACAGAGTGGCAGGAGTTAGGCCTCTTCCGCCATGGGTTTTACTTAAGCAAAACATAAGTACCCTAAGATAATTACATGTAGTAATAAAGGCGAGATCAGGGCATGATGAGAACTGGTCAAGGAAGTGTGTAATGGATGGGTAGATGTCTTGCTTGATGAAGATTAGACACTCTTCTAGACTTCCTACATTCATGTTGTAGATCCTTGGAAAGTTGTATTTGCCATGCATATCAAGGTTATAATCTACCCCTATTATCCACAAATATGGGATGTAGGTGGGATCATTGTGCTCGTCTCTATGGTGCTACAAAAGGCCATCCAAGCATCAAGGTTGGTGTCCGAGATGTGTCGTCACCATTTTGGTTGGGCTTCGTATATGCTATGAGTCTTTGGAATCTCCCAAACCTTGACTTGCTACTAATAATCTCTGAGCTCTCTCTACTATTTTGTGGGATATCTTACTCTTTTCTCTGTCCATCTATTCCCTAGCCTTTGCGTGAGCCTAATCACATGCTCCACCACCCTTGGAGAGATAACTCTATCTAAGGAATGAGGGTAGTGGAAGGAGAACTCAAAGGATCGGCCTTTCTTTTCCCATTGCTCCTAGATAACTAGTTCTTGGGCCCGGTTCACAGGATAGTGTCCCTCTCTTTGCAAAATCCAGATCTCAGAAACTTGCTGTGGCCTTTCTTGGAGTTTCCTTTGTGCCAGCTCCACCTGGTCTCTTAGCTTTTGCTTCCTTTTCACAACCCTCTCAAGGGTAGCTTCCTCATCTTGCTCTTCCATTTGTGCTTGCACCTGTTGTACTAGGCTCAGCTCTCATGGATGCTCTTCTTCATCTTGGCCTTATTCAAAGTTTGGCTCTTCTCCTCTTGACGGTTTTGTTAGAGCTTTAAAGGATGGTTGAGCTTATTGTTTCGACTCTCCAAACCCTAACTCTTTCAACTTCTTTATCAAGACTCTAGCCTCTACCTCAGGTATTATCGTTGTTGCTCCATGCTTAGGCTAGTGCTCTCTTTCGGTACTCTTTCATGGAGGCCGTATTTCATGACTTGTCTTGTAACTTGTTATAGCTTCCTCCATAGCCCTTCTATTGTATTCTTTCCCTCGTGTTGGGTCACATGCATGATCGTGTTTAGGAAGGCCTGTTGTTGGACCTTGAGACCCGCCTCCACTGCTTTCGCCCTTGCCAACACCATGATTCAGTCACATTCCACCAAGGCAAGGCATTCAGTAAGGTCTCTGAGTTTTCTAGTGATATTTTCCTCCCAATCCTTGGACATTTTTGCTCATCCTCTCTATGCCTTGATTCTAGCATTGAGATAGCATCATGACAATCTATTCTTGCTCTTTCTGAATTTTGACCATTTTCTCTTTTTGTTTTCTAAGGTGGTTCAGCTACTCTGCTAGTCATTCTTGCTCTAAGAGGGCCACTTGAAGTTGGTTTTCCATCTCCGTCAGCTTTTTGGCCGATGCTTCATCTCTTTGTGACTTAGCCTCATGTAGTTCCTTGAGAAATTTTTCCTTTTGTTGTTTCTCCCTTTTGCCCTTTACATAGGCTTGGATCCTAACCCTTTCCAGCTCCTCAATGAGCTTGTCTCGGAACTTCGTCAATTGGTCGAGGTATTCTTGCAATTGCTCGTTTTGTTGTGCAAGAGGACCAAAAAGGCCTCCTCCAGCATCACCTATTCTCCTATTTCCTTGCCATGGGGATCCTTTACAAACTTCTCCTCCATTTTCTCTTCCAGTACCTGTTTGGCTTCCAACTCCTTCCTCAAGTTACTTATTTTCCTTTGTTGTGGGTGGCTATTTGGTGCTTTTTTCAAGTTGGTTGGTTGAGAATATTTTATTTTCAGTTTCCAACTCCGCTGTTGCTGCCTTCCTCTCTTTGTTTACTCTTTATAGTAGTTGGCCTAGTAGTTCTTGGACATACTCATTATACTGCACCAACCTAGGCATGGTCGAGGGTATAGACATAGTTGAGGCTTCCACTCTAGCCTTCTTTGGTTTTTTTTTTTGGATTCGGTGTCCACATCAGTATGTCTCTTCGTTCTTGGTAATCGGGATCCTCCATTGGGTGCTAGACCAAGCTACTACACTATGTTGACTAGATATTATATCCAAGCCATCACATTGCATTGGCTTACTATTGCATTCATGGTTTCTTGGTTGGTGGTGGTGATGGCAACCATGGCCTGTGGGGGCGGTTCCAATGGGGCCTTCCCTTTGCCTTCCACTACATGTCCTCTAGCCACATCTGCCACTGTGGAGTTGGTTCCAGGCATGCCATCTAGACTCCTCCTGGCTAGCTCTTCTACAAGGGAGGGTTGCTCGACCGACAACCTGATGGTGAGAGCCATCTTCTCATCCTCTTCTCTCCTTAGTCTTTCCTCCTCCTCTTGTTGCTTCTTCCTTTGTTCTTGCTTTGTCCTTCACGACTCTTCTTTTGCCTTCCACATGCGTTCCTCCTCTTCTTCCTACTTCTTTTGCATGGCTACTAGGGCTTTGTTCTCTTATGTAGTGGTTTCATTCTTCTTGCCTGAGATTTTCACCATGAATTTCTTTTTCTCCCCTTGGTTCGATGGGAACGGACCCTTCCTGCCTTGCTCACTAACGGTCCTTTCAATGGAACCCCCTATTGTTGTCCTACTTGGAGTTGAACTCCCCTCTTTCTTCTGGCTCACTCTGTCTTCTCTTTCTGTGGCTTGCTCACTTCTTTGTCTCCAATATCTCTTGCTTTTGGAGACGTTGATGGGCTTTTTAGACAGAGGAGAGATGCTCCTCTTGAATAAGAGATCTCCCTAGAGTCTCCCCTACTTTTTCTTCCCTTTTTGTATCTCTCATGGATTCTTGGATAATGGCTATTCTCAGCACCCCTCCAAACCCTATCATGGATGCTTTTGATGCAGGCATTCTCTCAGTTGTGGTGGCTAGTGACTCACCTCCTACATATCTTTTGCTTGATGACAATGCCTTGGTTGATGATTAAATCGTCTTGTGGATGTAGGCATTCAAATTTATTTTATCTAGAGCCCCTGCTGCAGTAATTTCAAGCATTAGCACTGGGATATAGGCCATGAAGGTATTGTATCGATGACTAGAGAATAGGGCGTGCACCATCTTTGCCTACAACTAGATGACATGGTCAATGTCTGCTAGATTGATCCCATCATTGGTGTGCACCTTTGTCTTCAACATCTTTAGCATGCCATGAACATCCCTCTTTAGTCTCTTCCCCTATGTGTTGGCCAACCCTAAAGCCTTCTCCACTATTTCTGGGCCAAGCACAACTTATCCTTTTGGGCAATCCTTCTTTCCTGGCGATACCATGCCACTTTTCTTCCTTGTGTTGAAAGTTCTCATTAATTCTATGCACCTATCATGATCCCTTTAGCATTAGACATTACCTCTTCCTCCCTCTTCAAGCTAAACTTAACACGATCTAACTTTGCTAGTCTCTTTTTTCTTGCCATCCATATCTCTTCTTCCAAACCACACTATTGACCACTTCCATTTCCCTTATTAGACATCCCAAAGCATTTTACTAGTAGCAGTACTATACACTTAAAAATTTCCATGGGACTAGCACTTATCTAGGGCAGGAATTAAATGTTAGCTACAAGAATAAGATAAAGAAAAAGGTTTCTCTCATGAATACCTTTGCCCCCAACATAAGTATAAGTTGGTCTTGCATTCTCTCTTTTACTAAAATGTGTCACCCTTGCTTCAACATTTTGAGTTCTCCAATTGATATGTTGGGTTGATCAATGATGACTAGATTTCTTGGATAACATATGATATTGGATGCTATGTTTGTTACAAAGTCTTTTGATATTACTTTTATAGGATGAGTTTCATACATGATATTGCTTGAAGCAAGCAGATGGGTTGTTTATGACCTTTGCAAGAACTAGACTAGATTTCTCCATGATTGTGATTATATGCCGCCTAGTAAACTTCTCATCCATGAAACATGCAAATGCTCTAGAGTCCAAAATTACTTGAATATCTAGTTTTCAATGTGGTCTATAAACTCTTTCCAAATATATAACTTTAAGTAGCCTCAACAAACAAGGAGGGGTCTTCTATGAGTTCTTGATTTTATCCAATCGCAAGGTCTCTACTATGTGGTTGGGTATCTAAAATTATGGCATAGTGGAGCTTCCTACTTATAGCCTCTTGTTAGGACAACATTGAAGAATATGCCCAAGTCCTCAAGTATAATCCTTGAGAGTGTCATTGTTGCTTTTCTTGAGCTAACAAATGACTTGAATTGGGCCAAATCAATCTACATCAGCTTGATATTTATTTCTTTTCTTCCTTGGGAGGTCACTGTTATTGTGACACCTAGAATTAATAAAGCCCCATGGCATTTCTCTTAACATCTCTCAAATAGCTAACTATCAAGTTCTATTACTTGAGGAGTGAACTCACTTAATATGCGAACCTTTGGTATTATCAACAAAAGATCTTTCACATCATCATTCAATCCCCAACAAAATTGGCTAATAAAGTAATCCTCATGCTAAGTCAAATCACAAGTGAGTTATCAAAATTCAAATGCATAAGTTGAGGCCTATCTAGATGCTTGATATAGACTTTTTTATTTTGTCTTCGAAAACTCTAGTTCTATTAGTGTCTCCAAAGGTACCTGAGAATTCTCAAACAAAATCTTGGAAATCATAAGAGAGAGGAAATTTCTTCTCAAGTAAGGGTGTGAACTAAGAGATGGTTGAGAGGAATATGCCAATAAGCCCCACTTAAGAAGCATCATTAGGATACTATGGAAAAGCTACGGTATGGAAATAGTGAAAAAAATTGACTTAATTTCAATGAGAATGATGAGTTATGCATTCTTGTGCATGTTAAAACTTATCCATCAAAGGAGGTATGGCTAGTGATGGAAGTAGACATTCTAGATGTGCAAAAATATCAAATGAAATGTTTTTGGAGACCATTGAGCATGTAAAAGAGAATGCACTTTTACATGTAATATTTTGATAAAAGAAATAAACAAGATATTTTCATCTCATGGTGTATATAAAGCTTTGGCTAAAGCTTTGGGGATCATCTACCCTATTGTTTTCATAGTAGCTCTTGTGAGGTAGACTTTGTAGAATATTTAATAATTTATAGGCCATTATTGTGTTAATAGAGAAACACTAGATTGCCCTCCTTGTGTACAATCAAAATGATCTAATTTCACCAATTTCTTATATTGTGAGCTAGCCCTGTTCCAAAAACTATGGCAATTATTTGAACATGAAGTTATCCCAAAGCTTAAAGAATAAGATGCAATATTATAGTCAAAGAATCCCAATTACTGGTAACCAAAATATCCTAATTGTCATTTGGGAACATTAGAAAGTTTCACATTCTAAGTATTGGCATGAGTGCAAACTTCAAATAGGCCTTGTGCTTGCCCATTCTTTTAAGCAAGCTAGATTTTTGTATTTCTCCTTTTGCTTTGGGCTAGCGTTCTCTACTCTTAATGGAGTTTTGTAGCATTTTTATCATATACTTCACCATGATTTTCACGCATTTTGGGTTTACAAGCAATAAGAGTCTCAAAAAAATAAGCTACATAGATACATGTACTTGGGGGGGGAGAGAGAGAGAGAGAGAGAGAGAGAGAGAGAGAGAGAGAGAGAGAGAGAGAGAGAGAGAGAGAGAGAGAGAGAGAGTCTTGGTGCATCCATGTGCATGTGTGGTTGAGTGCATGCGTGAACATGTGTGAGTGGACCACAAGAAAATCCAAGTGCCATGAAGAGGTGAAGATCAATGAGAGGTGTCTTTTTATGGCAATGAGCCCCATAAGGGTTTACCTTGGTAATCAACTGCCACTCTTCTATGTTTGAAGTGACAAAAATTCAAGTGGCAATGGAAGCATTACTCCTTTCACATAGCAAAGTATTATTTCTTTAATGGATGAATAGTTGGCATGTTGTAAATTTTTTCAATGTGAGAGGAGAATGTATCCTCTAAGGTAGATTTCTTGCATTCTGAACAAGGGGCATTTTGCCTATCAAGGTATATGCTAGAGAATTCATATATTAGTTTTCTTATTTAATTTAGAGTCAAAACTAAACCAAGCATTATGTAATTTGAAGTATTAAATCATAAAGTACATGTTTTTGTGGTTTTGTACTAGTTTGTTAAAATTTAAATATGAAGGCAAAACTATAGGTTTCAACATCCACTAGAAGATCTTACAAAATGAAGCCTTACATCCAACAAACTTGGTTTAATTGTGTGATAAAGCCACAATCCTACCATCTCGAGTTCCTATTATGGCACAACAGCTTATAATTAGCTCAATTGAGAGTACCTTTTGCGAAAAAGAAAAGAGGATAGGAAAAAATACTATGGAATGGTGTAATGTTCCAATAAGGAATATTGGAAACTTTTTATAGTTCAAGAAGTCCACACATTCCAAGCATGAATTCCATAAAAGATTTTCTTCAGGTATAAGTTTTCTTTATTTGTCCCTTTTTCTTTTGAAATTCACCTTGAAGTTTTGAAGTTCAAGTCATATTTTGTTTTCCACCTTACCCTCTCCCCCTTGAGAATGATGAAAATATTTCCTAGGATTGGAGGGTGATGGGTTAAGGGCGTGAAGCACCTACTTGGTGTGCTTTATTTTTTTATGAGCTAGGCATAGAACTATGGGCTATACTCTAAGTGGGCGTGATGGTCCATGTTTTGAGACCTAACACCTCCATGTGTAACATAGGTCAGGATATCAGTTAGGAAGTCACCAGAGTGCATCTTGCTAGTGATGTGCAGTTCCTCCTTAGTCAATAATTGATCCAAATAGGGATGGGCCATAACATGCTCTTCTAAAGGTTGATTATGTGTGATGGCCAATATTCAGAATGAGGTAGGAGATACATAGATCGGATTGTACTCAGAGGTTTTGATTGCGCGTCTTTGCTCATCGACGTTGATCATAATTTGGTAGCCCTCTTGTTCCCATTGGAGGCAGAGAGCATACCATTTTCATAGAAAGGAAGAGTCAAAGTTGGCTAACTATTTCGGCTCTTCCAGTTCTTGGGTTGTTGTAGAGAATTTGTTCTTGCTATAGGAGGTGAGAAACCGCTCTTTGAGAGCTTGCTCTCAAGAAATTTCATTGGGAATGAAGTCCTTGGTCACCTAAAAAATCTTGACAAACATGAATTCATATTCCTCCCAAGTGCATGGCAAGGAGTGTACTTCCATTGGTAATGGCTCCTCAAGGAGGCCTAAAGCCAACCATTTGTAGCTTTTAGCAAATGTGGTAAAGGTAGTATCCAAGTATTTGATGCAAGTGACTAGGATGTCTCTTGTATTTGTAGCTAGGTCTAAGGCCAAAGTAAGGATGGATCTCTGCTTACAGGAGGGTCTAAGGCCTGTGGAAGGTTGGTTGGGCTAGTTAACTTAACTATTGATGCCTGCCTCATGGGCTATTCTCTAGGGTGTATGTTAGCCACTTGTGTGCTCGATTGGTCCTACAGCTTAGTTGATGTGCTGCTCTCTACTTATGGAGTCGTTGGGATAGTAGAAACGTCAGGTTGAGTTAATTTGAGTGTAGTGGGCCGAATTTTGGTCGATAGACTTGTTGAGGCTCAATGGTTTTGATTCCTTTTGGGTTAGATTGTTTCTCATACCAAGCTGGCTTATAGTCTTGTGGAGATAGCTTGGAAGGTGGTGGTTGAGGGACATGGGTGCTACTCATGATCTTGGGAAACCAAATCCAAGTGTTGCCTTCATAGTAGCCTTGAGTGCACAATAGGGCTTTGGGGACCCATCGCGGCTTTTGTCGACTCCTGTAGTGCTAAATGTGTCTTCTAGGCCTAGGGCATGAGGATTTGGGATTATGAGTTCATACAGATTGACTTCTAGGCTACTGGGATTGTTGTTTGGGCACCCATTTGAGTTGTTGCTCAGTGGTTTTGGGTGCATTTGCTAGTAGTTGTGGTCGGTTGGCTATGGTGGGTCGAGATAATTCACGACCCCCTTCCTTAGGCTTGGCACTAAGTTGCCCTATTGATCATGTGTTGCAGTCTTAGATGGAGCCGTGTTATTGCCCTTATTGAAAGCTGTCACTATCTGAACATCACGAATGGCAAGGTGAATGCACTGTGAGTCATAGTCAACATTATAGTGTGCTTGTTTCTTGAATGCACATGTCCTACCAGTGATTCCTTACCAGTGGCTTTAGTATTAGCATCATGTAGAAGATCATTGGTAGGCTTTCAGTCATCGATATAGAGACTGCTATCTTGCACTTTCCCATTAGTGAATAAGATTGCCCCCCAAATAGGCTAAGTTTTGCATTAGTAGGTCGCAATTGGGGCTAACCAATGAGGGTCCAATGATTGTGTGTAAGGATATTGCAATTGACTCCCTCGTCACAACGAGTGCATCAAAGGTATATGTCTTGTGGCTAATGACCGATATGTGCAGGTATGTTGGTGACACTACTTCCTCATCCTTGTTCCCTATCTCATTGATGGTGTCTACTCTTAGGTTCACAAGCGGATCCAAGATTGGAGGCTCGTGTAGGGGGTGCACTGGAGGGTAGTACTTTTTGAGGCGACTGCCATTAAAGAAGCCTATACTCTCCCCTTCTAGAGTCTCGTGCTCTACATTGCCAGTTTGACTAATGTTGCAAACCTTGAAAGGTCCTGATCCCCTAAACTTCATCTTTTTCTTATGGCCCTTCACCGAGTACAGGAGCACCAAGTCGCCTTGCTCCAAGTCACATTTTTGACATGCTTGTTAAACTAGCTCTTGCATCTCACCTTTTTGCAGAGATCGCATGCCAGGAGTTGGTAGGCATTCTAACTCCACTTGGTGTTCCATCCGTGCTTCCTTACCATCCCATCTCTCTTGTATTGCCATTTGCAAGCTTGGAATGAAGAACTCCACTAATAGGATTGCTTTGGTCCCATAGGTTAGCTTGAATGGTGTCTGCCCTACGGCCATCTTGTAAGTTTTCCTATAGGCCCATAATGCCGCCATGAGCTTGTTGTCCCACTCACTGTGTGAGATGGAGATTACCTTAGTCAAGACATTTACTAGGATCTTATTCATAGATATTGCCTAACCATTAGCTTGAGGATAATACGGTAAGGATTTCCTATGGATGATCAAGAAGGTGGATAGAAAATCGGCAATCACTTCATTAATAATGTGTGTGCCTTAATCACTAACTAGTTTAATGGGGCAACTGAATCACAAGATTACTTGCTCCCAAAGGAACTTAGAAGTGGTTCTAGTATCATTCTTTCTAGTGGATTGAGCTTCAACCCATTTTGTGGGATAATTTGTAGCCACAATTATGTGCTTTGCCTGTGAGTATTGTGTTGCAGGATTGATTGACCCAATGAAGTTGATTCTCCACTTTTCAAATGGTTGTCGTGCTATTACCGAGGTCAACTCCATCTTCTTCTTTCGGATGTGGACTTTGGTTCTTTGGCACTCATCGCAATGTTTCACGAAATTAGCGCATCGTAGAATAGGGTGGGCCACCATAGTTGAGATTGCAACACCTTGCATGCTATAGTATCTCCTGAAGTGTCCTCTAGTAATTCCACCATGCCCTTTAGCAAGTACATCATACATCTTGTGCTCACACATGCATCTTTGTAATAACCCATCTTCCTGGTTTATAAAGCTGGCTAAACCTTGAGGATAGGGCTAAACCTTGAGGATAGGGCACTTTAGCCTAGCCTTCTCTATGGGTCTCTTAGGCAATCCATACTCTAGAATTTGAACTATGCCATCTACCCAATACGGTATGGTAGGTCATCTATGATGCCATGGTCAACAACTTCTCATGTGGATATGCACGACATATGGTTTTCCATGTAGTGATGCTTACCCTTACGTACAACCACAGAGAAGTCAAACTCTAGTAGTAGAAGTAACCATCTAGCTATGTATCCTATAGCGCATGGTTTGTTGACTAAATAAAGTAAAGCCTAATGGTCAATGAAGAAGGTGAAGGGTGTAGCTAAAAGATAATGATGGAATTTCTTCACATCGAAGATCATAGCTAGGCCTTCCCTCTTTGTCATGGAGTAATTCATCTTCATATCTATGAGTTGTCTACTAGCAAAGTTCACAGGATAATCAAGATTATGCTCATTAGGTTGGCACAAAATAGCTCCCATGGCAATCTTTGATGCATCAATGTGCACGTGGAATGTTATGCTCAAATTTGGGGTTCATAGGGTCAGTGTGGTCGTAAGAGTCTTCATTAGCTACTTGTAAGCATGTTGGCATGCCTCAGTCCACTCAAACATGATCAGAAATTTGTAAAGGGGTCTAGCAATCACAAAGTAGTTTAAGACAAATCACCAATAGTACCCTATGTGTCCCATGCATCACTAAAATCCCTTATAGTTCACGGGTGGTGGTAATTTGACAATGACCCAACTTTGGAGAAGTTGGTAGCAATGCCATTTTCTTAGACACCATGTGCTTGAGGTACATCCATGTTTTACCCAAAATTGGCATTTCAAGGGGTTCAAGGAAAGATTATATAGCCTAGATCACTCGAAGACTATACAAAGTTTATCTAGGTGCTCCCTCCAAATTGGAGTGGATACATAGATCATCAATGAATACCTCCAATTCTCTCCTAAGCATGTCTTTAAAAATGATGCACACGAGGCGTTGAAAAGTAGCTAGTGCGCTCGTAAGCCCAAATGGCATGACTATGTAGGAAAATATGTCCCATTTGATCGCAAATGTTGTCTTATGTCTATTGTTACGGTGTACCTACACTTGGTTGTAGCTTGAGAAGTTGTCCAATAAATTGTAGGCTTACTTCCATGCTACTCTTTTGAGCATGTGCTTTGTGTAGGATAATGGATAGTTGTCCCTGTTCATTGCAGCATTCACATTTTTATAATTCACACACACTCAAATCTTCTCATTCTTCTTTAGGACAATCACTAGAGGTGACACCCAATCCGTGTGCTCAATCTCATAGATGAATTTAGCCTTCAATAGCTTATCTATCTCCTCCTTAATGTGCATGCTTTGGATTCATTGGGTATGGTGCCAATAGTTGAAGCATACGAAATCTTGGCCATTTCAGCCTTTTCATCATCAAATGTAGGGCTATCCTCTACATTGAGTTTCACATATGGAGGCAATGGAACTCCAATTTCTTTCCCCCCTCCATATTAAAAAGCTGTAAAATATTGGATACATACTCCTGCTGAGATAGATAAAGTAACCCCTTCAATCTATCTTTGAGTATCCACATCCCAAGAATGTGATTGGCATCACCAAGATCCTTCATGTCAAAGAGCTGCCATGAAGACAATTTATGATACAATTTTCTCGGTGCCAACTCTGTTTCAGTTTACAAACCATCGTCTCTTTCCCTTTAGCAACAAAACCTTCAGACTGCTGCATATATATGTCCTCATGCAGCTCACCATGTAAGAATGCAGTCTTTACATACATTTGTATGAGCTCCATATCTTCACCTACAACCAAGCCCAAAATGGTTCTTCGAGTAGTCATCTTGACTATGTGAGAGAAGATCTTGTCAAAGTCAATTCCATGTTCTTGCTTGCACCCCTTTGCAACTAACCATGCTTTGTACTTTGGCGAAGAACCAGAAGTGACCTTCATCTTGTAAAACCACTTGCATGAAAGAGTTTCCTGCCCTTTAGGTAGCTGCACCAAGTCCCAAGTACCATTCTTATCAAGTGATTCCATTTTCGATAACATAGCCTTGAACCACTTATTGCTGTTCAGTCTAGTCATTGCTTCCTTGAAGCATGACGGTTCACCATAATTTGTCAATGTGACATAATCTCTGCAGCATACTGCGCACTAGAAATAAACCTATTTGGCTGCCTTGAATGTCAGGTTGACCTACATAGCAAAGGTTTTGCATTTGTTGGCTGTTGGGCCTGCAAATTTGCATTTACAAGTTGCTGTTCTGAAATACGAGCCTATAATTCTACATGTACAAGTTGCTGTCCTAAAATTCTAGCATGTTGTCATGACAATTCAGGCTGTCCTAACTACATGTTTTCATGCTGAAACTATGATGTATCATGGGCAATACCTTGATGGTCATTTCCAGCACCATTTCTTGCATTTTGAGGGTCATTTATAGTAGGTATATGTTGTTGTCCATTGAGCACAAATGGCTGTCTAAAAGTTACATCCTCCCTAAAAACAACCCTCATGACTTCCTCAGTCTTCTCGGGCTGCTTATGCATGCGATCTTCACGGAAGATGACATCGTTGCTACGTACTATCTTTCTTTTCTTGGGATTCCAAAGTCTATACCCCATCTCACCCTTGTCACTGTATCCTAGGAATATGCATTTACAGGACTTTGGCTCTAGTTTGCTGTATTCTTTTTGTATGCGCACAAAAGCCTCAATAGCCAAACACTCGCAAATGAGCATAAGAAGGTGGCTTGTCCGATCACTCTTCTTGAGGGACTCTCCTCCCCAAAGACCTATTCGATGACATGTTAATTAGATGAACGACTATCATAACAGCCTCTGCGGCCCAAAAGCCATGGGGTAATACACCATGAGATAGCATCGTATAGACCTTATCCTGTATGGTCCGATTCATGTGCTTTGGAAGTCTATTTTGGGGTGGATTACGAGGGGTAGTGAGCTTCCTCTTTATCCCCTTGTTGTCACGAAATGCTTGAAAGGCTTTGGACACATACTCCCCACCGTTATTAGAGAAAAGACACTTAAGTGTCTTATCAGTTTGGCTCTCAACCAATGCCAAGAAATTTTGAAACCTATCAAGCACTTCGTCCTTGCTACGAATAGGGTAAAATCATACCTTTCGTGTAGCATCATCGAAAAATGTGACAAAGTATTTCTTTCCTCCTAGAGATAACCCTGGCATCTGACATACATCGAAATGTACTAACTCTAGAGACAAAGATTTCAGTGACAAAGAATTTTTATGATATATCTGTGCATGCTTACCATAAACACAATGATCACAGTGCTCAAAATTAGCATAACGAAGACAAGGCAAGTAACTCAAACGAGAAAGTACTTTCATTCCTATTTGACTCATGTGTCCCAACCGGCCATGCCACAAGGAAACACTTGGTGGCTCAGTTATGGCAACAACATGGTCACACACACTAGATACATGGAGAGGTCACTATCGCTCTCATGGCTAACTATATTCACCTCTTTGATCTTTACACTACTCTTCTTAGCAAGCTAACTCTTTTTCTTCTCTTTCTTGGTGTCATCCATCTTCTTTCCCTTCCCTTTCTCTTTCTTCCATTTATAGCAATCACGTTTGAAGTGACCCTTCTTGCCACAGAGATGGCATTCAACATCCTTATTACTTGATTTACTGCATCCCTTGCTATCAAATTTGCCTTTCTACTATGATCTGCCTTTTGTATGCAAAGCACTGGAAGACTTACTAGATGCATTATTGTGCCGATTCATTTCTTCCATGAGTAGATCACTATCTACATCAACATACAAAAGCATAGCATTAGAATTTCTCGTAGTAGTCCTAAAGGTATCCCAGCTCTTTGGCAGAGTGCAAAGCAAGAATGTAGCTTTGAACTCATCATCAATATTGAACTTCAAAGTAGCAAGCTGGCCGAAAATGGAGTTAAACTCACTAAGGTGAGTAGACATTGCAGTACCCTCTTTCATATGCAAATCCATGAATTTCTTCAGCCAATAGACTTTGCTTGCAGCACTCTTTTGGGCATACAAATCTTCCAGCCGCTTCCAAATGTCATAAGAAGAATCCAACTCTTCAATGTTAAACAACAATGCATCAAAAATCAATTGCTCAATGGTTGAGCATGCAAGCTCATTCCGCTCATCCTAGTCATCCTACCCTACATCAATTGGTTTTGTTCCCTTTACTTTAATCGGCTTTGCTTGCTTCTTCTGCAACAAAATATTATAGCACTACTTTTTCCAAACCATAAATTTTTGTGCTCCTTCAAGCTTCTTGATATGCATAAGATGTTTGTCATTGTTGCTAGCCATGATTCACAACCAAATAATCGTATGACAGTAAGTGACAGCTAATGCCAAGTAATGGAAGCTCCAAAATCCACTCAATAGTATATTAGGAATATCCCCAAGTATGTAGCAGCAAGAACATATATCAGTTCATTGCCCAAAATGCCTCAAAAGCATTCAATGATAGTAAACATACCAATTTCCTGACAAAAATAGAGTGCAGTCCTAAAATTCCTGACAATATAGGTGGTTGTCCTGTAATTCAAGAGTACAATCCTAACATTTAGGAAAAATCTGTCATGAAAATTCAGAACTAAAAAGCCACTCAAAACATCACCCTAATGTTCTTGCATAGAAACATATCAAATTTCCTAACAGTGAGGTATGATGTCCTGAATATGCAAGAAATTGTCTTGAATGTACATCAATAGACCTATAGGTAAAGCTGATCCAAAAATAAGCTTTAATTATTTCTCAAAGGCATTCTGGAATCAAATCCAAACATGTAACATCAACCATAAGCATGAATACATGGTATAGAATGCCCAAGACCAAGTCAAGAAGCATGACATAATGCATATGCAGTCAAAATGTCATTCAGCCCTGTTATTCTAGCAGCCAAATCTCTGTCAAAACCAAGCAAAATGATGACTCTAATCACCCCAAAAAGCTCTCTAATCATGAACATAACATCTCCAAGTCATGTAGCACCAAATGGGCATTAGATAGTCTTTACATAAGTGAATCATAAGCATTATTCACTTAAGAAATATTTATTGCCTTGTTTATTACAGATCTGAATATTGTGTATTTTAGACTTGAAGCTGAATGTATATCAGCCCCAAGTGTAATACTACACTTCAATGCTCAATGTTAAGCATTAGATGCAAAGTTTGGAGCACAACCATGATGTCAAATGAAGAGGAGCATATGATGTAGGTCCTGAGCATGCTGAAAACCAAATCTGCATACCCACACTAATGACGCCTTTAGCTTTGAAGAGATTGGAATATTGGTCCAAGTGTTGGAGATGATGGGGAGGATTCCCAAGTGGCCAATGATGGCTGTCAATAAGCTCAAATGAAGAGGGAAGCTTCAAGCTTCAATAAGAAGCTTCAAACCTTGCTGCCCTGCATGCACACACTTCATAGTGGACTCTTCTTCAACTTTAAGCTCCTACACCTGAAGAAATGCCAAGCTCTTGATTTCCTGAACTGGGCTTTGATACCACTTTACTGAGTTAGCTGCAATGGAGCTTCTATGTAGAGATGCAGGTTGTGAGCGAGAAGAGATAGAGACACACGATTTGTGGTACTGAAGAGTGTACCTGAATAATAATTTTAGATAGGTATATGTACTATGTACAGCCTGGCCTTTATGGGCGAATGCGGGCACTGCCCCTTATCCCAAAATTTTATGCATTCATAGGAGTGGAAGATATTGCAAAGGGATAAGCATTTTCATTCCTTTCAAGGGCATGTACCTAGGCAGCCAAAGAGATACATGTGGAAGTGCATCCACTACTAAAACATGGTCAATTGGCCTAGTTACAAGCAATAGGTAGAGAGTATTGGACTTAGCACCATGTGTAATGAAAAGATTCCCATGGGTTATCTTCTATGAGGAATCACCAAAGGAGACAATATAACTTGTATAATCCAAAGTCCCAATAGAGATAAGGCTCTTCGTGAGAGTCGGTAGATGATGTATATTATGAAGAATGAACATGCTACCTGAACCAAATTGGATATCACCAATACCAATGATCTCTAATATCAAGTCATTACTAAAATGGTTAGATCCAATCATACTATGATAGGAGTAAAACCACTCTCTATGGGGGGGTCACATGAAAGGAAGCTTCTGAATCAAACCACTCTCTATGGGGGGGTCACATGAAAGGAAGCTTCTGAATCTATCAGCCAACATAGAGTATACCCTAACAAGGCATCAATTAGCTATGAAGTATCAATACAAGAAGCTACAAGTATGAAATCATCATCAAAATTAGTTTGCATGAAATTAATCTCTTTAATCTCAACATTGGACTTGCTAGGGACAATGCTGCAATCATCATTTTTGTCTTATACTTTACCCTTGCACTTGTCCTCACACATTTTATGGCACAGTGGCCAAATATGTCCTATTTTCCTATAGTACTGACAAGTTAATGAGGACTTATGGCCACGAGACTTACTGTGAGAAAGTTTATGTGATTGAGAACAAGATTGCTAAGAGTCTCCCCCATGGTGGTCATTATCGCTTCTATCATTATTGTCTCTAACTGTCAAAGCATGAGAGGTGTGGGAAGGATTGATACTCTTTTTGGTAACCTCTTCATTCAAGATTGCACCCTCTATATCCTATAGCTTTAGCCCTTCAGTAGGCATGTTGACATACATAGTAGTACAAAATGTATCCCATGATTCATGTAGTGTAACTAAGAGAAACAAGGGAGGGAGATTACCCTTGAATTCAATCCCCTATGAAGACAAATGGTTGATAATAGAATGAAATCCATTTAAGTGGGCTGACATAGAAGTGTCCACCTTTATGCCAAGGTCCATGAGCTGTTTCAAACCATACATATGAGAAGTAGGGCTCTGCTTGTCATAGACATTGCAAATCTTATCCCATAAAGTTCCATGTGGACTATCCAGTTGAGCCCAACCATCTGCATTAATACATTTGGGCTTGATACTCACATATTTTAAAGGTTTAATCTATATTTTTTGCACTAAAACTTGCTATATTTGGGCCTTCCAATAGCTATAGTTGGTGCCATCATCCAACTTGCCAATATTAATGATAGCACTATCATTAGAACCACCAGCCATAATGGGACCAAGTAGGTGCATAGAAGGGAAAAATAAGCTACTGTAATAACATGAAAATCAGCCACAAAACCATTGCAAATCAAGATGAAAACAAGGAGCATTGATTAAGTAATGAGCTATCTGAAAAAACTCAATGTAAACAACTTTCAAATGGAGGTGATTGCTCACATAAACAGTCCAGTAAAGTGCAATTATAGCATGCTGAAAATGAAGTATAGTAGTAAGAAGTCAATGTCAAAGGGGGGCAATCACTAACAAAACAAACTGCAACTACCTAGGAATAGCTACAACTAGCAATTTGAGTGAATATGCAACTAGCATTGAGAACTAGCAAAGGATCAATGTGTCAAACAGAGATACATCCCATAGGCATAACCATCATGCATAGAGTAGGTCTCATGGATAACAAAAGAGAACAACCAAAGGCACAACGGACTGAGCAATGTAATGTAAGCTCAATACATAGACAACCATGATGCATACATCACTGACAATAGCATGACAGATATAGGTACCCGCCCAAAAGCAATGTTAGATCACCCCATTAAGCATCAATTGCATATAAAAGCATGATCTAAGTTCCGCAATCTCATTATAAGACTCTCAAGATTAACTACATAACCAAATGATTAATGTAATATCCAAGTGTCAAGTAGCGGCTCCATTAGAACAAAAGTTGAATGCCAAACAAGAAAAAAAAATCTCAAAATATCAAGTGGAAGGCATCCATACATCCAAGATCCAAGTAATAGATATCTGAGAGCATAAAACCCAAGTAACTTGCAAAGCTCTTACGCTAGTATCCAACAACCATACATAATAGTGAATGACAGCCAATGTCAAAAGTCAAAGCTCCAATCTTAGCTCAAGAGCATTCTAGAAGCATAACCAAGTTTGTGGCATCAACCATATACATCAATGTAGCATGCTAACAAGTAGTCTGTAGACATCAATAAGTAATAGGCACGAAGTTTCTCTGAGAAAATAGAATTTAGCCCTGCTTATTATAGTAGTAAGAAACATCTATAAAATTGAGAAAATGAGTGCTAAAATCAATCAAATAGCATTCCAATACATTAGCATAGCATCTTCAAATGATCTGGCATCAAATAGACATCCAAGGAAGCATAAGTGACCTCCAAACAATAAGATAAGTGCTGTCCTAAACTCTATTACAGGAAACTATCACAAGCTCTGAGACAATGGCTAATCTTGGGAGCTTCAAATGATGACTAAAATCACAAGACAAATGACGTGGAAGAGTCCACAAGGTTGCCAAGTATCGAGAGCAATGCCTCCAACAACTCAAAAGAGGTGGGATGAAGTTGGAGAAAGAGCATGACAACCATGCACAAATCACACTAGTTGTCCTTCCTCTGCTAATGTAGCTATTGCTAGTTGTGATAATGGAGTTTTAGAAGCACTCTAAGGTGCTCTAGTAGACTGATTGATGGCGTGGAACAAGCCTCAAAGAGAAAGAAGTCGAGTAAAAGATAGAGCTCAATGCATACCTCTGGGTAAAGAATCCATGGCTACCCTAAATGAAGAGTTGTAAAAATTTCAAATCTAGGCTAAAGTAAACTAAAGAGGAAGAGCTTCTCAATGCTAGTGTTGTTAGAAGGGAGAGAGACAGAGACAGAGACAGAAGGATTGGACCCACCAAGAGGAGCTGTATGCTCTCGGGGAAGTTACTATATGTATATCCTCTACATCACGTGCATTCAAGGCCTATTTATAAATATATAAAAATGGTATTTTAAAAATACCTTCTTTTGAGCCCACGTAATGCACATATATTCTCATGAGTAACTTACCTGAGCATATGCTCTCCACTCATTTTCTTTATATTCAATTACCCATATAACTAAAGTGATTACAATACTCTAAGGTTTGTAAGACCATTCACACATAGCCTTAATCCACCAACTTATTTAATGTCCCACACTTTTGTTGATACAACTGGACACAACTAAGACATTGTCGGTGGTCACACACATGAGCTTGAAGTCTCAACACTCCCCCTCAAGCTCAAGACAGCCTCTGCATACCAAGTAGCTGTCGAAAAACACTGAACTTATCTTTATATCCAAATACTTGGTAAAGATATCTGCTACATGCTCATCCGTCTTCACATGCATGAGATCTACTCTCCTTGCAAGAATCATCTCTCTGATAAAATGGTAGTGTACCTCAATGTGTTTAGTCTTGGCATGGTATACTGGATTTGTTTCCAAAAGTACACTGCTAAGATTATCACATAACAAAGTCACTGGAGCATCCACCTATATGTCCAAATCAGCCATAAGCTTGAGCAGCCATGCAATCTCCATGTTGCCAATGCAGCACCCATGTACTCTGCACCTTAGTGCTAGACAATGCAACCCTTGGTTGCTTCTTGCTGCTCCAACTGATCATTCCACTTCCAAATCCAAAGGCATAATCACTTGTAGATCTACGATCATATGATCATCCTGCCCAATCCGTATCTATGTAACCAATGAGTTTCATGACCTTATCATTCTCATAGAACATCACATGACCTATAGTGGACTTTAGATACCACATAATCCATCTAACAACATCCAAATGTGGCTTTCTGGGCTTCTGCATGAGTTGAAAATTTGAGCCTAACAGCATAACTCAAATTTGGCCTAGTGATAGTCAAGTAGATCAAACTACCAACCATCTGCCTCCTGTACATAGTCACATCATCAATTCCAGCTCCAGTGCTAATGTCCAACTTGACATTCTGATCAAGAGGTGTATCTAGTGGTTTACATTCAGCCATGCCATATTTCTTCAGCATTTCCATGGCATAGTGTTTTTGCATCAGCCATAAAATATATTTAGTTTTGATCACCTCAATACGCAAGAAATACTTTAGTTCACCTAAGTCTTTCATGTCAAATTCAGATTTCAGTATTTTGCATAACATGATATATCCCCAAGTCATCCTCACCTGTGATTATCAAGTCATCAACATAGATGACCAGCACTACTAAGTCTTTTTTCTAAACAATCTATGATCAGCCCTACTAATAGTAAATCCCAAACTCTGTAAGTAACTACTGATCCTTGCATGCTAGGCTCTCAGAGCCTGCTTCAACCATACAATGCTTTTTTCAGTTTGCATACATAATGCTGAAAATCACGATGTATATACCCTTCATGCTGATCCATATAAACATCCTCTTCCAAGTCACCATTGAGGAAAGCATTTTTCACGTCCATCTGTTGCAATTTCCATCCTTTAGCAACAGCCAATTTGATCACTGCTCGTATGGTTGCCATCTTGGCAATAGGGCTGAATGTTTTCTCATAATCTAACCCATATTGCTGAGCATATCCTTTAGCAACCATCATGGCTTTGTACCTCTCTACACTACCATCTGACTTGCATTTAATCTTGTAGATCCATTTGCGGCCAATGGTCTTCTTTCCTTCTGGCAGTGGCACAAGATCCCAAATACTATTTTGAGCCAAAGCATCTATCTCCTCATCCATAGGTGTGCACCAATTTTTATCCATCACTCCTTCAGTAAATGTAGCAGGCTCTTTGACCTTTGTCATATAAGCAAAATGCTTCTCTGAAAAACCACTATAAGTCAGCCTATCCACAGGGTACCTGACTCTTTGCAATCATCTAAGCTATGGTGCACTACTCGATTTCCCTCTCTAATGAGGCGAAATGTACCTATTCTACCTAGTACCACGTATACACTATCAGAATACCAAGCTCATTGCCTAGACTATCAATTGAGTCATAATCTAAAGTCATCTTGCCAGGTGTCATCACACCAAATGTATTATCAATGACTTTTTATTTTCCTTTGCTTTCCACCACATCATATCTCCCCCTCATTGACATAGTGGTGCCAGTGGACGGCAGTGAGCTGCCAGAGCTCCGTAATCGCCCTGTCCATGGAGATACCGTCGCACCACTAGGACTTGTCACTACAATACTCTGTTGTGAATCAATTGTAGAAACATGTGTAGAAGGCATATTCGATGGCACTATAGCTAGTGATGCATACCAAGAGGCCATCTCATCAAAGATAACATCTTTGCTCACTAATGTATCCCGAGTAGAGGGATCATAACATTTGTATGCCTTCTTCTCCTGCGAATATCCAATAAAGACACACTTATGTGCTTTTGGATCCAGCTTTTTCCTCTTCTCAGAAGGTATATGCACATAAGCAAGACAACCAAATATTTTCATGTGACTGACATCAAGCTTGTAGCCATACAGTTTCTCAAATGGTGTCATCTCATGAATACCTATAGTGGGAGTCTTGTTCAAGATATATATGGCTGTCACAACAGCCTCAGCCTAGTAATAGAGCGGCATACTCTTTGCATTCATCATTGCCAGTAGCTTCCATCAATACCGTGTTCTTTCGTTCAGCTACCCCATTCTACTGTGGAGTGTAGCTACATGTAAGTTGCCTATGTATAGCATTTTTAGCAAAAAACTATCAAACTCATTTGACACATACTCCCTAACATTGTCAAATCTCAAGCAAGAGATGTAGCAATCAAATTTCTTTTCAACCAGCTTTTTAAAATGTTGAAAAACAACAAATACCTTATCCTTTTTTTTTCAGTATATAAACTTAAGTATAGCAATTGAAGTCATCAATGAATGTCACATAGTACGTGGAGCCTCTCATAGATGCATTATGAGCTGGCCCCCACACATTAGAGTGAACTAACTGCAACGATTGCGTACAATTTCTTACATGCTGGACAAATGGTAACCTCAACTGTTTACCAAACTGACAAGCATCGCAGACATGACCAATATCTGTATACTAAAACTTGGGTAAACCTATCACAAGTTGTTTCTTCTGCATCATTTTTGTAGCCATTGAAGATTCACATGTCCCACTCTTTTATGCCATATTTCCAAGTCTCTAAATGTGCCAGCAGAGCCATGGGCAAACATTGTTGATTTCAGCTATAGTAAAGTAGTATCAAGAGTAAACATCCTGCTATTCCTATGACTGCGATCAATCAGTTTGCAGCCATTACCAAACTCCTCAATGAAGCATCCATGCTTATTAAATCAGACTTGCAAATTTTGCTCAGCCAACAGACATGCCAACAGACAATAGATTTTTAGTAATTGATGGGACATACAGTACATCATGTAAGTTCTTTTTCCTGCCATCATGGATTACCAAACGTACTTTGCCTTTATGTTCTATGCTATGCTACATGTCATCCCTTGTGCATACATAGCCATTCTTTTTAGGCACCATGTCAATAAACTAGTCACCATCAAGTGTCATATGATTCGATGCCCCCGAATCAATGTACCAAATTGCATCCTCACGAGACTTCTCTGTAGCCTTGTCTTTCACATATATCATGGCAAATAGTTTGTCCCCAAACGCATCTTTTCTTGACTGGATGATGCATAATGTCCATGGTGTTTGCCTCTTTGATTTCCCTTCTTCTTCCAGCAGCCCTTGGCAATATGACCATACTTTCCACAATAGTGACAATCCTTATCCTTATTAGGATTGTCAAATGGACACTGCTATTGTCAGGGGCCTCTGCCTCAAGGACTAGATCTCCCCTTGCCTCCAAAATTTCCACCTCCTCTTTCATTTGAACCTTGTTGGTTATTATGACAATAGGATACATTTTGCTCGCCTCCTCTGCCAGAACCATAACCTCTACCACGGTTGCCACGGTTGTGTTGATTTGAATAAAATACAACATCCTTATTCTTGGAGCTACTAGAACTTGTAGCCAATCCAAGTTTAACCTCTTCATGAATAAGCAATGCAACCAGCTCATTGAAATCCGGAATTTCAGCCCGCACAGAGATGGAAGTATCAAATGACTTATATTAAGATCCCAAACCATTTAATGTCAATGCAACCATGTCTTCATCCTCAACCTGTGTGCCAATGGATGCTAGCTAATCCGCAATAGTCTTAATCTTTGTGACATAATCATGTATAGATCTGCATTTTCTCTCCATGTTGTTGAATTACTGCTTTAACTGTATCTTCCTGGCACTTGTAGTTGTGCCATAGTACCTGATTAATATGTTCCATGCATCTGATGGTGACTTGCAATTCATGATTTGCATTACCATAGCATCTGAGATACACAAAGATAACCAGTGTAGCACCCTGCGAGCTCTTTCCAACCAATTAGCTTGATGTGCTCGTCAGTAGCACCCTGCGAGCTCTTTCCAACTAAGCTCAATGTGCTCGTCTCTGATCAGCGTCTGTGATCAGTTGTAGGATTTCTCTATGGAATTTCGGATTCAGTTTCAACACCTATCACCAAGTCCCAATATCCTTTACCTATCAGGAAGTTTTCCATGCAGAACTTCCATATGGCATAATTATTGCTATCAAGATTTTCCCCCACTATCTAGGTTATCTTGTCAATTCCATCTGCATTTGCCATATTGTAAACTCTGCCTGACTACCTACAAGCCAACAAGTCTAACTGACTAACTGCATTCTTTAACTGTTTACGACAGTTTTCTGCAATAAATTCACTGCTGAAACTAGAGTATTTCAGCTCAACTTCTCAAAACCATCCACAAACATATGGTATAACCCGTAGGCACATCAATCAACACATAGACCATGTAGGTACTTTAACACTGTCTCATGCAACCTTATTGCCAAAGTACATATATGCAGTCTGAAATCTGTAAACTATCAGTGACCAACAACTGATTCCATCAGGAGAAATATGGACTCTCTTTTTTGCCCCTTAAGGGGTTTCTCTCACCTCTCTCTCTCTAAAAAGAGATTCCAAAGTAATATTAGAATAAGAGATCTTCTACAATCAAGCAAATCACATATTTGTATTTTCAATAGATTTCACCTATTATTTTATTCTCAAACTGTAGGATAAGGTCACTTTTTCTCAAAATCCTCATAACTAAAAAATACAATTCTATTTTTTGTAAAAACGAAGCCAATCATTAATATACGACTCTTTAATGCCCTCATGACTAATCAATATGAAAATATATTAGAATCATTCTCATTCTTGCTTCTTAAAAGGGTGGAAGTTAAAAACGATATAAAATGACATACACATCATATTTTAAGATTATTTTTTACCCAGAGACACCTTTTTGACTCGAGAGTTTTCTTGTAAATTTTTATTGTTTTTGGACAAGTATATGCCTATTTCTAAGCATTTCTTCATTCCCTCTCAAAGCTCTAGTTTTGTCCGAAATTTTGTGTACTCTTCTCCTTTCCTCCAGAATATGGTTTCTTGCATACAAATTCTTCTGAAGCAATACTCAGTACTATCTATAACACTCCCTACCCTGCTATAAGCAATCTTAGGAGTGGTTTTGATAGCATTTGCTGAAATCAAATAATCTCTATCTACAATACTCTCTACCGCGCTACAAGCAATCTCTCTTCTCAGTACTGTGCTATAAGATATCTTCCTCCTCAACACTCTATACTGCAAGCAATCAAGTGATAATGGAGGTATCTTTATTTTTTAAATCTTTGTGATGCTATTATTCTTCATAGTTGTTGTTTAATCCTTAAGTGTCAATTCATAAGAGAGAGAGAGAGAGAGAGAGAGAGAGAGAGAGAGAGAGAGAGAGAGAGAGAGAGAGAGAGAGAGAGAGAGAGAGAGAGAGAGAGAGAGGGAGAGGGGAGGGGGAAAGAGAGAGGACTGTGTGAGATGAACTAGGAAAATAAGTGATAGAGTGACAGAGAGTAAATTAGGATAGAAGATAAGATCGTGTTATTGTTCTCCACTAGCCAAACTTTTGTATAAATGTGTTTAAATATCTTTAATCAATTCTTCTTGAGAGAGAGAGAGAGAGAGAGAGAGAGAGAGAGAGAGAGAGAGAGAGAGAGAGAGAGAGAGAGAGAGAGAGAGAGAGAGAGAGAGAGAGAGAGAGAGAGAGAGAGAGAGAGAGAGAGAGAGAGAGAGAGAGAGAGAGAGAGAGAGAGAATCTTTTGGATTAAACAAAAGATAAGATTGGATGCTAATTAGAGGTAGATTAAAAGCTAAGATTACAGGCAAATTAGGGATTGATTAGGATTATCATGACTGAAATCAAGAGAAAGAGATAAGATCCAACTGGGTAAAAAATAACACAGATATAGTGAATCAAAGAGGTGTAATTGTGTGATTTGAGCCAATCCAGAATTAGTTACATGCTGCTGGATTGATGCTGACTTGCTGCTCCCAGATATTTAGACATTCTTGCTATTGATCAGAAAATTGACATTGACTCCTTAGCTTACTATTAATCAAAGGGGTGTAATTGTGTAATGTTAAAATTGGCATATATTTTACATTACAGGATGTAGGTGCAGGACATACCAAGAGAAAGAGAGATATTCACTTTTAATTGGAGGATGAATATGCACAAATGTTCAAAAGAACTGCAGAAAGGGATGATGCAATAAGATACAGGATGCAACAAGAAAGAAATGTAGGGAAAAAGAACGTTGTCAAAGAGTTTGGAAAGCAATGTCGCAACTTCAGAAGTCCTTGATAAATTTCAAGATAGAAGATCCATCATGTGAATAATCCTATTATCCAATTTTCCACACAGCAACAAGTTCTGGACAACTCTGTTTTATGATTATGGTGTACATTCAAGAAAGAATTATGAACAGTTTTTGCAGAATACAACAGTAAGCTTCTGGAATCCCCTTTTACCTATTGCAATAAAAATTGCTCCATGTAAGCAATCATATCTAAATTTTATTGGGCCTCCATACAAATCAATTAGCGTTGTAAGTAGGTCACATGACACTGCACTACTGATATAATGCTGTCATGAAGAGCAACACCCTGTTTTAGGATGCCGATAAAACTGAAAGATTTCCTTTCCACATTTAAGATGTAAAATTAACAGTCCAGTTTGGTTGCAGGCATCCATTGCTTTCCTGTTTGTAGTTGCTGTAATTGTTATACTCACCCCCCCTTTGGTAACAGTAGTCCAAGTTTTTGTTCTCCAGAACATAAATTATGATGGCTGTAAAGCCCCAATCCTTGTGTTTCGAGCCTCTCCAAGTCCTCTAATGTCAAGTATGTGCAGGCGGATCAGTTTCTGTCAATGCCTTCTATGCCTACAATAATTTTTCCTCCACTTCTTTTTTTTTTTTTGAAAATGATAACATTGACATCCAAAAGCTACTCTTCAACCACTGTATGAACAGCACAGCAGCCTTTGGTACAACAGGCCTTCCTATGCTTGTTGAACAAGATCTTCAGTAATCATAACTTGTTGTTCACATCAACATGCTTCAGCTTTTCTGTGTAGATATAATCTCCAGGTGAGATCTTGAATTGATGAGAATCAACCTGCACGTTTGCAAAAGCCTTAGGTACCCTGTAAGGCAAGATTTCTTCAGGTTTGATGCGCCCAACGATCTTATGGATCAAATTTAGTAAGTTGTTTCATCCAAACCGCAGGAATCAAGCATAACCATATGCATCGATCAGATTTTTTTTTACCCCAAACAAGCCACTGCAAAACTACTGTAGTAGCCGGAGTAGCGATTTGATTGTCTGCTTAAAGGAAACTGAAATGTATCTCAAGCTCACATTGTCAAGGACTATGTTGATACAGAATACAAAGGACATGGGAAAAATGCGGCGCCAACAATTTGGTACCCAATCTCAGCAGCTTTTTCTATCCTCAGATTCGATTCTCCCAAAAACGTTTTTCCCTCGAGCTTTTGGTAGACCATAAGTCCAGTTTTTCCACATGCGGCCCAATTCTGTGAACCTTCTTATTCATCTCGGTGCGGTGGTGATAACCATTCTGTCCAGCCCTGGCCACAATAAAGGAAACACGTGCAGGGTGCCAATGTCCTTACCAGTTTGATTCAAATTCAGTTAATGTTTTATGCGATTCATCCACAAACTTAGATTGAAAAAAAAACAACTCTCTTCCCTTCCCTCATAGATCCCGAATGCCCTGTGATTCTTGCGTTTCCTTCCTTTCTCCCCTTTTCTCATATGCATTTCCACAGTTATCATCGGCTTTCTCCAGAAAATCAGAGAGGCATGAGAAAACAAACATGGCAGACTCGGATTACAGCAACTGTATTGGGCAATTATCAGAACATAATGATCGGTCAGTGGACGAAAACGATCAGTTTGACGTTTTTTAGGAGACGGATGAGAAGTTGAGGAGGATGAGACAGACGAGGAGTGTAGTGTTGATGATCAGAGCATAATTGTAGACGAACGCCGTCCTTCCATCTTCTTCCTTGATTAACTTTTTTATCACTTTCATCTTCACTTTGTTTTTATGCAGGTCAGTCGATCGTTGTCATCTTCCCCTCCGTTCCCTCCTCCAACGCATCCCAAAAACCAGTGCCCTCTCTGCTTTTTTTTTTCCTGAATATCCTCCAGTATGGATCCCATGTTTTCCTGTATTCCTTCCTCTTTTCCCTCAATTCAATCTCTCATCTTTTTTTCGAATCTGCTTTTTCCCTCCCAAAATTAGCCTTTTGCTTTTCTTCCTTTTTTAGACCCTCTGAATCCTCATCCAAAAATGTCGTATGCCAGATCCACCAGTCCCAGAAAAAATCCCCCAAGCTCCAAGTTCAGCGTATCCTGAAATGTATGCATTCCATGAGATTACATCATGAACTGGCAGCATGTCAAAGACACGGTGTGCTTCAGCAAGTAAGCCACTTCTGCCATACATGTCTACCAGTTTGTTTCCAACATAAAGCTCACTCTCCAATCCTTTTTGAGCTACTTCTGAATGTATCTTCTGACCTGTGTCCAGTGGTCCTACACTACCACATGCTTTCAAGCAAAGAACATAAGTTACAACATCTGCAGACACACCCCCTTGTTGCATAAGCTTGAAACATGTGAGCACTTCCTCACCAAAACCATGTTCGGAGTAGCCTGTAATGAGGGCAGTCCAAGAGACTGCATCACGAATGGGTAAGTTGTTGAAAACATGATGCGCTTCCGCAAGGGAGCCAAATTTCCCATACATATCCACAAGAGAGTTGCCCACCAGGGGCTACGAGTGCCACATTTACCATAGATACTAATAAGTGTGCTATTAACAAAAGCTTCTGAAGTGAAGCCCTTCATGTGAGCATCTATACTCATACGCAGAGAATAAATGTAATCACAACAACTAAATATGTACAAAGTACCAAATCACATGCACAACTTTTGGGTGGTTTACACACCTCGAATGCGCAGCAATACGACATCCACCCCCTCAAATCCTGCGCATCCTCCGGATGGGCCAACTACCCATGATCATTATCATCAAGATCTACAAACAGATCAATCTCTTCATTATGCATTTCCGGTAGATCAACAAGATTATCTGTCTTCTCCATTGGAGTTTCTTGTCGTTGCTCTTCTCTTGAAAATTCTTCCAATGCATAGTCTTCATCATCCCTTTTCTTGAAAATCTTGATTCTTTTTCCAGCAATAGGCACTCTAAGCACTGTCCCATCCAATTCAGTCAGCTCATATGTTGCATTATCAAAGACATGTCTGACTATGTATGGCCCAAACCATCTTTGCACCATCTTCCGAAGTGCAGTATGCTGATTTTCAAGGCTGCTATCAAAGACCAATACCCAATCTCCCTCTTCTATTGCTCTTGGCCGTAAGCGATGCCTGCTGTCAAACCTGTCCTTATTCCTTAGTCTAGCAACTTTCAACCTGTCAATAGCTAGCTGAATATCCTCAGGTCTCCTCTCCAACTGTCGAATCCGAAGAGCTAAGAGCTCCTCTCTCGTCAAATCCTCCTGCCAAGGTAAAACTGACCAAGTCAAAGCACAAGTCTCAATCGGCATAACAGGTTTCTGACCATACATCAACTCTGCAGGCATATATCCTGTGGTAATACTATGAGTCGTACGATCAGCCCACAAAGCAAATGATAGAAGTCTCGGCCATTCTCCAATCCGTCCTCTGCATGCTTTGGCTAATGCTTTCACTATCGGCGGATGCCCTCTTTCACTCTTTCCGTTTCCCTCTGGATTGTATGCTGTGGTTAGAGCCAATTTGATTCCTAGCTGAGAGAAAAACTCCCTAGCTTCATCTGCATCCAATTCACCACGATCCGCAGTGATCTTACCCACACAACCATACCTGCAGAAAATTTCCTCCAATAAGAACTTACACACTGCACTAGTGGTCTTTGTTCTCAAAGATCTGCCCTCAACATGATTAGTAAGATCCTCTCTAGCCAAAACAATGTATCTCATCTGCCATAGACCCATAGGCATGGTAACCAAATCAACTACCCACTTATAATGAATGCATAGTGGATAGGTCGGATGAAGCTCATCTCGATGACGCACTACTGAATACATCTGGCAGTCTCTGCAAGTCTCAACAAAGTGAAAAACATCTCTATACATGCCTTTCCACCAATATTTCTCCTTGATTTTCTCATAAGTAGCCCATACTCCTCTATGACCAGCCCAAGGACTCTCATGAAACTCCCTCATCACCTATAACTGTGTCTCTCTATCGCAGACAACCCGCAAAGGTAATCCGCCTCTTTTCTTCGGATGCTTCCAAAGAAATCCGTCCTTGAGAAAATAACCATAGGCTTTCCTTCTGATCTTCTTGAACTCTTCATCTGTCCATTCATCTCTTTTGCTTAGTGTACTAAGGTACCTGCCAATCTGCAACCAATCTCCAACATAAAGTTCTTCTATGAAAGCCACAATATCATAAACATGACAAACATGATCAACCATAGTGGCTGAAATTTCTGCATCATCCTCTTCTGCAAGTAGAGTCTCCTCATCATCATATCTGGCTCTAGACAACATATCTGCCACTGGATTATCCTTCCCTGCTATGTGTTTAAATTCCGGATTTAATGACTTGATGTATGCAATCCATCTCAACATAGCTATATCCGGAGTAGAGCAACTCGTGATCATACCAATCAATGGCAAGCAATCTGTCTCTACCACAACTGAAGCTCCAATAAAGTACTCCTTGTCACATTTGAGAGCCGTGACAATCCCCAATAACTCCCTCTTGATTCGCGGATATCTCCTCTGTCTCTCGTTTAGGACTTTCGCCCCAAACCGAATAGCATACCTATTTCCATCTGCATCATCTTGACCCACAGCCCAACCTATGCCAATTGGACTAGTGTCAACTGTCAATACAATAGGCCTATCACAATTATAATCCGCTTTCCTGAGAGTAGGAGCATTCTGCAATAACTTCTTCAATTTCCGCATGGCTCTAGTGTGACTCTCATCCCAATAAAATTTCTGCCCCTTTCGAAGCAGCTGATACAAACAATCTGCTATGTGTGCAAAATGAGGTATCCAAATCATATAAAACACACAAGCACCAATGAATCTCCGTACCTCTGAAGTAGTAGAACAATACTCTGCAATCTTGCCTATAGCATTCACCTTATCAGGTGAGGGTTTCCTGCCATAATATCCACACATATGCCCAACAATGACAACCTCATTCACTCCAAAAACAGATTTTTGCCTTGAAAGTGTCAAGTTCACTTCTTCTAACCTGGCCAAAATCTTCTCACATGCTGAAATATGATCAGCCACAAAGTATCTGCATCCCTGCTCATTTAGGCTCTCATTCTTCTCTTCTTCTGCACACCCCTTAATAGGCACATCATCCAAGAAAGGCATAGTAAGCTGAGGTATGTAATCACGAAGGACCTTATGCATGGCATTCATCATATGCGCAACAGAATTACTGGCACCTTGAGGTAAGGTACACATCCTCACAAGCCCAATAGGAGTTCTCATGGTGGTTATGTCCCTGCTTTCCAAAGCCAGCTGAAACTGATCATAACCTGAATACAAATCACCCAAAGAATAGATGGCACGTCCAGCAAATGCCTCTGCAAACTCATCCACAACTGGACCTATACCAACATTCCTGATAGTAACTCTGTTCACTGGCTGCATGTCCTGAATAAATCGAAGAGTACCATTCTTCTTTGGAACTGTAAACCACCTGTTTGAGTATGGTGCAGATGAAGGCTCAAGGATTCCCATCCTGATTTTCTCATTCAATAAATCAATCAGCTTTGGCAAATGTGCTTTAGGCACTGGAATAGGTCGGAGATTCCATGGAATATGAGGAATAGTAAAAATGACCATAGGAGCAACAATATCAGGATTCACACATCCAATCTCATGTGGCAAAAAAGCAAATCCCCTTCCATGACGCTCAAGCATCTCCTGAAAGCATTGCTTCTCTATGGGTAACAAGAAATCACCATTTCCAATTTTCAATTCAGTAAGTGTCTCTGCTGAAAATTTATGACCAATATGCTCCGGATTCCTCAAAATTTGCTGTTTAGCAGCTCTCTCTATTTGCTGATCACTGTCAGGTGGAAGCGGTACAGCAACCGGCTTCACCTTCTTATCCACAGTTTTGTATTTCGTGTCAACCCTGGCTTCATTATGCTCTTCTGCATTACATAAACCTTGCTGTAAATCAGCAATTCTGCACACCAATGGCTGAATATTCTCAGCCCTTTGCTCTATGGACTGCATAGAAACAGCCCCAAACTCTGAATGTTGAAATATTTCAGCAGTAAACTCTGTTGGCTGAAAATTTTCAGCCCTCTGTCTCTCTGAAAGCTGATCATAACCAGCTGGAAACTCTGTTTGCTGAATTTCTTCAGCACTCAACACTCTTTGCTGAGTTACCTCAGCCTCTGACTCAATCTGTGACATAAAATCTGCAATTTCATGAAACATGTCCAGGGACTGCACTAATACATTACCATGACAATTCAGCATATCAGTTTTCAGCATATCTCCCATCTCTGTCATCGTATCTGCACAAATCACACTGTCATACATCCCATCTATGTGCTCATCATCCTCCAAAATTCCTGCATTTTTCAAATTTTTCTCCTTCCTGCATATATACTGCCTTGCAGCTCTAGGCAACCTAGAAGTCTTCTGATAACTCATTGAACTATTTGCTGAAATCCCAACATAACCGGAGGAGAAAACACTGCTGCTGCCAGGAGGCGAGAACTCCAATCTCCTCTCCTCTGTACCACCGTCGTCTCGCGAAACGGCGGTACCTAATGAAAACCCGAATCCCTCACAGTGGGCAAGGGTGCATCTCTGAGAGTATCCCTGTTTCTAACATGGTTCACACATACAGTCATAAACTGAACTGCTCTCATACCATCTTTACTGCGAATCCGTGCATAAGCAGATCCATCATCCATGATCTTAGTTTCCATGCGCATCTCTGTAATGAATGGCTGACCAAGAATTATGGGATAAGAGCATGAATCCTGCACAAAGAAATGAAAATCCTCCTCTACATCACCAATAGAAACCCTGACACTAGGGCAAGCAGCATATAAATCACCTGCAGTGTTATTGGCGGCTCTCATACGCCACCCATGCTCTACATCCATAGGCCATCTGTTACTCTCATAAACTCCACGAACTATGAGATTAATCTCTGAACCATGATCAACCAATGCAACATAAGGCACCTGTTTCTCTCCAATCTTTACCATCATCTCTGTAGTTGCCCTAGCCCAATGGCTCTGCGAAAAGTGACTACGCGGTATCAAAACAGGCTCATCAATTTCAGCATAATGCATAGGCTGAACCCTCTTCGCTACCTGCGGCAAAATAGAAGCATTATCAACCATAACCTCATCCTCATCCTCATCAAACTCCCCAATCAAAACTCCCTGTGTATCAGTGGTAGCCAATGCATGTCTTTTCCTCTTTAGGACCTCCTGGAACTGATCCTGAAACTCTCTTTTTGAGATGCCCAAAATCTCAGAAATAGTGAAAGTCACCTCACTGCCAAGTATCTTATCATTAAAGATTTTCTTCATATCTGTAGATGTCTCAATATCGGACATCAATCTGAATCCTGGCTGCTTTCTCTCTCTAGGCTCTTGCCTCTTTTCTCTCTTTTGAGCATCCTCCATCTGTCGATCTGGCCCTGGTCTCGAAGACGGTCCTGCAGTAGGTGGAGTAACAAACTCACCCCCTCTAGTCTTCTTAGCTGCACTTGGATTTTCTTCATCCCTCTTACGCTTCTCCTCAACAAATACATCTGCACCATGAGATTTAGCCAAATAAGCATAAATAGAATACCTGTCAACAGGCGAGTCCCAACCTGTCTCTGATCTGATGCTAGAGCCTGCACTAGTCAAAACAGTTTGCTGAATTTTCCCCTTGTTTGCAGTCTCCATAGCATAAGTCCATAGTGCGGACTGAGTCTCTGATCCCTTCTCAATCTGTACTCCATATGCAGAAGCATCACCTCTAGCTGTCACATAAGAAGTACGTGCAGCCATATCCTCCACTAACTTTTTCATTCCACCTTTACCAAAGTTGGTAGCAAGTGGAGCTCCTGTCTCAGTCAACCAAATCTTACCATCTTGCCCCCAATATACCAAATTCTGCCTCCTTGCATCCTGGAAAGAGTCACAATCCCTGCAATGCTGATGCTCCGTACTATCGCACCAAATACATCTCCGATCTCTCCTAGGTGCAGTAGGAGCACTAGAAGAAGTAGTAGGCACAGTCAAAGCAAACTGCTCCTTCAACTTACCCACCAACTCCGCTTTGACTGACTCAAGTGTCAAATCTGTGATGCCTTTGATTATGTCATCAAGAGAGGTAGGCACCGATGGAGCGGATGGATTTGGAGCAGAAGGTGTAGGCATCGGTCGTGGAACAGGAGGAATAGGTGGAGTAGAAACAGTAGGCACTGGCATAGGCCAAGAAACTGGCTGAGGAGGAGAAGAAATAACAGGGATAGAAGTAGGCATAGGAGTAGATGATGGTGTAGGTGTCATGGAACCATTCTGTAGGCGAGTCTTCCATATCCTCCTCTTGGTCAAAGTCGAGACTGCATCCTGTGCATCCTGCCAATCAGTTTTAAGACCCATAGGCTTCGTGCGATCTTCAAGAAGCTCACCCAATTCTTCTTGAAGAGCAGGATCTGCAGCTTGCAAGAAAAGTTCAACTTTTTCAACATCCAATGCTCTTTGTTCAATAGCATCAAGCTGACTATACCTCTCTTCGAATTCTCGAATCAACTCCAAAGCAGCAAGACCCTTGTTTGGCATGTAGACCCACTCTCGGAATGACCGCCGAGTAGCCATACCAAAGTCCTCAAGGAAGTATTCTTCTTTTAGAGCCTTCTTAAAATCTTGCCGATGTGTATTTTGAATAAAAAGATCAGTCACCTTTGACCTCAAAGCAGGTGTGACAAGACGAAGGAAATACTTACTCATAAGTCCAGCAGGAACTCCAAAAAACCCCATCTTGATCTCATATGTCTTCAAATATGCTGAAACATTACGCCCATCAAATAGCTTCTTCTCACTCTCAACTGCTTCAATAGCCTTAGTCGCGCTGTTTGCATTCTCCTGCTCCGAATAGAGTTGCCTTTGCTGAGACAACTGCTGTTGATGCAATTGTTGTTGCTGCTGCATATACATTTGTGTTTGCTGATTTTGGAGCTGCATATACATGGACATATTCTGCAAAATCTGTTTTAGATCCTCCGTTGAAGTACTTGACGCAGCAGTCATTGATGGAGCTGAAGTAGACGCAGCTGGAGTTGTAGAAGAAGCTGAAATAGATGCTGAAGTATCTCCCATCCTGAAATTTCTGCGACGCTTTCACGTCGAGTTCACCAAAGATGTCAAAGAGTTTGGAAAGCAATGTCGCAACTTCAGAAGTCCTTGATAAATTTCAAGATAGAAGATCCATCATGTGAATAATCCTATTATCCAATTTTCCACACAGCAACAAGTTCTGGACAACTCTGTTTTATGATTATGGTGTACGTTCAAGAAAGAATTATGAACAGTTTTTGCAGAATACAACAGTAAGCTTCTGGAATCCCCTTTTACCTATTGCAATAAAAATTGCTCCATGTAAGCAATCATATCTAAATTTTATTGGGCCTCCATACAAATCAATTGGCGTTGTAAGTAGGTCACATGACACTGCACTACTGATATAATGCTGTCATGAAGAGCAACACCCTGTTTTAGGATGCCGATAAAACTGAAAGATTTCCTTTCCACATTTAAGATGTAAAATTAACAGTCCAGTTTGGTTGCAGGCATCCATTGCTTTCCTGTTTGTAGTTGCTGTAATTGTTATACTCACCCCCCCTTTGGTAACAGTAGTCCAAGTTTTTGTTCTCCAGAACATAAATTATGATGGCTGTAAAGCCCCAATCCTTGTGTTTCGAGCCTCTCCAAGTCCTCTAATGTCAAGTATGTGCAGGCGGATCAGTTTCTGTCAATGCCTTCTATGCCTACAATAATTTTTCCTCCACTTCTTTTTTTTTTTGAAAATGATAACATTGACATCCAAAAGCTGCTCTTCAACCACTGTATGAACAGCACAGCAGCCTTTGGTACAACAGGCCTTCCTATGCTTGTTGAACAAGATCTTCAGTAATCATAACTTGTTGTTCACATCAACATGCTTCAGCTTTTCTGTGTAGATATAATCTCCAGGTGAGATCTTGAATTGATGAGAATCAACCTGCACGTTTGCAAAAGCCTTAGGTACCCTGTAAGGCAAGATTTCTTCAGGTTTGACGCGCCCAACGATCTTCAGGATCAAATTTAGTAAGTTGTTTCATCCAAACCGCAGGAATCAAGCATAACCATATGCATCGATCAGATGTTTTTTATCCCAAACAAGCCACTGCAAAACTACTGTAGTAGCCGGAGTAGCGATTTGATTGTCTGCTTAAAGGAAACTGAAATGTATATCAAGCTCACATTGTCAAGGACTATGTTGATACAGAATACAAAGGACATGGGAAAAATGCGGCGCCAACAATTTGGTACCCAATCTCAGCAGCTTTTTCTATCCTCAGATTCGATTCTCCCAAAAACGTTTTTCCCTCGAGCTTTTGGTAGACCATAAGTCCAGTTTTTCCACCTACGGCCCAATTCTGTGAACCTTCTTATTCATCTCGGTGCGGTGGTGATAACCATTCTGTCCAGCCCTGGCCACAGTAAAGGAAACACGTGCAGGGTGCCAATGTCCTTACCAGTTTGATTCAAATTCAGTTAATGTTTTATGCGATTCATCCACAAACTTAGATTGAAAAAAAAACAACTCTCTTCCCTTCCCTCATAGATCCCGAATGCCCTGTGATTCTTGCGTTTCCTTCCTTTCTCCCCTTTTCTCATATGCATTTCCACAGTTATCATCGGCTTTCTCCAGAAAATCAGAGAGGCATGAGAAAACAAACATGGCAGACTCGGATTACAGCAACTGTATTGGGCAATTATCAGAACATAATGATCGGTCAGTGGACGAAAACGATCAGTTTGACGTTTTTTAGGAGACGGATGAGAAGTTGAGGAGGATGAGACAGACGAGGAGTGTAGTGTTGATGATCAGAGCATAATTGCAGACGAACGCCGTCCTTCCATCTTCTTCCTTGATTAACTTTTTTATCACTTTCATCTTCACTTTGTTTTTATGCAGGTCAGTCGATCGTTGTCATCTTCCCCTCCGTTCCCTCCTCCAACACATCCCAAAAACCAGTGCCCTCTCTGCTTTTTTTTTTCCTGAATATCCTCCAGTATGGATCCCATGTTTTCCTGTATTCCTTCCTCTTTTCCCTCAATTCAATCTCTCATCTTTTTTTCGAATCTGCTTTTTCCCTCCCAAAATTAGCCTTTTGCTTTTCTTCCTTTTTTAGACCCTCTGAATCCTCATCCAAAAATGTCGTATGCCAGATCCACCAGTCCCAGAAAAAATCCCCCAAGCTCCAAGTTCAGCGTATCCTGAAATGTATGCATTCCATGAGATTACATCATGAACTGGCAGCATGTCAAAGACACGGTGTGCTTCAGCAAGTAAGCCACTTCTGCCATACATGTCTACCAGTTTGTTTCCAACATAAAGCTCACTCTCCAATCCTTTTTGAGCTACTTCTGAATGTATCTTCTGACCTGTGTCCAGTGGTCCTACACTACCACATGCTTTCAAGCAAAGAACATAAGTTACAGCATCTGCAGACACACCCCCTTGTTGCATAAGCTTAAAACATGTGAGCACTTCCTCACCAAAACCATGTTCGGAGTAGCCTGTAATGAGGGCAGTCCAAGAGACTGCATCACGAATGGGTAAGTTGTTGAAAACATGATGCGCTTCCGCAAGGGAGCCAAATTTCCCATACATATCCACAAGAGAGTTGCCCACCAGGGGCTACGAGCGCCACATTTACCATAGATACTAATAAGTGTGCTATTAACAAAAGCTTCTGAAGTGAAGCCCTTCATGTGAGCATCTATACTCATACGCAGAGAATAAATGTAATCACAACAACTAAATATGTACAAAGTACCAAATCACATGCACAACTTTTGGGTGGTTTACACACCTGGAATGCGTAGCAATACGACAACGTGGACCTTTGTTTTGATAGGCGCATTTATCCACCCGATCCAGCCACTCAAAGGCCACCACAATTTGAAGGACTTACATCATTTGTAAAGATGTAACTGTTGGTTGCTGCTGCATAGATAACTGCATCTGTTGATTCTGCATCATTATGACTGAAGAAAGAGTTTGTAATAATGTCTTCATCTCATCGGTCGAAAAGGAAGAAGCACTCGTGATGAAGTGGGTGGAGTATTCGAAAAGTCTCCCATCTCGATGATCAAAAGCAGCGCTTTCACGTCGGGTTCACTAGATGTCGCACAGGATTCATGTGGGGGTTCGTGATTGTCACTCGCCAGAGGGACACTTTGAGATGAAAGAACTCCCTTCACAAAAAGAAATCCTTGAAAATCAAGTTTTTAGTTTTGATCACTTACACTATTCTGTGCACTTGAATTAGAAATGTGCCAACTCATATTTTTGACTTTGTTTGTAAAATATAGAGATAATTCTTTGATGTAGAGACACTTGCATATAGGTAGGCCTTGAGGTTAAGAGACTCACAAGCTAATGAAGAAGGGTTATGGTGTGACAAAAGGATGACTTCTATTGGCTTTTCCCATGGGTGTTGAAGGCATGCCTAGATCTTCCAACAGTTATAACCAAGTGTAAAGTGCATCGAAGATGTTTCTCTTTTTGTATATGACTACCATAGGCCCAATCTTTTGCTTTACTTTTGGATGCATTCGTCATATCTTCAAATAGTGGAAACTTCTTTTCAAGCTAAATTTTCTACAATTACTTGTTATGAATATGATTGCCCTTTGAAATACATGCTGCACGAAAATCTCTGTTTTCTCCTCTAAGTTCTTATATTTGTCATTCCGTATATTGCTTTAAGTGTTGTAGGGGCCTCATTTGAAGAAGAGGAAGAGGCAAAAGGAGAAGTCTCACTGGAATCGTATTTTAATTCTTCTTCAATTTCTCTAGACTCCTTTGGATAATCGTTGGTACCCTCAAAATCCATAAGAGAAATCAATCAAAGGGGGGAGCTGCACTATGCCTCTATATCCAAGCAGGATAAGGAGGGTGTCGAGCAAGAAGACAAGCCATGTGGAGACGAGCTTGCAGAGGAATCATGATTATTTAACATAGCCAATTCCCTTCAATAGCACAGAGGCTTGCTGGTCATGATGATCTCTGTATGAGTGAGCAGTAGACGTCCCTCAAGCTCATGACACATCGGCTATGGAAGATGGCTACGGCTTCACTCCCTTCCATGTTTCGAGCCCGACCACCTGCCAATTTCAATGATGCTAAAGCCTTCCCAATAATTGATTGCAGTGTGTCGATTTCTACAGCTCAGAAGAAGAAGATGAAGATGATAATAGTACAAAAGAAGTAAACGTCTACGTAGGTGCTGGCTCTGTGATTAGCCGCCTCAGATGTCGCTCTCCTCTCATCACCTTCGTCTTTCTGCCTTCTGTCGGCTTTGCTCCTCTCGGTCTCTCCTTCAGCACGTTGTCACATCTCTCCTCTTCTTCTTCGGCTTCGCTTCGTCACCTTCGTCATTACTCATCCCATCTGGCCGTCATTGCGATGATGCTTTGCCGTGGCCTCCTTCGTCACCTTCCTCGATCGTCGTCGTTACTGCAGCAACTTCGTCCGCCTTCTTCGTTTCTCTGCCTTCTTCTATGTTCAGCTTCTCTTCGACTTCTCGTCCTTCTTCTAAGCTCGCCCCCTCCTCCTCTTATAATCAGTGCCACCCCAAAAGCTCGTGGCTCAAATTAACACATGGCTTCCTCTAATCCGGATTCCATATTTTTAAAGCTTTTATGATATTATACTATTTCTTATCGTCATTGAATAGGTCAGTTGTCTCACTAGGAATAGAAGGTGCCACGTTCCCTCTTGAGGTCATCACTAAACAAGGTGGTTGGAGGCTTGGTTGTTCTAAAGAACAACGCCAAGGAGTGGCTGGAGGATATTTCCATTTAAGATGCTACTTTTGTCTTCTATACATTGTGATCGTATGTCATATAGGACCATTACTTGACCTTAATCAATGATAGAGCAAAGAAAACTCTCTACACAATGATAAGGTAATTTTTGCATGATCTTCTCGAATTACATTAGGCTTTAGGCCTCAAACAAGATGGAATTGTTAGCTCTTTCAAAAGAGTTTTGTGTGTATTGTTTTCCTCTCCTTTTTAACTTGTCGGTGGCAAAATCTTGTTGCTTGGGCTAGATTAGTCATGATCAGTAATAGCAACCTAATCCGTGTGAAGATTTTGTCCTTCAATGTGGAAATTCTGAGAGTACCCCACATCCCATTAGCCATGTTCACGAACTTGCCTATGTCCATTATAGCCAAAAGAATCTTATCTTCCATGGCTTGTAACAATGACACTAGCCTTTGCTTTAGTAGCCTTGGATCCTATTGAAGCAATAATGACTCATGCAAAGGACCCATCTTTGAACCAAGCTCCATTGCTTTAGTTACATTCCCAACCATACCACTATGTCGAAGTAGCTTGTGTGATTGTGAAGATATATGGCTACCACCTGTAAACTGTGAATTCAAAAATCAATGTCATCTCTATATACTTAACATGTTCTTTATGATCCAATAGTTATCCATTCTTTTCTTGGACAAAAATTTGTCAACTTCATCAAGGAGACATAGATGCAATTGAAAGAATCATTCAACCACACCTAACTTGTAACATCTTCAAAACATACATTCTCTTCATAAGAACATATTTTTCATGCAATGTGCCCTAGTAGGAATATGGTATGTAACAGAAATTCGTGCCCAATCATTCATGATTTGAGAATTTTACAATGTCGTATCCACGTGATGCAACCAATCAAACGATGCTCCACAAAAATTTTGAATGCACTGAAGATCAGAATGTGCCTAGCCTATCTACATGTGCTCGTGTGTTATGCAAATGCAAACAAAGAGACACACACAATGGAAAATAAATTCCTAATGACACTGACTAATGTGATTGTTTACTACAAAGTGAAGGAAGTGGAAAATGATGCATGAAGAGAAAAAGCGCAAGACTAAAAAAAGGAAAAGGTGCCCTACAAGAGAGTGGACCCACCAAGAATATAAGACACAACCATGGAAGCTACAAGAAGCCAAAAGCAAAAAGGCACAACATTAAATAGAAAGGTGCATTCAAAACCTGTGTAAAGGAGCGCCAAGCTCCCTCCTGTGTAATTTGTAACGATGAACGGGCGCGGTAGGAGTAAGCTAGAAAGAAAGGAGGACAATGGGAAAAAGGGCCTACCATGGCCGGCCATGTAAGAAAAAGGGGATAAGGGGATGTCCGCCCAAAAGGGAATTTAGGATTTTGTATATAAATTTCAAAATGTGAATAAAAGCTCATTCTTTAGTGTGCAGCAAAGTGAACTGTTCTTCTTCTCTTTTTCTCTTCTCTTGCTTGCTTGTGAGTGCTTGAGGGGGAGTGTAAGTGAGTGAGGAAGTGAGTGAGTGTGTGAGGGTGAGGGATCTTGGAGGAGAAGCCCTCCTCCTTCTCCTCTCTTCTCTCCTTCTCTTCTCTTCTCTCGTCTCGCGCGTGGCTATGGAGGATGGAGCTTGGAGGAAGAGGCTTGAGGATGCTTGAGCTTGCATCACAAAACATAGAGCTATCAGAGTGCTTGAGAGAGGAAGCAACTCAATCAAACATCAAGGTAAGCTCATTACACTCGTAGAGAGGGATAGCGCATTGGCTATGTGAGAGATAGCCATGAGTGCTTATACAATAAGCAGTCCATGGGTCTTGGCAATTGGCCTCTATATTTTGGTTTTGTTGCCGAAACCAACGAATTCAAGCTTGAGCGCTTGCGCGCTTCCAATCAAGCATTGAAGTAAGGGTTTCACCCCCGAACCGGAGCTTGAGATAAATAGGAGGTTTTGGGTCTTTAATCTGTGCTTCAAGTAAGTATTTTTGGTTTTTGATGGTTAGTTGGGTAGGAGAAATCAGTTAAGTACTTTGTTTTTGATTCTTGTTGCATTTAGAGTAGGTTAATGTTAGGAGATCGATTGGAAAAGCGTAGTGTTTGCTGCTATAAAACAGGACAAACATGGCAAAGATCTTGAAAAACGAGGAAAAGGAGTGCTGAAGGGGGTTAAGGTCGACAACCGAGGGGGTAAGAGTAGCAAGAACCTTGTGAAGAAGGGGTTTAATAACTAGGAGACCAAGGGGGAGCTCATTTGAAACCCTGGTTGTTTGAGAGATGGAGAGAGAGAGAGAGTAAACTCCATTGCGTGGATCCACTTCAATCGCGTTGTTGACAAGTTGGTTGTCCACTATAGGTATACGCTCACCTTGTCCTTGATGCATAGGTAGGATCTGGAGGTGCTCGGCTAGTGTGAAGGCCACAATCGCTCAGCACGATGAATTTTTTTGTCGACTTGAAAAAAATGCAACGTGTTCAGTCCGTCTAGGCTGAGTGCCAGAATCGGCCCTCAGCCTACTTATTTTCAGCCCTCGGTGGCCCACTCGACTTGGATGTGTGGAAACTTGGCTATCGACCCACTCAACTCGAATGCATGGAAACTCGACCCTTGGCCCACTCGACTCGGATGCTCACCATTTTGCTTTTCCGAATTAGACACTCGACCGTGCTTAGCATGTCCGAATTAGACACTCGACCCAACTTGAGCTTAGCCCATCTGAATCAGACACTCGACCCAACTTGCGCTCGTGGCCCCGTTCGAATCAGTCACTCAGCTCCTGCAATTCAGACCTGTTGGGCCGAGTCTAATTTTCCTAGAATTTTTTGAAAATTGGACCAGGGGTCGGACTTGGTACACGAATTTGGATGTTATAGAGCATGCTGATTTCAATGGCTTAAAAAATCTCTTCATCAAGAGATTTTCCAAACCTGGGCACTTTGACAACCTAGTGTGACTCATGAATGTCAAGCAGAAAGAGAAAGAGGGTATTTGAGATTATGTGACCCAGGTGAGGAGCCTCTTCAAGAGAATCGCAATGGGCGAGAGACCAACTAAAGAATGGTATCCACGATATTCATGAGCAGAATACAAAGTGAAGAGCTCTACAAAGCCTTGGCCAAAAACTCGAGCTTGCAGTGAGATGCACTAGCAAGGGTCTTTGAGAAAGCTATTAGAGTGGATGACTAGCTCAAGGAAAGAAGCTCCATGTGCTCGAATCAAGAGGAGTTCAGTACCAGGAGTTTCGAGGGGGCCTCAAGGCTGAGTGAGAGAGCAGGCCCAAGCACGCAGGACATAGGGAAGGGCATTAACTCAGGACAAGAGCTAGCAGAGATTAAGATGGACATAACCAAACTATAGGAGATGATGAGACAACCAACACACCCACATATCCAATGCATGCATTGTGGTGGGAACCACTTGCCAATCGAGTGCCAGCACCCTAGGTCATGACCTTGAGCTACCTGTGGTAGGTTCTCGGCCATGACACCATGTGTTGTAAACTACCTCTCGGAGACTCCCGTACCTGCAGTCTTATGGTCAATCCTACCTTGAGAACATGCCACCAAACTTCCTTGGAAGGGGAGCCCCATTGGCTCTCCCGGCACCTAATGATGCTAAGTCACCCATCCCTAGGATGGAAATAAATCCTACAGGTATCCTTAGACCACTTGGACCCTACGTGACCCTCCCACTGAGTGATACTCCAATCCAATATGTGGATGAGCATAGCAGTGAGATGAGCCTTATGTAAACCCATACGTGCCGTATGATGAGGAAGGCAACACAATCTTTATGGACTATCAACCAACATTTGTGATGGCATTAGGTAGGGGGAGAGGCAAAGGCCTAGGGGCACAAACCCAAGAGCCAATGTTGGACTTGGAGTCACCCATGACACATTTCTTCGAGTTGCCCCGAGAGGGAGCAAACAAATAGAGATAAGGTTGACCTAACATGCACTGAGTGTGAAATCATTCACCTCTTTGTTGATTGCCCTAGGTGGAGGCCATCCTCTAGTTCAACAAATGAGCCATCAGTTCCATTGGGGTTGTTCGGTGTCGAGACACTCGATGGGGAGGCCACACCTATCCCATTGCATGTCATGACCCATGTGTAGACAAACCAGGCCAACATATCATTGCCAAGGCCTAACAGCCTTCACACAACCTCAGTTGGAAAGAAGAGCTAGAGATGAAGGAAGAAAAGACCAGATGCTAAGGTCACCCTCAAAACCAAAAATGCCACAATACTATTCGTTGGAGGGAAAGTCATTGACACAAAGGAAGAAATGTCGGCCTCACGGATGGCTAAAAAGGGAAGTGCTAAGGTCTCGAGGAGTACCCCAATCCGAAGTGCCAACTTGAAGCCATCAAGAAGGTAAAAGAGTGGGTGAAGAAGGCCCAGGAGCACCTAAAGGATGCTGAGCCCATACTAGAAGACGAGATTGATGATCTCTCAAGCATGAGCATGCCAATCTCTCCCATGACCAAGATCAAGGGAGGTGATGGCACCATAAGCTGGGCCACCTAGACAAAGGCTAAATGCTTCAAGCCAGCAAAATAGTCAAGGCCATTGGCCAAGAACCATAGACTTAGGAGAGAGACAAGTGACTAGCAACCTCCTCAATATACTGGTGACCACCCCTGTAACTCTAAGCTTGGGTGACCTACTTAGGCAGCATCCAACACTATGGCTAGAGCTGAAACACTGGGTTGGAGAACCAAATGAGCCAATTACCAAAGACCTTCTTGAGCACGATGCAGAAACTCAAATACCAAGTCTGACATTGCACTCCATGCCTAAATCTTTGCATGTCAATGCTTTTTGGGAAGGCACGAAAATACATGTAGACTTGCCAGTCCTAGGTCTGGGGGATGTCACAAGAAAGAGAATTGTGCTAAGACATGCAATAATCCAAACTTGGGGTAACCCACCGATCGAGATTGCTAGGTTCTGACTAACTGAATGAAGTGAAACCGTGCGGAGTGTTGAAAAATTAGCAAGTGAAGATTGCAAGAATCCAATTCTCGATTGACTTTATAGTTATGAAGGGAGTGGACTATGACATCCTGCTAGGCCGATCCTGGATACGCAATGCGAGAATCGTAGAAGAATGGGGTAACGAACTTATGCCATCTCCACTATGCTAAAGGGTGACAGACAGACTAGATGATTCTATGGGGCCCTTACCAAGTATATCCCATGCCTTGAGGACGAGCGAGATTGCATGCATGTTCTTGCTACCATCGACCTACTGTTCTCAGACATTGAGGAGTACAAACAAGCCATCAAGGTAACTGGCAAGCTCAAGGACACACCTTCAGTGCCAATTTGCATGATGACTGGGAGCCTACATGGAAGAACCAACCTTGTTTCATTCCAAGTCCCAAACAATAGACGAGAGCTCTTGGAGATCCTAGGGCACTTGATTGACAAGTTGATTGGCAATCCAACAACGAATCTTCGACCACTCCAAGACCTCTTGGACGAGCCTAAATGGTGATGGTCTAAGGTACATGATTTAAACTTAAGATACAATTGGGCCTTAATCCTCAACTAGCAAAAAGAGATACGTCAGAACCTAGAGAATGATGAGCAATTGGACAAAGATAGCTCTGACAACGATTTTCCTTCAGTGATGAGAGCGACAAGGGAATCGATACCTTGGAGTACGACACTGGGGGACGTGTGATCGAGCAAATATGAGTAGACCCCAGACCATGTAAGTAGAGTGCCCTTAGAGTAGCGAAAGGAGTCCGACACAAGGACTGCGATTTGGAGCACACAGGTACAATCAACTACGAGCATGCAAGCCTAACCCCGCCAAGTGACATACCACTACTACTAACAGGCTCACCTTCTGAGCTATGACTGCCAAAAGAGAGCCCCTATTCTAATGAAGATGACGAGTTTGATTCTGAATCGAAAGTCAGCTTAGATTAGTGATCCTGAAATATCTTGACCTCCCACGACTAGATGCGCCAAGGGGGACCTAGCTATCCACCTAAGACAGTGACGATTAAGGGAGGAATGACGGAAGCTACCTAAAGAAACGCAGACAGGAGAACAATGAAAACCACAAGACCTACCAAAATGATTCACGAAGTTCAAAAAGGGAGATAGGGTGGTGATCTTGCTGGGAGCCAAACAGCAAGGGCAAGCAAGCAAACCAATTGAGGGACCCGCCAAGGTCAAGGAGGTCAATTTAGCCAGGGAAGGCGAGACCCCATGACTTGTCTTCATAGCAGATGACTTGGCAGAGAAAGACGAAGCAAGTCTCCTTACTCTCTTATGGGAGTATATAGACGTCTTTGCTTGGTCCCTAGAAGAGCTCAAAGGGGTAGACCTGAGTGTGGTGACTCACAACATACCCATGACATCTGACACAATGCCGATCAAGCAACGACCATATCCCATGAATGCAAAGCATGCCCATGTTGTCAAGGAACAAATCAACAAGCTAATGAGAGCAAGATTCATCTACGAAATTGAACACATGTATTGGGTTTCCCCCGTAGTCATTGTATTAAAGAAAAATGAAAAGATTAGAGTATGTGTCAATTACAAGAAGGTAAATGCAGCTACAAAGAGGGATAACTACCCACCACCATACACCAAGCATATACTCAAGAGAGTGGCTAGCAAAGAGGCCTACAGTTTCTTGGATGACTTCTCTGGATACAATCAGGTGCAAGTACATCCTAAAGATAGGCATAAAACCACATTTGCCAACGGAACGGGGCAATTTTGTCCACATAGTCATGCCTTTTGGGTTGACTAATGCGCCAGCCACCTTCCAACAACTTATGTGTACAATATTCAAAGACATGTTGAGGAAGGAGTTAGAGGTCTTTATAGACGACTTGTGTATTCACTCTACTTGGCAAGAACACTTAGATAGACTCTGACGAGCGGTCTTTGAATGATGTCGATTGTATTGTCTCTCCTCAAACCCCTTAAAGTGCTAATTTTGGGTGAAATATGGATGTATCCTAGGACACATGATGTCAAAGAATGGCATCACCATAGATTTCTCAAAGATCAAGGTCATTGTCGACCTTCCATCCCCAGTTGATTTCAAGGGTATTTAGTGCTTCTTGGGACACATGGGGTATTATCAATGGTTCGTGTTGAACTATGCATTGATTGCTAGATCTCTATATAAGCTGAGCAAATTCGAATGGATCGAGGAATACCAACGTGCATATGAGGAGCTAAGAAAGGCTTTGACCACATCACCGATTCTACGAGCCCCAGATTAGACACTCACGTTTCATGTGCACATCGATGCTTCGAAATTTGCCATAGGAGCTATGTTGTGCCAACCTGATGAACGCAACACCTAGATTACCCAATGAGCTTTACTAGCAGACAACTCACTGAGAATGCAATGAATTCCTCGACAATGGAGAGAGATTGGCCATGGTCTTTTCTGTAAAGAAATTTCAATATTATCTTTTGGCTATGCCTTTTACTTTCTTTGTTGACCATCAAGCTTTGTTGTATCTTGTTAACAAACCATGCGCTACATGGCGCATTGCTAGATGGATTCTTCTACTTTTGGAGTTTGACTTCTCCTTGGTGGTGTGTAAAGGGAAGAAGCATTACATGGCTGACCATCTGTCTCGTATCCCCACGGGAGAAGTGACTAGACAAGGCATTATGGATGAACTGCCAGATGTGCATCTATTCCGCTTATCTAGTGAAAAATATTTGTCAGCCAACTTTACACACTGGGGCAAGACGGGTTACTACACAAATGCATATGTGAGCACGAGATGCATGACACGATGATAGAGGCACACGACAGAATCGTAGGAGGACATTTTAGTGGAGATGCGACAGCTCGCAAAGTGATGCAGTCCCTGTTGAGATATCGAGCTCCACTCGTGATACGCCAGGGTGACCGTTGTGTATTCATGTCACCGACTTGTCAGTTGCAGATGCGGTTGGTACACCGCCCCTGAATAATAGCTACATGATAGCTATCCTTATCTACTCTAGTTCGTGGCTCAGTTAGTATGCCACCTTAGTTAGTTGAGTTTGGTTTGAGACCCATATCTAGGGTTCTTCTATTTCTTTGTACTAGAGTTCTTTTGGCTTCCACAACTAAGAAGAGGAAAACTGTTTTCAGCCTCCACCCTTGTGTGTATTCCCTCATTGTGCAAGTAAGAAAGCTACAAGTGAGACTCCTTCCTTCTCTCCCACAATCTTGACATGGTATCAGAGCCTTGTTTGTGGTAAGGAGCTCAAGAAAGCAAGCCAAGCTCGCGGTGGTCTGGTAAGAGGAGCAGTGTTGCTTTCATTTTCTGTTTTGGGAGCAGATCTCTGCAGGTAGCACAGTCGGAAATCGCAAGAGTGCATTGTCTCAGGTTGAGACGCCCTTCGCGGTGAAGCAAGAGGGCAGTATATACTACGGAAAAGGGCTTTAGCCCTTTGGCGACCTTGTTTTTTTGATTTGAGGCCATTTTGGGGCCTGTTTTGGAGGCGGAAGTTTTCTGCACGCACTCAGAAAAAAGCCCAGTTTTATGCTGTGCAGCCACTGTTCTACAGGTCGGTGAAAAGTTACTGTAGAAATTGCATCGTATGCTTATGTGCAGAGACATTGGGAGTTACAGAATCATCCTTGGTTCCTGTTTATGCAAAATCGTCACTAGGAAGTGACTGTGTGGTCAAATACCACTTTCGCCAGTTTTGCAAATTTGCCCTTGTGAGGGTGAAGCTGTGTTTTTTGCAGTGACAGAATTTTTTGCAGTATTCTGTAATGGCGTCTGATTCTCTTTCACAGATTGTCACTGAAAAGCTTGACAAGAACAACTTCCAAGCATGGAAGTTTAGAATGACGAATTTCCTTATGGGAAAAGGATATTGGGAGTTTGTTGCAGGAAATGAAGAAGAACCAGTTCTTCCTGATGTTCCCAATCAACAGCAAATGCAGGCATTTAAAGCATGGCATGAGAGAGCCAGGAAAGCTATGTACTGGCTGTCTATCAGTATTTCAGACTCTATGATTGTGCATATTCAGGATGCAAGTACGCCAAAGGAGGCATGGGATACTCTGTCAAAGATGTATAGCACAAATACGCAAGCCAGGAAAATGCAGCTCAAGCAAGAGTTGCATAATGTGCAAAGAGAAAATATGAGCATCAATGACTACCACATGAAGGTGAAGAAGATTGCAGATGCACTTGCTTCCATTGGGTCGCCAGTGGAAGATGATGATTTAGTTTCTGTGACCTTGAATGGTCTAGGAAAGGATTATGCGCAGTTTCGAACATCCATTTCGGTCCGTGAAAGATTTCCTGATTTTGAGGAGTTGATTGCTCTTCTAATTTCTGAGGAGCAGAGAAATGGTGGTGCATCTTCTTCAGGAGGAACTTCAAAAGAAACTGTCTTCTACTCAAATGCTGGAAGAGGTAGAGGCAGAGGTAGAGGAGGCCGATTTGGAGGCCGTGGTAGAAATCAGAATATGCAGCAAACTCAAGAAAACCAGTCCTATGGAGGAGGACGTGGTAACTCTAGAGGCAGGGGGAGCCAAAGAGGTCGTGGTGGATGGCAAAGAGGTCAAAATGCAAACAGTAATGTTGAATGCTACTACTGTGGTAAAATGGATCATATGGCTAAAGACTGCTATAAAAAGCAGAATGACATCATGAATGGAAAACTGCAAGGGAATTATGCATCTTCTAGTAGACAGGGTGATGACAGAAATGAGCATTTGTTCATGGTGCAGCACATGAACAATTCTGTGACAAGTGCAGAAGAAAGCAACGATGTATGGTATGTTGACTCAGGTGCATCAAACCACATGACAGGTCATGCAGAATGGATGGAGGATGCAAGGAAAATAGAAAAACCAGGATTTGTGGAGACTGGTGATGATACTGCACATCCGATTGTGCAGATTGGAAAAATTCCTTTGTCTATGCAGGATGGGAAAAAGAAATACATGTCCGATGTATTTCATGTCCCGAATATCACCAAGAATCTGGTTTCTGTTAGTCAAATGGTTGAACAGGGCTTGCAGGTCAGATTTAATCCTCATGGATGCTTTGTTGAGGATATGAAAAATAAAGGTCGCTTGATAGCAAAAGGAAAGAAGAAGGGCAGAATGTTTACATTGGACGCAGACATGTCTGAATTGAGTGCAGCAATGTTTGCACATGGGACCGGTGTAGTTGCAGATATTGATATCTGGCATAAACGCATTGGTCATGTTAATGTACAGCGACTTAAATCAATGCAGGCCCAAAATATTGTTGCAGGATTGCCTAGATTCAAGGTTGCAGAAATGCATAAGGTATGTGAAGCCTGTCAGTTTGGAAAACAGGCAAGGAAACCATTTCCTAGACATGTTCAAGAGAGTAAGAAGCCATTGGAATTAATCCACTCTGATGTGTGGACTACTAAAGCTGCGTCTCTTGGAGGCTGTCATTATTTTGTCAGTTTTATTGATGACTATAGCAGAAAAGTTTGGGTGTATTTTATGAAAAAGAAAAGTGAAGTTTTTGGGCATTTCAAAACTCTTAAAGCTATGGCTGAAAAAGAAACAGGTCTGCAGATAAAATGCCTAAGGTCAAGTGGAGGGGGAGAGTACCTCTCAAATGAGTTTGCAAGGTTCCTGCAGGAGCATGGCATAAAGCAGCAATATTCATGCAGTCATACCCCACAACAAAATGGAATTGCAGAAAGGAAAAACAGGCATATTGGAGAGGTATCTCGTGCCGCGTCCTCCCACTGCAGCAATACATGGAATGACTCCAGAGGAGAGGTATACTGGTAGGAAACCAAATATTTCTCATTTGAAAATTTTTGGTTGCATTGCCTATGTACATGTGCCAGATGAGTTGAGATCCAAGTTGGATCCAAAAGCTGAGAAGTGCATCTTTATTGGTTACTCTCTGCAGCAAAAAGGGTATAGATGCTATAACCCTTCTACTCGTAAGTTTACAGTGAGCAGAGATGTTGTTTTTGATGAGATGAGTAGCTGGTATAAACCAGTAAATGTGATTGATGATGTAGATGCACAAAATGGTAATGCTGCACAGAATTCACAGCAGCAGTCACAAAATATTAGTGGACCTGGATTGTCCTCTAGCAGTGGTTCACATTCTTCGCCATGGACAGGCAGATTGAGATCAGGAGAATCTTCTCAAAGTAATGCAGATAGTGGTATGCAAGTATCACGAAAAGGAAAAGAGAAGGTTGATCAGCCCATGTTTGATGTGAATGCAGGTCACTCTTATGTGGATGGTGAATCCAGTGGCTCAGAACAGAGCATTGATGATGAGTTGGGTATTCCCTCTATTATTACACCTGGAGCACAGATGCAGGTGAGCTTCTGGAAGACCCTACTATGTACAGACGCATAGTAGGAAGCTTGATTTATATGACTATTACCAGGCCAGATTTGAGCTATGCTATTGGATTGGTAAGTCAGTTTATGCAGGCTCCAAGGAAACCGCATTTGGATGCGGCTAGACGCATACTCAGGTATGTGAAGTCCACATTGCAGTATGGACTATTTTATGAGACTGGGGTTCAGATACAGTTGCATGGATACACTGATGCTGATTGGGCTGGTAGCATTTCTGATAGACGATCTACCAGTGGATATGTGTTCTCTTTTGGGAGTGCTGCAGTCACTTGGAGTAGCAAGAAACAGCCTACAGTTGCCTTGTCGAGCACAGAGGCTGAGTACAGGGGTGCAGCAATGGCTGCATGTGAGGTAGCTTGGTTGCATAAGCTACTTTATGATATGCATCAGTCTACAGATGGGCCAGTTGTCATTTATTGTGACAACATGAGTAGTATACACTTGGCAAATAACCCAGTCTATCATGCTAGAACAAAGCACATTGAGGTGCATTATCACTATGTGCGGGAGAGGGTTTTACTAGGTCTTATTGATCTAGTTTATGTCAGCACAGAGGATCAGGTAGCTGACATATTTACGAAGGCATTGGGCGCAGAGAAGCTGCGCAAGTTCAGAGACCTGCTTGGTGTGCAGGAATTGGGATTGAGCTCGAGGGGGAGTGTTGAGATATCGAGCTCCACTCGTGATACGCCAGGGTGACCGTTGTGTATTCATGTCACCGACTTGTCAGTTGCAGATGCGGTTGGTACACCGCCCCTGAATAATAGCTACATGATAGCTATCCTTATCTACTCTAGTTCGTGGCTCAGTTAGTATGCCACCTTAGTTAGTTGAGTTTGGTTTGAGACCCATATCTAGGGTTCTTCTATTTCTTTGTACTAGAGTTCTTTTGGCTTCCACAACTAAGAAGAGGAAAACTGTTTTCAGCCTCCACCCTTGTGTGTATTCCCTCATTGTGCAAGCAAGAAAGCTACAAGTGAGACTCCTTCCTTCTCTCCCACAATCTTGACAGTCCCAGCTATGGTGGCCTACTCTGTTCCGAGAGGTGGCACGATTTGTGAAGCATTGTGACGAGTACCAAAGGACTAAATTTTTGATTTGTCGGGATCACATGGAACTAACCCCAATTATCACACGACAACCCTTCGAGAAATGGGGGATTGACTTTATCAGACCCATTAGTCCGGCGGCACAATATTCATCACAAGCCAAATACATCATTGTGGCTATCGATTATATGAAAAAATGGGCAGAAGCACGACCTACAAGAAAGAATGATGCTCGGATCACTGCTAAGTTCCTATTGGAGCAAGTGATCTCACAATTCAGCTGCCCCATCAAACTAGTTAGTGACCAAGGCATGCACTTCATCAATGAAGTGATAGCTCACCTCCTATCCTCCTTTCCAATCATCCATCGAAAATCCTTGTCTTTTTACCTCAAGGAAAACGGTCAAGCCAAATCCACAAATCAAATCTTAGTAAATGTCCTACCAAAGTCATCTCTGCTTTACGAAGTGATTGGGATAACAAGCTGATGGCGGCCTTGTGGGCCTACCGCATGGCTTACAGGATGGCTGTAGGAAAGACCCCATTTAGATTGATATATGGTATGGAGGCAATCCTTCCCTTGGAATTCTTCATACCAAGCCTCAAGATAGCCGATGGGATGGAAAGGAGGCATGGATAGAACACTTGATTGAACTCGAACGCTTATCGAAAACCTGTCTTTTGGCCACCCATGCACTAATATGCGAGAAGGAAAGACACAAACACTGGTTTGACAAGCATGCACACTTTGAACAGGGTGACTTAGTACTGCTATACTTAGTCAAGGGACATAAGCAAAAATTAAAGTTTTGGGGTCTAGGACCTTTTAAGGTTCAAACCATTGGTCGAACTGGCAATGTAGAACTCAAAACCCTAGAAGGTGAGGACATAGGCTTCTTCAATGGAAGTCGCATAAAAAAGTACTTCCCTCCCATACACCCATTGCAAGAGCCCCCAATGCTAGCACCCCCTGTCCACATTCAAGTAGCCACTATTATTGAGGTGGATGGTGAGGATGAGGAAGCAGTATCACCAGCTTACCTATGCATGACAGTCACTACTGCTAAACATACATGCACCATCAATGCATTGATCAATGAGGGAGCTGATTTTAATATCTTAACCCATGACCATTGGACCCAAATTGGCAAACCATAGTTGCAACCCACTAATGCTAATCTCACCCATTATGGAGGCCAACCCTACATACTTTTGGGAAAGTGCAAGGTTGTAGTTTCTATCGAGTCTGAAAGCGTATCAATAATCTTCTAAGTGTTGCCCAACACTAAGAATGCAAGCATAGAATCGTTGTTAGGATGAAATTTTAAGAAATAAGCTCGCAATGTCGACTATGAGTCATAGTGTATCCACCTAACCGTGGGCAATGTTCGCATTGTTACAGCTTTTAGCAAGGATGGAGTGACTCTTTCCAAGTTCGCAAAGCCACCAGTAGAGAAACTCACCGTCACATCTAAGGAGGGGGGTTGTGACTCGTCACAACCTACCAAGCCTCGATGCTAGCAACCCATTAGAACCAATGTTGAAGACCATGAACCCCAATTCAAATGGGTACCTAAATAGAGAGCACCACCTAGAAATAGAAACCCACGGCCTCACAAGGCTTATGATCCACACTCAAAACTTAGGAAGCCAAGACAAAACTATAAACATCGACGTACGGTCAAGCCACGATGGGTCTCCAACGCCTTATTGCAAGCGCAAGGCTACTATGCAAGTAACACCTGGATTTGGCTGCCTAAAGCCAAAACAACCAAAGGCCCTACTCAAACGCCACCCTCAAGATTGACCACACAAAACATCATGCTAGAGACACTCAAAACACAAGAGAATCAGGCCGCTAAGTCCATAGAACCTCCAAATCCTAGCTCACTAGGGGACCTAAACCAATCTATTCCCCAAAACTACAGCCTGCTAACTGACAAATTGCCCAAATCTAGCCGCGATGCTGCCCCCGCATCTAGTAGCACCACAATCAAAACTACAATCCAATCCATCGAACATGAGGCCAAGCTACAACCTAGGGAGCAAACCATGTTGCGATCATTACCTGTTGAACTCTCTAGTTCTGTCAAGCCTCAACCACCCACCACCGGGCTTAGACCCTCTTATGAGTGGCATTCAATTCTAACCTTGGCCGTAGATTTGACTGAAAATACTAGGGACGACTTGGTTGTTTTCCTTTGATGCTTGGACGTTACTTTCATGACATTGGCTAAAAGCTACGATCAACTAGACTTAGGCCTCTTGGAAGAACTTATATCGACAGAAGTATGAACACTCCCTTGCTCTTGGGAGGAGTTGGAATTTGTATTCATTAAGGCTTTTGAAGCAATTGAGGAGTTAATTGCAACTGAGATATCCAAGGAACAAGCAATCAAACAATGTCTCATTATGTCGTATAGCAAGCACACGATCATGGCCACAAACCAAGAGATCGAGAAGTTGCAATAGCTTGCTGACAGCAACTCCTCCTTCTTGCAGAAATGGTACACTCTATAATCGCAATGGGAACTAGAGGGATGCCAAATAATGACCAATGCTGAACAATGATGCACAATCAAGGAATTTGAATAAGACCCAACCTATGTTGCTCCAACTTCCTATAGAGTGTTGACTACCATTTGTAACTGACGCCTAGAAGAACACATTAAGGGACATCCTTATTTAGATCGCATCCTCACTGAGGAGGAATTGCATGTTGCTAGCCGAGTGGACTCCTGTGACTTCTTGCTTGATGTCCTCACTTACATTACGCATGTAGGCATCTGCCCTTTAGACATGGATAGCTATGCTACTTTAGAATATAACCCTATTTTCTATGCTTGGCTCATGCGACAATAAAACACTAAGATTATGTGCTATAGGCCCTTAATCCACTAAACATTTAATACTAGGAAGGATTCTTCTCAATTCCAAAAAGGGGGGGAACTGTGAATCAAACCAAACACATAAGGAGAACAATAAAAGAAAAGCACACATGGAGGACCTCAATGGTAGGAAGAAGCAACTTGTGATTGAGAAATTGACAATAAATTTGAAAGCAATAGACTTAGAATCCTTGGATGAAAATTTCTAATTTTGTACTAAAAATAATTTAATCTGCCAAGCATGAAGTCTTTTCTTTCAGCAAGAGACTATTTGGAAAAGCACTAATGGCAAACCATGGCTTATGACAGGAACTGAAGATGTCACAGCAAGACCGAGCCCATCAACTACCCTTCTCGGAAGAGGAAAGAACAAAGTACAGCCTCTCCCTCAAGAACCGGACATACAACCAACTCAAGTTTAGGAACATCCACAACATCGAAGGGGTAGTGACCAGCTAGGAAGCTATCAAGAGGATCATGGACCAGTGCAACCTTGCCATGTATATTGAAAAGTTGTGTGTGGAATTCCTGAGGATGTATAACCCCGATAAGGAGAGTGGGACAATGTCATTGGCGAGCAAAGAAGGAATCAAGCAGGTGTAGGCCCTGCTCAGCAAGGCCTTAGTGGAAAAGGCACTAGGGTTGGAACCAAAGGTGGAGAAGAGGCATAAAAGAGACGTTTATGCCATGTGGGGATGAGGAAAGAAAGTGTCTTAATGAATGATGGCATAAGTATCCAGGACATCCCCAATGCAAAGGTCAAGACTGCAAGCCAAGGTGATCCAGGCCCTCTTCTCCAGCCTAAGATACAATTCACTCATTCATAGGATTAGCGTGCCCGTGCTGGAGAGCATGACGGCTTAGTCGCAGCATGAAGTGGATTGGAATGGCTATGTTAGGAAAACCATAGATAAATCAACAGACCATCAGGTGGAGACCATTAGGTGGATGCTAGACCTTGGAAGCAGACCATCAGGTGGAGAATCCCTAGCATCAAAGGGAATTGACAGGAAGAAGCTCTCAGCCAAGGCCTCATTCATAGGGTATGGAGGATTCTTGACCTCCCTTATCCGAGAGGCGATAAAAGAGGCCCAAGACAGAGAAGGGGGATTAGACAAAATGCCTGAGAGGTCACCTCCTCATCACGAAAAGAACAATCAAGTGAGAGATGGTGAGTAAAGAAGAGGGAGAGCAAGAAGTGCAATCCAGCAAGAAGAAGGCGAAGATGCCTAAAAGGAAGACAACAGAGAAGAAGAAGGAGGAAGAAAGGAAGAGAAAGGAGGAAGCTAACCTACTAAAAGCCAAGGCTGCATCAAAAAGCCGAGGAAGAGCAGAGAAAAAAAGCCGCCAAACAAGAGGAGGAGTTGAGAAGAAAAGAAGAGGAGGACCTCGCACAAGCTGTGCACATGTCCATAGAGCAACAATGCAAGCAGGAGAAACTAGCAGCAATGAGCCCGCCAAGGAAGGATCGGTTGGGAACCAGCGGCCAAGCATTAGAAGAGTTACCTCCACCTGTCCCAGAAGGAAAGGGTAAGGCTGCATTCCACCTGACCCTGCCTACCCTCTTGCCAAATACCCCAACCATCAGGCACCCCAACCATAGTCGACGCTCGCAACCTCATGGCATGGGTAACTGAGGGCCAAGGAAGATGAAGAAGAACAATGGCAAAAAGACTAGAAGAAGAGAACTAGGAGCTAGTCGGAATGCAAAGGGAGTACAAACTCCTGGTTCTACAGCAAGCGAAGCTCAAAACAAAAATGAGAAAACTCCAAGAGAGCATGGAAGAGCTCACCGCGCTGGAAGCAGAGAGAGCACAAGAGCAAGAAGAATGGAAAAAAGAGAGACAAGAAGCACAACATGGAATGCAAAGACAAAGGGAGGAACAAGCAACACTAGAAAATGAGATTGAGTGCCTAATGGAAGAAAAAGAGGAACTTGTACAAAAATGGAAAAGGCAGGAGCCGCTAATAGTGGCCCTGTCACAAAGGCAAGGTAAGGGCTTGGAAGAGATGAACAAGAGGGTAGAAGAATGTTAAAAAACACAGATCTAGAGCATTGTAGGAGCTATGGAGGATGAAAGACGAAGAGAAGACTCATGTTGACATAGGAAAAGATAGGCCAACTGTTGCATAAGTGAATTAGGTTCCAAGATAGATTAGCTTGGACTCATAAATATAATCTTGTGTAATGAACTGGAGACTAGCTCATAGGCAGCCTAGTCAAGTTAAAGCTTGAGACTTTACATCTTTGGCAAGGGTTTTTACAAAGCAAATCCACTAAGGGAAACATAGAGATCCACTATGGAAACAAATTCCTTAGAACAATATGTTAGAGTTATTGATGGTAGCGGAAGTATCTTCTTCTTCTTCTTCATTCATGAATTGGTTCTGGTGGTGATCATTCTGCATCTGCTATGCTCTTTTCTTATGGAAACATTCACTAGCTATATGACCAATCTTACCACAATAATGACATGTCATCCAACTTTTGTTATCGGTGTTGAATCCTTGACCTCTTCCTTTGGATCTAGTAGCTCCTTTGGTGTATATAAGAGATTTTCCCTAGATGGAATACCATATTTTGCATTATTGTTCTTCTGTTTGTTCTCTTCATCAAGAAGAGAGTGCTCAATATCTTTAAGTGAGAGACTTGGAACATAACTTAAGGTGGACACAAGATTCTCATATGGATCCTTATTTACACTTGTAAGCAGTACGGCTATTGCTTCATATTCATCAATATTCTTCTTAAGAGTCGCAAGATTTTATATCCAGTTTATAAAAATGCACAAGTAATTTTACCTTTGAATTCTTTGCTTGGGTACCAAACATCCTGTCAAGTTCCTCCAGAGATATCTCTGGCATCTCTAATGCCAGAGATATGATGTAGCACATCATCACTTAGTCCCCAGGCAATGATGCCTAGTGCCTTGTTATTCATCTTCTTCCATTCTTTGGTTTTTGATGAAGTTACTACAAATATCCCACTTTTTGAATCTTCTTCCCTATCATCTGCATCACCTTCATCATTTTCAAAGAGATCCCATAGGTCTTTCCTCATGAGGTGGTACATGGTCTTTTCCTTCCAAACATGGTAAACTTCTCCATTAAACTTTGCTATTTTCTCAAGTTCTACCATGTTGATAAGCTTCAATTATTTGGCAAAAGAGTTGTATTTAAATGTGTTAAGAGACACAAGTGCAAGGTAATGTGAATGCACACTCTGTAGTATCAAGAGATACTATGTCTGGTCTTTAAGCTTGACTCTTCTTCCTTATTGATGGTGATTATTTAATTCTTGTCTTTTCCTTCAACTTGATTCCCCTCCTTGCTAGTAAAATCACTGAGTAAACACTCAAATCAGAGTGACAGTATTTGCCTTGCCAAATGGAGGAAGAATGAGCTAAAGAAATAAGCCTTGGTGTTGATGCTATTGCTTGAGGTCTTCAAGACTTAAAAATAATCTTCAAAGTATCCCAATTCTTGTTGAAACTTTCAAATTCAGTGCAATTAGAGTGGCAATAGCATTAGTGATTGCAGATAGTGAGGGAGTGAGATGAGGCTTCTAGTTGAAGTGGTTATGGTTGAATTAGGGTTAATCAGATAGATGACTAGTTTTCCACTTGGGGCAACTCATAGACACACTTATATGGTGAATCATTTGATTAGAGAAAGCTTATAACCCAAGATTCCAAAACCCTATGGTTACAAGGCATCCAACAACGCGCACGAGGAGATTCGACTATATGACAGTCTACTGTTGTGTTTCTGGCAGCGAGGTGCAATCTTTGCAATGTCAGGTGCTGGGGCACACAATGTTGACGTTTGACGTGACAAGGAGGAGTGCCTAAAGCTGGAGAACAATCTCTTGAAGAGAGTAGGCTAAGATAGGCTCTGGTTGACGAGATCCAAGAGCTCAACTAGAGGTGGGTGCAGGTTGGCTATGGCAGCCACAAAGTCAAGATGAAGGTGAAGTTGGAACTGGAGTCATGGGCCGGTTGAATAGAGATGACAAGAGGTGAGGAGGGACTAGGAGAGCAGTATACGGAGCTATGCCATGCTCAGCTAAGCTCTAATACCATGTTAAAAAATATGGATCTAGAGGAAGACAGGAGCTATGGAGGATGAAAGATGAAGAGAATACTCATATTGACATAGACAAAGATAGACCACCTGTTGCACAAGTGAATTAGGTTCCAAGATAGATTAGCTTGGACTCATTAAGATAATCTCGTGTAATGAACTGACACTGACAAGACACTAAGTGAAAGTACATAGCACCATGATATTGCATTCATTCCATAGTCAAGTACAATGCTTTATAGAAGTTGAGTTGTTCCATTCTCCTCGCTGTGCATATGGGATTCATGACATCTCTTCCTGGAGCATACATCATTTGTTATTTCTCAACAAAGAATGGGCTAGCTAGAATGATTAAAGAGTCAAAGCCTTGGCAAGCCATCTGGCTTGAGCCAGAAAAGAAAAGGTACTTGCTAAAAGCAGAGTGACAACTGCCCAAGTGAGCTTTCAAACCCAGCAATGTGCCTTCCTAGATACCCTATTGGACATCACCCAGGCGAAGGAAGGAGAGTCCATAGAAACAATAAAAAAGAAAGTGGGATTGGCTCTTAGAGCACTGAAAGCAGGACTACAGATGCCGCCACAACCTAGTGGAGTTTGCCCAAGCTTGGAAGAGCAATGCCATTATCTCCTATTGGCAGGCCTAACCTCGCAAGAAGTGGACACACTCGGGTTCATCAAAGAAGAGCAGCAGGGGCCAAGCCAGGAGAGGGAGGTGGATGTTAACTTTGGAATGGGATCACACGTGGTCCCACCGCCTCCTTCCCCATGGCCTAAAGAGCAACAACATGTAGACACCTCAGCAGAAAGAAAGGTGACACTGAGGGAAAGAAGGAAACAAATGGTGGAGGACACAAGGAGAAAATGGAATGCCAAGGGAGTGAGGGTGCCCCAGGCACCTATCCCACCATGCGAGGATGATGCCCTGACAAGCTCTCACACCGACCTTGTAATCTGGGAGAGGCAAGAAACATCCACGAGCCCCTTCAACTTTAACTTCCAATTCCCCACCACCTTGTGTAGGGTTTTACCCATCAAGGTGGTGGAGGAAGTGATTAATATTAGAAACATGCTCAGAAAAAAATGATTGGAGAAGAGAGAGCACAATCCCACCTTATGGGCCACTAAAGACGTTGAATTTTGGCAAAATAAGGTTTTTGAACTGCCAAGGTTGGTGGCCGGCTACGAATGTCAACCTAATGGAGAAGGAGGGTCTGCGACTCCAACCTGGACACTTGGATGGCCTTTTGCAACACTCAACCCTTCGAGTGGAATGATCCAACATTTATGCCTTACCCTCGAAGGGTGGGAGTGGATTTGACTCCAATGTCTATGCTAAAAAGGCTTTTAATAATCATGAGTTGTCGGGAATAGATTAAGTATCTACGGTTATAGCAGAACCAAGTCACGTATTAGGATCGAACTTTCGTAGATATGTCATAGATTGCCAGGGTACATAAATAATCCATATAGATCAATTGCACTCCGTAGACCATCATAGTGAATTAACTTGCATTTAAAATGAGTGCATGTACGCTCGCATTTGAATAATTAGTTCATGCCTTTTAAGTTGCATAAATGTATTAGAAGGGATTTTTATGAATAGCGATCTCGCATCGCATCGACAACTCAGGGAATACTTACATTGGGAATGGCATGGCATCATGAATAGCCTCAATTGCACCACATAATAGGATATGCATCTAAAAAGGTAGATTAAGATGCACATGTGAAATGTTGAGCTTAATTGAAAGGGGTGGTTTGGTAAATGAAATCTTGGCTGATAAGCAAAGCCAAGATTTAGCTCTCGACCCAGCTAGGACTTTAGTCACAAATAGATTGAGTTGTTCTTACAACCATATTTTGACTTGGAGTCAACATGCTCTTTAGTCTCTACCCCAATAGCCAATTGTGATGGGCCCAAAACACTCTTAGGTATATCATTTTCAAAATATGATACATCCCGAAGCTAACACAAGGAAGCTCGAATGTAGTACCCATAAGGAGAATGACTATTCGCCAAGCTACATTTGATACTCGCAACTATTTCAGAATAGCAAATAGACTTGGTTTAAGCTTGACTTGCAAGAGGAGTAAACACAAGTTCCTATTACCTTGAAGGGAGGAGACCCTAGGGTGAACTTAGAACCTGATAGAGCTCTAAGATGGAAAAATGATTACCAATTGACCAAACAAAACCCTAGACCAAGATCTTAAGATAGGAACCAAAGGATAGTAACCTAGGGAAGACGTCATCTGAAACTATAGCATAATTGCTCTACCCTAGTACATAGAAGTGAGTGGTGTGCAAATCGGATGCCGTATGCACACTGGAAGGTCCCCAAGAGCAAAGAACTCTACTTTAAGCTCAAAAATCAAGAGAATAGACTTGCATGACATGAGGCAAAAAGACCAATTGGGTTCAATCTCCCCCATGCCTTGTGTGAGCGCTTCACAAGGCATGTATTTATAAATTTATTCATCTCTAAGCTCAAAAATAGCCCAATTTTACAAATAAGCATGCTTTAGCTTTTGTGTTTGCTTTTTTCCAAATAAAGAATAAAGAGGTTAGGCGGCCCAAGAGTCGGGATGTGCCTAAATACAATGTCCAATAATGAAATATTTAAACCATGCATACATGCGCATATAAAATAATAAATATTTATCAAGTGCTTCAATAAATAAGCGCGTCCAAATAAATAATAGCGCCATGCCTTTAATAATAAGATGCACGCCCATCAAAAATGATAATTTATTCTAGGTAATTTGAATACACGCTATCGCCCAGTGCTTCCCAATGCCACCACCGCCTACTCTACACATAAACTAAACCAAAACTATATGATCAAGAAAGAAATATCCTAAGAAAAACATGTATACAGAGGTGCGTAAAAAGAAGTTCTAACCCCTAGCAAGTAAAAGCTAAAATAAAAATGAAAAAAATTCCTAGAGCAGTTGTCTATCACCTTGCAAAGGCCTAGTAGGTTCCTAGGGATGAGTCCAGGTCTGATGCCTTGCCCTTCCTAAGAGTGACATCCTGCCACAAAATAAAAGAAAAAGGAAGGTTGGAGTGAAAATAAAAGTGAGCATTAAACAAGGATTAAGTGTCACCTTGCAACGGCTTGGTAGATTCTTGGGTGCCAAGACAGAACCTGAGGCCGATGCCCTATTCTCCTTGGGTCACTACACTCAGCTCCCTCATTTTTACATGCTTGAGTATAAGGTCTTGAAGGAAAAGAAAGCTAAATAGAAAGAATAAATAAATAAATAAATGAGATCAGTAGGCTATAGGAGTCCTCGCCTAGTGGGAGCTCCTGGTTATGGTGTCCTCGATTAGGTAGGTAGGTCAGATGTCCACTTATGATTATCTCTTTGATAGTTCTTTTTAGCTAGGTTGTCAACCAATAAGAGCAATTGGTTGACAACTGACTCTCAACCTCTTGATCAGATACTGCTTACCTTCTCCCTCGTGGATTTCATGCCGTGATTTTTGTCAGGGGGAAGGGCGAGAGCTATGATATGTGTTATTGTTTCTTTCTTATCACAGCTTGATTCTTTTTATGGTTATGTTTGTGCAAATCAATTCGTGGGATTCGAGGGCTGAGTCGCCCTACCTCGTGGTCGCTAATGAGAGCTGGATTTTGGGACCCATTTTTGAAGCGTTTGAGTCCATTCTTGGAGTGGAAAAGTGGCCGAGAGGAGGCATTAAGAACCAAATTGTCATGAAAAATTGAACAATGGCAGGTGGTCAAGCTAGAGTTTTCCTAAGTGAATTTCGACGCTAGAAATCCAACGCAAGTCTTCGTTCATTGATCGGAGGTCGTTTGACCCCCCTTTAATCCCTGCAAGGTTTAGCACTCTAAAGCAACTATATGATTTGGGAGTCGAAAACCATGCAACGAGGACGAAGTTTATAGATTTCAATGTCATGGAGCTAGCCATTTAGTGAAATTTCAATTCCAAGTCTGTTTGCCCCTCCAAACAGACCGAAAATCCTCATGGAGCAGTGTGAAAGTGGTTTTTCAAAGTGGATATTTAATAAATGACATGAAATGAAATTTAAATGGAAAAAAACATGCAAATTCTCGCTCAAAAAGAGGAGGGGGCGTTTTTTATTTTGCGCCCCATTTTTGGATGGATTTTTGCCTCTTCAAAACATTCGACGATCGAGAGAGAGAGAGAGAGAGAGAGAGAGAGAGAGAGAGAGAGAGAGAGAGAGAGATGGAAGCCTGATCTACATGCCAAGAGAAATATTTTGATTGTAAGCATGTGAAATATAATCAAGGAAATGAACTTCTAATTTCTTAGTCTTTCTCTCTCCTCTCTCCTCTTGCTACCCGTTCATATGCTTGATTCTATGAGAGAAGGGGGTGGGTTTTGATGAAAGATGCTAATGGAGTGATGGTGCTAGAGCACAAAAGATCATAGATTGGTCCATGAAGAGCATCAACGGCTGCCAAGAAAGAGTGTCAACGGCCTCCCAACCTTGAAATATGAGTCTCAAAAAGCATGTTTTTATGCGCAAGTGATTGTTCTACTTGTTTTATGATAGATTTTGGTTGAAATTGTTTGGAAATGGTTGTCTTTGGTTGTTAATGTTGTAATCTATCAAAGATGCTAAGGAAAATAAGAAAAACCAGTCACATAATAATTTATACATAAACCTGCAAAACTCGCGACTGCACGATTTTAAGGAAATTTGTCAATTTTGGGGGTTTTATGATGTTCATTGGGTTCGTGTGGAATAAAAAAAATATAAAATTAATTCTTAGTACACATGATCAATCCAAACTGGAAAAGTATAAAATATCATATTTTATACATAAATAAATAAGAAAAAATAAAAGGAGAAAAAATAAATTTTTGCATTTTAAAAAATTAAGATTTATATGTGTAGATGTGTGACATGGCTGGAGCATGAGGGCTGAGCCTCAATTCATCATTGTCTTTGTGGTAAGGTGGAGTCTTTATCGCTTTTATAAAGAAAAACACATTAAAAATGCTTCCTACACCTATCAACGCATGCATAACCTAAGCAGTAGGGAGAAGGAGGGGTTTTGAGGGTGACTAATTGCTGATAAGATTCTAAATTTTGATCTTTTTCTTATGCATTCCATATAGGACATTTATGGTTTAAGTTTAAGAGGGTCTAGCAACACAAGAATGCTCAATGCTAACCCTCAACAACACAGCATTATGTGTAGATTAAAATCATTGAAAGAAATATATTTGCACCTCACAATGCTGATTTCTAAAAGATAAAATTGGGAACTATGGTTCATACACAATTGCATTGGGTGAAACTCATGGTATCATTACTAGATGCATTGCAATTATATTCATGCATATGACCTATATTGAGTATGGGAGATATCCTAAGCTGTAGGTTTAGACAATCGATTTCCTTGGGGACTATTTAGTGAGAAAAATATCTATATCTCATGGAACGTTTGAAAACAAGAGTGGAGTTTGTGATGTACATCCTATTTGTGTTAGTGGCGCATCGAGGGGCTGATCCCCAAGGTGTAGGAGAGCCATAGTGAGGCCACAGCATTCAGCTAAGGGGTGCCTCCTCTATTTATGCTTACGTGGTGTTTTACACTGATATGTATAGGGACTCCCTCTGAGGAGTGTGGGGAAGGCTTAACCGTTGGATTACAATCCAAAACAAACATGAAATTTATGATAGAAGTTAGGGTAGTGTGTCCCTTAGATGCTCCTAGCTGCGAGGCGGAGAGGGTGTGTTCTTTGAGTGTAGAGAGGCCCGACTAGTGCCTCTCTACACTAGAGAGGCCCGACTAGAGAGGCTGTGTTCTTTGAGTGTAGAGAGGCCCGACTAGTGTAGAGAGGCCTGACTAGGGAGTCAATGTTGGGCCCATTTTGGGTCCCAACAGGGAGTGACCGATAAGTTTACATTTTTGCAGCTTTTGGAGCATATATTAGGGGATGCAACATGTTCCTTGGATTTATTTAGATTGACTAATTACTTTGAAATGAAAATAATATAAGATAAAATATTCATTGCGCTTATAGGTATACCTATAATGGTAAATGGCACATAGTGTTTCATTATAAAGAAGATGATATCGAGTGATAAGCTTGTAGTGGAAATTAAAAATGGATGGATTCATGTTGCACCCATGACATCATTACTGCTGGTTGCATCCAACACTATATGGATGGCTCATGACCATGGCTCATGACCAAACCAACAACTTTAGACTATGTATACTATATACCTACTTATACCCAGTGGGTGGCTATATGAAGAGACCCATATTTACTTACAAAACTAAAAAAAGATGCGAGTGGGCTAGTTAATTAGGCACTTGATATACCTGCCAAATGGTCTCAAATAGGGCAGAGTGTAGAAGTGATTAACGACCTAAGCCAAGGGGGGAGAGATGTCTCGAGTGTATCAGAATGGTTGTTTAGCAGCGTAAAGTATCACCCCCTAGTGAAATACCACTAGGTGCCAGGAAGATACCCATACCTAGGGGATTGTACAATTCATATATACAGTACTAAAAGGAAAATGGGATTGAGCCCATCATTTACCTTTCATTTGGAGAAGTGCTCTACAACTCTCTAAGATCCCTGGGATATAGGGATATCATCATAAAGAAGAAGACAAATGGAAGAATGGTAAAAGGGATCGGTTTAGAAGTGGGAGAACCTATAAGAAGAAGCCTATGGTCGAACAATGTGAAGTATTTGATGGACATGGAGCCCTGGGAAGGGTTCTTTGATGAGTCACTATTAGGGGGGGATAGAAAGGATGACCATGATGATTACGATGACCATGACGATTATGACAATCATGGCGACTATGACGACCATAACAATCATGACGACCATGGTGACCTTAAGATATCTCATAAGACTATCTATCCTAAAAAAACTCAAATGAAAATAGTCAATCCATTTGAAGCAGACAAGGGGGAAAAGATGGAAGAGCATAACAATAGGCTGTTAAGGCTATAAGAGAGACCAAGGAGTACAAAGGACAATAGAATTATTAAGAAACAATTCAATAGAGAGAACTTTTCCAATCTAATTGAAGAAAAAGTGGGATCTTTAATAGGGCCAAAAGCCCAAAAAACCAAAGAATTTCTATCAAATCACCCATGGCTAAAGGACATGTTGGCAAACCAACATGAGAATTGGCCACACATATAGTTGGTGAGGCCAAAATCACATTACAAGGGGATTACTCTATCATAGAGGAGGTAGAGAAGGTATACCAATCCATAGCAAAATTGCATACTATTAGCATTCAACTACCATCTACGTTGTGTCTGTCAACCACCATGGATGGGTTAAACTACCCGCTAGCTCCAACCTTAGCACAATCTTTTCAACAATTAAAGCTATCTCAATTACAATTTCAAAACCTTTTCAACCTAATAAATAGAGAAGCATCCCCAATAGTGGACATTGTTTATATGCTATTTAGGCTATTTAGGAGGCAAGGAAACTCCTATTTTAATTGTCGTTAGTGCCCAATTAAGAGACTATTTACAACCTCTTACACTCGATTAGGGGGTTATCCCAGACTAATTCCCCTTGAGGTGGAGGAATCTGGCACTATCTCTTGTCTAAAAAGGGAGTGTAAGAAGGTTCTCAAGGAACTACTACAACAAATAGTTATTTCACAACATCTAGTTATTAAGGAACTACATATGGTGGCCTATCACACGGGTATTTATGCGGGTCTTGCAGGGAGAGGTTTAGCTCCCAATACATTGGAGGCCTAAAAAATGGGCCATTCTTGGTCCCTTATTATGTCCAAATGGGGAGAGTATATCCCTAAAAGACTACTTAGAACCCTCCTTTATGTTATTTTAAATGGCACTAGTCTTATAGGAGCGGGAGCCACACGAGAACAAGTTATGGATTTTTATATGGATTTAGACAATTTTGAAAATGATTCTTACCTACAATGGGTTTTATGCCATCCCATTCTTCAGCAGCTCGGTCTATTTCAATAGTCATTAAACAAGAGAGAAAAAATCCATCTACCCTTCCATATATTGCCATACTACGGGAGGGTAGAAGAAGAATTAAACGAGAAGTCCGAGGGTAGTCGATATCACAGGGGGTTTCTCTCCTCCCATATATTAGCCTCTCACAAAATAGTACTTCTTGCCTACTTGATAGAGGCTCTCTATCAAAAGAGGTTAGGTATTCCCCTTTCCCTAGAAAATGACAAACTTTTAATTCTTACCCAAGAAAGCCAACAAAATTTGGTGTTTGAACAACTAGATAATTTTTGAAAGCAATAAAGCAGTAGCTTCTTAGGAGTCAATATCTCATTAGAGAGAAAGGATAAGGTCACTTAGCCACTTCAATCTGGGTAGTTAAAGTGGCAAGAATGGGAATAACTGTCATAGTCACCATAGTCGGCATAGCCGACATAGTTGACATATCTTTTTTCATTCTCATAGAATTTCATATTATTTCACGTTCTTTTATCAATTTGGCTCTTCCTTATTTATTTCACTAATATCTTTAATAAGCGGAGGATCTTATGAACCACCTAGCAACCTTAATAGGCACCTTTGGAGTAATGAAATACATCTTTGATCAGGTTTTAATGCAATGCCTCCATTATTTTCAAGAATCCATCCACGATTCTTTAAAGAAAAGTAAAATGAACAACAACTTATTGCGATGGGTGGATATCGCAACAAAGGTATGGGAACAAAGCTTGGTCATGCATCTTTTCCTGAGAAGACTAGCGTGTGGTCCCATCTGGGCTCCTTTACTGAGTTTTTATACCAATATATAGTTCATGGTTTCACCCGATCTATTTTATTCCTTCCTACATACATCATTACCTCTCCCTTTAGATTTTTTATAGAGAAAAGACAAATGGACTCACTAAGAGAATGAACTTATGATATAGCTTTGCAAGGTTTACGGAGCATTGTTATACCCATCAGCCTTAATTATCTAGCCACATCCTTGCTTGTTTGCAGAATGGAGTACGTTTGAATTGTCAATGGGGAGGGACTCGAGGGGGCCGAGATACAAAGTCATACCCTAGTGAATAGCCGTGGACGTGGGATGATTTTCTATTATGCTACTTAGGTATATCAACAAGCCTTAAATGCTAGTCTAATTAATAACATTCCTATTTAACACTTGACCCTTGTAGACCAAAGTTGATAGAATGGTGGTGTATCCTTGTACATGGATAAAGGGAGTTTAACGTTTGGCCACCTATACTTTTAGGTCGAGGGGGTCTAAATAGAACAAATAGGAACCCCCTTATCTATTAGTTAGAACAAGTAGCCTCTGCATCTACATCATCTTCAAAAACTAACTATAGACCTTGTAAATCTATTTCGTCTTCACTTTGTATCATAGCTTGAGTTGAGTCACCCACCATAAACTGTCTTTTTAAAAAATAATATCTATAATTTCTTCATAGAACTCTCTTTTTGATATTCCAAGGTTTTCACCCAATGTAAACTGAACTTTGTTGTTTACAATCCTCTCTTTCATAACCTTTTGAGGATCTATAAAGACATTTTTATGTCAAAATGTAGCTTGTATCCAATTGCTTTCCCTTTGACTTTTCTTTTTTCTTTTCTTTTTATTTTTTATTCTTATATAATTTATTTTCTACTCTAGACTTAGTCTAGCAAGAAACTAGATTGCTCAGCTCTATCTTGCCATCCCCTTTAGTTTTGAGGTCCTTGGGTTCTTGTAATCTCTTTTTCTTTTAACTTTCAATATTATATTTGTGTTTTGTTGCTTTACCAAATAAGCATAAATAGAATAGGAATCCATAGGGGAATCCCACCCAGTTTTCTCTCTAATACTCCAACCTACATCATTTAGCTCTATCTTTGGCACTTTACCCTTATCTATACTAAAAATTGAATATCTCTCTATTTTCATCCCATAGATAGCTACATCTATACATGCATACGCATTCCATAGCGTAAGATTTTCAAGAATCTTCATCACGCCTTCCTTCTCAAAGTTTGTATGAAAGGGATGTACCAATTTTATTTCCATGAGTCTTCCCATCCTTCCAAAAATTCACATTTTTTCTCAATCATCTCTATGTGAGTCACAATCTTTGTGTATGCTCTATACTACCACACCGTATGCAATGGTAAACAAAATCTTCCCTAGGCAAGTGACTATCTACACAAAATCACTTCTTGCAAAGCCTTGGTAACACTCTCTTCATGTTTAATCAATTCATAAGTCCTAATGAAAACTCTAATATATGTTGTTCTGACAACAACTACATCTTCAATTGGTTCTCCTACCTTGTAGACTTTGAGGTAGGCCTTTCATGTCAAGTTCACCTAATGTCAGGGGTTGGAAAGATCTAGGCCTAAATCCTCTTAGGATTAAGGAAAAGAGAAGAAAAATGGAAGAATGAATATATTATAGAACACAAGAAAGAAATAAATGCAATAAGCAATTGTGTTTCTCTTGAAAACTTTGTACTATTGCAGTAAATCCCTTCAAATTTAATACACTACACATAAGAAAATAGCGTAGAAAACTCTATCTAAGATGATATCTTAACATCACTCTTTCAATCCTAAAGAAATTACAATAACAAGTACCAAGAAAATATTTTAGTTCTTATCTATGTAATAGTAAAGAAATCTTCAAATTTGTCCCAAAAATAACCTCTTATAGGTAGGACTTTCTAGGCTACAAGTAGCCTAAATAGATTGAATCACCTGTTTTACTTCAACCCTATTTAACACAATACCAAATCACTTATTGATTTACCTAGACTTGTAACTATGGTTCATATCTCTATTTATAACCATTCACAATAGTTCATGCCTACTTTTCATTGTTGCTTTTCATGCTTTTTGCCTTTAAACTCTTGTTATATACTCTTATTGTACTCTTTTTTTTTTGTTGCTTCGTTGCAACTTATTTTTACCATAACTTTTGCATATCAACTCAAAATAGGGTTATTTAGGTACTAAAATTGAAGTGAATACATATGATCAACAAGATAGCATGGAAAATTTTGCAAAAATCCCTTTACAACACCCATAAAAGCCACTTCTTTATAAACACGTCACTTTTTAATATTTTTCATGTTGGAAGACTTGTACTATTCAAAATAAGTCCCATCACACTAGTAACGGTCCTAAATAATTTAGTTCTAGTCACTTACATATTTGGCATATGAACCAAGACTTTATACTATGTGATTCACTGACTTACTCTTGATAGGTCACATAAATCACTATACAACTCATCCCATAGGCACACACTAAAATCTTGTAACATTGAAGAACCTATTTATTTTCACACTTTCAACATGAATCAAAATGATAAGACTACCACCCATAGTCTTTCTTGTATATAAATGTATAAATGCTTCACATAGCCAAAGACATGCAAGTGATTATAACTAGTCCTCTTTCCAAACCATACATACTCTAGAATTTTGCTATCTAATGGCTCCACTAGGAGACCTATTAATCAAAATTAGTGCTATCTTCATACCTTTAGCCCAAAACCCATTAATGAGGTCAATATTTTAAAGCATACTATGGATCCTTTTCTGAATGGTCTTATTCATTTTCTCAGCCATACCAGTTTGGGTAAGATTTTTAGGAGCTTTCAACTCTTGCTTGGTACCACGGCTTTCAAAAAATTTGTAAAGGCATGAGAAGTTTATTCATCACTATTATTTACTAAGTACTTAAGGCTTTTTGCCCATATGATTCTCTATAAATGACAAGAACTTTTGGAATGCACCTAGTATATCTCTCTTCTTAAAAAGAGAGTAAGTGTAAACCTTACTAGTGGCATCATATATGAACATGTCAAAATATGAAGCTTCAACCCATGAGACCATAGGCATAGACCCACACAAAGAACTTAATTTCAATATCTAGCATAAGCCCAAAATTGTGACACCATAAAGAAATAGATAGCTATTCAATGATAGCTAGAATATGGTATTTAATCTAAAAAACATGCAAAGGATAATAAGTACCCAATTTATACACTTTGGCAAGAATGAGGGACCCTTTGCAAATTTTCCATATATAAACATCAACTATATCTTAGTGGGGATAAAATGGGCAGCTTTGGTGAGGCGATCAACTACTACATAGATACTGTTCCACCCTTTCTTAGTCACAGGAAGGCCAGTGATAAAGTCCATTGTGATGTGAGTCCATTCCCCTTCAAGGATAGGGAGAGGCTGCAAGAGGCTAGCAGGCCTGAGTGTATAATCCTTGTTCTGTTGGCATGGAACACATTTGATCACAAAGTCCTTGACGTCCCTCCATAAGCCTTTCCAGTGAAAGCTCTTGGCAATCCTCTCATACGTTTTGAAAACACCCAAGTGACCGGCAATGGGGCAAGAATGCATTTCTTCCATGATCTTATGCATGAAAGGGGAAGTGTGCGGGATGACAATCTTGCCATGGGACCAAATAAGGCCATGCTTGAGCTGATATTGGGAGTTTTCATCCATAACCCCATGCTGTAATTTCTAAAATGTGTGGCTGAAATGATCATCTAACAAGTAAGCCTCTTGGAGCTCTTCAACCCAATCACTGTGTAATTCTGAGATAGAGGAGACTCTGCATGCCCACATTCGAGAGAGAGAATCAGCCACAATATTATCCTTGCCCCGCATGTGTGAAATGTCAAAGTCATATTTTTGTAAGGTTGCCACCCATCGCCTTTGCTTAGGAGTCAAAGTAGATTGAGTCAAGAAGTATTGGAGGACTTGGTGATCACTTTTCACTTGGAAGCGGCTGCCATAGAAATAGTGGTGCCATTTCTTGATGGCATGGAGGATGGTCATATACATTCATTTGCATCTCCTTTTCATCAAGCTTGCGGCTTTCAAATGCAATCACACCATACTCTTGCAACAATACTGTACCAATACCCCAGCCACTTGCATCACAACGAATGGTAAATAGCTTAGAGAAGTCAGGGAAAACAAGAATGGGGGCTGAAGTAAGCGCGTCCTTTAATTGTTTGAAGCTATGATCCGCAGTGGCATCCCAAAAGAATGACTCTTTTTTCAAGCGATTAGTCAAAGGTGTTGCAATGGTGGCATAGTGCTTAATGAAGCGTCTGTATAATGAAGAGAGACCAATGAAGCCACGCAAGGAAGTGGTGGTGGAAGGAGTGGCCCAATCTTTAACACATTGCACCTTTTTTGGGTTAGCTTGTGTACCATTTTTGCTCACAATGTGTCCCAAGTACTCCACAGATGTCTGCATGAATATGCATTTGCTCTCCTTAGCAAAGAGTCGATGCTCTCTCAATATGTCAAACACCCTCTAAACGTGTGTCAAGTGCTCCATAGATGACTTGCTGTAAATGAGGATGTCATCAAAGAAAACAAGCACAAACTTGAATAGAAAGGGCTGTAGGATTTTGTTCATGAGGCTTTGAAAGTTGGAAGGGGTGTTAGTCAACCCAAAAGGCATCACAAGAAAATGGTAAAGTCCACGATCAGTCTTGAAGGCTGTTTTGACCTCATCTCCTGCCCGCATATGAATCTGATGGTAGCCAGAGCGCAAGTCAACTTAGTGAAAAAGCTTGCCCCTTTTAACTCATCCAGCAAATCATCAATCCGTGGTATGGGGTAGTGGTTCTTCATTGTAATTTTGTTCAAATCTCTATAGTCAATGCACATGCGAAAGGAGCCATCTTTCTTTTTGACTAAGAGGACAGGGGATGCATAGGGGGAAGAACTTGGTTCAATGAAATCCATCTCCAACAACTCCTTGATTTGCTTTGCAACCTCTTCACACTCACACTTGGAGAGTCTATAGGGGGGTTTGTTCCACTGGCTTGGAATGGGGCTCTAGGTCAAGTGGGTGGTCCACTTGTCTCTTGGGAGAGAGGGATCTAGGCATCTAAAATAAGTCATGGTATTCCTCAAGTAAGGCCTACAAGGCAGAGTCATGAGATATTGCAGAGGGCTGATCAGAAGTGTCCTTATTTAATTGAAAAACAAAGATTTGTGAGCATTTCTTAAACTCCCGTTTGAGTTACTTTGCTGTAATGAACTAAAAATCAGCATGATCTCAAACTCCCTCTAGGTGGATAGGCTGTCCATGCATCATAAACTCCATGTAAAGCTGAGAGAAGTCCATAGCAATTTTCCCCAATCATTTCAGCCAATCACATCCCAAGAAAACATCAATGGGGCCCATATCTAGGGCAATCAGATCAACCAGTGCCACATAATTTTCAGCCAAGCATAAGGGAATTGCGGGACATACATGTGTGTTGATTTCTTCTTCTCCATTTGCTACTTGGACCTTCAAGGGGTGGTATAATGCCATAGGGGTACATTTCAATCGATCAATGTCTGATTTATTGACAAAACTATGAGTGCTTCCACTATCCACAAGGATAAAAACATGCTTTCCATTGATACTACCTTGAATGCAAAGGGTATTGGGGCTGCGGGAACCCGTCCAAGCATCCAAGGAGATCGAGCAAAGGGAAGTGGGAGGTGGGTGGAATGTTAAATCATGTATTTGTGAGGGAGCACCGCCCGACTCAAAGGGAAACCCATCCTCCAGGTCATAGAACTGCTCATGATCAACATCCTTCGTGGGCTCAGCCTGGTCAATGGCCAGGTCATCCTCCTCATTGTGCCAATCTTCCATGACATACATGCTATGAACTTTGACATTAGCTATCTTGTACGGGCATTTGGAGGCATGATCAGCAGTGTACTTATCTCCACATTTAAAGCATAGGCCCTTTTCTTTCCATTCATTCACAACATCTGGGGAGAGGAACCGTTGACTATTGGATCCATGGGAAGGTGATGCAGTGGACTGTTTATTTTCAGCATACCTATTTTCAGCAGTAGAGCCCGATGCTATCCCAAAAGTGCCCATTTTTCTGTCAACATGGAAGGCAGGGTAAGCGGATACTTTGGGGCTGTTATTAGGCATAGAAGTGCCTTGTAAACCACCTCCATATGGGGCTGATCGTGAAGGGATGAGGGGAGGTCCAACATCTTGCTGAAAATGCTCATTCTTATGGTACTTTTTTGCATATCTCTCAGCCAGTTTGATTGCATCAAACAGTGTAGTAGGTTTTTGGGCCATGACATCAGCCGCTCGATAGACTCGGTTCAAACCCATTGATGTACTTGTGTAATTTATCATTGTCACTAATTCTTTCCACATACATGATCAAGTTCATGAACTGATTGGTGTAGTCACGAACAGTGAGGTTACGTTGGTCAAGAGTGTACCATCGTCTTGCCAACCGTTCTTTTTCCAAAGGGACACAAAAACTTGGACCATATGCATTTTGAAATCTTCCCAATCAATGAACTATTGATTCTCCCGATTGATATAGCGCCACCAAGTGTGGGCAAAACCTTCCAAATAGAGAGAAGCAAAAAGTATTTTCTGATCATCAGTGCGGGGGTAGATGTTGAAGTAGGACTCCAACTTGGACGTTCATTCTTCCAAGTTAGATGGTGAGGGGGATTGCCCATTGTACTTTGTTAGGATAACCTTGTCACGCAGTATCATAGGGGCCATGCTGCCCATGAAATCCTTGTTATCGATGTAGCCTATGGTGGCCATACATGCCCTGGTGTCCATACATCCCTTCTGGCGCATTAAGCCCATGTTTTCCGTTATAACCATGCTATCCATGATTGCCAGGCTGGCCATCTGTACCATATTGTCCTTGATGGGGCTTATTCATATGGGGTGCATGGGGGCTCCTAGGTAGAGTGGGTGAAATTCGACCCAAGGTGGGAGAAGGCCTCAAGTAAATGTTGCCGGCATGGTGGATGGGGGAATTCAATAGGGGATCATCATGTGTATGGGAGGGTTCCTCGATCTCATAGGTAGAAGGGAAAATTCCCTTAGCGCCAAGTATACCCTATGGGCCATGCGACGGTTCCTGATGTGGAGAACGTCTAGACTCATGTCTAGAGTCATTGGTCTTCTCTTGGGATGAAGCGGTCACTAACTGAGTAACAAGAGCAGTGAGTTGTTCCAAGGTCTATTGAGTCTTTGAGTTTGAGATAGCCATGTTCTCAATCACTTCATCAAACTTGGACATCATTTGGCGGTGGTTGGTGACCATATCATTGTGGCATTCCATATGACGGAGCTCATGTTGGCAAAGGGTGTGATTGAGAAGGGTATATGGGTCCGTTTCAAGCATTTCCTCCTATATGTCACCATGGTAATCTTGCATTGAGCTTGGTTCCTCATTCCTGGAGGTCCGGGAGTCTCTAATCTCCCTCTGGAGTTCCTCTTAGGCCTTGCTTTTGCCTTTCTGGCCAGCCATCAGGATGCAGTCCACAGGACCTGCTGTCAGTAAAAGGGGCATAACTCTTTGTGGGAAACTCCAATTGATGAGGTTTTGGGCTCAACTTGGAGGGGACGATGGCCTCTTTGAGATGAGCTATTAACCTTTATGACGAAAAATGATCAGAATTTTTTGTAAGGGATTTACAATGCCTGTCCTAGAGCGGTCTGCATCCTATCCACAGTGACCCTAGTGCACAAAAATGGGCATAACTTTCACACCATAGCTCTGATTGGGGAGGTTTTTGATTCAAACCGGAAGGGACAAAGCCCTCTTCAAGGTGAGCTATAGTGTTCACCCCTAGATTTAGGACGTATTTTTTTGCAATGGGATCTTTGTGACAGTCCTGCAGGACTATGACCAAAAACACTGCTTGTCCCTTAGTACCAATGTCTTACATGGATAGAGTATAGTTCAAAGGGCCTAATCTGCCACATCAATAGCATCTTGAACATACTAAACATAATCCCGAGCATCATTACATACCCATCAACTCTGCCATTCATGCATAAGTACATTCACTGCCATACATCTCCTTTGACTGCATGTACTTCAAGTGTCATACAGGGTGCTATTAGCATTGTGGAGCTCATGGAAGTACCTGCACCTACAAACAAGTATTGGGATCCTGATCACCGGGAGGTGGGAAAAGTTCCCCCTGGGCCGGGTTGTGCACCCCTTCAGGGTCTTAAGTGGTAAGGGAGGGTCACCTCTCTTTTGTCTTACCACCTCACCTGGCATCGGCCTTTTTCCTCAGCCGGAGTATACATGGAAAACATTTTTAATAAGCAATCATTATGAGATGCATTGGAAAGAAGACATTGGGCCTTTTCATGAGGTGCAAGGAATGATAAAGGTTGGGGTAGGGGTTACCTTGGCAGTCCAATGACTCACTAGTTGCTACTTACCCAATTTACAATGGCTATTATTCATCCAAGATCATAAGACAAGGTAGGGGTTAATGTCAGCCATTACAATGAATTTCAAGACGAGGTATGATGCTTATATGCAATCTTGAATCTCTCCAACAATGGATTAAGCTCAACAAGTGGCTAAATTGAGAGATTAAAACCAAAATGGCATACCTCTTTAATGCTTGGGAAGACCATTGAAGCACGAATCATCATGATGCCGCTTGCTCCATTGATCAAGTTCGGTTGTTAGTTGGTCATCTGTGGAAGAGTGCTTCAGCATTTGAATGCTCCTACTGACGAAGAAGGCTCCCATGCTTATCCCTGAGCTTGAGCTTCAAGAATGGGAAGCTTCAAGTGAAGCTTTTATGGCTGCCCGCAAAGCTCCCATGCATGTTGAGCTCAATGTCTTCATCTGGGCAAGAGAAATCATTCACGGGTTGAAGGGCTTCTGGGGTGTGAGCTCTCAAGGTCAGGGATGGCTTGAGCTTGAAGAATCCATGGATGCCCCAAACTATTTCAAACAGTCCCCAACTGTTGTCCATCTTGGGGCTAAATTCCAGGAGCAAGAGTGCAAAGGGGTAGACCAATGTGCTGAATCAGTGCCCTGGAGTGGTAGGAAGAGGAGGGCAGTAAGAGGAGGAGTGGCAGGAGGGCTGGGGAGGGGCAGGACAGCCAGCGCAAAATGCACCGAAAATTATGGGGCTGTCCTGCAGGCCTTTTGGGCAACAAATCCCCCCAGTCCACTACTTGATCAATAGCTTGGGGGGTCAAGGAAGGAGTCCCGGGGCTAGTTGATGTCCGGGAGCACTCTCAGGTCAGATTTTGGGATTTCTTTGGGCTGGCAGTCATGGCAGCTTGCAGAAGAAGAGAGATAAAGAGGGTTGGGGTAAAAAGTGATTGAGGTTTTGCCCTCTTCCAACTCCTGGGACTCTAAATTTGGCCTGGAACCCTTAAAATTTGCATAAAAAGAAGTGATGACCTACTATTTTAACTATTTTACCTCCACATATGTCTGAGTCTCGAGCCATAGCTCCAACTTGCTCCAAGCTAAAGTTAATTGCAGCCCTTCTTGATGTACCTGTACCTGTAAGCTGAGTAACTAGGTTTTTGGGATTTGAAAAGGGAGAAAGGGGAAAGAGGAAAAGGACCAAAGCCTGAAGCTCTCATACCACTTGTAATGAAAGAAGCTGAGAAGAGAGAGAAGAAGAGTTGAGAAGAGAGAAAGAGAGCAAGAAGAGAAGGAAGAAGACTAGAAGAAGAAAGAAAGAGAGAAGGGAGGAGAGAAGGTGTCACTAAATTGATTGCTTATTACGCATTCTTTATTTAATAAATTCATGCCAATAAATTAATGCCTCACTTTTCTTTAAGTGTTGATGATGATCTAGCATGGCCATGAGACCATTTAGAGACTAGTATTCCTAGTGCATCACTTAATGGGTGATTAGAGCACTGTGATGGGGATATCTAGAACATGCAGCAGTACAAGTTATGAAGGGGGAAAGAAGTGTCTGCCAAGTGTAAGAGTGTACACAAGAACCAAGGAGTTACAGATAAATGAAGATGGATTGAGTTCTAAGAAGAGGAAGTGCATTAGCATTGTGTATATGTATTTATGTGTGCATCTAGGGATGCTTGGGAATGTTTACTTGTGTGTAATGAGCATTGCATTCATTTGGGGTCATCCTCTCCCCTACAAGTCAAGTTTAAGGTCTTTTCTTTCATTAAGAAAGACGAGAGAGGGAATTCTATCATTAAGAAAGACGAGAGACTCGATCCTCTAGAAGTGAGGAGAGAAGTGATTTTCTCTTTCTAAGGTCTAAAATGACACAAGCTTTTTTGTGGAATTCAATCTTAAGGTTGAGGCCCAAGGCAATCTAATGAACTCTCCTTATCTATGACTCAAGGTGGTTGCATGGACCACAAGTTAAGAGTACAGTTTAAAAAGCTATTTTCTGGAAAATCCATTTTTAAAATAGCTCGCAATAGAAAAAAGATCTCTAAAAACGGGATGAGTGGGTTATCGGAAACAGCGAGATCTACAACTTTTGTGTTGGACGTTTTTTCATCCAAACAATGCACAAAGAGATATCTCAAAATTAGTGCTGCAGAGTGGAACAACCACATCTTGCATGAACAACTCAACTCTCTCTCCAAGAAGAGAAGCTCTTGAAAGCCTATAAAAGAGGAGGCTCTCTTTGGGTGTAGGGGAGGGGTGAAGGAAGCATCACGTTGCATGTATCCAAGAGGAGAAAAGAAGGTGCAACTGCTGCAAAAGCCCTACTGAAATCAAGTGCTGCAGAAGCTCTATTGAAATCAAGTTCCAAGAGGACAAGAGAAGGTGCAAGTGCTGCGGAAGCTTGCTGAAATCAAGCACCAAGAAGAGAGCCCTACACATATTGTGTAGGAGAGAAGGAGACTCAAGAAGGATCAAAAGGTGCCAACTTCCAAGTTGTGCAAGTGTTAGTCGGTTGTATACCGTGCAAGGAACCGTGATCTTGTTTCCAAGATCTACAAGTAAGAACTAGCTTATATGTAATGGAGGAGATTTCTCCTTGTCAATAATATAACTCCACAAAGGGGGGGGGACTGGCCCATCTTCCATTCCCTAGTGTGTTGCCAATTTCTCTACCTCTTTCTCTACATCTTTCTTTTCTCTCATCTATTCTCCCTATGTGCCAACATAATATTCGCCATATATATTTTAAGTATATAAGAAAGTCGAGCATGTATTTCAAATTTTATAACAGTGGTATCAGAGCATGTCTCTTTGCTTTTCTCAAAGTAAAGTGATCCTTGCAAGAAGAGGGTAAAGATGGCAACTGATGAAGTGCCTACAAGTGAGCAATTACATGCTCAATTGACTGAGTATCGTAGCTTGTTGGAAATTTCCGAAGTACGTCAATTGATTGACAGCTTAAGGGCAAGGGAAGAAACTACTTATGAAGGACTGAATCCTCCAAAAGATGGTGATATTGGAGGAAACAGCATTGCACCAATTGATGGTGAAGATGTAAAGTATCCGATTGCTGAGAAGCTTCCTAGAAGGAAGAAGGATTCTCGGGTCAAGAAGAGTAAAAAGACCTCACCTCGAGTGAGTCGGATAAGGAGGGAGTCATCTCCCTTAGCAATCAGCTACTCCCATTATTACTCAAGTTCCTCCTCCTCCTCATCATCTTCTAGTTTCTACTCTCTTGGTTCTAAGTCTCGTGCAATCCACAAACAGACAAAGAGGGACCATAAGAGGATCAAGCTTAAGAAGACTAGACTTTCAAGTCTTGGGATAAGGACATAAAGTTTGACTCTTACTCAGGTAAGAGAGATCATGCTAAGGCGTTAGCCTTTGTTAGGCAATTTGAAGTTGCTTTTTCTGATGGTAATTTCTCAGAAAAGTCCAAGCTAAGGCATGTAGGCATACACTTGAAAGACACCACTAGCAATTGGTGGTTGACTCTCATTTTGGAGGGAAGGAAACTTACGACTTGGGAAAAGTTCAAGAAGAAGTTTTATGCTTAGTTCTTGCCTCCTAATTTTGAGAATGATGTCAAGAAGGAGTGGGATTGGCTAGGCCAGAAAGAGCATGAAAAGATCACTAGTTATGTGGACAAGTTTTGGTCTACTCTTCTCAAGGTTACTCCTTTCATGGAGATCAGCGATGAAGAGAAGAAAAGGAAGTTTGAGGCTAGCCTACTCCCTCATTTACATAGAACCATGAAGGTGTATCCACATGAAACCTTATCTCGCATGATGGAGTCTGCCATCATAGCTGAAAGTTTGCATACACCTAGTACATCTCGAAAGTTGGAGATGAGTTCTTATAGAGTTAGAAAAGAGCAGCTCTATGATCAACCAAGAGACAAGACTAATCGAAGAAGACCTACCTTTACCCATGACCAATATTCAAAGCCAGAGGGTAACAAGAAGAATCGCAAGTATCTCTCACCTTATGAGATACAAAAGTACAAAGAGGAAGGAAGGTGCTTTCTTTGTGGTGAGTTAGGGAATATGGAGCCTGATTGTCCTCACAAAAGGAAGGAAGCAAATGTGGTTAAAGATCCTCCTCCACCATCCTCAAATTCTGTTCCGGATGTGCAAGCTAACACTCATTCAAATGAGAAAAAAAGACAACTCTTAAAGGGCTGGGGAACACTCAACAATCAACGAGTTTTGATACTCTTTGATCCAGGGTCCACATATAATTTTGTGTTAGCATATACTGTTGAAAGGCTACAAATTCCACCGGATTGATTGGGAACACCAATTGGATCAGGTTCGGCATTTGAAGGACTTACAACCAATTCTACTCCTATTCAAGGGAAGTTGAATCTTAGAATTGGGGATTATCGCGACCAAGAATCTTTTCTACTTGCACCCATAGGTAACTGTGATGTTATCTTAGGCATGCCTTGGCATTACAAGATTAGACCTCTTCTTGATTTTGTCAAGAATACCCTTGCATTTCAATTCAAGGGTCGGAACATAGTATGCATTCCTGATGCTGGAGATTGGCCTGTGCCAATGGCTAGTCATGTTAGCATTTCTAAAGAAATGAAGAAAGCTATTTTTGCATATATGATTTTTGTGAGAGAGTCAAAAGAAACTAATAATTCAAGGGCACTTGGTGCCTCTAATGAACACACAATACCAACTAATCTAAAGAACCCCTCTCTTTAATTGATCAAGCTAGACATGATTTTGTTATATAATATGAAGATTGTTTTAATGATTCACTCCCAGGAGAGTTACCTCCTAAGTGCCCAAAAGATCACACAATTGATCTTATCCCAGGCAGTTCACCACCTAACCAACCGCCTTATCGAGTAAGTGCAAGTCAGCAAGAGGAGATCCTAACACAAGTAAACAAATTGTTGGAAAAAGGGTTAGTTCAACCTAGCTCTTCTCCATACTGCTCTCCAATCTTACTTGTTCAAAAGAAAGATGGTTCTTTCCGTATGTGCATAGACTACAGATCTTTGAACAAGATCACAATCAAGAATTGTTTTCTTATCCTAAGGATTGATGATATCTTGGATAAGTTGCAAGGGGCTAGTATCTTTAGTTGCATTGATCTCAAGAGCAGCTATCACTAGATACGGATAGCACCCGAAGATGTTTATAAGACACCTTTTCGTACAACATTTGGACTATATGAGTTTTTAGTCATGCCATTTGGTTTGACTAATGCACTTGTCACATTCAATCGAATGATGGAGAGAATTTTTAGACCTTGCTTATTCTTTATTCTTTAGTGACAATTTGAATAAAGGAAGGCCTGGCCACACATAGTGGTTGTTGGAGTTCCCATTTGTGTCTCTCTCTCTTCTTGCTCTTACTCTCTGCCATAGCTCACTTCCAAGCAAGCTTCGATCCTTCTTGCCTTTCAACTCATATCAGAGCGAGGCTTTCCAACTTCCCAAGCTTGGTTTGTGGCATTTTTAGCTTCCATTCAAATACCTACAGTATTGGGCCCCTTCCCGACAGCCATAGCCAACCTTCCCAAGCTCCCGTCACTCCACGGCTTCCCGAGCACCTTCCCGGCCTATTGAGGCACCCTCAGGGAATTGTTACAGAGGTATTGAAGTGTTCTTTTAGTGTTTTTCTTCAGTTCTCAAGTTGTATTCAAATAGGGCAGCCGTAGCTCAAACCCTTGGAGCTTGGATCTTGCTCCCTCTTGCATTTGGGCACTTGAAGCTTGTTGTGGGTCTCCCTGAGCACCCCTCGGAGTCTCCAACCACTACCATTGAGGCCACGTGGATGCACAGGAGTAGAAGAAGGGATCATCAAATTTGCACCAATTTTTTGGTTGTTCTCAACACTACAGTAGCTCACCTACTCCTCATTGATGGCTATGTTATGCTTCTTCAGGCTTGGCAATGCACTTGGCAATGGTCTCTAACTTCGATTGAAGCCTCCTTGATCATTGGCATCAGTTTTAGGTCTGATCTGTACATTCCTAGGAGTGTTTACAGTAGTCCCAAAGTCATGTTATGCAAAAGTAACATTGGCATCTAATGCTATGCTTGTTTGGGCACTTCTACTTAACCGGTTTGGTACCTATTGATGCCTGATTGTTTGGGGGATGCAAGGCACATGTTATGCCATCATTTTGGACTGATTTTCTTGCTGAAAATACTCAGTTTTTAATAGTAAATCACTATTGTAGCACAGTGGTCTAAAGCCTATTATCTCATGTTTGGTTATGCCTATTGGTTTCGAGCTATGTCTTTGGGATATGCAATGAAGTATTGACCTTTGGGGTACAACATCGAGCTTATCTTTGGTTTCGAAATGCTTTTGAGCTTGTATTAAGCTCCAACTTGGTTGTTCTTCACTGGCATTTGGCTTTAGTTGGCATGCTTTGGACCGGTCTATGCCTATTGTCATTGCTTGACATTTAGGCCTCTTGCATTTATTCTTTGGTCAGATATGGTGGATGCCACTTGGTTTGCCCATGCTTAACAATTACTTGGAGCTTCATCTTCAAATGTATTTGAGAATTTTGGATCTACTGGGCGTTACATTTGGTTGTCAGTTACATCTCTTTGAATGCTTTTAGGCTTATGCTTTATGGGTCTGAGATAGCTTGGGATTTATGCTCCAGATGTACCCTAATGGGATTTGGCATGTCTAATGCTATGTATTTGATGTATTAGAGTGTTGCTTGCTCTCTTTGCATCTGACTTCACTTCCAGTGGGAGCCTCTTGGTATATTCGGATGTACACAGAGTCTTATTTATAGATGAGCTTGAGCTTGTGGGATAGTTACATGCATTTACTCTTTTGAGAGATTTATGTCTGCAGTTTGTTTGTAGTGGGCTGATTTGATATGACTATTGAGGCAGGCACCTGTCTCTGTCACAGGTTTGTCAGTTTTGTATGCATCTTGGATGGTTATGTATTGAGCTTCTTGCTCTATTAGTTGTGCTTGTGCTTGGTCTCTTCCCTTACCCTGAGACCCATTACATGCATGACTTCTGGACCTATGAGATGTCTCTTGCCTGACAAGTTATTGGTTTGGCAGTTCTTGGTACCTTCTTGCCCCTAGAAACTCACTATTGGATGTATCTTGTTACTTGGCAATTGCAGTGACATATGTATCAGTGATTGCTTCATTTTGGGATAGTTTTACATGCTGCTGACATTTATTACAACAAGCTGAAATCTAAAGATTTTGAGCACTTCTATGAGGGTACTGCTTACTATTTGATGTTATCTTGGCCATATTTGGTGGACATGTGCTTCTCTTGGTGAAATCCACCCTTTCAGCCAGTTTTAGCAGTGGTTTTAGTGCATTTTCTACTAATTACATCAACATGCATTTTTACTTTTTTGCTTTGATTTGGAACAATATGGATGGTCATTTGAAAGACACAACTCTCTTAAACATTGTCAAGTTGGATGGTACCATCTATGGGTATTGGAAGTCCCAAATATGAGACCGCTCTTTCTCAAGGATATCGAACTACTACACTTAGAAGAATATCTCCTAAGGATCTCGGCTCATTGTCTAACACTTTCGTCTCTTTCTTGACATTAGATCTTGGTTCGATGGTGTCTATCAGGAAATAACGGATCTTTTTCAATGCTCCTTAGCATATACTAAATAGTTGGTCCCTATTAACCAAGTTTTAGAAACCACCACTTATTATCAATGGCTCCCAACGAATGCACCACTTGCCATGATAAAAAATGGGCCCAACACTAGCTCTAGGGATCTAGCCATAGGCTCCTATGCTCACCAAACCACCCTCATGGCCTCACAACTAGGAGCATCTAGAGGCTATATACTGATCTAGCTAAATCATGCATTTATATCAATTTGTAGTCCAATGTTTTTTCCCATCCTAACACCAATAGAGGGAGTATCCCACACATATAAGTGACTAATACCTCGTTTCATACACATATAGAGCATCCCCTAGCCGATTGTTGTGGCTCCTACGATTTTTCTATACCCTAGAGAGTGGCCCGAGGATGCATTCTTTCAAACATAAAATAGAATCATAGCATTGTCCACTCTTTTTCTAAATTGCACATTCAAGGAGATATTTTTGTTTCCTCACTTAAATCATCCCCAAGGAAAATCATTCTATCCTACAGCTTAGGGATCCTCGCACTCTCATCATTGCTCAATAGTTTTAACAACCAATTGCAATGCATCCAGGAAACTTCCTCTTTCTTGATACCATGTAGTATAAGAATACAAATGTAAGGTGTAATGCCATATAGTGCTCAAACAAATTAACCATCGATCAGCCAATGTGTCATGTGAATATAATAGTTCCATGATTTTCTTTCTAACGAAGTGTTACATTGCTTAGAAACAAGACCGAACTAATTTGTGCTATTATTCCTTTAAACTTAAATGAAGCAAGTCCTAAATGTCATTATATTCATGGATATCATAATTTAATTCATACTTAATGTTTCACAACCCCTTCCCCCCTACCATTTAGGTTTTGCAATTGTGTGTTGATTTAAGAGGGTGCTTCGTGTCATTTTTTTCATATAGAAAAGTGGTAAAAACACATTTTCACATAGAGATGCAGGTAGATTGAGGCAAATCCCATGCCATACCTTCACCATACATCCATACATATATACCTAATTTATAGTAAGTTGTTATGCATGAAAACTAAATTTTCTCATTAAAATCTATTTTTAATTATTTTTAATAATTTATTTTAATATTAATTACTAGTTTTTTTAGATCCATGAAGCTTAAATGGATTATGATTCACCATTACATTCAATATCACTCCATAAGAATACCATTTGAATCATAAAAATCCATGAAATTATAAATTTTCTACTAAATTTTGCATTGCAGGTTTTACGATTTTTAATTTCCATTATGTAAATTACTAGAAATTATTAAATATTCTATGATTTTAGATATATTCAAGCATTTTCAAACATTCTGTTTACTCTATAATCTGCATATGCATCCCATTGTATTTCGAAAACGAGAAGCCCTTGACACTCTTTTACAAACTGATGATACTTCCTTTGTGCTTCCTTATTTCCTTTCCTTGCATCTCGCCACATGAACCCGTACCCATTCTCCTATATGCTCTCAGCCCATATGAACAACATTTATAACAAGAGATAAAGAGGAGAGAGAAAGACTAAAATTTGAACTTTTCATAGAGTGCATCAAATCTCTTGCAATCTGAGAAATCTAAAGCAAAGAATTGTAGCATCTCAACCCCAAGAAGAGAATGCTTAATTTAAATGGGCACAACATCTATTTTTAAGGCAAAAATGGGGTGTTGAAAAATGACAGCCCACCCCCCCATTCGTGATGTTTCATGAAGTTTTTCTTCTTTTAAGTCAATTAACTTATAACTTGCAAAAAAATTGGTTCATTGTTCACATTGTTTAGAAGTGGTTTTAGGCCAAACGGAGGGGCAAATGACCTTGAATTCACGATTTGACTGTATGAGTAACTTTCTAGCATCAAAAACTATTACTTGGCCTTTGTCACTTACTTTCTGGCTTTTAGATCAAGTAGTTGCTTCATAATGTCAAACCTTGTGGCCATTAAATGGGGGATCAAATAGACTCTGGATCGACGAATGGACACTTGTATTGGATTTGTAGCACCGAAATACACATAGCAAAACTCTAGCTTCATGATTCGTGATCAACACATATTTTGCCAAAAGTACTTCTTTTATGGATCTCGAGCCACTGTTGTGCTCTAAAATTGGGTCTAAAGTTTAGCTCTCACCTTCGTTTTAGCTCTTGGTTTGTTTTTCTTGCTTTATGCATACACACTAAGATTGTAGTGGGTGGATCTTCCAAAAGTGTACAGAAACCTAATGCTCTCAGCTTTGCCTAGTTACAAATCTTGCTCTCCAATGTCGAGGAATGTTACAACTTGCATGGGTGTTAAGCTTGTATCTCAAAATGATATTACAAATATCATGGGCATTAATTGGAAATTATTAGATACACACCATGAATGATAAGATTATTAATTTCTAAAATATTCTAGGTGCCTTATGCATTCACTAGATTTGCATTTTTATTTTCCTTTAGCTTTTTGTAGTACTTTCCTTTTATCGATTTTTTAAAATTTTTTCCCTTGCCATTTTTGGTAAATATTGCTTGCATCCTATAGTTGAGCACTAGTCCCATAGCTCTCTTCATCAAAGGTAGCATACTTTAGATTACACCATTAACAAAGAATGTTGAGGATGATCATTGGACATTATGAGGAGATTAGGTTATCTTTGAAGCTTGATGTGAAATTAGAGTTTCCTTTGACATCAAATATCAAGCAAGAGTGGTGATTGCAGCTAGATGGGGTTGTTTAGATTGAGATCTATTGTTGCTAGGTTGGTCAAATCTAAAACTAGGTGGTCGAAGCTTGTCCCTCGTGGAAGATTCTAGCTTAGACAGGAGTTGCACTCCACTACATTTTCCTATACATGCAAGGAAAAAAATTTCATATACTCTCTCCTAAGGGACTACTAGGTTGTTTCAGTGTGCATATGACATTATGATATATTAAGAGATGGGTCAAAATCCAAGAAAGCTTGGAGCATTGTCCCATACTTAAGGAACTAGGTTATGATGCAAGTACTATGTGAGTACACGTGCTTACATTAGGCTATCACATAGTTAGGAGATAACTATGATTTTCTCTTATTGATGGTTGATGAGATAAGGCACCACTTTTTATGGGTAAAGGATGAAAAGTATATGGCCATTGTTCAAGGACATGAAAGTCAAATAGAAATTGCAAAGAGAAGCTCACAATATGTTGAGTAGTCTAGTATCTATAGTTATGGAATTCAATGGATGATATTCTTTTATGAATTATCAAAATTAGTAAATGTTGTGGTACTCTTGGTAAATCTTTATTCGCTTTGTTGGTTGTCCTACTTTTGATATTATTGTACTAATAGTGAGAGATTAAAAAATGAAGAGAATTGTGCTAGTGACTCACAGAGACAGGTCTAACAATTTAGCGATGTGAGGCTTCCTAGGTATTTCTTTCCATTGATGTGCCTTGAGTTTGTGTGGGGAAAGTAAGAAGCAGAGCTAGTAGGTTACGGATAAAGTTGATCAATTGAGGCCATTTCCCAGACCTAAGTTGAGGACCTCTAAGTGTGGTGATGTGCCCATGGATGTATATTTGTTTTTATTTTTCTTTTCTTGTTGAGTTATAACGTTACACAAGAGGGTTTTCAACCTCCATGAATGTGATAGGATCGTAAGGTTAAGAAGGCTCATTAGAAGGAAAACCTAGGCTAATGCCAAAACAATATTGATTTGGTAGTGCTTGGGAGTTGAGGCAAATTATCTTGAGGTTGAAGCTTGGTTGTTGAGGGAAACCTTGTTTGTTGTGATGAAGACATGTTCTCTCATTGGAGTTATACATCCCTTGTGGAAAGAAAAAGTAGCCGATATAGGCATGCTTGTCCAAGACATACTTGCCTGTGGAGGATGGCCTTTGCAAATTGTGATGTTGGAAGTCTTCTTTGTGAAGGATGGCTTGGGGAGCTTTGATCCACCCACTCAATGATCTATTTTACCATGCATTCACTTACTAAAGATTTCAAAGCACATGAAGCTAATCTAGTTAAAACAAAACAAAAGATTTTGAATAAAAGAACCACCATTTAACTGAATTGAGTTAAATCAAACCTAGTCCTTGTTGCATTATCTTGACAACATTACTTATATAGGGTGTGTGGATTTTTCTATGCTATATACTTTATTTATGTACAATCATTGAAATTTACCCTTTATTTATGTACACATTCTTAAGCTATGGTTCCATTTCAGTCCCAAAGTGGAAGAGGTCAATTATAGAAATCAAATTCCTTGACATGAACAACCCAATTCATCTAAATGCATCCAAATAGATTGTTTTAATCAACAATAGCCTATATAGTCCAATGCACTTGTTGTTGCCTTGATAAATGCAATGTAAACAATATAGAATTTACATAATCTTATTTATTTCAATAGCTTTAATTACACCAACTATGGCTACCTCTCACATAGCCGATATATCTCTCTCTTTCACTGATCTACTCACTTCTTTCTCAATCTCCATGAAAGCAAGAATTTGCACATCAATGAAAGCTATAGTAAGCTCGCCTACTTACCTACATATTGATATTAAACACAATATTAGTGAGTTTGGAAATCTCCCAATTTCAATTTTTTTAATACTAAAAAGGTGTCACCCAAATAACATGCCCATAAGTTTCTCAAAACCATATGATGTGACCTGTCATTGGAAAGTGCTTGAAAAATTGAATCTATTGAGTTATAGAGCACTCAATTTGGAGTTATAGTGTTCAAGTTATGACAAATCCAAAGATTTGACCACGTGTCCCAAACTTATGGGAAACTCCCATATTCCCCAATATGGTGTTATTATGACTTGAAGGTTTGCAAGAAAATCCACAATTAGAGTAGTACTCCTTGATCTAAGAATCATTGACAAACCCACTTACATGATCACATGGAACCATTACATGAGCTCAACCATCCGATGTAGACAACTCTCACCTAATTACTCACCTTTGTCCTTGTAATCATTGGCTACCCTCACAAATAGTATGAGCAACCAATGGTTTTGAGATTGTAGTAGGCACACCTCGAGCTTGCTTGCCATTGTAGTCTCTTGCAAGCCAAAGTAAGTCTCATGATCCTTGTGCAACCACCTCATTCAATAAGCTCTTGATCCAAATGTTCTACCTACCACTAGACTCAAGTCACCCATCATAGGAAGGATGCTAAGACAAGGAAGGAGTAGGGAACTCATCAAGCACATCATATTCCTCATTCTCTCAATATGGAGCCCCAAGAGGAACACCAAGGAAAAGGGGTTTATACTGCAAGAAAATTTATCTTGTAACATCAACAAGCTTTTATTTCATTCTTTTGATTATCAAAACAAAGAAAACAGCAATTCTTCACGCAGCATCATAGTAGATATCTCCCACGGATTTGATAGAATCAACCATAATCTTCATAGAATCCATCAATAGAACAAGGAACATAAAAGAATACACCATTTTTGAATGGAAATCAATCACATAGTAGTCATCTTCAATGTCTTCATAGTTTTGTCTCTCAATCTCTCATATACAGTTACACTATTTTGATAGAATTGGCTATCTTTGGCTCTCTCTCTCTCTCTCTCTCTCTCTCTCTCTCTCTCTCTCTCTCTCTCTCTCTCTCTCTCTCTCTCTATCAATAGTACATCATCTCCTCACTATAATACTCTAATAATGACTCTCAATAATCCTTCTTAGGTCGTGGATGCACCTCCCAAGAGGTATGTTTGATGTGAAGAGGCACCAGAGCCACTACAGTGTCTCTTCATAGCTCACTACTGTCACTGTCACTTCAGTCTTCTCTTCAGTCTTCAGCAAGTGCTTCTTCCATTTGTTTTAGCTCTTTTGAACTTAGATTCATCCTTTCCAAAAGTTAGAAAACTTTTCTAAAGTCACATATACATTCTATAGAGCACTTACAGAAGATCTATAGAACAGTACAGTACAGGATCAGAGCAGATACAGAACAGATACAGAGCAAAGACAAAGATAGATCCTCATAATTCATACTAAAACTATTCCAAAATATCAAAAACTATTCAATAAGCTTTCAAAAGATTTAAACCTGCATCAATCATCAATCCATGCTTCATACAGAAGAAAAACAGAAGCTTTACAAAAGGTATACAGAACCAATTAGAACCTCAATAGAACCTATCAAAACATCACAGAGCTTCATATCTCCACTAAAAATCACCATGAACTTCTAAAAAATAATCAATATCATCCAAAACACTTCCATTAACAACCATACATCACTCTAAATCCATCAAAAATCAATCATTCAGACCTCAAAACAACAAAAATCAGTCAAAAATTCAGTCTTTTTCCACTCTCAACATATCCTCACACTTAGAAAGGAAGCGTCCTTGCGACCTAAGGAAAAGAAGAATATAAGTTCACTAAAGAGCTCAATTTTGATCTTCTGTAGGATCTTCAACAATCTCTCCAAACCAAGATCCCAACTTATCACCTGTATCTCTAAAAAAAAGAATACTTCTAAAGGAAAACTTCGTTATTCATTAACACATCTGATTAATCAATAAAAAGTCATAACAAATTTGTAAAGCATATAAGAGGTTCTTCTTCAGCTTTCCATCATAGGCTTGCCATCCACCATCACCATCAATAGTTGAAAAGAGCTCTCGAACAAATTATTCAACCAGCACGAACTCATCACATAAAATTAACCCACAACACAAACACTAAACACAATCATCTGAATGACAACTCCAAAAAGAGAGATATATATCATTAAGAATAATCCAAAATACATTGCAAATGCATCAATTAAGGTGATCCCTTTTGAAGGCTTGGTGATTTCGAAAACGATCCATGGATAAGGACTCATCCACAAATGTCTTTGGAAGATTTTGAAAGAACTGCAAGTAGCACATCCATTCTAGCAAAATAAGGTATCTGCTAGGTAGACATAGGGCATGAAAATATAGGACATCCAACTGTTGGGAATCAATGTTCACATTGACATTCATACAAAGCTTTGGAATGGCCTTTTGATCGTTATGGGAATGCCTATGCATATATCCTAGAAACCAAGCAAAATGAGCTGTCAATCTCACTGAAGGATCTAGAGATTGTGAATATTGGTGAGCAAAATGGAGGTAATTTTGGTATGCTTCACTAGCAGTTGTCCAATCCCCTGGAATTAATGGCCAGTTAATCTGTGGTCCCGTGAGAGAATCAGTTGAGCTACATCCTCTTCTTCTCGGAATCTGCTGATAAATTCCTTCATACCCACCAACCAACTGAGGGGGTTGAGAAATAGAAGTGGCAGGAGATGGAAGTGGAATAAGTAAAAGAGGATGAAGAGATAGGTAGGCAAAATCATAAAAGGAGGAATAAGCTAAAGAAGGAGTGGCTAAAAATTTAAGTGAATCAGTTAGGAAAGTGTCAATTGATAAGCAGGAAAAGTAGAAGCTATATGGATAGATGGAGAAGGGCATGGTGGAGAAGGGGAAAAGACTCGATCTTCGATGAAAGAACAATAGGTAAATATGGGAATTTGAGAAAAACCCTAAGGTTGGAAAAGGAGAGGTAAGATAGCTGCTGAGTTGGTTTGATAAAGGGAAAGATAAGTATCGTAGCGATGGGCCATTTTTTGGTAGTATAATAGGCTAGGAATAGAGGGACCTAAAACAGATTGTCTCTGATAGGCATCAAAAAAGGGTGAATGAAATGGATGGTTCTTGGAAAGATAAGCTAGGAGATCCACCCTCATTTGGTTAGTGCTCTGCACATAAGTAGAAGCTGTATTTTGATGTTGGTTCATGACCACAGAATCAATCATTGAGTGCCATGAATTGTCAGGGCAAGTAGCCACTTTAAAATAATAACACTGGAACATGTCATCTATCCTCAACTCCAAATAGTTGATATACAAAACAGCTTGTAAAACCACATCCCCCACATACCAAGCCAGATCTACATCATCTAAAATCAACAGATCACCTCGTAGATACATGTAAGACAACAACATGGTATCCGTTGTCACAGAATCTTCAAAAACCATACAAACCACTTCTGTCAGCAAATCAAAAGACCAAGCCCCACTCCAACCATCCTTCAGAAGAGGGAGATCCATCATTGAAAGATTCATATAGAAGGCCAACTTCTGCAACCGATAGTGGACAAAGTAAGAATGGTCCGGAGGAACATACTCCTAAAAGTGCTCAAATGTAGACCATAACAAATCCATCCTGGACTGCAATCTTTTCACTTTATCTTGAAATAAGGGACACAATGTGGCATGTCTCTGGAGAACTACCAAGTCCTGCTGAGATATAGAAGGAATCATAGGAACATTGGGGCTTGGAGGAATGGACCGTGACTGTGTCAGTTGGTCTTGCAACTGCTTAATCTGGGAAGCTTGTGATTCTACTGTATTATGAGCAGTCTGCAAAGCTGACAATTTTGTATCTAAAAGAGTCTGAAACTCTTGAGCTTCTTTGGACATTCTCTCTTTCTCCTCTGAGACTTTAGTGACCTCTGACTGAGCTTCTGTTTAACTGAATCTTCAAAGAAGATATTTCTTTTCTCTGGGTCTCAATCATTTGGTTTTGCCACTCCATCTTCTTAAAGAGATTAGTAAGAGTATCTTTAGTAGAGGCTAACTCTGTGGTTGCCTTATGCAACTGGTCTTTGGACGGCATCAATTCTTCATAGAAAGAAGCATATAGCTGTTGAACACAAGCTGTCACTAAAAGTTCAATAGAACTCTGGATGTCATTACAAAGGAATGGAGTGGCATCTCCTAAAACTAAACTGTTCAGTGAAGGGACTGATATTTCCAAAGAACCCTCCCTATGTGCCCTGAATAAATTGTTGCATGTAAGGTAAGCAGGGAGGTCACTGCCAGAAGTAGCAGGAACTGTGACTGAAGGAAGGACTGAGGGAGATTTATCTGCCATTCACTTCAAGCGCTTCCGCTGAATGACCAATGGAGGAGGGGAATCAAGATCCTCTATATCAATAGGTTTTGACTCTTCTGAAGGTGGAGGGGGAGGTACTGGATCAGATGGAGGAGGTGGTAGCACACCCTTCTTAAGACCTTAGTATGTCAGGAAAGCATATAAGTATGAACCATAGGTAATATTTGTGACATTCCCTCTGGTCACTTTGACAAAATGTTGGTCCATCTTCGTAAGCATGTAAGTACTCAAATCAATGGCCACCCCTTTTAACACCATCCTGGAAGCTGTGAAGAGTTCTTTGGACAAATAATGGGATGGTGTTTTGGTAGGCATAAACCTGTCTTGGAGGAACTGGCAGACTAACTTCCAAAGAGGATCAGTGTGTAACGTGTCCCCCTGTCCACTTGTAGGACACGTCTTAGCAGCCCATCGGGAAGAGAATCTAGAAAGTGCCGCCTGGCACTCACAAGGAATGTCATGGGGTTTGCGATCAAGAGAAGCATCTGGCCGTTCCCAATTAGGACCGACCTGAATCAGGGTTTTCCTAATATTCAAGTTCCTAGGAGGTAGCTAGCGTCGAACCACTTTGCGTAGAACATCAAGGTCAAAGCGGATTTACACTGCACTTGGTTCAAGGAGAATGGGAAACGAGAGGGATGTGAAGCTCGACCTCTTTGCCCGTAAGGCCTAGTCCCATTCAGTTCCCCTAAAACAGTATAAATCGGGAATCTAACTCTATTGCTTCTAGGTAATTGCTACCTCACTGTCAATTCCTGAAAAGTTCCCGACCAATCGGGATCACCCTTCTGTAGGACGGACCCAGAGTCTCATCCACTGCACTTTCCTCGAGTTGCTTAGTTGTCTAATTACCTACCACATTTAGTTTGACAAGCAAAAACAACTTCCTTAATTAACCAATTAATCACTGGTTCCTTCACGTAACTTAGGCAATGACACACAAAATCAATGTCAAGCAAGTTCATTTTTCAATATTTGATATTTATTTATCATAGTCTTTGGAATACATCAATTATCCAGCCCGAAGGCTATCCCAGCAATCCTCAGGGATCCCTATTCCAAGTTCCACCCGTTTACTAGTATGCGGACCTCGAGATCCCATCTTGAGTCACGTCGGCCTCTTGTGTAGGATCCGAAGGCAAGGGATTTATGGCCAAAGCCTACTCTGGCACCCAAGCGTTCTCCTACTCCAAGTAGCACCCACGAAGAGACCTCTCGTGGGGCAGGTTTGGTCCACATACCCGGCGCGGCTAACAACACCCTTGGATAGGGTCAGGCAAACAGTCGTAATTGGAACTGCCTCTCCCTCCAGCCTATTTAACCTGAAGCATTAGTTATTTTTCCCGAAATTGGTTCCTTGAGCAAAGAAGTACAAACAGTGCACCTAAGTATACAATCATGAGCATTCCAGTGGTCTTTCGTATGGCCAACTGCTAAGGTGTAATTCCTTCTCCCCGAATACTTCCAGGATTCGATCCTGGATCATTCGCAACTTGGCAAGATCCCAAGGGTTTCGTAAGTTGAGTTTCTTGTTTACCCTTTTTCCTTGGGTTAGGGTTTATACCATGTTGACCCAAATTGTCAATACCTTAGGTTTTCTTATATTATAGTCATTAAATCCTGGATGACCCCGTCGTCCTAACTTGGTTGGTCAATTGCTTTCTTGGCAATTCATAGCTACCCTAGCTTGACAAGTCAGTCTCCAAGGAAGAGTGTTGTAGTAGGACGACTACTCAATTCCTAGGGAATTTGACTTGTAATTAGAACTCACCAAACTTGGTCTAAGGTGTAGCAGTACTATTTTGTGATTTACATGCAAGAGCATATGGCGTTGCACCTTGTTGCACAAGATAGGTGTCAATACCTAACTTGTGGGATTATATCTCCCATCATACGATATTTCTTGATCATGATATAGGGTTTGGGAGTCCTATAGACCCCATCCAAAACCCTAACCCTACTGGGCCGATAAACATTTTGGCCCCCTAGGGTCCCTAAATTTCTTGCGGAGGTCTAGCATTTGGTCAACTGATCCTTGGGGTGAGAACCCTAGATCATTATTGCATGGGCGATTAGATAATCCTAATATTTCGAGAATGTGGGTAGGACCTTTAAGATCGAAAATATTAAATCGGTATCCTAAGTGCGATACTAGGCAGAATCTTAACATAGCTTAACCTAGCCCAGCACATTGAGGTGTTCGTCGTACGCTAACTATTCATGCCTTTATGAATCTCATGTGAGTTACACAATTACATGCGATTTACCTAATTGATCTAATTGTCTTACGATTAAAGGTGATCCTTCCCTTAGAGATGCAAATACTTTCTTCCAAACTTGCAAGTACTTTCCCTAAAAGATGTAAGTAACTGCAAGATGTATGAGATGTATCATTCCATGCGAATATGCAATTTCAAGACCATAGACCTTTTGCCTTTACACAACTATAGGATCTATAGTGATCTTTCTTTTCCTTGCCCTATGCGATATTGATTGACATTCAGAGCTATTCTTATAACACTACATTTTATGCATCAAATTCAAGCTTAGTATTTTAATGAAGATGCATCCTTTCCCAAATTCAAACTTTGATAAAAGAACTCCATGCATGGATGTATCATTCTTTCATGATCAAATGCCAATGAATACATCATCGATTTAATCATTCCTTATCACTTAACCCAACCTAGAATGTAACTATCATCGCACGTGATTTGCATACTATATGTTTTTTTGTCAAGTTCATAAATCTTTTCCCTACATTGCAACTATTTAGACATCATTTAATGACCGTCTACGATTATCTTATACACCAGTCACAACCCATGAATTTATTATATAAGTGCATTATGTGTCATAATCCCTATCCTTTGCAAGATGCAACAAGGGCGCCTTCGCACAATTTCATCTTTTAACTTATGCAACATACGTTCAAAAATGTGACTACCCTTTACCATGGAAATGCAAGCAAATGCAAGTACTCATCATGCAGCTAAACTTTGTAAATCGAACAAGTATATAAATTTTCCTATACATTTAAGTTTCCTATGTAAATTAAAACATGCTCTGTGCATCCTTCCCATCCGGGGATATTTTTCGGAACCTTGGCATTCAAAATCGAGGCATTGTCCACTCTCATACTTTGGGTGAAAGCTCCCGCGTGCGCTCCTCTCGACTTTTGCTTAGGAGCCATTGACGAAGTAAATTTTGACTTAGTGTACTCCCCCTTGGCACCCCTTATGAGTTTCGGAGTTGGTACTGCTCGAGATCTCCTTCCCTGCGCAGGAAACAGGCCTTGCAAGACACAGTCTAGAAAAACCGGGAGGCACGGGTGAACTTGGCCTAGAGAAGCTTCAATAGAAGCTTCTCAAGCTTCTGGATGAACAGGGAGATGACATGGAGACGTGATGGGGAGATGATTGGGGTGATGATGGTGATGATGACGATGGAGAGGATGATGATGATGGCGATGGGGGCGGGGGCAGCCAGGCAGCGTGGCGTAGACGGGCAGCAGCAATAATCAGACGGCAGTAGTAGCGGGCAGCACACACGATGCCCCCTCCAATCTTGGGGGGGGGAGGGGAGGTCGCCACACAAGTGGTAGATTGCATGCCCTCCTCCCCATGCCCCTTCACAAGCTCCAACACATACTCCCTCTCCCCGCCATGCAACGGGTGAAGGGAGTGGAGTTTTAAAAATTTTTTGCAAATAATTCATTATCCTTTTTCCCTTGAAGGGGCATTCCCATGGTGGGTTACGGTTTTGAGCCCATGGTACTTTGAATCGCTTTTGTGCAGGATCTAAGATCTTTAATACTCTGTTGTAGAAATATTACATTCTCTCCCTCTTAGAGGAATCGAGATGTCCTCATCTCTAGAAGATCTGGGGGTATTGTTGGTTGAGAGTACGTTCATCCATCCAGGTGGCATCCTCTTTGGGATAATCTTTCCACTGGATGAGGTATTCCCTCAAGATCTTGGATCTCAAATGCCTCTCCCTAACATCTAGGATTCTGTCAGGTCATAGCTCAAGGATTCCTTGGCTCGGCATTACAACTTGTTGATCATCAAGCACGTGACTAGGGTTAGGCACATACTTTTTCAATCGACTGATATGGAATACATTATGAACTTTTAGGTTTTCAAGGAGTTGAAGTCTATAAGCATTAGGCCCTAGGCACTTGAGAATCTTATAGGGTCCACAATACCTTGGACTTAGCTTTTTGCATTCACCCAAGGATAGGGAACTCTTCTTTGGATGTACGCGAATGAAGACCATATCACCTTCAACGAAATCTGTCTTGCCGTTTCACATTCGCGTAAGCCTTCTGTCTGTCCTTGGCGGCTTGGAAGTCCTGTCTTATCATCAATGTCTTCTAGCATCTGCTTTGAAGCTTCAACCCTCAAGGTTGGATCCGAAAAGCGTAAAGGAGTACGACAATCGTGCCCATACAATGCTTGAAAAGGGGTCCTTTGAATGCTTTGTTGGTAAGAAGCATTGTAGACAAACTCAACCAGTGGCAAATATTGAATCCACTTTTTGGGTTTGCGATAGCAGTGTTCCCTAAGCATATCTTCAATGACTTGGTTGACTCATTCTGTTTGACCACCATCAGTTTGGGGATAATAAGCTGTACTGAAACAGAGTTGAGTCCCAATGGCCTCGAAGATGGCCCTCCAGAAGTGTGAGGTGAAGAGAGAGTCACGATCACTAATGATTCTTTTGGGTAACCCGTGCAGTTTGAATATCTCCTTGATGAATAACCTTGCGATGTCTGAGGCTTTATAGTTTGTCTTAACAGGGATAAGATGTGCAACCTTGGTGAGCATATCTACCACGACCATAGTGGAGTTGTATCCTCCCTGAACTTGGGGCAGGCCAACAATAAAGTCCATACTAATGAATTCCCATTTCATTTGGGGAATGTCTAGTGGTTGCAATTTCCCTGGCATTTTGACATGTTCGGCCTTAATGCGTTCACAGGACAAACATTCCGTGACATATTTGAGAACGTCACCTTTGAGCCTGTTCCAATAATAGCTCTTCCTGACCGCATTAAGGATCTTGGCATAGCCAGGATGTCCTGAGAAAGGGGAGTCATGGGCTTTCCAAAGTATCTTCTGCTTGAGTGATTGGCTTGCGGGGATACATAACCTTGTCCTATAGTAGACAAGACCACTATGACAGAGAATTCTTGATACTTCGTTTTTAGCTTCGGGTCTTGATCTTTGATGGGGATCTCCCTTCGCAATTTCTGATAGACTGGGTCATGACATGCCTCTTCTCTAGCTAGCTCAAGAATTGGGTTGTTTGACATTGATACATTTGTGGCTAGAGATCTTACTGTTGATGGATCTTGCAAAATCACAGAATTCAGAAATGCCTTGCACGCGACTGAGTGCATTGGCAACTACATTCTCCTTTACAGGCCAGTATTTGATTTCAAAATCATATTCTTCCAACACTTCAATCCATCGACGTTGCCTCATATTGAGCTCATTCTGGGTGAAAATCCATTTAATACTTTTGTGGTCCGTCACTAGGGCAAATTTGTTACCCAGCAAGTAGTGTCTCCAAAGTTTGAGAGCATGGATGACAGCCAAGAGCTCCAGATCGTGGATAGCATAGTTCCTTTCATGGCTCTTCAGTTTCCTTGAAGAGTATGCTACGAGGTGACCTTCTTGTAATAGCACACATCCTAAGGCAAGTGTGCTAGCATCAGTTATCACTTCAAACTCCTTACTAAGATCAGGAAGTTTCAGGATGGGTGCTGATACCAAACGTTGCTCTAGTTTGTCAATGCTGGTCTGTTCAGCAGGTGACTATACAATTGCTACTTGCGTCTTTAGTAGATCAGTCTCAGAGGCACTGCAATCAAAGCATAGTTTTTTATAAAGACCCTGTACCATCCTGTCAATCCAAGAAAACTACATATTTCTTTGACAGAATCTGGTGTTGGCCACTCCAGAACATCTCTGACCTTGTCCGGATCCACTGAAATTCCTTCCGGTGATACAACGAATCCCAGATATTCAATCTGTCGCTTGAAAAATGCACACTTCTTCTTCTTGGCATAAAGCTTGTGTGCTCTCATTGTTTCAAGAACAATGCAAAGTTGGGGTTCATGATCTTTTTCCTGCTTAGAGTAGACTAGGGTATCGTCAAAGAAGACGAGTACGAAGTCATCAAGATAGGGCCTAAAGATATCATGTATTAGCCTGTTGAAGGTAGCTGGAGCATTTGTCAGTCCGAATGACATCATTAGGAATTCAAAGTGTCCATACCTTGTGCTGAATGCAGTCTTCAGGATATCTTCTTCCTTGATCCTTATTTGATAATATCCAGACCTGAGATCTATTTTAGAGAAGATCTTCGCACCTTGAAGATGGTCAAGAAGTTCTTGGAATGGGTATTTGTTTTTAATGGTTGATTGATTCAACCCTCTGTAATCAATGCATAGCCGAAGCATTCCATCATTCTTTTTCTGGAACAGCACTGGAGCTCCCCATGGCGAGCTACTAGGACGAATGTAGCCTTTTGCTTGAGTTGCTCCTTCAGCTCAATCGCTTCCGGGATGGACATCCTATATGGTCTCTTTGCGACTGGTGCAGCTCCTGGCACCAGCTTGATTTCATGATCGACTTCTCTTTGAGGAGGAAGTTCAGTCAACTCTTCAGGAAATACGTCTACGCATTTCTTTAACCATGAAGGTTCTTCCCTAGATTCCTGATTCTGATCTAGCTTATTTAGCTTAATCAAATAGATAGGTAGGCCCTTCCCAACTCCTTTTATTATCCATGTTGCTTTTGCCAGTTGAATTTTTGGCTTGCCAGCCTCTCCTTGAGTTGTGACTAGTTCCCCTTCAGAATTTCGAAAGAAGACTTGGCCCTTCCCACAGTGAACGTGGGTATCATTAGGTATTAGTCAATCCCTTCTGAGCAAACATTCGTGGACACCTAGGTTCATTCCTCGAAGTCTGACCGAAGTCAACTCTCCTCCCAGTAGGAATTTCACCTTAGTAGTTTGCCTGGTACAAGAGACCTCTCGACCATTTGCTAATTCCACAAGTAAGGTAGGTGCATCTTTTGTGGCTATTCCTAAGCTTTTTGCACAGACTGGTGAAATGAAGAAATGTGTACTGCCGCAATCAATCAAGGTTTTGAAGCTTTTACCTTGCTAATCCGATGGAGTTTGAATCACCAAGAATTAGCGATTCGGGCCTTTCTTGTGAAGAGCGGCATGAACGTTGCCATCTCAATGTCTGCTTCCATGGATGGATCTTCTTCATCACCCAGCTCCTTATTGGCAACACTGGAGGTTTTCCCTCTGGCCTTAACAGTGGCTCCTTGGCCATGGATGGCTCCTTGGAATGGCCCTTGGTATTTTCCTTTGGTAAGCTTGGGACACTGCCTTTTGAAGTGTCCAGGCTCGTTGCAATGGAAGCAATGAAGATTGCGGCCATTACCTTCAAAGTTATTGACAATGTTGGCCCTAGATTTCTTCCTTTGTCCCTGATTTTGGCCCTGCGCCCTCTTAGCCTGAGACCTATACATTCCCTTGTTCTGATCCTTGTAAGACCAAGTCCTTATTCCTTGGCTTGATCTGCACCTCCTGTATTATGGGAGCAGCTCGAATGAGTGCGTCTTGTAGGTCCGTTGGGTGCATTGATTCCAAGCAGGTGTTTATGGGTGGATTTAACCCAGCACAAAACTTTGACACCTATTGTGTCATATCCATTTGTGGCACGTACTTTAAGGGAGAGACGAACTTTAAATAATATGCATCCAGGGATAGTCCAAGCTGCTTCAGTTCATAGAATTCGTTCGTCTTCTGTGTGCGGTAGGCAAGTGGCAGATACCTCCCTCGCACAGCTTTTTTAAGCTTCTCCTAGGTAGTTGACCCTTCCGAGATCCCTTGGTCTCTGCACCATTGTTTCCACCAAAGTCTTGCTTCGCCGGTAGTTTGGCGAGTATCGCTTGGTTAATGGGTGCAGTTCCTACTGCCTCAAAGTAGTCCTCCATGGACTCGATCCAGACCTCGGCATCAGTTTGAACAGTCCTTCCCTTACCATCAAATTCAGGTGGCTTGATTTGTTTGAGGAGGAACTTCTTCTCTTGAATTACAGTTGTACTTAGTGCAGGGGTTGGACTAGGAATCTGCACATGAGGTTGTGCCTGGGCAATAAGATTCTTTATGTTAAAAACTAGCTAAACGTTTCTCACATTACACTAATATACCCAGTTCAGCTTTTAGGCAAGCGACCTAATCACTTAACTCCTTTACCAACACTTACAGTGATGACAGACAGTGATAAAAATTTTATTCATTCATGTGGGCATAGCCCTTTTGAGTACATTTATTTTGGGAAGGTAGAACAAGCTGATACATCAGTTTGGGGAAAATAGGATTGTGTTACATTCGGCTATGGGGACTGAGTAATAATATGGAGTAGGGTCATGGATTTTCAGGAATTGATAGGTCATAGGGAGCTTGGGGTATCCCTTTCTTTGGTACCCATTCTTTTCATAACATCCCAGCACCTTGATTCTGCAGGGATTACTCGAGTCACTTCTTCGTGCACATACTTGTTCTGCTTGACTTTTCGACCGCCGACATGTAGGGTTGCGTTTGTGTGAGCCTAAACAAAGATGAACAGCTTCACGATCTTTAAATCCTCCATCCACTTGATTCTCTTCAAGTTGGTCTGAAGGTACACAAGTCGGTGGGCTGCTATGTAATATATCCCTGATTCACCCATCCATCTTTGTTCCACATACAGGGGTGAAGGATTGTAGATGCAGTCTATAATATTCATCATGCCTAGCCTCCATCGATAATCCGAAGCATGTATTGCAATCATAAACACAACCTGGAACACCAAGAATTTGTTCCATGCTTCACGACTCTGCAGCCCAGCATCCATAAGTACGCAAGGAAATGTTTTTAACGGAAATATTGCTCTACTTCCCCTCACTAAGTTCCTTGTAAATATTAGATCCCGTTGGTTCGCTCTGATACCAACTATAACGTGTCCCCCTATCCACTTGTAGGACACGTCTTAGCATCCCATCAAGAAGAGAGTCTAGAAAGCGCCGCCTAGCACTCACAAGGAATGTCATGGGGTTTGCGATCAAGGTATTCCCGAGTCTGCCACGAAGTGGAAGCATCTGGCCGTTCCCACTAAGGACCAACCTGAATCAGGGTTTTCCTAATAGTCAAGTTCCTAGGAGGTACCTAGCGTCGAGTCCCAGACAAACCACTTTGCGTAGAACATCAGGGTCGAAGCCGATTTACACTGCACTTGGTTCAAGGAGAATGGGAAACGAGAGGGATGTGAAGCTTGACCTCTCTGCCCGTAAGGCCTAGTCCCATTCCGTTCCCCTAAAACAGTATAAATCGAGACTCTAACTCTATTGCTTCTAGGTCATTGCTAACTCACTGTCAATTCCTTCGAGAAAAGTTCCCAGCCCACTGGGACCACCCTTCTGTAGGACGGACCCGGAGTCTCATCCACCGCACTTTCCTCGAGTTGCTTAGTTATCTAATTACCTACCACATTTAGTTTGACAAGCAAAAATAGCTTCCTTAATTAACCAATTAATCACTAGTTCCTTCACGTAACTTAGGCAATGACATAGAAAATCAATATCAAGCAAGTTTCTTTTTCAACATTTGATCTTTATTTATCATAATCTTTGGAATATATCAATTATCCAGCCCAAAGGCTATCCCATCAATCCTCAAGGATTGCTATTCCAAGTTCCGCCCGTTGACTAGTATGCCGGCCTCGAGATCCCATCTCGAGTCACGTTGCCTCTTGTGTAGGATCCAGAGGCAAGGGATTTATGGCCAGATCCTCTCCTGGCACCCAAGCGTCCCCCTGCTCCAAGTAGCACCCACGAAGAGACCTCTCACGGCGGGTTCGGTCCACGTACCCCGCGCGGCTAACAACCCCCTTGGATAGGGTCAGGCAGACAATCGGAGGTGACTGGAACTGCCTCTCCCTCCAAGCTATTTAACCTGAAGCATTAGTTTTTTTTCCTAAAATTAGTTCCTTGAGCAAAGAAGTACAAACAGTATACCTAAGTATACAATCATGAGCATTCCAGTGGTCGTTCGTACGGCCAATTACTAAGGTGTAATTCCTTCTCCCTGAATACTTCCAGCATTTGATCCTGGATCATTCGCAACTTGGCAAGATCCCAAGGGTTTCGTAAGTTGAGTTGCTTGTTTACACTTTTTCCTTGGGTTAGGGTTTATACCATGTTGACCCAAATTGTCACTACCTTAGGTTTCCTTATATTATAGTCATTAAATCCTGGACGACCCCGTCGTTCTAACTTGGTTGGTCAATTGCTTTCTTGGCAATTCATAGCTACCCTAGCTTGACAAGTCAGTCTCCAAGGAAGAGTGTTGTAGCAGGACGACTACTCAATTCCTTAGTATTTTAATGAAGGTGCATCCTTTCCCAAATTTGAACTTTGATAAAAGAACTCCATGCATGGATGTATCATTCTTTCATGATCAGATGCCAATGAATACATCATCGATTTAATCCTTCCTTATCACTTAACCCAACCTAGAATGTAACTATCGTAGCATGAGATTTGTATACTATATGTTTTTTGTCAAGTTCATAAATATTTTCCCTACATTGCAACTATTTAGACATCATTTAATGACTGTCTATGATTATCTTATACATGAGTCACAACCCAGAAATTTATTATATAAGTGCATTATGTGTCATAAGCCCTATCCTTTGCGAGATGCAACAATGGCGCCTTCGCACAATTTCATCTTTTAACTTATGCAACATACGTTCAAAAATGTGACTACCCTTGACCACAGAAATGCAAGCAAATGCAAGTACTCGTCATGCAGCTAAACTTTGTAAATCGAACGAGTATATAAATTTTCCGATGCATTTAGGTTTCCTATGTGAATTAAAACATGCTTTGTGCATCCTTCCCATGCGGGGATATTTTTCGAAACCTGGGCATTCAAAATCGGGACGTTGTCCACTCTCGTACTTTGGGTGGAAGCTCCCGCGTGCCCTCCTCTAGAATTTTGCTCAGGAGCCATTGACGAAGTAAATTTTGACCCAGCGTACTCCCCCTTGGCACCCCTTACGAGTTTCGGAGTTGCTACTGCCCAAGATCTCCTTCCCTACGCAGGAAACAGGCCTTGCAAGTCACAGTCTAGAAAAACTTGGAGGCACGGGTGAACTTGGCCTAGAGAAGCTTGAAGCTTCTCAAGCTTCTGAATGAACAGGGCGATGACGTGGAGACGTGATGGGGAGATGATTGGGGGGATGATGGTGATGATGACGATGGAGAGGATGACGATGAGGATGATGATGATTATGATGGCGATGGGGGCGGCAACAGCCAAGCGGCATGGTGTAAACTGACGGCGGCAGTAGTCAGACGGCGGTAGCAACGGGCAGCACACACGATGCCCCCTCCAAGATTGGGGGGAGTTTTTATAGGGTGAAGGTGGGGGGTGGCCACACAAGTGGCAGATTGCATGCCCTCCTCCCCATGCCCCTCCACAAGCTCTAACACATACTCCCTCTCCCCACCATGCAACGGGTGAAGGGGAGGGAGTTTTTAAAAAAATTTGCAAATAATTCATTATCCTTTTTCCCTTGAAGGGGCGTTTCCGGTGTGTTACGGTTTTGAGCCACGGTTTCCTATGCACAACGTGGGGCTGGTGTTTGTTAGTGCACAAGGATGGAGCACTTAGCCCAAAGTTTTTTTGTTACGGGAGATTACTTTGAATCGCTTTTGCGCGGGATCTAGGGTCTTTAATACTTTGTTGTAGAAATATTACACAGTGATCATGGAAAAGGACACTCCTGAGGTGTTTATCACTTTCTTGACATCCAGAATCTCTTTGGTCTGCTTCTGTAACAGCTTGAAAATCTCATCATTGGAGAATAATTTTCTGGGTGTAACAAAGGGTTCTCCTTTGTAGGGAAGAGACAAAGCCTTCCCTAACCCTCGGGGTGTCAATACCATGGAAGTTCCATGAATCAGGCCCGACTTCTTACTGTATGATGCAAGAAACTCATCACACAGGGATGGATCATCTGGAATCAATGGGAGTGAAGCAGCCACTAAAGTTGCAAGTCCTGCTTTCGCTATAGGCTCAAAAAGCAATAGGGAAGAATAATCCCTACTAATCAATGGGACATACTGGATATGAGGAGGAGCGTGAGGCACCATTCAAGTGGAAAACACTCACACCACAACACAGACAATCACAAAGAATGCCTGCAAAACAATCAAATAGCTATCAAAAAGAAATCGATCAAAAGAAGCACACACACAGACGTAACTAACCAATTTACCACCCCAAACAACCCACATCCTAGAAAAAATTCGGCATGACCTCTACATATATGCGACCGAAAACTTCATACGATGCAACAAACAGACACCCAGAACCCCGTATCAGGCAAAAAAGAAAAAAAAAACTACAAACCGCACCCGTAATCGTATCATATAAGCAAACCATAATACCATGAAAATATAATCAAGACCTGACCATAACTTTGACCAACAATTTCAGCTAATAGGACTTTACGTGACCATCCCATGAAGCGTGTTTATTAAAAAGGGAAAAAAAGTGCAGTGAGGGAAAATGGTTTTAATGAAGGGTTCGTTTTAAGAAATTATTAACAATGGGTGCAATTTTATTAAGTTATAAACCTTAATAAGAAAACGGTGGTAAATTCTTAAAATTTTAATTACAATTTATTAGGGTGAAACGGTGCTTTAAAGAAACCCGGACTGTGATTCCCAGATTGGGGTCTCTAAATGCAAATTCATTAATTAGAAATTAATGGTAATGTGGAGTGTTTTTTGCCAGCGCGTGCTTTTTTGTGATGGCTGGTTCATTTTTATTAAAAATTAAGGTACCTCTGAAGCACATGTAGCGCATGCAAAGTGAACGGTTGATTGATTTTTAATTATTAGAAACTGTGTGTTTAGCGCGAGTGCGCGTGAAAAAGTGGGTGAATAAATTTCCTTTTAACAATTAACCATGGTTAAGAGATAACCAAAATAAATAAAGCTCAAAAAATAAATAACTGGTAAGGGTGTGTATGCAATAGACTGAAGGCGCACTGAGTAGTCCCCAAATGTAAGGAATCCAGTAAAAAAAAACAAACACCACTGACTAGAAAAAATAAAGCACCTTAGTGTTTTTGTTTTATTTTTATTTTATTTTTTATTTTTTATTTTGTTTTCTTTATTTAAATTATATTCTAGGTGTGTTTTATTTTGTATATGGTTTGGTTTTGTTTTGTTTGTTTTGTTCTTTTTCTTCCTTTTTTTTTAAAAATCATTAAAACGGGATATAGGACACATGAATATGTTGTGAAGTGTAAGGGTGGAATTTCAGCAATCCAACAAGTGTCAACAATATGTTTGAATTTATCCATGATTTTTCAGCTGATTTTTGGAATTTAAAATGAATTTCCATGAGGTAAGGTATTAAATTTAGGGTTTTGGCTTCAAATAATACTTTAGCCATTTATGAAAGCATTTCAAATTGAGAAATTATTGAAAAAAGGGGCAAGGGAATTTGTAAAATTTTTTGAAATTCTTTTGGAAATATTTTTAAATTTTTATCAATTTTTAATGAATTTTGCTCATTTTACATGTATTGTTAAAAGAATTTTGAAATTTTGAAATTTTTGCAATTTATTTTCTCGAATTCCCACTTTAGAAAATATTGCAAATTATTTCAGCAATGTTGGAAATTTTTTAAGAACTTTTTTGTAATTTTTTATTTAAAATGACTTTTAATGAATTTTTGAAGATTTTTTGTGTTTTATGTGTTTTTATATGTTTTTCGGGTTTGGAAATTAAAAAGCGGTACTCGAGCTGTGTGTGAACAGTGAAGGATGGCTGCGTGTGAACGGCTGACTGCAACACACCACTGCACGGACAAGTCGAAAGTGCGTCCTCGCGCGTGAACACCTGCTAGCCACACCTGTACACACGCACACCGCAAGGTTCGCATGGCGTGGGAACATGGGAGGGAGAGGAGAGAGTTTCTGCGGGTGGAGGGGGGGGGTGGGTGGGAAGGGGGGCTAGGGGGGGCTAGGGGGGGGGAGAAGTGAGAAGGGGTGGGAAAGGGGGCTTAGGTAGGGGTAACTGGGGGTTAGTTAGGGTAACTGTGGGTTTGGGGGTGGGTTAGGGGTTAGGCTAACTATCACTGGGTAAAGGGGTTAGGCTAACTGGGGTTGGGTAGGGGGGTTAGGCTAACTGGGATTGGGTAGGGGAGGTTAAAATTGGCGGGGGGCCCAAAATTAGTGGGGTCGGGCGGGCAGGAGGGTGGGGGGGAGGAGAGGAGGCGTAAGGAGCCGAGGAGGGTGGGGGAGGGCGGAGGCGGAAGGAGGAGGAGGGGGGGAAGTTGGAGGCGGCGGAGGAAGGAGGGAAGTTGGAGGTGGAAGTGGGGGAGGAGAGGAGGCGATGAGGGCGAGAAGGTGGGGAGGAGGAGGGCGAGAGGTGGTGCAGGCGGCGGGCGGAAGAGAGTGGAGAGGAGGAGGGCGAGAGGAGGTGCAGGCGGCGGGCGGCAGAGGCGAGGCGAGGAGGAGCGCGAGAGGAGGTGCAGGCGGCGGGCGGCAGAGGCGAGGCAGGGGCCACGATCGAGGAGGGAGTTGGAGACAAAGGAGGGTGAGGAGGAGAGGGAAGGGAGGGTGGAGTTGGAGACGAAGGAGGGCGAGGAGGAGAGGGAAAGGTCGCAAGGGCGCGGACGAGGAGGTCGGCATGACGGGTGAATCAGGTAACCGTGTTTTTTTTTCTTCTTCTTCTTCTTCTTTTTCGTGTGTGTGTTTTTGTTTTTTTTTTAAAATTATTAGTGTTTGGTTATGTGTGTGTTGTTTTTGTTTTTTTTTTAATGTGGTTTTTTTTAATTATTGTTTTTTTTAGGTGGGTGTTTTTTGTTTTTTGTTTGTTTGTTTGTTTGTTTTTGTTTTTTAAAGGTTTTTTATATTTATTTATTTATTATTATGATTATGATTTTTTTTTAATGTGGGTTTTGTGTTGGTATTATGGTGTTTTTTTTTTTGTTAGGTGGTGCCTTTTTTTGTTTTTTTTTTAAATAATGTGGTTTGTTGTTTTTTTGTTTCTTTTTTTTATTTTATTTTTTGCTTTTTATTTAAGGATAAATGTGTTATGGGTGTGAAAAAGGAGCGCATCCCCGTCCCGCGCGCATGCGCGGGGCAAGAGTAAAAAAATTTGCATCGACGTGATCAAACGTGGCAGGGACAATGACGCGCGAGGCACCAAGGTCCCGGGGGCATCCCAAGGCGCGTAAAACCAAAAACATGCGTGTTCACGCGCGACACGAGAAACGCGGCCATACGGCAAAAAGGAAGAAAATTTAATAAAACCCAAACCGTACATCGGATCGAAAAACCATAAAAAGGAAAAATGTGCTGCTAGTAAAGGGGAAGATTATAGAAAAATACGACACGGGTTCTGGAGCAAAATCAAGGTGTTCACATAGAAAAAACACAAAAACAAGCCTAAAAATACATACGTGTATTAATATCGAAAAATTCGCGCAGCAGAACGAAGTGCAAAAAGAAGGAAAAATGTGCAAAAAATGTTTCCAGCAACCCTATTATTGCAAAACACAATTTTGATCGAGATAGGATGGCGTTCACATGGCAAAAACCCCAAAAACGGACCCGAAAAATGGACTCGAAAATTAATACGGGAAGAACTATGCACCAGAATAGAGGATAGTAAAAAGAAAAAATGTCCGAAAGAAATGGATTCACATGGCTAGTACATCAAAACTCAGTTTGGAGGGAATTAGGAAGGGTTCGCATGGGAAAAACACAAAAAATGCACCAAAAAACAATCGAAAAAATTAATAACTAAAAATTCGACAGTCAGAAGAGGGGGATGAAAAAGGAAAAGTGGGGGAGAGGCTGACTAGGACACGGTTGTCAAGTTAAACTGGAATTCCGGTAAAAATAGGGCATGTTCACATGAAAAAATGTAAAAAATAGGCACGAAAAAGGACTCGAAAACCCACAAAAATTAATAGCGGATAAACCGTGCATCGGAATGACATGGAACAAAAAGGAAAAATGTCAGGGGGAATGGATAGGACAGAGCTGGCACATTAGATCAAGGTACTAAAGCAATAAAGGCACGTTCACATGGAAAACTGTCCATTTTATGGAAAGTGCTTTAAAAATTAATAACTTTAGAACCGTCTATCAGAACACGGGTTGGTAAAAAGGAAAAATGGGCAGTTCAAAGGGACAAACAAGGTTATAAGGTTGGATGGGATGCTTAGTAAACATAGGGTGCATTCACATGGAAAAATCACGAAACAAAGGATAAAAAAAAACGGTCAAAGAACAGCTCCGAGGATAGGGTGAAATAGAACGAAAGAGTGGGGAAGGGACCCCATCAGGGTAAAATGAAGTCATTGCATAGATGCATGATCATAGCAAGGTATATGCATGGGGGTATGCAACATAGACGCACAGGGATGCGTCCCCACACTTAAAACCTTAACAGGAAGGGTAAATCGAACATCAAGGACCTAGTACCACACATCAGACCAACCACGAATATCCTCACACTTAAGACATGACCGTCACTGAGAAACATAAGGTTTTGTTGAGATATTGAGCTCCACTCGTGATATGCCAGGGTGACCGTTGTGCATTTATGTCACCGACTTGTCAGTTGCAGATGTGGTTGGTACACCGCCCATGAATAATAGCTACATGACAGCTATCCTTATCTACTCTAGTTCGTGGCTCAATTAGTATGCCACCTTAGTTAGTTGAGTTTGGTTTGAGACCCATATATAGGGTTCTTCTATTTCTATGTACTAGAGTTCTTTTGGCTTACACAACTAAGAAGAGGAAAACTGTTTTCAGCCTCCACCCTTGTGTGTATTTCCCCATTGTGCAAGCAAGAAAGCTACAAGTGAGACTCCTTCCTTCTCTCCCACAATCTTGACATGGTATCAGAGCCTTGTTCGTGGTAAGGAGCTCAAGAAAGCAAGCCAAGTTCGCGGTTCTGGTAAGAGGACCAGCGTTGCTTTCATTTTTCTGTTTGGGAGCAAGTCTCTGCAGGTAGCACAGTCAGAAAGTGCAAGAGTGCATTGTCTCAGGTTGAGACGCCCTTCGCGGTGAAGCAAGACCCTTTTTTTTTATTTGAGGCCATTTCGGGGCATGTTTTGGAGGCGGAAGTTTTTTGCACGTACTCAGGAAAAAGGCCCAGTTTTATGCTGTGCGACCACTGTTCTACAGGTCGGTGAAAAGTTATTGTAGAAATTGCATCGTATGCCTGTGCGCAGAGACATTGGGAGTTACAGAATCATCCTTGTTGCCTGTTGATGCAAAATCGTCACTAGGAAGTGACTGTGTGGTCAAATACCACTTTCGTCAGCTTTGCAGATTTGCCCTTGTGAGGCTGAAGCTGTGTTCTTTGCAGTGACAGAATTTTTTGCAGTGTTCTGTAATGGCGTCTGATTCTCTTTCACAGATTGTCACTGAAAAGCTTGACAAGAACAACTTTCAAGCATGGAAGTTTAGAATGACGAATTTCCTTATGGGAAAAGGATATTGGGAATTTGTTGAGGAAATGAAGAAGAACCAGTTCTTCCTGATGTTCCCAATCAACAGCAAATGCAGGCATTTAAAGCATGGCATGAGAGAGCCAGGAAAGTTATGTACTGGCTGTCTATCAGTATTTCAGACTCTATGATTGTGCATATTCAGGATGCATATACGCCAAAGGAGGCATGGGATACTTTGTCAAAAATGTATAGCACAAATACGCAAGCTAGGAAAATGCAGCTCAAGCAAGAGTTGCATAATGTGCAAAGAGAAAGTATGAGCATCAATGACTACCACATGAAGGTGAAGAAGATTGCAGATGCACTTGCTTCCATTGGGTCGCCAGTGGAAGATGATGATTTAGTTTCTGTGACCTTGAATGGTCTAGGAAAGGATTATGCACAGTTCTGAACATCCATTTCTGTCCGTGAAAGATTTTCTGATTTTGAGGAGTTGATTGCTCTTCTAATTTCTGAGGAGCAGAGAAATGGTGGTGCATCTTCTTCAGGAGGAACTTCAAAAGAAGCTGTCTTCTACTCAAATGCTGGAAGAGGTAGAGGCAGAGGTAGAGGAGGCCGATCTGGAGGCCGTGGTAGAAATCAGAATATGCAGCAAACTCAAGAAAACTAGTCCTATGGAGGAGGACGTGGTAACTCTAGAGGCAGGGGGAGCCAAAGAGGTCGTGGTGGATGGCAAAGAGGCCAAAATGCAAACAGCAATGTTGAATGCTACTACTGTGGTAAAATGGGTCATATGGCTAAGGACTGCTATAAAAAGCAGAATGACATCATGAATGGTAAATTGCAACAAGGGAATTATGCATCTTCTAGTAGACAGGGTGATGACAGAAATGAGTATTTGTTTATGGTGCAGCACATGAACAATTCTATGACAAGTGTAGAAGAAAGCAACGACGTATGGTATGTTGACTCAGGTGCATCAAACCACATGACAGTTCATGCAGAATGGATGGAGGATGCAAGGAAAATGGAAAAACCAGGATTTGTGGAGACTGGTGATGATACTACACATCCTATTGTGCAGATTGGAAAAATTTCTTTGTCTATGCAGGATGGGAAAAAGAAATACCTGTCCGATGTATTTCATGTCCCGAATATCACCAAGAATCTGGTTTCTGTTGGTCAAATGATTGAACAGGGCTTGCAGGTCAGATTTAATCCTCATGGATACTTTGTTGAGGATATAAAAAATAAAGGTCGCTTGATAGCAAAAGGAAAGAAGAAGAGCAGAATGTTTACGTTGGATGAAGACATGTCTGAATTGAGTACAGCAATGTTTGCACATGGGACTGGTGTAGTTGCAGATATTGATATCTGGCATAAACGCATTGGTCATGTTAATGTACAGCGACTTAAATCAATGCAGGCCCAAAATATTATTGCAGGATTGCCAAAATTCAAGGTTGCAGAAATGCATAAGGTATGTGAAGCCTGTCAGTTTGGAAAACAGGCAAGGAAACCATTTCCTAGACATGTTCAAGAAAGTAAAAAGCCATTGGAATTAATCCACTCTGATGTGTGGACTACTAAAGCTGCATCTCTTGGAGGCTGTCATTATTTTGTCACTTTTATTGATGACTATAGCAGAAAAGTTTGGGTGTATTTTATGAAAAAGAAAAGTGAAGTTTTTGGGCATTTCAAAACTCTTAAAGCTATGGTTGAAAAAGAAACAGGCCTGCAAATAAAATGCCTAAGGTCAGATGGAGGGGGAGAGTACCTCTCAAATGAGTTTGCAAGGTTTCTGCAGGAGCATGGCATAAAGCAGCAATATTCATGCAGTCATACCCCACAACAAAATGGAATTGTAGAAAGGAAAAACAGGCATATTGGAGAGGTATCTCGTGCCATGCTCAATGAAAAAGACCTGCCAAATTTTTATTGGGCTGAGGCAGTTGCTACAGCAGTCTACATAATGAATAGGACTCCCACTGCAGCAATACATGTGGTGACTCCAAAGGAGAGGTATACTGGTAGAAAACCAGATATTTCTCATTTGAAAATTTTTTGTTGCATTGCCTATGTTCATGTGCCAGATGAGTTGAGATCCAAGTTGGATCCAAAAGCTGAGAAGTGCATCTTTATTGGTTACTCTCTGCACAGCAGAAAGGGTATAGATGCTATAATCCTTCTACTCGTAAGTTTACAGTGAGCAGAGATGTTGTTTTTTATGAGATGAGTAGCTGGTATAAACCAGTAAATGTGATTGATGATGTAGATGCACAAAATGGTAATGCTGCACAGAATTCACAGTAGCAGTCACAAAATATTAGTGGACCTGGAACATCCTCTAGCAGTGGTTCACATTCTTCGCCATGGACAGGCAGATTGAGATCAGGAGAATCTTCTCAAAGCAATGCAGATAGTGTTTGATGTGAATGCATGTCACTCTTATGTGGATGGTGAATCCAATGGCTCAGAACAGAGCATTGATGATGAGTTGGGTATTCCTTCTATTATTACACCTGGAGTAAGGAAGACCAGGGATGTTTTGAGAGCACCTAGGAGTGAATCTACTTTGCGTAGGTCTACTAGAGCTAGGTATCCTGTGGATAGGCTGAAATATGATGGATTTACAGCCATTCACTATGCCTATATGGTCAAAGTGATACAGGAACCAGAACCCACTTTTTTTGAGCAAGCCATGGGAAAAGACAAATGGGAGAAAGCCATGGATGAAGAAATGGAGGCCTTGGAAGTAAATGCTACATGGGAATTGGTACCTTTGCCTAAAGGTAAGAATGCAATTGGCTGTAAGTGGGTTTATGAGGTGAAGCACAATGCAGATGGTTCTGTGAACAGATACAAGGCAAGATTAGTAGTCAAGGGGTATGCACAAACATATGGCATTGATTATGAAGAAACATTCAGTCCGGTTGTTGCAAGGATGGCAACCGTAAGAGCAGTCATTGCTATGGCTGCATCAAAGGAATGGTCTTTACATCAGATGAATGTAAAGAATGCCTTCTTGCATGGTGATTTGCAAGAAGAGGTACATATGGAGCAGCCACCAGGTTATGTGCATGCTATTCATCCTGCGTTTGTTTGCAGGTTGAAGAAAGCATTGTATGGCTTGAAGCAAGCACCTAGAGCATGGTCTGACAAGATAGGACAGTATCTTGTCACTATTGGCTTTCAGATTTCCAAGGCAGATTTCTCACTTTATGTGAGAAAAACAGAGAAAGATATTATACTACTTGTCATTTATGTTGATGATTTGATTATGACAGGTGACAATGATGAAGATATCCTTCATGTAAAAATGCTATTGAAGCAGAAGTTTGAGATGAAGGATTTGGGAGAGCTGCGTTATTTCTTGGGCATTGAGGTGATTAGATCACCAAGTGGGATACAGCTCTTGCAGAGGCAGTATGGATTGGACATGTTGTCCAAATATGGGATGACAGGTTGTAAGCCTATTTCAGTTCCTTTGGAGCAGAATGTGAAGCTGAGCGCAGATGCAGGTGAGCTTCTGGAAGACCCTACTATGTACAGACGCATAGTAGGAAGTTTGATTTATATGACTATTACCAGGCCAGATTTGAGCTATGCTATTGGATTGGTAAGTCAGTTTATGCAGGCTTTAAGGAAACCGCATTTGAATGCGGCTAGACGCATACTTCAGGTATGTGAAGTCCACATTGCAGTATGGACTATTTTATGAGACTGGGGTTCAGATACAGTTGCATGGATACACTGATGCTGATTGGGCTGGTAGTATTTCTGATAGACGATCTACCAGTGGATATGTATTCTCTTTTGGGAGTGCTGCAGTCACTTGGAGCAGCAAGAAACAACCTACAGTTGCCTTGTCGAGCACAGAGGCTGAGTACAGGGGTGCAGCAATGGCTGCATGTGAGGTAGCTTGGTTGCATAAGCTACTTTATGATATGCATCAATCTACAGATGGGCCAGTTGTCATTTATTGTGACAACATGAGTAGTATACACTTGGCAAATAACCCAGTCTATCATGCTAGAACAAAGCACATTGAGATGCATTATCACTATGTGTGGGAGAGGGTTTTACTAGGTCTTATTGATCTAGTTTATGTCAGCACAGAGGATCAGATAGCTGACATATTCACGAAGGCATTGGGCGCAGAGAAGTTGCACAAGTTCAGAGACTTGCTTGGTGTGCAGGAATTGGGATTGAGCTCGAGGGGGAGTGTTGAGATATCGAGCTCCACTCATGATATGCCAGGGTGACCGTTGTGCATTTATGTCACCGACTTGTCAGTTGCAGATGCGGTTGGTACACCGCCCATGAATAATAGCTACATGACAGCTATCCTTATCTACTCTAGTTCGTGGCTCAGTTAGTATGCCACCTTAGTTAGTTGAGTTTGGTTTGAGACCCATATATAGGGTTCTTCTATTTCTATGTACTAGAGTTCTTTTGGCTTACACAACTAAGAAGAGGAAAACTGTTTTCAGCCTCCACCCTTGTGTGTATTCCCCCATTGTGCAAGCAAGAAAGCTACAAGTGAGACTCCTTCCTTCTCTCCCACAATCTTGACAGGTTTAGGGTTAGAAAAACTTGGCCCATATTGCCAAGGAGTAATATCAATTATCGAGGTTGCGTCTTGTATCGTTGTCGGCTGCAGGAGGTACCCAGGTGTCTTCACAGCACACGTTCTTCGTGGTAGGGACCATGCGGAAGCACCCAGGGAGGTAGCTGGTTGAAGGAATCACAGGAAATTCATCGATGACGAGGGATATTGCACTCAACTCATGAGCACTCAAATGGAATGAAAGAGCAATCACTCGCCCCATTACTAACATCACTGGAGGAAATAATGATGAAACCCAGAGCTCACACCCAGTTTAGGAATTGACAAAGGAATGGTGCAAAGAGAGTATACCAAGGTTCACAATTGATGGTGCATTAGTGCATCCAACCCCGTCTGGCATAGGTGCAAGCAAGAAGACCAGGGAGCCTTGCAGTGCAGTGTACCGAACAGAGTGACGTGTCCTGTGCTGATGGCAGAGACCCATCCCGTGGGTGCATAGGGAACAGAAACATACCTGACTCCAATTGTCGTAACGTCCCTCAATCCTCACCTCTCAATAATTGATTGAAGAAACATCCGTCACACTCGTCACTCACCCCACCCTGTGTCTCACTCTTTGATAGATACAGAGGGCAGCCCAGAATCACGTCCCCATCATGTAGGATGAAAGCTCACATCACTCAAGGGATTGGTGATGAAGATCATGTCGGCTGTTGTTGTCATCAAGATTTTGAAGACGAGGCGTACCCAGGGAGGCAGCCTACAAGTCTCATACTTCAATGATTTGTAAGAAAAGTCGTCTGTTAATAAGGATAGACGGATTAATATTGCAGAGACAGCGCACCAAGGGAGGTGGTGTCAAATTATGTGCTGGAAAGGTACTGCTAATGAATTAGCTATCCTAAACTGCGGGGTGTTACCACCTTTTCCACAGTCAGCTTCTCGCCCGTGTGTTTCCACCTTTTCTTGGAACAAGGCCTGTTATGACAGGGAATTTCTTCCTTTTCTCCCATAACAATTTGTTTGTTTATTTTTCTTTTTCTTTTTCTTTTCTTTTCTTTTTTTTTTTGTGGAGAAAGAGAATGGTAGAAATACCATGTATCAAGGCCCACCTTGCCACCATTGTTGGATCAGGTGAGAAGAGAACAAGGTCGAGTTGAGATGTATCTGTGAGGGGCTAGAAGAACGAGACTGCCTCATGAGGAGAATCATAAGGGCTATCAAAAGCACGACGAGAAGGACAATGCAACGCCCAAAAGGGGGAGGGTAGGTCGACTGTCACCATCAAGATCCCCAAGGAGGGAAGTACTTCTTCAGACGATAGCCATTGATCAGGAAGGGATCATCAGAAGCATCAACAGTCTGCACCTGAACAGAGCCATTAGGATTGACAGCAAGTACCTTGTACGGGCCCATCCACCATTGTTGAAGCTTGCCAGGAAACTTGCCAAATCTCGAATCATAGGCTAGGACAAGATCACCTTCTTTGAAATCCTTGTGCTTGATGAAACTGTCATGATAGGCTTTGTGTTGCGCTTGAGTGGTTTCCATGCACTATAGGGCCATTCATCGTATCTCATCCAAGCATTCCAAGTGTAGAAGATGGCATTGCAGTGACTCATCATCTCCCAAGCGTTCTTTAACTGCCACTCGCAAAGAGAGCAATTCCAGTTCAACAAGGAAGACAGCTTATGTACCATACGCTAGCTAGTAAGGGGTCTGTCCTGTAGCGGCCTTATGGGAGGTTCTGTATGCCCAGAGGGCCTCTATAAGTCGATCGTCCCAGTTGCGAGGATGTGCGGCAATCGTTCTTGTCAGGATTGAGCAAAGGATGAGATTGGTGACTTCAACTTGGCCGTTGGCTCTGGGGTAATAGGGAGTGGACTTGCGATGGCGGATCTTATATAGTTCCGTCAGCTCCTCCATGATTTTGTTAAGGAAATGAGTACCTCTATCACTTACCAGCTCAAGGGGACTACCAAAACGGGTGATAATATTCTCGTATATGAACAGGGCTATGCTGTTACCATCAATCTGCTTCAAGGCTTTAGCTTCACACCACTTTGTGTCATAATCCGTACATACTAAGATATATATGTTCTGCTTCCGTCTGGTGGGTGGATCAATGGGACCCACAAAATCAATCCCCCACTTCTCGAATGGCTTCAAGGAAAGAATGGGTTGCAGTGGCATGGCACTTGTTTTGGTGGGTTTTCCCATTTGCTGACAAGCATCACATCTCTTACAGTAATCATATACATCCTTATGGAGGGTCGGCCACCAATATCCTGCTAACAGAGCCTTCCTGGCTGTCGCTTCTCCGGCAAAGTGTCCACCACATGGTTCGTCATGTCATGCTTTCAATACTATGCCGATTTCATCCCATGCAATACATCTTCGCAATACTTCATCTTTGATTCTCTTGTACAGTGCACCGTCTAGCAAGGTGTGGGGGGCTGATTCTAACAAAAGCTTCTTCTTCTCATGGCTTGAGATGCTAGGAGGATACTGTTGAGTTGCCAAGAGGTTGGCTATGTCTACATACCAAGGAGTAACTGTTTCAACTAGAAACAAAGAAGCATCGGGAAGGTCTAGATCATATTGTTCCTCTTCTGCAGTTTGAGGGATCCGTGATAGATGATCGGCTAGGACATGGGAACGGCCAGACTTAGTAACCACTTCAAAATCGAACTCTTGGAATAGGATTAACCATCTCATCAGTCTTCCTTTAACATCTACTTTGTTCATCAGGAAGGACAAGGCTTCATGATCCACGTAGAACTTGAAATGCGTTGACAGTAGATAGTGTCGAAACTTCTTTAGTGCAAACACCATTGCCAAGCACTCAAGCTCTGTCACTGTAGAGTGTCGAAACTTCTCTAGTGCAAACACCATTGCCAAGCACTCAAGCTCTGCCACTGTATAGTTTTGTTCCCTATCAGTGACCTTCCGGCTTGCATAATATATGGGTTGATCTAATTTAGAGGGGCCCTTTTGACATAGAACAGCACCTAGCCCTTCAACTGATGCATCTGTGTGCACATGAAACTCCTTCATCCAGTTAGGAGGTTGTAAGATAGGTGCTTGGATAAGGCACTATTTTAGGGTATTAAAGACTTCTTCACAGTCATCACTAGTCCAAAGAAAATCTGCATCTTTCCTTAGGAGCTTGTGCAGAGCGGCTGCCTTAGTTGCAAAATGTACAATAAATCTTCTGTAGTAGCCCATATGGCCAAGAAATCCTCTCAATTGCTTGAGGTTTGTTGGTGCCACCAAGGCGGAAATCTTCTCAATTTTCGCCGAGTCTGTTGCAATCCCTTGTGCAGAGACAATATGGCCCAGAAGAACTCCTGAGGAGACGCCAAAGACACATTTGTCAGGGTTGAGAGAAATCCCATACTCTCGGCATCTGTCAAAACATTGCTCTAGGTGTCCCCAATGCTCATGGATTAAGCTATACACACAAAAGTCATCAAGAAACATCTCAAGGAAATCATGCAAATGATTCTAGAAGGCAACCATCATTACTCATTGGAAGGTGGTAAGAGCATTACAAAGCCCAAATGGTATCACTCTATAGGCATAGATCCCCTATTCTGTGGTGAAGATTGTTTTGGATTGGTCCTCTTCTGCAATTTGGACTTAGTTATATCCGTTGAATCCATCCAAGAGGGAATAGAGCTCATGGCCACTATGTCCAACAGTTGGTCAGTAAAAGGGATAGGGAAATGATCCTTCTTCGTCTTTGAATTGAGCTTCTAAAAGTCCACACATATTCAAAGTTTCCCGTTCTTCTTGGGTACAATCACAATGGGCGAAACCCATTCATTGTTAGTCACAGGATAAATGAACTCGGCTTCAAGAAGTTTCAATAATTCAGTCTTCACCAGAGCAGAATAATTAGGATTCACACATCTATCTTTGCCTTACAGGTTTGGCATCAAGCTCTAGGTAAATGTGATGCTGATATACTGTGGGATCAATTTCCTTTAGATCTTTATATGACCAAGCAAACACGTCTAAGTTCTCCTTTAATAAGTCTCGCAGGACCACTAGTTCCTCTTCTAGAAGATTGAGACCCACTTTCAGGTGACGTTTGGTACCATCAGTATCCAGGAACATTACTTGTATTTCACCTTCCACTTCGTAGATAAATGTCCCACGGATGGCTTCTGGATAAAGGTCTGACTCTTTCAAGAGAGTAGTGTCATCGTTTGATGTTCCACTAGAACCAGTGTCCTCCTTTTGAATAGATGACTCATTATTCTGTCGAGGTTGCTGAAAGAGTATCAGAGCTCTGTTTGCTTTTGTGTGAGGAGTGATTTCTGTCAAGATTGTGGGAGAGAAGGAAGGAGACTCACTTGTAGCTTTCTTGCTTGCACAATGGGGGAATATACACATAGGTGGAGGCTGAAAACAGTTTTCCTCTTCTTAGTTGTGTAAGCCAAAAAAAAAGAACTCTAGTATAAAGAAATAGAAGAACCCTATATATGGGTCTCAAACCAAACTCAACTAACTAAGGTGGCATACTAACTGAGCCATGAACTAGAGTAGATAAGAATAGCTATCATCTAGCTATTATTCATGGGCGGTGTACCAACCGCATCTGCAGCTAACATGTCGGTGACATAAATGCACAACGGTCACCCTGGCATATCACGAGTGGAGCTCGATATCTCAACACTCCCCCTAGAGCTCAATCCTAATTCTTGCACACCAAGCAAGTCTCTGAACTTGTGCAGCTTCTCTACGCCCAATGCCTTCGTAAATATGTCAGCTACCTGATCCTCTGTGCTGACATAAACTAGATCAATAAGACCTAGTAAAACCCTCTCCCGCACATAGTGATAATGCATCTCAATGTGCTTTGTTCTAGCATGATAGACTGGGTTATTTGCCAAGTGTATACTACTCATGTTGTCACAATAAATGACAACTGGCCCATCTGTAGGCTGATGCATATCATAAAGTAGCATATGCAACCAAGCTACCTCACATGCAGCCATTGCTGCACCCCTGTACTCAGCCTCTGTGCTTGACAAGGCAACTATAGGATGTTTCTTGCTGCTCCAAGTGACTGCAGCACTCCCAGAAGAGAACACATATCCACTGGTAGATCGTCTATCAGAAATACTACCAGCCCAATCAGCATCAGTATATCCATGCAACTGTATCTGAACCCCAGTCTCATAAAATAGTCCATACTACAATGTGGACTTCACATACCTGAGTATACGTCTAGCCGCATCCAAATGCGGTTTCCTTGGAGCTTGCATAAACTGACTTACCAATCCAACAGCATAGCTCAAATCTGGCCTGGTAATAGTCATATAAATCAAACTTCCTACTACACGTCTGTACATAGTAGGGTCTTCCAGAAGCTCACCTGCATCTGCGCTCAGCTTCACATTCTACTCCAAAGGAACTGAAATAGGCTTACAGCTTGTCATCCCATATTTGGACAGCATGTCCAATCCATACTGCCTCTGCAAGAGCCATATCCTACTTGGTGATCTAATCACCTCAATGCCCAAGAAATAACGCAGCTCTCCCAAATCCTTTATCTCAAACTTTTTCTTCAATCGCATTTTCACATGAAGGATATCTTCATCACTATCACCTGTGATAATCAAATCATCAATATAAATGACAAGCAACATAATACCTTTATCTGTTTTTCTCACATAAAGTGAGAAATCTGCCTTGGAAATCTGAAAGCCAATAGTGACAAGATACTGTCCTATCTTATCAGACCATGCTCTAGGTGCTTGCTTCAAGCCATACAAGGCTTTCTTCAACCTGCAAACAAACTCAGGATGAACAACATACACATAACCTGGTGGCTGCTCCATATAGACCTCTTCTTGCAAATCACCATGCAAGAAGGCATTCTTTACATCCATCTGATGTAAAGACCATCCCTTTGATGCAACCATAGCAATGACTGGTCTTACGGTTGCCATCCTTGCAACCAGACTGAATGTTTCTTCATAATCAATGCCATATATTTGTGCATATCCCTTGACTACTAATCTTGCCTTGTATCTATTCACAGAGCCATCTGCATTGTGCTTCATCTTATAAACCCACTTACAACCAATTGCATTCTTATCTTTAGGTAAAGGTACCAATTCCCATGTAGCATTTGCTTCCAAGGCATCCATTTCTTCATCCATGGCTTTCTCCCATTTTTCTTTTCCCATGGCTTGCTCAAAAGAAGTGGGTTCTAGTTCCTGTATCACTTGGACCATATAGGCATAGTGAATGGCTGTAAATCCATCATATTTCAGCCTATCCATAGGATATCTAGCTCTAGTAGACCTGCGCAAAGTAGGTTCACTCCCAGGTGCTCTCAAAACATCCTTGGTCTCCCTTACTCCAGGTGTAACAATAGAAGGAATACCCAACTCATCATCAATGCTCTGTTCTGAGCCACTGGATTCACCATTCACATAAGAGTGACCTGCATTCACATCAAACATGGGCTGATCTACCTTCTCTTTTCCTTTTCGTGATATCTACATACCACTATCTGCATTTCTTTGAGAAGATTCTCCTAATCTCAATCTGCTTGTCCACGGCAAAGAATATGAACCACTGCTAGAGGACGCTCCAGGTCCACTAATATCTTGTGACTGCTGCTGTGAATTCTGTACAGCATTGCCATTTTGTGCATCTACATTATCAATCACATTTACTGGTTTATACCAGCTACTCATCTCATCAAAAACAACATCTCTGCTCATAGTAAACTTACGAGTAGAAGGGTTATAGCATCTATACCCTTTTTGCTGCAGAGAGTAACCAATAAAGATGCACTTCTCAGCTTTTGGATCCAACTTGGATCTCAACTCATCTGGCACATGAACATAGGCAATGCAACCAAAAATTTTCAAATGATAAATATCTGGTTTCCTACCAGTATACCTCTCCTCTGGAGTCATGCCATGTATTGCTGCAGTGGGAGTCCTGTTCATTATGTAGACTGTTGTAGCAACTGCCTCAGCCCAGTAAAAATCTGGCAGGTCTTTTTCATTGAGCATGGCACGAGATACCTCTCCAATATGCCTATTTTTTCTTTCTGCAATTCCATTTTGTTGTGGGGTATGACTACATGAATATTGATGCTTTATGCCATGCTCCTACAAGAACCTTGCAAACTCATTTGAGAGGTACTCTCCCCCTCCATCTGACCTTAGGCATTTTATTTGCAGGCCTATTTCTTTTTCAACCATAGCTTTAAGAGTTTTGAAATGCCCAAAAACTTCACTTTTCTTTTTCATAAAATACACCTAAACTTTTTTGCTATAGTCATCAATAAAAGTGACAAAATAATGACAGCCTCCAAGAGATGCAGCTTTAGTAGTCTACACATCAGAGTGGATTAATTCCAATGGCTTCTTACTCTCTTGAATATGTCTAGGAAATGGTTTCCTTGCCTGTTTTCCAAATTGATAGGCTTCACATACTTTATGCATTTCTGCAACCTTGAATTTAGGCAATCCTGCAACAATATTTTGGGCTTGCATTGATTTAAGTCGTTGTACATTAACATGACCAATGCGTTTATGCCAGATATCAATATCTGCAACTACACCGGTCCCATGTGCAAACATTGTTACACTCAATTCAGGCATGTCTGCATCCAACATAAACATTCTGCCCTTCTTCTTTCCTTTTGCTATCCAGCGACCTTTATTTTTCATATCCTCAACAAAGCATCCATGAGAATTAAATCTGACCTGCAAGCCCTGCTCAACCATTTGACCAACAGAAACTAGGTTCTTGGTGATATTCGGGACATGAAATACATCCGACAGGTATTTCTTTTTCCCATCCTGCATAGACAAAGAAATTTTTCCAATCTGCACAATAGGATGTGCAGTATCATCACAGTCTCCACAAATCCTGGTTTTTCCATTTTCCTTGCATCATGCATCCATTCTGCATGACCTGTCATGTGGTTTGATGCACCTGAGTCAACATACCACACATCGTTTCTTTCTTCTGCACTTTTCACAGAATTGGTCATGTGCTGCACCATAAACAAATGCTCATTTCTGTCATCACCCTGTCTACTAGAAGATGCATAATTTCCTTGTTGCAATTTTTCATTCATGATGCCATTCTGCTTTTTATAGCAGTCTTTAGCCATATGATCCATTTTACCACAGTAGTAGCATTCAACATTGCTGTTTGCATTTTGGCCTCTTTGCCATCCACCACGACCTCTTTGGCTCCCCCTGTCTCTAGAGTTACCACGTCCTCCTCCATAGGACTGGTTTTCTTGAGTTTGTTGCATATTCTGATTTCTACCACGGCCTCCAGATCGACCTCCTCTACCTCTGCCTCTACCTCTTCCAACATTTGAGTAGAAGACAGCTTCTTTTGAAGTTCCTCCTGAAGAGGATGCACCACTATTTCTCTGCTCCTCAGAAATTAGAAGAGCAATCAAATCCTTGTGGGAGCTTTCACTCAACCGCCAAGACCCACGGACCGCTTATTGTTTCAAGCGTTCCAAGCCGAGCACTAATGGCTACCTCTCACATAACCGACGCGCCATCCATATCTACGGGTGTAGTGAGCTTACCTCCGTGCCGTTCGAGTTACCTCCTCTCCCGCGCACTCTGGTAGCTCCACGATCCAAGTGCAAGCTTCAAGCAAGCTCGATCCTCCCGCTCCAAGCTCCAAGCTCCATTGCCGCGAGCAAGACAAGAGAAGAGAAGAGAAGAGAAGAAGAGAGGAGAAGATGGAGAGCTTCTTCTCCTCGGTCCCTCACCCTCACACACTCACTCCCTCACACTCTCACACTCCCTCTCTCAAGCACAAGCTCAAGCAAGCAAGAAGAAGAAGAAGAGGAGGAGAGCTACTTTTGGCCACACACAAGAATGAGCTTCTCATTCACTTTTCAACTTTATATACAAAACCCTAAATCCCTTTTGGGCGGTCATCCCCTTTTCCCCTTTTTTACATGGCCGGCCATAGCCTAGGCCCTTTTTCCCATTGTCCTTCTATCTTCCTAGCTTTCTTTCCACCACCCGTCTACATTTACAAATTGCACGGGTGAGAGCCCGGCGCTCCTTTACAAGATTTCAGGGTGCGCCTTTTTATTTTAAAATGCGCCTTTCCCCTTTTGCATTTGCCTTGGACTTTTAAGGTTGCCCTTGTGCTTTTGGCCTTTTCTCCTATTCTTTCTTCAATCGGGCTACCTTTTTTCTACCTTTACCCTGCGTCTTTTTTATTTCCTTTTGCTTCTTCGTGTTGGGGTTAACATTACCCCCCTCCTAGACGAGTGCCAGTCCCATGGCACTCACCGTCATAGGTAGCAGGCGTTAGCATGCACCGAAGACATGGGTGGCAAGGACATCTGTAGTTGCCATGGCGGAGTGTTGGTAGTGGTGGGGAGGAAGGTCGTTGGGGGCACGTTGGGGGGTTAAGTGGTAGGTGGTAGGGCAATGGGAGTTGATGGTAGGGCTATTCTTTGGGGGGGGTTGCATGGATGGAGTACAAGTGGCGGTTTGTTGAGGATCCTATATAGGATGATTCTTGGCAGGCCTACAGGGTGATAAGAATAGGAATTCAGAGTTGAGTGTTGATGAAGAGCGAACAACACCTTCGTTGGAGTCTTCAATACCTGCAATTGAAAAACCTCTCATGTGGTCTCTCCCTAAGGGGTAGTGCTAGTCTTCTTATCGTGTACAAGACATATTTTGATTAGTTTGGGAGGCAGGTTGAACTCTAAGCAACTCTAAGCAAGCCTGGAGTATCGTCCTGCACTTGAGGACCCAAACCGTGTATAGGTTATAGTGTGCATATTAAGTGAGTACACGTGAGTATTTAGGTATTATTTAGTTAGAAGACTGTCGGCCTAGTTCCTTGTATAGCACGAGTCAGTGAAGCAAGGGGCTAAGTTGATGGAAAAATTTGTCGATGAAGACATGGAGTACACTTGAAGATTGCTTGAGACATCATTATGGTCGTGTCAAGGCAATGTAGCATAATTGAGCTTCTTGATGTCTTAGCTTTTGGTAGCTAGTGGCTACTTGTAGTGCTTGAAAAGTATGGTGTACTTTTCCATTGTCTTTCAGGCCTTGCTTACCACTATTGATTGTAATGGCATTGAGATGGAGTGCAAAAGAATTGTGTAGGTGGTTCAGGGTGACAAGTCTAACCATAGGCGAGGCGAGCTCCCTAGGTATGTCCTGCACTTAATGTGCCCTAAACAATTGTGGGGGATGTACCAAGGGCTAGGGGATTAGGGACGGAGCCAGCCGACCAAGGTCACTGGACGTACCTAATTTGAGGACCCCTAGGTGCGGTGCTGTGATCGTGTGTGCTTTTTCTTTTACTTTTGCTTTTTTCTTTTTTCTTTTTTCTTTTTTCCTTTTCTTTTCTTTTCTTTTCTTTCTTTCTTTCTTTCTTTCTCTTTTTTTTTGTTTTTTTTGTGGAAAAAAAATGAATACAATCAATGCCATACATTGAGGCTATTAGCCTTTCATTTGGATTGAGAAATGTTGGAATCCAAAGGCTATGAAGAATGGATATTACAGAGAGGATTGTGTCACCAGCCTTGATGCTAGAGGAACTGTTGTTGGGATGAAGAGAAACACTTGAGATTTTGCAAACCTCTTTGTAACATGTGAGACATCGAACAATTGAGGTAGCACTTGGAGTGAGCTGTGCATGGACAAGGGTAGAGCATCTTGCGAATTGAATCCTGGATGATGAAGAGACGTTCGCCCTTGTTGAGAGCGTGGCTCCTGCCCGAACATAGAGTTTAGCCAAGAATGAGAAGGTAATCGATGATTATGCTTTGGCCATGCTCAGCTGCAATATGTGCTTTTTCTGTAGAGGTATCCTTGGGTTCTCATCCAGTGGAATTTCCGTCATGGCTTTTGTTTCTTGGTATTCCTGTCGCTTCCTCCATAATGGTTCTTTGTGGGGTTGGTGGTCTTGTGGTGACTTGGATATTAAACGCCTCTAGATCTTGACATGTGTCATTCTGCATCCACTTATCACTTCGTGAGAGTATATGCTCACTTGCGTTAAGTACATCGAACCAATGCAATCATGTTAAAACATAATTTTTTAGAATGCTATGATGCCTATCCCATTACTTGTTAAGATCGCATACATTAACGGTAGGTGAAGGAAGTGTGTACAAGTGGGGATCTTGCCCCGTTACTCATCAAGAACAAAAAGTTATGGCATGATGACTTGTCAAGCTACTTGTACATCATAGGGGCTTAGTTGATAGGTACTAGGTGGGGTGAGTCTGGTTGGCTAGGCGACTGTGCCGATGCTGGTGCGAGGCTCCCGTGGGGTTGGGCAAGGAACATGTCGGCCGGGACATGAATGGTGTAGTCCCGGGCCGCCACCGTTTCCAAAATGCCTTTAAATAGTTCATTGAATTCTTCCATGTTCCGAGCTGCCCTTTCTACCCTTGAGCATCTGGTGCCCAAGCGTACGTTGGGGGTTTGTGCCACTGGTGTTGCCACATTGTGTGCGCCTCCTTGAGTGTCCGCTCCCCTGGCCCACGGATTCTTCGGCCTTCATCCGGGGCGGTGTCGCTTGGGGCTGCGTTTCTTGGCGTACCTTTTAAGAGTGGGCACGTAGCGCACCGGCGGAGGGGCGTGTGCTGCATGTTTCCGTCAGCTACGGAGAGCATCCTTGCAAGCTAGCTGCCCTTGGTTCTCCATGTTTTCCTCGTGGGGGGCCTGTAAGATGCGAATCAAGGATTAGGATTTGTTACATGATAAGACCATTCATATGTAAGGGATTATAGTGCAGGTTATCAAGCGCATAGGACGAGAAGGGGAGGGGTGGGGCATACAGAGCTTGTTGTAGAGGGATGGCCCTCGTGATGTATATTTAGCCTCCTGTCATTAGCAGATCTTGGCTCATGCCGAGTTACGTCGGCTGGTGGTCATGAATTTAGGCAGGGCTCAACCTTGGAAGGATAGATCGGAAAGGGAAGAAGGTGTATAGAAAAGGGGCTGCACCCTATCTACACCATCAGAGTTGTTGGTCAAGGCTTCCTATGGCGGTAATGTGGGTTGCATGCCCTTCACTTGGAGGTGGGGATGATCACATGGCTTTTAAATGCGTGATGAGAGGATGTTGAGTGTTGAAATGACTTGTTTTTTGGCTGATTTTTGTTGTTTTTGAGAGCTGAATGGTTGATTTTATGAGATGATTGATTGATTTGGAAGTGGTTTGAGAGTGTTTTGGATGATATTGATTGTGTTTTGGAAGTTCATGATGTTTATTAGTGGTTCTGTGATTTTTTGATAGGTTCTGATTGGTTCTGTATACCTTCTGTTTTGTTCTGTTTTGGTCTGTTTTGTTCTGATTGTCTTCTGTAAGGAGGGATGGAGTATTGATTGATGAAGATTGAGATATTGTGAAAGCTTATTGAATGGTTTGTGAAAGTTTGGAATGGTTTAAGAATAAGTTATGTGGTTTTGATGACCTTCTGTAACCTTCTGTAGGTCTTCTGTAGAGCCTCTGTTTCTGTTCTGTTCTGTTCTGTTCTGTACTGTAGCTGTTCTGGTACTGTTCTGTGACTGTTCTGTATGCTTCTGTATGTGTTCTGATGGATGAGAGTGTAGCTTGGGAAAGTTTTCTAGCCTTGGAAAGAGGTGAATACAAGTGCAAAAGAGCTTAAAGAAGTGGAAGAAGTAGCTGTTGAAGACTCAAGTGAAGACTGGAGTGAAGTGACAGTAGTGAGCTATGAAAGGACACTGTAGTGGCTCTGGTGACTCTTCATATCAGACATACCTCTTGGGAGGGGTATCCACGACCTAAGAAGGATTATTGAGAGTGATTTTGAGATATTGTAGTGAGGATATGATGTATTATTGATAGAGAGAGAGAGAGAGAGTCAGAGATAGCCAATTTTACTAAAACAGAGTGATTGTATATGAGAGATTGAGAGAGAAGACTATGAAGACATTGAAGATGAATACTATGTGATGTATTTCCATTCAAAGATGGTGTATTCCTTTGCTTTCTTTGTTCCATTGATGGATTTTATGAAGATATTGAAGAATATGGTTGATTCTATCAAATCCGTGGGAGATCTACATGATGCTGCATGAAGATTTGTTGTGCCTGGTGTTCTTTTCTTCATTGTGATCATATGAAACATAATAAACAAGCTTGTTGATGTTACAAGATAGATTTTCTTGCAAGAGAATTCCCTTTTCCTTGGTGTTCCTCTCGGGGCTCCATGTTTTTGGTGCGCAGCCGGGGAAACTTGCCATCAACAAGCACCAGAAGAGGCTGAAAATGAAGGAAATGGCATTGCCAAGAAGAGAAGAATTCAATGGATGTTTGTAAAGTTCCTTCTTCCACTGAAGAGTTGGAATTTCTCATAATCAAAGCCACTTTCCACAAGAAGTTCATTCCACAATGGCGGAAACACATCACCATCATGATGCATGCTCTATGTGGTGGACAGTTTCCTCTTCCTGTTCAAGCAGCAGAAACTTGCATCTTGGTGGCAAATTGTTTGGGAATAAACTGAAGAGCAGAAACAGAGAGAATGACCATCCATGGAAGATTTGGCATTCATTGAGAAGTTTCCAGACAACATCAAGTGGGAGATTGTGAAGAAGCTTCAGGAGTCTTGGTTTGTAGAGATTCACAAAGACAAGAAGGAAAAGAGTTGGAATTTATTTGTGGATGCTCAACAGCAAGATACATGGGATGCTTGTGTACTGATAATCTTCTGTTTGTTCAATTAGCAACCCACTGGAAGTTGGTAGACAGAGTGTTTTTCACAACATACACTGTTGAAACCATCAGAAGTTGGCATTACTATGATGATGGCACCACCACAATGCTTAGACGGATGCATTTTGACACCTTCAGAACCGAATACCTTCCTCTGTGCAGTGGCATGAAAGCAGAATTCAGGGACGTTGAAAAGAAAGAAGTAGAAGAAATGTTGGCAAGAGAGTCCTCCAGAGACTGAAGCCTTCTGTTAACCCTCTGTGGAGCACTAACAACATAGTGGAGCCAACCCCCTGATGAATGATGCAATAAAGAGGCAAGCGTTAGAACGAGTCTAGAGGTACGTGAGAAGAGAGAAAGCAAAAATCAAGGCTGAGAACGAGCTCGCAGCAGAAGCCGCCTTTGACGCCCTTGTGGAACTGTTTACAGAAGTCCCAATGGCACATCAAGCCCTTCCTCCTCCTGCTGGAGGTCCACTTCCAAGCCAGATCCGTTCGGGAAATATTGATGACAGGCCAGCGAATGTAGTCCCATTGCCAGTTTTTAAGGGAGAGTACAATGAAGACCCCGATCTTCATGTAGCAGAGTTTATGGTAGCATGTGTGGCTAACAATGCCAGAACCCCTGATCATTGGTTGGCAATATTTCCCGCCACTTTCAAGGGCGCGGATTTTCAGTGGTATGAGAGACAAGCAGCAGGAACTTTTGCCACATGGGACGACCTGAAGTTGGCCTTCCTCACTAAATTCAGGCGTGAAGGTTTTGAAGAGCAGATGCGAGAGGAATTTATGAACCTAAGTCAGTCTTCTGGAGAAAGAGTGGAAGCTTATGTCTCACGAATGGAATCCATCCTGAAGAGATGGACTAACCATAATCTAGATGATGGCATTCAGAAGGGAGTGTTTCTCAGAGGATTACAACCAGAAGTCCGTAAGTTTGTGGAGCTGCAAAGACTAGCCACCCTGCAAGCTGCAACAGAAGGTGCAAGACTGTATGATGAAGTGGAAGCTAGATTGGCGATGAATTCAGGAAGAGGAGTCCTACCTCCTCTGATGCCAGGAATGATGTATCCACCAAATGTAGTTCCAGGGACTGTTCCCTATCCCTACCAACAGACGCCCCCGGTATCACAGTACAGTGCACCAAATCCACAGTGGCCACAATCCATGCCTCAAATGGTGGTTCAACCACAACAACAATGGTCCCAACCAATTTCCTCCATGCCAAATCAGTAGCAACAGTGGAATCCTACCAACTGGAGCCAACAGCCAACAGTTCAAACAGGATCTCTGAATCAGAACCAGAACAGAGACCCCTCTGTACCAGCCCAACCGGTTTATGCAGTGATTACAGAGACTCCTCAAAACCCTACTACCAGTACCTCCGGAGGAGAAAGCTTGAAGGACTACTTATCTAACTCAGTTGCCAACATCAAAAAGGAGTTGATGGATGTGATTACAGAGCAGTTACAGATGCTGAAAGTGAATACCGCTAGCATATCCAACATTGCAGGAGCAAGAAGAGATGTGATGCGGTCAAATACTTGGTGTGGTAAGTATCATCAAGTAGGCCATTTAGCCATTGAATGTACACGAAAACCAACCATTCATGGGGCCTTCTGTTCCTACTGTTTGCGGAAGAACCATACAGAGGACATTTGCTCTCTGAAAGAGATGCATGATAGGAGAAGGAAGGAAGAAGACGCAAGATTTAACTTGCTGGAATCCAAAATGACAACACAAGATATTGGACCCAAGCCTAGAGAGTTTGGTCCTAATTTCAGACCTAGAAGATTTCCCTCCCAAAGTTACAGAGGAAGACAGTCTGGCGGTGGTCAGAGATCAGAAGTGGAGTGTTACAGATGCGGAGAAAAGGGACACATCTCACCAAATTGTCCAAATCCTCGAAGGTCAGTGGATTACAAGCCCTTATGCAGTCGATGCAAAGGAGAAGGTCACACTGCAAAAGACTGTCCAAGCCCAGCCCCAGTGAAAAACAGTGCTACTGATAGTCCGGCCAAGGCCCAAGAGCCTACCTCCAATTTAGTGGAATTGAAAGTTGCTGCCATAACTCGTGCAAAGCAGAAGGAACCACCTATCCAGAAAGAAAATAACCCTCCAGTCAGAACAGTGAAGTTCAACCTTCCACCAGAAGAACAGATCAGAACAGAGCCTGACAATGCCGTACAGAGCCCTACAGTGCCACAGAGAGTTACAGAGACAGTTACAGAGACAAGACCAGAGGTCCAGGAGACAGAAGAGGAGGAAGTGCCACAAGTGGCAGAAGACGTTCCCATGATGCCTCTGTTGGAAGAAAGAGGGAAAATGAAAATGGGTGTTGCCCCATTCCCTAACCGATTAGAGAAGCCAGTGGATCCTATTAAGGAATACGATCTGGTCAGAGATCTAGATACCTTTAGACCAAATCTCACATTTCGACAATTATTGATGTTGTCTCCCAGTTGCTGGAAAAGGTTCAAAAGCATATTGACAAGAAGACGTGGTTTAAGGATTGCTCCCTCAACAGTGACAAAGTCCAACAAAGCTCCAGAGCCTGTCAAAGAAGTGGACGTAGCTAACTCCTTTCTAGATCCGGGTACTCCAAAGATTGGCGTGTGGATAGAAGGATGTTTTATTGCAAATGCACTGATTGATGGAGGCTCATCAGTAAACATTATGATGGATGTAACAATGAAGGATCTAGGCCTACAAGGTGTGCAACCCACCCAATGGCTCATCAGACTGGCGGATCAGAGCAGAATCAAGCCTTTGGGCATTCTCCCATATGTGAAGACTACAGTGGCTGGAAAAGATTATTGGCTAACCTATTTGGTGGTGAAGCCAAACTCATATGGTACATCCTATCCTCTGTTACTGGGTAGACCATGGCTTTTTGAAGCCAGAGCACGGATGGATTGGTTCAAAGGAACCTTGACCTTGGATAGAGGGCCGAATAAAGTGGTGCTGAAACTGTATGGTTCTCAAAAAGAACATGGATCCACCTCCTTGGAATTATCTTCTGACTCCCCTAATGAGGCTACAGATGGAACATCAGCAGACGAAGATGCTGTCAAACAGATCCTTCCTAAGAAAACAGTGGCACGTTCCTTAACAGTGGATACTGTAAGCCGACTTCCAAAAGATGCAAAGCCATTATCAATGGGTGAATACTTCCTTAGAGACAGAGGCAAGAGAGGAAACAGAGAATCTGTTCTTCTGTTACAGAGCGCCTGCAGAGACAGAAGCAGAGGCAGAAGCAAAAGCAGAGACAGAGACAGAGACAGAAGAGGATGAATATGATATGGATGAAGAAGGTGATGAAAGTGAGCCAGAAGAATCTATCCCACCTGAAGAGGATACATTTGAGGAAGAAGTTCCAGAAGCATCAGAAGTAGACGAGCTCATGCTATGGGACAGAATGGTGATGGTACCATTTGGTCTGGTAAATGGATCTTCTCATATGCAAAACCTTTATAAGGAATGGATTAAGAAGAACAAGCCGTTTTTCAGCAGTGGCTCATGCCGTTCTAACCCATCTTTGCCTAAGAAAGATGATGATGATGCACCATGCCAACAAGCACCAGTCCCACCAACCCAACAGGCATCAGAGGGTCCCTGTTATGTGACGTTCCTGGATGTGTCATCTTCAGAAGAGGAGTCTTCAAGCCAAGAGGTAATTAATTTTGAAACCAAACCCGAAACGGCCCTAATCCCATTACAACATCTTAAGGAGCAACCTAAGTCTCCACCAAAAGAAGAAGTTGGTTCTAGTGGGACATCAGAAGAGGACACCACTCCCTTGAAGGAGTCGGATCTGTATCCAGAAGCAGTCCGTGGGACCTTCATCCGTGAAGTAGAAGGTGAAAGGCAGTTAACCTTTGTGGATGCAGATGGCACTGAACACCACTTGAAGGTGGGTAGCAGCCTCCCAGAAGAGGAGTTGTCAACCTTGTACAACTTGTTGAAAGAGAATTTGGACGTGTTGGCATGGTCTTACAAAGACGTAAAGGGGATTGATCCCACAATATGTCAACATCATATTGACTTGGAGCCTGATGCCAAGCCAGTACGGCAACGACAGAGGCAAATGAACCCCCAATTATTCCACATTGGTGAAAGCAGAGCTGCTGAAGCTTCTGGAAGCCGAGTTCATCTATCCAGTGGCAAATAGTGAATGGGTTTCACCCATCGTGGTTGTACCCAAGAAGAATGGCAAATTGTGAATATGTGTTGACTTCCGAAAGCTCAATTCTAAAACAAAGAAGGATCACTTTCCTATCCCTTTCACAGACCAACTGTTAGACACAGTGGTAGGACATGAGCTTTATTCCCTTCTGGATGGATTCAGCGGATACAACCAAGTCCAAATCGCAGAAGAAGACCAGTCCAAAACAACCTTCACCACAGAATGGGGGACCTACGCTTACCGAGTGATGCCATTTGGGCTCTGCAATGCCCCTGCTACTTTCCAACGAGTAATGATGGCTGCATTTCAAAATCATCTGCACGACTTTATTGAGGTATATTTGGATGACTTCTGTGTCTATAGTTTGATCCGTGAACACTGGGAACACCTGGAACAATGCTTTGACCGATGCCGGGAGTATGGGATTTCCCTCAACCCCGACAAATGCATCTTTGGGGTCTCTTCTGGAGTCATGTTGGGCCACATTGTCTCTGCACAAGGGATATCAACAGACCCTGCAAAGATCGAAAAGATCGCAGCTCTGACCGCATCCACCAACCTCAAACAGTTGAGGGGATTCCTAGGCCATGTGGGTTACTACAGAAGGTTCATAGCCCATTTTGCAACAAAGACAACCTCCTTGCACAAATTTCTGAGGAAAGAGGCAGATTTTACTTGGACGGAAGAATGTGACAAAGCCTTCACCACTCTGAAGCAGTGTCTGATTGAGGCACCCATTCTGCAACCTCTTGATTGGACGAAAGAGTTTCATGTATACACTGATGCATCAATTGAAGGCTTAGGTGCTGTCCTTTGCCAGAAGGGCTCCTCGAAGCTGGATCAACCGATCTATTATGCAAGCCGAAAAGTCACTGATAGGGAACGGAACTATACAGTGACAGAGCTTGAGTGCTTGGCAATGGTGTTTGCCCTAGAGAAGTTTCGCCACTACCTCCTATCCACCCACTTTAAATTTTATGTGGATCATGAGGCCCTATCCTTCCTGATGAACAAAGCAGATGTGAAAGGACGAATGATGAGATGGCTCCTTTTATTCCAGGAGTTCAACTTTGAGGTGATTACTAAGCCTGGCCGTTCCCATGTTCTGGCTGATCATCTGTCGCGTATCCCACAAATTGCAGACGAGGAGCAGGATGATCCAGACCTCCCTGATGCTTCCCTATTCTTGGTAGAAATTGTAACTCCTTGGTATGCAGACATTGCCAATCTGCTAGCAACCCAACAGTATCCTCCAGGCATTTCTAGTCGGGAAAGGAAGAAGCTTATGCTGGAATCAGCCCCCTACACCTTGTTAGGCGGTGCACTGTACAAGAAAGGCAAAGATGAAGTCCTCCGAAGATGTGTTGCAGGAAATGAGATTGGGATTGTTCTGAAGGCTTGCCATGACGAGCCATGTGGAGGCCACTTTGTAGGAGAAGCTACAGCCAGGAAGGCTCTGCTAGCAGGATATTGGTGGCCTACCATTCACAAGGATGCCTATGATTACTGTAAAAGATGTGATGCTTGTCAGAGAATGGGGAAACCCACGAAGACAAGTGCCATGCCACTGCAACCTATCCTTCCCCTGAAGCCGTTTGAGAAGTGGGGCATCGACTTCGTAGGTCCAATCGATCCTCCTACCAGAAGGAAACAGAACCGATACATCCTCGTATGTACAGATTATGTTACAAAGTGGTGTGAAGCTAAAGCCCTAAAGCGGGACGATGGTAACAGCGTGGCCCTGTTCATGTACAAGAATATCATCACTCGTTTTGGCAGTCCCTTAGAGCTGGTAAGTGACAGAGGCACTCATTTCCTTAATAAACTCATGGAAGAGTTGACAGAGTTGTATAAGATCCGCCATCGCAAGTCCACTCCTTATTACCCTAGAGCCAACGGCCAAGTCGAAGTCACCAATCGCATCCTCTGCTCGATTCTGACAATAACAATTGCCGCACATCGTCGTGATTGGGATGATCGACTTACAGAGGCCCTCTGGGCATACAGAACCTCCCATAAAGCAGCAACAGGACAGATACCCTTCCAGCTGGTGTATGGTACAGAAACTATTTTTCCTGTTGAACTGGAATTACCCTCTTTGAGAGTGGCTATCAAAGAGCGTTTGGGGGACGATGATTCACTGCAACGCCGTCTCCTGCACCTGGAATGTTTGGACGAAATTCGCAGGATGGCTCTACAGTGCATGGAAGCCACACAAGCTCGACGCAAGGCTTACCATGACAGCTTCATCAAGCACAAGGAGTTCAAAGAAGGTGATTTGGTCCTAGCCTATGATTCACGATTTGGCAAGTTTCTTGGCAAGCTCCAACAGCGGTGGATGGGCCCCTATAAGGTACTTGCCGTCAACCCTAATGGCTCTGTCCAAGTGCAGACCGTTGATGCCTCTGATGATCCCTTCCTGATCAATGGATATCGCCTGAAGAAGTACTTCCCTCCTTGGGGATCTTGACAATTACGGTCACTTGATCCTTTCCCTCGTTGGCACGGCACTATACTTCTTATGATGCTACTTCTGATAGCCGTTCTTCAGCCACTCCTGATGAGGTGGACGCAACCCTCTGTCCCCTCAACCCTACCTTCCAGCCGTGATCTCTTATCCTCTATTTTCCACCAGCGACAGTGGCGAGGTTGGTTCTGACAAATGGTCTTTCTACCATTCCCTTGCTCAATTCGAAGAGAAAAAAAAACAAAAAACAAAAAAAACAAAAAAAACATATCGGTCATAGAAGAAAAGGACTTAGGTCCCTGTCGTGCCAACCTATTCTTTGAGAAAAGGTGGAAACACCCTCGGGCATAGGGGAAAACAAGAAAAAAAAAACAAAAAACAAAACAAAACTGTTATGAGAGAAAAGGAAGAAATTCCCTGTCATAGCAGGCCTCGTTCCAAGAAAAGGTGGTAAACACCCTTGGGCGAGAAGCTGGCTGTGGAAAAGGTGGCAACACCCAGCAGTCCAGAAAGTGGATTCATTGATTGATATCCCTAGGATCCAATTCCGAAGCTACCTCCCTTGGTACGCTGTGTCCTGGGTCTTTCTGCAGAGTGTCTACCTGTCCTCTCGCAGACGACATGTCCTATCTAACACAACGTTCGATTTGATGGCTACTTCCCTGGGTACGCCTCTTCAACAACTGACGACGCGATCTTCATCGACAAACAATCAAGTGACGTGAGCTTTCATCCTAACCGGATGGGGAAGTGAGTATGGTTGTCCTCTATAACTATCAACAGGGAGTGAGACAGAGGGTGGGGCGAGTGACCAGTCTTTTCCCTTCAAATCAAATGAGAGGTGAGAAGTGTGAATGAAGCGTTGCACGCACGGGATGGGCCTCTCAATGCAAAAGCACGATTTGTTCTTGTGCACTGCACTATAAGGCTCCTTGGCCTTACTTCTTGCACCGTATGCCGGCACAGGGCGGAATGCACAGTTGCACCATCAAATGCGCGCAAGGCATACAATCTTTGCACAAGTGACCGTGAGGATTACATCAACAGGTTTCAGGAAAAGGCTGCCCTTCTGTATTTATCAACAGAGCGTGAGACAGAGGGTGGGATGAGTGTGACTGGAGTTTCTTCAATCAATTACCGAGAGGTGAGATTGAGGGACGTTACGACACTTGGAGTCAGGTATATTCCCGTTTCCTTATGCACCCACGGGATGGGTCTCTATTATCATCACAGGACACGTCACCCTGTTCTGTACATTGTGCTATAAGGCTCCCTTGCCTTCCTCCTTGCACTTATGCCAAACGGGTTGGACGCACTAATGCACCATCACCTGTGCACCTTGGCATACTTCCTTTGCCCCATTCCCCTGTCGATTTCTCAACTGGGTACGAGATATGGGTTTCAATCCTTATTCCTCGAGTGATATTAGTCATGGAGCGAGTGACTGTTCTTTCATTCCATTTGAGTGACTGTGAGTTGAGTGCAACATTCCTCATCATCGACAACAAATTTCCTGCGATTCCTTCAATCAGCTACCTCCCTGGGTGCTGCCACATGGTCCCTGCCATGACGGACGTGTGCCGAGAAGATGCCTTGGTACCTCCAGCAGCTGACAACAATACAGGACGTGCTATCGACAATCAACTGTGATTCTTGACAAAATGGGCCAAGTTTTTCTAACCCTACACCTTCTGTTTCTCCGTGATGGTCATGTTTTAAGTGTGGGGAAGTTAGTGGATGGTCTGTGGCGTGGTCCTAGGTCCCTGTTGCTCGGTTAACCCTATCTGTTAAGGTCTTAAGTGTGGGGACGCGTCCCTGCGCATCTACATTGCCTACCCCTCTGCATATGCCTTAACCTGCTCATGCATGTATGCCATGACTTGCTTTTACCCTAATGGGATCCCTTCCCACCCACCCGTTTATGTTCCCCCTACCCTTGGGGCTGTTCCCTTGCAGTTTTCCTTCATTCCTTGCTTTTGAGGTCCTGCCATGTGAATGCATCCTACGTTCACCCACGTCCAAATCCAACCTCATAACCCTGTTTCTCCCTCTGAACTGACCATTTTTCCTTTTTACCTACCCCTGTTCCGGTGTACGGTTTTTGAGTTATTAATTTTTGAAGCATTTTGCATAAATTCGCCGGTTTTCCATATGAACGTGCTTTTCTTGCTTCGAAACCGTGATCTCACGTCATCGTCCTGACAACCACTTTTCCCCTGACATTTTCCCTTTTTACTCCGAGTCATTCCGCTACATGGTTTGTCCAATATTAATTTTCCGGTTTTTTTTAAAAGACCTTTTCGTGCGTCTTTTTGACCTTTTTCCATGTGAACCTGCCCTGTTTGCCTCGGAATTCCAATTTGATATGCCAGCCGTGTCCCCTGTGTCTTCCCCTACCTTTTTCCTTTTTCCTCCACCCTTTCTCGACTTCCGGATTTTTACTTATTAATTTTTCAATGAGTTTCTGGGCGTATTTTTGGAGTTTTTCGCATGTGAACCCCTCCTACTTCCACCGGAACTGCGGTTTAACATGATAACCCTGTGCCGCTCCTTCCTGCGGGCATTTTTCCTTCTTATTGCATGTCATTCCGGCGAACGGTTCGTCCAATATTAATTTTTTATCACATTTTCGGGTTTGTTTTTTGGGTTTTTTCCACGTGAATGCATCTTATCTCAGTCGGAATTATGTTTTGATGTGATAGGATTGTCGGGCACGTCTTTCTGCACAGTTTTCCTTTTTTCTGCACCTCATTCCGATGCACAGATCTTCCGATATTAATTTTTACTTGCGTTTTTTGGTTTGTTTTTTGTGTTTTTTGCACGTGATCGCCCTTTACCCCCCCGGAACCTCCGTCACATATTTTCCTTGTTTTCCCCCTGTCGTCCTGCCCACTTTTTGTTTTTACGCTATTTCGTTTTGACGTCCGGATTGGGAGTTATTAATTTTTCTTTATTTTTATGAGTATTTACGCGCTCCGTCCCGCGCATGAACGCGTCTTTTTTCAATTTTACGCATCTTAACATGCCCCGGTCGTGTCCGCGTGCTCCGTCCCTGTATCCAGGCGTCCTTTCCCTCCCGTCACCGCAAATTTTTTTACCCCTGCCCCGCGCATGCGCGCGGGACAGGGGTGCCTCACCTCTTCTTTTGTTTTTCTTTTTTTAAAATTAATTACTTTATTTATTTATTTATTTTTTAATTTTTTTTCTCACCCTCCCCTTCCCCCAACGAACCCCCCCTCCCAACTACCCTTCCCCTCTCTCTCTCTCCCTCTCTCTTTCTCTTCTTCTTCCTCTCCCCTCTTTCTCTCTCCCCGATTCCACCCTCTCCTCCCACCCTCCCCTTTTTCCTCCCCACCTGCTGCTGGCTCCCATCCCCCCTTCTCCCTCCTTCCCCCCTCCCTCTTCCCTCCATCTTCTCCCTCCTTCCCCCCTCCCTCTTCCCTCCATCCCCTCCCTTCTTCCCCTTCCCCCGCCTTCTCTTCGCATGCTCCCGCCCTCCCCTTTCTCCTTCCCCCCCCCCCCCCTTCCCTCCATCCCCTCCCTTCTTCCCCTTCCCCCGCCTTCTCTTCGCCTGCTCCCGCCCTCCCCTTTCTCCTTCCCCTCCCCTTCTTCCTCCCTCCGCCTGCTCCCGCCCTCCCTTTCTCCTTCCCCTCCCCTTCTTCCTCCCTCCGCCTGCTCCCGCCCTCCCCTTTCTCCTTCCCCTCCCCTTCTTCCTCCCTCCCTCCTTCTCCTCCCCCGCCTTCCTCCTTCCTTCTTCCCCCTCATCTCCCCCGTCTCCTCCCCGCCCTCCGCTTCCTGCTCCAGAAGTCGTCGCCGCCTGGTCGCCTGCGTCGCCCGCCGCCGCCCTGCAACGCCCGCCGCGCCGCCGCCAGTCGAAGTCGCCGCCGCCTCCTCCCCCTTTCTCCTCCCTCCCTCCTCCTCCTCCTCCTCCTCCTCCTCTTCCTAACTGCCACTCAGGTTAGTTCCACTAACCTTCATTTAGTTAATTAACCCACCTTAGTTGAATTAACCTTAATGAAGTTAATTCACCTTAATTTAGTTACACTAACCCTAGTTAGGTTAGTCCTAACTAACCCTAGTTAGGTTAGTCACCCTAACCCTAACCCCACCCCACTAACCCTAGTTAGGTTAGTCCTAACTAACCCTAGTTAGGTTAGTCACCCTAACCCTAACCCCACCCCACTAACCCTAGTTAGGTTAGTCACCCTAACCCTAACCCTAACCCTAACCCTAACCCTAACCCTACTTAGGTTAACTAACCCCCTTTAGGTTAGTCTCCACTGACTTAGTCCCCCTAACTGACTTATCTGACTTCACCTAGACTAACCTAGTTCCATTTGACTAACCTGACTTGCCTTAGTCTGACTTACATGACTTACACAGACTACCAGGACTTAGCTGACTTAATTTGACCTTACTTACCAGACTAAGCTGATTTTCATGATTTAACTGATTTACTTAATTTATAAATTAATTTCCACCTCCTAAAAATTCAGAAAATTTTCTAAAAATTCCCTTCGCTTTTTGCTAATTTTTGGAAATTTGTCAGCTGGAAATTTCCACCCCCAAAATTTCTGAAAATTAAATATTTCCCAATTTATCCCAAAAATTACCAACAAATGTAAAAAATTCATTTAAAATTAGTAACAAATACCCAAAAACAATTCTAAAAAATTCCACTCATCCCCTTTGACCTTTTTCCATTTATTTTTCACTTTAAAATATTTTCATACATGGAACCCCTATTTTTAAAAAAAAAACAACAAATAACAATTAACCATAAAAATCCTCATCTTATTTTCATACCCTAAATTGTGGATATTTCCTCCATGGCTGAATTTTCATTTTTTCCCTTCATCACATATTCATGTGCTATATATCTTGCTTTTATTATTATTATTATTATTAAAAAACAAAAAAAACAAAAAAACAAAAAAAAACAAAACCAAACCAAACCATAAATGATAACATCTTTTAAAACAATAACCAACAACAAAACCAACACAAATAAACGAAACCAAACTATAAACCCACCACAACCACACCTAAAATATAACCCCACTCCCATCCACAATAACACCTTAAAAATTCATTTCAAATCAACAATCCCACTAAGGTGTTGTCTTTGTTGTTTCGTCCGTGGTCTTTACTTTTCCTTTACTGGATTCACTTGTTTTGGGAGACTCTTCCGTGCGCATTTAGGCATTACATACACACCCCTTCCAGGTATTTATTTTATGTGCTTTATTTATTTTCATTTCCCCCTTAATCACAAATTAATTGTTAAAATGAACTCTTTATTCACCCACAGTTTCCACGCACATTCGCGCTATATACACACACATATTTTTTTTAATTAAAATAAATCCGTCGTTCACTTAGCACGCGCTACGTGCGCTACAGAGGCACTTTAATTTTTAATTAAAATGAACCAGCCGTCACACGAGCACGCGCTGGCAAAAAAGCGCTCCACATCACCTTAATTTGTAATCAATGAACTTGCATTTAGAGACCCAGTCTGGGTATCGCAGTCCGGGATTCGAATTAAAGCACCGTTTTCACCTAATAATTGGTAATTAAATTTCTAACAAGGAACCGCCGTTTTCTTGCTAAGGTTTATCACTTGATAAAAATTCACCCATTCTTAATAATTTATTCAAATAAACCTTTCATTAAATTAATCCCCCCTCACTGCACTTAATTCCCCTTTTTAACGAACTGTTTCGTGGGATGGGTATGCGCAGTCTTTGGAGTTATTTCCATGGTCCCGTCCTGGTTTATCAACGATGTAATCTTGATATGTGTCGGATGTGGTATTGTTTTGGTTTACTGTCTTTGATACGGTTACGGGTACGGTGTGTAGTTTTTTCTTTTATTGCCTGATACGGGGTTCTGGGTGTTTGTCTGCTGCATAGCATGAAGCTTTCGGTCGCATTTGTCTCAAGGTCATGTCGAATTTTTTCTAGGCTGTGGTTTGCTTGGGGTTAGTTGGTCGAGTCACGTTTTATTGTTTTGGTTGTTCTCTTATCCTTGGATTTTTGTCTGTTGCTTTGCAGGCATTCTTCTTGATTGTCTGTGTTTGTGGTGTGTGTGTAACCATCTGAATGGCACCTTCTCACGCTCCTCCCCCTATCCAGTACGTCCCCTTAGTTAGTCGGGATTACTCTTCCTTACTTACTTTTGAGCCTCTCACGAAGGCGGGACTCGCTGCTTTTGTGGCTACTTCTTTTCCATTGCTTCCCGAGGATCCGTCGTTATGTGATGAGTTTCTGGCCTCTTACAGCAAGAAGACAGGACTAATCCAGGGAATTTCTATGACTTTGACACCTCGAGGCTTAGGGAAGGCTCTGTCTACCCTCCAAAGGTGAACCTTTTGTTACCACTCGTCAGCTTTTCTCTAATGACGAGATTCTGAAGCTGTTGCAAAAGCAGACAAGGGAAATGTTGGATGTTAAGAAGGTGATCAACTCTTCAAGAGTTTCCTTTTCCATGATCACTGATCCCGTATGGAAGATGATCTGTCAGTTTCTCCAGGACAGGTTTATGCCTGCCAAAACGCCATCCTAGTACTTGTCCAAAGAGCTTTTTACAGCTTCCAAGATAGTGTTGAAAGGAGTTGCTATTGATTGGAGCACTTACCTCCTCACTAAAATGGATCAACATTTCGTCAAAGTCACCAGGGGTAATGTTACCAATGTCACATATGGATCATATTTGTCTGTCTTCTTGACCTATTCAGGTTTACAGAAGACTGTGCCTCCACCTCCTCCATCAGATCCCTACCTCCTCCTCCACCTTCAGATGAGTCCGAACCTATTGACATCGAGGATGATGATTCTCCGCCTCCCCTGGTCATCCAGCGCAAACGCTTGAAGCGGGTAGCGGATAAAGCTCCTTCCGTACTTCCTTCAGTGCCCATCCCTGCTACCTCTGGCAGTGATCTCCCTGGGTATCTCACTTGTAATAACCCGTTCAGAGCACATCGAGAAGGATCCTTGGACATATCAGTTCCCTCCCTGCACAGTCTAGTCTTAGGAGATGCAATTCCTTTCCTCTGTAAAGATATTCAGAGCTCCATTGAATTGTCAGTGACAGCCTGTGTTCAACAGCTGTACGCATCCTTTTATGAAGAACTCATGCAGTCTAAGGACCAGTTGCATAAGGCAACATCCGAGTTAGCTTCTGCTAAGGATACCCTAGCAGATTTGTTTAAGCAAATGGAACAAGAAACCCAACTGGTTGCCACCCAAAGCGATGAGATCTCTTCTTTGAAGCTCCAGTTACTAGAGGCTTAATCCCAGGTTACTACTTTCAGAGGAGAAGGAGAGGATGTCCAGAGAAGCACAGGAGTTCCAAGCTATCTTAGATGACAAACTTTCAGCTTTACAGATTGCTAATGACACAGTGGCATCCCAAGCCTCTCAAATCCAGCAGTTGCAAGATCAACTCGCAAAATCCCGGTCTGTTCCTCCAAGCCCTAATGTTCCCTTGATTCCTTCTCTTTCACAGCAGGACTTGGCTGCTCTTCAGAGACAGGCTACTTTGTGTCCTCTATTCCAAGATAAAGTGGAAAGATTGCAGTCCAGAATGGACTTGTTATGGTCTACATTTGAGCAGTTTTAGGAATATGTTCCACCAGACCATTCTTTCTTTGTCCACTACCACTTACAGAAGTTGGTCTTCTATATGAAGCTTTCCACGATGGATTTACCTCTTCCCGAGGATGGATGGAGTGGGGCTTGGTCTGCTGAGTTGTTGACAGAGGTAGTAAGAATGGTGTTTGAAGATTCTGTCACGCCAGATACCATGTTGATGTCATACATGTATCTACGAGGAGACTTGTTAATTCCAGATGAGGTGGATATGGCATGGTATGTAGGGGATGTGGTCTTACAGGCTGTTTTGTATGTCAAGCATTTGGAGTTGCGCATCGCTGACATGTTCCCGGGTTACTCCTCCAAAGTGGCTGATTGTCATGATAATTCCTGGCATCCCATGATTGATTCTGTGGTCCTGAATCAAAGACAAAACACAGCTCCTACCTCTGCCCAGAGTACTAATCAACTCAGGATGGATCTCTTCGCCTATCTTTCAAAACATAATCTGTTTGATGCTACCTTCTTTGATGCCTATCATCGACGATCTCTCTTAGGACCTTCAGTTTCTACCCTCCTCTATTACCAACAAATGGCTCACCGATATGATCTATATCTTTCCCTTTGTCAATCTAATTCCACAATTATTTTACCCCTTCTTTTCCAACCTTCATCTTTCCCTCAAATTCCCATTTTTACATATTGTTCCTTTATTGAGGATAGGGTATTTTCTCCTTCTCCACCCTGTCCTTCTCTATCCATTCATGTACCCTCCACATTTCCTATTTATCAGTTAACACCCTTCCTTAGTGATTCCCTCCAAATTTCTGCCACTCCTTCTTTAACCTTTTCTTCCTTTTATGATTTTGCCTATCCCTCCCTTCATCCACTTTTCCTTATTCCATTACCCTCTCCTAACACTTCTATATCTCAACCACCTCAGTTGGTTAGTGACTGTGACGGGTTTGATAATCAGATTTCCAGAAGAAGGGGATGGAGTTCGGATGATTCCCTTACAGGACCTGAGATTAATTGGCCAGTAATTCCAGGAGAATGGACAGCTTCCAGTCAAGCTTATCAGAACTATGTTCGTTTTGCTCAGCAGTATTCACAGTCTGCAGATCCCTCAGTGAGATTAACTGCTCATTTTGCTTGGTACCTGGCGTATATGCATAGGCACTCTCATAATGATTCCAAGCCTATTCCAAAGTTGTGCATGAATGTCAATGTGAGCATTGATTCCCAATAGCTGGATATTTTGTATTTTCATGCTCTTTGTTTGCCTAGCACATACTTGGTCCTGTTGGAAAGGATGTGCTATCTTCAGTTTTTTCAAAATCCTCCCAAAACCTTTGTAGATGAATCCTTGTCTATGGATCATTTCCGCCAACATCAATCTTTCAAGAGGGATCATCTTCATTGATACCTTTCCAATGTATGGTGGAAGCTTTTTAATGAAAATCTCTCTTTTTGGAGGAGTCATTCAGATGGTTGTGTTGTGTGTAGTGTTTGTGTTGTGAGTTCATTTATGTAATACGAACGTGGTGGTTTCCTATTGGATTGGATTTCGTGTGCGAGCTACATTTTGGAGAATTGTGGTGATGGGGTCGTGGTTGGAAAGTTGAAGCTGATGCAGATGAAGAAGAAGAAAACTCTTATATCCTTTACAAATTTGTTGTGATTTTTTAGTTTGATAAGAAGTATTAATGTATAAAGGGTTTTCCTTTCTTTGTATTTTTATATCAGAAACAGGTTAGAAGTTGGGGTCGTAATGGATGGATTCTTTTTGAGAAGAGATATTGAAGATTAAAGTTGCGATTTTAAATGCACTTGTATTCCCTTTTTCCTGGGTCGCGAGGACGCTTCCTTATTAAGTGTGGGGATATGTTGAGTGTTGAAATGACTTGTTTTTTGGCTGATTTTTGTTGTTTTTGAGAGCTGAATGGTTGATTTTATGAGATGATTGATTGATTTGGAAGTGGTTTGAGAGTGTTTTGGATGATATTGATTGTGTTTTGGAAGTTCATGATGTTTATTAGTGGTTCTGTGATGTTCTGATAGGTTCTGATTGGTTCTGTATACCTTCTGCTTTGTTCTGTTTTGGTCTATTTTGTTCTGATTGTCTTCTATAAGGAGGGATGGAGTATTGATTGATGAAGATTGAGATATTATGAAAGCTTATTGAATGGTTTGTGAAAGTTTGGAATGGTTTAAGAATGAGTTATGTGGTTTTGATGACCTTCTGTAACCTTCTGTAGGTCTTCTGTAGAGCCTCTGTTTCTGTTCTCTTCTGTTCTGTTCTGTACTGTAGCTGTTCTGTATGCTTCTGTGACTGTTCTGTATGCTTCTGTATGTGTTCTGATGGATGAGAGTGTAGCTTGGGAAAGTTTTCTAGCCTTGGAAAGAGGTGAATACAAGTGCAAAAGAGCTGAAAGAAGTGGAAGAAGTAGCTGCTGAAGACTCAAGTGAAGACTAGAGTGAAGTGACAGTAGTGAGCTATGAAAGGACACTGTAGTGGCTCTGGTGACTCTTCATATCAGACATACCTCTTGGGAGGGGTATCCACGACCTAAGAATGATTATTGAGAGTGCTTTTGAGAGATTGTAGTGAGGATATGATGTATTATTGATAGAGAGAGAGAGAGAGAGTCAGAGATAGCCAATTTTACTGAAACAGAGTGATTGTATATGAGAGATTGAGAGAGAAGACTATGAAGACATTGAAGATGAATACTATGTGATGTATTTCCATTCAAAGATGGTGTATTCCTTTGCTTTCTTTGTTCCATTGATGGATTTTATGAAGATATTGAAGAATATGGTTGATTCTATCAAATCCGTGGGAGATCTACATGATGCTGCATGAAGATTTGTTGTGCCTGGTGTTCTTTTCTTCATTGTGATCATATGAAACATAATAAACAAGCTTGTTGATGTTACAAGATAGATTTTCTTGCAAGAGAATTCCCTTTTCCTTGGTGTTCCTCTCGGGGCTCCAGAGGAGGACTTGAGGAGCTTAGCCTGTCAGACCCAACTCTTCTCCCTGCGCTTGACTATCATTGCTTGTGTGTGTTGATATTGTTTATACACAGTGACACACAAATCAGTGTTTATTTATATACATATTTATGAATCCATGTCACTTCATGAGGATAAGAACCAATTGTAGAACTCGGGGTTGTACTGGAGTGTGGCACACGCATCCAGCACTCGTGGCAGCTTACTTAGTACCGATAGATATTTTCTGACATCGAGCAGCATGGACCCTTGTCCGAGTCTACTGGCAACATGTAACTCCTCCTCAGTGAGAACCTTATCAAACAGAGAGTTTTCTTGGCTAGGTTCAGCCAAGTCCGTACCCCGAATGGCAATCAGCACTCGAAGGGAAGTTGGTGCCACATAGGTTGGGTCTCTTTGAGACCGCCATTTGGCCAATCGCTCCTCAGATACTGTCATGATTTGAGCTCCTAGTTCAGCCATTGCAACGCAGTTTTCACACCAACGCTATTCAAATCGACTCCGGCCTGCTGACAATAGCTTTAATTGCTCAATGTTTACGAGATTCGGTTGGCAGAGCATTTTATTAAATGTCACGGTTAAGCGTAGTTCGTCAGCCTCCTCGTCAGAGATGAGTCGCATGCGTTCATGTAAGAGCTTGTTATAGTGCTCGTCAAGATGTTCCTGCTCTTCCCAGGATAAAGGGAAGGGCAAGTAATCTCTAAGCTGCTCTTTAGGGAATACGTGCATGTCTGCCAGGACATAGACACGAGCGAACACCTTAAGCTTAGCATCCAACTCAGTTAAGCATTCTGTGACACTTCTATGTTCGACGAGGGCTTACTCGGTTGCTATCTCATGCAAGGTTCTAGGAGTTTGCCTAGGCTTTAGCATAGCTGGGGGTTCAGGCCTATATGAGCAAGATTGGTTAACGCTATGATTGCTTATGCTCTTGGGGTTTCCATGTTTCTCTTAAGGCTTCGTTATTGCGTCATGGTTCTCCTTGGGTGTGACTGGTGCGAATTTGTCACCCCGTCGTGACAGTGTTGTATCCACTCTTGATTTGTCAATGCGAGTTCTATTGTCAGTGGATAGAGTGTTGCAAGCAGCCATTGATGGTAACGACTGCTTTGATTTGTCGAAGCACACGGATGTGACTAAGGTTTCACTACTATTAGGAGAGACATCAATGGGTTCATTGGTGGATGGACTTGATGCTTTATTCCCCAGCTCTCCATCGCTCTTGGTCTCAATGCTCTTGGGATCCACAACCACCTGCAACTGTTGTTGTTTTCGTTGTTTCCTCCTCTTTTTCTTGGTCAATGCAGGTGTATCTAATGTCTCAGGACCCTGGGCTATATCGACCGTTGATGTGCTTGGTCAGGCCTCAGCATTTCCCTTCTCTAGAGGGTCCTCATGGGACCTAGTCGTGGCCTGCGGAATAGCCTTGCCAGGTTGTGTGGATACAACTGTCTCCCTTTTGGGTGAGTCTAGCTCTTTAGCCATTTCCCACGTGTTTAACTCTTCCAGCCCAGGCTTTAGACTCTTTGGAAGTGCCGGAGTTATTAATGAAGTTGGTTGTGACACCTCCTTCACAGGTAAACTACTAAGGACACGTTCCGCCAGGGCCATTGTCACGGCCAAGGGTTGTGACTATTGTGTTCCCTGATTGGAAGTAGTAGCAGCTAGTTTAGTGGGCTGGCTACCCTTGGTGGATTGCGGTGTCAAGTCCCTAGGGCAATAAGAAGTGGTCGCATCTCTTGTTGCCCTTTGAGCATTCATCTGTATAGATCAAGCATGAGTTGATCTCGTCACATTGGGTTGCACAGGCATATCCTTGGGCCAAGGGCTGTGGCCAGTGTCATGTTTCCCCTCTTGTGTATTTGGAAGCTTTAATGGAGACATAGGTTGGGAGTGAGCAGCCGCCATCGACGACCGCTGTTGTGCTTCCTGTGTCTATTTGGAAAAAGAGGATGTAGGAGATCTAGGACTCTTAGGTGGACTTGGCACTAGCCGAATGATTTGCTCGAGGCTATTAGACGATTGTGCCAATTGCTTTGTTGAGCGATCAGCCTTTCCCTGAGCAATGTTGTGCCTATGATGCCTGTTATCCTCTTGGAAAATCAAAGGCTCTTTAGGCACTAATGGCTTTTGTGCATTCTCAATGGCTACATATAACATCTGCTTATTAAGCATGCTAGGCTGTGGCTCTTTCTTTTGAACACTCATGTCTGGTTTCTTACCTTGAGACCTAGAGTTTCTCTTAGATTTCCTCATGTGCTTTGGTCACAGAAACTAAATGATCATCTTCCACTGGCAACCCAATGGAAGCAAGTACATCTGCAATCTTCTTCACCTTCATGTGGTAGTCATTGATGCTCATACTTTCTCTTTGCACATTGTGCAACTCTTGCTTGAGCTGCATTTTCCTGGCTTGCGTATTTGTGCTATACATTTTTGACAAAGTATCCATGCCTCCTTTGGCGTACTTGCAACTTGAATATGCGCACAATCATAGAGTCTGAAATGCTGATAGATAGCCAGTACATAACTTTCCTGGCTCTCTCATGCCATGCTTTAAATGCCTGCATTTGCTGTTGATTGGGAACATCAGAAAGAACTAGTTCTTCTTCATTTCCTGCAACGAATTCCCAATATCCTTTTCCCATAAGGAAATTCGTCATTCTGAATTTCCATGCTTGGAAGTTGTTCTTGTCAAGTTTTTCAATGACAATCTGTGAAAGAGAATCAGACGCCATTACAGAACACTGCAAAAAATTCTGTCACTGCAAAGAACACAGCTTCAGCCTCACAAGGGCAAATCTGCAAAACTGACGAAAGTGGTATTTGACCACACAGTCACTTCCTAGTGATGATTTTGTATCAACAGGTAACAAGGATGATTCTGTAACTCCCAATGTCTTTGCGCACAGGCATACGATGCAATTTCTATAGTAACTTTTCACCGACCTGTAGAACAGTGGTCGCATAGCATAAAACAGGGCCTTTTTTCGAGTGGGTGTAGAAAACTTCCGCCTCCAAAACAGGCCCCGAAATAGCCTCAAATCAAAAAAACAGAGCAACCATGGGCTAAAGCCCTCACCCGCAGCATATACTGCCCTCTTGCTACACCGCGAAGGGCGTCTCAATCTGAGACAATGCACTCTTGCAACTTGCTCCCAAAACAAAAAAATGAAAGCAACACTGGTCCTCTTATCAGAACACCGCGAACTTGGTTTGCTTTCTTGAGCTCCTTACCACGAACAAGGCTCTAATACCATGTCAAGATTATGGAAGAGAAGGAAGGAGACTCACTTGTAGCTTTCTTGCTTGCACAATGGGGGAATATGCACACAGGTGGAGGTTGAAAACAGTTTTCCTCTTCTTAGTTGTGTAAGCCAAAAAAAAAAGAACTCTAGTACAAAGAAATAGAAGAACCCTATATATGGGTCTCAAACCAAACTCAACTAACTAAGGTGGCATACTAACTGAGCCACGAACTAGAGTAGATAAGAATAGCTATCATCTAGCTATTATTCATGGCAGTGTACCAACCGCATCTGCAGCTAACACGTCGGTGACATAAATGCACAACGGTCACCTTGGCATATCACGAGTGGAGCTTGATATCTCAACAATTTCTTCTGGACTTAGGTATTCATCTTCAGAGGATGCGTCGAGGAATGTCACATAGCACAGACCTTCTAGAGGCCGTGGCTTTGATAGTTTTGGCTTTTGCTGGCAGGGGGCATCATCATCATCTTTTCTCTAGACTGAACGGTCAGGGCGACAGGAGCCACTGGTGAATTTAATTTTTATGCCTTTCATCCATTGCTTATACATATTCTGCATACTTTGTGGTCCATTGGCCAACCCAAATGAAACCATGGTCATTCCATCCAACACCCTGAGATCTTCAGCCTCTGAGGTCTCTGTAGGGACATCAACAAGATCATCCACTATCAAAGGAAATTCTTCATCTGCACTTTCATAGCCTGCTTCATTTTCTTCCTCGTCATCTTCATCCTCTTTCTCTGGAGGCTCTGTCTCCACTTCTGTAGAGGCTCTATAGGAGAAAAACACATCTTTTGCCTATGCGTCTGCTTCTGCTTCTGCTTCTGCTTCTGCTTCTGTCTCTGTTTTTGCTCTGTCTCTGTTTTGCATCTGCTCTGTCTCAATATCTATTACTATCTCTGTATCTGTTACTGCTCTGTATCTGTTCTGTCTCTGCAACTGTCATGTAACAGGGAGAATAGTACATTCATGCTTCTATTTCACTGTCAAAGGTGATTTCAGAAGTCAATTCAAGTTGAGACAGGAGGTATTCTCCCATGGATAAGGACTTTGCTTCCCTTGGTAGTTGGCTTACAGTGCCCACTGTTAGGGAGTGTGCCTCTGTTTTCTTAGGAAAGATCTGCTTAACAGCCTCTTCGTCTCCTGATGTACCATCTGCTACCTCGTTGGAGGAGTCAGTTATGACTTCGATGGATGTGGATCCATTGCCTTTTTGCGATCCATACAACTTTAACACCACTTTGTTGGGTCCTCTGCCTAGGGTTAGGGTTCCTTTGAACCAGTCCGTCCTGGCTCTTGCTTCAAAAAGCCAAGGTCTTCCCAACATCAGAGGGTATGAGGTCCCATAGGAATTTGGTTTAACCACCAAATATGTCAGCCAATAGTCTCTTCCTGCAAGGGTTGTTTTTATGTATGGAAGGATGCCCAACGGTTTAATTCTACTTTGGCCTGCCAATCTGATAAGCCATTGTGTAGGTTGAATTTCTTGCAACCCTAAGTCCTTCATTGTCACATCCGTAATTATGTTTACTGATGAGCCTCCATCAATCAATGCATCTAAAATAAAGCATCCTTCAATCCATACACTAATCTCTGGGGTTCCAGAATCTAGAAAGGTATTAGCCACATCTACTTCCTTTGCAGACTCTGGGGTCTTATTGGTCTTGGTCGCTATTGAAGAAGCGATCCTTAGTCCACATCTTCTTGTTAAGATGCTTTTGAATTTCTTTTGGCAGCTGGGAGACAGCATCAGCAACTACTGGAATGTTAAGTTAGGTTTAAAAGTGTCTAGGTCTTTGACCAAGTCATAATCTTTGATAGGATCCACAGGCTTCTCCAGCCGACTGGGAAATGGGGCTACACCCATTTTCATCTTTTCTTTTTCTTCTAGTAATTGCAGCATCAGTACTTATTCTGTTTCTAGAGGTGCTTCTGTATCATCTATCTCCTGGACCTCTGGTCCTGTTTTTGGGACTATCTCTATGACTCTCTGTGGCACTGCAGTGCTTTGTACTGCACTGTTCTATCCTATACTACTCTGTCCCTCTTTTGACAGGTTGAACTTCACAATCTTGGCAGGAGAGTTGTTCACTTCTTGCACAACTGGTCTCTTCTTCTTGGCATGCGTGACAATGGTAACTTCCAACTCTACCAAATTGGAGGTAGGCTCTTGTACCTTCTATTTGGCTATCAGTGCCATTGGCCTTTACAGAGGGTTGGGCTTTGACAGTCCTTTGTAGTGTGGCCTTCTCCTTTGCATCGGCTGTATAAGGGCTTGTAATTCATAGATCATCTAGGGTTTGGACAATTCGGGGAGATATGACCCTTTTCTCCACACCTATAACATTCCACTTTTGATCTCTAACCACCACCAGACTGTCGTCCTCTGTAACTTTGAGAGGGAAACCTCCTTGGACCGAAATTAGGACCAAACTCCCTAGGCTTTGGTCCAATATCTTATGTTGTCATTTTGGATTCTAGCAAGTTGAATCTTGCATTTTCATCTTTCTATCTTCATTCGTGCATCTCTTTCAGAGAGAAAATATCATCTGTATGGTTCTTCCACAAACAGTAGGAACAAAAGGCTCCGAGAATGGTTGGTTTTCAGGTACATTCAGTGGCTAAATGTCCCTCTTGATGGCACTTGCCACACCATGTATTAGAGCGCATCACATCTCTCCCAACTCCCGTAGGGGTAGATATATTGGCGGTATTCATCTTCAATGTCTATAGCTGCTCTATAATCACATCCATAAGCTCTTTCTTGATACTTGCAACCGAGTTGGATAAGTAGTCCTTTAGATTTTCACCTCCTGAAGTGCTTGTAGTAGGGTTTTGGAAAGCTTCTGTAATTATTGCATACACTGGTTGGGTTGATCCAGAAGGTCCTCTATTCTAATTCTGATTCAAAGCTCCTGCTGAGACTTGGGATTGTTGATTCCAGTTGGTAGGGTTCCACTGTTGTTGAGTCACCATTGGAGAAACTGTTTGAGGCCACTGTTGTTGTGGTTGAACCATCATTTGAGGCATTGTCGTCTGAGGTGAGGACAGTGAATTAGGTGCATTATACTACGGCAGGGAACTGTCCCTGGGACTGCATTTGGTGGGTATACCATTCTTAGCATAGGAGGCGGTAAGACTCCTCTTCCTGAAGTCATTGACAACCTTGCTTCAACTTCGTCATACAATCTTGCACCTTCCACTGTAGCTTGTAGATTGACTGGTCTTCTCAATTCCACGAACTTGCGAAATTCTAGCTGTAGGCCTTTAAGAAACACTCCTTTTTGAATGCCTTCATCCAAATGATGGTTAGTCCATCTCTTCAGGATAGATTCCATTCGCGAGACATAAGCTTCTAATCTTTCTCCAGAGGATTGACTTAGGTTCATGAACTCCTCTCGCATCCGCTCTTCAAAACCTTCACGCATGAATTTAGTGAGGAAGGCCAACTTCAGGTCGGTCCCAAGTGCCAAAAGTTCTTGCTGCTTATCTCTCATACCACTGAAACGCCGCACCCCTGAAAGTGGTGGGGAATATTGCTAACCAATGATCAAGGGTTCTGGCATTGTTAGCCACACATGCTACCATAAATTCTGCTACATGAAGATCAGGGTCTTCATTGTACTCTCCCTTAAAAACTGGCAATGGGACTACATTTGCTGGCCTATCATCAATATTTCCAGGACGAATCTGACTAGGAAGGGGACCTTGAGTCACCCATGGGGACTTCTGTAAAGAGTGCTTTTAGGGCGTCAAAGGAGGCTTCTGTTGCGAGCTCGTTCTCAGCTTTGATTTTTGCCTTCTCTCTTCTTACGTATCTCTGGACTCGTTCTAACGCTTGCCACTTGATTGCATCATTCATCAGGGGGTTGGCTCCAACCAGTTGGTCTGTACTCAATAGAATAGAATGAGAGAGGGGCTTCAGTCTCTGAGGGATTCTCTAGCCAACATCTCTTCTACTTCCTTCTTTTCAACATCTCTGAATTCGGCTTTCAAACCAATACAGAGAGGGAGATATTCCATTCTGAAAGTATCAAAACTCATTCTTCTTAGGATCGTCATTGTGTCATTATAATAATGCCAACTTCTGAGGGTTTCAACAGTGTATGTTGTGAAAAACACTCTGTCTACCAACTTCCAGTGGGTTGCTAATTGGACAAACAAAAGACTGTCAGTGCACCAAGCATCCCACGTATCTTGCTGTTGAGCATCCACGAACAAATTCCAACTCTTTTCCTTCTTGTTTTTGTGAACCTCCACAGACCACGACTCCTGAAGCTTCTTCACAATCTCCCACTTGATGATGTCTGGAAACTTCTCAATGAATACCAAATCTTCCATGGATGGTCATTCTCTCTGATTCTGCTCTTCAGTTTGTTCCCAAACAATTTGCTACCAAGATGCAAGTTTCTACTGCTTCAACAGGAAGAGGAAACAGTCCACCACATAGAGCATGCATCATGATGGTGATATGTTTCCACCATTGTGGGATGAACTTCTTGTGGAAAGTGGCTTTGATAATAAGAATCTCCAACTCTTCAATGGAAAAAGAGACTTTGCAAGCATCCATTGAATTCTCCTCTTCTTGGCAATGCCATTTCCTTCATTTTCAGCCTCTTCTGATGCTTGTTGATGGCAAGTTTCCTCGGCTGCGCACCAAAAACATGGAGCCCCAAGAGGAACACCAAGGAAAAGGGGATTCTACTGCAAGAAAATCTAGCTTGTAACATCAACAAGCTTTTATTTCATTCTTTTGATTTTCAAAACAAAGAAAACAGCAATTCTTCACGCAGCATCATAGTAGATATCTCCCACGGATTTGATAGAATCAACCATAATCTTCAACAGCTTCATAGAATCCATCAATAGAACAAGAAACATAAAATAATACACCATTTTTGAATGGAAATAAGTCACATAGTATTCATCTTCAATGTCTTCATAGTTTTCTCTCACAATCTCTCATATACAGTTACACTATTTTGATAGAATTGGCTATCTCTAGCTCTCTCTCTCTCTCTCTCTCTATCAATAGTACATCATCTCCTTACTACAATACTCTAATAATGACTCTCAATAATCCTTATTAGGTCATGTATGCACCTCCCAAGAGGTGTCTCTGATGTGAAGAGGCACCAGAGCCACTATAGTATCTCTTCATAGCTCACTACTGTCATTGTCACTCCAGTCTTCTCTTCAATCTTCAACAGCTGCTTCTTCCATTTGTTTTAGCTCTTTTAAACTTAGATTCATCCTTTCCAAAGTTAGAAAACTTTTCCAAAGTCACACATGCATTCTACAAAACACTTACAGAAGATCTACAAAACAGTGCAGTACAGGACCAGAGCAGATACAGAATGGATACAGAGCAGAGACAAAGGCTCTACAAAAGGTTTACAGAGGGTTACAGAAGGTCATCAAAGAACATCGAATCCTCATAATTCATACCAAAACCATTCCAAAATATCAAAAACTATTCAATAAGCTTTCAAAAGATTTCAACCTTCATTAATCATCAATCCATGCTTCATACAGAAGAAAATCAAAACAAAACAAAAGCTTTACAGAAGGTATACAGAACCAATCAGAACCTCAACAAAACCTATCAGAACATCACAGATCTTCATATCTCCACTAAAAATCATCATGAACTTCTAAAACATAATCAATATAATCCAAAACACTCTCAAACACTTCCATTAACAACCATACATCACTCTAAATCCATCAAAAATCAATCATTCAGACCTCAAAACAACAAAAATCAGTCAAAAATTCAGTCTTTTTCCACTCTCAACACATTATCACACTCTCTTACTGTCTCTCATATCCCTCTCTCAATAACACATGAGAGCCACAAGAAAAAGTAAGTAGAGAATGAATAAAGTAAGCTCATTCAAAAGTTGTAGTTGTCACATAATCAAATGATTTCTCTTCCAAGAGTTTCAAAAGTAAGTCAAACTACAAGTAATGATGTTATGGATGAGAGTGTGTTTTTAGTAATAGAGAATGCTCATGTATGCAAGGAAATGAGTGTTGATGAGGAGGTTCTATCTGCTTTACCTTGTGTTTATTATGGCTTGGGTACTATTGAGTTTTCTTTGAATCCAAGTGTAGGAGAGCCTTGAAGAGACTCTTGAAGTGAAATAGTCTACACATGAAAGTAACAGTGGTTGCTTTGATATGCATGAAATCCTTGTTTGCAAAACTGACAGTAGAGATGATGGTTTTTGGGAGGCAAGAGAACATGATAATTTCAATCTCTTGGAGTTGTTTGGAGATCCTAGTAGCAGTGACACTTACATGATTGAGATTAGTTAGATTGGTATTGAGAACCAAATGGACCATAGAATGCATACTTCGGATGCTAAGTTGGTACAAGATGATCTTGTCTTTTTAATGTAGTTGAAGAGTGCTAAGAAAGCATCCGTGATGTATGTGATGAGGACATCTAGGAGATTGGAATATTTTGGCAAATGAGGATTTACAAATGGATGCATTTTCAAACTTGCTTAAATGGCTTATTGAATTGTCCAATCATGAGATTGCTCATGATCTTGGATCATAACAATTAGATTTATTTTCTAGATTTGAGTTGTAGACTAATTACATGTGCTATATTGCAACAAAAAGACTCTTAAATTTTGTCTACAACTTGGGGATATGGAAGATAAATGGAAATGCTTATATAGAGGCTATGCCATTTTGTTCAAAAAGTTTATGTGCCCATTATGCTACTTGAGAACCACTTCTTATGCCATTTGACTTGAGGGTGGTTGTGACAAGAAGTTGTTAGTAATGTGCATATATGTTTTAAAGCAAATTCTTGTAATTAGTAGTTTTTGGATAGCTCTAATGTTGTGAAATTTGGTGTTGATTGGGGAGCTTCTAATGATGCACAACATATCTAGGCTGTATTTTGACACTTGAAGAATAGGTCTACCAAGTTGCTAGTGAACTAAATGAGTACATGGAAGATATATGCTTCAAACGGCTAATGTTTGTAGTGGACTACACGTCGGAAACTAATATTGCAAACTATATAAATGGTTTTTAGGACTAAAGATGTGGAAATTTTACTCTGATTCCTCCTAAGAAGTTGTAGTTTGGAACTTAAGCTATAATTTTCTTTCAAAATTATTTGTGATCTGAATGGTTGGAAAGTTACAAGTAGTCTTATGTAGAGGTGTCCTAATTGACAAGATCTTGGGAGTAAAAGCATGTCTTTATTAGGTGCAATTTAAGTTTCCTAATAAAGGTTTGTTCACACTTTGTCCTCCAAACAAGGAGGTGGCTAATCATGTTGTGTGAAAATGCTCGACCTTGGACATGTCATTGAGTGTGGGTAGATTAGACAAGAAATGTAAAAGCCATTTGTTTGACTTTTTCAATACTTGCCCATAGGAGTCATACTAGTGGATGGGACTTTTAAGTATGGCTTGCATGTTTGCTATGTGGTTTTTCCATTTCGTTTTAAGTAGGTGCATGTAGTAGGATTTGTAGTCATGAATGGATTTTTATCTAGGTAGTGACATGTTTGCCACTTGGCAAAAAAAGGGGAGTTAATGAAATCTACAAGGCTAAAAGTTTTGTGGCCTTTGAGCTTGATGGTGATGTGGATGGAGGTAAAGCTTTAAGATTGGATCTATTGTTGCAATTATTGCATTTTGTCAAGTAAAGCAATTATAGGAGAGCTATTGTGTTTTGAGTTGTGATGATGTACAATATATGTTTGAGGGTTTTACATAAGTAAGAAAAGGAGAACAAGGGGTTTTTAGGATTTTGTTATCTTGCATTGACTGCATACTGTTATTACAAATCGAATATGGAGTTTAAGTAGATGGAAAATACAAGGGGTTTGCAGTAGCAATAATTGTAAATTGTAGGTTTCTTTTGAAAAGAAAAGAAATTCTCCTAAGACTAATTCCAAATCATTTTGTCTATTGTTTTGTAGAATTTTTGGTAAAGAATAGCTTGCTAGAACATGTATTACTTGATGTAGAAATAGCGGTTTGAGTTCAAGTACAACTTTTTTCCTATAGACCTATAACCTACAATTATATAGTTCTTGAAGTTATGTAATTCTTGTAGTCCTGAAGTTCTGCAATTCCTATAATCCAATAATATTGTAGATAGCACTTGCAGATTGTGAAAATCTGCATTGCCAAAGATGTGAATGAGTGAAAACCTAAGTAGAGTTCTATGAAAAGTAGGTGAAAATAGAGGATGTTGATTTGTTGGCAACAATTTTTGTTTGAGTAATTTGTTAATAAGGGATCCTTGGTTTTGTTTTGTGGTATAAGGTTGGGTTTGAGGTTGGTAAAGGCCAGCCAATGAATTCACCTACCAATATGTTCCCACACCTAAATATAGAAATCATCTAGGAGGAATTAATGTATTGGGAAAATGAAAAATCAAAACCATCCTAACCTAGGCATCCCCACAAATAAGACAAAGAATACACACATGTGCACAAATAGAAGAAAACATGATTATAAAACACATGCACACATATGATGTCCATGGAATCCAGATGAAGTGCTCATTGTTGCATTAGAGTATTCTATTTAGGAGATGTGAAAGGGACCACATAACATCAACAATGATCAAATGAATGATTTTATTTTTTTTTGATATGTGATTCTCTCAGTCTTGTTGATTACTCGAATTGAATAAGAGAATATTCGTGCACTCCACCCACTAACAACACTTAATGTGCATCCCATCCAGTGCCAACATATAGTGTGAGAAACACAAGGCCATGGAGCCTTGTACTATAGTGTGCAGAATAGATCATGTGTTGTGCATTGAGAGGCCTACCCTATGTATACAATGCTTATTATTCACACATCTCACCTCTTATTTAATTTTAAGAAAAGGAATGGTCACTTGCTCCACCCTCTGTCTCATTCTCATGTGATAAATATAGAGTGTAGCCATTACTCATTGCCCCATCCAATTAGGATGAAAGCTCACATCAATTGATTGTTTGTTGATAATGATCTTGCTTGTGAGGAAGAAGAAACTAGATGTTGATGACAAAACATACTTAGAGAGGAGGTAGTTGGCATATCAAGAATTCATAATGCACTGAAATTATTACACTTATTGTAGGAGTTAGGGGTATAGGAGAAGAAATATGATTAATGTATCAAGGGATGCATAGTACAATCCAAAGCACATAGCAAGAAGAAAGATGTAGTGCACCAAGGGAAGTGGCTTCAGAATTGCACCCATGATGGGAGTGGATAGTAATAATGGGATATCAACCATTGATTTGGAAGGTCTAGACTAAGTGTCACTATCCTTTTCTCTAGCAAATTTTCACCCTAAGAGTGCTGCCACCTTTTCTAGGATTCGACCGCCTTGTTATGAAAGGGGATTGTTTCCTTTGCTTCCATAACAATTTGACTTTTTTGTATTTTGTCTTTTTTTAGTAAAAGTGCCCAAATGCCTTAGCTAATATTTAGCCTACTAGTGTTAAGTATAAAAGGCTAAGTTGTAACTAGCCTAGCATCTTTTTGCCATTTAACAACATTTTATGTTTGAGGTCTTAACCTCCCACCATCTAAGAGGGTGAATACTCTTGTCCACCATAGATTGGGATGCATACCATGTTGTAGCCTATCATCATTTGATTCTCAGCCAACAATAGTAATATCATTTCATGCCTAGCTACCTTGGCTATGGTTTCTTAGTTAAATAGTCTATTCCTTTTTATTTTCAGTTTAATGGCTTCCTATGGAAATTAGCTTCTTTACATTATTTGTATCAAGCTTCTTTACATTGGTATCAGAGCAACATCGGTTTAGATAATGTCAGACATCATTTCCATGCATTAGATCTAGTTGCAGTAACTAGGGAGTGAAACCCGTAGTCTAAATTTAGTCACAGGAGTTAGTTCTTCTACAATTGTGGTTAGACATGGAGATCTATCACAAAATGTGACCAAGGTGGAGGTTCTTGGCATGAATCAGTGGATAATGGAAGGCTCTCCAGCTATTTTAGCAAGTCTTCATCAAATTTTGGCTTATTTTGAAGGACATTTGTTAAAAGAAGAGCTATGGGAACTAGAGGGGACTAAAGTTATCTCTACTTTTTGAAAGTAGGGTTCATCTTCTTCTTCCTCATCTCTTTGAAGCTTTTCTATGAGCTTCAATGGTGGATTTTGATTCTAATCTCTCTCTCTAAACTCCCAGTGCTATAAAGTTCACTCTAACTTGATGCTACGAGGATCAAGAAGCCTAATGACTACCAATATGGTTAGTGTTCAACTTGTTCATACTGCAGGCCTTCCTTCTTTCATAGATTTGCAAGTTTGTGCTAAAAATGTAGACTTAGACCTTGTCCATTCTCTTCTCCCATGGAAGATGCTTACTTAGATCTTTCTTCCATGGCAATATTTCTTCTCCAAACCTCTGTAACATCAACCCTTTCATTCTAAGGATCTATTAGAGTATTGTTTTGACTATGAATCTAGCATGCAGTCCATGAGAGGCTCAAGTGAACATCAGGAAGGCAAAGATCTGCACACAGGTGCAACTTCACCTATCTAGTCAAGCATGTCTGGGCCAATCTCTATGTCTACAAGTCAATAGGCAATAGCCCGTCTATGACAAGAATTATGACCAAAGGATAGTCTACGACAATCACAACAACATATGCAGGGCGAGCCGCCAAATATTTCCTCTCAATAGCTGCACCATGTAGTCAGCAATCCATGGCGTGAGAAGGAAGCATGACCTCAAGGGAGGCCACGGCCAGATGAAGAGGAGCAAGAGTTTGCACAACCTTTCGAGTAGTAGATGAACCTTCTGACATGCCTACATTCATCATTAGAGAACATGGACACTGTTGTTTCTACAGCGCCTGCATGTTCATGTAAGAAGATCATTTCACTACTTGTTGGTTCTCATCCATGAGGGCCAGATTTGAGGTCATTAGGACTTGCTGAATCTCCAACTTCACTATCACTAAGATTGTCATCTTCAACATCCTCAACGTCTGATGGTGAGACATCGGATACCAAATGTGATGCCAACCTTTGTAGAAATGAGTTCATGATAGCCAGTATTTCTATAACCTTTAAATGGTCCAAATTCATGTTGAGAAAGGGCTGAAAGGGCAGCAGCACTGAAGCACGAGAAAGGAAAAAGAGGATGTAGCAGAAAAAAGCAACAGCAACAAGTGTGAAGAAAGTTGCATCAGCAACAACTATATTGGATGATTGGACATCCTTGTTCAAATCCTTGTTCAATACTGGACCTGTTCCTATGGTACAGAAAAAGAAAGAACCAAAGGAAGAGAGTGACGAAGACATGGGGTTTAGCTTGTTTGATCAAACAAATCAAGAAGCCATCAATTTAATCTGGAGGGTAAAGGATCCTAAGGCAGCAGCTAAAAGCTTAGAAAAGCTGCTCTTGTGCAAGAGAGCTATGGAGAACTATGATACTATTCAGGAAGGGGGGAATGACATTCCTAGCACCAGTTATGCAAAGAGCAAGAAATGTGCTCTGTGCCATCATTATTAAGTATTGATAATTATCTTCGTAACTTCCTTTATATGTCTTTAAATTTGTTTTTCAATTGGATTTTATTTTCTATAAAAACTAGGCTACTTATCTATTGACCGCGTACATGTTGTGACATGAACGAGATGTGAAGTGGTTCCCAAGGCTGCTAACACTTATCATAGTTGCTAATGTGCTTGAGATCCCTCCACGGAAACTAGCAACATGTTATGAATTATTTATTTTCACATAACTATCACCTCTCTCTTTCACCCCTTCCCCTTCTCTCATATGAATAGCTAGGAGAGAAATACTAGAAAATCAGCACTTTCATTTCTTCAAATCAAGACAAAATTTACATGACTGCATAGAGGATGGTGATGAGGGAGATTCATTCTTCATGTTCCTTGCAAGAGATGATGCATATTCTACGTGTGGCAAGTAAAAAACATCATGAAAAGTGGCACCCTCTTTTCTTGCTCTCCATTCCTCTCGCTTCTTGTATGAAAAATTGCATAGCTGAAGTGTCTCTTCAGCCTTTGGCCCATGTCCCATTAAAATTGGTCCACACTCCTTTAAATCTCAGCCAATTTTTGGCCACCTAGGCTACTCTGACTGTATCCCTTCACAAATTAAGGTCTCATAGCCTCCAATTCTGCCCCAAATGCATGGGACTAATGCCCATGGATGCTTCTTCATTATTTGTAAACTTGACTTTGCGCTTTGCTGCATCTCAAACTTCAAAATGCTCCATCTCTTGTGCCTTGACTACTTTGTAGCACGGACCACTTTAGAGCAGGGCATATTACAATAAGGCATTACTTCCTTTTCTCCCAACAATTAAATTTTTCTTTTCTTTTTTTCTTTTCTTTTTCTTTTTCCTATTCTTGAGGGTGTTTTAACCTTTTATTGAAGCACACGGTGTTATGGGATCAAATTCATTTTCTCTCATAACCTATCTTTTGTTTTGTTTTTAAAAGAAAGAAAAGAGTTATTTATATCATAATCAAGCACACCACATTTGCAAAACTAAAAAAAGGGTAATGAATCATGGACAAGTATTAGGGGATAAGTGGATAGAAAAACAATACCACATTGTTAGAATGAGCGTGATCCCTATCATCAACAATGTTGAAATAATTAGTTCTTAGGACCAAGAAAGGAAAGGTACACACTGCTTTGATTCTCAAGATCCCTAAGTAAATCACCTTCCTTGAACTTCTTATGCTTGATGAACTATCATGGTAAGCCATCCACCATCCCCATATTGCTTCTATGCACTATAATACCATTCATCGAAACTCATTTAAGCATTTTGAATATAGTAGGTGGTGTTGAAAAGGGACTCTTCATCTCTTAGGTGTTTGATATAAGCCACTTGAAAAAGGAGGATAGCTTCAGTTTGACAAGGGCGATGACTTTTATTCTATATACCATATGGGACTATGGGATACAATAGTTCTTGTTAGGATCCAATAGCAGATTTGATTAGTGACTTTGACCTAGCCCTTAGCTCTGGGATAATATGTGGTTGACTTTTGATGTTGGATCTTGTATACTTTGACAAGCTCTTCCATGATTTTGTTGATAAAGTGGATACCTCAATCATTTACCAACTCTAGTAGATTGCCAAATTGGGTAATGAGATTCTCGTATAGGACATGGCTATGTTGTTTCCATAGTCTTGCTTAATAACTTTGACATCATATCACTTCATCACATAGCCAATGCATACAAGAATATACTTGTTTTGCTCCATGCTGGTGGAAGGATCCATGGGTCCTACAAAGTCGATCCCCCACTTCTCAAATGGCTTTAAGGGAAGGATGGATTGCATTGGCATGACACTAGTTTTGGTTGGCTTCCTTATTAATTGGCACAAGTCATGTCACTTGTAATAATCATAGGTGCCTTTATGCAATGTAGGCCACCAATACTCTATAAGGAGAGTCTTTCTGGTTTTTTCTTCTCTTGCAAAATATCTACCACATGGCTTGTCATGGCAAGCCTTCAATACGATCCCAATCTTACCTCTTACGACACATATGCAAAGCACTTTGTCCTTGCCTTTCTTATACAATATGCCACTTAGTAGAGTATATGTGATCGTGGAAGCTTCTTGTTGTCGTTTCCAGAGAGTCCATGAGGATACTACTAGATAGGCAATAGATTGATGATGTTCAAGAATAACATTCTCCACTAGAAACAAGGATGCCTCTAGAAGATTTGGATCATCCTACTCCTCTTCTTCATCTTAAGGAATCTGCAATAGATGATTGGCAAGTACATGAGATATGATAGGATTTATTACCACTTTGAAATAAAACTCATGGAAAAAGAATAACCACTATATCATTCATTCTTTCACATCGACTTTACTAATTTGAAAATATAGAGCTTTAAAATCCATGGAGAACCTGAAATGGATTGAAAAAATGTAATTCCAGAACTTCCCCAGTGCAAACATCATAGCTAGGTGCTCTAGTTTTGCCACTATATAGTTCCATTCTGTGGCTTGCATAGTTTGAAGATACCTTCTAGCATAGAAGGGTTCCTAGCCCTTCTATTGATGCATCATTATACACATGAAACTCCTTCTAGCATTAAAGATCTCTTTTGGCATAGAAGGGTGCCTACCCCTTTTACTGATGCATCAACATGCAGATGAAACTAATTTGTTCAATTAGGAGGCTGCATGATGGGTGCTTCAATTAGGCACTTAAGAGGGTTGAAAGCCTCTTTACATTCACAATCCCACATAAATTTTTCATCTTTCCTCAAAGAGCTTAAAAAGAAGACACTACCTTTGTTGCAAAGGGAGCAATAAACCTTTTGTACTAACTCACATTGTTATGCTATGTGTAGAGACAATGTGGCACAAAAGCACTCCTAAAGAAATTCCAAATATTCACTTATCATGATTTAGAGAAATCCCATACTCCTTGCAAGATTGGTCTTGACCAATAAACCCTTATTGTGTATCTACATCCATAAACAAGGAACCACAAACCAAAGGTATCAAAAGTAAATTACCTCAAGTTGCAAAACTAGAATCCATCTAGAAAAGCATACACAAACATCAAAGTAAGAATTATAATTGTGTATCGGCTTGAGAGAAATTATAGGCACCATTTCACATATCATATTCCACTATCAGCACACCCTAAACCAAGGATGAATCCAATACCATCTAGGCCGATGCAAAATCCCTCAAGTCACACAAGACACCACACTAAACTATGAACACACTACTTAAAATAAAAACATTCCTAAGCACAATGCACTACTCACATCTAACACTAGCTCTACACAAGACACCTAGGATGAATCTCATATCACAATATATGCATCTAGGCATAACATACAATGTGCATGGCACATTGGCAATATAAGCATGACATTTAGACATTAATGTAACAAAGTAGGACACCACCAAGGATGCTCATAACACAGACACTTGGATAGTGCAAGACTTAGGGTTTTTAGAGCCAAGATTGCTTAGTGAAGGCATTAGGTTGATGCACAATAGGTGCACAATCACTACATCCATCCAACAAGGAGTATTGAATGGCTTGCCATTGTATTCAACAATTGATCCATGAACAAAATAGAAAAATGATATTTCTTTGTTTTAAAGTTAAGCTTCTAGAAATATAAATGGATTCAAAGCCTTTCATTCTTTTTGGGAATAACCACAATGGGCTAAAAACATTCAATGTTTTCCACTAGATAAATAAAATCTACTTCTAAAATTTTCAACAACTCACTCTTTATCAAAGTAGAATAGATAGGATTAATTATATGTTGATGTTGGTATATTGGCTTAGCATTAGGCTCCACATCAATGTGATGCTGCCATACAGTGGGATCAATCCCCTTTAGATCCTTATATGACCATGCAAACACATATAGATTCTCCTTCAAGAGGTCATGCAAATCCATTAACACCTCTTTAGGGAGACTACTATCCCTTGTAAGATGATGTTGATACCACTTGTATCAATAAATGTTAATTGCTCTAGACTTGGATAAAGCCATTCAAATTAACTAGTAATACTTCATAGAGATCATCCTAGCACTTCTAGATCTTGCTAGGAAACTTGCTAAAGTGTGAATCATATGCCACAAGTAATTGCCTTCCTTGAACTTCTTATGTTTGATGAAACTATCGTGGTAGGCTTTCCACCAACCCTATGTGGCTTCCATGCATTGTAATACCATTCATCGAATATCATGCAAGCATTCTAAATATAGTAGGTGGTATTAAAAGGACTCTTCATCTCCTATTCCTTTAATGAAAGCTACTTGCAAGGAGGGTAGCTCTAGTTCATTGATGACAAGGAAGATGGATTTTGTTCTACACACCATCTAGGACTATGGGATACAATAGTCATTGTCAGGATCTAATAGAGAATTTGATTAGTGACTTTGACTTGGCCCTTGACTTTGGGCTAATATGTTGTTAACTTTTGATATTGGATCTTGTATACTTTGACAATATCTTTCATGATTTTGTTGAGAAAGTGGATGGCTCAATCATTTACCAACTCTAGTAGACTGCCAAAATGGCTAATGAGATTCTCATATAGAAACATGGCTATTATATTGTTTCCATATTCTTTCTTAATACCTTTGAATTCATACCACTTCATCACATAACAAGCGCATATAAGAATATACTTGTTTTGCTCCATACTGGTGGGAGGATCCATGGGCCCTACAAAGTCGATGTTGGTGCTCTCACAAGCACACCACCAAGACCCATGGACCACTTATTGTTTCAAGTGTTTCAATTCACACTCTTCAACACATATGTAGTGATCTTACCTTTGAATTAGATTGAGTGCCTCCTTCCACAAATCTGTCAATAGCTCCATGATTTAAGATACACTCTTAAATAAGCTCCATCTCCAAGCTTTGAGAGCTTGGCTCGGGTAAGTTACTCGCTCATGAATATATGTGTGTATCATATGGGTTCAAAATAAGGTATCTTTAAAATACCATTTTTTTACATACAGAAGGGTGTAATATAAAGGGGTTATTTATAGATTGAATAGAAAAGGGTTATGTTCTATTTAAGAAAAATTCACAGATAAGGATCCTTATAAATAAACCTTAAGCGCACGTGATGTAGGGGATATACATATAGTAACTTCCCCAAGGAGCTTGGACATCCATAGCCACATGGGCAATAAAGAAGAAGAAGAAGAAGAAGAAGAAGAAGAAGAAGAGAGGAGAAGAAGAGCTTCTCCATGGTCCCTCACTCACACACACACTTTCTCTCTCTCTCTCTCCCTCACTCACACTCCCTCTCTTCCTCTCTCATGCACAAGAAGGAAGCAAGAGTAAAAAGTAAGAAGAGAACAAGTTTGGCCACACACAAGAATGAGCTTCTTCATTCATTTCTTGACTTTTATACATGCCCTATCTCCTCCTTGGGTGGCCATCCCCTTTTTGCTCTAACCTTTTCCCATTCCTCTACTCTCTTTCCTCCCCCTCCCTATTAGCATAAGCTTCAACTCATGCCTCTCATTCTTTACAACTTGCATGAGAGGAAGCCTAGTGCTCTTTTACAAAATAAATTACAATGCGCATGGCGTTTTTGTTACTAATATTAAGGTGCGGTTATTATTGTGCACCTCCCTTCACATTTGAGACTTTTTTCTACACTTCGTATATTTAAATTTTTCTGAGTGCACCTTTATTCTCCGTCTTTCTCTTGCCTTGGGATTGTCATCCACTTTCGATTTTTTGAATTTTTTTGGCCTTGGTCTTCCGAGGGTTAATATTATCCCCATCCTAGCTCAGTTTGCCAGTCCCATGGCACTTGATGGTATGGACTGAAATTATAGAGGGTTGGTGTGGAATGGTTCTTGGGACCTTTGGAGAGGTGAATCATGTTAGGAATGTTATGGGAAGTGAGTTTGGGAGATTGCTGGTAGTGAAGATAGATGATTGGTTGGAGAATGCCTCCATAGATATTGGCTTGTTGCACCATCGTACAATGTTCGTGAAAGGAAAAAGAGTGCACTTTCTAGGGAGTTGTGTCTAACTTATCTTGTAGTGCACTATGAAAGTGATGGTGGAACTTGAAGATCTAGTTCATGTAAATGAAGGTGTTGTGAGTGAGTTAAGGAGATATGTCTATCAAAATGTCCTACCCTTGATGTGCTCTAAGTTGTGAAGTGAGGGAAGGCTAGGGTGATCCCTAGGTGCAATGATTGTGACTCTCATAGAGTACAGATGAACTGATTTCATTTTTGTATTTCTTTTCTTTCCACTTCTTTCCTTTTTTTCTTTTTATTTTTCTCTTCTTTTGTTTTTCTGGTGTCATGTGGTTTGAGGCACTAGAATCTATATACCAGATTTCATCAAACTTTCTTGCTGCTTGCCCTTATTTTGCACATAAATCATAGCAAACAGTCTCTCACTAGTCTGAAGCTCCGCATGACTAGATAATGCATAGTGACCCTATTATCTACCCTTCTAATCTGCCTACTTTTTCCAGCACTCTTTTGCAATGTGGCCATGCTTGTCACAATAATGGAAATCGTTATCCTTGTTTGTATTCTCATGACTAGTCTGAGTGTGCCAAGATCCTCTGCCTCTAGAGACTGAGATCTCCCCCTCGCATGGAAGTATCCACCACCTCTACTAGCAAATCCCTGCTAACTCTACCCATGCTGAGATGCATACTATTGGGTTTCCCTACCATATTCCATTCTCATTGTTTGCAAATTTGTTTGGTTCATGTGATGTTCTAAAGAAAACAAAAATGAGATTTTGAAGATTATTAGATGGATCTCGACATTGTGGAGAATATATATATATATATATATATATATATATATATATATATATATATATATATATTCATGCAATGTTTGTATAGGTTCCATGGTGTGAAGATTACTTTAACATGGCTTCATATTGAATGTTAAGGTACATTCCTATGCGATTTTTCCCATTTCACTACATACTTACGAATATGACACCTCTTGCAAAATTTGTCAATAGAGTGTGGTGAGAAGGAGAAAATGAGATTGAATGTGCTAATTTTCTAATATTTTTATATGCATATAGGTCATTTTTGTATTGTAAGAGAGATAGTAGCACTGGTTTTCTCAGTGCTATCTTCTATATCGCCACAATATGTATGGTGAAAAGCATGAAAAGATATGATTGTGTATGTGAAACACTTTAGAGAATTCCATCTTGCATGAAAAGAGCATAAAAGCATGGTATCAAAATAAACCTCTTTGATGCATAACAATTGCTTGAGGCCCACGTGGAGTGGAAGAGGATTCCTAGCTATAGGTTAGCGCGTTTACTTTTAGGAAAAAGATTATATGAGGTTATAAAAATTCTTTTGGAAGGATAATAAGTATGTTACAATATTTATATGTTTCGATGGTACATCCTGAGGCCAACCCCTGGGATATAGGAGGGCCATAGGGACAACAATAGTCGACTAGGGGGATGCCTTGTATGTATGTGATCCAAGTTAAGATAGTAACCTACATGTGGAAAACTCCTTTACTTGGAGTCGAGAGGGATAATTAGTTGGACTACAATCCAAAATTACATGTATAAATGCAACAGTTTAAAAAATCATTTATAGTACCTAGATGCTCCTAACCGCAAGGTTGTGTGGGGTCGTTTGATGTGTTTAGGAGCCCAATTAGAGCCATCGAAGTCAATGTCATGCCTATTTTAGATCCCAATACTTTTATTATTTATTGGCTTCAAGGATTTTACTTAAGGTTTGAGATCAATCTATGCATCAACATTGAATAATTATTTCAAGATTGGGAGGATATTATCATTATGGATAGTAGTGGACAACATATACCGTTCAAGGTACCTAAAGCATCAAGGGTTTAATCAAGAACATGGATTAATCATTGCATTGGACCAATATTTCAGTAATAAGCAGTGAAGAGTATGGATAAATTCGTGATGGTGTGTTCATTGAATCGAATCTCCATACATACTTCTCTTATACATTCAATATGTACATATGATCTTATCTCTCTAATATCTCTTTGTATCCAATTCTTTGCACTTCTCCACTTATTGAAGAGAGATTAAAAGTCTATTACTCTCTTGAAAAGAGTATATAGGGCCTAGGGCTGATTTTATTTATCCTTATGCCTATCAATCTTGCTTATAAATTTTAGGGGTTTGTTGGTGCTTGAATGGATCATTTCTATCCCGTTAATGCCTAACACTAATCTTGATTTGTTGGGCTAATTGGTGTTCATAAAAATTGGAAAGAATCCTATGATGGTAAGTGGGAAATTTTTATAAAGCGGTGAGTGACTCCTAAAGGGTAAACTCTTATCCATTTCCCACCTTATTTGGAGTCTTTTGTCCTATTGGAGCTTACATTTAATTGATGAGATCAATTATTATTTCAACCCATGAACATCATACCAATTTGATTAGACTAGCATTTACTTTCCATGTCTATGATACCCCCTATGAGGAAAAGTGGATGTCGAGTAAGATGTGGGACAAAAGAGAGGTGACTCTCCCTCACATCGACAATCGTGAAGGAATGCACAACCCAGCTTTGGGAGGAAATTTGCATACCCCCCAAATTTGAGAGCCCATGTAGATGATTGTCTTGCCATTTTATCTTTCACATAGTTACATAATTGTGGAGAATTAAAGGCTTTACCATTGCATTTTCTTGGTCCCTATTTTTAATCCCTATAGTGGATCTCAATTGCCCTCAGCTTAATATGTTTTACAAGTGGATTTTAGCCTAATACAAAGCCAAATAGGGCATTCTTAGACATATCAAAGGTTATTACATGTTTAAATAAGTACTTCTAGGTACTATTTCCTTCATTGAAGGTGTTGTACAAAAAGCACAGGTTACCTACAAGTCCATAGCAGTGTTTCATAGGGTTTGTCCAATGAAGGGACACTTATATGTCACTTTGCAAGTGCAAACAATGTCTGAATAGGGTTCTAGATAGTTTTGGATAAGTTATAAAAATTGGTTCTAGAATAAGCAATCACTATTCTAACAAAAGATAAAGCTAATAGCTAACTAAAGGACCGCATAATGAAAGTATAAAGCCAAAAATCACCTCAAATGGATACTCAAATCAAAAGTTATTGATGATTTTGTACGTGCTAGTCATTGTGGATAGATCCTATTAAGCATAGCCAAGAACAAGAGAAAGAACCAACTTTTGGAAACAATTGATGCAGACATCATGACCTTTTAATCTAAACCTAATGGATCTATTATTGATCTCAACTACACTAGGATGATGATGATGATGATCATGATGATGATGATGATGATGATGGTACAACTACAATTAATGCTCAGCATAGTCATGTAAAGAATGTAGAATTACAAGTATCTCAAAGTCCTAGCAGGTATCAACAACTATCAAATGACTTGAACAATATGAATGAGGGGTTCTTGGGAGAATACGCTTGTTGAATAAGTCATTGGATAGTAGGTTTGATGAGATGATTGCTATCATCTAGGGTTTGGGAAGTAAGATGCTAGAAACTTAGCCTACTATTGGCACTATTCCATCCCCTAAAGATCTATATTCCACTCCACTTCTTGACTCAATTGTTTTTTAGAAGTGAAAACCTTCCAAACTAAGAGACATATATCAACCCAAGAATAAATTTAGGGCTTAATTTAGTCAAAAGAATGACTCTAGGCATAAAGAAGATGCAAGAGTTGATGAAGAGGAACATAGCTATGATCTCTTTTATAAGTCCTTTTACACTCAACCCAATACTATGCCACAAAGAATGGAGGTTAATCCTGGGGATAGACATGATGAATAAAGACCTAGCAACAATCACTTAAAAAATCTTAGAGACAAAAATCATATGTACCTTACAATGACCATGAATATAAGGAAAAATCAACATTATCAATTTCAAGGGTGATAATTTTTTGCCTAGGGAATGGGAATAATGCATCAATAAGATTGAAATGTACTTTATACTCTACCCTAGGAGTGATTGCACACGTTGAAGTATGGCATAAACTTATTGCGCATGCAAATGTGCAAAGGTTGAAATCAATGAAATCCAAAGGATTGGTTACAATGTTGCATGCTTTTAGAGTTGCAAAATTTCATAAAGTGTGGGAAGCATGCCAGTTTGGTAAGCAAGTAGGACAGCCCTTTCACATGATAGAGATGTGAGCATAAATATACTTGATGTTGTGCATAGAGATGTTTGGAGACCTACACAGAGTGTATCCCTTGGTGGTAGCAAATACTTTGTCACATTTATTGATGATTGTTCAAGGAAGCTATGATATATTTCATGAAGGAAAAGAGTGATGTATTTGAGTACTTCAAATCTTTCAAGGAAGCTATGGTATATTTCATGAAGGAAAAGAGTGATGTATTTGAGTACTTCAAATCTTTCAAGATGGCTGTTGAAATAGAAAAAAGCTTGAAAGTTAAGTGTTTGAGATCAGACAGATGGGGAGAGTGTCTCTCTAATGAGTTTAGTGGCTTCTTGAGGTCTTATGGGATAAAGAGACAATTTACTTGCATGTATACCCCACAACAAAATGGGATTGCAGAAAGAAAAAATAGGCATATTGTAGAAGTTACATGGACATTGATGGCTTCTTGAGGTCTCATGAGATAAAGAGATAGTTTACTTGTAGGTACACCCCCATAGCAAAATAGAGTGTAGAAAGAAAAAATATGCATATTACAAGAGTTGCATGGGCATTGATGGCTGAAAAGAATATGTCTTTGGTCTAAAGTTATTTATACTATTGTCTATATTATGAACAAAGCTACGAAAGAAGATTGATCCACCAAAATCTTAAAAATATATTTTTATTGGATACTATTTAGAGTAGAAAAGATATCATTGTTATAACCCTGTCATCACGGGTGAGTTCAAGTGAGAATGGACATTATTTTTTATGAGATGAGGAGTCATCTACTGGTGATGTATTAGATGATGATAATGATTATGATAGCTATGTGCAAAAAGAAAAGCAAGAATCATGGAGCCTTAATGGACCAAAAACATCATCTAATACTACAACTACAATTAGCCCTTTGTCTGGGAGACTAAGAAGTAGCCCCACATCTTCAGGTGGATCTACAAGTATTGCAGGTAAAGACAAAGCAAAGAAGAAAGTATTGAATGGTAATGATGAATCTACTAGTCATTTGGGACTTGATGAAGATTTTAGTGGTTCAAAAAGTTTGGATGATGAGCTTGGTATTCCTTTAGTTAGGACACTAGGTGTATAGAGAGCACATAGTAATGTAAAGGCTTCATTGAGTGATCCAATGGTACACATGTCTAGCAGGGTCAGATACCCTATTAAAAGATTTGATTTTGAAGGTTATGCAACTCACCATTATGCTTACATGTTGAAAGTAGTTGAGGATGTTGAGCCCACTTGTTTTGAGGATGTTGTTGGTCATGGTCATTGGGATATAGCAATGGATGAGGAGATCGCCACATTGGAAGCCAATAAGACTTGGGATTTGGTACCCTTGCCTAAGGGCAAGAAATTTATTGGCTATAAGTGGGTTTACAAAATCAAGCATAATGCATATGGTTCAATTAGCAAAGTATAAGGCTAGGTTGGTTACAAAAGACTATGCTCAAACATATGGCATAGATTACAAACATATGGCATAGATTATGAAAAGACATTCAGTCCAATTGCTAGGATGGCAACTCTTAGATACGTAATTGCTTTGGCAGTAGCTAAAGGTTGGAGTTTATAGCAAATGGATGTCAAGAATGCCTTCTTGCATGGTGAATTGCAAGAAGAGGTGTATATGGAGCAACTAGTAGGTTATGAGGATTTAGAGCATCCCACATATATGTGCAAGTTAAAGAATGTACTCTATGGGCTAAAGCAAGCACCTAGAGCATGGTCTGACTAGATCGAAGAGTATCTTATCAATATTGGCTTTCATATTTTTTATCTTGATCACTCACTTTATGTGAGAAAGTGAGATGCAGGTTTGGTCATCATAGTCATCTATGTGAATGACTTGATTATTACAAGTGATAGAGTGACAATGGGATTGCTAAAATTAAGGACTTTTTGAAGAAGAAGAATTTTGAGATGAAGGATTTGGGTGAGCTGAGATACTTTCTTGGTATTGAGGTGATGAGATGTAATGATGGTATATGGCTATCCCAAAGGCAATATGGCTTGGATATGTATCCAAGTATGGTATGACAACATGTAAACCTCTTTTAGTACAATTGTAGCAAAATGTGAAGTTGAATGCTAACGTTGGGGATGAGATAGAAGACTCTACTATGTTTAGGAGGATAGTACTAGGGAGTCTGATTTACATTGCTATCACATGCCTAGAAAACTTAAGCTATGTTGTTGGCCTTGTCAGTCAGTTTATGTATATGCTTAGAAAGCCTCATGTGAATGCAACTAGACGCATATTGAGGTATGTGAAGTCCACTTTACATTATGGACTTTTTTATGAGGCAAGTAAGGATGTATAATTTTTTGGTTACCCAGATGTAGACCGGTAGCATGTCAAACAAAAGATCTACCAATGGATTCATGTTTTCCCTTGGTAGTGCAACAATTACATGGAGCAGCAAAAAGCAACCTACAATTGCTTTATCAAGGACAAAGGCTGAGTATAGAGGTGATGCTATGGTAGCATGTGAGGTGATATGGCTACAAAAGTTATTGGGTGACTTGGATGTATAGGGAGATGGTCCAATTGTCATTCACTGTGACAACACAAGTAGCACATAGCTAGCTAGGAACCCAATGTTCCATGCTAGGACAAAATACATTGAGGTGCACTATCACTTTGTGGGAGAGAAGGTACTTGTAGGAGAGATTGGCTTGGTATATGTCAGCACATAGGATTCAATAGCTAACATTTTCACAAAGGCATTGGGTGTAGAGAAGCTTCCAAAATTTCGAAGCTTAATTGAAGTTGCAGAGATATAGTTGAGCTTGAGGGGGAGTGTTGAGATGGCAAGCTCAACACATGCAAACATTGATGATGGATTGCATAGCTAGATAGGTCTACACATCTACACTGAGCACATTGGTGGTCATTATGAACCTTACATGGCCACTAACTTATCACTTATTATATTCAATTTGTTACTCTACCTATAGCAATTGGCATAGATATAGCACCAGTCGATTAGTATAGTCAATTGTGCATTGTTTGACTTGATAGGCACTTTTCTTTATGTTGTATCTTATCTATACTTTATGCACATTGTATTGTGTGTGGAAGAAGAAGATGAAACCATCAAGAAAATGTTTTGGCCTCCATCTCTCTTCTTGTGCCATTAAGTGAGCTTCCCCTTATGTGTATAGTGTGTGTTTTGCTAAATAGCTCAAGCAAGTTCCCCCACCAACACAATTCTTGACCAAATTAACATCTACACTAATCTGGTGGTATTGCTCAGTAATCATATCCGTATAATGTTTCACTATATCTTTTACTTCCTCTACAGTATTTGATGCAAAGGACTCATTAACCAATGGCTTCAGGAGCTATCTTCTCACTAGGTTGCACAACTTGCAAAGGGAGTGCTAGATGTACTAACCCTTGGTTAACAAAAGGAACTCTTAGACTAGCTCTACTGGCTTAACAACATTTAGAGGAGATGGTAACAAAGGCACATTTTGTGAGAGCTAGATTTTAGGAGCCAATTTCGAGCCGTGCTTAAAGCATTTGACGCCATTTTTGGAGCAAGAAGTGCCCGAGAAGTGCCAAAGACCAAATTTTCATGAAAAATCAAACAGTGGCAGATGGCCAACCTGGAGCTTCCTAGATGCATTTTGGCATCATGAATCCAACGCAAGTCTCAGTTTGTCAATCAGAGGTCGTTTGACCCCCCATTTAATCCCTACAAGGTTTGGCATTATAAAGCAACTACTAGATTCAGGAGTCAAAAAGTATGCGACAAAGGCCAAGATGATGGATTTTGATGCCATGGAGCTAGTTATCCAAATCTCGAATCCAAGTCCGTTTGCCCCTCCTGAAACTGAAATATCCACTTGCGGGACAATGTGAACACAAAAAGATGAACCAGCTATTTTAAGAGTTTTAACCTTAGGCTTAGTAAAAGCCTCAAAACTAATCAAAAAACTGATGAGAGGGGGGTACAAATTTTTATTTTGCCCTCTCAAAATTTGATTGGTGCCTCTCCGATTCACATCCGTTTAGAGAGAGAGAGAGAGAGAGAGAGAGAGAGAGATTCTTGATCCAGACAAAGAGAGGAAGGAGATGGCTATAATCTTATCCGTTTTTATGGAGGATTAAGAAATTTGATTTTTTAGTATTTCTCTCTCCTCTCTCCTCTTAGTGGCAATACATACGCATCAATTTAAGAGAGAAGGGGGATGGGGGTGATGAAGAATCCAAAGAAAATAATAATGCTAGAGCGATGGAGGACATAGATCAGGCTGAGAAACTGCATCAGCGGCAAAGAACAAGTGTCAGTGGCCCCCCATCTATGAGATACACGCCTCAAAATTACGGTTTCTATGCGCAAGTGAGGGGTTCATTTGTTTATGGAAAATGATTGAAGAAACTGCTTGATTTTGATTATTCTTGATTTTCCATGTTGCATTCTCTCTGGAATATGAAAGAAAATCAGAAAATACAATGGTATAATAATTTTTTGCAAAATACGCAAAACCTGTAAGTTGCGATTTTTATGAAAATGATGAAATTTGGGATTTTCATTGGGTGTTTTGGGGTCATATGAGATAAAAATTGATATGAAAATTATTTTGAGTGTCCTTGATCAGTAAGAACTCGTAATTCTGAAATATCTCATTTTTATGAAGAAATATATGGAGAAAATAGAGAAAATAAGGAAAAAATAGTTTTTTCACCTAAAAATTTAGAGAAAAATGCATTTCATGTTTGTGAGCATATAACGAGGCTGGAGCATGAGGATCAAGCCTTAATTAAGCCTTTTTTCCATGTTATAGTGTGTTTTTATCGATTTTTATATGAAAACTGACATAAAAATAAACCCTTACACCTACCCAACGAATGCAACACCTAAACGGTAGGAGGGAAGAGGGTTTGTGAAAGTGGTTAATTGCTGAAAACAATTCAAATTTTGATTTATTTATCTATGCACAACATATAGGATGGATTATTGCTTTAACTAAGAAGACTAGTAGCATGAAGAAATTCGGTGCTAGTCTCTATCAACGCCGCATGTATGGTTAGTTGGAAAATCATTGAAGGGTTGTTTTTGCACTTCACCTAGCTAGTTTCTAATGATAAAATGCTTGAGCACAATGGTCATCCACACTTGCATTGAGCATTACATGGTATCAAACCTATATGCATCGCAATTGTTTTCCAAACATTGACCTACGTGGAGTGTGTAAGGAACCCGGAACTGTAGAGTAGATGAACGGTTTCTTGGGGCAAGCTTGGTAAGGAAATATCAAATCTCTTGGATCAGTGGAGATAGTTCCTATGTTCTTTATGTTAGAGCAGTGCATCGAGGGGCCAATCCTCTCGGTGTAGGAGAGTTGCAGTAGGGCCACGGCATTCATCCGGAGGGGTGCCCTCTTTATGTTTGTGTTACGTGGTATATTATACCAAGATGTATGGAATCTCCCTTTGAGGAGTAAGGAAGGGGAATTGTTGGACTAGGTTCTACTACAAATGCAATATCTCTAGTAGAGATTAGGGTAGTGTGCCCTTGGACACTCCTGGCTGCAAGACCATGTGGGATTGTCTTGTGAGTGTTATAGAGGCCCGGCTAGTGCCTATAGTCAGTGTCGGGTCCATTTTAGGTCTCGACATTTTGCATCATGCTTCCTCTACCATTCAAGTTAGTCAAAGGGGTACTGATTGCACCTTGATCTCCACTAACCGATCCCAAATTATTTTCAAGACTAAGGCTTGAATTTAGATTTTCCCTTGACACATAGGCTACTTATAAGTAGTACTCTACCTCCTTTGCTCGAGTTATAGCAGTATCTATATCTACTAGAGGGACACTAATTACCTACACTTAGATATTGAAATTCAATCCATGCAAGAAATATTGCAATTGGACAGCATGTGGGATAGGAATAGAGGCTTGCAACTTGGAAAAGTCCTATTTCATCTTAGTATATACTCTGGCATTTTCATGCCGCTCTTGCCATGTCACATTTAAAACAAGTAGCCAATACTGACCACCTATTTTAGGGGAAAATTCCCTTCAAAAGGCTGCAAAAAATAAATTGATTATGGTTATGTTGCTAGCTTCTAAGTTGTGATACCACATTTCAACCCTCCCTTTAGGGTCATGTTAAAGAACATCATTAGATGTCCCTCATCCAAAATTCGAATGTTAAACATGAGTTTTTGGAACTCACTAATGTGAAGCTTTGCAGCTGGCATTTCATCTATGACATGGTTTATACCTAGGCTACCCAGTATGGGTTATGATGTCTTGGTGAATGCTTTATGCTTTGGCTATGGATAGCAGTTGTTTGAGCTCATCTCGACATTCATTTGAGTATTCCCTTGAGCAGTTGGACATTGACTTGGATTTTTCCATTACGACTTGGCTTTTTCCATTACGACCTTGGATGCTTTTGAGGCATTGTCTTGGTCACCTGTCTTTGGTACTTTGACTTGGTTTGCTTGAGCTATTGAGCTCGTTTATCTGCCTTTTGAGCGAGTGGGAGCACCTTGTATGCTTGACCGACATTGAGCAAAAGGTTTATACTATTTTGAGTATTTTGCATATACTTGAGACTTTGGGATCTCTTACACTTAAATGTTGCATGATTCATGCACTGATATCTTGGAGTTGCTTTTGACCTGAGCTTGGGCTTTACACTCTTGTGAGCATACACTTACTGGTATCAAGTCTTGCCAGTGTTATGTATACTTTGCTCTATTGTCTAGGGGGTATGCCTACTCACTAACGGATGCTTTGGTGACATGTTTGGGTGTTTGCTCAGGGTCTTAATGACTGTTTGGTGTTGATTTATGTCCGTTTATGGCTGGTCATGTCTTGGCTGTCATTTCTTGACTTAGTGCAGTGATTTGGTCAGCAATTGCTTCTCATAGTACCTTGCTATCATTTATTACAGCAAGCATATAACTCCGGGCTTACATGGATTTTTCATGCTGAAATATTCTGAAATGATGTACTTTCACTAGTACTTGGTGGACAGTAGCTTTGGTTACACTTTTCTCGCCATTTTCTCTCAATTTTGGTGATTTTTTTATCATTTTCTGTAGTAAATAACAAGCAGTTTTGAATTATCTACAGTCTTTCAACCTGCATTATGGCGAGTTCATCCACTGATCATGCTATTTTCAACATCACTAAGCTTAATGGTACAAATTACTCTTATTGGAAGAGCCAGATTTGGCAGGTGTTGGTGCAGAAATTGCAGATCAAACCATTGAGGTTGAACGGGCATCCACCTGCAACTATGCCAGATGAGGAATGGCTTGAGCTTGATGAATTATGCAAGTCCACTATTGTATTATCTCTCACAGAACAGGTTCATTACAATGTATTTGAGGAAGAATAGAGTGCATGGCAGTTGTGGGATAAAATCAAGAATCTCTATGACAAGAAAAGTCTAGCGAGTCAGATGTATTGGCTGAAGCAGCTTATGGATGTGCTCATGAAGGAGAATGTGACTATGTCTGCTCACTTGAGCTAGTTTCATGCTATACTCAAGAACTTGACTTTGCAGGACATCACTTTTGTAGAGGATGTCACTCCTCTTTTCTTGCTTGGTACTCATTAAGTCATGGGATGTATTCTGCACTGCATTATGTGCCTCTACTGCTACCTTGAAATTATCTGATTTTGAGAGTGCTGTTTTGTAGGAAGAGGTTAATCGTAAGAATTTTGATGCCTCTCGTGTGTTGCATGCTATGACAGTTAGAGGTAGGAATGATGGATATGGAAAGCATGGTAGTGCAAGTGGCCGTGGATGGGATTCTAAGAAATCTCGGTCCAAGTCTCGTGGGAAGTCACGTAGCGAATCCTGTGGCAGGAATGTAGATGTTACTTGTCACCATTGTGGGAAAAAGGGCCATATTAGGCCACAATGCCATGAACTGCGCAATGAAAGGCACAAAGATAAGGGGAAAGACAAAGTGCAGGATAAGTCTTCTGATCGTAGCATAGTGCCTGCAAAGTCCTGTGTTAAAATTGAAGAGATCAATGTTATGCAGCCTGAGGATGTTGATGATGATGATTATATCCTTGCAGCTTCTTCTAATGCTTTGCAGATGACAGAGATACACTCTATGTATGCACAGTGTTGGCTCTTGGACTCAGGTGCATCCTTTCATGTGACACCTTATCGAGAGTGGTTTCATTCATATCGTATTGTTTCGGGTTCTATGTGCTTGGTTGATGACAGCTCTCTTGATATTGTGGGCATTGGTGATGTTAGGCTGTCGTTTCCTTCTGGCAGCAGTTTTGTTATGTAGGATGTATGTCATGTACCTGCTTTGACATGTAGTCTCCTATTAGCTGGACAACTTGATGTTGCAGGTTATCATGTATCTTTTGGAGACTCTGCCTAGAAGATCACATGCAGCAGACTTGTGATTGCGAGAGGTGCCAAGGCTAGTAGCCTCTATTCCTTGATTGTATCCACTTCTTCCCTTGATCATGTTTTGTCTGTGGGTTCTATCCCACATGTATCTCTTTGGTATGCCCGTTTGGGCCATATGTCTTTGAAGGGAATGAAAATGCTTTCTGGTTTGCAGTACTTATCGCCCCTTGATTATGCATGTTTTAATTCATGTGAGCATTGTCTTTATGGCAGGCAGACTAGGTCCATGCATAAGAAGTCTGGTAGGCCACGCATGAATGAGCCCTTGGCATTGGTACATTCGGATGTCTGTGGGCCCATGCCTTGTCAGTCTATGGGTGGTGCAAAGTATTTTGTTATATTCATAGATGATTTTTCACGAAAAGTTTGGGCTTATCCCATTAAGCTAAAATCTAATGTCTTGGCTGTGTTTCAGAGATGTCTTGCATTGGTTGAGAACCAGTCTAGTTATAGGCTAAAATGCCTAAGAACAGATAATGGGGGTGAGTATGTCTCACATGCTTTTGAGCAGTTATGTGATGAGAGGGGTATTAAGCGTCGGTTGACTGCCCCCTACACCCCCCCCAGAATGGTTTGGCTGAGTGGATGAATAGAACCATCCAGGAGCGTGTACGTAGCGTGCTTAGCCATGCAGGCCTACCACAGAGCTTTTGGGCTGACGCAGTTAGTACAGCTGTGCATGTCATAAACAGATCACCTTCTAGTGGTTTGGATTTCCAGGTTGCAAAGGAGATATGGACTGGAAAAACTCCCTCTTATGCGGATCTTCGTGTCTTTGGATGTGAGGCATTTTGCCATGTGCCCAGGGACAAGAGAAGTAAGCTGGATCCTAAGAGTGTCAAATGCATTTTCCTTGGTTATGAGGATGCAGGCGAGATGGGTTACCGTCTCTGGGATCCGCAGGCGCGAAAAGTCATCCGAAGTCATGATGTAGTCTTCCATGAAGACAAGATGCATCAGCAGCCTGAGAGAGTTGTTGAGATCCACAATGTCATATTTCAGGAGGATCTGAGAGCTCCTGCACAGCCTACAACTGCAGATTTCAATCCTTGATGCATTATGTCTTGGTTACAGATGCAGGAGAGCCTTTCACTTATGATGAGGCTATGCGCAGGGGTGACAGTCACTCCTGGGAGAGGGCTATGCAGTCTGAGATAGACTCCTTGCATAAGAATGACACTTGGGATTTGGTTTCCTTGCCTACAGGCAAGAAGGCTTTGCCATGCAAGTGGATGTACAAGCTGAAAAGTACCCCTAGACACCCCAAGCCGGCATACAAGGCTAGATTGGTAGCAAAGGGTTTTAAGCAAGAGCATGGTGTGGACTTTGATGAGGTCTTTTCTCATGTGGTTAAGATGACCACCCTGCGCTTAGTCTTGGCTTTGGTTGCTCAGCTTGACTTGGATTTATACCAGATGGATGTCAAGATGGCTTTCTTACATGGGGACTTGCATGATGAGATTTATATGGAGCATCCTAAGGGCTTTGCTGAACCTGGCAGGGAGCACCTAGTGTGCAAATTGAAGAAAAGTCTTTATGGCTTGAAGCATGCACCTAGGGAGTGGTATCATAAGTTTGATGCCTTTATGCAGCCACAAGGCTACAGCAAGAGTGCTATGGATATGTTTCTTTACACGAAGAAAGCCCGTGATGGTTCTTTATTGATTTTGGTACTCTATGTGGATGATATGCTGATAGCAGGGAAAGGTCATGATGAGCTAGATGCTCTTAAGGCTCAGCTCAAGAAGAGCTTTGAGATGAAAGATCTGGGACAGGCCACTCACATACTTGGTATGTGCATTAGACGCGACAGGCATCAGGGACTTCTCTACTTGTCACAGAGAGAGTACATTCATAAAGTCCTTGAGCGTTTCTGCATGCAGGATGTAAAGCCTATTGGCTATCCATTGCCTTCTTATGTGAAGGTATCACAAGCTGATTGTCCGCAGACAAATGAGCAGAGGACCGAGATGGCCAAGATTCCCTATGCATCCACAGTGGGCAGTCTTATGTATGCCATGATCGCCACTCGTCCAGATATTGCCTTTGCAGTTGGTGTTGTGGCACGCTATATGGCTATACCTGTCAAGAAGCATTGCAATGCCGTGAAGGGTATCATGAGGTACCTAAAGGGCACTGCAGATATATGCATATGCTATGGTAGCCAGGATACAGGAGTCATGGGGTACACTGACTCTGATTATGCAGGACATGTAGATAGTAAGAAGTCCACTTCCGGCTATGTATTCACCTATGCTGGAGGTGATGTTTCTTAGATGTCTAGGGTGCACAAATGCACGACCCTTTCTACTACAGAGGCCGAGTATGTTGCAATCATTGAGGCTTGCAAGGAGGCCATTTGGTTGGGTCGTTTGGTTGCTGACCTTGGTATTGATGCTACCCCTACACTGCATTCGGATTCTATGAGTGCTATTCAGTTAGCCAAGAATCCGGAATCCGGTCTTCCATGCAAAGACGAAACACATTGAGGTGAGGTATCACTTCATACGTGGGGTCATTGAGGACAAGTTTGTTGATCTTGTCAAGATCTCGACTGACCAAAATCTTGCAGATCTGCTCACAAAAAGCCTCTCTATAGAGCGCTTTGCCTTCCTCAGGAGGTTGATGGGCATGGGATGAGATGACGTCTTTCCTCATCCTGTTATACATGTGTACATGTTGTATTGTCTTTTTTCTTTCTTTCTTTTTCTTTTCACTCCTCACTAGGGCAGATTCTCCTTTAAGTGGGAGGTTGTTGGGAGTAAAGGCACCTCCGCCTAGCCGCTCGTGTATTACTACACTGACAGTCACCGCCACTGCACACTACAGGTGATGGGCGCCCGTCACCGTCATTTTATTCTTTATTCTTTTAGTGATAGTTTGAATAAAGGAAGGCCCGGTCACACATTGTGACTATTGGAGTTCCCATTTCTTATCTCTCTTTCTTGCTCTTGCTCTCCCGCCATAGCTCTCGAGTGCAAGCTTCAATCCTTCTCACCTTTCAAGTAGAGTACAAGGCAACTTGTTTTGCTGCATGTGAAGCAATATGGTTAAGAAAGGTCCTATGGCATATGGGACTATAGAATGAATATCCAACCATGCTAAGATGTTACAATCAAAGTTGCATCACCATTGCCAAAAATCCAATTTTTCATTCATGCACCAAATGCATTGAGACCTAGTATCACTATGTGTATGGTTTGATCAAGGATGGGATAGCAAAGCTTGTTTATTGTCCAATGGAGGAGAATGAATTAGATATCTTCGCCAAATCTCTAATGAAGGATTTGCTTTGAGTTCATCTTCAGAGACTAGATGTTGGGCTGAGGATGTAGTTCACCTATGGGTGGACATTGATGTGGAGTGTTAGATATGCTCAATGGCCCACCCTCGTCAGATACTACCAATGATCCATGGTTCTCTAAGTTGTAAGGCTCCCATAATAAGGAGAAGCCATGTGTGAGCACGAACATTGGTTGGGTCTTAACTTGTATATCAATTGAGGTCTATATGATTGGATAGTAAAACACATGACCTTTGTGGATCTAGCCTTTGGGTTAGATAGAGTAGTTATACTAGCAGCAACTCTAGTTACAATGCATTGAGTTGTAGGGTTTGGGAGTTATCAGGGATCCCTATTTTGGGGTTTGAGAGTTTCGGAAGCAATGCTTGGTTGGGGGGCCAACGGCAACTCTAACAGGTGGACAGCACCCCGAGTCCAATAGTAAAGGGAATATTACTTAGAATATTCCCTAGTAGACTAGGGAAGGTTCATAATATGTTCGGACATGCTCACTAGACTACCTTCATGGGCTATAAAGGGAAGAGCCCTCTCGAGCCATCATTAATCTATCTTTTACCCAATCAAAGTTCTTCTAGGTACCCTTAAGCTCTTCACCTATCACCTATCTAGATCGCCATCTAAGCTTCATAGTGGAAGCACAGGGTGGATAGATTCATCTTTGTATCTATTTGTTTGAAATTAAAGTAGTTTCTATTCTTCTTATATTTTGTTATGTGTTCTCTACTGGCCTTAAACTTTATTTTAGATCCCTTGTCATTTTTCTACTAGATCTTCCTTCAACAATCCATTTTCTCTTTGAAGTTTAAAGTAGCTCCTCTTATTCTCTTCTAACCCACTTTATTTGGGCCACTGTGACTTCTTCCGCACCTATCAAATTTACTAGCATTTTTCCCTTTGTCTTTCTATTTTTTTCCACTAGCTCCTTCTTTCTCCTTGATTTTGATAGCATAGTAATTCATTCCTTCAAGTGGAAGAATTCCTTGGCATAGGGTATATGTTCCCTCTTCATTGTGGTACATAAGGATAAATTGATTGAAACACAGATCCTCGTAACGTGTACCTTTCTTTTGCTAAGAAATTGGTTTGATAAACGTGTTAAGCAACAATCCTTTGAGAAAGATGATCTCGTGCTACTATACTCAATCAAAGGCCACAAGTAGAAACATAAATTTTGGGGCCTCTGACCCTACCATGTCTATGTCTATGTCATCAATAGGATTAGCAACTTAGAGTTACAAACCTTGGTCTTGGTCACTTCAATGGAAGTCACATCAAATGCTACTACCCTCCACAACATTATTTGCACAAGCTACCAATGAACAAGCCTAATGTTCTCGTATGAACCATCATGGTGGCTAAGCAAATGTCGTATGAAAAAATGGCACAACACACACAACTCACCCAACAATCCACAACTAGTCTTCTTCCTAGAAACTTAGACATACAAGCTACCACTATCAATAACCTAGGAACAAAAGATGACATTATAGTTCCACCCACTTATCTCTAAATCTAGTTGATTACCACCAAAGACATAATAGCTCATGTGCTCATTGATGAAGGTGCTAAATACAACACTCTTCCATACTATTACTGACTAGAATTAGGCCAACGTACATCCCACTAATGCAAAGCTATAACCCTATGGAGGCCACCCTTATTCACTATTGAGTAAGTATAAAGTATAACTAATAGTTGAAATAGAGACCATTTATGTCTCCTTATATGTTCTAATGAGTAAAGAAGGGGCTAGAATCAAAATCCTATCAAAGCACTCCTTTAAATTCATCATAGATTGCCATGTCAACTACATTGACAAATGCATACATTTGAAATTATCAAGCATAAGAGACATCTCAACCCTTGGGGACTGATTGTACAACCCATCCCAAAAATGACTTCTGCAACATAGCCTCAACAAAACACCCCCACAATTGAAAAGTCCCTCCTACCAAAGTTGATAATCACGTAAGCTCACAATCAATGACATATGAGAGCACAATTGCCTCAACCCCACTAAGAACCCTAATCCACTGCTCACACAAGATCCCAACCTTCAAGGGTCCCTACTCATTATAAGTGAACATGCAATAAGCACTGCACTTGACCATCACAAACCTCGAACAAAACCCCCCTAAGTTCCCAATACTCTCCTACATGCCTAGGGGTATTATCAAGGCTATACATACCTTTGGCTTCCCAAGCAAGCCATGCCAATGTGATTTCATAGTCAAAAGTCATTGGCTTGTCCTATACAAACCCACATTCACACTTACACTTGAGGACCACATCCACAACAAACCAAGCCACTGTTATAACTCAAGAGGTGTAAGGTAAACCCATTGATATTGCCTTATCCACAAGGCCACAGAGTCCATCATACTAGACCACACTTAGACCAACCACCGCCATTGATACACAAAATAATACTAAATCCACTATTGTTTATCAACCAAGTAGACCATAGAAACCCCCTCACTTTTCCTAGAAACATCTATGGTATGAGAAACTATGAGACAAATAACTCCCTCATCTAAAACCTCGACTAAGCCATCCACCATCCCCATGCACAAAATTAATGCACCCCCCTTTAGATTCAATGATCACAAGCCACGTTCCCTTGCCCACCTAAAGAAGAGAAGGTGCTGCCACTCTATTTATAACATGGCAAAATAATTGGCCCAACAAACCTAGCATAGCCTTACAAATGTTTCTTACAACTAGACTCTACCTCTAACACTTTTACCAAACCTTTTGCTCTAATAGATGTGGATCTAGCTTATGCTAATATGACCATGCTTGTAGCCTAGTGGCATCCCACATGGGAAGAGCACAAGCATCTATTTTATAACATCATTTCTATCTAAGTGTAACTCTCTTGTGAACCACTTGAATCTCAACTCCAAAAATGTTGCATTCTTCACACTCATGTAGCAACTATGATGTAATGATGCACAGTTCTAATGTAAAGAATCTAATACTACTTTAAGAAAAGATAAGAGAATGTGTAGACATAGCCATATTCTAGCAAACCATGACACATGGAAGCTATAGCTACAAATGAACAAGAAGCTTATAAGAAAGATTTGCAAGCTATCCACCTCATGCTAGTGGACATGGATATGCACCTCCATGTATGGTGGAAAATATCAAGATTATAATCTTTAAATTTATAAAATGGAAAAAGACGTACACAATGCTACATCTCCACCCTTTATACCGTAGGTCCTAGTCCACATAATTTAAGACTAAAAACTAAGGTAAATGCTTCATGACAAGCCATCCTGGCTTGAAAGGGTTTTGTCCTTAAAAATGAAACATATAGAGTATGCAATGGAAGCTTCAAGAATTAGATTCAAAAGATGTAGACCCCACTAAAGAAATATTCAAATGATTATGGTGAAGACCACCTATAAAAAGCACAAATAGAAAATCATCCAATGAATTTCTTGTTATGTTAACATGGCTGATGGAAGAAAAAAGCCCATAACTTCATGTAGAAACATCCAAATGATGCAGTTGAAGTATTCTTAATGAAGTACACAATAAGATACATCTCTTTGAAGCATTAAAATCCAAGTTTGAGCATGTTATACTATTTTATTTTGTTGCAAAAATTTTATACATCAACCTATTTTGTTCACTATTTTCAATCTTCTTCTTGTAAAAGCCATGGGAAAGAGTCAAGATAGGATGAGGGTTGCCAAGTGGAATCCTCCATAGGCAAAGCACACCACTTAATAAGATATGTCCTAGTACTATTTGGTTCCTTAAAAGCTTATCTTGCTTTCCAATAACCTTCTTTGAATCATAGATGATAAGTCTATCCTCATCCATGGAAGAAAACTCCTCAAGAACTTTGATTTCTAGGCCTACATACTTCTTGAGCTAAGGTACATGGAAAACATCATGAATACGTGTAGTAGAAGGCAATTTCAGTTTATAGGTAAGGTCAACAACTTTCTTAATGATGTGATAAGGCCCATAAAATCTATATGCCAACTTGTTATGCCTGCATTAAATGAAGCATACATTTAGGAATTTATGGATTAAAATCTAAAGGCCTTCACTTCTCATCAACAAATGCCTTCTTGATGTCTTATGCCTTACAGATATTATGTTTATATTGAGTTATCAATGCTTCCATCTTCTCTAACTTGGCCTTAGCTTGGGGATTCACATTTTGATTGAAAAGGGTTGAGGGTACTTATACCTTGTATCCATAAAGTGCATCAAAAGAGACATTCAAATGCTCACATGGAAAGTATTGTTATAAGGAAATTCAGCAAGGTGCAACCATTAATCCCATGATGTTTGAGTTTCATGAAAAAAGTATTACAAGTAGACTTCTAGCCATTAGTTGACATGCTCCGTTTGACCATCTATTTGAGGATGAAAAGTGGTGCTTGGAATCAAGGTGGTACCCATGGAAGTAAACAAACTTCTCCAAAAATTGCCAATGAATTTGGTATCTCTGTTAGATAAGATCTTTGATGGCGAGAGTCCATGAAGCTTAAATACAACTTCCATTAATTGATCTGCAAATTTTTTGCTCAAAATTGGACTTTGTTAGAGATAAACTATGCTAATTTAGTTAATCTATCTACCACAACATCGATATTATTTCACCCGTGCTACTAGCAGTCTCTTTACCTTCACCTTGTTGTAATTTCGTCGTCATATTGACAACTTGATCATGTAGAAAATGCTCCTCTTTAATTTTGTGAATCCAATCCTTGTGAATGATAGTGATAGTAGAAATAGAACATGCCCATGTCCTTGATAATGCATCAGCCACAATATTGTCCTTTCCCACCATATATGATATTTTTAAAATCATAACTTTATAATATGGCTAACCACCTTGTTGCTTGGAGATATTTTTGACTGAGAGAAACTATTTGAGCACCCAATAGTCACTCTCCACTTTGAAATGGCTTCCAAAAATGTAATGATGCCACTTTTTGATGGTGTGAAGGGTTGCAAGCATTTCTTGCTTATAAGCATGAAGTTGTACTCCTTGTCATCATCAAGTTTTCTACTCTCATATATGTTAGAAGATAGGCATAGGAACCCACCATAAGCAAGGGTGTATGAGGGAAGATGGGTGTGAATAGCCTGAAGGACAAGGGAAACCCTAACCCTAGCCAGGCAGAGGCTATATAAATAGCCTATGGATCACTATCAAAGTGTGAGAGAGTGTACTCAAGTTGTACTTGTAAGCAACTTAGTAAACAAGATTTTGTTCTTGTACTTTGAGCTCTCTTCTCCCTCTTGTGCACACATTCCAATGCTTGCCGCTCTGATATTTTCACAATATAAGCAATACCTCCATAGTCTTGATATAAAACAGCCCCAATTGCATGGCTACTAGCATCCTCACAAATGGTGAACTCTTTGGGAAAATCCATAGATAACAAGATAGCTGCTACAATAAGAAGTCATTTTAGCTCATTGAAGCTTCTACTAGAGTGGTATATGAAAAGAATGCCTCATGCTTCAATCAATTGGTCAAAGGATCAGCTACATGAGCATGGTTCTTGATAAACCACTGATTAAATGAAGAGAGCCCCAAGAAATACCCATAATGAAGTAGAGTTCATGGGAAAATTCTTTGATGCATTATGCTTTCTTGGGATCCACTTTGATGCCCTTTTCACAACTATGTGACCCAAGTATTCAACCTCATCTACCCATAAAAATACATGTTCCCTAGTTGATAAACAGCTTATGCTTCCTTAAAGTGTCAAATACCCATCTCACATGGTAACTGTTCTCTCTAATTATGGCTATACATAAGAATGTCGCCAAAGGAAAACCAAAATTGTTTTGTTTAAGAAGGTTATAGTACTTTGTTCATTAATGCTTGAAATGTGGTGGGTGCATTTGAGAGGCCAAATGGCATGACTAAGAAGTGCTTGAGACCCATTTTTGTTCAAATGGCCATTTTGTACCCATCTCCTTCCTACATGCATATTTGATGATAACCTAATCGAAGATCTATCTCTGTAAGTGCCTTAGTATGCTTGAGTTAACCTAAAATATCATAAATGCAAAGGATTGGATATCTATTATTGATTGTTCTCTTGTTAGTGTCTTGGTAATCAATGCACATCCTAAATGACCCATCCTTCTTCTTGACAAACGATACCACAGAGACAAATGATGATTGACTAGGCTAAATTAACAAATTTACAGCAACTCTTCGCTTGCCTTTCTAGCTCTTCATGCTCATGCATTATAGCTAATAGGGTGGTTTTTTTATGGATTCTATATTTGGTGTTAATTCAATCAAATGGCTCACTTCTCTTTTAGGAGCCAAAGAAGAAGGTGGCTAACAAATGTATTTATACTCTTCTAACAATTTGCTCAAATTTGGATCCTTCTCCACTATTGAAGAAGTTGGCTGGTCTTCCTCTGACTTTGAAAGTAGAAGAGAAAAAATCCAAGACATAGCATTGATTTCTCATTTTAACTTCTTTTTAGTAATCAACTCCATCTTATTTTGCTTATTGACATCAAGCACTATTTGTTGCCCATTGTAGACAAATTCCATTTGCATGTGCTCTAAGTCCATAGAGAACTACTAAAGATTCTTTAACCAATTGTGGCCAATAACAATATCTGTTGGCCCCATCTCCAAAGCTATAAGATCAATTTGGATAATACAAGTCGATGAAAATTGGATAGAAGTTTGTGGACACGTCTCATTACTTAATAGTAAGTGTCCATTTGCCACTTGTACCCTTAATGGTACATCTATATCCTTTGGTAATAGTTTCAACTCATATAAAGATTTAGCTTTGGCAAAGCTATGTGTACTATCCATATCAACAAGAATATGGGCAACCTTTTGATTAATATTTCATTTGAGCTGAAGCTTACTTTCTTATGTTGATCCCATACAATCATCATGTGAAACAGTGTAAAGAGTCCCACCCGGATCAAATAGAAAACCACTTGATCAAAGAATTCTTGATCTCATCTAAGCATCATGTGGAATAGTGCAAAGAATCTCACTCAAATCAAATGGAAAACCATCAATGGGATCAAAGAACTCATCTTTACTCTCTTCATCAATCTCATGCAACTCTTCATATGTGGTATTAGCATCAATTTGCAACAAATTGCCTTCATGAATATCTTCATCTTTCAAATCCTCAATAAGAATCATGCTCACTTTTGCATTTTTAGCTTTATGTTTCAGCTTGTGGTCGAGAGACCCTTTTTCCCCACACTTATAGCATAAACCCTTTGCATGTATATCCCAAATTTTGCCACTTGATAGAAGCTTGTTGTTAGTATTGTTTGAGGACAGTTTGGCACCCATTTCAAGCTATTTAAACTCTAATTTTAACCTCAAGATTAGGTCTATAATTTGTCCCCTATTTTGAAGACTAAGAAGTGGGGATAAATTGGTACTTTGTTATAGGTATTTGACCCCTATTTCCATTTCTAAATTGATTGAAATATTATCCTATTCTAGGATACTAATATGATTGACAAGCTCCCATCACTTTAGACTAAAAATTATTTAAATCTCTCTTCTACTTTTAGCTACAACATTCAACAAGCAAAATGGCTTCATGCAAGATTGTGGATGCATAGCTTCAACCTCCAAAGATAGGACTAGATCTAGTCCAAAAATATACTTATTCAACTTAGCTAAATTCAAGATTCCTTCCACATACATCAAGAGACTCAACAATATGTTTGAATAGTCTGTTTTATGGACATTCCCTTTGTTACAATCCATACCACTTCCATTCTAACTTCTCTTTTTCTAATAGAGACACAAATACTTCAACCATTACAGTCTTGAATGCTTCCCAAGTAGCAACATGCTACCCCATCTTGATCATGTATTGATAGGCATGCCCATCAAGATAAAGTGTAGAATAATAGAGTTTGGCATCATCATTGTGGGGGTGTAGGCTAAAATGCATCTCTAAATTTGAAATATTTATCATTTCCTTGTATTCCTTGTCATAATGGTATGTCTCTCTACTATTTATTTACTGTCCATAATAAGTTTGTCTAAGAGGCTCTTGATTCAATGAGTTTTGTCTAGGAATTCACTATCTAAAATTATTGGAACCATTTTGTGGGAGCTTCTCGCTCAACCGCCAAGACCCACGGATGGCTTATTGTTTCAATCATTTCAAGTCAAGTGCGATGGCTACCTCTCACATAGTTGTATGCGCTCTCACACCTACGAGTGTAGTGAGCTTACCTCCATGCTCGATCAAGTTGCCTCCTCCCTCAAGCACTCCAATAGCTCCACGATCCAATGTGCAAGTTTGATCCTCAAGCTCCAAGCTCCATACTCCATTGCTACATGCGAGACAAAAGAAGAGAAGAGAAGAAGAGGAAGAAGAGAGGAGAAGATGGAGAGCTTCTCTACCATGGTCACTCACCCTCACACACTCACTCCCTCTCTCAACCACAAGCTAAAGCAAGCAAAAACAAAAAGAAGAAGAAGAAGAGAAGAAGAGAACTAGTTTTGGCCACATACAAGAATGAGCTTCTTCATTCACTTTTTGCCTTTTATACAAAACCCTAATTCCCTTTCACCACCCATCCCTTTTTTACATGCCCACCGACCATTTTAGCCTAGGTCCTCTTTTCCTATTCCCTTCCTATTTGCATTTGCCTTCACCCATGCCCGTCCACATTTAGAAATGGCACAGGAGGTAGCCTAGTGCTCTTTTACAAGGATTTAGAGTGTGCTTTTATATTTAAAATGTGCCTTTCCTCTTTTGCGCTTGCCCTAATTTTAAGACTGTCCTTGGTTTTTAATTTTCTTTTTTCTTTCTTTGCAATGGGGATTAACATTACCCCCCTCCTAGCTCAGTGCCACTCCCATGGCACTTGGCGGTCACTTGTTGATGAGGGCTCGGGTGGTTGAAGGGTTGCCATGTGATAGGGCTTTGTGGAAATTGGATACGAAGAAGAAGCATCATAAAATTGGATGAGAGAGCGGAGGTCAAGGATAGATTTGAATGGGTAATGGGGGCCTCTGATGTCAATGGTTGATTGCAGTTGTTGAGTGTACCTGAAAAAGAAAAAGGAAGTGCACTACCTAGGGGTGTGTGTATCTCACCATGCTGTGCATGGTGTCCATGTCAATGACATCGTGACTTAGGGAGACATGTCTACCGTAGGCGAGCACAAACTCCCTGGGTGTATCATGCCCTAAGTATGAAGTGGGGAAGGGGCTAGGGATATGTCCCTAGATGTAGTGTCTGTGGCACTATGATGGTACATGAGAATTCCATTTTGTCATTTTCTTGTGCTTCTTCTCTATCTTTTCTCCTTTCTTTTTTCTCCTCTTTTTTTTTCTTTTTTTATATACTTAATACATGGGGAGGAAGTATGCTAGGCATCATCCCTATGCTCTTCAAGGGCTACGTTACGAGGGGGCCTAAGGGACCTGGTAAGGAAGGGTCTACTCTACAAGTAGCCTTATATGTTAATGCATACATTTAGAGGTGTCATTGATAGGAAGGGGTGGTTGCACCTAGTGAAGCGGCTATCATTCATATGTTCCAAGATGGCCATGCAAAAAGAAGGCAGGAGCATGGCACTAATCATTAGATGGCCCATCGTGCAACTATCAATACCTGTAAATAGTGGTGAGAGTCAAGCCTCTTCCACCATGGGCTTTTGTTTGAGCAAAATCCTAAGTACCCTAAGATAATTACATGTGGTAATAAAGTCAAGGTCAACATAGGAGGATGAGAATTGGTTGAAGAAGTGCATGATGGATGGGCGGATGTCCTACTGAATGAGCATTAGGCACTCCTCTAGGCTTTTTGCATTCACATTGTATATCCTTGGAAAGTCTTACTGTAGGTAGGGTTGTTGTGCTCGTCCAGTATGGTGCCCTAATAGAAGGCCATCCAAGCATCAAGGTTGGTGTCCCAAACACATCACCGCCATTAAGGTTGTGGGCTTCGTATCCATTGATGGACTTTGGAATCTCCCAAATCTTTTCTTGCTAATAATCTGTAGGCTCTCTTTACCACGTTGTGGGGTGTCTTCTTCTCTCACCACTGTTTCACCTATTCGCCAACTGTTTCACGAGCCTGATCACCTGCTCCACCACCCTTAGAGATAGAACTATGTCTAAAGAATGAGGGTAGTGGAAGGAGAACTTGAAGGTTTGGCTTTGGTTTTCCCATTGCTCCCAAACAACCTGCTCTCTCTGCCTACGCTTTCTTTCCACAACCTCTTAGGGGCACCTTCCTCACCCTGCTCTTCTATGCGTGCTTGCACCTACTGTGCTGGGCTCGGTCCTTCTTCTCTTGGTGGTTCCATTGGAGTTACAGTGGGTGGTTGAGGTGGTTGTTCTTCTGGCTCTCCAAGTCCTAACTCCTCTAGCTCCTTCATCAAGAGCCCAGTCTGCCTCAAATATTGTCATTGTTGCTCTGTGCTTGGGTTGGTTCTCTCTTAGTACTCTTTCATGGGCACCGTATCTCAAGGATCGTCTTGTAAGTTCTAGCTTCCTCTATAGCCCTTCCATGGTATCTTCAACCTCAGCTTGGGTCACATGCAAGACTATGCTCAAAAAGGCCTATTGTTGGACCTCAAGACTTACCTCCACTACTTTTGCCCTTGCCTATGCCATGATTCGTTTGCTCTTTGCCAAGGTGAGTCATTTGACGAGATATTTAAGTCTTACAGTAGCCTGTTCCTCCCACACCTTGGTCTTTTCACTCATCACGCCCTAATTCTAGTATTGAGACAGCATCATGACCATTTGCTCTTACTCCTTGATTCTAAGCATTTCCTCTTTCTATTGTTTGAGATGGTTTAGTTGCTCTACCAGTTGTTCTTGTTCTAAGAGGGCTAGCAGAAGTTGGTTTTCCATCTCTGCTAGTTTTTTAGCTACCACTTCATCTCTTTGTGCCTCGGCCTCATGTAGTTCCTTGAGCAGCTCTTCCTTTTGTTTTTTCTCCTTTCTACACTTTGTGTAGGCTTGGGTCCTAACCCTTTCTAGCTCTTCAATGAGCTCATCCCCAATTCTCTTTAGCTAGTCGATGTACTCTTGCATCTACTAATTGTGCTGCTGTAGGAGGATCGAGAAGTACCCCTTTAGCATCACGTGTCTTCTTTCTTCCTCACCATGGGGCTTATTTGTGACTTTCTCGTTCATTTTCCCTTCTATTGCCTATTTGGATTCCAACTATTTCCTCAAGTTACTTATTTACCTTTGTTGGATGGCTATTTGGCATGTTTTTTCAAGTTGGAAGGCTGAGAATGTTTCCTTTTCAATTTCCAACTCTACCACAATGTTGCCTTCCTCTTCTCTTTTATTATTTCCAGCTGGCCTACTAGTTCCTTGATGTACTCATTGTACTGCACTGACCCTGGCATGTTCAAAAGTATGGATATGGTCAAGGCTTCCACCCTAGCCTTTGTCGGGTCCTTCCTAGACTCAATACCCACAGCGACAGGCCTCTTTGTTCTTGGTATGGGGGACTACTCCACTAGGTGTTGGTCTAAGATATTTTACCATATTGACTAGGTATTGCACCCAAGCCATCACGTTCCTTTGGTCCATTGTGGCACCCATGGTTTCTTGGGTGGTAGTAGCGATGGCGACCATGATGGACAGGGGGTGGTTCCAATGGGGCCTTCCGTTTGCCTTCCACCACCACCACAAGTCCTCTAGCTGCTTTTGTTGCTATCCGAAGTAGGTTCCATGCACATCATCTAGGCTTCTTCTGGCCAGCTCTTCAGCATAGGAGGTTTGCTGAACAGCCTAATGGCCAGAGCCATTTGCTCATCCTCTTCTCTCCTTAGCCTTTCCTCCTCCTCTTGTCGCTTCTTCCTTTATTCTTCCTCCATCCTTCAAGATTCTTCTTCTACCTTCCACAGGCATTCCTCCTCTTCTTCATGCTACTTCTTCTTGCTTGGAATTTCTTTTGCTTCCTTAGGCTTGATGGGACCAAACCCTCCCTGCCTTGCTTACTCACGGCCCTTTCATTGGACCCCTCCTATTACTGCTGAGCTCCAAGTTGAACTCCCTTCTTTCTTGAGGCTCGCTCTGCCTTCTCTTTTGGTGGCTTGCTCACTTCTTTGTTTCCCATATTTCTTGCTTTTGGAGATGTTGATGGGCTTTGTGGGATTGGAGAGAGGTGCTGCTCTTGGATGGGAGATCTCTCTCTGGAGTCTCACCTACTTCCTCTTCCCTTCCCGTCTCTCCCACAACTTCTTGGATGATGCCCGAGAGGTCCACTAGGGTTTACCGTATGGTACCATGTGAGTGTAAGGGAGGGGGGTTATTTAAGGGAAGGAAGGTACATTTTATAAGGTAAGGTCCCATAAATAGGGGGTAGATAAGGGGCATTTCCATATATTTATTGCACGCAGGTGACGTCTCCTTATTACTACTACTGAATCCCCATGGGATGGTGGTGGTTCAGCACCCCTCCAAACCCTATTAGGAATGCTTTTGATGGATACATTTTTCAGTCTGATTTGGCTATGGTGGCTAGTGACTCCCTTGGGTTGCGGCCATTTTGCTTCAACAGGGTGGGACAAGTCCCAACTCCCCTCCTTAGGCTTTGCACTTGGTTCCTCTACCGGTGGCACTACAAGCTACAATGATGAAAGACATCACTATCCAAACATTGCCGATTGCAAGGTGAATGCATTGTGAGTCATAGTTAATGGCCGAGAATTAGTTTATGAGAGGTTGCAGCATGGTATGCACCCCAAGCTATGGTGGCCAAGAGTATGCACCCTCTTAGAGGGCGGGAGGTTGAGACCTCAAATATGAAATGTTTGAAAATGGCAAAAAGTTCCTTGGCAAGTTACAACTTATCCTTTTATACTTAACCCTAGTGGGCTAAATATTGGCTAAGCCATTAAGGTATTTGTACTCTATTACATGCCAACTCTTAAATAAGGTGACCAACAAGAGCATGTCCTTCTCTGAATCATGAAACACAATCTTTTGATATCTTGCTTCAATGAAAATAGTGTTAAATTCATTAAGATGATTTGATATTGAAGCCCCCTTCCCCATGTAGAGATCAATGAGGTTTTTAAACCAATGAACCTGCGAGGTTGCACTTTCTTTTTCATACAAATCACCAAACTTTTTCCATACACCATATGTACCTGCTATGTCTTTCACATTAAAATACACAGACTTTGAGAGTATCAGCATAATAGTAGAGCATACTAGCTCATCTAATTTCTCATGTACATCTGCATCCATGTCATTAGGCTTAATCTCATTACATTTGATCGGCTTTACCTACTTCTTTTAGACCAATACATTGTATATTTACTCTTTTCAACATGAAAAGTTCATACCATCAAGCTTTTCCATGTTGAACAATGCATTCTCTAAAATCGATGAAGAAGCCATAATGACAAAGATATGTCTATACACCAAAAACACCAAGGTATACCCAATTGTAAGCTCAAAGCAGACCAATGGACTACCACACAAAGCTAAGAAATGTCTACCCAAATATTAAACAAGCATAAATATGATGTAAAAATGATATTTTAGCACTCCTAAAGGTGTTTGATTTTTTTGCAAGTTATCCCAAGTATTTGGCTATCTTCTGAGTATAAAACAGTCACTCGAGACTAAGTACTTTCAAATTATCTTCAAAAATCAATTTTATTATATGTAATCTTTACAAATTGAGCATTAAATAGCATGAAAAATCCTCCAAGATTAAAATTTCATCAAAATCTGTGTACAATCCAAAGACAAATGTAATTTGAGAGTTTCCAAATATGAACTACTTGTTGTCGACTAGTATTTAAATCTTACAAGAAGGTTTTTGTGATGATATAGATGCCCCATAGATTCAAGATAATGAAAAAACATAGGTAGTATCCTGATTGATGAAAATGCATCCACACAGTTTCTTTCTAATATAAACAGTCTCTTAGAGTGTGTGAATCAGCAATACAGCCCATAGACATCACTACCTCAACAAACCATCAAGTCTTTCTCTCTTTATGTTTCTCTATTATAGACACAAGCAAACCCATGTGCTTTAAAACCAATCAAGCCTGAGCTTAAGAAAGCCCCCTACTAGATCCAAGTAGATCCCTTGCTTAAACTCACTAATTCTAAAAAACAAGCTACCCATGTGCTTAAGCAGCCCCTGTGCTTGCATACATCAAAACTATGTACCAAGATCTCTTCCTAAGCAGCCCCTGTGCTTAAGCAGCCCCTGTGCTTAAGCAGCCCCTGTGCTTGCACACATCAAAACTATGTACCAAGATCTCTTCCTAAGCATCCAAACCCGAGCTATTTTACTCCAAAACCAACTACAAATAGCTAGCAACTCACATCAAATTGGATTATTGTAGTCCCAAATCGAGCCTCAATGGCTCAAACACGTGCTTGACTCAAATCTAGAACCAAGCAATGGGAATAGTACCTCCATCAATGTGCAAGCAATAAATATCAATGTTGAAGAGAAAGCTTGATTCTTGACCTTCATAACAAAGCTTCACTCCTCATGTTACTCACATAAGCACAAGCTCCCATGAACATCAAATGCTACTTTGTTAGTAATTGAAATTAAACCAATAATGGGATGTGAGGTAGAAGCTATGGAGTGCAAGAGGATTGAGAGAGAGAATAACATAAGAAAGTTATGTGGGTACAAAATGAAAGGTACACTTATTCTTTGTTATCTTCACTTATATATGACTGTACATTATGGATATATACAAGGGGTACCCACTTGGCTATTGGCCTTTGCCCATCACTCAATGCACATCAAGCGTAGGACATCCTGTGCTTGCTCAAATGACTCGTCACCGTAAGAATAGCTTGAATGACCTATTGTTGACTGCTGAAATGATATGTTTTTTGGGCTGATTTTTTGTTGTTTTTGTTGCTAAATGGTTGTTTTTGGTGATGGATTGTTTGAATTTGAAGATTTTTTGAAGTGTTTGGAATGGTTTTTTATGATGGTTTTTGATGAGGATATGTTGTTCTGTAGGGTTCTTTAATTTTTTCTATTTGGTTCCGTAAGGTCTGATTTTATTCTATTTTCTTCTGTTTTGTTTTTGTTTTGGTAGTTGAGATGGTTGAATGAATGTTTTGAGAGATGGTTGAGTTTGTGTTGAAAGGTTTATGAAAGATTGAATTGGTTTGGTTTGGTTTTTATGGTTTTTATGGTCTCTGTTGATCTTCTGTAAGGTTCTGTGATTCTGTTATTCTGTATTTCTATTGCTCTATGGTCTGTTCTGTTTATTTTTGTTGAGTGTTATATTGGATGTATGGATGTTTTGAGAAGTGTTTTTATTTTAGGAAAGGATGAATGGAATATCTATTCAAGCTAATTGAAGTGAAGAAGTAGCTGATGAAGACTCACACAAGGTTACAGAAGAACAGTGACAGAAGCCAGATCTCACAGGACACTATGATGTCTCTGGTGCCTTTTCGCATCTGACATACCTTTTGGGAGATGTACCCACGACCAAGAGAGGAGAATTGAGTGCCATTCTTGAGTATTTTAGTGAGGCTATGATGTATTATTGAGAGAGTAAGAGTATGTGAGAGAGAGAAGTGAGAGAAACTCAGTTCTATACCTAAAAACAATGTATCTCCTATGAGAGATAGAGAGAGAACTATGAAGACATTAAAGATTAATACTATGTGATTGATTTCCATTAAAAAGTGGTGTACTCCTTTGTGTTCCTTGTTCTATTGATGGATTTTGTGAAGATGTTGAAGATTATGGTTGATTATATCAAATCTGTGGAAGATATCTACTATGATGTTGTGTGAAAAATTGTTCTTTTCCTTGTTGTGGTTCTCTAAAGAATGAAATAAAAGCTTGTTGATGATACAATATAGATTTTCTTGCAACAGAATCCCCTTTTCCTTGGTGTCTTTCTTGGGGCTCCATGTTTTTGGTGCACAGCCCCAAGGAAACTTGCCATCAACAAACATCAAAAGAGGCTGAAAATGAAGGAAATGGCATTGCCAAGAAGAGGAAAACTCAATGGATGCTTGCAAAATTCCTTCTTCCACTAAAGAGTTAGAGATTCTTATTGTCAAAGCCACTTTCTACAAGAAGTTCATCCCACAATGGCGAAAACATACTACCATCATGATGCAAGCTCTATGTGGTGGACTATTTCCTCTTCTTGTTGAAGCAATAGAGACGTACATCTTGGTGGCAAATTTTTTGGAAACAAACTGAAGAGCAAAAATAGAGAGAATTGCCATCCATGGAAGATTTGGCATTTATTGAGAAGTTTCCAGACATCATCAAGTGAGAGATCGTGAAGAAGCTTCAGGAGTCGTGGTCTGTGGAGGTTCACAAAAACAAGAAATAAAAGAGTTGGAATTTGTTCATGGATGCTCAACAGCAAGATACATGGGATACTTGGTGTTCTGACACTTCTGTTTGTCCAATTAGCAACCCACTAGAAGTTAGTAGACATAGTGTTCTATACAACATACACTATTGAAACCATCAGAAGCTAGCATTATTATAATGATGGCACAACAACGATCCTAAGAAGAATGAGTTTTGATACTTTCAGAACATAATATCTCCCCCTCTGTAGTGGTTTGAAAGCCGAATTCAAAGATGTTGAAAAGAAGTAGAAGAGATATTGGCAAGAGAATCCTCCATAGACTGAAGCCTCCTCTGATTCTCTTCTGTTAAGTACAAACCAAGTGGTTGGAGCCAACCCCCTGATGAAATACACAATCAAGATGCAAACGCTAGAATGAGTCTAGAGGTACGTGAGAAGAGAGAAGGCAAGAATCAAGGCTGAGAACGAGCTTGCAGTAGAAGTCTCCTTTGACACCCTAAAAGCACTCTTTACAGAAGTCCCCATGGCGACTCAAGGTCCCCTTCCTAGTCAGATTCATCTTGGAAATATTGATGACAAGCCAGCAAATGTAGTCCCATTACCAATTTTTAAGGGAGAATACAATGAAGACCCCGATCTTCATGTAGCAGAATTTATGGTAGCATGTGTGGCTAACAATGCCGGAACCCCTGAGCATTGGTTAGTGATATTCCCCACCACTTTCAAAGGTGCGGCATTTCAATGGTATGAGAGACAAGTAGCAGGAACTTTTGGCACATGGGACGACCTGAAGTTGGCCTTCCTCACTAAACTCAAGTGTGAAGGTTTTGAAGAGCAGATGCGAGAGGAGTTCATGAACCTAAGTTAGTCCTCTGGAGAAAGATGTGAAGCTTATGTCTAGCGAATGGAATCTATCCTGAAGAGATGGACTAACCATCATTTGGATGAAGGCATCCATAAAGGAGTGTTCCTCAGAGGCCTACAACTAGAAGTTCGCAAGTTTGTGGAATTGAGAAGACCACTCAATCTACAAGCTCTGCAAGCTGTAGTGGAAGGTGCAAGATTGTATGACAAAGTTGAAGCAAGGTTATCAATGACTCCAGGAAGAGGAGTCTTACCTCTTCCCATGCCAGGAATGGTATACCCACCAAATGCAGTCCCAAGGACAATTCCCTACCCCTATTCTCAGATGCAAACAGTGCCGCAGTACAATGCACCTAATCCACAGTGGCCACAGAAAACAATGCCTCAAATGATGGTTCAACCACAACAACAATGGCCTCAAACAGTTCCTCCAACGGTGACTCAATAACAGTGGAACCCTACCAACTGGAATCAACAATCCCAAGTCTCAACAGGGACTCTGAATCAAAACTAGAACAGAGGACCCTCTGGATCAACCCAACCACTGTGTGCAGTAATAACAAAAGCTTCTCAAAACCCTACTACAAGTACTCTAGGAAGTGAAAATCTCAAGGACTACTTATCCAACTCAGTCGCAAGTATCAAGAAAGAGATTATGGATGTGATTACAGAGCAACTACAGACGCTAAAGGTGAATACCACCAATATATTCACTCCTGTAGGAGGTGGGAGAGATGTGATGTATTCTAATACATGGTGCGGAAAGTGCCATCAAGCGGGATATTTAGCCACTAAATATACCTAAAAACCAACCATTCCTGGAGCCTTCTGTTCCTATTATTTAAGGAAGAACCATACAGAGGATATCTGCTCTCTGAAAGAGATGCACGAATGAAGACAGAAAGATGAAAATGCAAGATTCAACTTGCTAGAATCCAAAATGACAACGCAAGACATTGGATCAAAGCCTAGGGAGTTTGGTCCTAATTTCAATCCAAGGAGGTTTCCCTCTCAAAGTTACAAAGGACGACAGTCTGGCGGTGGTCAGAGATCCAAGGTGGAATATTACAGATGTGGAGAAAACGGTCATATCTCACCGAATTGTCCAAAACCTAGAAGATCTATGGATTACAAGCCCTTATGCAGCTAATGCAAAGGAGAAGGCCACACTACAAAAGATTGTCCAAGTTCAGCCTATGTGAAATCTACTTCTGATACCCAACAAAAGACCCAAGAACCTCCTTCCAATTTGGTGGAATTGGAAGTGGCCGCAATAATGCGAGCAAAGAAAGGAGAACCCGTAGTTCCAAAAGAGAACGTTCCTTCTGCCAAGACTGTGAAGTTCAACCTCCCTCCAGAAAACAGAACAATGCAATCCAAAATAAGAAAGTACAGAGCACCACAAAGCCACAGAGAGCTACAGAGAGTTACAGAGGTAGGACTAGAGGTCCAAGAAATAGAGGATACAGAAGTCCCTCCTCATGAAGACGAAGCGCATATGTTGCCGCTCCTGGAAGAAAAAGGGAAGATAAAAGTGGGTGTGGCCCCATTTCCTAGTCGATTGGAAAAGCCTGTGGATCCTATCAAGGAGTATGATTTGGGCAAAAACCTAGACACCTTTAAACCAAACCTAACATTCCAACAATTACTGATTCTATCTCCTAGTTGCCGAAAAAGATTCAAAAGTATCTTGACAAGAAGACGTGGACTAAGGATTGCTCCCCTAACAACAACAAAGTCCAACAGAGCCTCGGAACCTATGAAGGAAGTAGATGTGGCTAACGCCGTTCTAGATCCTGGAACCCCAGAGACTAGTGTATGGATAGAAGGATGCTTTATTTCAGATGCATTGATTGATGGAGGCTCATCAGTAAAACATAATGATGGACGTGACAATGAAGGACTTAGGTTTGCAAGGAATTCAACCTACATAGTGGCTTATCAAATTGGCAGACCAAAGCAGAATTAAACAGTTGGGCATCCTCCCATATGTAAAAACAACCCTTGCAGGAAGAGACTATTGGCTGACATATTTGGTGCTCAAACCAAATTCTTATGGGACCTCATACCCTCTGCTATTGGGAAGACCTTGGATTTTTGAAGCAAGAGCCAGGACGGAGTGGTTCAAAGGAATCCTAATACTAGGCAGAGGACCTAACAAAGTGGTGTTGAAATTGTATGGATCGCAAAAAGGCAATGTAACCACATCCATCGAAGTCATAACATACTCAGTCAATGAAGTAACAGATGGTACATCAAGAGACGAAGAGACTGTTAAAAAGATCTTTCCCAAGAAAACAGAGGCACGGTCCCTAACAGTGGGCACTGTAAGCTAACTACTGAAGGAAGCAAAGTCTTTTTCCATGGGAGAATACCTCCTTCCTGGCACATGGCAGAAGCAGAGATAGAGCCAGAGACAGAGGCAGAATCAAAAGCAGACATAGAGGCAAAGGATCTGTTCTTCTCCTACAGAGCCTCCAGAGGAAGAGGATGAAAATGATGAGGAAGAAAAAAAAGCAGGTTATGAAAGTGTAGATGAAGAAGTTCCTCTGATAGCAGACGATCTTGTTGATGTCCCTACAGGGACCTCAGAGGCCGAAGATCTCGGGGTGTTGGATGGAATGACCATGATTCCATTTGGGTTGACCAATGGACCACAAAGTATGTAGAATCTGTATAAGCAATGAATCAAAGGTATAAAAATTAAGTTTACAAATGGCTCCTGTTGCCCTGACCATTCATTCTGGAGAAAAGAGGATGATGATGCCCCTTGTCAACAGAAGCCAGAGCCATCAAAGCCACATCTTATAGAAGGTCCATGCTATGTGACATTCCTAGACGTATCCTCTGAAGATGAATCCCCAAATCACCACTCACATAGAAACAAACAAAGCTCTAATACCCTTCCAGCAATCTCACCAGACAAATGAGTCATCTGTTCAGAAGGAGGACACTGGTTCTAGTGGAACATCATATGATAACACTACTCCCTTGAAGGAGTCAAATCTCTATCCAAAAGCAATCCATGGGATATTTATCCACGAAATGAAAGGTGAAATGCAAGTGACATTCCTGGATACTGATGGTACTGAATGTCGCCTGAAAGTGGGTCTCAATCTTCTAGAAGAAGAACTAGTGGTCCTGTGAGACTTACTAAAGAAGAACTTAGATGTGTTTGCTTGGTCGTACAAAGACCTAAAGGGGATTGACCCTATAGTTTGTCAACACCACATCGATCTAGAGCCTAATGCCAAACCTGTGAGGCAAAGACAATGGCGTATGAATCCTAATTATTCTGCTTTGGTAAAGGCTGAATTATTGAAGGTTCTTGAAGCCGAGTTCATTTATCACGTGGCTAACAGTGAATGGGTGTCACCCATTGTGGTTGTACCCAAGAAGAACAGGAAACTTCGAATATGTGTGGACTTTCGAAAGCTCAACTTGAAGATGAAGAAGGATCATTTCCCTATCCCTTTTACAGACCAACTGTTGGATACAGTGGCTGGCCATGAGCTGTATTCCCTCTTGGATGGATTCAATGGATATAACCAAGGCCAAATCGCAGAGGAGGACCAATCCAAATCAACCTTCACAACAAAATGGGGAACCTATGCCTATAGAGTGATTCCATTTGGGCTCTATAATGCTTCTGCCAACTTCCAATGAGTAATGATGGCTGCCTTTCAGAATCATCTATATGATTTCATTGAGGTGTATCTTGATGACTTCTGTGTCTATAGCTTAATTTGTGAGCATTGGGGACACCTACATCAATGTTTTGACAGATACCGAGAGTATAGGATTTCTCTCAACCCTGACAAATGTGTCTTTGACATCTCATCAGGAGTTTTTATGGGCCATATTGTCTCTACACAAGGGATTGCAACAGACCCGCGAAAATTGAGAAGATTGTAGCCTTGACAGCACCAATAAACCTCAAGCAATTGAGAGGATTTCTTGGCCACCTGGGCTGCACAGAAGATCTATTGCACTTTTTGCAACCAAGGCAACCCCTCTGCACAAGCTCCTAAGGAAAGATGTGGATTTCCTTTGGACTGATGATTGTGAAGAAGCCTTTAATACCCTAAAATAGTGCCTCATCCAAGCACCTATCTTGCAGCCTCCTAACTGGACAAAGGAGTTCCATGTGCACACAAATGCATCAATTGAAGGGCTAGGTATTGTCCTATATCAAAAGGGCCTATCTAAATTAGATCAATCAATCTATTATGCAAGTCAAAAAGTAACTGACCAAGAGCGAAACTACACAATGACAGAGCTTGAGTGCTTAGCAATGGTGCTTACACTGGAGAAGTTTCGACACTATCTACTGTAAATGCATTACAAGTTCTACTTGGATCATGAAGCCTTGTCCTTCCTGATGAACAAAGAAGATGTTAAAGGATGACTAATGAGATGGTTGCTCCTATTCCAGGAGTTCAATTTTGAAGTGGTCACTAAGCCTGGTCGTTTCCATGTCCTAGTCAATCATCTGTCACGGATCCCTCAAACTGCAGAAGAGGAACAGGATGATCCAAACCTTCCTAATGCTTCCTTGTTTCTAGTCGAAATAGTTACTCCCTGGTATGCAGACATAGCCAACCTCCTGGCAACTCATTAGTATCCTCCTGGCATCTCAAGCCGTGAGAAGAAGCTTCTATTAGAATCAACCCCCTATACCTTGCTAGGCGATGCACAGTACAAGAGAGGCAAAGATGAAGTATTGCGAAGATGTATTGCAGGAGACGAAATCAGCAGAGTATTGAAAGCATGCCATGATGAACCATGTGGTGGATACTTTGTAGGAGAAGCAACAGCTAGGAAGGCTCTCTTAGTGGGACACTGGTGGTCGACCCTCCACAAGGATGCCTATGACTACTGCAAGAGATGCGATGCTTGTCAACGAATAGGGAAAGCCACCAAAACAAGTGCCATGCCACTACAACCTATTCTTCCTCTAAAGCTGTTCAAGAAGTGGGGGATTGATTTCTGGGTCCCGTTGATCCACCCATTAGACAGAAGCAGAACAGATACATCCTGGTATGTACGGATTATGTCACAAAGTGGTGTGAAGCTAAAGCACTAAAGCAGGATGATGGTAGCAGCGTAGCCCTATTCATGTACGAGAATATTATCACCTGTTTTGGCTGTCCCCTCGAGCTGGTAAGTGACAGAGGTCGTGATTGGGACGATCGACTTACAGAGGCCCTCTGGGCATACAGAACCTCCTATAAGACTGCTACAGGACAGACCCCTTTCCAGCTGGTGTATGGTACAAAAGCTGTTTTTTCGATTGAACTGAAATTGCCCTCTTTGTGAGTGGCTATTAAAGAACGCTTGGGAGATGATGAGTCACTACAACACCGCCTCTTGCACTTGGAATGTTTAGACGAGATTTGGCAGATGACCCTGTAGTGCATGGAAACCACTCAAGCGCAACGTAAGGCCTATCATGACAGCTTCATTAAGCACAAGGAGTTCAAAGAAGATGATCTTGTCTTGGCCTACGATTCGCGACTTGGGAAGTTTCCTAGCAAGCTTCAACAATGTTGGATAGGTCCCCATAAGGTACTTTTTGTCAATCCTAATGGCTCTGTCCAAGTGCAAGCCATTGATGATGATCCCTTTCTGATCAATGGCTATCACTTGAAGAAGTACTTCCCTCCGTGGGGATCCTAACAATCACAGTTGATACACCCTTTCCCTTGTGGGCGTCTCACTGTCCTTGTCCTTGTGCTTCTGATAGCCCTTATGATCTTCCTCGTGAGGCAGTCTCATTCTGCTAGCCCCTCCCAAACACCTCCCATTTTTACTCTATTCTCCTCTCGTTTGGTCTAGTAGTGGTAATGTGGATGGTCCTACCACATGGTATTTCTACCATACTCTTTATTTTAAAAATAAATAAATAAATAAATAAAAATAAACAAACAAACAAACTGTTATGGGAGAAAAGGAAGCAATTCCCTGTCATAGTAGGCCTCGTTCCAAGAAAAGGTGGCAAACACCCTTGGGCTGGAAGCTGGCTGTGGAAAAGGTGGTAACACCCAGCAGTCCAGAAAGTTGATCCATCAGTTGACATCTCTAGGACCCAGTTCTAAATCCGTCTCCCTTGGTACGGTGTGTCCTGTGCCTCTTTACAAAGCATCTGACGGTCTTCTAGCAAATGACATGTTCTATATCCGATACACAATTCTGATCCGTTGACTACTCCCTGTGTATGCCTCTTCATCAATAGACGAAGCGATCTTCATCAACAACCCCCTGAGCAGACGACATGTTCTATATCCAATACATAGTTCCGATCTGTTGACTACCTCCGTGGGTATGTCTCTTCATCAATAGACGAAGCGATCTTCATCAACAACCCCCTGAGTGATGCGAGCTTTCATCCTAACAGGATGGGGATGTGAGTATGGGATGCCCTCTGTATCTATCAAAAGAGTGTGAGACAGAGGGTGGGGTGAGTGACCAGTCCTTTTCCTTCAATTCAAATGAGAGGTAAGATGTGTGAATGGAGTGTTGCATGCACAGGTTGGGCCTCTCAATGCACAACACACGATCTGTTCATGTGCACTGCACCATAAGGCTCCCTGGCCTTCCTTCTTGCACCGTATGCCGGCATAGGGCGGGATGCACTATTGCACCATCAAATGCCCACAAGGCATACAACCTCTGTATAAGTGAATGTGAGGATTACATCAATGGGTTTCAAGAATGGGTTGCCCTCTTTATAAAAACTTGGCTCGTTTCGCCAAGCATTGCAATTGATGGTTGATGTCACGTCCTGTGTCGCAGTTGGCTCTGCAGGAGATACTAGGGTGTCTTCACAACACATGTCCAACACAACAGGGACCACGCAACAACACCCGGGGAGGTAGCTGATTGATAAATCCCGTCTGTGGTGGTAGGTGTCGTGGACGAAGGATAGTCTCTCAGCTTGCAGCACACTCAAATGGGAATGAACGAACAGTCACTCGCCCCATTACTGACATCACTAGTGATAGTATTGATGGTAACCCAGATCTCACACCCAGTTTAGAAATCGACAAGGGGAATGGTGTAGAGGGAGTATGCCAGGGTGCACAGTTGATTGTGCATTAGTGCGTCCAATCTTGTCTGGCATAGGTGCAAGTAGGAAGGCTAGGGAGCCTTGTAATGCAGTGTACAGAATAGGGTGACGCGTCCTGTGATGGCAATAGAGACCCATCCCGTATATGCATAGGGAAACAGAAACGTACCTGACTCCAATTGTCATAACGTCTCTCAATCTCACCTCTCTGAATTGATTGAGGAGAAATACCAGTCACACTCAACCCATCCTCTATCTCACACTCTCTTTATGATTGCAAGTGTATGTAATGCTTTAAGTGTGGGGACATTAGAGTCCAGTCGGTTGATGAGTCTTAGGTTGCCTTGATACATTTTACTCTGTCCGTTAAGGTTTTAAGTGTAGGGACGCGTCCCTATGCGTCTATGATGTATGCCTCCTGCATATGCCTCAAGTTGATCATTCATGTATGCCATGACCTATTTTTACCCTCATGGAGTCCTTTCTCACCCACCTGTCTAGCTTTACCCCACCCTTGGGGCCGTTGCTTCACTATTTTTCTTTATCCCTTCTTTTGATATTTTGCATGTGAACGCATCCTACGTTTACCAGAATCAAAATACAACCTTACAACCCTATTTGTGCCTTCCAACTGCCCATTTTTCCTTTTTACCAACCCCTACTTTGACACACAGTTCTTGAGATATTAATTTTTGACGCATTTTTTGTAAATTAGACGGTTTCCCATGTGAACGTGCCTTTATTGCTTCAAAACCGTGATTTAATATGGTATCCCTGAAACCCACCTTCCCCTTAATATTTTTTATTTTTACTCCGTGTCATTCCGATACACGGTTGGTTCGATATTAATTTTTGCGGGTTTTCGGGATATTTTCGTACGTAATTTTTACATTTTTTCCATGTGCACCTGCCTTGTTTGCACCGGACTTCCATTTCAATTTGACAATGATGTCCAAACAACCTTTCCTCCCATTTTTTCTTTTTTATCCCCCCTATTCCGACTGTCGGATTTTTAGTTATTAATTTTTCCATGTGTTTTCGGGTGTCTTTTTTGTGTTTTTTGCATGTGAACCCCTCCTAATTCCCCCAAAACTGTGTGTTGATGTGACAGCCTTGTGAATCCCTATCCCTCGGACGTTTTTCCTTTTTGTTGCCCTTCATTCCACCAAATGATTCTTTCCATACTAATTTTTGAGTTTCTTTTCGGGTTTGATTTTTGGGTTTTTTCCATGTGAACGTATCCTATCTCAGTCAAAACTGTGTTTTGATGTGATAGAGTTGTTGGACACATTATTCTGCACATTTTTCCTTCTTCTTGCACTTCATTATGACAAGCGAATTTTCCAAAATTAATCCCCGAATGTGTTTTCGGAGCTATTTTTCATCTTTTTCCCATGTGCACACCCTGCTTTTGCCTTGGACATCCTATTGTACTTTTCCATCATTTTCTCTTTGTCGTCCGGCACATTTTTCCTTTTCACAAAATTACGTTCCGATAAACGATTTGCGAGTTATTAATTTTTCTTTGTTTTGTCTTGTTCTCGCGTGCTTGGCCCCGCGCGTGAGAGCGCGCTTTTGAATTTACGCACCTCGAGACACCTCGTCGCCTTCGCGCCCTTTCATATCGATGTCCCGGCCGTATTCACTCCCGTCAATGCAATTTATTTTTTTTACCCCCACCCCGTACATACGCACAGGAAAGCGGCGCGCTTCCCTTTTTAGGGCTTTTATTTTATTAATTTAATTTAATTCTCCCATTTCTACATTAATTATCCCTCCTAATCATTATTTTAATTTTAAAAACAAAACACAAAAATAATAAAAACCCAAACCCAAAAAAACCCAAAAAAAAAACAAAAAAACGGAGAAGAATGAACATGGCAAAATGACAAAAAAAAAAGCACACAAAAAACAACCCCAAAAAAAAAAGAAAAAAAGAAACAAACAAACAACGTTTTTTCCCCTTAATTATCTTTTTTTTTTTAACAACCCAGCCATCCCCCACGGCCAACCGTCCCCCTTCCCTTTCTCTCTCTCTCTTCTTCTTTCTCTCTCCCTGCTATCTCCTTCTTTCTTCCTCCCCTTCTTCTTCTTCTTCTTCTTTCCCCTCCTCCTCCTCCTCCTCCTCCTCCTCCTCCTCCTTCTTTTCCTTCTCCTTCTTCTTCCTCCCTCTTCTCCTCCTCTCCTCCCCATCTCCTCCTCCTCCTCCCCTTCCTCCTCGTTTGCCGCCCTGTCTACGGCTGCCACTGCCCATTGGAGACACCGCCTAGTCGCCCGCCGTCCGTCGTGGCCGCCGCCACTAGAGACGCCGCCTAGTTGCCCCCGTCGCCCATCATGGCCGCCGTTGTTGGAGATGCTGCCCTGCCTTGCGCCCGCCACCACCCCCTCCTCCTCCTCCACCTCCTCTTTAGCCGCCCCTCCTCGACGATGCCGCCCCTCCTCCACCTCGTCCTCCTCCTCCACCTCCTCTTCGGCCACCTTGATAACCCCGCCCCTCCTCCTCCTCCACCTTGTCCGCCTCCACCTCCACCTCCTCCTCCACCTACACCTCCTCCTCCTCCCCCTCCACCTCCTCCTCTTCCACCACCTGCACCTCCTCCTCCCCTTCCACCTCCTCCTCTTCCACCACCTTCTCCTCCTCCCCCACCACCCCCTCCCATGCCCCCCTTCCCCCACCGCTACCCAAGCCCCCCTTGCCCCACCCCTAACTAAGCCCCCCTTCCCCCACCCCCTGTTAAGCCTCCTTCCCCCACCCCCTCTTAAGCCCCCTTCGCGCGCAATAGAGCCTTTTTGTGGTTGCAGGTCTTCGTAGCAGCTGTTCACACACAGTTGTGCATGGTCTTTGCGGGCGTTCACGCATGAGGACAAGCATCAGACTCGTTCGTGGGCGTGCGTAGTTGTTGTTCACATGCACCTGTTCACACGCTCATCGGAGTATTCATTTTTTAAATCTCGAAAATAATTTTTAAATCATAACATCTATTTAAGATAATAATAATAATTTTTAATTAAAATTTTTAAAAATCCAAAAATTTACAAAAATCCATTGAAAATTTTTCCCACAATTAAAATTTTTTTCTTCATGAAAAATGCCATTAATTAATTACTAAAAATTCCAAATTACCTACAATTATTTACAAAATGATAGAAATTGATAAAAATTCCAAAAAAAATCCAAATTTTCCAAAAAATCACATCCACTTTATTTTCCATTTTGAATATTTTTTGGAATGATAAATTATTAAAATATTTTTTTGAAAATACTTCTTTTTTGAGAAAATCTTATGACAATATCATTATCATAAACACATCCTTTGAAACTCCCAAACATGATAAGAACATTTCCATCACATTGAAATAGAATGGTTTTCAACCCTCATAGTGGGACAAATTGGTTTCTTGGTTTTTTTTTTAAATTTAAAAAAAACAAACAAGAACAAAAACAACACAAAAAACAAGCAATACAAACCAAACCAACGAAACAAATAGAAACAAACCCTCTTTTTCATTTACTGTTTTAAAGAAACAAAACAAAACAACAACAACAACAACAACAAAAACAAAATATAAAGAAAAAAGAACAACACAAAATAAAAACAAGAAAACCACACAAATCAAAATATCCCACTAAAATTTCAATCCACATCTTCTCCTTTATTTTGGTCATGTATATCATTGTTTTTGTTTAATCAAGGTATTAGTTAGTTTTCAATTTTTTTTAATCCAATAAGACGACTATTGTCAGTCGACCTTTTGTCCACTTTTGTGGATTTACATGGATTGTGCATTCCATTTTGGAGGACGTGGTTTTAGACATGGCGCGTGTCCACCCACACATTGCCAGGTTCCTTTCTTTTTTTCCCTCTCTCACTTGCACCATAACACACCATTAATTGTAAATAAAATCCATTGACCGTTGCACATATCCAATTAATAGAATGCACATCATAAAATTATAATTAAAACGAACCGGACGTTAATTATAAAAGGAACCCCACCATTGCACGTGCATCTTTGCAACCTAACTCATGTAATTTGTAAATTAAACTTCATTCACAAGTGCACATGCACACGCATTACAGACACATTAAATTGTAATTAAAATAAACCCTTGAAGTCACTCATGCATGCACTCAAGTGCCACACATCATGTAATTGTAACAATGAATTGCATCAGTAGAGACCAACTCACGTCAAGTCTGAGAGGGGCTAGGCTACGTTTCCGACTCACCATGCATTAACGGATTAACTTAATAAATGAATTGTGTTTACTAGATTATCTAATAAAAATTGAGTCGTTAATTTCACCCACCTACTTCACTGCACTGTAGGATGCTAAACGTTGCGTGGGATTTGGCATTATTAATCTGACCTTGGTCCATATGGTGTTTATTCTATTTTTAGTCAAAATATTTGGTTCAATCATGATTTTTTGAGTCCGTGTCTGAGCTACAGTATGTGTGCCATTTTTGTTTTATTTTGTGTGCTTGATACAGGGTTTCGAGTGTATGTTTGTTGCATAGCATGAAGCTTTCAGTCACATATGTGCATAGATCATGTCGAAATTTTCGTAGGATGTGGTTTGTTTGGGGTGGTTTAGTCCAGTCAGTCTTGTCCTCGGTCCATTTCCTATCGATGGTCTCAGTGGAGGTTTTGTTTGTGGGTTTTGTAGGTTTTCTCTTTGTCTTCCTGGTTTTGTGTGTGTGGGTTTTTTGCTATAGTCTGAATGGCACCTACTTCTACCCCTTCAATTGTGGTACAACATATTCCCCTTGCAGTCCATGATTATTCCCTACTTTTAGAGACTGATTGCATCCGACGTGCAGGCCTCCACCCATTTGTTGCCCTCACATTGCCGTCTGTGGATGAGAAACTTTGTTACTCCTTCTTGGCTTCTTACAAAAATCAATCTGGTCCGCACTTTCTGTTTATCTGTAGCTAATATTAATGAAGCATTGTGCTTGCCCATTTCTGCTTCATTTGTGCCCATTGGTAACCAGTTACTCACTGCTGAAGAGATTGTTACGCTGATGAAGAAGGAAACTTCTACCCCCTTGCTCCTTAATTAGCTCATTAATAGTTCAGGGGTATCTGTTGCCCATATCTCTTATCCCATATGGAAGCAGCTATGTCAGTTTCTCCAGGACCAGTTTATGTCAAGCATGTATATATCCAAGTATCTGTCCAAAGAAATGTTCACAGCTTTTGTGAAGATTCTAGAGGGTGCTAAGTTCAATTGGGCATGCTTCCTATTATCCAAGATGGATCAACATTTCCAGCGAGTACAAAAGGGTCAAAACAGTAATGTCTCCTATGGTGCCTTATTACAAATAATCCTCACTTTTGCACCTCCTCCTGGTGGTGTTCCAATGCCCGATCCTGCTCCGTTACTAGTGCAGCCTACATCTTCAGTTCCTTCTCATCGGCCTATGCAACCTAATTTTGAAGATGAAGAGTCCCCTATTGTGTTTTATCTCAAGAAACGCCTTCACATGAAGGGTCCTTCCAATCCTCCTATACTAAATTGCCTGGTACAAATATCCACTCCTGTTGTTTCTAACAGTGCCCTTCCTTCATTCCTCTCTTGTTCCAATCTATTTGCAGCCCAAAAGGAAGGACAGTTAGATTTGCAGATTCCTTTATCTTTACAAACCATATTATCTGGACCTATCTTCCACAGATGGTTTCAAATGTCCAGTCTACTCTGGAAAACTCCCTCACTTCTTGTCTTCAGACATTGTGCACAAGTGTTTACACTTCCATGCAAGACAAGGTGGATTCCTAAACCAGTCTGTTGAGTAAGGCACTGGAGGATTTGTCTTCCGAAAGGGCCACACTCAATGATATCCATAACCAAATGACTACTGCCATAGCCTTAATGGATTCACAGAGGGTAACTATTCAAGAGCTAGAATCTAAGATTGCTAAATTGGAGGAGGAGAATGCATCTCTGATGATTGAGAAAAATTCTACCCTTGAGGAAATGGTCACTTTGGCTAGTAAACTTACTACTAGTGAGGAACAGTTGCAGCACTCTTAGAAAACTATAGGGTCCCAACAGAAAGTTATTGAAGAACTTAACCAAAGAGTGGCTGTTCTTTCTATTTCTCCTCCCGCTCCTATATCTTGTGCTTTGTCTTCCAAAGAGGAGCTTGATTAGTTGCAACAAAAAGCTAAACTATGTGATGGGTTCTCAGCTAAGGTTGAACGCCTTCAGCAGTGTACGGATTGCATGCATAATGATTTTGTTTGTTATACTGAATTGGTGTCACCTCCTCCTTCCTTTTGGGTGACGTATAACCAATAGAGATTTGCTTTATATATATCCTTAAGCAATGTGGATTTGGAGCCTCTAGAGGATGGATGGTCTAATGCCAGGAGGCGTATTCCACAGTGAATTCCGTGAGGTTTTGCAATGGATTCCGTAAAATTTTATTATCGGGGCTCATACACAAGGTGGATTCTTTGTGCGAAAAGTCGATGGGGACGCCTATCCTTTTCGGGCATTTTGTTAATTTAATGTGTAATTGGGTGATTCCATAGCAGGTGATTCCGTAAAATACATATTTAAATTAATAAACGTTTATGAGTTTAGAGTGCGCACTCGTAATAAATTAAGGTTAGGATTGAGTTCTAACCAATTTATTTTTGTAGCTGAAGACTGCTAGGTATTCACTTTTGTCGGTTTAATTGTATTATTTTTCTAACAATTGTGAATGCTTCAGTTGATGTGTAGAGCAAGCAGCGGTGGCATTGGGAAGCATTGGAGGATAGCGTGTATTCAAATTATCATCAATTTTTTATGGGCGTGTATCTTAGGCATGGCGTCCATATTTTGACGCGCTTATTTATTAAAGCGCTTGATATTTATTTATTATTTTTGTATGCGCATGGGCGCACGATTTAAATATTTGTATTGGACATTGTATTTGGGTACAGCCTGACTCCTTGGGCGCCCAATAGCTTTAATTCTTTAGTGGCACAAAAGCAACCACAAAAGCTAAAGCGTGCTAATTGTAAATTGGGCTATCTTTTGAGCTTGAAGATGAATAATATATAAAATACATGCTTTGTGGAGCGCTCACACAAGGCATGGGGGGAGATTGCACCCAATTAGTCTCTTGCTTCATGTCGTGCAAGATTTCTTCCTTGTTTTTTGTGCAAAAATAGAGTTCTTTTGTTCTTGGGGACCTTCTAATGCTCACTACGCGTGCATACGGCGTCCGATCTGTGCACCATGGTCAAATCTCTGGCCTGCAGATCTCTTGAGAGCTGTTTTTGATCACTTTGTGGATGAGCTAATTTCCTATGAGGTCCAGTTACTATCTTTCATGTATCTTATAGGCCATTTGCAGATCTCTGATAAAGAAGATTTGAATGTTTATGTGGGAGATGTCATCTTACAAGTAATGATGTATGCGCACTTAGTTGAGCTTCTGCTAGTAGAGAGTTTGCGAACCTATCATGAGCATACATTTTGGTGTAAGGGACATGCTCGGCATCCACAGAGGATGTTGCTTTGGAGCCTTATCGACTCAGAAATATTTTTCATAAATCTAATATCCAACCTCTACAATCTCAGTTATTGAGCTTTATTGCTGATCACCCATTATTTATTGAGTCCTTTCTTCAGGATCTTAATTATCGTTGTTTTATTTATCCCTTAGATCCTGCAGATCTTCTTTCTTATTCCCTCATGTCTTATCGTTTCCCTCTTTATGTTTCTCTTCTTTCATCTAGTCCTGACACCATTCCTCTCTTATCCTTTACCCCTTCGGGATTTCCTCATATTCTTGTTTTTACTACATGTCCTTTCATTGCTGATCCTACATTATCTCCTACTCCTTCTGAACCTCCACCTACCCTTCCTCTTATTCCTTCTATTTTTCCAGCATAATCCCTTCATATCTTTTTGATGTATTCTTCGTCTTTTCCACCTTCTTTATCCCTTCATTTACCTTCCTTTTATGATCTATCCTATCCTCCATTACAATGTTCTCCTTTTATTCCATTGCCCTCTCCATCCGATTACATTAACCTTCCTCTTCAGACAGTGCTGGATACACCAGGGTATGATAGTGAGATACTTCGTCGACGACAATGGACACTACATGATTCTGTGACAGGACTAGTGTTTAACTGGCCTTTTATTCCAGGGTCCTGGGATACCTCTGCAGCATGTTCAAACTTTTACCTCCATTTTGCTAGAGTACATGTTATACCATTGTTTGAATTGCAGCTCATTTTTGCTGGTATCTTGCTTTCTTGCATTAGTAGTCCACCCTAAATACTCGAAAGAGTATCCCACAATTGCTAATTAATCCAAATGAGGATGTAGATGTTGCTCAAATGGATGTTATATATTACTTTACATAGGCCTTTCCTACCAAGTTCATAATTTTATTGGAAAGGATGTGTTGTCTACAGTTCCTCCAAAATGTACCTCAGTACTTTGTAGATGAGAGCAAAGCCTTGGACTGTCTTAAATTTAGTATGCAATTAGAAATACCTTCATCCTACTTAGTAGGAGGGTTTTCATGATTGTATCCTCTCTTTCTTAATGGAAACTTCTTCTTTGTCTCTAATTTTTTGGGGATTTGTGCCATTCAGACTATATTTGTATATGGGTATTTTTTGTAATGGGTTTTTTTTGTTTTTTATATTGTGAGGAGCTGATGAAGATAAAGCTGTGAAGATTGCTGATGATGGTTATAACATGGTTGTAGTTAGAGTTTGGATGCTGAACTCTTATATCCTTTAATAGTTTGAGTTATTTTGGTTTTATGGTATTGGAATGGTTTTTGGTGTTATTGGTTTTCCTTTCATATGTATTTTAGATATAGGTTCTATGAAGCTGATATGTTGGGGCTGTGATAGTAGCTGGTGATTTGAGTTGGATTAAATATTATTTTTAGCAAAAATTAGAGCTTTTATTCATTTTTTTTCTAAGGTCACGAGGACGCTTCCTTTCTAAGTGTGGGGATATGTTGAGTGCTGAAATGATATTTTTTAAAGCTGATTTTTTGTTAAAAGAAATGCATGTGGGATAGAACCCACTAACAAAACATGGCCAATAGTACCAGATACAACCAAGGGGTAGAGGTGGCCAGACTTGGCACCTCTTGCAAGAACAAGCCTGCCACGAGTTATCTTCCATGCAGAATCACCAAAGCATTTATGATAACCTGCATCATCAAACTGCTCAGCAGACATAAGGCTTTTAGTCAATGCAAGTACATGATGTACATTACATAGAATAAAAGTGCTACTACACAATACCAGATACACTGCGATAGGTATGAAACCACTCACAGTAGGGGGTCATATGAAAAGAAGCATCCGAATCCAAGAGCCAACAATATGCATGAATAGATTGAGCCTCGATCAAGACTCGGTCAGCTGAGAGGCCTGAAGAGGCTACTAAGATGTAGTCACCATTGGACTCCTAAGGCGGCATGACATTTATCTCCTCAAGTTTATGTTGGACTTTGCAGGTATAATGTTGCAATCATTGATTTCTCTTGCACTTTTTCTTTTCCCTTTTCTTTGCGCTTGTCATCGCACATCTTATGGCACTGCGGTCATATGTGTCCTGCTTTCCCACAATAATGGCATGTAAGATTAAACTTATGTCCACGGGACTTGTTGTGTCCACGTGACTTAGACTGGATTTCTAAGAGTCCTTCCCATGAAAATCATTATCTTTCTTGCCACCTCTAACAGATAAAGCATGTGAATTGTGGGAAGCATCATTGTTTTTTCAATCAAAAAAGCACTCTCTACATCTTTCAATTTCAGCCCATCAAGTTTGTTGGTACAAATCGCAGTGCAAAATACATCCCAAGACTCAGGTAAAGTGCCAAGCAAAAACAAAGGATGCAGATTATCCATAAACTCAATACCTTGTTGAAGCAGATTCTTCATGGTAGAATGAAACTAGCTAAAGTGAGCAGACAATGGGGTCCCCTCCTTCATGTGGAGATCCATCAACTGTTTAAGCCAATACATTTGCAAAGTAGGGCTTTGCTTTACATAAAGTTCCTGAATCTTTTTCCATATATTCTATGCACTCTGATCTTCATCTTCAACAACATTATTGTGGACCTCTTTAGAGAGTGATAAGATGATAATGGACTTGCATAGTGCATCTAAATCAGGCCAATCATCATCATCCATATTCTCGAGTATAATACCTTTGTTTTTTAATGACTTAATATTCATTTTTTGCACCAAAACCTGCCATAGTTGAGACCCTTAGTAGCCATAGTTGGTGCCATCCAACTTGGCAATGTTAAACAAAGCCGTATCTTTGAGATGACTAGCCATAATGAGTCAAACAGACACAGACTATACAAAAAACAACCTGTTATAATTAGTAGTAAACAAGCCAAAACCACTGCCAAAATAAGCTGAAAATAAGAGAAATTTCTAAAATGGCCAATTGTCCACCTAATAGTACCAAAAGTACATCAAAATGACATGATTAAGCTCAATAAATACATCATAGTCAGCATAAAACATCTTGCTTTAATAAATCACAGCAGTTAAAAAAAGAGAGCAAACAATGAGCTAACAGTTATCCAAAGTCAATTTTGATTACCAAGTCAGATCCCGCATGAAGCAAGCATGTAACAAACACTGTAGTAGCCAAGAACCATGAGCCAACACCCAAATACCTAACAAAGGTCGGTGTATGCTCAAAGAGAAGACATATCAAATCAGCCCAAAAGCATCCAATGTAGACAAGTATTTATCAAGAGCATAGACATGTAAGAGATCCCAGTCTCATCTACTCAAGAAGTTCAACTGCATAAACCATAAGCTCTGCAATATCCAGAGATAGCATGAAGCTCCCACTAGTAGAAAGATTGATGTCAATAAAGCAACCAAGCTCAAAGATACCATGTGAATGCATAAGGCATCATGGAGCCAAGACCGTATATCAACAAAGCATCTAGAGCAAGGGATCAGTCAATCATCACCTATAACATCCAATACATATGTAACAATCAATGTCAAATCTCTGACAACCCAAGTAAGCATCCAAGAGCTCTAAAGTATGCAAATGAACGCCCAACTGAAGCTCCAAGCGGCAATCAAACACAGACAATGTAAGGAGCATGCATTTTTGACATATGCATCAAAGCATGTACCAAAGGGTCAAGCATAGACCATAGGCATAATGACTATCACAAAGCATGCCACTATAGACCAATGTCAATCAAATGCCAACCAAGACGGAGCTCAATCGAAGCTCAAAAGGCATTCCAGAGCAATACAAGACATGTGCCAACCTCCGTATACATCCATGTAGTCATATGAGTCACTCGGGAAGCACTCATATAACCAATAGGTAGAGCATACACTGACCAAATAGGCTTTAGCCCTGGTTATTACAACAATGAATTCACTGTCAAAATTGAGTAAATCAGTCCTCAAATGAAGCTCCAGGCCACCTCAAATCATGGGTATATGATATACCGATGTATTAGCATCAATAGTACACATCAGGAGTGAATATACAACAGTGAATACACTATCAAACCAAGCTATTTTAGTACCACAATTAGCTCCAAAGCCAACCCATAAAACGGGCATAGCATCCCCATATATATAGATATCACTTTAGCATAACGAGGCATCATAAGACCAATAGAGTTGGCCATAGAAGCATGAAATAGAGTGCTTCCCTATATTTTTAGCTAGCAAACCTCAGCCAAAATGGAGTAAATGAAGTGGTTAAATTAGTCCAAAATCAACTCCAAGCAATGACATAGCATCCTTGAATATATAAGCATCAACCGAGCATTATCCAACCAATGGCAATGAGTGTAGACATCAAAGATAAGTGTTGCCCTATTTTATGATCGTCTATAGACTATTATAACATTCCAAAGTTAAAGCTTAGTACTCAAATGGAATGCCAAGAGTGGAAGGATCAATGTCGAGCTTGTATAGTTAAAGCTTAGTGCTCAAATGGCATGCGAAGATAGGTATTCGTATACCTATCTTGGCTATGGCTATGGCTCGAATGGAGTGGCTATGGCTACCAACAAAGAGATGACTGTTGTAGGTATTCGAATGGAAGTTGAAAATATGCAGACCAAGCTTGAGCTCGCGAAGAAGAAGGCTCTAATACCAATTGAAAGAAGGTGAGCCCTGAAGTGGAAGTACAAGTGGGAGCAAGAGCTATGGTGGAACGAGCAAGAGCAAGAGAGAGACACACATAATGTGGGAACTCCAACAGTCACAATGTGTGATCAACCTTCCCTTTATTCAAATGTCACTAAAACAATAAAGAATGAAGTGACAGTGATGGGCTCCCATCCTGCCTGTAGTGTGCATGGGTGGGTACTGTCAGTTTAGTAATACACAAGGGCCTGTTGAGATATCGAGCTCCACTCGTGATATGCCAGGGTGACCGTTGTGCATTTATGTCACCGACTTGTTAATTGCAGATGCGGTTGGTACACCGCCCATGAATAATAGCTAGATGATATCTATCCTTATCTACTCTAGTTCGTGGCTCAGTTAGTATGCCACCTTAGTTAGTTGAGTTTGGTTTGAGACCCATATATAGGGTTCTTCTATTTCTCTGTACTAGAGTTCTTTTGGCTTACACAACTAAGAAGAGGAAAACTGTTTTCAGCCTCCACCTTTGTGTGTATTCCCCCATTGTGTAAGTGAGAAAGCTACAAGTGAGGCTCCTTTCTTCTCTCCCACAATCTTGACATGGTATCAGAGCCTGGTTCATGGTAAGGAGCTCAAGAAAGCAAACCAAGTTCGTGACGTTCTGGTAAGAGGACCAGTGTTGCTTTCATTTTTCGAGTTTGGGAGCAAATCTCTGCAGGTAGCATAGCCGAAAAGTGCAAGAGTGCATTGTCTCAATCCTCAGATTGAGACGCCTTTCATGGTGTAGCAAGAGGGCAATATATGCTGCGGGATAGGGCTTTAGCCCTGGGTTCCCTATTTTTATGATTCGAGGCCATTTCGGGGCCCGTTTTGGAGGCGAAAGTTTTCCACACGCACTCAGGAAAAGGCCCTGTTTTTTGCTGTGCGACCATTGTTCTACAAGTTGGTGAAAAGTTACCGTAGAAATTGCATCGTATACCTATGCGCAGAGACATTGTGAGTTACAGAATCATCCTCGTTGCCTATTGATGCAAAATCGTCACTAGAAAGTGACTGTGTGGTCAAATACCACTTTCATCAGTTTTGCAGATTTGCCCTTGTGAGGCTGAAGCTGTGTTTTTTGCAGTGACAGAATTCTTTGTAGTGTTTTGTAATGGCATCTGATTCTCTTTCACAGATTGTCACTGAAAAGCTTGACAAGAACAACTTCCAAGCATGGAAGTTTAGAATGACGAATTTCCTTATTGGGAAAAGGATATTGGGAATTCGTTGCAGGAAATGAAGAAGAACCAGTTCTTCTTGATGTTCCCAATCAACAGCAATGCAGGCATTTAAAGGATGGCATGAGAGAGCGAGGAAAGTTATGTACTGGCTGTCTATCAATATTTCAAACTCTATGATTGTGCATATTCAAGATGCAAGTACGCCAAAGGAGGCATGGGATACTTTGTCAAAAATGTATAGTACAAATACGCAAGCCAGGAAAATGCAGCTCAAGCAAGAGTTGCACAATGTGCAAAGAGAAAGTATGAGCATCAATGACTACCACATGAAGGTGAAGAAGATTGCAGATGCACTTGCTTCCATTGGGTTGCCAGTGGAAGATGATGATTTAGTTTCTGTGACCTTGAATGGTCTAGGAAATGATTATGCACAGTTCCGAACATCCATTTACGTCCGTGAAAGATTTCCTGATTTTGAGGAGTTGATTGCTCTTCTAATTTCTGAGGAACAGAGAAATGGTGGTGCATCTTCTTCAGGAGGAACTTCAAAAGAAGCTGTCTTCTACTCAAATGCTGGAAGAGGTAGAGGCAAAGGTAGAGGAGGCCGATCTGGAGGCCGTGGTAGAAATCAGAATATGCAGCAAACTCAAGAAAACCAATCCTATGGAGGAGGACGTGGTAACTCTAGAGGCAGGGGGAGCCAAAGAGGTCGTGGTGGATGGCAAAGAGGCCAAAATGCAAACAGCAATGTTGAATGCTACTACTGTGGTAAAATGGATCATATGGCTAAAGACTGCTATAAAAAGCAGAATGACATCATGAATGGAAAATTGCAACAAGGGAATTATGCATCTTCTAGTAGACAGGGTGATGACAGAAATGAGCATTTGTTTATGGTGGAGCACATGACCAATTCTGTGACAAGTGCAGAAGAAAGCAACGATGTGTGGTATGTTGACTCAGGTGCATCAAACCACATGACAGGTCATGCAAAATGGATGCAGGATGCAAGGAAAATGGAAAAACCAGGATTTGTGGAGACTGGTGATGATACTGCACATCCTATTGTGCAAATTGGAAAAATTCCTTTGTCTATGCAGGATGGGAAAAAGAAATACCTATCGGATGTATTTCATGTCTCGAATATCACCAAGAACCTAGTTTCTGTTGGTCAAATGGTTGAGCAGGGCTTGCAGGTCAGATTTAATTCTCATGGATGCTTTGTTGAGGATATGAAAAATAAAGGTCGCTTAATAGCAAAAGGAAAGAAGAAGGGCATAATGTTTATGTTGGATGCAGACATGCCTGAATTGAGTGCAACAATGTTTGCACATGGGACAGGTGTAGTTGTAGATATTGATATCTGGCATAAACGCATTGGTCATGTTAATGTACAGCGACTTAAATCAATACAAGCCCGAAATATTGTTGCAGGATTGCCTAAATTCAAGGTTGCAGAAATGCATAAGGTATGTGAAGCCTGTCAGTTTGGAAAACAGGCAAGGAAACCATTTCCTAGACATGTTCAAGAGAGTAAGAAGCCATTGGAATTGATCCACTCTGATGTGTGGACTACTAAAGCTGCATCTATTGGAGGCTGTCATTATTTTGTCACTTTTATTGATGACTATAGCAGAAAAGGTTGGGTGTATTTTATGAAAAAGAAAAGTGAAGTTTTTGGGCATTTCAAAACTCTTAAAGCTATGGTTGAAAAAGAAACAGGCCTGCAAATAAAATACCTAAGGTCAGATGGAGGGGGAGAGTACCTCTCAAATGAGTTTGCAAGGTTCCTGCAGGAGCATGGCATAAAGCAGCAATATTCATGCAGTCATACCCCATAACAAAATGGAATTGCAGAAAGGAAAAACAGGCATATTGGAGAGGTATCTCGTGCCATGCTCAACGAAAAAGACTTGCTAGATTTTTACTGGGTTGAAGTAGTTGCTACAGCAGTCTACATAATGAACAGGACTCCTACTGCAGCAATACATGGGATGAATCCAGAGGAGAGGTATACTGGTAGGAAACCAGATATTTCTCACTTGAAAAATTTTGGTTGCATTGCCTATGTCCATGTGCCAGATGAGTTGAGATCCAAGTTGGATCCAAAAGCTGAGAAGTGCATCTTTATTAGTTACTCTCTGCAACAGAAAGGGTATAGATGCTATAACCCTTCTACTCGTAAGTTTACAGTGAGCAGAGATGTTGTTTTTGATGAGATGAGTAGCTGGTATAAACCAGTAAATGTGATTGATAATGTAGATGCACAAAATGGTAATGCTGCACAGAATTCACAGCAGCAGTCACAAGATACTAGTGGACCTGGAGTGTCCTCTAGCAGTGGTTCACATTCTTCGCCATGGACAGGTAGATTGAGATCAGGAGAATCTTCTCAAAGCAATGCAGATAGTGGTATGCAGGTATCACGAAAAGGAAAAGAGAAGGTAGATCAGTCCATGTTTGATGTGAATACAGGTCACTCTTATGTGGATGGTGAATCCAGTGGCTCAGAACAGAGCATTGATGATGAGTTGGATATTCCTTCTATTGTTACACCTAGAGTAAGGAAGACCAGGGATGTTTATGAGAGCACCTGGGAGTGAACCTACTTTGCGTAGGTCTACCAGAGTTAGGTATCCTGTGGATAGGCTGAAATATGATGGATTTATAGCCATTCACTATGCCTATATGGTCAAAGTGATACAGGAACCAGAACCCACTTCTTTTGAGCAAGCCATGGGAAAAGAAAAATGGGAGAAAGCCATGGATGAAGAAATGGATGCATTGGAAGCAAATGCTACATGGGAATTGGTACCTTTGCCTAAAGATAAGAATGCAATTGGTTGTAAGTGGGTTTATAAGGTGAAACACAATGCAGATGGTTTTGTGAACAGATACAAGGCAAGATTAGTAGTCAAGGGGTATGCACAAACATATGGCATTGATTATGAAGAAACATTCAATCCGGTTGCAAGGATGGCAACCGTAAGAGCAATCATTGCTATGGCTGCATCAAAGGGATGGTCTTTACATTAGATGGATGTAAAGAATGCCTTCTTGCATGGTGATTTGCAAGAAGATGTCTATATGGAGCAACCACCAGGTTATATGCATGATGTTCATCCTGAGCTTGTTTGCAAGTTGAAGAAAGCCTTGTATGGCTTGAAAGCATGGTCTGACAAGATAGGACAATATCTTATCACTATTGGCTTTCAGATTTCCAAGGCAGATTTCTCACTTTATGTGAGAAAAACAGAGAAAGGTATTATGCTGCTTGTCATTTATGTTTATGATTTGATTATCACAGGTGATAGTGATGAAGATATCCTTCATGTGAAAATGCTATTGAAGCAGAAGTTTGAGATGAAGGATTTGGGAGAGCTGCGTTATTTCTTGGGCATTGAGGTGATTAGATCACCAAGTGGGATACGGCTCTTGCAGAGGCAGTATGGATTGGACATGCTGTCCAAATATGGGATGACAGGCTGTAAGCCTATTTCAGTTTCAGTTCCTTTGGAGCAGAATGTGAAGCTGAGCGCAGATGCAGGTGAGCTTCTGGAAGACCCTACTATGTACAGATTGTGGGAGAGAAGGAAGGAGCCTCACTTGTAGCTTTCTCACTTACACAATGGGGGAATACACACAAAGGTGGAGGCTGAAAACAGTTTTCCTCTTCTTAGTTGTGTAAGCCAAAAGAACTCTAGTATAGAGAAATAGAATAACCCTATATATGGGTCTCAAACCAAACTTAACTAACTAAGGTGGCATACTAACTGAGCCACGAACTAGAGTAGATAATGATAGCTGTCATCTAGCTATTATTCATGGGCGGTGTACCAACCGCATCTGTAGCTAACAAGTCGGTGACATAAATGCACAACGGTCACCCTAACATATCACGAGTGGAGCTCGATATCTCAACACTCCCCCTCGAGCTCAATCCCAATTCCTGCACACCAAACAGGTCTCTGAACTTGCGCAGCTTCTCTACGCCCAATGCCTTCGTGAATATGTCAGCTACCTGATCCTCTGTGCTGACATAAACTAGATCAATAAGACCTAGTAAAACCCTCTCCCGCACATAGTGATAATGCACCTCAATGTGCTTTGTTCTAGCATGATAGACTGGGTTATTTGCCAACTGTATACTACTCATGTTGTCACAATAAATGACAACTAGCCCATTTGTAGGCCGATGCATATCATAAAGTAGCTTATGCAACCAAGCTACCTCACATGCAGCCATTGCTGCGCCCCTGTACTCAGCCTCTGTGCTCGACAAGGCAACTGTAGGCTGTTTCTTGCTGCTCCAAGTGACTGCAGCACTCCCAAAACAGAACACATATCCAGTGGTAGATCGTCTATCAGAAATACTACCAACCCAATCAGCATTAGTGTATCCATGCAACTGTATCTGAACCCCAGTCTCATAAAGTAGTCCATACTGCAATGTGGACTTCACATACCTGAGTAAGCGTCTAGCCGCATCCAAATGCGGTTTCCTTGGAGCCTGCCTAAACTGACTTACCAATCCAATAGCATAGCTCAAATCTGGCCTGGTAATAGTCATATAAATCAAACTTCCTACTATGCGTTTGTACATAGTAGGGTCTTCCAGAAGCTCACCTGCATCTGCGCTCAGCTTCACATTCTGCTCCAAAGGAGCTGAAATAGGCTTACAGCCTGTCATCCCATATTTGGACAGCATGTCCAATCCATACTGCCTCTGCAAGAGCCGTATCCCACTTGGTGATCTAATCACCTCAATGCCCAAGAAATAACATAGCTCTCCCAAATCCTTCATCTCAAACTTCTGCTTCAATAGCATTTTCACATGAAGGATATCTTCATCAGTATCACCTGTCATAATCAAATCATCAACATAAATGACAAGTAGCATAATACCTTTCTCTGTTTTTCTCACATAAAGTGAGAAATCTGCCTTGGAAATCTGAAAGCCAATAGTGACAAGATACTGTCCTATCTTATCAGACCATGCTCTAGGTGCTTGCTTCAAGCCATACAAGGCTTTCTTCAACCTGCAAAAACAAACTCAGGATGAATAGCATGCACAGCATCCATCTGATGTAAAGACCATCCCTTTAATGTAGCCATAGCAATGACTGCTCTTACGGTTGCCATCCTTGCAACCGGACTGAATGTTTCTTCATAATCAATACCATATGTTTATGCATACCCCTTGACTACTAATCTTGCCTTGTATCTGTTCACAGAACCATCTGCATTGTGCTTCACCTTATAAACCCACTTACAACCAATTGCATTCTTATCTTTAGGCAAAGGTACCAATTTCCATGTAGCATTTGCTTCCAAGGCATCCATTTTTTCATCCATGGCTTTCTCCCATTTTTCTTTTCCCATGGCTTGCTCAAAAGAAGTGGGTTCTGGTTCTCAGCAATAAAGATGCACTTCTCAGCTTTTGGATCCAACTTGGATCTCAACTCATCTGGCACATGAACATAGGCAATGCAACCAAAATTTTTCAAATGAGAAATATCTGGTTTCCTACCAGTATACCTCTCCTCTGGATTCATCCCATGTATTGCTGCAGTAGGAGTCCTGTTCATTATGTAGACTGCTGTAGCAACTACTTCAACCCAGTAAAAATCTAGCAAGTCTTTTTCGTTGAGCATGGCACGAGATACCTCTCCAATATGCCTGTTTTTCCTTTCTGCAATTCCATTTTGTTATGGGGTATGACTGCATGAATATTGCTGCTTTATGCCATGCTCCTGCAGGAACCTTGCAAACTCATTTGAGAGGTACTCTCCCCCTCCATCTGACCTTAGGTATTTTATTTGCAGGCCTGTTTCTTTTTCAACCATAGCTTTAAGAGTTTTGAAATGCCCAAAAACTTCACTTTTCTTTTTCATAAAATACACCCAACCTTTTCTGCTATAGTCATCAATAAAAGTGACAAAATAATGACAGCCTCCAATAGATGCAGCTTTAGTAGTCCACACATCAGAGTGGATCAATTCCAATGGCTTCTTACTCTCTTGAACATGTCTAGGAAATGGTTTCCTTGCCTGTTTTCCAAACTGACAGGCTTCACATACCTTATGCATTTCTGCAACCTTGAATTTAGGCAATCCTGCAACAATATTTCGGGCTTGTATTGATTTAAGTCGCTGTACATTAACATGACCAATGCGTTTATGCCAGATATCAATATCTACAACTACACCTGTCCCATGTGCAAACATTGCTGCACTCAATTCAGGCATGTCTGCATCCAACATAAACATTATGCCCTTCTTCTTTCCTTTTGCTATTAAGCGACCTTTATTTTTCATATCCTCAACAAAGCATCCATGAGAATTAAATCTGACCTGCAAGCCCTGCTCAACCATTTGACCAACAGAAACTAGGTTCTTGGTGATATTCGGGACATGAAATACATCCGATAGGTATTTCTTTTTCCCATCCTGCATAGACAAAGGAATTTTTCCAATCTGCACAATAGGATGCGCAGTATCATCACCAGTCTCCACAAATCCTGGTTTTTCCATTTTCCTTGCATCCTGCATCCATTCTGCATGACCTGTCATGTGGTTTGATGCACCTGAGTCAACATACCACACATCGTTGCTTTCTTCTGCACTTGTCACAGAATTGGTCATGTGCTCCACCATAAACAAATGCTCATTTCTGTCATCACCCTGTCTACTAGAAGATGCATAATTCCCTTGTTGCAATTTTCCATTCATGATGTCATTCTGCTTTTTATAGCAGTCTTTAGCCATATGATCCATTTTACCACAGTAGTAGCATTCAACATTGCTGTTTGCATTTTGGCCTCTTTGCCATCCACCACGACCTCTTTGGCTCCCCCTGCCTCTAGAGTTACCACGTCCTCCTCCATAGGATTGGTTTTCTTGAGTTTGCTGCATATTCTGATTTCTACCACGGCCTCCAGATCGGCCTCCTCTACCTTTGCCTCTACCTCTTCCAGCATTTGAGTAGAAGACAGCTTCTTTTGAAGTTCCTCCTGAAGAAGATGCACCACCATTTCTCTGTTCCTCAAAAATTAGAAGAGCAATCAACTCCTCAAAATCAGGAAATCTTTCACGGACGTAAATGGATGTTCGGAACTGTGCATAATCATTTCCTAGACCATTCAAGGTCACAGAAACTAAATCATCATCTTCCACTGGCAACCCAATGGAAGCAAGTGCATCTGCAATCTTCTTCACCTTCATGTGGTAGTCATTGATGCTCATACTTTCTCTTTGCACATTGTGCAACTCTTGCTTGAGCTGCATTTTCCTGGCTTGCGTATTTGTCCTATACATTTTTGACAAAGTATCCCATGCCTCCTTTGGCGTACTTGCATCTTGAATATGCACAATCATAGAGTTTGAAATATTGATAGACAGCCAGTACATAACTTTCCTCGCTCTCTCATGCCATCCTTTAAATGCCTGCATTGCTGTTGATTGGGAACATCAGGAAGAACTGGTTCTTCTTCATTTCCTGCAACGAATTCCCAATATCCTTTTCCCATAAGGAAATTCGTCATTCTGAATTTCCATGCTTGGAATGTCAAGCTTTTCAGTGACAATCTGTGAAAGAGAATTAGACGCCATTACAGAACACTGCAAAAAATTCTGTCACTGCAAAGAACACAGCTTCAGCCTCACAAGGGCAAATCTGCAAAACTGACGAAAGTGGTATTTGACCACACAGTCACTTCTTAGTGACGATTTTGCATCAACAGGCAACAAGGATGATTCTGTAACTCCCAATGTCTCTGTGCATGGGCATACGATGCAATTTCTATAGTAACTTTTCACCGACCTGTAGAACAGTGGTCGCACAGCATAAAACAGGGCCTTTTCCTGAGTGCGTGCAGAAAACTTCCGCCTCCAAAACAGGCCTCGAAATGGCCTCAAATAAAAAAAACAGAGCAACCAAGGGCTAAAGCCCACTCCCGCAGCATATACTGCTCTCTTGCTTCACCCGAAGGACGTCTCAATCTGAGACAATGCACTCTTGCACTTTCCGGCTGTGCTACCTACAGAGACTTGCTCCCAAAACAGAAAAATAAAAGCAACACTGGTCCTCTTACCAGAACACCGCGAACTTGGTTTGCTTTCTTGAGCTCCTTACCACGAGCAAGGCTCTGATACCATGTCAAGATTGTGGGAGAGAAGGAAGGAGTCTCACTTGTAGCTTTCTTGCTTGCACAATGGGGGAATACACACAAAGGTGGAGGCTGAAAACAATTTTCCTCTTCTTAGTTGTGTAAGCCAAAAAGAACTCAAGTACATAGAAATAGAAGAACCCTATATATGGGTCTCAAACCAAACTCAACTAACTAAGGTGGCATACTAACTGAGCCACGAACTAGAGTAGATAAGGATAGCTGTCATCTAGCTATTATTCATGGGCAGTGTACCAACCGCATCTACAACTGACAAGTCGGTGACATAAATGCACAACGGTCACCCTGGCATATCACGAGTGGAGCTCGATATCTCAACATCCAATACTTGTGCAATGAGCTGAATTTAACTCCTTTGGGATTCCTAAATCAACGTGCCAATTGTCATGCACCCACCCAACGATACCCTTGTCCATTTCATTGAGGAACCAATAGAGAACGATGAATACACAAATCCTTTTGTTTGTTATGGTGATGAAGCTCATTTGATCCCTCTTTGATCCTCCTAAACTATGTCCTCTACCCATTATAATGTTAGGACAAGGCCTTGGGAAAGGTATGCCTACAAATAGAGACCCCATTATGTGTTGGAGTTGTGGGTAGCCATGACAAGTTTCTTTCAAGTGTCCATAGAAACAAGAGTAGTATAAGGAAAGTGATGTTGCTTAGCGCTGCTCTAAATGTAAAATCACACACATACATTTGTACTATACACAACATAAGGTAAGTAATAGCAACTAGTTCAATAGTTAGCTAGCTACAATTGACAAGGTCAATGAACATGTAAAGGTAACTCAAGGTGAGTTGTAGATGGAGCAATCCAATGAGATCTTGAGCATTGCAAGCCTATCCCATACACCTCTTCAAGAGAAGCCATGACAACCTAACAAAATCACAACCGAAACCCCAAAGGACCCATAACCCATAGAACAAGAGTCTTATCATGTTCTTGACACAAATAGGTTGAAGTATATCTACGAGACCATTGAACCTACCATCATTGTAATTCTTCTCTCACTTAGGGATGGCTTATGAAAATGCTACCAATAAGAATGAAGAATCTTTTTGTCCCATAGCCCTCTATGAGATTCTACAAACTCATAGCTCTTCGAAGAAACCAAAATGCAATCCGTGATACCCATAAAATCCTCTACAATACAAATGCAATTAGATAGATGGAAGAACCTCCTCATTTTGTGCTGGAGTTGGTCTCCTATCTTTTTATTAGCTCTAAGACCTACTCTTGATGAAGCATCAAATGGTGTAGTTTTATAAAATTTTTTATTGCACTTTCTGATACAAAAAAAAAGGATATCCCACTTCCTTTAGGGAGGCTCTTGTGATACCATCACCTTCTTTAATTTCATCTTGATGGTTGTACCATTCAAGCCTAGTCATAAGGCATTCACATTGCAAATATTTAGTTCTATGTTTCCTTAAACTTTTACTCATATCTCGCTACCTTTAGGAATGTTCTTGTGACAACATGATCTTCTTAAATTTCATCTTAAGCAAGAATGTTCTTGTGACAACATGATCTTCTTAAATTTCATCTTAAGCAAAGGTTGTGCCAATGTTGCACTTGCAAAACTTTGGAGAGGTTTTGAAAGTAAAGCGAATATTTGTGGTAGGGTGCATGTTCTTTCTGTTGCCTTTTTAGTTGCTTGAATTATGACTGTGAAATGCTTGTGGAGGCTAGCGAGTACTTGCACATGGCACAACCCCAACATTATTTGAAACCCTAGCAACAAGTACCTGCACATGGCACAACCCCTTACTATCGTGCGAAGCAGCCAAGCCTTGAGATGATGGTCATTTTGGTAACTTGTACCTAAAACCTTTTCAAAGTGCGTGCACGCACTCTCACTGCAAAAGAGAGAGTGAGAGGGACAAAGCGCGTGTGACTGTGGCTGACCAGAAAAAGGAGGAGGATCATCGACGATGATGAGATGGATGGGAAAAGAGGGAGGTAGGGGTAGTATCGGCACCGTCAAAATAAGAAACAAACAAATTCCAACCACAACGCAGGTCCACATACTTCGTCTTCATCATCTTCAAAGTTCACACGCAGCGTTATACCCTGGCAGAAGATACCTTGCCCTGGCCTCGCTCCTCTGTGCGCCAGGTAGGTTTTCCTGCTCCCATCGTCATGCTTTTCATTAATGGCCAGCCTCTTCTGTTCTGTTTTTCAAGTAGACAATGTGTAACAGTAAAAAGTTACCCTGTCAAATGGCAAGGTTTTCCTCTTTTTTATCAGAACAGCTGGAACTGGCTCTCGGTTGAACTTTCAAGCGGAAGTCTTTCCGAAGAATTGAGCCGATCTGGAAGAGAGCCGTTGGAAGAAAAGAGAGACGTGAAGGTCCACATACAGTGTGGCTAGGGTTTGAGGCTAGGCTGGGGAGTTGCTTCTCAGAAGAGAGTAAATGAATGCACGCAGCGTCTCTTAAATGGACCAAGGAATAAGGGACACGCGTGGCGTAAGAATGGCACAGCTTCTACAGTAAGCGAGCTAGGGAAATGGAGGAGCATTTAGGGGAACAGAGGCCCCAAGGTAGCGATGATTGATGATGGCATCATCAGTGGCCATAAGCTATCTCGTTTAAGACACTGGATATTGATGATGAAAACCTCATCAATGGCCATGGTTCATTTGCCTTTGTCAGTTCTAGCAGCAGAGTAGAAACAGGTTTCTTGGATCAGCGACGGCTGGTTCCAGGGTTGAGCTTTTTTATTAGCTTTGTGTCTGTTTCGTGTAGCCGATGGAAATGGACGAAAAGGTACAGGTCCTCTCTTATTGATGTCAGGCAGGCCGTGTGATCGAAAGTGTAAAATGACAGTGATTGCTCAACCATAATATACTCTTTTGAGCGGCATAGAAAGTCGGTTTTCTGATCGTGCAGACATTTCTGACGAAGTCTAATCCGTGGCATCCGCATTTTACTTAAACCGAGCCGAGGAGTGGTGTGCAAATCTTGATCTTGGATATGGAAGGGCGGGCGGAGACGAGCAACTCCTCTCGCAGGAGCCTTCACTGGGCACCTCTTCGTTCCTGGAACATCTTCACAAACAGATCTCGATCTCGGGTGCCTCCCGATCTGCCTCCGCCCCGCATCTCACATTCCCGCTCCCTCAGAAGCTCCCGCGCGGACGAAAGGCCTGCCAGAGGTTCGACGCACTCTCGCAGAAAGGGAGCGGAGGCCAGACGCTTGGCGCGCAGAGAAGCCAGAGATGGTTAGTATTTTACGGAGACATATATTTTAGCATACCTTAGGTGTTTTCGAGTACTCTGTTCCTTACTGCATGGATAAGGGATAAGGACGATTTGCATTTCGACTTAAGTACCTTGCATTTCAAATAGATTCTCTGATTATGTCTGTTTTCTTTCTTGTTAGGCGGAAGATCTCTCGCCAGCAATGGTGCATCTGCTCTGGGGCAAGAGACGCTTTTGCCTTCTGCTGCTCCAAGAAGACGTCTCCCGGAGAATCTGTCTTCTGCTCGTAGCAGGTCCGGTTCTACCATCGATTATAACCAGCATCATCATCACCATCACCACCACCACCACCATCACCATCATCATGACCACCAGCATTACCATTATCACCACCACCACCAAGCTCCCCGGTTGTCCGATGTGGATCAGGTATTCCTTTCTTGTTGTTGATGCGCCTGACGTAGGATCCTCTAACCTTGTATTTGACATCCCTTTCTAAGCCCTCGGTTAGAAGAAGCTCAAACATTACCTGAACATACTCAACAGTACGGTACACGTGTTTCTTTCCGTGATACATGTGACGGCATCCCTTTCGAAGCCCTTGGTTATTAGAAGAAGCTCAAAGATTACCTGAACATCTCAACAGTACTACACGTGTTTCTTTTGGTCAGTCATTCACGTGCTTTCTGTTCCAGTTTCCTTTTTTGAGCCCCTGATTAAAAGAAGCTCAAGCATCGCCTGAGCCTCAATCGATTGAAGTATAGCCTGTAGTGTTGATTAGATTATCTACCAGGAAATGGTGATGGACCAGCCATCATACTCTACTTAGAAGTTTAGGATCTGCCAATGAAGCTGGCGGCTACGTATGGAAACATTTCATCCACCGAGAAGATTCATTTTTGTCGGGATTGGCATCTGTATAAATCCGTGTTTTGATTTAAAAGCATTATTAGCGTCTCAAGATTCAATTTAGTTGGGATAGGATTAGCGTCTCAAGATTCATTTTAGTTGGGATAGGAATCTGTGCAATCTCTGTTTTCAAGTCTCGGAAGAAGTAGCTATGGTCCTCGTTCATGCAATTGCCGTTTGTGATTTTACTTGTTAATAAGCTTGTTCATCCATTAGGATTGAACTTGCCAAAAGACCTGTTTTGTTTTGTTTTTTCTCTTTGTGCGTGGAATTGGAATATAACGAGGCTTTGGTGCATATTAAGGCAATTCATATCTAACTTGGTACGCGGATGTGCGGCTTATTTTCTGGTCAGGATCATGGGACGTCTGTGGGCAGCTCCAGGCCGGCCGAGTCTTTGACAATTTCGAGGCCTACGAATCAGCGAAGGACATCGGGTAGTCGAACATCAAACAACCTATTTGGAATGGCTAATTCACGTGAAGCGGCAATGGAAGCTCGAGATCGGCTGGATGAGAGGCTTCGAAGTGCAGCTCTTTTGGGGCATAGGTCTGAGCTACCTTGTTCAGTATTTTGTGGCCTGCTTGCATATCTGATCTTTCTTTTCAGGTGGTTTCTGCAGTCGTTTTCTAACCGTTTCCTGTGGCTTGCTTTTGTAGGCATAGCAATGCCAGTCTATCAGGGAGTTTTCTGGATGAATTCACCCTTCTGTTTGATGATGAGTATGATGATTCATGGAGCGATGAGGATATTTGGGAGCTTGGTTTACAAGAGTGGTTGGCCGCTTGGGGCCTTGAGGAGAGATGGAACTCGGATTTCTTGGCTTCAAATGAGCCTGCAATGGTGCCTACAGGCTTGAGCAGAGCTGCAATAAAGCGCCTGCACAAAGAGGTTTTTATACCCAAAGGACTGATGAGAGATAAAGTTGGGGACTCTGATAGAGACTGTCCAGGACAGGAGGACTGTTCAGTCTGTTTAGAGCATTTTCTACCAGGTCAGCTACTAATTTCTCTTCCTTGCAAGCATAGATTTCACCCCGATTGTCTCACTCCTTGGCTGGAGAGCCATAGGCAGTGTCCTTATTGTAGAGCAAAGGTTATCTGTAACGATACATGCAATAGTGGTAGTTCTAGTGGCATTGCCAATGGAATCAGAAGTTCTGTTTCTTTGGATGAGGATGATTTGATGGCTTGGATGGCAGCTGTCGACGCTGGGTTTTCAAGGCTTAATATCAGGTGAAAGCGGTTTTGCATCACTGTTTTGACTAGCAAGGCTTTGCTAGTCTGCATCAATTACATTGAATGCTGTCATCGTGATTTTCCAGGGCTTTTTTCCTCTGTTTTGGTTGTATACATTACTTCCTTCCCGTTACAAGTTACCAACCTGCAAATAAACGAGTTCGTGAGTTCATATAGAAGTTTGATGATATGAGAGTCTTAGCTTTTTCTGTGGTTTCATTTGTGGTTGGCTCCAAATCTCGGGTTTTTGTGACAGACTTGACTATTTGCACAAAATAATCATACGTCCTCTTCCTCTAATTCTTCCTCTCCGAAAAAACAGACATTGATTGAAGACACAAATCTCTTAGTAGTAGCTCTGGTATTAGTAATCAACTTGTTTCTGTATGTAGGGAGGCTTTTTGGAGGAAACCAATTTGCTTGGCTGATTTTAGTGGTTGGTTTATTTGTGCCTGCACCCAATCTCCTCGTGGCTTTTGAAAGGTGCTAGCTGTTGGGAGGTTGCATTATGATGTATATATGTATATGAAGTATAGTTGATTTCGAGTCCATATACTAACATCGTGTGTCTATTTACTGCTTGTCTATGGTCGCATCGGTGAATATATTTGATTGCGAGCTCATTATTGATGTTGTATATTGATTCACTGCTTTCCTCTGGGCACATCAGGAAGGAAAGGTTAATTAATTGAAATAATGAAAATTAGTTTTTTGCCAAATATGTTCAGTTTGGCGAGCTACACGAGTGCCATACAAAATAGAGATGATACTTTCTCCAAAATTAATGAATAATCACCGGGGATGTGCCTTCAGTTATGATTGACCTGAGGTATAATTGCAAGAAGGTATAGATGCAGACGGATTTCCAGTTACGTTTCATAATCCTCTTCTTTGCTGCAACTACACTAAACAGATTAGAGAATCTTGCAATGGACATTCTAGTATTACGGCTTAAAATCGAGTGAGAAATAGATACGTTTCAGAAGCATGCGAGAAGTACTTGGATGGATGCCTTTGACGAGCTCAAATTGAGTTACATCTGGTATTTTAGAAAGGATGGGATGCCCCAGGCTAGGTAGACCCTTGCAAACTAGTTTCATTGGACTTAGATGATGATGTATAATCAGAACGGATCTCTACATCCAAGAAGATGCATGAATAAAAAAAACCTAGTGCACGTAATTTTGTGGTCTCACCCCCTAGAAGTATGCATTGGATTAAAAGCACTTACTGTTTGATGAAGCTCTGGAGTTTTGCGGACTTTCCCTGCACTTGGTTCTCTTGGTGACTAATGTCTTGCAACATATAAAACAAACAAGAAAGTCACTTGCCCAATAAATACACGATAATGAGTTTAACATTACAGTAATTTTACATAACAATCACATTGCACCGAGTACAATAGCAAGTCTATTGTTTCATAATGATGGAAAAAGGCTGCTGCCCTTTGCTCTACATTGGTGTGTTTTGTTCAATATTGCAAGGACAAATTATCTTAGTTATTAAACATAGATCTTAATGTTTTGCCAAGATTGAATTTTTGAAGGTGGTTGTAACTTGTTGGTAGAGTCGAGGGCCTAGGTTGGCTGGTGAGAGTCGTTGCTCTTCTTATAGCTTCTTAGAGTAGGCAAGGGTGAAGGTTGGTTACCATATAGTTAGCATCAAATAATTTGGCAACCTACCTTGATTTGTGCTCTACATATAGCTTCTTATAGTAGGCAAGGGTGAAGGTTGGTTACTAGATAGTTAGTTTGGCAACCTACCTTGATTTGTGCTCTACATAGTTTAAGGAAAAAGGTGACCATACGTTAAATTGATAAACCTTAACACATCTAAAAGTGGGACACTTGAGTTAACTAGGAGCAATTTTTGAAAAATAGGGAGAAAAAAATCAACCTATATACATTTATATATGTAGGAGGCTCCTTGTGAGTGCTTGCTATTGATCATTGTAACTCCTGCCTTGAAAGAGAATATGATGCAAGGGACTTTGAAAGGCATGAAGGGAAAGGGTTAAGAGGGAGCCAACTCAACAAGAACTACCTCCAATGTCTATTCAATAGGAAGGATGTTATGTATATCCAATTGGAAGGATGATGAATCAAAGAAATATCATGGACATTCCAAGCAATGAATAGGAGTTTATAGACATTGAGATGTAAAGGTAGTACATACAAAAACATTATATTGGAAGAGCGATTTTAATAGAAGCTTCGGATGCTAGACTATGAGGAATTCAATTTCTAGTAAGATAAGGCAAATAGCAAAACTTGCTATTATTGATTGAGACAATCCATAAATTATGGTAACTAGGTTGGCTAGTGTTATTGGCAATAAATTGGGAACCAATATCTATTGATCATGGGACTTTAAAACACCACTATGCCTTGGAGCTTGGTTGAAGAGCAAAGACCTTGGCCAATAAAGGTTTCATAATAAGTGCCGATGACCTAGAAACACGTAATAAGCATATACATGTTGCTATTGAAGGCAAGCATATTTAGTGCATGCTTAGAACAATGCATGGCAAGTCACAATGGAAGTAGCGGTTACAACTAACACAATGCATAAAAGAGGCCTTGGGGATGGCACTTGTTTTTGTGGGAGGGAAGACACACTCCAACATGTATTCTAGGATGGATGCATCACAACTTAAGTATGGAATGAAATCTTGCATCGCATCAAATTTTCTTTTGAGTGAGGCAATGAGTTCTATGCATGCAGTTTTGGGGAATGTTAGAAATTGCCAAAAGAAGAGGAGATGATGTTCCACTTAATCAAAATCACGACCCTAAAAGAGATTTAACAATCCAGGAATAAAGCCAAATTTGAAGAGGTGTTTGGAATTGTAATATGGGTAAAAGTAATGACCAAGGTTTGTGGTATCTTGGGGTTGTTTGTCTTCTAAGTAAAGTAGATGGAAGTGATCTGGTGAAGTTCACTTACTCAGCTAACCAAATCTACCCATGTAACTACATTATTTATAACCAATATTCATTTTGCAACCATAATTAGATAACTATGTAAGGCTTTCCATAAAGACATTGAGAAAATATAAGCAGTTTGTTTATCTAGCACCACTTGGGGGGGGGGGGGGGGGGGGGGGGGGGGGGGGCTATACCCCCTCCAAATACAGGGGGGGGGGCTACCCCCTCCAAATACACCTACTTATGTAGGCAATGTCTTCTTTACTAAAGCTTGTCTAGTTGAACACCTCAATGAAAAACATAGTAAAAGGATCACTCTTCTTGCAATGGAAAGATGTTGAAAAGCTCTTACGTATGACCAACACATGGGGTTCAAGATTAGGCTTGTTGGGCTTTGCAAGAAGGGACAAACTTGGTTTGCTAATTGGGCTTTTATAGGTCAAATTGGGGTTGTAATATGACATATATTATGTGGGACACTTCTCAACAATATAACATATAGTTGTAGAGTCATAAGAGTCTGTCAATTTTACAAACTCACAATTCATTATGGTTAGATTAATGTGACATGGTATAAGAGGAGAAATATGTGGGCATTGACATACACATACACATAATTATTTTCCTAAAGGAGTTGAAAGGGAGTTCAACCCTTAGAATGAGCATTGAGGTTTACCCCTTGAGAAGTTTCCACTCTCTCCAACTAACCAACAAAGCATAGAATGCATCGATGCACATAATTGGCATTATATATAGTCATGGACATATGCTTGACTATAAGCCCCAACTAAAATTCAACCCTTATGCACTATAGCATTGTGCTTGTAGAGTTAGTAAAATTCACACACACACACACACACACACACACACACACACACACACACACACACACACACACACTCTCTCTCTCTCTCTCTCTCTCTCTCTCTCTCTTTCAAAAAAAAAAAAAATGTTTGTGGGTCAATTTTTTTCACATATAATTCCTACTACCCAAAACATCATGCAAACAAAGGCATTTTAGTAAGATCACTTAATTTCCTTAGACATCCTTTGAAAGTACATTAGACAAACATAACATGCACCAACCTTTAAATCATATTAAGATCTTTGCATGCATGCGCGCGTGTGTGTCCTTGTTCCTTTCAACATAATCTATTACACTTTAAACAATTTGCTAAATATTCTTAATTTCTTGTATATACTCAAACACAAATACCTTAAGATCTTATTATAGAAACAACATTACCAATGTATGAGAGAGAGAGAGAGAGAGAGAGAGAGAGAGAGAGAGAGAGAGAGAGAGAGAGAGAGAGAGAGAGAGAGAGAGAGAGAGAGAGAGAGAGAGAGAGAGAGAGAGAGAGAGAGAGAGAGAGAGAGAGAGAGGCCTATAATAATTGAATATTATTTAGTAAGCTTGCATCATATTGAAAAATCATAGAATAAGATCCATATGTTATTCAATATGAACCTTCTCATCAGTATAATGAGAGTTTGTACAATATATGCGATTTTAATTACATCACTTTATAGAAAAATCAATCAAAGAGCTATGGATTCTCTTTTTTCTATTTTTAGCTTTGTCTTCATTTTCTATTTCCTTCTAGCAAGAGATCATTTTTTGTATTATGTGCATGCGATATCTTTGTTCTCTTTTTTAAAGGTGGGTAGTAGTTAGTGGCCTTTAAAGTTAGGAGTTTCCAACAGTGCATTAATGAGTCGACGAGTGCGGGAGCAATGAAGACCATTTGGCACAGCACATGGGTGGAGAGAATGTCGCATCAAGCAATGATCTATATAAGAAAGGGAGTGAGGAGATGAAGGGTTGCACAATCCAGGAGTTCAAGGATCAAGTATCCAAGGGAAATTAGGATTCGAAGGCAAAGGGCTCCCATGCTCAATTGTTAGACCTTTTATGAGTCCCTTTGGTTAGTTCTTTGATTGGCATCCTGAATGCTATCTAGTAGCATCATCAATGCTAACTCTTGTTTTGCCCTTAGTCACAACATCTGGTAGTAGTACTACCATTGTTTTATATTCCTTACTTCTCTTGAATTCATGTAGGTTCAATGATCCCTCACTAGTTGTTCCCTGAGTATTGTGTTAGTATCAATTTCCATCTCTGATGAGACAATTCTATTATTCTTTTTATATAGCAATATACATTCGGGTTTGATCGGTTGAGTACACTTTAGTATCTCATTTAATTGATGTGACTATATCGGAATCCGAGCCCTAGACACGAACTTTAGAGTAGGATGTCGGTGTCCACATGTATTGGCTTTGAGTATGATCACACTCCATTTTGTGCCGGTAGTGCTTCGACCCAATTACACACGGCAACCACGATCATCATTCCTCCACACGCTCAATTGAATGCATATATGTTTGCATAGTCTGCTCGATGTAGTTACGTCTTTAGGCTAGGCACGGTGGTCCATGTCTAAAAAGTGCCAAATGATACTATCTACTTGAGGCTTCTTTGATCCTCAATGATGATGTATCTCAAGCACAATTTCGAAGGCATTGTTCGCATTCCACTTCTCCAATTGGTAGCGAATGGACTCTTCCCCTTATTGCTCCCACTACTTCACTAAACCTCAGATGTCGTTTCTTGGCTTTGCTTAGCAAGGTTGGTGTCCCCTCAATACCCCCAAATCCACCCTTGCTTTCGATTCCAATGGCTCACCCACCTAGTATCTTCTTTTCGAATTTCTCTGGATCTTCCAATGAGGATTTGGATGCCTTTATCCATCAATTTGATGTGGCATACATGGTCAACTTCATTGGCCAAGTCAATGAGCCTCATAAGGTTGTTGCATTTAAATCTTTGATGTGGAAAAAGGTTGCAACCTGATAGTGGCAGAAATAGAATCATGCACTCACTGCATTCCGTATTTGGTTCCAACCCGATAGAATGGATACACAGAAACTTGAAAGACTCCGCTAGCTTAAGTAAGGAGATTGATCTGTCCAAGCATATATTGCCAAGTTCGCTATTCTCAATAGTCACTCAGTAAGGCATCAATTCCAAACAAGAAGGGCTGGACAACACTCGACAGCATGCTGTCCCGAACAGGCCTACAATGGAAAATTGATCATAACTTGCCATGGGCAACTCCAAATGAGACGTTGTGCATGTCAAAACGAAGCTCATTGAGTGTACTTTCAGCCTAGGTAGGTCATGCATGGGTGCAATTAATGCATGCAAAAAACTATTCAAAAACAAATGGCTGTCTATTGCAAAACAGGCCCAATCATGCTGTCCCGAACAGGCATGTAGTGGAAAACTGATCATAACTTGCCATGGGCAACTCCAAACGAGACGTTCCACATGTTAGAATGAAGCTCGTTGAGCGTACTTTCAGCCCAGGTACGTCATGCATGGGTGCAATTAATGCAGGCCCAAAACTATTCAAAAACAAATGGCTGTCTACTGCAAAACAGGCCCAAATCGAGTGTCCTTCAACCAAGGTTGCTGCCTCAAGGTGACAGGACTGCACCGGGGAAGTGCTGATGTAGATAGCTCTTTTTTTAAAACCCCTGGGATAACCTGCATGGTAAGCATCACCAGCATAAAAGTCATCCATGCGAGCGTGGTTCTCTGTATTGGGTTACCATCCACAAGTAAAGCTAGAATGGCCAGTACTACTAGCTGTTGAATTGAGTCTGCCATAAGCATCATATGATTAAGCTCATTCTGCGCTTGGATGCTGTCAATAACACATGGGGTTGCATAAGCGAAAAAGTGTACTACATCAACCCTTATATGTGACATGTGTACAGACTGAAGGGTCTCTTGAAAGGACATGTTTTCTTGATCCGTAATATGAGCACGATCTTTAAGATCTACATGATCTTCTTTCTTGAATGAAAGTTCATTTTGCTTTGGAACCACATCAAAATGGTCTTCAGCGAGATCTGTCTTATCCTTGGCATAATGATATTCGAATACAAATAGGAGTTTTGCATTCTATGCTCTACATTTGTCTTGATGATCACAAGATATCGGCTTACCACATCGATAGCATAAGCCCGCAACATGCAGTTCCCGTATCGTATCACTAGTAAGGTGTCTAATGCGTTTAGCCTTAGATAGCAATCTATACACACGCTCATCACCATTGGTCAGCTCAGTAATAATTTTGACATGCTGCTGATAGTCAACTTGCTGCTCATGTACAATAGATGGCTATCCATGACCATAATGCTCATGCTGTCCATATGGAGGGTCATACCAATGTGGCTGCTGCTTATAATGATACTCATGTTGTCCAGACTGCATATGGTGATAATAGCCCTACTGCTCATGTACATCTATTTGCTGCTGACTATTACCAAAACTTTGGTCATATTGTTGCCCATAAATATGCTGCCCAAGATTGCTAGATGACTGTCCAACATGACTACAAAGGGGTCCTTGCATCCTAGGCTGACCATAAATATGATGAGTCCATGAGCATAGGTATCGGCATGATGCTGGTCATAATCACTGACTTGCTGCTCCTGCATTGCATAAGAATCTCCATATGCATGCTACTGAAAATATTCACAATCATAATATGCATGTTGACCATAAGTAGGCGCATGCAAATAGTCATGGTACTCATAATGTTCGTGAGAATACCCATACATGCCATGTTGACCAAAATGTCCATGGGTGCCATACTGCCCATGCATTACATGTGGGCCAAACTGATTATTAGGGCCTTGTTGCCCAAAATTCCCATGCTGCCCATGTGCATCCGCATTAGGGCCTTGCTGCCCAAAATTTCCATGCTGCCCATGCAATACATGCAAACCAAACTGAACATTGGGGTCTTGATGCCCAAAAATACCATGTGCATGATGCCCATTGCCATGTGCATGCTGCCCACTTCCATATGCATGCTGGCCGTGTGCATCTGTATTAGGGCCTTGCTGCCAAATATTCGCATTTCACCCTTGCATATAGCTTCCACTACGGGGGAGGTGCTGTCCCAAGGATGGGCTGGGAGGGTTCATCACGGGTGAGGGGAGGATGAGCTCATCATGTTGCATAGAGGGATCGCCCAGCTCATAGGTGCTATGGGGAAAACCATGGGTGCTACCAAAACCTTGCTGGCCACATCCCATCTCCAAAGGCGGTTGGTCTTACGGGGAGGAACATGCTCCTTGGGCTGAGCCAAGGAGGGTGCGATGGCGGGGATGAGGGCGCCTATGCGCTCGATGAGTAAGTCCATCTTGGCCATCATCTCGGAATGATGCTGATCTTGGGGTTTCCATCTCCCCATGGCATTGTTCCAACTCTCGATGCTGGTCGGCATGACAGGTCTCATGTTGGCATAGAGTATGGTTAAGCATGGCCAAGCGGTCCATCTCGGGGGCACCATCTTCAAACATGTCTTCACGATCCTCTTGGGTTGAGCTAGGATCATTCATTGAGGTACGGGAGTCCCTTATTTCACGCTGGAAGCCCTTTTGGGCCTTTGCTTTTCCCTTGTGGCCTGCCATCCTAAGTGTAGTCCACTAGACCCCTTGTTAGAGAAATGGAAATATCTTGAGCTAGGAAGCTCCGATCACAAAACTTTTTGATTCCAATTAAAGCTCTCGATCCCCTCTACGAGGCTATGTAAAAATATCACTGACAGTAAATGATCAGTGCTTTGCTGTAATTGACTTTTGTGGGCTATGTAGGACTGCTCCCTATCTCACAGTACCTCTGAGCACAAAATTGGGCGTATCTCCCAAACCTTAGGGCAGAATTGGGAGATTTTTGGCTCAGATTGAAGGGGAAGATGCCCTCTTCGAATCAAGCTATGGGGTTTGTGCTCAGTCAGACAAAAAGGCTTTGCTGTAATTGACTTTTACGGGTTGACTGTGTAGGACTGGCTGTCTGCAATACCTTGCAAGGACTCCTTCAATGAGCATGGAGTTATCGTGCCCAGAATCCTAGCTTGAGTCAAGAAGAAGTATGGGCCGCAAAGGCACGTGCTTGGGTTGCATCAAAGGCAGCTCAAGATGAATCAACACCTGCTCAGTCGGGAGCAGTTACCCCTCAAACCTATCCAGATTATGCTCATAAGAGGGAACGTCAGGCACTTGATTCAGATGATGGTCAGCCGTCCTCGATTCAATTAAAGGAATGACAAGTTTAGATCATTGTGCACATGAGATAACTCAACCATTGGAGCCATTGGAGCAGAATACTGTGTCAGAGACTGGGCAATCACAACTAAGCAATAGGCAGTCTGTTTCTAGCAGCTACGTAGGGGACTCCACTTCAAGCTTTGGAATAGATAGTGCAAACACAGGTCCCCCAGGTACTGACAAACTTGATTTTACATCCCAAGGCACTTTTCCACCATCTGTCAACCCCCCTTTCAATCCACAGCCGACCAGTTTAATCACACAATGTCAGGCATCCCCACATGTTTCTTTACCACGCTTCACATACCCTGAGCAGCCAAGTACACTGGGCTATGAGCTTCATCAACAACATCAAGTTCCTCGAAGATACTCGCAGCCCCCCCAACAGTAGCTTACATCACATTCCCAGTCATTACCACAGATACAATCGCCATTGCTACAGGCATAACCAGTGCAGTAGCAACATCCACAAGGGTTTTTCCTGGCATCGGCGACATGCTTCTCCTGAACTAAACACGAGCTGATCGAGTACTACAGTGATGCGGCCATGGCGGATCCTTCTCGCCTTCCTGCTTCTGTCAACCCTGGCGCATTGCAAGGTCCTCACACACGCAGACGACAAGAGCAACAAATTTTGGCAACGAGAAGCCACTGACGATCAGCTTCCTTACGCTGTCTTGGATGAGTTGGCATTAATAGATACTCAATGCCCTCGACATGTTGAGTTGCGATGGTGAACTGAAGTTAGTTCTAGCATTTATGCCACTCCGCTGGTTGCAGACATCAATAGTGATGGAAAGTTAGAGGTGGTGGTGCCTTCTTTTGTACACAATCTAGAGGTTCTTGATGGTGAAGATGGTGAAAAAGTTCAGGTTATATGATGACTGAGAAGCTAGTTCATCCAAGGGAGCGTATTCGCAGAGATTGGTATGTAGGCATAGAGCCGGATCACGTAGATCGTTCTCACCCAGATGTTCATGATGAGACTCTTATAACAAAGAAGTAACATCCACAAGTGCAGCCCCAACCATAGCTACAACAACCCCAACCACTGCAATTTCAGTCCTTGTCTTCTGTGTTCTTCGCATTCAGCTCAAGAAGCTCAGCCCTTCTGTTGCCAGGCGGTGCAACCTGAAGAAATTCGACGACGTTGTGGGCCAGAACGCCTGCGATAACCTCACTGTTGTTTCCACAGAAGAGATCTTTCTAGAGAGGGCTAAAGGTGCAGGTGGCGCTGTCACCAATGCCAAGACAGAAGAGTGCAACTCCAAGCTCTCCAGCTTAGGGAATGCCTCGCTCATCGTTTGTAGGACTTGTGGCAAGAAAGGAGATCATTGGACCTCCAAATGTCCCCTCAAGGATCTCATTGGGACCGAGGGTTTCACACTTGATGAGAAGCCTACAGAAGATGATGGGCCTGGATTGGCTGCTCCTAGTGTTGGATCTACCACAACAGGCAAGAGCTCATACGTCCATTCGAGCATGAGAGGCGGCACTGGGAAGGATGGTGACAGCATGCATAGAGACAGAGTTCAGGTTATCACCAGCTTCCTTACAGAGCTGGGTTCCTATTGGAGGTCCTGGTATGCCCTTTCCTCCTACTATTGGTGTTCCATCACTGCTTCTTACAGCTCCTGTGTATCTTCCAAGAAAGTTGCCATCTCTGCCTATGTACCTAAAAAGTTGGGTTTATTGTTGGAAAATGAGACTAGATTTGAGGGAAAGGAGAGAGAGAGGAGGGATCTAAAACTAAGCTCTGATATCAATTGTAATGAAGGAGACCTAGGAGACAGAAGGAGAGAAGGGAGAGACTGCAGAGAGGAGAGAGAAAGGGGAAGATGAGAGAAGAAGAGAGAGAAAGGCTAGCAGAAGAGAGACAGAGAGAGAGAGAGAGGGGGGGAGCCATGGGAGCTGAAGGTGAAGGGAGGAGACAGATTTGTATTTCTCAAATGGTACCCTAATCAGGTCCTTGTACACCTTAAATACCCGTCAGTGTAAGCGGATATTCGCATCTGCTAACCCCCTGCAAGACCCTCTAATCCCCATTCTTTACATTCCATCTCGATCCGGAAGGTTTTTCCCCTCAAAAACAAAAAGAGGACGTATTGGTATGGCTGGGTGGGGGGGGGGGGGGTGAAATTTTGTGGAACGGTGGCCTACAAGCATGTATGTAGTGTGAGCATGAGGGAAGGAGGTAACTCAGTACAAGGATAGGAACCAATTCCAAACAAGAAGGGCTGGACAACACTGGACAGCATGTTGTCCCGAACAGGCATGGAGTGGAAAACTGATCATAACTTGCCATCGGCAACTCCAAACGAGATGTTGTGCATGTCAAAACGAAGCTTGTTGAGCGTACTTTCAGGCCAGGCAGGTCATGCATGGGTGCAATTAATGCAGGCCCAAAACTGTTCGAAAACAGATGGCTATCTACTGCAAAATAGGCCCAATCATGTTGTCCCGAACAGGCCTGCAGTGGAAAACTGATCATCATTTGCCATGGGCAATTCCAAATGAGACGTTCCGCATGTCAGAACAAAGCTCCTTGAGCGTACTTTCAGCCCAGGTAGGTCATGCATGGGTGCAATTAATGCAGGCCCAAAATTGTTCGAAAAAAGATGGCTGTCTACTACAAAACAGGACCAAATCGAGGTGTCCTTCAACCAAGGTTGTTGCCTCAAGGTGAGGAGACTGCGCTGGGGAAGTGCTGATGTAGATAGAGCTATTTTTAAAACCCCCAGGATCAAATGGATAACCTGCATGGTAAGCATCACCAACATACAAGTCATCCATGCGAGCGCGGTTCTCTGCACTACCACTGCGGTCAAATGGAAAGTGGTTATCCTTTCCATGCATTGGGTTACCATCCACACGTAAAGCTAGAATGGTCAGTACTACGAGATGTTGCATTGAGTCTTCCATAAGCATCATATGATTTAGCTCAGTCTCTGCAGTTGATTGCTGCCAATTACACATGGGGTTGCATAAGCGAAAAAGTGTACTGCATCAACCCTTATATGTGACATGTGTAGAGACTAAAGGGTCTCTTGAAAGGACATGTTTTCTTGATCTGTAATATGAGCACGATCTTTAAGATCTACATGATCTTCTTTCTTGAATGAAAGTTCATTTTGCTTTGGACCCACATCAAAATGGTCTTAAGCGAGATTTGTCTTATCCTTGGCATAATGATATTCGAATATAAATAGGAGTTTTGCATTCTGTGCTCTACATTTGTCTTGATGATCATAAGATATCGGCTTAGCACATCGATAGCATAAGCCCGCAACATGCAGTTCCCGTATCGTATCACTAGTAAGGTGTCTAACGCGTTTAGCCTTAGATAGCAATCTACACACACGCTCATCACCATTGGTCAGCTCAGTAATAGTTTTGACATGCTGCTGATAGTCAACTTGCTGCTCATGTACAACAGATGGCTGCCCATGACCATATTGCTCATGCTGTACATATGGAGGGTCATACCAATGTGGCTGCTGCTCATAATGATACTCATGTTGTCCAGACTGCATATGGTGATAATAGCCCTACTGCTCATGTACATCTATTTGCTGCAGACTATTACCAATACTTTGGTCATATTGTTGCCCATAAATATGCTGCCCAAGATTGCATGATGACTATCCAACATGACTACAAAGGGGTCTTTGCATCCTAGGCTGACAATAAATATGATGAGTCCATGAGCATAGGTATCGGCATGATGCTGGTCATAATCACTGACTTGCTGCTCCTACATTGCATAAGAATCTCCATATGCATGCTACTGAAAATATTCACAATCATCATATGCATGTTGACCATAAGTAGGCGCATGCAAATAGTCATGGTACTCATAATGTTTGTGAGAATACCCATACATGCCATGTTGACCAAAATGTCCATGGGTGCCATACTGCCCATGCATTACATGTGGGCCAAACTGATTATTAGGGCCTTGTTGCCCAAAATTCCCATGCTGCCCATGTGCACCCGCATTAGGGCCTTGCTGCACAAAATTTCCATGCTGCCCATGCAATACATGCAAACCAAACTGAACATTGGGGTCTTGATGCCCAAAACTACCATGTGGATGATGCCCATTGCCATGTGCATGCTGCCCATTTCCATATGCATGCTGGCCGTGTGCATCTGTATTAGGGCCTTGTTGCCAAATATTGGCATTTTACCCTTGCATATAGCTTCCACTACGGGGGAGGTGCTATCCCAAGGATGGGCTGGGAGGGTTCATCACGGGTGAGGGGAGGATGAGCTCATCATGTTGCATAGAGGGATCGCCCAACTCATAGGTGCTATGGGGAAAACCATGGGTGCTACCAAAACCTTGCTGGCCATATCCCATCTCGAAAGGCGGTTGGTCTCACGGGGAGGAACATGCTCCTTGGGCTGAGCCGAGGAGGTTGCGATGGCGGGGATGAGGGCGCCTATGCGCTCGATGAGTAAGTCCATCTTGGCCATCATCTTGGAATGATGCTGATCTTGGGGTTTCCATCTCCCCATGGCATTGTTCCAACTCTCGATGCTGGTCGGCATGACGGGTCTCATGTTGGCATAGAGTATGGTTAAGCATGTCCAAGCGGTTCATCTCGGGGGCACCATCTTCAAACATGTCTTCACGATCCTCTTGGGTTGAGCTAGGATCATTCATTGAGGTACGGGAGTCCCTTATTTCACGCTAGAAGCCCTTTTGGGCCTTTGCTTTTCCCTTGTTGCCTGCCATCCTAAGTGTAGTCCACTAGACCCCTTATTACAGAAATGGAAATATCTTGAGCTAGGAAGCTCCGATCGCCAAATGCTCTGATTCCAATTAAAGCTCTTGATCCCTTCTATGAGGCTATGTAAAAATATCATTGACAATAAATGATTAGGGCTTTGCTGTAATTGACTTTTGTGGGCTGACTATGTAGGACTGCTCCCTATCTCACAGTACCTCTGAGCACAAAATTGGGCGTATCTCCCAAACCTTAGGGCGGAATTGGGAGATTTTTGGCTCAGATTGAAGGGGAAGATGCCCTCTTCGAATCGAGCTATGGGGTTTGTGCTCAGTCAAACAAGAAGGCTTTGACGTAATTGACTTTTACGGGTTGACTGTGTAGAACTGGCTCTCTGCAATACCTTGCAAGGACTCCTTCAATGAGCATGGAGTTATCATGCCCAGAATCCTAGCTTGAGTCAAGAAGAAGTATGGGCCGCAAAGGCACGTGCTTGGGTTGCATCAAAGGCAGCTCAAGATGAATCAACACCTGCTCAGTCGGGAGCAGTTACCCCTCAAACCTATCCAGATTATGCTCATAAGAGGGAACGTCAGGCACTTGATTCAGATGATGGTCAGCCGTCCTCGATTCAATTAAAGGAATGACAAGTTTAGATCATTGTGCACATGAGATAACTCAACCATTGGAGCCATTGGAGCAGAATACTGTGTCAGAGACTGGGTAATCACAACTAAGCAATAGGCAATCTGTTTCTAGCAGCTACGTAGGGGACTCCACTTCAAGCTTTGGAATTGATAGTGCAAACACAGGTCTCCCAGGTACTGACAAACTTGATTTTACATCCCAAGGCACTTTTCCACCATCTGTCAACCCCCCTTTCAATCCATAGCCGACCAGTTTAATCACACAATGTCAGGCATCCCCACATGTTTCTTTACCACGCTTCACATACCCTGAGTAGCCAAGTACACTGGGCTATGAGCTTCATCAACAACATCAAGTTCCTCGAAGATACTCGCAGCCCCCCCAACAGTAGCTTACATCACATTCCCAGTCATTACCACAGATACAATCGCCATTGCTACAGGCATAACCAGTGCAGCAGCAACATCCAGAAGGGTTTTTCCTGGCATCGGTGACATGCTCCTCCTGAACTGAAGCCGAGCTAATCGAGCACTGCAATGATGCGGCCATGGCGGATCCTTCTTGCCTTCCTGCTTCCATCAATCGTGGCGCATTGCAAGGTCCTCACTCGACATGTTGAGTTGCGATGGCGAACTGAAGTTAGTTCTAGCATTTATGCCACTCCGTTGGTTGCAGACATCAATAGTGATGGAAAGTTAGAGGTGGTGGTGCCTTCTTTTGTACACAATCTAGAGGTTCTTGATGGTGAAGATGGTGAAAAAGTTCAGGTTATATGATGACTGAGAAGCTAGTTCATCCAAGGGAGCGTATTCGCAGAGATTGGTATGTAGGCATAGAGCCGGATCACGTAGATCGTTCTCACCCAGATGTTCACGATGAGACTCTTATAACAAAGAAGCAACATCCACAAGTGCAGCCCCAACCATAGCTACAACAGCCCCAACCACCGCAATTTCAGTCCTTGTCTTCTGTGTTCTTCGCATTCAACTCAAGAAGCTCAGCCCTTCTGTTGCCAGGCGGCGCAACCTGAAGAAATTCGGCGATGGTGTGGGCGAGAACGCCTGCGATAACCTCACTATTGTTTCCACAGAAGAGATCTTTCTAGAGAGGGCTAAAGGTGCAGGTGGCGCTGTCGCCAATGCCAAGACACAAGAGTGCAGCTCCAAGCTCTCCAGCTTAGGGAATGCCTCGCTCATCGTTTGCAGGACCTGTGGCAAGAAAGGAGATCATTGGATCTCCAAATGTCCCCTCAAGGATCTTATTTGTGCCAAGGGCTTCACACTTGGTGAAAAGCCTCCAGAAGATGATGGGCCAGGATTGTCTGCTCCTGGTGCTGGATCTACCACAACAGGCAAGAGCTCATACGTCCCTCCTAGCATGAGAGGCGACACTGGGAAGGATGGTGACATCATGCGCAAAGGCAGAGTTCAGGTTATCACCAGCTTCTTTACAGAGCTGGGTTCCTATTGGAGGTCCTGGTATGCCCTTTCCTCCTACTACTGGTGCTCCATCACTGCTTCTTACAGCTCCTGTGTGTCTTCCAAGAAAGCTTGCATCTCTGCCTATGTACCTAAAAAGTAGGGTTTATTGTTGGAAAATGAGACTAGATTTGAGGGAAAGGAGAGAGAGAGGAGGGATCTAAAACTAAGCTCTGATACCAACTATAATGAAGGAGACCTAGGAGAGAGAACGAGAGAAGGGAGAGACTGCAGAGAGGAGAGAGAAAGGGGAAGAAGATGAGAGAAGAAGAGAGAGAAAGACTAGCAAAAGAGAGAGAAAGACAGAAAGAGAGAGAGAGAGAGAGAGAGAGAGAGAGAGAGAGAGAGAGGGAAGCCATAGGAGCTGAAGGTGAAGGGAGGAGACAGATTTGTATTTCTCAAATGGTACCCTAATCAGGTCCTTGTATACCTTAAATACCACGTCAGTGTAACCGAGTATTCGCGTGTGTTAACCCCGTGCAAGACCCTCTAATCCCCATTCTTTACATTCCATCTCGACCCGAAAGGTTTTTGCCCTCAAAAACAAAAAGAGGACGTATTGGTATGGCTGGGTGGGTGGGGGGGTGAAATCTTGTGGAATGGTGACCTACGAGCATGTATGCAGTGTGAGCATGAGGGAAGGAGGTAACTCAGTACAAGTATAGGCACCAATTCCAAACAAGAAGGGCTAGACAACACTGGACATCATGTTGTCCCGAACAGGCATGGAGTGGAAAACTGATCATAACTTGCCATGGGCAACTCCAAGAGAGACATTGTGCACGTCAAAACGAAGGTCGTTGAGCTTACTTTCAGTCCAGGTAGGTCATGCATGGGTGCAATTAATGCAAGCCCAAAACTGTTTGAAAACAGATGGCTGTCTACTGCAAAACAGACCCAATCATGCTGTCCTGAATAGGCCTGCAGTGGAAAACTGATCATCATTTGCCATGGGCAACTCCAAATGAGACGTTCCGCATGTCAGAACGAAGCTCCTTGAGTGTACTTTTAGCCCAGGTAGGTCATGCATGGGTGCAATTAATGCAGGCCCAAAATTGTTCGAAAAAAGATGGCTGTCTACTACAAAACAGGACCAAATCGAGGTGTCCTTCAACCAAGGTTGTTGCCTCAAGGTGAGGGGACTGCACTGGGGAAGTGCTGATGTAGATAGAGCTTTTTTTAAAACCCCCGAGATCAAATGGATAACTTGCATGGTAAGCATCACCCGCATACAAGTCATCCATGCGAGCATGGTTCTCTGCACTACCACTGCGGTCAAATGGAAAGTGGTTATCCTTTCCATGCATTGGGTTACCATCCACAAGTAAGGCTAGAATGGTTAGTACTACTAGCTGTTGCATTGAGTCTGCCATAAGCATCATATGATTTAGCTCAGTCTGCAGTTGGTTGCTGCCAATTACACATGGGGTTGCATAAGCGAAAAAGTGTACTGCATCAACCCTTATATGTGACATGTGTAGAGACTGAAGGGTCTCTTGAAAGGACATGTTTTCTTGATCCGTAATATGAGCAGATCTTTAAGATCTACACGATCTTCTTTCTTGAATGAAAGTTCATTTTGCTTTGGACCCACATCAAAACGGTCTTCAGCGAGATTTGTCTTATCCTTGGCATAATGATATTCGAATACAAATAGGAGTTTTGCATTCTGTGCTCTACATTTGTCTTGATGATCACAAGATATCGGCTTAGCACATCGATAGCATAAGCCCGCAGCATGCAGTTCCCGTATCGTATCACTAATAAGTTATCTAATGCATTTAGCCTTAGATAGCAATCTACACACACGCTCATCACCATTGGTTAGCTCAGTAATAGTTCTGACATGCTGTTGATAGTCAACTTGCTGCTCATGTACAACAGATGGCTGCCCATGACCATAATGCTCATGCTGTCCATATGGAGGGTCATACCAATGTGGCTGCTGCTCATAATGATACTCATGTTGTCCAGACTGCATATGGTGATAATAGCCCTGCTGCTCATGTACATCTATTTGCTGCTGAGTATTACCAAAACTTTGGTCATATTGTTGCCCATAAATATGCTGCCCAAGATTGCATGATGATTGTCCAACATGACTACAAAGGGGTCCTTGCATACTAGGCTGACCATAAATATGATGAGTCCATGAGCATAGGTATCAGCATGATGTTGGTCATAATCACTGACTTGCTGCTCCTGCATTGCATAAGAATCTCCATATGCATGCTACTGAAAATATTCACAATCATCATATGCATGTTGACCATAAGTAGGCACATGCAAATAATCATGGTACTCATAATGTTCGTGAGAATACCCATACATGCCATGTTGACCAAAATGTCCATGGGTGCCATACTGCCCATGCAATACATGTGGGCCGAGCTGATTATTAGGGCCTTGTTGCCCAAAATTCCCATGCTGCCCATGTGCACCCGCATTAGGGCCTTGTTGCTCAAAATTTCCATGCTGCCCATGCAGTACATGCAAACCAAACTGAACATTGGGGTCTTGATGCCCAAAACTACCATGTGCATGATGCCCATTGGCATGTGCATACTACCCATTTCCATATGCATGCTGGCCATGTGCATCTGTATTAGGGCCTTGCTGCCAAATATTGGCATTTTACCCTTGCATATAGCTTCCACTACAGGGGAGGTGCTGTCCCAAGGATGGGTTAGAAGGGTTCGTCACGGGTGAGGGGAGGATGAGCTCATCATGTTGCATAGAGGGATCACCTAGCTCATAGGTGCTACGGGGAAAACCATGGGTGCTTCCAAAACCTTGCTGGCCACATCCCATCTCCAAAGGCGGTTGGTCTCACGGGGAGGAACATGCTCCTTGGGCTGAGCCGAGGAGGGTGCGATGGCGGGGATGAGGGCGCCTATGCACTCGATGAGTAAGTCCATCCTAGCCATAATCTCGGAATGACGCTGATCCTGGTGGGTTTCCATCTCTTCATGGCATTGTTCAGACTCTCGATGCCGGTCGGCATGACGGGTCTCGTGTTGGAATAGAGTATGGTTAAGCATGGCCAAGCGGTCCATCTCGGGGGCACCATCTTCAAACATGTCTTTACGATCCTCTTGGGTTGAGCTAGGATCATTCATTGAGGTACGGGAGTCCCTTATTTCACGCTGGAAGTCCTCTTGGGCCTTTTCTTTTCCCTTGTGGCATATCATCCTAAGTGTAGTCCTCTAGACTCCTTGTTACAAAAATGGCAATATCTTGAGCTAGGAAGCTCAAGTCGCCAAACTTTCTGATTCCAATTAAAGCTCTCAATCCCCTCTGAGAGGCTATGTAAAAATATCACTGACAGTAAATGATCAGTGCTTTGCTGTAATTGACTTTTGTGGGCTATGTAGGACTGCTCCCTATCTCACAGTACCTCTGAGCACAAAATTGGGCGTATCTCCCAAACCTTAGGGCAGAATTGGGAGATTTTTGGCTCAGATTGAAGGGGAAGATGCCCTCTTCGAATCGAGCTATGGGGTTTGTGCTCAGTCAGACAAAAAGGCTTTGCTGTAATTGACTTTTACGGGTTGACTGTGTAGGACTGGCTGTCTGCAATACCTTGCAAGGACTCCTTCAATGAGCATGGAGTTATCGTGCCCAGAATCCTAGCTTGAGTCAAGAAGAAGTATGGGCCGCAAAGGCACGTGCTTGGGGTGCATCAAAGGCAACTCAAGATGAATCAAAGCTTGCTCAGCCAAGAGCAGTTACCCCTCAAACCTATCCGGATTATGCTCATAAGAGGGAACCTCAGGCACTTGATTCAGATGAGGGTGAGCCGTCCTCGATTCAATTCAAGGAATGACAAGTTTAGATCATTGTGCATATGAGATAACTCAACCATTGGAGCCATTGGAGCAAAATACTGTGTTAGAGACTGGGCAATCAAAACTAAGCGATAGGCAGTCTGTTTTTAGTAGCTACGTAGGGGACTCCACTTCAAGCTTTGGAATAGATAGTGCAAACACAGGCTCCCCAGTGTACTGACAAACTTGATTTTACATCCCAAGGCACTTTGCCACCATCTGTCAGCCTCCCATTCAATCCACAGCCGACCAGTTTAATCACACAATGTCAGGCATCCCCACATGTTTCTTTACCATGCTTCACGTAACCTGAGCAGCCAAGTACACTGGGCTATGAGCTTCATCAACAACATCGAGTTTCTCCAAGCTACTCGTAGCCCCCCAATAGCAGCTTACACAACATTCCCAGTCATTGCCATAGATACAATTGCCATTGCTACAGGCATAACTAGCGCAGTAGCAACATCCACAAGGGTTTTTCCTAGCATCGGTGACATGCTCCTCCTGAACTGAACCTGAGCTAATCAAGCACTGCAGTGATGCGGCCATGGCGGATCCTTCTCGCCTTCCTGCTTCTATCAACCGTGGCGCATTGCAAGGTCCTCACAGACGCGGACGACAAGAGCAACAAATTCTGGAAACGAGAAGCCACTGATGATCAGCTTCCTTACCCTGTCTTGGATGAGTTGGCATTAACAAATACTCAATGCCCTCGACATGTTGAGTTGCGATGGCGAACTGAAGTTAGTTCCAGCATTTATGCCACTCCGTTGGTTGCAGACATCAATAGTGATGGAAAGTTAGAGGTGGTGGTGCCTTCTTTTGTACACAATCTAGAGGTTCTTGATGGTGAAGATGGTGAAAAAGTTCAGGTTATATGATGACTGAGAAGCTAGTTCATCCAAGGGAGCGTATTCGCAGAGATTGGTATGTAGGCATAGAGCCGGATCACGTAGATCGTTCTCACCCAGATGTTCACGATGAGACTCTTATAACAGAGAAGCAACATCCACAAGTGCAGCCCCAACCATAGCTACAACAGCCCCAACCACCGCAATTTCAGTCCTTGTCTTCTGTGTTCTTCGCATTCAACTCAAGAAGCTCAGCCCTTCTGTTGCCAGGCGGCGCAACCTGAAGAAATTCGGCGATGCTGTGGGCCAGAACGCCTGCAATAACCTCACTGTTGTTTCCATAGAAGAGATCTTTCTGGAGAGGGCTAAAGGTGCAGGCGGATCTGCCGCCAATGCCAAGACAGAAGAGCACAACTCCGAGCTCGCCAGCTTAGGGAATGCCTCGCTCATCGTTTGCAAGACCTGTGGCAAGAAAGGAGATCATTGGACCTACAAATGTCCCCTCTAGGATCTCATTGGGACCAAGGGCTTCACACTTGGTGAAAAGCCTCCAGAAGATGATGGGCCAGGATTGTCTGCTCCTGGTGCTGGATCTACCACAATAGGCAAGAGCTCATACGTCCCTCCTAGCATGAGAGGCGGCACTGGGAAGGATGGTGACATCATGCGCAAAGGCAGAGTTCAGGTTATCACCAGCTTCTTTACAGAGCTGGGTTCCTATTGGAGGTCCTGGTATGCCCTTTCCTCCTACTATTTGTGCTCCATCACTACTTCTTACAGCTCCTGTTTGTCTTCGAAGAAAGCTGCCATCTCTGCCTGTGTACCTGAAAAGTAGGGTTTATTGTTGGAAAACGAGACTAGATTTGAGGGAAAGGAGAGAGAAAGGAGGGATCTAAAACTAAGCTCTGATACCAACTGTAATGAAAGAGACCTAGGAGAGAGAAGGAGAGAAGGGAGAGACTGCAGAGAGGAGAGAGAAAGGGGAAGAAGATGAGAGAAGAAGAGAGAGAAATACTAGCAGAAGAGAGAGAAAGACAGAAAGAGAGAGAGAGAGGGGGGAAGCCATGGGAGCTGAAGGTGAAGGGAGGAGACAGATTTTTATTTCTCAAATGGTACCCTAATCAGATCCTTGTATACCTTAAATACCCTGTTAGTGTAACCGGGTATTCGCATGTGCTAACCTCGTGCAAGACCCTCTGATCCCCATTCTTTATATTCCATCCCGACCCGAAAGGTTTTTGCCCTCAAAAACAAAAAGAGGACATATTGGTATGGCTGGGTGGGGGGGGGGGGGTAAAATCTTGTGGAACGGTGGCCTACAAGCATGTATGCAGTGTGAGCATGAGGGAAGGAGGTAACTCAGTACAAGGATAGGCACCAATTCCAAAGAAGAAGGGCTGGACAACATTAGATAGCATGTTGTCCCGAACATGCCTGCAGTGGAAAACTGATCATAACTTGCCATGGGCAACTCCAAATGAGACGTTGTGCATGTCAAACCAAAGCTCTTTGAGTGTACTTTCAGCCCAGGTAGGCCATGCATGGGTATTAATGCAGGCCCAAAACTGTTCGAAAACAGATGGCTGTCTACTGCAAAATAGGCCCAATCGTGCTGTCTCGAATAGGTCTGCAGTGGAAAACTGAGAGAGAAAGGGGAAGAAGATGAGAGAAGAAGAGAGAGAAAAACTTGCAGAAGAGAGAGAAAGACAGAAAGAGAGAGAGAGAGAGAGAGAGAGAGAGAGGGGAAGCCATGGGAGCTGAAGGTGAAGGGAGGAGACAAATTTGTATTTCTCAAATGGTACCCTAATCAGGTCCTTGTACACCTTAAATACCCCGTGAGTGTATCCGGGTATTCGCATGTGCTAACCGCGTGCAAGACCCTCTAATCCCCATTCTTTACATAGAGAGAGAAAGAGAATGAAGAGGAACTTGAGAAGTAACAAGACCTATGATCCATTCAGGAAGAAATCACACCACTAGCTACCTAGCTCAGCCATGGCTCTCATACCATGTTGAGAATCATGGACCTAGAACTAGATGAGCTATCTAATCCCCATTCTTTACATAGAGAGAGAAAGAGAGTGAAGAGGAACTTGAGAAGTAACAAGACCTATGATCCATTCAGGAAGAAATCACACCACTAGCTACCTAGCTCAGCCATGGCTCTCATACCATGTTGAGAATCATGGACCTAGAACTAGATGAGCTATGGTGGATACAAATCAAACACACGATACATGATAAAGAGAAGAGATTGTAACTCAAGTGAATTAGGTTCCAAGATAGATTAGCTTGGACTCATGAACACAATCTTGAGTGACTCAAACTGAAAGTACCATTTTTATTATGAATGAGTGTCAAGTACATGGTTATATAGATTTTTGGATAGTACCACTTTATTCTATGTGCATATGGGATTCTAGATATCTCTTCCTAGAGCTTCTGGAGCATACAAATTTTGTCATCTCTCTTATATAAAGCCTCTTCTAGGCATACATCATTTGATTTCTCAATAATAATAGCATTGACCCATTTTATGAGAAAGTTGTTAAGTTAGAGCAATTTTTTTTGTCCAAAGAAAAGTAAAAAAAAGTAAAGAAATTCAATAAAAACAATATTAGTAAGTTTGGGAATCTCCCAATTCCCATTTTTTGAATACTAAAATGGTGGCACCCAGATAACATGCTCATAAGTTTCTCAAAACCATATGATGTGACCTATCATTGGAAAACTATCATTGGAAAGTGCTTGAAAAATGGAATCTATTGAGCTACAGAGTGCTTGATTTGGAGTTATAGCATTCAAGTTATGACAAATCCAAAGATTTGACCACGTGTCCCAAACTTATGAGAAATTCCCATATTCTCCAATATGGTGTTAATAAGTCCACTTCAAAGAATGAAAATGACAAGCGTAGTGATTCCACTGTTGATTCTGACCTAGAGGTAAAATCCAGTAGTGAAGAATTTGACTCTGAAAAGGAGGAGAAGTAAAAGCCGATCAAGAATAAGGAGGAAAAAGGCAAGAAAACATTAGAAAACACCAAGAAAAATGAGGCAAAAAATCTCTAGTGTACATAGTGCAACAATCTTGGCACCTTCAGTGGCCTAAACCAAAGATGGTGCAATATTTGCAATATGGCTACTTATAATACTAAGTATTGCCGATACAATGGTAGGTACCAGACGGCTCATCTCAGAGGATGCAACAATCCCCTCCGGCCAATGGACAATCCTCTAGGCCAATTTGGTTTCTACACTCACTATTGCTTATATAAATTAGGAGTACTAGCAACCCGATGGTGGCCATGTTGGGCGTGGTAGAGGTGGAAGAGGCTGAGGAAATTTTTGGCCCTTCTCTAAACATTGTTTCTTTTGCATGAAGGAAGGACACTAGAGATTAGAGTGCCCCAACACTCAAGCCTATGATGCTCAGAAAAGACAAGACCTAGCACAATTGTTAACTATCTTTATGCTTGCTACTTATCACATATCAACTTCAAAAGGCCTAGAAGGACCTGCATTTTGATCTAAACTAACATTAACTACTTGTTACCCATGATAAGTGGCATCTCAGTAAGAGGTATCATCACTGCTTCATTCCATCTCACCGCATGAAGATATTCTTGATATAATACTAAGTTGATTGCAAGTTTTCTCATTGGAATATTTTCTAAATTATCATGATGTTGTCATTGCTAGAGATGGCTTATTGAGAGTGCTATAGAAACTATTACATAGCCAATGCTTGACACTAAAAGAGATCAATGTGGACATGCAATGCTACATGATGTATCTGTTTTTGAATTCTCTTACATTTCTTTAAATGTTTGGTTTCTTGTATTCTTCAAGTTACACCACTTACACAAGGACATGTGGCATCACTTCTGATATTAATTGTGATGAATGCATTATCCCATTAGAGAAAAATTGATATTTTTTGATAGATATGCAACGTTGTTGACCTATATATGCCACACCTTTATTTGGCGTAGGTAGGTGGACTAATTGATATCCAGCATAAAGTATCATTGGAATTATATGCTAATAAAGGCACCAACCTAGCTTTCACATCCAAACTACCTCACATGCTTCCATAAAATCACCCCCAGTACTCTACCTTTGTATTCGATAATGCAATAGTGGGTTTTTTCTTCCTGCTCCCCAAGTCACCGTCCCACTCTCAAAGGAAAATACATCACCATTGGTGGACTTCGTGTTAGAGACATTGCTTGCTCAATCTGAATCAGTATAACCAAATAATTTCACCATTGAGTTAGCCTCATAAAAGATACCATAATCCAATGTGGTCTTAAGGTACCGTAAGGTACGTCTCACGCTATCTAAATGAGGCTTAGAAGGCACCTATATAAACTGACTCTCTAAGCCAATTTCATAGTTACAATTTGGCTTGGAAATAGTAGTGAAGGTCAAACTTCCAACCATCTTCTTGTACATTGTGGGATCCTCCAATATCTCATCCACATTATTACTTAGTTTCACATTATGATTCAATGGCAAGGAGATTGGCTTACAATCATCCATACCATACTTTGCCAACATATCCAATATATACTACCTTTGTGAGAGCCATATCCCCTTAGATGTTCATATCAATTCAATGCCAAGAAAGAAAGTACTTCGGCTCTCCCCAAATCTTTTATGTCAAATTTTTGCTTGAGAAGACTCTTGACATACTCAACCTCTTGTACATTATCACCCCCAACAATTAAATCATCCACATACAAGGTAATCACAATAGTCCTCTATCACTCTAATGGCATGAAAGTGAGTGATTTGCATTTCAAACATGGAAACCGATAGAGATAAGATACCATGCTATCTTGTCAGGCCATGCTCTTGCTGGCTATTTCAACCTATACAAGGATTTGCATAGCTTACATACATAATAGTGGTGAACCATGCTCTCATAACTCTATGGCTACTCCATGTACACTTTTTCTTGTAATTTACCATGCAAGAATGCATTCTTTACATTCATTTGATGCAAAATCCAACCTTTTGCTATAGCCATTGTAATGACAGCTCTCACAATTGCCATTGGAGAAAATGTCTTCTCATAATAAGTATGTGCATAACCTTTGGTAACCAGTCTTGCCTTATACTTGCTCACACTACCATTTGCATTATGTTTTACTTTGTAAACCACTTGTTGTCTATAGCGTTCTTCCACTCAGGTAGTGGCACCAAATTTCAAGTCTGATTTACATCCAATACAGCCATATCTTCATCCATGGATTTCTTCCAATGCACATGACCAATAGCTTCCTCAAATAATTGGGCTCAGTTGATTTTATAACCTTTACTATACACAAAATGGTGATAGCATAAGCATCACATGTCAATCTATTTATGGGATACCTTACTCTCGTTGACCTCTACACTTGTAGAGCACTCTATGATCCTTTTGCATTTGCCTTGGTTTTCCTTACACCAGGTATATGAACAAATGGAATACCAAACTCCTTACCCATACTCTGATTTGACCCATCAGACTTAGCATGCATGTGTGAATAGCTTACAGAAAATATCTAGCACACCAAGTGGCTCAATCACCTTTTCTTTTCCCTTATGTGATACATTTTTACACTTATAGGAGTGCTATTTGCACATAACCTTCCACTCCATGTTCTCTCAATAGATCTATTAGAAGAGGACTCGTATGGACCACTCAAATTTTTTGATTGTGGACCCATACTTTTTGCAATTACCTTTTCTTTTGCATCATCTACAAAAACTTGTTTTTCAACAACATATCAATCGCTTATCTAATAAAACAAAACACCTTTGCTCACCTGTAACTTGTGTGTAATTGGATTATAACACATGTAGCCCTTTTACTTAAGGGAATAGCCCACACATTTAAGCTTTTAGATCCAACTTCTTTATTAGCTCATCAAGAACATATACATATGTAACACATCCAAATACCTTAACATGTGACCAATTTGGTTTCTTGCTAGTAAACTTCTCCTTTGGTAGTGCCATGCCATGCATTGTAGTAATGGGAGCCATGTTCATAATATACATAGATCTAGAGATAGCTTCAGTCTAATAATAATGAGGCATGTTCTTTTTAGCCATTAAGGCTCATTAAATTTCTATAATGTACATGTTCTTCCTTTTAGCAACACCTGTCTTCTGTTTGTAGAGTGTACCTATATGTAAATTGCCTTTGAATTCCATGCTGTTTCAAAAAATTACTAAATTAATTGGAAAGATACTCTCCCCCTTTATTTGACCTCAAGCACTTAATCTGCATATATTTTTTTTCTCAACCAAAATTTTAAAATCCTAAAGGTGAGGTGAGAGAACACCTCACCTTTCACCTTCATGAAGTACACCCATACCTTGTATGATTATCAATAAAGGGTACATAATACCTATATCCAACCATTGATCCAATATTTGTAGCATCCCATATATCTGAATGTACTTTTTGCATGTTTATTATGAGAAAATGCATACATTTCCTATTTTCATTTCATCATATGCTACATAACAAACAACTTCTCATTATCAACTTGATTACTAGTAGATGCTTAATTGTTGTATTGTCTTCTCCCATTTTTGTTATTTCCACCTCTTCTCTTTTCTCAACAGTCATATTTCACAGTCATATGAAATATGATCTTTTTGATCACAATTATAACATTCTCTTATTATAACATGTATTTTCTTTGCTACATCCTGTATGGGTCCACGTGCCTCGAGACTCTACCTTGAGAGACTGGCCTTTATTGCTTGTATGTGGTTCCCTGATAATAAACACACTAACGTATGGGTAGGAATCTTCTTCCACTCCACGTGGGTCAACAAGTTTTTGAAGAAATTGCTATCTATCTAGGAGTTTTATTTTGATACCATGATTTGTGCTCTTTCTGTGCAAGGTGAAATGCTTTAAAGTGCACAAACAAAAGAAAAACAACATCATGTTCCATGTGTACAATCATATCTTTTCATGCTTTTCACCATATGTATTGTGGCAATGTAGAAGATAGCATTGAGAAAACCCATGCTACTATCTTCCTTATACTTTTAAAAAATTAATCTTTACGCATATGCAAAAGATTAGAAAATCAATACATTTATTCTGATTTTTTTCTTCTCACCACCCCCTATCAACAAATTTTGCAAGCATTGTCGTATTCTTAGATACATAATGAAATGAGAAAAAGTGGATAGGAATGCACCTTAACATACAATATAAGGCCACATTGAAGCAATCTTTATGCCATGAAACCCATACAAACATTTCACAAATATCTATTTATTATTCCATAAGATCAGAATCCATTTGATCATTTAATTTCTGTTGAAACCTATTTTTTGTAATTTTACTCATATGAACATATTTTAAAACCCAATTATTATTATTAAAAACACACTAATCAAGCATTTAGAAACCATTTTTTAATTTTTTCTTAGTAAGAACACTTTATATACACATATACTATTAATTTCTCAACATTTTTAAATAAAATGAGATTTACCATAAAATATTTCATAAAATTACTTTATTTTTTATTGTTTTTGAATGGCTTAGGTAGCCTATTCACACTCTACATAGGTATTAACGATGACTTTCACACTCCCTCACTCCATTGCTTACAGTATATCATGTTCTGGTACCCCTTTTCTTACCCTCTCTAAGCTTGTATGACTAGTCACTATGGCGAGAGAGAAAGAGAAGAGGGAAAGACTAAAAACCAATATTTTCGTACAATGCATCATTTTGGGTGATTTGAGTGGCAATCCGAGCAAGGAAAATCAAGACCTCACAGTCAAGAGTACTCCTGATGAATTGGACAGTTGCGAATTCATGATTTTCAAACAAATCAAGAGACACAGAAAAAAATGCACCCTTCCTCCCCCAATCATGAGAAAGTTTGGGTTTTTGGCATTCCTTAAGCTCCTTAAGCTCTTATTAATACATAAATGGTTCACTTCGTGCATATTCGCATTGTTAGCAAAGTGGTTTTGCTAAAATCGGAGTGGGAAACGAGCTCAAATTTGAGGTTTGGAGGTACAATCACGTTCTTGGCATCATTTTCTACTAAGTTGGCCTCTTGGTTGCTATTTTCCCCCCCTAGATTAAGTAGCTACTTTGTAACACTAAAGTTGCACATCTTTAAATGGGCCATCTAACAAACCGCAATTGACGAATGGATGCTTCCAACACATTTTGGGCCTCCTGTTTTTGCTTAGAAAACTTTGACACTTCTTCATTTTTATTGCAAATACTTTATTTTCTGCATCAATTTTAGCACCTAGTCGCACCTCTCATTGGAGATCACAAGATAGGGCAACTTAGGTAATCAAACCCATGGATTGAATTGAACACAAAGTAAACATAGCAAGTATCAAGATGCTTCAAATAAATACACAACATGAAACATAACATAGCTCTCATCCTACCCCCTAATAAAGATCAAGGCATGAATTCCACAAGGGATAGGCCAAGCATAATTTGACAAAGAGATCAAGATCTAGTTTCTAACCAACTACTCCAACATAGATTGGCTAGAAAAAATCTATCAAAGAGGTCATTCTAAGTGGTGGTCTGATCCATCTATTTGACCTAGGACAACTACACTAGGAATTTCTACTAGACGAGTATTCCTATAGCTTGGTCTACTTAAATTCATATATATTCCCATTTTTCTTATATTCTATTCTACATTATTTGGTACTTGGATGTGTAAAAAGGAGGGACCTGAGCGGATTGTGATCCAAGGAGAACATGGCATTGATCTTAGGTCTCAGTCTTAATATCCAAGAACCTACTAAGCTCTCGCGAGCTGATACTAAATCCCTTTTTTTTGTGCTCACTTTTATTTTTGCTCCAACCATCATTATTTTATTTTGGCTAGATGCTACTCCCTGAAAGTCAAGGCATTGGCCCTAGGCCTTTGACTCATCCCCAAAAACCTACTAGGCCTTTGCAAGGCGATGAACATTTGCTCTTCTGATTTTTCACTTTATATTCTTATTTCGGGGGTTAGAACCCCCTTTTTAGACATCTCTGTATTATATGTATTTCATATATATTTATCATTTTCTTTTTGTATTCATCAAGCTTCCCTAGCTGCCTCACAACTAATAGGACTTCCTAGAACCAGCTTTCTAGCAGGCTAGGAGGATAGGGTCATTAGGATTACCTCTAAGACAAGTTTTTGTACGCTTGAAAATGTCTTCATAGGAGGCAGAAAACTACTCAAACCTCCCCAAATATACCTAACCGAATCTTGGGACTTCATGCCTTGCACAGTGGTCCCCAACAAAGAAAGAAACATCCCAAATACACATATATATTCTACTTAAGGAAAAAGAACTCGAAAAGGGAAGATACTACCTAGACTGGCCTTAAGAAGCTTCCAGTAGCAATTGCCTCCCTTTAGGTGCTTCTTCAAACCTATTTAGTGTAGTAGTAAAACAAAGAATAATCAAATGTGCCCACACCAACCAAACACGTGGCCCTATTGACATAGAAAAATATAATATTTATATCCAAAATGATTGATTCTCTTGAAAACTAAAGCAATAAGTCAACATAGCTTATACCACATTCCCCCTTGGATTGTTATTGTACATGCAACAAGATGCTCCCTTCCAAGGAGAAATTAGGGCTCCTAGCCCTAAGCTAGGTGCATTAAAATATTACCCATACCTCTTGCATATATAGCAAGAGGTATATGCATAAATGTCATCTAATGAGCCTATGGGTCCAGGATAATAATGGTAGATGGGTCTTGGCTACTTTCTGGATTATCCAAACCTAGGGAAATTGAAGCTCCATACCTAATCTCTCTCTCTCTCACTCAAAGGGTTTTCAAAATGGTCATCTCTATGAGCTACAATCAGTGGAAAACTAGGCCCCTGTCCTGCCATTTGGGTTGAAGCTCATAATACACTTCATTTTCTCACTCCCCTCAACTCACTTAAGTGTTTGCCACTCTACTTCAAACCAGTAGGAGATGAGAAATCATCCAATAACATCAAGCTCAACATTAAGTTCTTCAAAGCATAGTATCTTTTGATACTCATTTTAGTGCTTCTTGGCACTTGTGTTTCTTGACACATCCAAGAGTAACTCATTTGCTGGTTTTACTTCAATTCATGCAATGACAAACATGAACATTTTAATGTGGAATGCCCAATTGATTAAATCCCTTGTAAGCCTCAATCTCATTGTAAAGGGATAGACAATGCTCGAGTAAAATCACGGTACGACCTCTTTCAAAATGACTGAACTTGGGCAAATAACCAAATTCAATGGTGAAGGCTAAAGAAAAGACAATGTACCATCTCATGAGGAAAGACCTCTGGGATCGATTTGAGGATGATGCAAGAAATGTATTTGCCAGCTATAGGTAGGTGTAACAAACTAAATATAATAAGTGATAAGTCAGAGGCCATGTGGGTATCATAATGACCACCAACGTGCTAAGTGTAGACGTGCGGAACCATCTAGCCAGGCGGTCCATCATCAATATCCGCACGTATTGAGCTTGCCATCTCAACAAAGATGGGGTACAGACACCACACTTGCCAGTGCTCAGAAGGGGGTTGAAATTGCAATGAAGGCACCTATGGCTATGGCAGAACAATCGGCTATACCTGTTGGTCCGACTCTTAAAGGTGATGTTGTGGATGAATGAATCAATTTAGGCATGCGTGATTTGAGGCTGAATTTGACAGAGATCTATGCAAAGGTCAAAAAGTTGGATATTAAGGTAGAAGAGAAGGCTTGGGCAACAACCCAAAGACCGTACAAAGAAGGATACAAGAGGAGATGCATTTGGTGTGACAATTTACAACATGAAAAGCAAGATTGTACAGCCTACCGTGAAGCGGAAGCAAAAAGGTTAGTCTTTTGGAAAGATAGAAAATTACATATAACATAAACTGGTCTTCCAATAGAGCCAAATTTTGGGAATGGTGGAATGTAGAAGAGGTTGGAAGATATGGCTGCAAGGACAAAATTTGTTGCCATAGATGCAACCACATATGGGCTGAGAATTGAAAGGGCTGATGAAGCTCATAAAGAAGGCATGATTGAAGCAAAATCTTGCGTTTGGATGCAAGCATTAGATTGCATGGAAAAAGGGGAAACAACAAAGTTTGAATTGGCTGATACAAGTCAGAGTATATGAGGGAGAACATGATGGAGTGCAATGGTGGATTCATTTTCAGCCTATGCTTATTTGGCTGAGGTTCATAATCAAGAAGCTCTTGTGGAAGAAAAGAGAAGAAGGGATGAGGACACTACTAGCCCATCTAAACACATAATACGAAGTAAAATGGAGTAGTAGAAATAGACTGGAAAAGCCATACTTGAGCATGCTATGGAGAATGCATCTCAAGAGAAGAAACAAGAAGGGAAAAAAAGGGGAAAGCAGCCTGGCTACAGGTTACAATCGGATCTTGAGACTACCAAAAACCTTAAAAAGGTCTTGGAAAATTGCATACTTGACAAAGTTCTTGAAATTGCAAAGCATGAATTTCATGATGCAATCGTTGATATGCTGAAATGAATAAAACAGTTTGACGGTGAAGTTTTGCAAGCATTGATACATGTTGTCAAAGACATAGAGAAAGAACTTAGAAGGAATATGATGATGCATGTAATATTGATTTGGAGCAGGTTGATGTTGAAAATGGGTTAAATGGGAGTGTAGACAACAAGCTTGTGGTGGTTGAAAATGGTACCATGGGCAGTAGTAAGCATAGAGAGAAGACTATGTATAATGGGGATGTTCATCAACAAGCACATGAAGAAGAAGATGCTCATTTTATTCCAAGCTGCCATTATTCATGAATGCATTGGGCTCATGCTACAACAGAGACAATTGTTAAAGTGGGAGAAAGAGAGACACATTGCATAAATTTCTTGGATCATGGTTTCGAAATCAATGTTATGGCATGCCATTTGTATGAGAATGGAGGTAGATCTAGGATGGTGCATGCGGGCTTCAAATAATTCATCAGGGGATCCTTATGCAGCTTGTTTGAATGTACCTATGACTCTTGGATGAATATCTTTTTGTGTGTAGGATTCACGTAGTTATCTGGTGATTTTGGGGTAGTCCCATATTTCGGAATCAAGGGTGGAAACAAAAGCCTTGGATGATGGTTCTTCATATGCTTAGGTTCGGAGTAAAGACAATACAAAGGTGATACAATTTCTCACTGTCTGTGTGAATCATCCCCACAATCGGGATAGGCTGCGGGATAATCCTATGCCACCTAATGCATGAGAGTTTAAGGGTTTTTAGACAACACTGTTATAAGTGGAGGCTATGGTAGTGCCTCTAGGAATATAATTATGCCTCCAAGGAAGGGGGAAACTAAGTTTGTGTCTAGATTGTAAGAATGGACAGCTTGTAGTCTTGGCAGTTTTAAGAATATTTCAGCCATGTCCAGGGCTGAAAAAGAGCTCAAGACATATGGTTTAATGGTTGCAAATGAAGGTATTTCAGGCATGTTTTCAGGGCTAGTTAATGTGTATACAGCGGCTGAAATTTCTGCAGCAATTAATGTTGAAAACATGGCAGAAAAAGAGGTTATTTATGTTGACACTTTAGAGATGTATGAATTCATTCATGAGTTTGCTGAGCATGAATATGAGAAAACGGAAGAAGAAGTGGTAGAAGATGAAGACATTGACATGGCAAAGGATACTTCTTCTAACACTGCAGATTCGTAAGACTTTGGCACATGCTGGAGGATGTGCAAGTTAGGAGGGGGTGGATGATGTGCCATTACGTGCATATAGTGTAAAAAACTCTAGAGTGTGGCTTTCTTATTGATCTAGAGAGCCAATGCCATTTTAGTCATTAATGTTAGTGTTCGTAGTGTGAATGGTTTAAAAATACTAGATTTTTGGACAAGTTTAGCAATTTATGATATTTTAGATATTATCTCTTATAAAAATCCTAGAACTATAGATAACTTCTAGAATAGGATGACATGTAAAAGAAAGCAGGTAGCTTTTAGCCATTTTGGGATGATTTAATGTAAAAAGAAGGATTGGAAAAATCGTGCGATGCACGATCGTTGTTTTCAAGCAGTGAACAGTACTCTGAACTGGGAGATGGAGTGATTCAGAATTTTGGTAGGTGTCCTGATATTTTAGCCCCCTTTCGGAGCCAATGGAAGCATCAGATTGGTAGTCTGAATAGCATAAAGGAAGGTATTTTTTTGTGCATGTTTTTGTCTACAAGAGATTTATCTTCTCATAATGCAGAAATAAATTGATAGGCTTCACCTTTGTGAGAGTATTCTGTTACGTCTTCTATTTCTTTCAACCCCTTCTCTTTCATCTACTCCTCTCCCTAAATCTCCATTCACTCTGTTGTCTCTTACCCCCGCGGTAGACTTTTGACCCCAAACGCTCTGACAACATGCGCATGCACATAGACCCCTACACACATGCATTTGCACATAGGCCCTTGAACTTACAAGGTCACGTGCACATAAACTATCAGATGTGCACATATACACAACTCCTTGCACCTAGGACTCCTACACACATAGTCACTTGCACATAATCTCCCATACATGCATGTACACCCATGTATGGTACTTAGGATATTGCACAATACCCTTGCACATGTGCACACGCACATGCCATATACCCCTGCACATATATGTATATATGTGCACGTGCACACATTTGCATGCATAGACCCATACACACATGCACATGGACCATTGCATAGACACATAACACCCCTACACATAGACACATCTATGCACACATGTGCATACCACACATTTTACTCACACATACATACATCCACATGTTGCATTCATAGAGTACTACACAATGCATACACACATGCACATGGACCATTGCATAGACACATAACACCCCTACACATAGACACATCTATGCACACATGTGCATACCACACATTTTACTCACACATACATACATCCACTTGTTGCATTCATAGAGTACTACATAATGCATGATGCATACTTACAGATGCACAACACCCCTAAATGTATCCTTATACCCTAGCTACACATAGTATTGCATTTGCCTCATTGTGATGTCCACAAAACCTAGTACCCTCTCCTTATGCGTATGTCTAAGCCTCTAACCAAGCACACCACACCTAGTGCGCTCACTCTACCCTAGGCTCATTCATACACACACTAGAATAGCTGTGTGCACTCGAGTGCACATAAGTGCATGGGTGCACATGCACTACACTAGTACACACTACTTGTTTACACGCCTCCTTGCACACGCGTGCGCTCACACACACACACACACACACACACACACACACACACACACACACACACACACACACACACACACACACACACACACACACACACACACACACACACACACACACACACACACACACACACACACACACACACACACACACACACACACACACACACACACACACACACACACACACACACACACACACACACACACACACACACACACACACACACACACACACACACACACACACACACACACACACACACACACACACACACACACACACACACACACACACACACACACACACACACACACACACACACACACACACACACACACAATGTGCATGCACACTAACTACACCTAGTGCATTGGTCCATTATGGGCCCTAGCTAGGTGTGCCTTGTGCATTATACCTTGCACATGAACATTGATAGCTCAATGCTACACCTATTAAGGCAAACTTCACACACTAAAGTGCCTCCTTGAATGCATTACAATACCCTAAGATTTCGTGATTGTTCACACCTCCATACATTGGTGCACTAGTTCAATACACCTTAAGGACTCACAAGCACACAAGTGCATGAAAGTAACATGACTAGTGCGCTTATGAGCACTAGCACCCTTTGTGATGCACATGTATGCTCATAACTGATTGCATGCTTACTTAGGCACATATCCCACATTAGCATACATAGATTAGGTACAAGTGCACTAACATTTAGGTGCATCTTAGGCCATCTAATGTACCCACGTAGTAAACACCTTAGCCTTACACCTTAAGTTAGTGCAAAATTTTTCCTATACTCACACTTTCATAGCACTCCTAATTGTTTAGTGCACCTAGGGTGTGTATATACTAAGGGCACACACATTGCACTAACATAAGTTCCCTTCCATCTTAGGTGCATATACATATGCAATCATACTTTTGTGCACATAAGTGCTATACTCACATACACCCCTTCCACTACTAAGTTAAATCTACCTTGCAAAACATCACACACATGCATTAGGCACATGCACTCGCATATGTGCAAGCTCTTGTAGTCTCACGTAGCTCATGTTGCATCTAGAGTATGAACACATAATTAGTGCATTTCTAATGCACATAGTGCACTTTTTGCACTATTGATGCACTGACACCTAGAGCACACATGACAATTCACCCACCATATGCCCCAATAATCACAAGTAACTTGCATTTACATTGCATTCTAGGTCACACACGCACACACAATGTGGAGGAGAGGCACCATCCTTGCTTATTATCATCATTCTTGGGATTAAAAATTCCAAGGCACACATCCCCAATTTTAAAAACATGTTCCAATGCACCCATGCAATCCCATAGGGCACTACTTTAATGCGTAGGTGCAAAACACAAGTACACAATGTCCAAGGCATATGTATACTAGGGTAGAACAATGGTCCATTGCATTTTGCATTAACACACCACCCTCTCCTCTTGCATACGCCACATATACACATATTCGCATACATGTAGGCAAGTCCTTAGTGAATTATCATTACACATGTACATATAACCTATTTTGCACACTCATGTATTGGTAGCTATACACACATATGCTAACCCATGCATCCATAGTAGGATCCACACACCTAGGCATTTACCTTGCATCTCACATCTAGACACATATATGACTTGGGCATATAGGTCACATCGCACCATTGCATATGTAGATGCTATTGTGTGGGTGAACTTAAGGATCCAACACTAAGCTAGAAGTGGGAATACAAGGATCTAAGGAAAGAAAGAGTTGAGATATGAGGGACTAGTGGAACTGGAAGCTAAGAAAGCAAAAGGTACCACCATCATTGTTGACTTGTGGACATCTTATTTAAAAGTATTGCAAGATGTTTTAAGCATTCACAAGTGTTTGGAAGGGAGGAAATCCTATTTCCTCACTATGCACTTGCACAAAATTGAAATCAAGAAAAGGTGCAGTCTTTGCTTATAATAGTCAACATATGACCAAAACCTAGGACTTCCAACTCTCTTCTTTTATTCTACTCACATCAAGAATAGAAACCCTTGTACTAGCAAAAGTATTGGACGATATCCTACCAATCATGAATTCTTCTCAACACACTGTGAAATCAAACCTCTCGACAATGAACCAAGAATTCATAAATCAAACTAGCCAGTAGATACTGTAAGTGAGAAGATTAAGTGGTCTAATATTGCTAGTTGAATCCACCAACACTCTTAACATAGAACAAGGAACCCTTAATTATTTTGATGCTAAACACTTGGAAAGGAAACACATGTTTAGAAATTCCAAACTTCTTCTCCAACTCCATAAAAAGACGACCCAACTACAATGCAAAATGCAAAATGTATGTGACTGATTCATCGACACAATATAAACCAAAATTGCCATAGAATCATCTCATGACTTTCCCCATAAATCACCCATCCCATAGCCTTATAAGCCTAAATCTGGTTAGAATCACTACTGATTCAACCATGCTGGCCACTATTGTCCTAGGCCATGGCCCATTGCAAATGACCCACTCATATGCATCACAATTTCCCTGAATGCAAGGGACCTAATAGCAATTCTCACATACATGCTAGGCCTTCTATCTCTGCCCACATGGATAAGGTTATCACAATTGACTCAGAAGATGATGAGCTAATCCTAGCTACCTACCTTAGGGTCAAATTAGTTGCAAGATAAGAGCACATAATCAAAGCTCTCATTGACAAAGGAGTTGATCACAATATCCTCACCTATGATGCCTTGCATAGGGCAAACAAAGATTGTGCCTTTTGATGCTATAGTCAACCCTCACAGTGGATCAACATACTCTCTCTTAGGTAAAAGAAAAATTATAATGACCCTCAAGATTGATAGTTTGCCTACTATGTTCTATGTGCTCTCCAATAGAGAGGATGTGGGAAAGGAAACTCCACTTGGAAGACCTTTCAAGCATGCAACTAAGTGCGATGTAGACTATAAAGCATAATGAAAAAATTTGATCCTACTTGGTGTCAAGATAATTATGATCTTTGATAGAAGTAACCTTGTCGATGAACACAAGAAGACCAAGCAACATATTGCTAAGCCAACACAAAACTCAAGTAGAGAGTCATGAAATTCTTAGAGAACTACTAAAGGTAGAAGATCGAAGGTATATTTCCATTAGTGTGAAGTTTGCTAGTCCTAATGAGAGGATCCAAGCATCTAATAGCTCCAATACAGTTTTTAATTTTGCAAAGAAAAGACCTCTGTGCAAAAAGAAGCAAAGATCTTGAGGATATAACTACAAACACAAGTAGAGGGTTAGCATAATGTTGTGATGTGTTGCTATGTGCTCAAACATATTACTTAGGAAACCGATGGATTTGGTTACCCATGTATCATCACCTCTATCAACCAATGCCCATATCTCACCCAATGCAAGGAAATGTACGAGAAGACCTAAACAAAGCTCTAAGTGTAGAACAAAAATTGCAAGAGAAATTGAGCCAACTAAGATAGAAACTAAAAAGCTGAACTTTATCTATCACAAAAAAGAGACTCATCTGAATATAATTGAAGTGCAACTGCTTAATGCTATTGCCAAATTTGACGTGAGACTAATAATAGCTAAGAAGCCATCAACTTCAAAGGAGGGCGCAAGGTGCCATTCACATTGTGCCACTATAGTTGAGAAGGAATACTCAACAAAAGAGAAAATAGAGTCATTTAGCAAAGACAAGCAGACACCAAAGGTCATGACTAGCCCCCTTACATGAGTCTAAAATCTCCTAAATCATCTTCAACCAAGCATAAACATGAATCCTAGCAGCAATAATCTCGTATAGTTGCTCAATATAAGCAAAAACCCACAAACATTAACGAAAGACATTGCCACTCCCTACTAGGCTAAGGATTTGACCAAGTAGTCAACTTGGATAGACAAAAGTAGTGAGTCCTCTAACTCAGCTGCTACCATTCCAACTGGGGATCTCAACAATCACAACCTTTGGCCTTGACAACAATGGCCATGGCCATAGAGGAACAAGTCCTTATCGGTCCACTCTTAGGAGTGATGTTTGAAAAAACATATTTGTCACATCCAAAACCTCCAAGGAACTTAAAGCCTAAGCACAAGAAGAAATCTTTTGAGGAGATGGCTAAAGAGATAGCACAATAAACTAAAGAGCTAGCAATGAAGTGTTTACTCTAGCTAGATAATAAGCTGGCATCACTCAGATGTGCATATATCTATAGCAACATTAGAAAACCAATAGAAGAGCACATATAGCTCTTAGAAAAACTATTGATGTGGGATGAGCAGCAACACATCTGCTCTCATTACATGAACATTGCCAAAGAAGTCATGAAAGGTATGCCAAAAGCCATAGCTAGAGAGTTGTGTTTAATTTCCTCTCTCTACACTACCTTTCGAACAAAGGAAAACTAGAGGTAATAGAGCAGAAACGGAAAGGACAAGGTACCTTTGAATAAAAATGGCATTCTAATTGCAATCTAGCAACTAAAATTGGTCACTGACCAATGAAAATTGCTAAGCAAAGGAAATCTCTTTGGACCTCCATGCATGACCCCACATATGTCACCTCCACATCCCTACAAGTGCTATCAACTATCCATGGTGTCAAGATTTCTACCATTGTCCAATAAAATCTCTTATACATTAAGCTTCTTATAGAGGAAGAGCCACACTTGGCTAGTAGACTAGGAGTAGGAAGCATGATACTTGATGTTAGTACATATGTATTTTGCCTTACCCATGGTCAAATAATTCTTGGTAGCTATGCTTCACTTCAATACAACCCTGACTTCTTCAAGTGGTTTAATCCATGGCTGTGTGATAGGAAGCCTAATCAATCTGCTGATTTTACACTAACACAACCCACTCCTCCATCTAAGGATGCAAAGTACAATCAATTTCCCATGACATTTCCTCACAATTATAGCATACAAAGGAGTAGTATGCTAGAACATTGAGAGCGTGATTTAACAACCAAGAAATGCTAGATAAGTGCCAACTGATGCAAATTTAAAGTGAAATTTAAATACTGACGAAAGTGGAAAACACGGATCCAACAATTTTAAATTGTTGTGGAAGACATGAATTCAAATTACTTCAAAATGTTGAGATATTGGCAATCACACTTAGCTTAGCCTCTTTGTATGGAGCAGTGTGGGCTGAGGATACAGAATCCCATATGCACAGTGGTGGAAAGTACAGCATAGTCTATTCCTATAAAACATTGTACTTGCTCTCTTCTTGAATACAAAGTCATTGTACTTTTGTACTTCTAGCAAAGTGTTTGTGTCATTGTCAACACACAAGATTGTGTTTATGAGTCCAAGCTTCCATCTTGGAACCTAATTAACTTGTGTGACATTTTTCTTGATGTCTGTTACCTCATGAGCTCACTCTTCCTCTTTCAACCTCCATAGCCATGCTCTAGATCTGACATTTTAACACAAAAGACCGACCTTCCTAGTAGTTGTGGATTCTTTATAAGTTTTTTGGGTGCTAGATTGAAGCAAGATAACTTCATGGTCATTCAAGACTTCAAAGTGGATGCACAAAATTTTTTGGATCACCAATCGTGTGTTGGACATGAGAGGAATAGGAGCAGGCACACTAGGATGATCAAAATAGTGGCCAAACATGAGTGGGCATGGCCTTTGAGCCTTGGGGGGGGCATAGGAAAAAAATCAATGATTGGGGTGGGGGGGGGGGGGGACTTTTAAAAATGACAGCTAGTAGGAAACAATGCCCTCATGCCATGGCCATGATTTGGAGAGAGGGGGGATTGGAGGCAAAGAAGAAGCTATCACTATGATAATTCCCAAAGATTTCTCCAATCTTTTGCCTCCTATCCCTTGTCTCCACGTGAAGAATGGTTGCCTGATTGAAGAGATGGGAATTCAATCTTTCCCTCTCTCTCTCTCTCTCTCTCTCTCTCTCTCTCTCTCCCCCCCCCCCTTTAAGAGGCAATTCATGCAGGTGGAAGAAAGAGAAGATTGAGATGAAGAATACTTGTCTGGCATGTACTGAATTGTTGCAAAATGCTGAGAATTGATGTTCCATGCTATGTAGAGATTGATGCTGGGATGGCTATCCAAGCATTTAATTTTCATAACTTGAAACATGCAATTTAATGGTATGTCTATTTTATGAGGAAAAGTTTCTTGTTTTTGATCGTTTATGATCCAAATGAAGTGTGCATGAAATGAAAATTTGCACGAACCTTTTCTGACATGCCTTTGAGGGCTACAAGTGATAATATGCAGAACTCGTAATTAAATGTGTGCCTCATCGGCATCCAACCCTCCTCTATCTGCAATTACTTTGCCGACACAACCATATCTACAAAATACTTCTTCAAGCAAAAATCGACAAACAGCTTGAGTGGTCTTGGCTGTTAAAGCTTTACCTTCAACTTGATTGATTAGATATTCTCTTGCAAGCACTAAATACCACATATCCCATATCCCTATAGGCATGGTTACAAGATCAATAACCCATCTATAATGTATAGACAAGGGATAAGTTGGTTGTAAACCATCTCGATGCTTGACCATAGAATACATTTGACACACGTAATAGGTTTCAACAAAATGCTCTATATCTCGATACATGTTCTGCCACCAGTATTTTTCTTTGACTTTAATAAAGGTTCCCCATATACCTCTATGGCTAGCCCACAAACTTTCATGAAATTCCTTCATTATCTATTGTTGCAATCTTTCGTTACCTAAAACTTGGATAGGCGCTCCTTTCTTCTTCCTTGTGTGCTTCCATAGATGCCCTTCTTTAAGGAAAAATTCATAAGCTTTCCTCTTAATATGCTTGAACTCCTCTTCAGTCTAAGTCTCCTTCTTCTTTATTGTGCTTAAATATTGGCTATGATTTTCAGCCAATCTTCTTCATAATCTTCTTTAAGAAAATGAGCTAGAACTTGCGCAATGCAATGAGCATGCTCGCTTCTAGTTGACTACCCTTCTTCTATAGACAAATCTTTGATCTTTGTTGGCTATTTGCTGAATTACAGCAATACTTTTCTTGTTCTTGCTGTACTTAATGATGTACCATTAAAAAGTTCAGCTACACTTGTTGTTTTCAGCTTTGGTTCTGTATATGCAACAACTGAAAATGTATTTTTAGCAGTCATGGAATGAAATTCAAAAAGTATAGATTCTTCAATTTCATCTTCTTCCATCATCTCCTCTTCATTGTCATATCTTGCACATGACAACATGTCAACAAATTCTCCTTTCTTGCAATATGGTTTGATTCGAGGTTGAGAGATTTAATATATGCAATCCATCTTAGCATAGTAATGTCGGGTATAGAGCAGTTGGCAATCATGCCTGAGAGTGGAAGACTATCACACTTTAATACTGTTACAACTCCCCACAATTCCCTTGTTACTTGTGCATCGCATACCTTCTTTGATGTTCATTGAGAACCTTTGCTCCAAAACCAATTGCATACCTATTACCTTCAATATCTTCTTGGCCAATAGGCTATCCTATCCCAATGGGTCTTGTATCCACAGTAAGGATGATGGGTTGACCATTTGAATAATCAACCCTTTTAAGAGTGGGGGCTGAAATTAATAGCTTCTTTAATTTGCGTACAATCAGAGTATGCTCTTTACCCCAAGAGAATCTTTGGCCTTTTCTTAATAATTGATAAAGATTTTCGGCTTCATGAGAAAAATGTGGTATCCATATGAGATAAAATACACATGCGCCAAGAAATCTTCTCACCTCTAAAATATTTGTGCATTTTTCTTACATTCTGTTGATGGCATCTATCTTGATTGGTGAAGGTTTACGTCCGTAGGGGCCACACAAGTGTTCGATGACTAGAACTTCTTCAACCACAAAAATCGACTTAGCTCCAGAAAGGGTAAGATGAACCTCCTCTAGCCTTGTCAAAATCCTGTCAGAATTGTGAATATGATTAACTACAAATGTCTTGCAACCATGTTCGTTAAGCTCCTCATCCTTTTCATAGACTTCACATTCCTTGATTGGTACATCATCAAGAAAAGGAAGAGTAAGTTGTGGAATAAAGTCCCTTAAGACTTTGTGCATGGTGTTCATCATATGGGCCATGGAATTTGTTGCACCTTGTGGTAGAGTACACATGTGAACCAATCCAAGAGGTGTCTTCATTGTGGTAATGTCTTGGCTCTCTAATGAGAGCTGAAATTGACCATATCCTAAATATAGGTCTCCCATGGAATAAATTGCTCTCCCTGCAAAAGCTTTAGCAAACTCGTCAACAATTGGACCTGAATCAACATTTTGGATTGTGACACGATTAACGGGCTGTAGATCTTGAATGAATCATAAATAACCATTTTTCTTGGGCACGGTAAACCATTGATTTGAGTAAGGTGCTGAAGAAGGTTCTAAAATCTTCATTCTGATATTTTCATTCAGAAGTTCTAGTAATTTGGACAAATGCGCCCTTGGAACAGGAATAGGCTTGAGGTTCTAAGGCACATGTAGAACCGTAAAAATGACCATAGGAGCCACAATATTTGGATCCACACAGCCTATTTCACTTGGCTGAAATGCAAAAGCTTTGCCATGTTTCATTATCATTTGCATTTTTTAGCCGATAAAAGGAAATAATTATCACCTATTTTGAGCTCTTTTATACTTTCAAATATAAATTTGTGTCCAATATTGGAAGGATCTTGAAGACTTGGCTGATTTGCTGCCCTATCAGCTAGCTCTTCACTTTCAGGAGGCAATGGGACCGCCTTGACTTTCTTGTCCACCATCTTGTATTTTGTCTCCACTTGTACTTCAACCTCGTTGAGTAAACCAATTTCTTTCTGTTCAAAAAATTCTTGAATTGTTTGATAAAAATCCAATGTACATACTTCTATGGGCTGATTTTCAGCCTAATTTTTTGCATGAGTAGCTGCATATATTTCAGCTAGTGTGTCAGTAATAATCATCCCCAAAAAAATGCCTGAAATATCTTCATTTTCAGCCATCATGTCATAAGTTTTCAACTCCCTTTTAACATGACATAAATATTTTCTTTCAGCTTTAGTCATGGTTGAAAGAGACTTATAACAACCCAAACTGTTGGTTATACATACATGTAGATTTTCTAGAGACACAGCTTCTGAAACATGAGGAGGCACAATGTTTTTACATGAAGCACTGCCATAGCCTCCTTTTACAGTAGTGCAGCCTGAAAACCCTTGAATTCTTGGGCATGAGGAGGCAAAAGATAATCCCACAATCGATCTCTGTTTCGATGATGATTAACACATACAGTAAGAAATTGGACAGCTTGTTCATTATCCTTACTTCGGATTCAAGCATAGGAAGAACCATCATGAAGAGCTTTTGTTTCCAAGCAAGCTTCAGAAATGTAAGGTTGCCCAAGAATGATAGGGTAACTACAAGAGTCTTGAACAAAGAAGTGAAAATTTTCTTTTACGTCTCCAATAATTACTTGCACATTAGGACATGTAGTATATAACTCTCCAGAAGAGTTGTTTGCAGCTCTCATTCGCCAGCCTGGATCACCATCTATGGGCCACACGCCACTTTCATAGAGACTCCTTGCCATGACGTTTATCTCAAAACCATGGTCTAAGAGTGCAATACATGATGTTTCTTTTTCTCCAATTTTGACGACTGTCTCCGTTGTTGCTCTTGCCCAATGCGTACGAGAGTAGTGAGTGCTTGGAATGAACCGATCTCCTTCCTCATCATGCATGTGCTGTAGACGACCTTATTTTTGAGAGGTGGGCTGCTCGACTGGTTTGAACCAGCTAACCATTACATTATCAGCTCTCACTTCTTTAATTTTTGCATCCATACTTTCTTTATCTTCAGCTTCAATTGCTGCAATTAATTCTTTAACTGCTTCAAGCTGAATTCCTTGTGCAGTCAACTTCTCTTCATCCTACACAAAAACTTGAAGAGCTTACAAAAAATCATGCACTATTTCTTCAGCATCTTCACCAACATATTGTCTTTTTCTTTTGATTACATTAATAATTACATCATGAAATTCACATTTGGAAATCCTGAGAATTTTGCCTAAGGTAAACTCAATTTTACTTCCCAAAATTCGTTCTTTTAGGATCATTTGAGATTGGTTGAAGTTTCTATGTCAGACTACAATTTGTAGCCTAGATACTTGCATTTCTTCTTTCCTTCGACCTTCTTAGATTTGGTGCATCTTCCATTTCTTGATCTGGGGTTGTGCTTTCAGTAGACTTTGGTTTTTCAGGTGTTCTTCTAGTTACCCATTTTGGAGGGCCAGAATGGGAAGGGCTAGGTTCATCTTCTCTTCTTCTCTTTTCTTCAACCAAGACTTCTTTATGATTGACTTCAGCCAAATATGCAAAGGTAGAAAAAGAATCTATCGGTTCTTTCCAATCTATTATTCCTCGAATACACTGACTAGCATTAGTCAAATCATCCTTCAGCCAAATGTGCAAAGGCAGAAAAAGAATCTATTAGTTCTTTCCAATCAATTATTCCTCGAATGCACTGACTAGCATTAGTCAAATCATCATTGGCTGCTTTGTCGCGTTCCATTTGATCTAATGCATGCATCCATACTTTAGATTGCACATCAGCTTTACATGCTTTCAAATTAGATTTAGTTGGTTCAATTTGCTATCCATAGGTTACTGCATCAATTGTTGTGTAGGCATTCTTTACAGCTAAATCTTCTAATCTTTTCTTCATTCCACCATTGCCAAAATTTGGCTCCAGTGGTAGAGAAGTTTTAGTTGCATGAATTTTCCTGTCTTTCCAAAAGACAAGCTTCTGTGCTTCAGCCTCATAGAAGGAAAAACACTCCCTCTTGTCATGTTGTTGGCTGTCATACCAAATACAACACCTCTTAAAGCCTTCTCTCATGGGTCTTTGAGTTGATGATCATCCTCGTTCCTCAACTTTGACATCCAGCTTCTCCACATTGGAACTAATTTCTGTAAGATTCAAATGAAGATCTTGCATGCTTTTAATGAGCTCATCCATTACATCATTCTTGGAAGGGATAGAAGAAGAAAGAGTTGGTTGATTAGTTAAAGTGATAGGGATTTTTTGAGGTGGAACGGGATCCGTCAATGGAGTTGCTGAAGTAGAAGTAGAGCCCAATCTTAGTGGCATCCGCTATCTTCAAGCAATCATGTTAACTGCTTCACTAACATTTGTCCATGTAGTTTTGACTCATGTTTTGGAGGTAGTATCCTCAAGGCGATCAGCAAGCTTCTCTTGCAAAATGGGTTCTGCGGCCTTAAGGAATAACTCAATCTTCGGACCTTCCATACTTTGTTGGTCTTCAGCATCAAGTTGCCCAAATTTACTTTCAAACTCATGGTATAGAGTTGTTGCAACTAAATCTTTGTTGGGTTTCTCAACCCATTCAGTGAAACTTTTCTTCGTCATCAGGCCAGAGTCTTCTAAGAAGAATTCTTCACGTAGGGCCTTCTTGAATGTAGCCCAATCCGCACCTCATTGAAAAAGACTATGGATTCTCTCTTGAAGACCATGCTTGGCTAGTCTGGCAAAATAGTGACTCCATGCATATTGAGGTACACCAAAGAAGAGAATTTTCTCAACATACAAGCGAATGAAAATAGAGACATTTTGACCATTAAATTGTTTTAATTCTCATCCAACTTCTTCTAGGGCCTTAATAGCTGTGGAATCAATCTTCTCTTTGTCTTGCCTTTTTTGTTGTCGTTGTAACATTTGGATTTGTTGTTGCTGAGTCTGCTGTAGTATGCACACCAACTGTTGTAGAATATCTCATGAAGAATCCCCCATCTTGGAGTTTTCTTACACCGACCTTCACGTCAGGTTCACCAATGTCCCAACACATAGAAGGTCACCACAAGGGTTTGGCAAGAAAACTAGGCAAGATAGATGGAGATGTGACTTCAAGGGATAGGTAGTTCCAAGTGAGTGTTTGAGGGTTCAAGAGGATCATTCACAACCTTCTATTCTCCATATACTTTAGCTTATCTTGGAAAGCTAGATTTATACATAAGACGATTGAATAAATGGGTTAAGAGCTTGAAACTTATGCTCACAAAGATGGATGAATTGCAAATAGGAGCTAAAATTCAATTGATACAAGATGAGTCTTGCCCTTCCTTGCCTATGAATATAGTTGCCTATTTCAGCCTAGGCATGAAGAAGAACTACAAGATACATTCTCTTTTCAACTGTTTAGTACAATGAAGATAGAAGACCAAGAAAAAGACTGCCTATATCAGCCTTTGAATGTTTCAAGGTTATAGGACTAGCAACACTATTGTTGTGTTTTCATGAAAGGATCATGAGTTTCATGACTTCAATCAATGTAACTTGAATTAAGTAGCTGCATAAAAGCTTCAGCTTATGGATTGACCGCTATGGACAGCCAAGTTTAATTCCAAAGTATGGCAACAAATCACTGAAAGACTTCTTTAAACCCTCCCTTGAATGAAGAGGAAGCAAGATACTACGAAGAGATAATTACAGGTCTAGTTTATACTTGCAATCTTTGGAGATGAAGTAGAATTTGTGTTTACAGATTTCAGCCCATGAATACCCTATTTGATTGCTGAGAAGAAGAGTCCAAAAGTATCACTTATCAGTGTCAAAAGATGTCCTTGAAATTTTCTAAAGCTCGTAGTCACTCATATGAACCAAGAGCAGTCCATGTTCTACCAAGATTAAGGAAGTGGATCAAAAATAAAGCTTCAACCCATTAATTCCCTATTTTGGGCAGCCTAGAATAATCCAAGATGACACAAATAATCTACCAAAGAGTGTCTTCAATGACCTTTCAAGGCAAGAGTGTTTAGATACAACAATTTCAAGTGAAAGTAGAGCATGTTCTCTTTATAAACCATAAGAGTAGAAAATGGAACATCAACAAGAATCAGCCCAAAGAATGTGATGGGCTGAATATGAAGTTCAAAATCGGAGTTTAATGTCTCCCAAAGATCTCTTCTTGGTAGAGAACAGATTCTACATCAAGCAGTAGGTACATAAGGATTTGTCCTTCTTTCCATCTACACAAATATATGTATCTCATGAACCATATGAGAGGTGCTTCAGCCCACAAAGAAAGTAATGGGCTGCATATAACAATCCAAATCAAAGATTTATGTTTTCCAAGAACTCCTCTTAATAGAGAAGAGAGTTTACTTCAAGAGGTAGATGCATAAGACAGTGTCCTTCTCTTGTTTCTTCACAAGTGCATGTATATCTTGAACCATGCAAGAGATGCTTTGTAAAATAGAAATTCAGTCCATTAAAGAGCATTCCTGGGCCTTTTAGTTCAGCCTACAAATCTTGATAAGAAAGATCAAGAAGTGGAACAAGGGCTCCCTTCAAAGGAGTGAATTGCTACTCCAAAGATGTAGACACAAGCACTAATCAAAGCTTCCTCCTTTCTCCTTCCATGAGCATGAGTCCCCTCCCTGATGGACTGCTGCCCTACTTTTTATACGTATTAACCCTGTTTTACTCAGCCAAGAGTGGCCTTCCATTTTCATCAATGCATGGGAAGGGAGATACTTATCATTCAAGTAGAGATTTCTGAAGTTGCTTATCGTCACATGGCTTGAGCTTCCCCTTTGTGTGGTGGCTTGGACACCTCTCATCCTCCTTCATTCATGGCGTCCTGGTCTTAGCCTGAAGATGCCTACAAAATGCGGCAAAAAAAATGGACTGCTCCATAGGCTTAATGCACAAAAGTTTCGAAGTGTCATAAGTCATGGTAAGTTATTTACGCAATATATTGTGTGTACTAGGTTAATCAAATCAGCTTTGGAGACTTAGAAGAAGCTTAAGAGAGTGGTCTTTCCATCTAGGTTTAGTGACAAAGAAGCTTACAAGGCAGAGTCAAAGGGCTAGATATCCAACAACCCAATTTTCTAGCTTGATGATTTACATCACTTATTACAACTTGTGGTCAAAGAAGCAAAGTTGAATGGGTTGTAACTTCAAGGTTGTCATGACACTGTCTTTATTCAAGGTGGGAACTTTTTGACCTATGGCAAAAAAAACCAAAGGATGGCACATAATGTTGAAATGGAAATAGAAGTGAAGGACAAGAGTAATTGAAGCAGGAAGAACAACTTATTTTGTGGATTCTCTAGAAAGTTCTAGTGTAATATCCCCGTGCCCCATAGGACCCCCCCTTTTCTTATTTTTTTCAAAATTTTTTCCCTTTCCCTCCCTCCCCGATAGTACGTCAGGGAGAGAGAGAGAGGGAGTGAAGTGGGAAAAGGGGGGCATGCAGCCTAGGTGGCGGCGGACCACTGCACCCCCCTCTATAAAGACCACCCCCTCCCACTCGTCAAGGACAGGTCCCCCCCCCGTTTGCTACATGTGCCACCCCCTGCCCGTCATCCTGTCCAGTGGCCCCCCAAAGCCCACAGGCCCCCCCTTCAGCACAGACGATGCCCCCCTATGATTGTGTAAGAAGGAGTGAGAGAGGGAAGAGAAGAGGGAGAGAAGAAGAAGGAGAGAAGAGAAAGAGAAGGAGAGAGAGGGAGGAGACAAAGAAGAGGAAGGGAGAAGAAGAAGAGTAAGGGAGAAAAAGAAGAGAGAGAAGAAGGAGAGAGAAGGAGGAGAAGAAGGAGAGAAGGAGGAGAAGAGGGAAAGAAGAAGAGAAGGAGAGAGAGTGGGAAGGAGAAGAAGAAGAAGAGGTAGAAGAAGGAGTGGGGAAGATAAGGTAAGAAGAGGGAGAGAAGGAGAAGGAGAGAAGAGAAAGAAGGAGGGAGAGAGAGAAGAAGAGAAAGAAGGAGAGAGAAGGAGAAGGAGAGAAGGAGTGAGGAGAGAGAAGGAGTGGGGAAGAGAAGGGAAGAAGAGGGAGAGAAGATAAAAAGAGGGAGAGAGAGAGAGGAGAAGAAGAAGAGGAAGGGAGAAGAAGAAGAGTAAGGGAGAAAAAGAAGAGAGAGAAGAAGGAGAGAGAAGGAGGGAAAGAAGAAGAGAAGGAGAGAGAGTGGGAAGGAGAAGAAGAAGAAGAGGTAGAAGAAGGAGTGGGGAAGAGAAGGGAAGAAGAGGGAGAGAAGGAGGAGAGAAGAGAAAGAAGGAGGGAGAGAGAGAAGAAGAGGAAGAGGGAGAGAGAAGGAGAAGGAGAGGAGTGAGGAGAGAGAAGAAGGAGTGGGGAAGAGAAGGGAAGAAGAGGGAGAGAGGGAGAAGTAGAAGAAGAAGAAGAAGAAGAAGAGTAGGAGAAAAGAAGAGAAGAGGAAGAGAAAGAGAGGGAAGGAGAAGAAGGAGAAAATAAGTGGGAGAGGGAGAAGGAGAAAAAGAGAGGGAGAGAGAGAGAGAGAGAGAGTAGGAGAATAAGTGGAAAGAAGAAGAAGAGGGAGAGGGAGAAAGAAAGAAGGAGAGGGAGTGAGAGTTGGCGAGTAACCGCAACAAGCCACCCCCAAACCACTTTCTCATCGGCAAAGGACCCCATCCAGTGGTCTTTCCCATCCGAGCCTATCAAACCAAACACCGTTAAGGTCCGGACTGCCCAATCTCCGCAAGGCGAATGGTCCCAAGAAGAAAGTCGTGGGAAGTGTAGGCGCCCAAGCTACCGGTAATGCTGGAGCGGCCAGAAGAGCGACCAATGCAACAAACACGAATCAAAACCAGGTTCTAAGTTTTAAAATTAATTAGATATTATTTCTCATAGAAGAGATGAAAGGGTTGGTGACGTGCATGGAACAAGAACGAGTCTTAGGGTTTTTGTTTATCCTAAGCTCTAAGTTGCATGCGTGAAATGGTAGAGTATGGAATTCGCATAAGATTATATGCATGAAATGATAGCTTTTATGCACATAAAACGATAAGGCCTTTGCATCATTTCACATAAAATAATAGCTTTTAACCCAGTTCAGTGCATGAATAGTCATTTAGAATTCATGTTTCGCAAACATGATTTTAAGAAACACATGAAATGATAGTTTCAGATGGATAGAGACCTAGACCTTCATGAGATCTGATGCATTAGGAATAAGTATAGTTGCGTGCGAATTGTTTTATCAGTCTTGCTGTAGACTATCGCAAATGGATACACTCCTAGCTTAATTGAAGCTGGTGACCTAACCCTAAATGGATTGTTGACCCAAGTTATGCTTGGTGGTTTGAAAAGGTTGTAAATCCCTTAAGCAAGTGTTTTGATACATCCACTTAAAATTCAGATTGTGCATGCAATGGGATTGCGATGCCTTGAAGCAAGAGGTTATGCATTCAACTGTTTGTTAATATGGTTTTGGATGTTAACCCAAGTGGGGAGTGTTTGATGATTTAATGGTCGGGTCTGAGATGACTGATAGCCATGGAAACGAAAGGGATGTTTTCCCAAGCGATTGTTATTATGCTGGTTGCTTCAGCTATGGTTGATTTCCTAAAGGGATAATTAAGGAAGGATGGCGCTAGCTACCCACCACGAGCCACCAAACCCTAACCAAGGGGGTTATGAATCCGCATCGGGAATGTGGATTGAACCCACTGCTCTCTCCATGGAAATCACTTGGCATAGGAGGATGCTTGGGTGCCAGTGGGGGCTCTGGCCGTAAATCTCAATGCCTCTGGGCCCTACACAAGTGTTCTACGTGACTCGAGATGGGATCTCAAGGCCTTGATACTAGTTACAAGGCGGAATCTTGGTAGGATAAAACCTTCGGGTTTGTTGCCAGGAGATGGAAGGATTTTTCTGCGAAGGCAGAAAGGAGCACTTAATTCTCCTATATGGGCAGGAGACACACATTAATCCGAAGATAAGTTAAGGAAGTATTTGATCTTGTTTTATCTTGTCTTCGTGCCTGCGGCCTAAACTACGTAAATGAACCTTTGATTAATGGGTTAATTAAGGAAGCTGCCTTTATATGTCAAACATAATGTGGTAGGTAATTAGATAACTAAAACAGCCCCCGAGGGAAGCGCGGTGGATGTGACCGAAGGGTCTATCCTACGGAAGGGTGGTCTCGGTTAGCCGAGAGCTTTCCTCAAAGGAAATGTTAACGAGAAATGTTAGGAAAAAGTCGGTCTATGACCTTAGACAATGTTGACTAGGAACCCGGACTTCAGGTCGAACCTAGTGGGAATGGCCGGATAAGTTCCGTTGCGGGGCAAACTCGAGAGACCCTAGTTGGCAAACCCCGTGTCATTCCTTGGGAGTGCCGGGCGGCGTCTTCTAGATATATCTCTCGATGGACTGCTAAGACGTGTCCCGCGATTTGAGCACCGAGCACGTTACATCTAGAGTGATTAAGAAACAATAGGAAGTGTTATTTTTCATCCTTGGGCATACATTCCCATGACAGCAGCCATGAGCGTCTAGAGGCTACACACATTGATCTAACTTATACATATGTTTGTATCATTTATAGTCTAACAGATCCCTTTCCGCTTCTTTGCTCAATTGGGTATTAAGTTGGCTTTGACATCAACCTACAATCCCGAAGGCAATGGAAAAAGTGAGAGAGGGCATCAGCCTATTCTCAAAGCTCTAGCAAAGTCTTCTCGAGGAAAGATCAAAGAATGGCCTAAAATGCTACCTTTCACATTATGGGCTGACCGGACTACTCATAATACCATAACTGGCTATATGCCAACTGAAATTATGAATTGACAACAACCAATTATGCCAATTGCAGAATCTATTCTCACATGGAGTCTTCTACCTTGGGAGGAAGGCATCAGTAGAGAAGAGTTGCTAACTTTGGACATATGACAGCTAGAAAGAAGGCCTGAAGATGTTCAAACAGCTATTGAAAAGTTGAAAACAGCAAGACTAAAGAATAAAAGAAGGTTTGATAGGCAACATTGACTTCGACCAAGAGCTATCCAAGAAAATGACTGGGTGCTTGTCTATGACAATAGCCTAGACAATCAATATAGTGCATCTAGGAAGATGGTAAAGCATTGGTTTGGTCCGTATGTGGTTAAATTTGTTCATGACAATGCCATATATTCATTGGCTGAATTGGATGGTACAAGCATGAAGATACCCATAGTCAGAAAAAGAATCAATCTCTTTTCAAATGAAGAGAAAGCTCAACATATGAGTTAGAAGACTTGGATATAATCCAAGAGCTTGAAGACGTAGAAGAAGAAGGATTAGAAGATGAAGATAAAGACATGACAAATGAAGATCTCTCTTAATCCTACAAATCCAAAGATGTGGCACATGCCAGAGGATGTGCAGGTTAGGAGGGGGTCAATGTCATGGGAATGTATGCCCAAGGATGAAAAATAACACTTTCTATTGTTTCTTAATCACTCTAGAACTTTCTAGAGAATCCACAAAATAAGTTGTTCTTCCTGCTTCAATTACTCTTGTCCTTCACTTCTATTTCCATTTCAACATTATGTGCCATCCTTTGGTTTTTTTTGCCATAAGTCAAAAAGTTCCCACCTTGAATAAAGACAGTGTCATGACAACCTTGAAGTTACAAACCATTCAACTTTGCTTCTTTGACCACAAGTTGTAATAAGTGATGTAAATCACCAAGCCTAATAGATGATGGAAAATTGGGTTGTTGGATCTCTAGCCCTTTGACTCTGCCTTGTAAGCTTCTTTGTCACTAAACCTAGATGGAAAGACCACTCTCTTAAGCTTCTTCTAAGTCTCCAAATTTGATTTGATTAACCTAGTACACACAAGACATTGTGTAAATAACTTAGCATGACTTATGACACTTGGAACCTTTGTGCATTAAGCCTGTGGAAAGGAGGAGCATTCTGTTTTTTTCACAGCGTTTTGGGGGCATCTTTAGTCTGAGACCAGGGCACCATGGATGAAGGAGGATGAGAGGTGTCCAAGCCACCATACAAAGGGGATGCTAAAGCCATGCAACCACAAGCAACTTCATAAATCTCTACTTGAATGTATCTCCCTTCCCATGCATTGACAAAAATGGAAGGCCACTCTTGGCTGAGTAAAATAGGGTTATTATGTATAAAAAGGAGGGTAGCAGTCCATTCAGGGAGGGGATTCATGCTCATGGAAGGAGAAAAGAGGAAGCTTTGATGAGTGCTTGTGTCTACATCTTTGGAGTTGCAATTCACTCCTTTGAAGGGAGCCCTTGTTCCACTTCTTGATCTTTCTTATCAAGATTTGTGGGCTGAACTAAAAGGCCAAGGAATGCTCTTTAATGGATTGAATTACTATTTTACAAAGCATCTCTTGCATGGTTCAAGAGATACATGCACTTGTGAAGAAACAAGAGGACACTGTATTATGAATCTACCTCTTGAAGTAAACTCTCTTCTCTATCAAGAGAAGTTCTTGGAAAAAATAAAGCTTTGATTTGGATTGTTATATGTATCCCATTACTTTCTTTGTGGGCTGAAGCACCTCTCGTATGGTTCATGAGATACATGTATACCTACTGCTTGATGTAAAATCTCTTCTCAAGAAGAGATATTTGGGAGACATTAAACTTTGATTTTGGACTATCATATTCAGCCCATCACATTCTTTGGGCTGATTCTTGTTGATGTTCCATTTTCTACTCTTATGGTTTATAAAGAGAACATGCTCTACTTTCACTTGAAATTGTTGTATCTAAACACTCTTGCCTTGAAAGGGCATTGTAGGCACTCTTTGGTAGATTATTTGTGTCATCTTGGATTATTCTAGGCTACCCAAAATAGGAAATTAATGGGTTGAAGCTTTATTTCTGATCCACTTCCTTAATCTTGGTAGAACATGGATTGCTCTTGGTTCATATGACTGACTACGAGCTTTAGTATTTGTGAGTAAATTTCAAGGACATATTTTGACACTGATAAGTGATACTTTTGGAGTCTTCTTCTCAGCATAAAATAGGGTATTCATGGGCTGAAATCTGTAAACACTGATTGTACTTCATCTCCAAAGATTGCAAGTACAAACTAGACCTGTAATTATCTCTTCGTAGTATCTTGCTTCCTCTTCATTCAAGGGAGAATTTAAAGAAGTCTTTCAGTGATTTGTTGCCATACTTTGGAATTAAACTTGCTGTCCATAATAGTCAATCCATAAGCTGAAGCTTTTATGCAGCTGCTTAATTCAAGTTACATTGATTCAAGTCATGAACTCATGATCTTTTCATGAAAGCCCAACAACAGTGTTGCTAGTCCTATAACCTTGAATCATTCAAAGGCTGATGTAGGTAGTCTTCTTCTTGATCTTCTATCTTCATTGTACTAAACAATTGAAAAGAGAATGTATCTTCTTCTTCATTGTACTAAACAATTGAAAAGAGAATGTATCTTGTAGTTCTTCTTCATGCCTAGGCTGAAATAGGCAGCTATATTCATAGGCAAGGAAGGGAAAGACTCATCTTGTATCAATTTAAGTTTAGCTCATGTTTCCAATTCATCCATCTTTGTGAGCATACGTTTCAAGCTCTTAACCCATTTATTCAACTGTCTTATGTATAAATCTATCTTTTCGCTAAAATATATGGAGAACATAAGGTTGTGAATGATCCTATTGAACCCTCAAACACTCACTTGTAACTACCTATCCCTTGAAGTCACTCCCCATCTATCTCGTCTAGTTTTTTTGCCAAAACCCCTATGGTGGCCTTCACCCCTACGTGCTGTGACACTGCCAGGCCGTGGGGTATTTTAGTTGAGCATAGAGGGTTAGCTAGAGCCTTAGAGCTAGTGTCGGGCCCATTTTTGGTATGGATAGGTGGTGCATTTATTCAGGAGTTGCTAATAAGTGGTACTGTTCGAATCTTGGTCAATAGGAACCCATTGATTAGTATATGCCAAAAGGCAATGAAACAGATCCAAAAGGTTGTCAAGCTGAGCTTTAAAAGCAAGAAAGATGTAATGTCCCCATTACTTAGTTTATTCTAATGTGCATATACATTCCAAAGAAAAATTGATTCATGTCGCACATTTATTTTTAAAAGAAAAAAAATACTAGCTCTAATTATAAAATTGATTCTCATTATGAAGATAATTGATGAGGCATTATATGATGCCAATTCATGGAAGAAAGACTGTTGAGATATCGAGCTCCACTCGTGATACGCCAGGGTGACCGTTGTGTATTTATGTCACCGACTTGTCAGTTGTAGACGCGGTTGGTACACCGCCCATGAATAATAGCTACATGATAGCTATCCTTATCTACTCTAGTTCGTGGCTTGGTTAGTATGCCACCTTAGTTAGTTGAGTTTGGTTTTGAGACCCATATATAGGGTTCTCCTATTTCTTTGTATGAGAGTTCTTTTGGCTTACACAACTAAGAAGAGGAAAACTGTTTTCAGCCTCCACCCTTGTGTGTATTCCCCCATTGTGCAAGCAAGAAAGCTACAAGTGAGACTCCTTCCTTCTCTCCCACAATCTTGACATGGTATCAGAGCCTTGTTCATGGTAAGGAGCTCAAGAAAGCAAGCCAAGCTCGCGGTGGTCTGGTAAGAGGAGCAGTGTTGCTTTCATTCTCTGTTTTGGGAGCAGATCTCTGCAGGTAGCACAGCCGGAAAGTGCAGAAGTGCATTGTCTCAGGTTGAGACGCCCTTCGCGGTGAAGCAAGAGGGCAGTATATGCTGCGGGCAAGCGACCTTGTTTTTTTGATTTGAGGCCATTTCGGGGCCTGTTTTGGAGGCGGAAGTTTTCTGCACGCACTCAGAAAAAGGCCCAGTTTTATGCTGTGCAGCCACTGTTCTACAGGTCGGTGAATAGTTACTGTAAAAATTGCATTGTATGCTTGTGCGCAGAGACATTGGGAGTTACAGAATCATCCCTGTTGCCTGTTGATGCAAAATCGTCACTAGGAAGTGACTGTGTGGTCAAATACCACTTTCGCCAGTTTTGCAGATTTTCCCTTGTGAGGGTGAAGCTGTGGTTTTTGCAGTGACAGAATTTTTTGCAGTATTCTGTAATGGCATCTGATTCTCTTTCACAGATTGTCACTGAAAAGCTTGACAAGAACAACTTCCAAGCATGGAAGTTTAGAATGACGAATTTCCTTATGGGAAAAGGATATTGGGAATTTGTTGCAGGAAATGAAGAAGAACCAGTTCTTCCTGATGTTCCCAATCAACAGCAAATGCAGGCATTCAAGGCATGGCATGAGAGAGCCAGGAAAGTTATGTACTGGCTGTCTATCAGCATTTCAGACTCTATGATTGTGCATATTCAGGATGCAAGTACGCCAAAGGAGGCATGGGATACTCTGTCAAAGATGTATAGCACAAATACGCAAGCCAGGAAAATGCAACTCAAGCAAGAGTTGCACAATGTGCAAAGAGAAAATATGAGCATCAATGACTACCACATGAAGGTGAAGAAGATTGCAGATGCACTTGCTTCCATTGGGTCGCCAGTGGAAGATGATGATTTAGTTTCTGTGACCTTGAATGGTCTAGGAAAGGATTATGCACAGTTTCGAACATCCATTTCTGTCCGTGAAAGATTTCCTGATTTTGAGGAGTTGATTGCTCTTCTAATTTCTGAGGAACAGAGAAATGGAGGTGCATCTTCTTCAGGAGGAACTTCAAAAGAAGCTGTCTTCTACTCAAATGCTGGAAGAGGTAGAGGCAGAGGTAGAGGAGGCCGATTTGGAGGCCGTGGTAGAAATCAGAATATGCAGCAAACTCAAGAAAACCAGTCCTATGGAGGAGGACGTGGTAACTCTAGAGGCAGGGGGAGCCAAAGAGGTCGTGGTGGATGGCAAAGAGGCCAAAATGCAAACAGTAATGTTGAATGCTACTATTGTGGTAAAATGGGTCATATGGCTAAAGACTGCTACAAAAAGCAGAATGACATCATGAATGGAAAACTGCAACAAGGAAATTATGCATCTTCTAGTAGACAGGGTGATGACAGAAATGAGCATTTGTTCATGGTGCAGCACATGAACAATTCTGTGACAAGTGCAGAAGAAAGCAACGATGTATGGTATGTTGACTCAGGTGCGTCAAACCACATGACAGGTCATGCAGAATGGATGGAGGATGCAAGGAAAATGGAAAAACCAGGATTTGTGGAGACTGGTGATGATACTGCACATCCGATTGTGCAGATTGGAAAAATTCCTTTGTCTATGCAGGATGGGAAAAAGAAATACCTGTCCGATGTATTTCATGTCCCGAATATCACCAAGAATCTGGTTTCTGTTGGTCAAATGGTTGAACAGGGCTTGCAGGTCAGATTTAATCCTCATGGATGCTTTGTTGAGGATATGAAAAATAAAGGTCGCTTGATAGCAAAAGGAAAGAAGAAGGGCAGAATGTTTACATTGGATGCAGACATGCCTGAATTGAGTGCAGCAAAGTTTGCGCATGGGACCGGTGTAGTTGCAGATATTGATATCTGGCATAAACGCATTGGTCATGTTAATGTACAGCGACTTAAATCAATGCAGGCCCAAAACATTGTTGCAGGATTGCCTAAGTTCAAGGTTGCAGAAATGCATAAGGTATGTGAAGCTTGTCAGTTTGGAAAACAGGCAAGGAAACCATTTCCTAGACATGTTCAAGAGAGTAAGAAGCCATTGGAATTAATCCACTCTGATGTGTGGACTACTAAAGCTGCATCTCTTGGAGGATGTCATTATTTTGTTACTTTTATTGATGAGTATAGCAGAAAAGTTTGGGTGTATTTTATGAAAAAGAAAAGTGAAGTTTTTGGGCATTTCAAAACTCTTAAAGCTATGGTTGAAAAAGAAACAGGCCTGCAAATAAAATGCCTAAGGTCAGATGGAGGGGGAGAGTACCTCTCAAATGAGTTTGCAAGGTTCTTGCAGGAGCATGGTATAAAGCAGCAATATTCATGGAGTCATACCCCACAGCAAAATGGAATTGCAGAAAGGAAAAACAGACATATTGGAGAGGTGTCTCGTGCCATGCTTAATGAAAAAGACCTGCCAGATTTTTATTGGGCTGAAGCAGTTGCTACAACAGTCTACATAATGAACAGGACTCCCACTGCAGCAATACATGGAATGACTCCAGAGGAGAGGTATACTGGTAGGAAACCAGATATTTCTCATTTGAAAATTTTTGGTTGCATTGCCTATGTACATGTGCCAGATGAGTTGAGATCCAAGTTGGATCCAAAAGCTGAGAAGTGCATCTTTATTGGTTACTCTCTGCAGCAAAAAGGGTATAGATGCTATAACCCTTCTACTGTAAGTTTACAGTGAGCAGAGATGTTGTTTTTGATGAGATGAGTAGCTGGTATAAACCAGTAAATGTGATTGATGATGTAGATGCACAAAATGGTAATGCTGCACAGAATTCACAGCAGCAGTCACAAAATATTAGTGGACCTGGAGCGTCCTCTAGCAGTGGTTCACATTCTTTGCAATGGACAGGCAGATTGAGATCAGGAGAATCTTCTCAAAGTAATGCAGATAGTGGTATGCAGGTATCACGAAAAGGAAAAGAGAAGGTTGATCAGCCCATGTTTGATGTGAATGCAGGTCACTCTTATGTGGATGGTGAATCCAGTGGCTCAGAACAGAGCATTGATGATGAGTTGGGTATTCCTTCTATTGTTACACCTGGAGTAAGGAAGACCAAGGATGTTTTGAGAGCACCTGGGAGTGAACCCACTTTGCGCAGGTCTACCAGAGTTAGGTATCCTGTGGATAGGCTGAAATATGACGGATTTACAGCCATTCACTATGCATATATGGTCAAGGTGATACAGGAACCAGAACCCACTTCTTTTGAGCAAGCCATGGGAAAAGAAAAATGGGAGAAAGCCATGGATGAAGAAATGGATGCCTTGGAAGCAAATGCTACATGGGAATTGGTACCTTTGCCTAAAGGTAAAAATGCAATTGGCTGTAAGTGGGTTTATAAGGTGAAGCACAATGCAGATGGTTCTGTGAACAGATACAAGGCAAGATTAGTAGTCAAGGGGTATGCACAAACATATGGCATTGACTATGAAGAAACATTCAGTCCGGTTGCAAGGATGGCAACCGTAAGAGCAGTCATTGCTATGGCTGCATCAAAGGGATGGTCTTTACATCAGATGGATGTAAAGAATGCCTTCTTGCATGGTGATTTGCAAGAAGAGGTCTATATGGAGCAGCCACCAGGTTATGTGCATGCTGTTCATCCTGAGTTTGTTTGCAGGTTGAAGAAAGCTTTGTATGGCTTGAAGCAAGCACCTAGAGCATGGTCTGACAAGATAGGACAGTATCTTGTCACTATTGGCTTTCAGATTTCCAAGGTAGATTTCTCACTTTATGTGAGAAAAACAGAGAAAGGTATTATGTTACTTATCATTTATGTTGATGATTTGATTATGACAGGTGACAGTGATGAAGATATCCTTCATGTGAAAATGCTATTGAAGCAGAAGTTTGAGATGAAGGATTTGGGAGAGCTGCATTATTTCTTGGGCATTGAGGTGATTAGATCACCAAGTGGGATACAGCTCTTGCAGAGGCAGTATGGATTGGACATGGTGTCCAAATATGGGATGACAGGCTATAAGCCTATTTCAGTTCCTTTGGAGCAGAATGTGAAGCTGAGCGCAGATGCAGGTGAGCTTCTGGAAGACCCTACTATGTACAGACGCATAGTAGGAAGCTTGATTTATATGATTATTACCAGGCCAGATTTGAGCTATGCTGTTGGATTGGTAAGTTAGTTTATGCAGGCTCCAAGGAAATCGCATTTGGATGCGGCTAGACGCATACTCAGGTATGTGAAGTCCACATTGCAGTATGGACTATTTTATGAGACTGGGGTTCAGATACAGTTGCATGGATACACTGATGCTGACTGGGCTGGTAGTATTTTTGATAGACGATCTACCAGTGGATATGTGTTCTCTTTTGGGAGTGCTGCAGTCACTTGGAGCAGCAAGAAACAGCCTACAGTTGCCTTGTCGAGCACAGAGGCTGAGTACAGGGTTGCAGCAATGGCTGCATGTGAGGTAGCTTGGTTGCATAAGCTACTTTATGATATGCATCAGTCTACAGATGGGCCAGTTGTCATTTATTGTGACAACATGAGTAGTATACACTTGGCAAATAACCCAGTCTATCATGCTAGAACAAAGCACATTGAGGTGCATTATCACTATGTGCGGGAGAGGGTTTTACTAGGTCTTATTGATCTAGTTTATGTCAGCACAGAGGATCAGGTAGCTGACATATTTACGAAGGCATTGGGCGCAGAGAAGCTGCGCAAGTTCAGAGACCTGCTTGGTGTGCATGAATTGGGATTGAGCTCGAGGGGGAGTGTTGAGATATCGAGCTCCACTCGTGATACGCCAGGGTGACCGTTGTGTATTTATGTCACCGACTTGTCAGTTGTAGACGCGGTTGGTACACCGCCCATGAATAATAGCTACATGATAGCTATCCTTATCTACTCTAGTTCGTGGCTTGGTTAGTATGCCACCTTAGTTAGTTGAGTTTGGTTTTGAGACCCATATATAGGGTTCTCCTATTTCTTTGTATGAGAGTTCTTTTGGCTTACACAACTAAGAAGAGGAAAACTGTTTTCAGCCTCCACCCTTGTGTGTATTCCCCCATTGTGCAAGCAAGAAAGCTACAAGTGAGACTCCTTCCTTCTCTCCCACAATCTTGACAAGACTTGGGAGACCCTCCCAAGATTAGCTTATTAAAACTATGTTTATAGTATATAACAACAAAAAAAGAACTAGCCTAGTGGATAGTCAATTGGCAGTTAAGCGCACTTGGGTAACGACATTGGTGGGATGGGTGACCTCTTGGGAAGATTTTCCTACAAGCTAGTGGGAGCTTCTCGCACATAGCCAACGGCACCAACGAAGCCTTCGTAGCCCATTGCCAAGTAGGCCAAGGCCAAGATGCCAAGGTCTATACCTTGGTCTATCCTATTCTATCATACCTCTATTCCGTCATGGCCCCAAAGAGAAAGAATTCAAAAGAAAAAATTGTGAATGACCCTACTAACGTGGAAGCAACAATTGGAGTTGCGAGCATAGGAGTCACTAACGGTGTCATAGGCATGGATAACAACCCTTTACCAACCGCTATACTATAGGTTTTTTTCTATAAAGTGTTCTATCTAGATTCAATAGAGATAAGATAAGTCTCTTGAGAAATACTGACTTAAGGCCAAGAAACTTGGTTAGAATAACTGGGAAGTTAGAGACCCCAAAATCTAGATACCCCTAGTTAAATTCCAAGGAGAAGATTTCATTATGTGAAACTCAAGTGTCAATTGCTACCAGATTAAGCATCACTTGAAAGTTTCATGATTGATTGAAGTCATAACTGCTTGAAGACATCAATCTTATTTGTGATTTTCTACTCTATTCCGTCATGGCCCCGAAGAGAAGGAATTCAAAAGCAAAAATCATGAATGACCCTACTAACATGGAAGCAACAGTTGGAGTTGTGAGCATGGGAGTCACTAATGGTGTCACGGGCGCGGAATACAACCCTTTACCAACCGCGATACCACAGGTTTTTTTCTAAAAAATGTTCTATCCAGATTCAATAGAAATAAGATAAGTCTCTTGAGAAATACTAACTTAAGGCCAAGAAACTTGGTTACAATAATTGGGAAGTTAGAGATCCCAAAATCTAGATACCCCTAGTCAAATTCCAAGGGGAAGATTTCATTATGTGAAACTCAAGTGTCGATTGCTACCAGATTAAGCATCACTTGAATGTTGCATGATTGATTGAAGTCATAACTGCTTGAAGACATCAATCTTGTTTGTAATTTTCTAGATTAGATCTTGATTGAATTAAGTATTGGAATAGATAAGAATTGAGGAGCCATATACCTCCCCCAAGGATAGGTGCTGAATCACCATACAAGGAGGGGATGTTTTTACCGTCATGGAAGCATGGACTGGCTCCAATGGCAAGAGGTCTCCCAGCAAGGATCATATTAAGCAGGAGGTGGAAAGGTGCTAGGGGGGCTCTGGCTAGTAAATCCTTTTTTGCACCTAGGAACTACTTGGTCCCCTGTATGGCCCGAGTTCTACTTGGGATACCTATGAACGCTAGCTATAGGTGGATTTGATCTTGGTGACGTGCAGATGCGCCGGATGTGGCAGCACGTGATGTGCAGATGTGTTGGATGAGGCAGCATGTGAAATTGTAATTTTTCTCCTGTATGAGCGGGAGAACATACATTATGGAATATAATCAATGAGCTTGTTTTATTTTGATTGTATGTCCGTGAGAAAATTATATAAATGAACAACTATGAATAAAATGATTTTAATTAATGAAGTTATTTATATACATTTCACATAATGTGGTAGGTAATTAGATAACTAAGAAATTCTATAGAGGGAAGTGAGTGGATGGATTCTCGACTAATCCAATCCTATGGTAGGGTGGTCTTGGTTAGCCGAGAGGTTTCCCAAAAAACAAACGCTAGGAAGAAATTCTAGGAAAGGCCGATTCATTGACTTACCTAGGGTTTGGTCTCAGAACCTGAACTGTAAATTATCTTAGGGGAAAGGTACGGCGGTTGTGCCAAAGCATTGCGATGGATCTCATAAATCCTTAGTCTGCTATTACTGGAAAAAAGCGTTATACTCCATGAACAAAGGGTAATGGCAATTTCTCCTTTCGGACAAGAAGCCTCTCGAAGGACACCTCTAGATGTGAGCTAGTTGTTGATAGGTGACCGTTAGATCAATTAGGAACCTTTAGGTTAGTCCTTCGTGGGTAATGTTAGGATGCTTCCCTTGTGGGGTAGACCTAGGGTTAACTATCCGGACAAAATCCACGGACAAAATTCGATCATTCTCGTTAGAGTACGGAAGGTGAAAGTTGGAAGATAAACTCTAGATGACTATTAAAACATTATCCATTAAGAAATCAAAGGTGGGTACGTGACAAAAGAGCTCAAAGGTCTACACGGTAGGCTGAGATTATTAGGACGTATTTTCCTTAGTGAAGTAGCCCCATATCCCTACAAGGGAGGGGTCTTAGCAACCCTAGTTCTGTGAGCAGTTCTCTAGCAGGAGGAGGAAGCTCTAGTACTTCCCCTCTCCTAGTCATATTGAGTGGGGTAATAGTTCCAATAGTTAAGAGACCTTAGGGAATCCCATTGTCATGGGGCAACCCATTGCAATCCCAACATGGACACCGGATTTGCCAGCCTTAGGATTCCCTCTACCCATTTTTAATGGGTTAGTAGAGGAAGATGTGGAGCTCCGCATTAATGAGCTCCAAAATTTAATATTCAACGGTCAAATCCAAGATGAGGGAAATCTAATAATGTTCTTCAATATGACTCTGAAAGAATGAGCTACAGTATGGTATCACAGCCTAAAATTTAGAACCATAACTATAATTGATCTATTTTTTGCAACATTACGAAGAGAGTTTACCCCTGAAAGAGGCATTCAATTTACTGGCTACATGTTCTTGATGTAACACATCAAGAACCTCTTGAGAACATTTGAGGGTATGCCAAGAAATGAAAGAAGAATTTCATAAATTGCAGACTTATATTCTCATTCCAGCCCCATTTCTCAACTACAATACATGTGTAATTGAGCAATGCTACTCTTGCCAACATTGATACTGCAATTACAAGAGCCGAGGAGGTAGAGTTGCAATTGCAAGCGGCCTACGGCTCTAGGGTAAACTTAAATATAAGTCTAGGGCTTGGATATAATTTGACTGGTGGAAGTCAAGAAATACCCATGACCAATTTGAATAGGAGAGGAAGCATAATGCAAAGTGTGCCTATGTTATCAGCTCCCTCCAATGTGATTATGCTGATAGCTAGTTAGATGACTCCACTAATAATGGAAGTCAAATAACAAACCCTAATGTTGTTGCAATCAATCAAAAACAGCTCATTTCTAATCAATTGGTTAGACCAATTGAAGAATAGTAGGTGCGATGATCGCAACTATGAGTCTAGTAGTACATCAAATGTGATTGGCGAAGTCAAGAACATGATGAAGCAATATACCAATATGATAATGGAACGAATAGAGACAAGTAGTTGTAGATGTTAATTTCCTAAAGAAATAATAGAACTTGATAGGAAGTGGATGCCCTAAAGAGGGTGGTCCATCAAGATTTAGTTGTAAGTGGTGTGGTGGTCAACACTTTTCGAGAAATTTTCCTAATGTCACATATGTAGGAAGCCTAGCCATTTAGCCAACACTTGCTAGAGTAAGATCAACTCTCTTAAGTAAGGGAGTAAGTAGCTAGGTCCAATAAATCATTGAGCATAAGGGAACAATCTTCAACAAGATGAAGGACCAAAAAAATATTGCAAAGAGGAAAAGCTACCATAGAGGAGCTACCTAGTGGTAGTGCTGTCAGCCTTATCAAAGTTCTACATGTTAATGCTACTAAAGCTTCCAAGTTGCAAGCTATTACGAGAGAACAAAAGACTAAAGAAGGTGACATGGATAATGTAAAACGTGTTGAGATAAACCCTAAATAGGATGATAAGGGGACGCAAGTTCTTAACCCTATGGAAGTAGTCCATTAAGGAGTGGTCTTCACCGGTAGTTACTAGGAAAAAGAAGAATAATCAAATTTGGCTTTGCCTAGATTTTAGGAAGCTTAATAAGAAAATGGTCAAAGACTACTATCTGCTGTTATTTATTGACCAGATTCTAGATAAATTAGCACATAGAAATATCTATTCATTCATGGACTTCTTTGCTAGACATAGCCAAATGGCTATTGGAGAGGAAGACAAGCTGGCCTATGCTGAGTATCCTTTCAGGATATGAAGTATGAATTAGTGAAAGCACCAGTCTTGAAAGCACCTAAAAGAGGTGAGGTCTTCTATATATTTTTGACAAGCCACAATGCATAACATCAGTTGTGGTGCTGTTGTTTAGCCCAGATTTGGGAGGAGAAATGGTATCATCCAATTGCATTTGCCACCTATAAATTGGGATATCTGAGATTAATTACACCTACATGGAGAAGTTGTGCCTTGGGATGGTATTTCTGACAAAGAAATTTAGGCATTACATTCTCTATGAAAAGGTGGTATTTTATACAAAGGTGAAGGGGTTGAGGCTATTGATGAATAAATTGCACTTATTTGACTGCCTAGTAAAGTGCCTAATCACTTTGCGGGAGTTTGATTATGCAATCAAGAGTAAGCCACCAAAGTTGTAGGGTATTGTTGAATGTCTTGTGGATTTCAAGGAGTCGAAGGAAATTTTGGCCAAAGTTAGTGACCTTGAGGGTCTATTCAAAATTGATATGGCTTCCATTCCATCTTGGTATGCTACCATAACACATTATCTATCTATAGGAAAGATTGGAACCACATCATCAAAGGTTGAGAAGAGGAAAATTAAACAGTAGGCTTTGAAATTTGCCTTGATTGTATGAATATTATATTAGTAGGGGAGTTCATGATATTTATCACCATGTGTTACGCTGCTTGATGAGGTTCCATTTATCTTGGAAGAGTGTCATGACTTCGCTTGTGGAGGACACTTTGCTGGATGGTTGATTGGACAAAAAGATTTAAGAGCTGGATATTGGTGGCCATCCATTTTCCAAGATGCATTTGCATATGTCAAGTCTAGATGTGATGTATGTCAAGGATATGATATTATGGAGCATAAGAAGCACTCATTGACTCATATTATGGCTATACTACCGTTTGAGAAGTGAGGCATTGATTTTGTAGGTCCCATTACCCCATCATCCTTCGCATATAAGATGTATATATAGTGGCAAATTGTTTATTTTAGAAAGTGTTTGTGTTAAACCACAGGATCCATTTTCTTAATAAGGTAATTAAGAGCCTGACTAAAGCATGGTAAATTAAACATAATAAAACGATAGCTTATAATCCACATGCAAATGGGCAGGTTGAAAGTACCAATAAATAACTTGTGGGTATTCTATTGAAGATAGTATCAGAGAAGAAATGAGATTGGGATAATAAACTGTATGTGGCAGTGTGGGCATAATAATACAATCTTTAAGTGAGCTACCGAACACACCCCATTCAAATTAGTTTATATGGTGAGGAGTGCATACTATCCCCATTAAAGTTAGTTTATGGTGAGGGGTATGTACTACCCCTAGAGATCGAGTTACCGACTATAAGATTTGCAATTAACCATTCTTTGGGGAGTGAAGATGCACTCTTTGAGAGCTTATATGACTTTAGCATACCTTGACGAGCTCAATTTGCAAAGTGTGTTACATCAAGAGGTAGCTAAGCATCGAATAAAGAAGCTTAATGATTTAAAAGCAAAGAAGTATACCTTCAAGAAAGGACAGTTAGTTTTATACTATGATGCACGTAGGGAGCTGTTTTTAGGAAAACTAGAACCTAAGTGGGATGGTTCCTACAAAATAGTTAGAATTGAAAAAAATAAGTCTACAACATTATTAGTAGATTTGGAAGGAGCGGAGTTTAAAAGTAAGGTTAATCTAAATAAGATTAAACCTTATTATCTTTAGGCATAATGATGAGATAACTATCTTGCAGGTCAAGCCTGGACTGATTTGAAACCCGCAAGAGAGGCTAAAAGTTGGTTGATGGGGTGGCTAATTCCCTACTTACAATACCCATATTTGAAAAAAAGTTACCATCATGGAAGACTTGTTTGGTGGAGCAAGATTATAAAGTCATTGAGCAAGAGAACAAGACATTTGTCTGGGAGATTAAAGTCCTTTGCCATAACTGCTTAAGGATTTTGATGAGAATCCCTATCGAATTCAACGAAGAAGGTGGGATAGATCCTTTAGTTCATCCTCTGCATATACTAAATTTTGACTATCATAGTTACAAATAAAAGAGTCAACACAATGGCTGGATGCATGAACCCTTTATGGACATATATATTATATTTTGATGGAGCATCCAGGCGTCCCAATAAGAAAGGGAGTATTTGTTACATGCCTACCTAACAGCTCCCTAGTAGCAAGTTTTAGTGGTCCATCGGGGAACTATCCTAGGTGGCTTCGCCCTACACTCGTGAGAATGCACAGGGTCTATCGTCTAGGTTTCCCAGAGTCCATCCCATAACGAAAGCGGCCGGTCCCACGAGGATCAACCTGCAAGCTCGGGGTCCTAATTTGACAACTGAGGTCTTGATGCATCAGCTAGCTCCATCGGAGGTGTCCCACAAGGGCTTCTTGTCCAATTGGAGTGATCGTAGTTACCCTTGGTTCATGGAGTGCAACACGTTTTTCCAACAATTAATTAGGATTCAGGGAACCTTAACGGAGTTCTGGCACAGTCGTTGCACCTTTCCCCTAAGATAATTATTGATCAAGGTTTTAAGACCCGACCCTAGGTAAGTCAATGCTTGACTCTACCTAATTTCTCCTAATTAATGTTTCATTCAATCTCTTGAAAGAAGCTTCCAGCTTACCAGGACCACCTATCCGTAGGACGGATCCATCAGGGATCTCGGCCACCCGCTTCCCACAAACGGTTTTCTTTAGTTTTCTAATTACCTATCACATTAAGTTATGACATAGAAAAGAAGCTTCGTTAATTAACCCATTATCATAGGTTCCTTTGCATAATTTTACGACACAACACAAAGACAGAGAAAAACAATCTTTTGGCAAAACATATTTACTTATTATTTTGCAAAAGCTATTTACAATGCTGCTTTTCCCTTCTGCCTATGCAGAAGATAAAACCTCCGTTTATAAAAAAAATCCCTTCTGTTTGTGCAAAAGAAATAAAACCGTCCAAGATTTTCATCTCTTCACTAGTATCGGGGACTCTAGGATCCCATTCTGATTCGCGTGAGGGTCAGGCAATTCCTAGGAGCAATCAAGAGATTTACGGCCAGAGCCCCCTAGCACTCCCGCCTCCTCCTGCCTAATGGATTCCTCACTGAGCGACCTCTCGCCATTGGGGCCGGTCCAAAGCTCCTCGTGGCAGTACAAAACAATCCCCCTTGGAGTAGGGTTTTGCGTCTAGTCGTGGGGGAGGCATAGTGAGATCTTTCCTCTTATTATCCTGATTATATATTCACAATCAGATCTAACTACTACAAGCACAATTAATCATTCTTGTGCAACCATCAATACATGCACAAATTAAAAAAAGAAACAACAGCAAGTGTTGTTAGCATAGGAAGCAGCCCCACCCAATTCTAGGGTTTCTCTTTTAAGGTCCCACCTTATTCTTAGGTTTTCACGTCCTACTTGCAACTCTTTTTTTGGATCCGTAAGTTATTTCGCGAATCTGAAGTCTATTTTATCCTTATGGAAACTTGGTATTTTCACCCTAAAAGATAATATGGGAATTTATACCTATGGCATGCAATTCATGCGCTGCCCTGCCCTAACCCACACTTAGCAGGATTTCAAATGCTTTTCCAAGTTTGTTTAGACATTAGAATTTGTATCCACAAATTCTTATCAATGTCCAATAAGTCTTACAGACTTTCGATATTTATTTAATTTCCTAATACTGATAGTTTCAGGGTTGTCGAGTATTTCATAGTTGTTTTTGCTTCAACATCCTTGATATTTTAGGTAAGGTTTTCTTGTTGATTCATATGTGGGTCGAGTCATGATATTGACGCTCTCGCTAATATAACCATTAATATTAACATTGTGTGTGTTTTCAGCAAGAAAATAATTTTTATTTTATTCTGCTTATATTCTATGGTTTAATCAATGATGTCCGCGACCATTTGTCGAACTTTCAACATTATCTAGGAAGATCAATTTTCATTTAGCTATGTTATAAATGCAATGCTAATTGTTTTTCTAAAAACTTTATTCTAAGCAATGTAAAAATCATAAGTGTAAATTTTCTTTCATCTTTTAGACATCAAATTATATTACTACATACCTAATTTATGCACGTCTAGTATATATTTTCCTATACAATTTTCTGCTGATTTAATGCATTGATTATTTCATGATATTATCTAAATGATTTTCTATAAATTATTATAAGACTCATATGTGTTTGTTTATCATTAGCAAAATGAAATAGAGATAGTCACTTTCAAGGAAAAATTATAAAATATTCCCTTCCCTAACACCGTCTACCTTTTTTTAGTTATTATAATCACATGCTTCATTAACAAAATAACAATAAATATCATGAAATAAACCATAACTACAATATTTTCTTCATGATAGGCATATAATCCTTTTTCAAGTGAAAGAGTCTTTTCACTGAATAGTTTATTATTATATTACTTATGCCATTTTCCTAAGTGGTAGTTCATTTTCCTTTTCTTTAAAATGTGTTTATAATCATTTAAAGCCAAATATAGCAATAAGCTTAAAAAATATTATTATTTTTCAAACCGACGAGATGTATCTCTATCAAGTTTATAGTAACGGGGGTTTCACCAATTCCTACCACATCATTTTCTCCATCGACCGTGTTTCTAGCTTCTTTTGCTTCAAATGGGCTTCTTGAAATTTTGCAACCTCGTGGAGCAAGAAAGGCGTAGTAGGGGGTAGAGAAAATGAAAATAAGGTAGAAGAGGGATATTTTCCTTCTTCAAGGCTCAAGCTAGAATGGAAAAGAGATATAGAGAAATTTTTCCATCATTAGGAGGTCTTCATTCTTGCTTTCTTTGTGAAGGAGAGGGGTTGTATTTATAGCCATGAGGGAGACACATGCAGTCACTCATTCTTTTGGCTACTTGTCAAGAGCTAAGTAAGCTTGATAAAAAATACTTTTTGATTGCCTACCTATTGGATGGTGACATGGGGATGATTTTAAAATGCTTTCTCTCCCTCCAGGCATAAAAAACGTAATGATTTTTGGCATCTTTTTTCAAAAACGTCTTTTTTTCATCAAAACGACTTCATCTGGTAGTTTTTGGCCAAGTTACCTGATGACTTATCTAGTTTATAAAGTCATGCCATACTCTTTGATACTTAACTTACTCAATATCATGCTCGTTCTTGCGCGTTCTCTGTCTACCGATTAAGGCTTTTGCGATTTGTCTTGCCATTGCAAAATCAATGCAATCTTTGATGCATTAAATGGAATCAAGAATGCTAAATCAAATATAATGCAAAAAATATTATGATCAAGCCGTCGTAATATTATTACGATGCGTATTTGCTTTTTTGTTGGCTGGGTTCATTGAGGAGTCTTCTCGTGTTGGATTGCGGAATTGATTTAATGCAAGATTTGATATTACATGCGGCACTTATGTGATAACTCAACGAGTAATTTTTAAAACATTTCAAGCCCAAATTTGTTTTATGAAGTGTTATGGCGGGAATATTACAGTATTGGGATAGTCATTAGAGATCCATGAGGTAGAATCATGATGAAATTAGCTACCTACCTTGGGGTAGGATTGACTAATAATATGGCAAAATATAAAGCCCTGATCATGGGATTGAATATTGCTAAGAAATGTGGTATTCACCAATTACTAATAGAAGGGGATTCCCAATTGGTTTTGAATCAATTGAATAGATTGTACAAAATACGGAGTCCCATTCTTTGTATGTATTGTCGTGCTGCTATGAACCTAATTGACGTGTTTGAAAGAGTGTCTCTTCAACTCATTCCACGATATTAGAATCAGTTTTCTGATTCATTAGCAAATTATGATTATAAAGAATACCTCTTTTTCAACTGTGGTCCTTGTTTAGAACTCTCCATTGATGATGAGACATTGATGATGAGATAGGACTTGGTTGATTATGGGGATTTTTATCAGAACATGCTTTATATGGCAGGCAATGGTTAGTGTGGGTAATGCAAAGAGTAACTAAGACCCATTTACCATTGTTATCTTGGACCCATAGGGTGGTCAGATGACATTTTATGCGTACACCTCTTTTTGTATATGCAGGAGGTATGGGTCATAATTTGATGTATTTAGTTTAGGGCTAGGAGCCTTCTTTTTGCCTTGGAATAGAGCATGCTATTGTATGTCAATACTACTCCCAGAAGGGATGTGTATAAGCCATATTGGTTTTTTAATTTTAGGCCAAGAGGGCTAGCTCATGTGTTGTGACATATTATATTTCATTAGGCCAAGAGGGCTAGCTCATGTGTTGTGACATGCTATATTTCATTAGGCCAAGAGGGCCATGTATTAACGGTTAATGTTTTTTGTTTTAGTATTGTACCAATTAGGTCTGATGGAGTACTTGGAGTGAGCCTCTTGCTGCACTGAAGCTTCTTGTGGCCAAGTCTAGGTTATCTCCTTCCTTTTTGAGTTCCTATCCTTTACACTGAATGGTTATGTGTATGTGAGGATTTTCTTTTGTTGGGGATTGGCAGTCAAGGCATAAAGTCCTAGGGTTAGGTTAGGTATGTATGGGGAGGTCTGAGTAGTTTTTTGCCTCATGTGAAGACATTGTTGAGCACTCTAAGTACTATTTTAGAAGGTAGTCCTAGTGACCATGTTCTACTAGCTTACTAGATAGCCATTTGTAGGAGTTTATGTTAGTTGTGAGGTAGCTAGAGAAGCTTGCTACATAAAAGAAAGAGAAGAAACCATGCACATATTTGAAGACAATAATATACAGAGGTGTGTAAAAAATGGTTTTAAACCTTGAACAAAAGGAAAAGAAATGAAACAAAAGAAAAATCAAAGAGCGGATGATCATTTCCTTGCAAAGGTCTGGTAAGTTTCTAGGGACGGAGTCAAGACCGGAGTCAAGACCGAAGGATGATGCCTTGTCTTCATGAGGGTGATATCTAGCCATAAAAAATAGATAAGGAAGGTTGGAGAAAAAATAAAAGTGAGTACAAGAAAAGGATTAAGGGTCACCTTGCAAGGGCTTGGTAGGTTCTTGGGTACCAAGTCAGGACTTGAGGCCGATGCCCTATTCTCCTTAGGTCACTATGCTCAACTCTCTCCTTTTAACATGCTCAAGCATCAAGTCATTGTGAAGTCTATAATAAGTGATGAATCAAAAGTATTTGATAATGAAAGACCAAGCTATAGGAGCTGCCTAGTAGGAGTTCCTGGTTCAATTGTCCTAAGTTAGGTAGGTACTTAAGACTACCACTCAGGATTTTTCCCCTAAAGGCTCTTTTAGGGATTTTTCAGGAGGCATGGACTCTAAGGCTATATGCTTGTCGAGACCAAAAATGTGCCTGATACTAGCTCTAACTTATACATGCTCAACCAAAACACCCTACGGCCTTGCAGTTAGGAGTGTTTGGAGGCTACACTCACTAATATAACTTATACATGCATTTGCATCACTTATAGTCTAAAAAATTCATTTCCAACTCCTCATAGGGAGTACCCAATCAGATCATATCATATATATAGGGATCACCCCTCATCTAACTACTGTGGGCCTACTATGGCTCTCCAACACCTTGGGGATGGCTCGAAGATATATAGTCCAAACATAAATCACATATGACACATAGTCCTCTCTTTTAATTGACAGTTCCAAGAAATAAAGTATAATCCTCTTTGAATAAGTCACCCAAAGGAAATGGATCACTAACCCTATAGCTTAGGACTCCTCACCCTCGACATGGGTCAATGTTTGTAAAAGAAGGTGCTATGTATCTAGGATATATATTTCCAATACCATGTAATGAATGCAATGCAAGATTGGATGATCTATCATGCTCAACCATTTTATTGATTCAAAATAGCATGATGACAATACACAAGCAGTTCTCTTCATGCTTTCATACTAATGCATTTGCTTCATTGCAAAGGGAACAACACTGAGTATACTCGTGCTGCAAAACCCTTTAATTTTCAAAATAAACATGTCCTATATATAAAGTGCATCATAAAAATCATATTTCAACCTATATTCAATACTCATAAATCCCTCTCTTCCTACCGTTTAACATTATCCTTGTGATGGTAGGCGTAGAGAATGTTTTCATGCAATAAATCATGCACTATAACATGAAAATGAGGCTAGAACTCATGCCTTAGGCCCACTATACATCCATAAACATATTTATAGTTTTTTGTAAAATTTTAGCTTATTAAATCTTTTTTTCATTTAAAATCCATTTTTCTTTATTTCTCTTGATTTATTTACTAATAAATTGCTATTATTTTCTAATTTTTAAATTCAACCTAATTAGAATTACTGAGATTTACCATTATCCTTCATTCCATTCCATAATAACATGATTCCCCACACCTGGAATGGCAAAAACCCTAATTTTTTGCTTCAATACTGCATTTTGAGATTTAATTATTAATAACAACCACATTTAATTACAAGTTTTGCATATTATCACTTGTAGCTCTCAAAGGCATGTCAAACAAGGTTCATGCAAATTTTCATTTCATGCACACTTCATTTGAATCATAAACGGTCAAAAATAAGAAAATTTTCCTCATAAAATAGACATACCATTAAATTGCATGTTTCAAGTTATGAAAATTGAATGCTTGGATAGCCATCGAACCCACCATCAATCTGTACACATCATGGAACATCGATTCTCAACATTTTGCAACAATTCAGTACATGCCGAACAAGCATTCTTCATCTCATTCTTCTCTTTCTCCCACCTACATGAATTGCCTCTTAGAGGGGGGGAGAGAGAGAGAGAGAGAGAGAGAGAGAGAGAGAGAGAGAGAGAGAGAGAGAGAGAGAGAGAGAGAGAGAGAGAGAGAGAGGAGAGAGAAAGACTAAATTCCCATCTCTTCAACCGGGCAACCATTCTTCATGTGGAGACAAGCGAGTGGAGGTGAAAAATTGGAGAAATCTTCGGGAATGATCAAAGTGATAGCTTCTTCTTTGCCTACAATCCCCCCTCTCTCCAAATCATCACCATGGCATAGGACATTGTTTCCTATTGGCCGCCTTTTTTAAAAGTCCCCCCAAAAGGCTCAAAGGCCATGCCCACTCATGTTTGGCCACTATTTTGATTGTCCTAGTGTGCCTGGCTCCAGTTCCTCCCACGTCTAGCACCTAATTCGTGATTCCAAAATTTCTACACATCTGCCTTGAAGTCTTGAATGATCGAGAACTTGTCCTTGTAATATTTCTGCATGAAATATTAATGAATTTTGACCATTACACACCCCGTGCAAGAGCAGCTTAAAATAATCTCCCTGGGACTAGAAGAACCCTGGGCTAAATACTCCACCCTCGCCCATTAATAAACTCCACCCGCATGGTGCATAAGAGGCCATGGCTTGAAGACCACAAGGCCGCACAAGAACACCCTTTACGGGAAAGGCAAAAGGATAATGATTAAAATTTTGCAAATTTTTTTACTATTTACCCCCTCCCCTCAACCGATGCATGGCAGGGGAGAAGCAGTGGAGCTAAGTGGAGGAGAGAGGAGTGTGGTGTGAAGCATGAGGGAGGGGAGGCATGTAAGCCAGCCACGTGGGAGGCTATCTCCCCCCCTACACACTATATGAACCCCCCTTAGGCTTGAGGGGGAGAAGGTGATGCCAGGAGGCATATTCCGTGCCACGGTGGATTCCGTGAGGTTTTACGGTGGATTCCGTAAACTTAGATGACCGGGGCTCATACGCAAAGAGGATTCTTTGTGCGAGAAGTTGATGGGGACGCCTGTCCTTTTCGGGCGTTTCATTAATTTAGTGTGTACATGGGTGATTCCATAGCGGGTGATTCCGCAAAATGCATATTAAATTAATAAACGTTTATGAGTTTAGAGTGCGCACTCGTAATAAATTAAGGTTAGGATTTATTTCTAACCAGTTGATTTATTTATGTAGCTGAAGACTGCTAGGTATTCACTTTTGTCGGTTTAATTGTGTTATTTTACTAACGATTGTGAATGCTTCAGTTGATGTGTAGAGATAACAGCAGTGACGGAGGAAAGCATTGGAGTCTAGCGGATTTTCGATCTTTGGACTATATTTTGATAGGCGCCACGCCTATATTTTGTTATGTCTATAGAGACATCGATTATTTATTATTATTTTGTATGCGCTTATGCGCCTGGATATGTTATTTCTATTTGGACATTGAGATTGGGCGTGCCAAACTCTATGGGCACCGTCCATTAGCTTTATTTTCCTATTTTTGGTAGAAAGCAAACTCAAAAGCTAAAAGCTTGTATATTTTTGTAATTGGGCTATTTTTGAGCATAAAGATTGGAAATATACATTAAATACATGCTTTGTGAAGCGCTCACACAAGGCATGGGGGAGATTGAACCCAATTTGTCTCTTGTCTCATGTCGTGCTTGCTTTTACATTGGTTTTTGTGCTAAAAAGTAGAGTACTTTGTTCTTGGGGACCTTCTGGGATTCACCACGTGAGCTATCTGCGTCCGATCTGCGCACCAGTGGTATCAGAGCGGAGCAGAGATCAAGGGCTTCCAATCGCTACCAATCTCGGGCGAAGGCGGAGCTCCAGGAACAAACGACCTCTACAGTCAATCTCGTCGCGAACCGTCGATACAGGCAGACTTCTGGCGATCAAGAACCCCTATTTCTACTGTCAGATCGCGAAGGACCACTCTCTGTCGGCGGAGGACCACTCCCTCAACTCCATGAACAAGTCGTGATGAAACTGTGAGAAAAGCTCTTAATCCTATTAATCAAAAGCTTAAGGGTATTAGAGAAGCTTATTTGCTTCAAAATTCTCATCGTGATCAAGAAGTGGAGCCCCGAAAATCGCGCGAAGGAAAAAACGGCCCCCCCCCCCTCCACGATCAGAAAAACGGCGGCCTTCTTCTTATTATTAAGCTTTAAGCTTAACTAATTAAGCTTAAATCCTACTATACTCTGCAAGTTCTACTGGGCAGACAAGTCTGCAAACTCCGGGTCACGCACTCCAGAGACAAGTTCCGTAAGTCGACACTAATCAAGTCCTGCAAGTTCTGCAAGTCGGCTAAGTTCAGCAAGTTCACAACCCTGCAAGTCTGTTAAGTCTGCAACTCTGCAAGTCAGACTAAATCAGAACTGACTATTGCTTAAAACTCCTAGAAGACTTGTTCGTTTGCAAAAACTCAGAACTGGAAAGTTGTTCGCAGCAAGCTGTTTTACCTATCTGCAACTTCGTTGAAGTACTTTCAGCAAACAGAGACAGAAATATTTCAGAATTTCTGAAAATTGAAGAAGAAAATACCCAAAAATACATAGCCTTGTAACCCCAAATTTGAGCTACGCTCATCCCGCTAACTGATTTTGAGTGAGAAAGGTTTGTTGAGTTTTACAGGATGACTACCCCACATATGGATGATCCTATGGCTGAAGAAGATCTACCTGAGCCTACCATGGAGCAAAAGTTGGATCTTATCATGTTCCAATTGGAAGAAGAGACTGAAATACTTGAACCAGAAGCCATCATAGACACTGACTACATGACCACTAGAACTGGCCGAAGGTATTCTAGATATCTAGTAAAATTTAAGAACCATCCTGTAGAAGAAGCACAATGGATGCACGCTAGAGACCTAAATGCTTTCCCCACTCTGTTAGCTCCACATTGAGCTAATAGCAATTGAGGTCAATTGCTATCCCACCCCGGGGGTATGATGCCAGGAGGCATATTCCGTGCCACGGTGGATTCCGTGAGGTTTTACGGTGGATTCCGTAAACTTAGATGACCGGGGCTCATACGCAAAGAGGATTCTTTGTGCGAGAAGTTGATGGGGACGCCTGTCCTTTTCGGGCGTTTCATTAATTTAGTGTGTACATGGGTGATTCCATAGCGGGTGATTCCGCAAAATGCATATTAAATTAATAAACGTTTATGAGTTTAGAGTGCGCACTCGTAATAAATTAAGGTTAGGATTTATTTCTAACCACTTGATTTATTTATGTAGCTGAAGACTGCTAGGTATTCACTTTTGTCGGTTTAATTGTGTTATTTTACTAACGATTGTGAATGCTTCAGTTGATGTGTAGAGATAGCAGCAGTGACGGAGGAAAGCATTGGAGTCTAGCGGATTTTCGATCTTTGGACTATATTTTGATAGGCGCCACGCCTATATTTTGTTATGTCTATAGAGACATCGATTATTTATTATTATTTTGTATGCGCTTATGCGCCTGGATATGTTATTTCTATTTGGACATTGAGATTGGGCGTGCCAAACTCTATGGGCACCGTCCATTAGCTTTATTTTCCTATTTTTGGTAGAAAGCAAACTCAAAAGCTAAAAGCTTGTATATTTTTGTAATTGGGCTATTTTTGAGCATAAAGATTGGAAATATACATTAAATACATGCTTTGTGAAGCGCTCACACAAGGCATGGGGGAGATTGAACCCAATTTGTCTCTTGTCTCATGTCGTGCTTGCTTTTACATTGGTTTTTGTGCTAAAAAGTAGAGTACTTTGTTCTTGGGGACCTTCTGGGATTCACCACGTGAGCTATCTGCGTCCGATCTGCGCACCAGAAGGAAAAGAGGATCGTGAGCTACCGTGCTGCAGCCATCGCCACCTTGTTGCGCCATGCTGTCCGCCAGGCTGCCGCCTTCTTTGCCCACGACCACCATCATCATCATTATTATAATCATCTCCATCATTATTCTCATCATCATCCCCTTCTCCATCAAATTCTTCTCTCTCCACGTTTCTGTCAGAGACAGAGAAGCATTAGAAGCTTCTTTGGAAGCTTCTAATTTTGAGCTTCCATAAAGCCTGTTCTCTCGTGCATTGCGGGTTTTTCTTAAAACCACCTGCTGTAAGGGCCGTGTGCCACATAGAGGAGAAGAGCTCAGTCAGAGAGGGTTTGATATGCGAAAGTAACCCAAGGGAAAGTTGCTGAAACAAAATATCTACGTCGTCTATGGCTCCCAAGAAAATGGCGAGAGGCGCACACGCGGGAGCTTCTACTTCGAGTTCGCGTGTGGATAACACTCCGAACCTCAATGCCCAGGTTCTTAGAAATTGATTTCGCATGGAAAGAATGCATTAAAGCATGTCTTTAATACACATAGTCGAGTTAAATACATTTGGAAATTTTAAACGCAATTATCCATTTGTTTACGAAGTTAGTGCATGTCATGCCTTTGAAAAATGCTTGCACTTCCAAGAATCTCCTTGAATGTATAACACATAAATTAGAAGAGGGATCGTGTTAAGAAGGATGGAGCTTGTCGCATGTTGCACTTATGATTTAAATCCATGGACATGATTCATATAAAGGTTAATCTTAGACACCATTGAATATTTTCCAAAGAAGTGCTGCATGAAAAGGAAACCATGAACTTACCTGTTGCATGCGAGGATGCTTGCGTTTTAAGTCGGGTTAAATGCTGTTGGACAGATTAAGTCAATAAATAGTCCTATGACATTCACTCATGCATGAACTTCTTTATCGAAGTTGTTTTAGAAGAAGATGCATTTCATATTAAATCATGAACTCAATGCATTGGAAAAAGGGTTTATAGGTATAGTTCTTGTTAAAACTCAACGTAGGTTTCTATACGAGTTAGTCCTAAATTGTCAATCATTAAAGCTTGGTTCCATTGTATCATTATAGTTTTAGGCAAGGGAAAGGAAGTGATCATTGAAATCTTTTAGCTGCATAGAAGGAAAAGTCTATGAATCGTATATTTGCATGGATTGTTATGTTTTACAATTATTTACATCTCTTAGGAAAAGGATTTGCATCTCTTCTAAGGAAAGATCACCTCTTGTCGCAAGACAATTGGACCAGTTAGGTAATTTGTTGTAAGGGTGTAACTCAAATGATGACCACTTCAATGCGCTAGGTAGAGCTAAGCCGCGTTAAAATTCTGCTTAGTATCGCACTCGAAAAAACCGACTTGATAATTCCGACCTCAAAGGTCCTACCCACATTCACAGAATGTTGGGGTTAATTGGACGCCCATACAATAACGATCTAGGGTTTTTACCCTACGAATCAATGACGAAATACTAGACTTCCATTTGAAATTAGAAACCCTAGGGCCAAATGTTATTGGCCTAGCAAGGTTAGGGTTGGGATGGGTCAAGAGGATTCCCAAACCCTACATCTTGACCAAACGTATTTCTTGACCAAGGAACACCGTTGATGGGAGATTGATCCCACAAGTTAGATGCGACACTTGCTTCGTGCAACAAGTTGCAACAACACATGGCTTTGTGTTTAAATCACAAGAAAGAATTGCCACTCCTTGGAACAAGGTTGGTAGGTTCTAAGTACAAGTTTAATTTGCAAGGGGATGAGTAGTCATCTTGTTACATCACCCTTCTGTGAGGCTGAGTTGCCAAGTTAGGGTAACTATGGATTGCCTAGCAAGCAATTGACAAATTAAGTTAGAGTGACAAGGTTGCTCGAATTTACTGTCTTAGTTTAAGAAACCTAAGGTGTTTGTTAATTTGGGTTAACAGGGTATAAACCCTAACCCAAGGATGAAAGGGTAAACAAACAACAAAACCCTTGGGGAACTTGCCAAGTCGCAATTGATCCTAGATCGAATGCAGGTTGCATTCGGAGAGAAGGATTCACACCTTAGTAGTTGGCCAAACAAACGACCACTGGATTGATTGTGTTTGTACAATTAGAAGCACTGTTTGTACTTCTTTGCTCAAGGAATCTAATGCTGGAAAATAACTAATGCTTCAGGTTGAAATCCTGGAGGGAGAGGCAGCCTCAGTTACCCTCGACTGTCTGCCTGACCCTATCCAAGGGGGTTGTTAGCCGCGCCGAGTACATGGACGAACCCGCCGCGAGAGGTCTCTCTATGGGTGCGACTTGGAGCAGGAGGACGCTTGGGTGCCAGGGGGAATCTGGCCGTAAATCCCTTGCCTCCGGGTCCTGCACAAGAGGCCCACGTGACTCGGGATTAGATCTCGAGGCTCGCATACTAGTCTACGGGTAGAAACTTGGATTAGTAATCCTTGAGGATTGCTGGAGTAGCCTTTGGGCCGATTATGGATTTGCCTTCGGGCTGGATTATGGAATAGCCTTCGGGCTGGATTATATGATGTATTCCAAAGATTGATAAATAAGATCAATTGTCGAAAAGGAACTTGTTTGACATTGTTTTTCTATGTAAGTACTTAAATTACGTGAAGAAACCAGTGAATAATTGGCTAATTAAGGAAGCTATTTTTGCGTGTCAAACTAAATGTGGTAGGTAATTAGATAACTAAAGCAACCCTGAGGAAGTGCAGTGGATGTGACCATGGGTCCGTCTTATGGAAGGGTGGTCTTGGTTGGCCGGGAACTTTTCTCAAAGGAATTTGATAGCAAGGAACGATGACCTAGAATCTAGGATACTAGAGTCCCGATTTATGCTGTTTTAGGGGAACGGAATGGGACTATGCCTTATGGGCAGAGAGGTCGAGCTTTGCATCCCTCTTGTTTCCCATTCTCCTTGAACTAAGTGCAGCATGAATCCGCTTCGACCCTGACGTTTTTGCGTAAAGTAGTTCGACGCTAGCTACCGTTCTAGGAATTTAACCACTAGGAAAACCCTGATTTAGGTCGGTCCTAAGTGGGAACGGCCGGAATGCTTCCGCTACGTGGCAGACTCGGGAAGACCTAGATCGCAAACCCCGTGACATTCCATGGGAGTGCCGGGCGGCGCCTTCTGGATTCTCTTCCCGATGGGCTGCTAAGACGTGTCCTACGAGGGAACAGGTGGACACGTTACAGTTGGTATCAGAGCGAATGAACGAAGAACTAATATTTGCAAGAAAAATTAATGAGGAGAAGTAGAGCAAATATTGCTATTAAGAACATTTCCTTACTTACCTATCAATGCTGACTTGCAGAGTTGCGAAGCATGGATCAGATTCTTGATGTTCCAGGTTATGTTTGTGACTGCAATGCGTGCTTCGTCTTATCGACGGAGGATCGATATGATGAATATCCTAGACCGCATCTACAATCCTTCACCTTTGTACGTGGAACGGAGATGGACGGGTGATTCAAGAATTTATTACATAGCTGCCCATCGATTTGTGTACCTTCGAACCAACTTGAAGAGAATCAAGTGGATGGAGGACTTAAAGATTGTGAAGCTGTTCATCCTTGTGGAGCCTCACGCAAACACAACCCTACATGTCGGCGGTTGAAAGGTCAAGCAAAACACATATGTGTACAAGGAAGTGACTCGAATAATCCCTGCCGATAGAATCAAGGTGTTGGGACGTTATGAGAAGAACGGGTATCAAAGGAAAGGATACCCTAATCTTCCTATAACCTATCAATTCCTAAAAATCCATGACCCCAATCCATACTATTACTCAGTTCGTGTAGCTGAATGTAACACAATCTTATTCTCCCCAAATTGATGTATCAGCTTCTTTCATCTTTCCAAAAATAATTGTACTCGAAAGGGCTATGCCCATATGAATGAAATAGACTTTTTATTAATGATTGTCTTGATTGTGAGTATTGGTAAAGAAGTTAAGTGATTAGGTCACTTGGCTGAAAGCTGAACTGGGCATGTAAAGTAGTGTGAGAAACGTTTAGCAAGTTTTTTTTAACGTAAAGAATTCCAATGCCCAGGCACACCTCAAGTGCAGATTCCTAGGTATCCATGAGTGTTTGCTCGGAATGGATTGGCTTAAACCTAATGATGCCCACATTCACTGTGGAAAGGGCCAAGTTTCCTTTCAAAATTTTGAAGGAGAATTGGTCACAACTCAAGGAGAGGCTGGGAAGCCAAAAATCCAACTGGCAAAGCATCTCGGATAATAAAAGGAGTTAGAAAGGGGCTACCTGTCTATTTGATTAAGCTAAATAAGCTAGATCAGAACTACGAGTCTAGGGAAGAACCTTCATGGCTAAAGGAGTACGCATACGTATTTCCTGAAGAGCTGACAGAACTTCCTCCTCAAAGGGAAGTTGATCATGAAATCAAGCTAGCGCCAAGAGCTGCACCAATCGCAAAGAGGCCATATAGAATGTCCATCCCAGAAGCGATTGAGCTGAAGGAGCAACTCAAGCAACTGTTAGACCAAGGCTACATCCGCCCTAGCAGTTTGCCATGGGGAGCTTCAGTGCTATTCCAGAAGAAGAAAGATGGAACACTTCGGCTATGCATTGACTACAGAGGGTTGAATCAATCAAACATTAAGAACAAATATCCCATTCCAAGAATAGATGAACTTCTTGACCGTCTTCAAGGTGCGAAGATCTTCTCCAAGATCGATCTCAGGGCTGGATATTATCAAATAAGGATCAAGGAAGAAGATATCCCAAAGACAGCATTCAGCACAAGATATGGACACTTTGAGTTCCTAGTCATGTCATTCGGGCTAACAAATGCTCCTGCTACCTTCAACAGGCTAATGCAGGATATCTTTAGGCCATATCTTGATGATTTCATACTCGTCTTCTTCGACGATACCTTAGTCTACTCCAAATAGGAAGAAGATCATGAACCCCAGCTTCGCATTGTTCTTGAAACAATGAGGGCACACAAGCTTTATGCCAAGAAGAAGAAGTGTTAATTTTTCAAGCGGCAGATTGAATATCTGGGATTCATCATATTAGCGGAAGGAATTTTAGTAGACCCAGCCAAGGTCAGAGACATTCTAGAATGGCCAACACCAACAATTGTCAAAGAAATACGTAGCTTTCTTGGATTGACAAGATGGTACAGGGTCTTTATCAAAAACTATACTTTGATTGTAGCACCTCTGACCGATCTATTGAAGAAGCAAACATCAATTGTATGGTCAACTGTTGAACAATCCAGCTTTGATAAACTAAAGCAAAGCTTGGTATCAGCACCTATCCTGAAACTTCCAGACCTTAGTAAGGAGTTTGAAGTAATAACTGATGCTAGCACACTTGCCTTAGGATGTGTGCTTATGTAAGAATGTCATCTTGTAGCATACTCTTCAAGGAAACTGAAGAGCCATGAAAGGAATTATGCTACCCACGATCTGGAACTATTGGCTGTCATCCATGCTCTCAAGCTTTGGAGACATTACTTGCTAGGTAACAAGTTTACCCTAGTGACGGATCATAAAAGTCTCAAATGGATTTTTACCCAAAATGAGCTCAACATGAGGCAATGTTGATGGATTGAAGTGCTGAAGGAATATGATTTTGGAATCACATACCGGCCTGGAAATGAGAATGTAGTGCTGATGCACTCAGTTGCAAGGAAATTCTGAATTCTCTGATTTTGCAAGATCCATCAACTGCAAGATCTCTAGCCACCAAGGTATCCATGCCAAACAACCCAATACTTGAGCTAGCTAGAGAAGAGGCATGCCATGATCCAACCTATCTGAAATTGCTAAGGGAGATCCCTATCAAGGATCAAGACCCGAAGCTACAGGCAAAGTATCAAGAATTCTCTATCGATAGTGGACTTGTCTACTATAGAACGAGATTATGTATACCGGCAAGCTAGTCACTCAAGCAGAAGATACTTTGGGAAGCCCATGACTTCCCTTTCTCAGGACATCCTGGCTATGCCAAGACCCTCAATGCAATCAGAAAGAGCTATTATTGGGAGAGGCTTAAAGGTGATGTTCTCAAATATGTCACTGAATGTTTGTCTTGTCAACGCATTAAGGCCGAACATGTCAAAATGCAAGGGAAATTGCAACCACTTGACATTCCCCAAATGAAATGGGAATTCATTAGTATGGATTTTGTTATTGGCCTGCCCCAAGTCCAAGGAGGATACAACTCCATTATAGTTGTGGTAGATATGCTTACCAAGGTCGCATATCTTATCCCTGTTAAGACAAACTATAAAGCCTCAGACATTGCAAGGTTGTTCATCAAGGAAATATTCAAACTGCATGGGTTACCTAGAAGAATCATTAGTGATCATGACTCTCTCTTCACATCACACTTCTGGAGGGCTATCTTCGAAGCCATTGGGACTCAACTCTGTTTCAGTAGAGCTTACCATCCCCAAACTGATGGGGCCAAACGGAGCGAGTCAACCAAGTCATTGAGGATATGCTAAGGGCACATTGTTGCCGAGAGCCCAAAAAGTGGATTCAATATTTGCCATTGGTTGAGTTTGCCTACAATGCTTCCTACCAACAAAGCATTCAGATGACCCCTTTTCAAGCATTGTATGGACACGATTTTCGAAGTCCTTTAAACTTCTCGGATCCAACCTTAAGGGTTGAAGATTCAAAACAGATGCTGGAAGATATGGATGACCAAATCAAATCGATAAGACAGGATATCCAAGCTACCAAGGATAGACAGAAGGCTTACGCGGATTTGAAACGTCAAGACAGATTCTTCGCTAAAGGTGACATGGTCTTCATTCGCGTACGTCCAAAGAAGAGTTCCCTATCCTTGGGGGAATGCAAAAAGCCAAGTCCAAGGTATTGTGGACCTTACAAGATCCTCAAGTGCCTAGGCCCTAATGTTTACAGACTGCAACTCCTTGAGAACCTAAAATTTCATAATGTATTCCATATCAGTCTACTGAAGAAGTATGTACCTAACCCTAGTCATGTGCTTGATGATCAATAAGTTGTAATGCCTAGCCAAGGAGTCCTTGAGCTACGGCCTAACAGGATCTTAGATGTTAGGGAGAGGCATTTGAGATCCAGAACCTTGAGAGAATACCTCGTCCAGTGGAAAGATTATCCTGAAGAGGATGCCACTTGGATGGATGAAAGTACTCTCAACCAAAAATACCCCCAGCTCTTCTCGAGATGAGGACATCTCGATTCCTCTAAGGGGGAGAGAATGTAATATTTTCGCATTAAATATTAATGAATTTTGACCACTACACGCCCTGCGCAAGAGCAGCTTAAAATAATCTCCCCGGGACTAGAAGAACCCTGGGCTAAATACTCCACCCTCATGTGTTAATAAACTCTAGCCGCATGGTGCATAAGAGGCCACGGCTTGAAGACCGCAAGGCCGCACGAGAATACCCTTTACGAGAAAGGAAAAAGGATAATGATTAAAATTTTGCAAATTTTTTTACTATTTACCCCCTCCCCTCAGTCGATGCATGGCACGGGAGAGGGAGTGGAGCTAAGTGGAGGAGAGAGGAGTGTGGTGTGGAGAAGCATGAGGGAGGGGAGGCACGCAAGCCAGCCACGTGGGAGGCTATCCCCCCCCCCCACCCCCCCCCCCCCCCCCCCCCCCGCCCCCCTACACACTATATGAACCCCCCTTAGGGGGGGAAGGAAGAGAGGATCGTGAGCTACCATGCTACTGCCATCGCCGCCCTGCTGCGCCATGCTGTCCACCAGGCTGCCACCTTCTTCGCAACGACCACTTCTCTCTCCATGTTTTTGTCAAAGACAGAGAAGCATTAGAAGCTTCTAATTTTGAGCTTCCATAAAGCCTATTCTCCCATGCATTGCACGTTTTTCTTAAAACCACCTGCTGTAAGGGCAGTGTCCCACATAGAGGAGAAGAGCTCAATCAGAGAGGGTTCGATACGCGAAAGTAACCCAAGGGAAAGTTGCTGAAACAAAATATCTACGCCGTCTATGGCTCCCAAGAAAATGGTGAGAGGCACACATGTGGGAGCTTCTACTCCGAGTTCGCGTGTGGATAACAATCTAAATCTCAATGCCCAGGTTCTTAGAAATGGATTTCGCATGGAAAGAATGCATTTAAGCATGTCTTTAATACACGTAGTCGAGTTAAATACATTTGGAAATTTTAAACGCAATTATCCATTCGTTTACGAAGTTAGTGCATGTCATGCCTTTGAAAAATTCTTGCACTTCCAAGTTGCAATCTCCTTGAATGTATAACGCATAAATTAGAAGAGGAATTGTGTTAAGAAGGATGGAGCTTGTCACATGTTGCCCTTATGATTTAAATCCATGGATGTGATTCGTATAAAGATTAATCTTAGACGCCATTGAATATTGTCCAAATAATTGCTGCATGAAAAGGAAACCATGAACTTACTTGTTGCATGCGAGGATGCTTGAGTTTTAAGTCGGGTTAAATGCTGTAGGATGGATTAAGTCAATAAATAGTCCTATGACATTCACTCATGCATGAACTTCTTTATCGAAGTTGTTTTAGAAGAAGATGCATTTCATATTAAATCATGAATTCAATGCATTGGAAAAAGGGTTTATAGGTATAGTTCTTGTTAAAACTCAACGTAGGTTTCTATACGAGTTAGTCCTAAATTGTCAATCATTAAAGCTTGGTTCCGTTGCATCATTATAGTTTTAGCGCAAGGGAAAAGAAATGATCATTGAAATCTTTTAGCTGCATAGAAGGAAAAGTCTATGAATCGCATATTTGCATGGAATGTTATGTTTTACAATTATTTACATCTCTTAGGAAAAGGATTTGCATCTCTTCTAAGGAAAGATCACCTCTTGTCACAAGACAATTGGACCAGTTAGGTAATTCGTTGTAAGGGTGTAACTCAAATGATGACCACTTCAATGCGCTAGGTAGAGCTAAGCCGCGTTAAAATTCTGCTTGGTATCGCACTTGGAAAAACCATCTTGATAATTTCGACCTCAAAGGTCCTACCCACATTCACGGAATGTTGGGATTAATTGGATGCCCATACAATAACGATCTAGGGTTTTTACCCTACAAATCAATAGCCAAATACTAGACTTCCATTTGAAATTAGAAACCCTAGGGCCAAACGTTATCGGCCTAGCAAGGTTAGGATTATGCCTCATGATCTGAGAATGGCAAGTCAATCATAGCAAGGACATGCATCCAGTCTCGCTCATCCTTCGGGCATGGGATATACTTGATCAAGGACCCATATGACCTCTTGACTTGAGCGTTACCTTTAAGCATCGCGGAGATGACATCCAAGTCGACTGGTGAGGTCTTCCAAGTGTCCATCTCTACCCTCATAGCTTCTGTTCTATTGCCAAGGAAGATTAAGCCGTTACCACAATCTTTGATGACTCTGGCATTGTGCATCCAGGGTCGGCCTAATAGGATATCGTAGTCCACTCCCTTCATGACTATAAAGTCAACCGAGAACTGGATGATTGCGATTTTCACCGGTCAATTTTTAAGTACTCTGAATGGTTTCACTCTCATACCATTTGCTAGTGTGACATTGAACGTGGCAGTCTTGACAGGTGGGATTTCCCAAGTCTAAAGCATTGCGTGGCTCAGTACACTAACCCCCACTCCTGAGTCTACAATCCCCTTTCTTGTTGTGTTACCTAGGGCTAAGACAGGTAAGACCACATGCATCTCGGTGCCTTCCCAAAAAGCATTAATGTGCAAGGACTTAGGCATAGAGTGCAGCATCAGACTTGGTATGTGTGTCTCTGCATCCTGGTCGTGCGGGTCTATAGTAGTTTGCTCTCGTGATCCTTCAACCCACCGCTTCAGGTCTTGCCATAGGGTGGAATGCTACCTAAGCAGTTCTCCCAGGATCAGCATCACAGGGGTTGTCACTAGCATGGTAAGGAGGTCATTGACTACTCGTCTTTCTCCTATTTTAGATTGTCTTGGTGGCCAATGGCTGTGACTGATTTGCTAGCCTATAGCGTCAAGCCTAAGCGGTACCACTTGCGGCATAGTTGCATCTCTTGATTTTGGTCAAGGGGGTGAGACTGGCGTGCTTATGCTAGAGAGATCTTCGATCTCGTCCTCTAGGATGGGATTAACATCTTTAAAGTGCTCTTGGGCCTCTTTTACCCATTCCTTCACTTTCTCGATAGCCTCTAGTTGGCACTTCGGATGTGGATATTCTCCTACCTTAGCACTCCCCTTTTCGGCCGTCTTAGGAGCTAAGGTTTTTGCCTCTGTGTCAACGACCTTTCCAGTAGGGAGAGTCGTGGCACTCTCAGTTTTCAGCATGATCTTAGCTTTGGGTTCCTTCTTTCTTTGTCTACGGCTCTTCTTCCTGATCAAGGTTGCATCGAGGTTGCTAGGACCTGGCCTGCTTTGTTGTGCTCGGGTCATGACATGCAATGGGATAGGTGTGGCCTCCCCATCGAGATTCTCAATGCCAAACAGCCCCAATGGGATAGATGGCACATTTGCTAAACTTGAGAATGGTTTTCACTTGGCATAGTCAATGAAGAGATGAGTGATTCAGCACTCAAGGCACCTTAGGTCTACATTGTCTCTATTTGGTTAATCCCTTTCAGGACAATGTGATGAGACATGCCCTGGATGACTGCAAGTCCAACATATGATTGGATCCTATGTCTACCCTCCTAGCCTCTACCTCGGGCTAATGCCATCACCGGTAGTGGTCGATAGCCCATAAGGACTGTGTTGCCCTCATCGCCGTGCGAGACATATGGGTATATGTAAGTCTCTTCCTCATTTGGCTCCTCCGCGTAGTGAACTGGAGCGTCACTCGGTGGATGGGTCACATAGAGACTAGGTGGTCTAGGTATGCCTATAGGGTTTATGTCCATTCTAGGAACAGCCAGTTTAATGTCGTTAGGCACATGAAGGGCCAATGGGGCTCCCCTTTCGGAATTGTTGGGGTCTACATGCTAGAAATGGCTAGCCATATGGTTGTGAGTACGGAAGTCTTCTTGGTAATCTGCAATGCATGACGTTGTGACTGAATCTACCGCAATTAGCACAAGGTCGTGGCCTAGGGTCTTGACACTCGGTCGACAAGTGGTTTTTTGCCATAGTACATGCATTGGACGTGTGGGTGCACTGGTCATCTCAACATATCCTACAGTTTGGCTATCTCCATTTTTACCTCAGCCAAGTCTTGGTTTGTCTCAATGGCTTTCCCTTTGTCTTGGGCCACTGGACTTGATCGTTCACTATAGGTTGACACTCTCTCTAAACTTTCTGAGTTGGTCTCTTCTAAATTTGAGCTCCTGGAGCTCCGCTCTTTCAATTGGTCGTCTACTCGAATGGCCTCTTCAAACACCCTAGCTAGCGAGTCTCCCTGCAAGCTCGAGTTGCCTGCCAAGGACTTATATATCTCCTCATTCCGTATTCCACTGATAAACACGGTGGACACCACTCTTTCGATAGGTCGTCCCATGGGGATTCTCTTGAAGAGGCTCCTCACATGGGTGACATAGTCGTGGATGTCCTCTTTCTCTTTCTGCTTGACATGTTGAGATATCGAGCTCCACTCGTGATATACCAGGGTGACCGTTGTGCATTTATGTCACCGACTTGTTAGTTGTAGATGCGGTTGGTACACCGCCCATGAATAATAGCTAGATGACAGCTATCCTTATCTACTCTAGTTTGTGGCTCAGTTAGTATGCCACCTTAGTTATTTGAGTTTGGTTTGAGACCCATATATAGGGTTCTTCTATTTCTTTGTATGAGACTTCTTTTTTGGCTTACACAACTAAGAAGAGGAAAACTGTTTTCAGCCTCCACCTTTGTGTGTATTCCCCCATTGTGCAAGCAAGAAAGCTACAAGTGAGACTCCTTCCTTCTCTCCAACAATCTTGACATGGTATTAGAGCCTTGTTCGTGGTAAGGAGCTCAAGAAAGCAAGCCAAGCTCACGGTGTTCTGGTAAGAGGAGCAGTGTTGCTTTCATTTTCTGTTTTGGGAGCAGATCTCTACAGGTAGCACAGCCGGAAATTGCAAGAGTGCATTGTCTCAGGTTGAGACGCCCTTCGCGGTGAAGCAAGAGGGCAGTATATGCTGCGGGCGAGGGCTTTAGCCCTCGGCGACCTTGTTTTTTTTATTATTTGAGGCCATTTCGGGGCCTGTTTTGAAGGCGGAATTTTTCTGCACGCACTCAGGAAAAGGCCCAGTTTTATGCTGTGCAGCCACTATTCTACAGGTCGGTGAAAAGTTACTGTAGAAATTGCATCGTATGCCTGTGCGCAGAGACATTGGGAGTTACAGAATCATCCCTGTTGCCTGTTGATGCAAAATCGTCACTAGGAAGTGACTGTGTGGTCAAATACCACTTTTGTCAGTTTTGCAGATTAGCCCTTGTGAGGCTGAAGTTGTGTTCTTTGCAGTGACAGAATTTTTTGCAGTGTTCTATAATGGCGTCTGATTCTCTTTCACAGATTGTCACTGAAAAGCTTGACAAGAACAACTTCCAAGCATGGAAGTTTAGAATGACGAATTTCCTTATGGGAAAAGGATATTGGGAATTTGTTGCAGGAAATGAAGAAGAACCAGTTCTTCCTGATGTTCCCAATCAACAGCAAATGCAGGCATTTAAAGCATAGCATGAGAGAGCCAGGAAAGTTATGTACTGGCTGTCTATTAGTATTTCAGACTCTATGATTGTGCATATTCAGGATGCAAGTACGCCAAAGGAGGCATGGGATACTTTGTCAAAAATGTATAGCACAAATACGCAAGCGAGGAAAATGCAGCTCAAGCAAGAGTTGCATAATGTGCAAAGAGAAAGTATGAGCATCAATGACTTCCACATGAAGGTGAAGAAGATTGCAGATGCACTTGCTTCCATTGGGTCGCCAGTGGAAGATGATGATTTAGTTTCTGTGACCTTGAATGGTCTAGGAAAGGATTATGCACAGTTTCGGACATCCATTTCAGTTCGTGAAAGATTTCCTGATTTTGAGGAGTTGATTGCTCTTCTAATTTCTGAGGAGCAGAGAAATGGTGGTGTATCTTCTTCAGGAGGAACTTCAAAAGAAACTGTCTTCTACTCAAATGCTGGAAGAGGTAGAGGCAGAGGTAGAGGAGGCCGATTTGGAGGCCATGGTAGAAATCAGAATATGCAGCAAACTCAAGAAAACCAGTCCTATGGAGGAGGACGTGGTAACTCTAGAGGCAGGGGGAGCCAAAGAGGTCGTGGTGGATGGCAAAGAGGGCAAAATGCAAACAGCAATGTTGAATGCTACTACTGTGGTAAAATGGGTCATATGGCTAAAGACTGCTATAAAAAGCAGAATGACATCATGAATGGAAAACTGTAACAAGGAAATTATGCATCTTCTAGTAGACAGGGTGATGACAGAAATGAGCATTTGTTTATGGTGCAGCACATGAACAATTCTGTGACAAGTGCAGAAGAAAGCAACGATGTATGGTATGTTGACTCAGGTGCATCAAACCACATGATAGGTCATGCAAAATGGATGGAGGATGCAAGGAAAATGGAAAAACCAGGATTTGTGGAGACTGGTGATGATATTGCACATCCTATTGTGCAGATTGGAAAAATTCCCTTGTCTATGCAGGATGGGAAAAAGAAATACCTGTCCGATGTATTTCATGTCCCGAATATCACCAAGAATCTAGTTTCTGTTGATCAAATGGTTGAGCAGGGCTTGTAGGTCAGATTTAATCCTCATGGATGCTTTGTTGAGGATATGAAAAATAAAGGTCGGTTGATAGCAAAAGGAAAGAAGAAGGGCATAATGTTTACGTTGGATGCAGACATGTCTGAATTGAGTGCAGCAATGTTTGCACAAGGGACCGGTGTAGTTGCAGATATTGATATCTGGCATAAACACATTGGTCATGTTAATGTACAACGACTTAAATCAATGCAGGCCCAAAATATTGTTGCAGGACTGCCTAGATTCAAGGTTGTAGAAATGCATAAGGTATGTGAAGCCTGTCAGTTTGGAAAACAGGCAAGGAAACCATTTCCTAGACATGTTCAAGAGAGTGAGAAGCCATTGGAATTAATCCACTCTGATGTGTGGACTACTAAAGCTGCATCTCTTGGAGGCTGTCATTATTTTGTCACTTTTATTGATGACTATAGCAGAAAAGTTTGGGTGTATTTTATGAAAAAGAAAAGTGAAGTTTTTAGGCATTTCAAAACTCTTAAAGCTATGGTTGAAAAAGAGACATGCCTGCAAATAAAATGCCTAAGGTCAGATGGAGGGGGAGAGTACCTCTCAAATGAGTTTGCAAGGTTCTTGCAGGAGCATGGCATAAAGCAGCAATATTCATGCAGTCATACCCACAACAAAATGGAATTGCAGAAAGGAAAAACAGGCATATTGGAGAGGTATCTTGTGCCATGCTCAATGAAAAAGACCTGCCAGATTTTTATTGGGCTGAGGCAGTTGCTACAACAGTCTACATAATGAACATGACTCCCACTGCAGCAATACATGGGATGACTCCAGAGGAGAGGTATACTGGTAGGAAACCAGATATTTCTCATTTAAATTTTTTTGGTTGCATTGCCTATGTACATGTGCCAGATGAGTTGAGATCCAAGTTGGATCCAAAAGCTGAGAAGCACATCTTTATTGGTTACTCTCTGCAGCAAAAAGGGTATAGATGCTATAACCCTTCTACTCGTAAGTTTATAGTGAGCAGAGATGTTGTTTTTGATGAGATGAGTAGCTGTTATAAACCAATAAATGTGATTGATGATGTAGATACACAAAATGATAATGCTGCACAGAATTCACAGCAGCAGTCACAAAATATTAGTGGACCTGGAGCGTCCTCTAGCAGTGGTTCACATTCTTCGCCATGGACAGGCAGATTGAGATCAAGAGAATCTTCTCAAAGCAATGCAGATAGTGGTATTCAGGTATCACGAAAAGGAAAAGAGAAGGTAGATCAGCCCATGTTTGATGTGAATGCAGGTCACTCTTATGTGGATGGTGAATCCAGTGGCTCAGAACAGAGCATTGATGATGAGTTGGGTATTCCTTCTATTGTTACACCTGGAGTAAGGAAGACCAGGGATGTTTTGAGAGCACCTGGGAGTGAACCTACTTTGCGCAGGTCTACCAGAGCTAGGTATCCTGTGGATAGGCTGAAATATGATGGATTTACAGCCATTCACTATGCATATATGGTCAAAGTGATACAGGAACCAGAACCCACTTCTTTTGAGCAAGCCATGGGAAAAGAAAAATGGGAGAAAGCCATGGATGAAGAAATGGATGCCTTGGAAGCAAATGCTACATGGGAATTGGTACCTTTGCCTAAAGGTAAGAATGCAATTGGCTGTAAGTGGGTTTATAAGGTGAAGCACAATGCAGATGGTTCTGTGAACAGATACAAGGCAAGATTAGTAGTCAAGGGGTATGCACAAATATATGGCATTGACTATGAAGAAACATTCAGTCCGGTTGCAAGGATGGCAACCGTAAGAGCAGTCATTGCTATGGCTGCATCAAAGGAATGGTCTTTACATCAGATGGATGTAAAGAATGCCTTCTTGCATGGTGATTTGCAAGAAGAGGTATATATGGAGCAGCCACTAGGTTATGTGCATGCTGTTCATCCTGAGTTTGTTTGCAGGTTGAAGAAAGCATTGTATGGCTTGAAGCAAGCACCTAGAGCATGGTCTGACAAGATAGGACAGTATCTTGTCACTATTGGCTTTCAGATTTCCAAGGCAGATTTCTCACTTTATGTGAGAAAAACAGAGAAAGGTATTATGCTACTTGTCATTTATATTGATGATTTGATTATGACAGGTGACAGTGATGAAGATATCCTTCATGTGAAAATGCTATTGAAGCAAAAGTTTGAGATGAAGGATTTGGGAGAGCTGCGTTATTTCTTGGGCATTGAGGTGATTAGATCACCAAGTGGGATACAGCTCTTGCAGAGGCAGTATGGATTGGACATGGTGTCCAAATATGGGATGACAGGCTGTAAGCCTATTTCAGTTCCTTTGGAGCAGAATGTGAAGCTGACACAGATGCAGGTGAGCTTCTAAAAGACCCTACTATGTACAGACGCATAGTAGGAAGTTTGATTTATATGACTATTACCAAGCCAGATTTGAGCTATGCTGTTGGATTGGTAAGTTAGTTTATGCAGGCTCCAAGGAAACCTCATTTGGATGCGGCTAGATGCATACTTAGGTATGTGAAGTCCACATTGCAGTATGGACTATTTTATGAGACTGGGGTTCAGATACAGCTGCATGGATACACTGATGCTGATTGGGCTGGTAGTATTTCTAATAGACGATCTACCAGTGGTTATGTGTTCTCTTTTGGGAGTGCTGCAGTCACTTGGAGCAGCAAGAAACAGCCTACAGTTGCCTTGTCGAGCACAGAGGCCGAGTACAGGGGTGCAGCAATGGCTGCATGTGAGGTAGCTTGGTTGCATAAGCTACTTTATGATATGCATTAGCCTACAGATGGGCCAGTTGTCATTTATTGTGACAACATGAGCAGTATACACTTGGAAAATAACCCAGTCTATCATGCTAGAACAAAGCACATTGAGGTGCATTATCACTATGTGCGGGAGAGGGTTTTACTAGGTCTTATTGATCTAGTTTATGTCAGCATAGAGGATCAGGTAGCTGACATATTTACGAAGGCATTGGGCACAGAGAAGCTGCGCAAGTTCAGAGACCTGCTTGGTGTGCAGGAATTGGGATTGAGCTCGAGGGGGAGTGTTGAGATATCGAGCTCCACTCGTGATATACCAGGGTGACCGTTGTGCATTTATGTCACCGACTTGTCAGTTTTGCAGATGCGGTTGGTACACCGCCCATGAATAATAGCTAGATGACAGCTATCCTTATCTACTCTAGTTCGTGGCTCAGTTAGTATGCCACCTTAGTTATTTGAGTTTGGTTTGAGACCCATATATAGGGTTCTTCTATTTCTTTGTATGAGACTTCTTTTTTGGCTTACACAACTAAGAAGAGGAAAACTGTTTTCAGCCTCCACCTTTGTGTGTATTCCCCCATTGTGCAAGCAAGAAAGCTACAAGTGAGACTCCTTCCTTCTCTCCCACAATCTTGACATGACATTCATCAGTCTTACTAGTAGATTGTCAGAGTATCCGAGCTTGGAGAATCTCTTGATGAAGAGGTCTTTGAGGCCGTTAAAGTCTGCTCATTCTCTAGCATCTAGACTTGTGTACCAAGTCCTACCGTTGTTGCCCAAGAAAAGCCCAAATGCTTGAGAGCATTGAGTCAAGTCGGTGAGGCCGTTGGCCTCACAGACTTGCTTAAATTGCTCTACAAAGCTGTATGGATCGTCATGGGGTTGGTACTTGTCGAGTTTCTTTGTAACAATTGGGATTTTAGACTGGCCCTTAGAGTCTTGGTTTGCTCCTAATCCTGCTAGTAATGATGTCGCTAGTACTGCAATACTCTGCTTCACTGCTGTGTTGCCAAGCAGTCGCTTCATGAGAAGCTTACTCAACGTCAAGTCTCCTTCCAGGGCTCTTTCATGATCGGTCAGATTCCCACCTGCTAGGTTCAACACCCATTGTACCTTGCACAATTTTGCGTTCTGCCTTAAGCTCCTAGCACTCTGGTCTTGGTTGTATTTCACTATGCCTTGCAGTGCCTTGTGGGCTAGCTTCCGTTCCTCTTCCAAGTTTGTCATGATGGCCTCTGCCATTCTGCCGCGGTGCTCATACCAAGCGTGCGTATCGTAGCTACTCACTAGCTGCTGAATTGCCTCTGGAAAAACTCCTAAGTCGAGTTCCGCATTCGGACTGCGGTCTGAGCTTCCCTATGTCATGATCACGTTCTCATGCTCCACCAAGCTGTCGATCAGGTTGAGCAAGTTGGTCAGATCCACTTCTCTAGTGCCGCTTGCTTGGCCCTACTCTGTGCTTTGGTCGTCCCTCTATGTCTTGGGATCTTCTCCTATTGGTGGGTTCCTTGAGGTGTTTATCTGAGTGAGTTCCTTGACTTATTGCATCCAATCCTCAATTTATCTCTACTCAGTGTGTGTGTATTCTTTCCCATGCACTTGTGCTCAATCAGGATTTTAGCTGCCCTTAAGTGTACTTCAAGTGTGGAAATTTAAGGTGAGTGCAAAAAACAAGTATCTAAGCGGCTTAGCACTCTCGCTTTGTTTTAGGCCTGATAGGCTTTTTGACCCATTTCTGGCCGTCTTGTCAAGTTTTAGGGTTTCTCGCTACGTTGTCTTACCCATTTTAGGTTTGTTCAGGGTCTTTGGCTCAGCTGGCTATCGCTAGGACTCTAGATCTCACAATAGCCTACTCGAGCTGCTAAGTGGCTACGTCTTACGAAATTTCATATTCCTTGTGCCAGAATCGAGTTTTGCACGTCGAGAGGACTCACAAAGGTTTTTGTGGCTGAAATCTTGCCAGTCTGGTCTAATCTCCTAAAAATTTGGAAAAATCCTGACTCGGCCCAACTCATCCAAATTGCAGGGACTGAGTGATGGATTCAGACGGGCCGAGGAGGGCCGAGGGCCGAATGGAAATTGTGGGCCGAGTGTGTCACTTGGACAGGCCAAGTCATCGTGGCCAAGGGCCGAATGGGAAGTTCGGGCAAGGTGACTTGAACGGGATGATTCGGATGGGCCGAGGAGATTCACTCGAACGAGCCGAGGGGGTCTATTCAGACGGGCCAAGGCACGCGGGCCGAGGGCCAAGTTTCGATATGGCAGAGTGAACTTTTGGCCGAGTTGGTTTGTTTGGACGGGCCGAGGGATGAATGGGGTAGGTTGGCCGAGGGCCGAGTTGCGAGTGGGCTGAATGATATGCTCGGATGGGCCAAATTGACTAGTGGGCCGAGTTGCGAATGGGTCAAGTGATATACTTGGACGGGCCGAATTGACTAGCGGGCAAAGTCGATCGAGAGTAAGTGGGCCAAGGGCCGATTGTGGGACTCGGCCCAGGAACTGGCCACTCGGACGAGCCAAACAACGTGCGACGGCGGCAACAAAGGCACTAATTTGCTCAAATCTTGCGACACATGCAATCATATCACACAAGAGCTTCTAGATCAATACCAAGGCATAAGGGGAAGGGCTTGATATACCTTGAACGCGCGGTAGACTCCCTAGCGGTAAGATCGAATCGAATCTCCAAAAGCTCTCTCTTTCTCTCTCTCTCTCTATGTCAGGGTATGAAATCAGCTCTTCCTTGACCTCTTGGCTCTTAAACCCCTTCCCGGGTAAGGTTTTGATGTCCCCAATCACTCACTTGTCGACATTAAACATCCCAAGTACTATTTTTTCCCACTTTTGCAAGATTTGTGCCCTGTTTTGCCCTGTTTTACATTAGCAAACCCTACACTTTTCCGATTCGATTTCCTAATCCTAACCTACACTAAATGCAATAAAGATCGAAGGCAAAAAACTGAAATGATTTCTCCATCTTTTCCAATCATCAAACCAACAAAATAACCCAAAATACTTACTTGTTTCAAAGATAAAAAACCCAAACTTCCTACCTATCTCAAGCTCCATTTCGGGGATGAATCCCTTACTTTGATGCTCAATATGAGGCGCGCAAGTGCTCAAGCTTGAATCCGTTGGTCCTAGCAATGGAACCAAAATGTAGTGGGAGCTCACGATCAACTGCCAAGACCCACTGACCGCTTATTGTTTCAAGTGTTTCAAGCAAGATCTCATGGCTATCTCTCACCTAGCCAATGCACCGTTGATCCTCTCGGGGTGTAGTGAGATTACCTTGATGCTTAAATGAGTTGCCTCCTCTCTCGCATACGCCGGTAGCTCCACGATCCTAGATGCTAGCTCAAGCATCCTCCATCTCCAAGATCCATCCACCATAGCTACCCACACGAGAAAAGAGAAGAGAAGAGAAAAGAAAAGAAGAGAGAAGAGAAGATGGTGAGGAGCTTCACCCTTTTGATCCCTCACTCCCACACACTCACTCACTCCCTCACACTCTCACACTCCCTCTCTCAAGAGCACACACACAAGCAAGGTGAAGAGAAGAAGAGAAGAAGAGAGGACTCTTGTTAGCCACACACCAAAGAATGAGCTTCCATTTACTTTTTGAACTTTATATACAAGCCCTAAAATCCCATGGGCACCCATCCCTTTTTAGATGACCGGCCATTGTGGCAAGGTCCCTTTTTCTAATTCCCTCTTCTTGCTTCTTGCCCGAAGCCTATACCCACCTATTCTTTTACAAATGGCATAGGAGGGATCCTGGCGGTCTTTTACAAGAGTTTTTAGAATTTTTTGAGGCACCTTTCATTTAAATTTGCGCTTTTTGTCTCAGCTTAGCTTCAGGGACTGCCTCTACGCCTTTGCTCTTTTTCCATCATTTTTTCGCTTTTTCCTTCATTTTTCCGCCATCTCGAATTGAGGTTAACACCCGATATGGAAGATGGACCTTGAAAGACCATAGATGATAAAGCCAACCTCAAGAAGGATAAGGAGTTGCCAAAGAAGATGACAAAAGCCAAGAAAGAGGCACCAAAGCTGGTTCAAAGCCCTGAGTTGAGAATGGTCTACTGGCAAGAAAAGCGAGCTCTTGCTAGCTATCATGAATTTGATTTAGCGAGTCCTCTTTGCAAAGTTAAGCCAGATATAAACCTCTTGCAATTAATTAAGTTTTCTCCAAGAGTGGGTAAAGAATTTAAGAATATTCTTTGCACTAGGTATATCATTGAGCCCTTGGGAATAGTGCAAGTAGGAGATGATTGGTTTGAACATGCTAGAAAGCATTGTCTAAGGGTAGCATCATACATTGATGGAATACTAGTGGATCATGCTATTGTGGATACAAGATCCTCCATCAATATTATGAGTTCAAAATTGATGGATAGGTTGGGATTAGAAATTAAAAAAGATACCACCATGATTCTCCAAATGGCTAATTACAGTTTAAGACAACCTATAGATTGCATTACTAAAGTCCATGTGACCATTGCAAATGTGGAATGCATTCTTGAATTTAGGGTCATTAGGTTTATAGTGCGACCTAGCTATCGAGTATTGCTAGATAGGCCATGGTTCTCATAAGTAGAATTTCAAGTTGATATACTCACTGGTTGGTTGATCTTTAGTAGAGGTTGCTAGATGTGTAGTAGTAGATGCCTATCCTGAATCTCCTCAAAGTGAGAGAGTTCCTTTATACTTATCAGAGTTAGACACATTAGATGCTCCATCTAGTAGTGAGACATCATCAAGTGATGAATCCAAGGAGGGGTCCACTACAGAGGATCTACCAAGTAATCTTGAATGAGCAAATAGAAGCTTAGGAGAGGATAAGAGATACAGATGTAATTGAGCTAAACCTTGGCACACTGAATGATTCACGACCAATTAATATAGGGTCCATGCTCACTTTGGAAGAAAGGAAGGACTATGTGTCCTTAATTAAAGAATTTCACGATATCTTTGCTTGGAGCTATGATGAGCTGATAGGCATTCCTCCTAGCTTGTGGCTATTCATATGATTCCTCTAAAGGAAGGTAGCCACCTTGTGCAATACAAAGTAAGGCGTATGCCTTTTGAATTAAGGGATGGGCTATTTGAAGAATTGAAAAATTTACGAAAAGATGGCGTGATATTTTCGATTCAACACATAGAATGGTGTTCACTAGTTGTTATCAGGAAGAAGAACAACAATCAGATCTAGCTTTGTGTAGATATAGGGAGCTTAATAAGCAGATGGTTAAAGATTACTATCAGTTGCCCTTTATTGATTAGATTTTGGATCAATTAGTGGGCATAAAAATTTATTCATTTATGGATTTCTTTGCTCGATACAACCAAATGACTATTGCGGAAGAAGATAGGTTGAAAATGATGTTAATCACAGTCTTTGATACTTTGAAAATGTCTTCGATAAGTCAAAACTGCATGGATAAATGTTACTGATGCAGTTAACATGATTTCTCAAAGAGAGTGGATGCGACTAAGATTGGGCTCTATTTCAACTCCAACAACTCCATTGATGGAGCTTGTTCCACCTCCAAAAACCCTTATCTCTTTAACTAATCAACCATCTCTTCCTTCTTCTGTTCCTTCTATTTCACCTCTTAAAAATGATGTTATGGATGAACTCATTAAAAGCATGCGATATCTTCATTTGAATCTTAGAGAAATTAGTTCCAACGTGGAGAAGCTGGATGTCAAAGTTGAAGAATGAGGACGATCGTCAACTCAAAGACCCATGAGAGAAGGCTTTAAGAGACACTATATTTGATGTGATAGCCAACATGACAAGAGGGAGTGTTTTGCCTTCTATGAGGCTGAAGCACAAAAGCTTATCTTTTGGAAAGACAAAAAAAATCATATAGTTGAAACTGGTCTTCCACTAGAGCCAAATTTTGGCAATGGTGGAATGAAGAAAAGATTAGAAGATTTAGATGTAAAGAATGCCTACGCAGCTATTGATGTGGCTACTTAGGGCTGAAAATTGAGCCAATTAAATCTAATTTGAAAGCATGTAAAGTTGATGTGCATTCTAAAGTATGCATATAGGCATTAGATCAAATGAAATGCGGCAAAGTAGCCAAAGATGATTTGACTAATGCCAGTCAGTGCATTCGAGGAATAATTGATTGGGAAAAACTAGTAGATTCTTCCTCTGCCTTTGCACATTTGGCTAAAGTTAATAATAAAGAAGTCTTGGTTGAAGAAAAGAGAAGAAGAGAAGATGAACTTGGCCCTTCCCCTTCTGGCCCTCCAAAATGAGTAACTAGAAGAACATCTGAACAACCAAAGCCTGTTGAAAATACAACCCCAAATCAAGAGGTGGAAGATGCACCACAAATAAAAAAGGCCAAAGGAAAGAGGAAAGGCAAGCAACAAGCAGGCTACAAGTTACAGTCTGGCATAGAGTCTACAACCGATCTCAAATGAGTCCTAGAAGAATGAGTTCTAGGAAGTAAAATTGAGTTTATCTTAGGCAAAATTCTTGGAATTGCCAAATGTGAATTTCATGATGTAATTATTAATGTAATCAAAAGAAAAAGACAATATGTTGATGATGATGCTGAAGAAATAGTACATGCTTTTTGCATCTCAACCGAGTCCTAGAAGAATGAGTTCTAGGAAGTAAAATTGAGTTTACCTTAGGCAAAATTCTTGGAATTGCCAAATGTGAATTTCATGATGTAATTATTAATGTGATCAAAAGAAAAGAAAATATGTTGGTGATGATGCTGAAGAAATAGTACACACTTTTTTGCAAGCTCTTCAAGTATTTGCACAAAATGAAGAGAAGCTAAATGCACAAGGAAATCAGCTTGAAGCAGTTAAAGAATTAATTGTAGGAATTGAAGTTGAAGATAAAGAAAGCATGGAAGCAGAAATTGAAGAAGTAAAGGCTAAAGGAAGGCATCAATAGAGAAAAATTACTGACTTTGCGCATATGGCAACTAGATAGAAGGACTAAAGATGTTCAAGTAGCTATTGAGAAGCTAAAAGTAGCAAGGCTAAAGAACAAAAGAAAATTTGATAGATAACATCGACTTCGGCCAAGAGCTATTCAAGAAAATGATTGGGTTCTTGTCTATGATAGCAGCCTAGACAACCAATACAAAGCTTCTAGGAAGATGGCAAAGCATTGGTTTGGCCTGTATGTGCTAAAGGTTGTTCATGACAATGCCATATATTCATTGGTTGAATTGGATGGGACAAACATGGAGATACCCATAGTTGGAAAATGAATAAAGCTCTTCAAACGAAGAGAAAGTTCAACATATGAGTTACAAGACTTAGATATAATCCAAGAGCATGAATACATAGAAGAAGAAGAAGAAGAAGGATTTGAAGATGACGAGGAAGACATGACAAATGAAGATCTCTCTTAATGATGCAAATCCAAAGAAGTGGCACACACCGGAGGATGTCTAGGTCAGGAGAGGGTGAATGTCGTCGGAATGTTTGCCCATGGATGAAAAATAAAACTTTTCATTGTTTCTTAACCACTCTAGAACTTTTTGGAGAGTTCACAAAATAAGTTGTTCTTCCTACTTCAAATACTCTTGACCTTCACTTCTATTTCTACTCCAATATAATGTTCCACCCCTTGGTTTCTTGCCTTAAATCAAAAGTTCCCACCTTGAATAAAGACAATGCCATGACTGCCTTGAAGTTAAAACCCACCCTACTTTGCTTCTTTGACCACAAGTTGTAATAAGTCATGTAAATCACCAAGCATTAAACATGATGTAAGACTAGGTTGTTGGAACTCTAGCCTTTGATTTTGCCTTATAAGCTTCTCTGTCACTAAGCTCAAATGGAAAAATCACACTCTTAGGCTTCATATTATTCTCCCAAGTGTATTTGGTCAACTTAGTGCACACATGATATCGTATAAATGACTTAGCATGACTTATGGAACTTTAAAACTATTGAGTATTGAGCTTATTGAAGAGGAGGAATAGGCTGTTTTTTTTAGTACAATTTTTGGGCAGATCCTATTGTGCTGGATGGAGGCGGATGGAGGAGGAAGAGAGGTGACCAAGCCACCACACAAAGGGGAAGCTCAAGCCATGCAACCACAAGCAACTTTAGAAGACTCTACTTGAACTCTAAGTACCTCTCTTCCCATGCATTGACGAAAATGGAAGACCACTCTTGGCTATCAAAAACAGGGTAAATCTATATAAAGAGGGGGCTCTCTCTGAGAATTCTTGAGAGAGGTTTATTCTTGATTTGTGTATTCTTCTATATGCTGAGTTTGATCTCTCATGCCAAGAGAGGCATCAAATGTACTCTCTTGAGTACCTCAAGAGTTGAATGAGGACTACTATTGGATGTCCAAACCTGTAATTTGAAGGGCTGAAGCTCATCTTCTTGCATTAACACATCAATGGCTCAATCTTGATCTTGGAAGCTAACTACAAGCTACCATTGAAGAAGCTTGAAGAGAGGAATATCAAGAAACCTTCTTGTCTTGATTATGTGATGAAAGTGGGCTGAAATAGGCAGCCCAAACAAAGAATAGTGGCAGCAGTACATATCTTTCACTTCTTGAAGTTTCATGATCAATCATTGGTCTTACTTAACATTGATATGCTTGATGCAAGTTGACATTGCATAAGCATTGTGGAAGGGGTATCAAGAGAGCATGTTGATTGCTCTATGTACATGCTTGGGCTGAAATATAGGTAGCTGATATAACAGGGCAGACAAGGGCAACATGATCTCCTTCTTCTCTCCTACTTCTACATGCTTCTTAAAAGCTACCTATTGCTTGTTACATGCTCTTGAATATAAGGGATTCTTTTGTACTTCATCAAAGTGTCTTCTTGGAAGATTGATGCCATGCATGTGGGCTGAAATAGGCAGCCCACACAGTGATTTTGTGGTCAAGAGGTCCTTTTTCTTCCCTATTGCTTCATATGGTGTGATAGACACTTGCATTTGGCTGATCTATGCACTCCGTGTTAGGGAAATTTTATATTATCATCAAAGGCGAATCTCGGAAGATATTTGGGCTGATTTGGGGCTGATATCTTCAGCCATAATCTAGAAAATTAGCTACATCAGTGGTCATTTGATTCATTTCTTGCTCTTCAGAAGACATCTTGTCAAGATATTCAAGTCTTATGTGCCCCCTATGGCAGGGAAATGTTTATAGACCATTCATAAATGCTTTGAGTTGGATTAAGAGGAGCTTTTGCTCTTTATTCTTGACTGTAATAACCTAACATTATCAAAAACTCTATTTGCGGCTTTCTTAAAGCAAGTCTCTTTTGCTCTACAAGCCTTATAATTGACTCGTAGTCTTTTGTCTCTATCAGTCTATATTGAATGTAATCATGCAAAGCTTATTCATACTTTGGCATCATGTATGATTGATGGGATGTAGAGTTGTTTATGTTACATGATAGCATATTGTACTTGAACACATATCTTGTGATTGCTCTTACAATCAATAAAACAAGCTTGATTTGAACTAGATCTTAAGAGGTAGTACTCTTGTGATCTTTGCTAAGTACATGCAATTGGAAACTCTATTAACATCCTTGAGAACTTGGCTTGAAACCTTCAACCCTTCTTTTATCTCTATCAACTCCAAAGTTCAAGCTCTTGAACCCTCATACATTATTCCCTCTCAAACCCCTGTGGTTGACCTTCAACCCTACATGCACTGACATTGGAGACTCAACAACAACAAATCCTAATGTTATAGCAACAACAACAAAGGCAATAAAAATAGAAGATTGATTCCATATCTATCAAGGCTCTAAAAGAAGTTGGGCAAGAATTAAAAAAATTTAATTGTCACAATGTCTCTGTTTTCCTTCACTTTTATGTTGAGAAAATGCTCTTCTTTGGTGTACCACAACATCCATGGAGTCACTATTTTTTCAGATTTGCCAAGCACGGTCTTTAAGAAAGAATCCATGGTCTTTTTTAGCGAGATGTAGATTGGGGGTCTGCATTCAAAAATCCCTACGCGAAGAATTCTTCTTAGCCTAATGACGAAGAAAAGTTTCACTGATTGGGTTGAGAAACCCAACAAAGGTTTAGATGCAATAGCCTTATACCATGAGTTTGAAAGTAAATTTGGACAACTTGATGCTAAAGACCAACAAAGTATGGAAGGTTAGAAGATTGATTTATTCCTTAAGGCTGTAGACCCCATCTTGCAAGAGAAGCTTACTAATCGCCTGGAGGATGCTACCTCCAAAACAGGAGTCAAAACTACATGGACAGATGTTACTAATGCAATTAACATGATTGCTTGAAGAGAGAAGATGCGACTAAGATTGGGCTCTACTTCAACTCCAACAACTCCACTGATGGAGCCTGTTCCACCTCCAAAAACCCCTATCTCTTTGACTAATCAACCATCTCTTCCTTCTTCTGTTCCTTCTATTTCACCTCTTAAAAATGATGTCATGGATGAACTCATTAAAAGCATGCAAGATCTTCATCTGAATCTTACAGAAATTAGTTCCAAGGTGGAGAAGCTGGATGTCAAAGTTGAAGAATGAGGATGATCATCAACTCAAAGACCCATGAAAGAAGGCTTTAAGAGGCGCTATATTTGGTTTGATAGCCAACAACATGACAAGAGGGAGTGTTATGCCTTTCGTGAGGCTAAAGAACAGAAGCTTGTCTTTTGGAAAGATGGAAAATTTCATACAGTTGAAACTCATCTTCTACTAGAGCCAAATTTTGGCAATGGTGGAATGAAGAAAAGATTAGAAGATTTAGCTATCAAGGATGCCTACGCAGCTATTGATGCGGCTACCTATGGGCTACAAATTGAGCCAACTAAATCTAACTTGAAAGCATGTAAAGCTGATGTGCAATCTAAAGTATGGATGCAGGCATTAATCAAATGGAACATGGCAAAGCAGCCAAAGATGATTTGACTAACACTAGTCAATGCATTCAAGGAATAACTGGTTGTAGATTCTTCCTCTGCCTTTGCACATTTGACTGAAGTCAATCATAAAGAAGTCTTGGTTGAAGAAAAGAGAAGAAGAGAAGATGAACCTGGCCCTTCCCCTTCTCGCCCTCCAAAATGAGTAACTAGAAGAAGACCTGAACAACCAAAGCCTACTGAAAATACAACCCCAAATAAAGAGTTGGAAGGTGCACCACAAACAAAAAAGGACAAAGGAAAGAGAAAAGGTAAGCAGCAAGCAGGCTAAAAATTATAGTCTGACATAGAATCTGCAACAACTGATCTCAAATAAGTCCTACAAGAATGAGTTCTAGGAAGTAAAATTGAGTTTACCTTAGCCAAAACTCTTGGAATTGCCAAACGTGAATTTCATGATGTAATTATTAATGTAATCAAAAGAAAAAGACAATATGTTGGTGATGATGCTGAAGAAACAGTTTATGCTTTTTTGCAAGCTCTTTGAGTATTTGTGCAGGATGAAGAGAATCTGAATGCACAAGGAATTCAGCTTGAAGCAATTAAAGAATTAATTGCAGCAATTAAAGCTGAAGATAAAAAAAGCATGGAAGTAGAAATTGAAGAAGTAAAGGTTGAAAAGGTAATGATCGCAGCTGGTCCAAACCAATTGGAAGCCTGCCTCTCAAAAAGAAGGTCGCCTATAGCATATGCATGATGAGGAAGAAGCTTGATTCATTCCAAGAAATCACTACTCTCATACGCATTGGGCAAGAGCAACAACGGAGATAGTCGTCAAAATTGGAGAAGAAGAAACACCATGTATTGCACTCTTAGACCATGGTTATGAGATAAATGTCATGGCTAGGAGTCTCTATGAAAGAGGCACATGTTAATCTAGGCTGGTGAATGAGAGCTGCAAACAATTCTTGTGGAGTGTTATATGTTGCATGTCCTAATGTGGAGGTAACTATTGGAGACATAAAAGATAATTTTGACTTCTTTGTTCAAGACTCTTGTAGTTACCCTATCATTCTTGGGCAACCTTGCATTTCTAAAGCCCGCTTGGAAACAAAAGCTCTTGATGACGGTTTTTCCTATGCTCGAATCCGAAGCAAGGATAATGAACAAGCTCTCTAATTTCTTATTGTGTGTTAATCATCATTGAAATAGAGATCGATTGCAAGATTATAATGTGCCTCCTAATGCCCAAGAATTCAAGGGTTTTCGAGTAGCACTACTGTAAAAGGAGACTATGGCAGTGCTTCATGTAAAAAGATTATGTCTCCTCATGCTACAGAAGTTGTGTCTCTAGCAAATCTACATGTATGTACAGCCAAACAGTATGGGCTGTTATAAGTCTCTTTAAGCCATGACTAGAGCTGAAATAAAATATTTATATCATGTAAAAAGAGAGCTAAAAACCTATGACATGATGGCTGAAAATGAAGATATTTCAAGTATCTTTTTTGGGCTGATTACTATTGACACATTGGCTGAAATATTTGCAGCAGTTCATGCAAAAAAATACGCTGAAAAACTATCCATAAAGGTTTTTATATTGGATTTTTATCAAACAATTCAAGAATTTGTTGAACAAGAAGATATTAGTTTACTCAACAAGGCTGAAACGCAAGTGGAGAAAAAATACAAGATGGTGGATAAGAAATTCAAGTATGTGGCAGTCCCACTGCCTCCTGAAAGTGAGGCTAGCTGATAGGGTAGCAAATCAGTCAAGTCTTTGTAATCCTTCCAACATTGGTCACAAGTTTACATCTAAAAGTATAAAAGATCTCAAAATAGGTGATAATTATTTCCTTTTACTAGCTGAAAACACTCTTTTATGTAAATGCTAATGATACATGGGAAAGCTTTTGCATTTTAGCCAAGTGAAATAGGTTGTGTGGATCCAAATATAGTGGCTCCTATGGTCATTTTTATAGTTCAACATGTGCCTTGGAACCTCGAGCCTATTCCAGTTCCAAGGGCGCATTTGCCCAAATTACTGGAACTTCTGAATGAGAAGATCAGAATGAAGATTTTAGAACCTTCTTCAATATGTTATTCAAATCGATGGTTTATTGTGCCCAAGAAAAATGGATCTCTACAATTCATTCAAGGTCTACAACCTGTTAATTGAGTCACAATCCGAAATGTTGGTTCGGGTCCAATTATTGACGAGTTTGTTGAAACTTTTGCATGGAGAGCAATTTATTCCAACATTACCACAATGAAGACACCTCTTGGATTGGTCCACATGTGTATTCTACCACAAGGTGCAACATATTCCATGGCCCATATGATGAATGCCATGCACAAAGTCTTAAAGACTTTATTCCACAGCTTACTCTTCCTTTTCTTGATGATGTCCCTATCAAGGGATGTGAAGTCTATGAAAGGAAGGAGGAGCTTCACGAACATGGCTGCAAGACATTTGTAGTTAACCATATTCATGATTGTGACAAGATTTTGACAAGGCTATAAGAGGTTCATCTTACCCTTTCTGGAGCTAAATCAATTTTTGGGGTAGAAGAAGTCCCAGTGGTGGTCGAACATCTGTGTGGCCCCTACGCATAAACCTTCACCAATCAAGATAGATGCCATCAACAGAATGCAAGAAAAATGCACAAATATATGAGAGGTGAGAAGATTTCTTGGAGAAGATTTCTTGGCGCATGTGTATTCTATCTCATATGGATACCACATTTTGCTCATGTAGCCAAAAATATTTATCAATTATTAAGGAAAGGCCAAAGATTCTTTTGGGGAAAAGAGCATACTCTCACTATGCGCAAATTAAAGAAGTTGTTAATTTCAGTCCCCCACTCTCAAAAGGGTTGATTATTCAAATGGACAACCCATCACCCTTACTGTGGATACAAGTCCCATTGGGATAGGATAGGGTGTTGGCCAAGAAGATCTTGAAGGTAATAAGTATGCAATTTGTTTTGCAACAAAGGTTCTCAATGAACGTCAACGAAGGTATGCACAAGTAAAAAGGAAATTGTGGGGAGTTGTAACAGCATTAAAGTGTGATTATGAATACTTTATAGGTGCTTCCGTAGTGGTAGAAAGTGATTGTCTTCCACTCTTGGGCATGATTGCCAATTGCTCTACACCCAACATTGCTATGCTAAGATGCATTGTATATAATAAATCTCTCAACCCCAAATTAAAACATATTGTAGGAAAGGAGAATCCAATTTGTGACATGTTGTCACGTGCAAGATATGACAATGAAGAGGAGCTGGTGGATGAATATGAAATTGAAGAGTCTATACTTGTTGAATTTCATTCCATGACTGCTAATAAAACTTTTTTAGCTGCATATACAGAACCAAAGTTGAAAACAACAAGTGTAGCTGAACTTTTTAATGATACAGCATTAAGCACAGCAAGAACAGAAAAATGTACTATTGTAAGTCATAAATCAGCAACAAAGATTAAAGATTTTCTTATGGAAGAAGGGTGGTCAGCTAGAAGCCAACATGCTCATTGCATTATTAAGTTCTAGCTCATTTCCTTGAAGAAGATTATGAAGAAGATTGGTTGAAGATCTCGGCCAATATTTGAGCACAATGAAGAAAAAGGAGACTTGGACTGATGAGGAGTTCACGCATATTATGAGGAAATCTTATGGCTTTTTTCTTAAAGATGGGCATCTATGGAAGCACACAAACCGTTTCCTAATTTTCTCCCATTTAAAATCCATTTTTCATCATTTTTTAGTATTTTTTCTCTATTTTCTTCAATAAAAAATGACTAGAAATTAAGATTGATTGTGGGCTGTGGCCCTTAGGTTCCTTGACATGCAAAATTTCAGGTTTTTTTAAGTATTATGTCTCATGTTTCCCATTTATTTTGCAAAAATCCCATTTTTACCCCTTAAACGCATGTTTTTCGAGTTTTATAACATTAATTTCAGCCATATCACTTATGATTTTCCAATTTTCAGAGCATAAACTGTTGAAACTCATAGAAAACAATATCATAATTAATATTTAGTCCATGGAAACAATGTTTCATAAATCAAATAGCATAAAAACTCATTTTTTCTTCATAAAATTTGAATTACCACTTAGGCTTCGTGTTTCAGGATCTCGGTTTTGGTGCGGGATTGCGGGTCAGCCCACATTCAATGTCCAGCATGTTCACAATTAGCAATCTTCATGTCTTCATCGATCCAGAAGCAATCCGGTCCCAACCGGACAAGTTTTCCTTCACCATTCTTCATTTTCCTCTTGCACACAAGAACAGCCCCTTAGGGGAGAGAGAGGGAGGAGAGAGAAAGACTAGATTTCCATCTCTTCATTCAGGCCACCATTTCATGGGCGAAGACAAGCGAAATGATCAGCAGAGAAGGAGAAGATCGGGGGTATCATCGATTGGGTAGGTTGTTTGCAGGCAGCAAATCATCATCTCCATCATCTTGGCGCAATTTTCAGGCGGAGCAAGCATCATTTTCTTCATGCTCTCTCTCTCCACAATTTCATGATAAATGTCATGTGGCATAAAATGCCCCAACTCCCCAAAGGACACAACCCATTTGGCCCAAAGTTTGGCCACCCTTTTAAATCTTAACCATGTGTTGGCCATTTCCCCATTCGGCATCCGATTCGAGTGCTGTAAATTTCTGGGCGTCCGGCTTTACATCCCGCATTGGTTGCCAACTCCAGACAACCCACACGGTAGTCTGAAAAATTATCAAAAATCCACAAGTGTCAGTCGGGCGCCTTTTAAAAGTCGTATTTCACTTGGTGCTTAAAATCGTCCTAGCTGGAGCTGCCGCCTTCGATGTTGAATATTTTTCCCCTAAATTCCAAATTTTTTGGCAAATTTTAGGCATGTCCCGGGCTCAAAAATCTGCTCTCATTGGCGACCACAGGATAGGGTGACTCAGCTCGTCGAATCCCACAACAGATCTGCACAAAACAACCAAAGGAAGCATAAATATGATACAAAATAAACACATACTAAAACACAGCACAATCGTACCCTACCCCCTGACAAAACCAAGGCATGACATCCACAAGCAGTAGGCCTAGTATAATCTGATAGAAGGTCCGAAGCTAGTCACTAACCGGCTACGCCAACATGGTGAAAGTAAAAAGAACTATCAAAGAGGTTGCCCTAAGTGGTGGTCTGAACTACCTACCTAACTAAGGACAACACAACCAAGAGCTCCTACTAGGTGAGGACTCCTATAGCCTGATTAAGAAATATGTTCTTTTAGCACATTTCTTCGTTTAGGTTTTTATTTTTCCATACTCTGGCATGTAAAAAGGAGGGAGCTGAGCGTAGTGACCTAAGGAGAACAGGGCATCGGCCTCAGGTCCTGTCTCGGTACCCAAGAATCTATCAAGCCCTCGCAAGGCGACACTTAATCCTTTTCTAATGCTCACTTTTATTTTTACTCCAACTTTCCTTAATTTCTTCTTTTCTAGCAAGACGCCACCCCTAGGAAGACAAGGCATCGGTCCCGGGTCTGACTTGTCCCTAGGAACCTACCAGGCCTTCGCAAGGCAATGATTAACTGCTTTCAAATTTTCCTTTCTTTTCTTGTCTATTTTTATAGAGGGTTAGAACCCCTTTTTACACACCTTTGTATATATTTATTTTCTTTTGGGATATTCAGGGTTTTGTTTCTCTCTATCATCATCATTTTTCTTCTGGCAGGCTTCTCTCACTGCCTCACAACTAATAAGAACTTCTAGAATGGCTGCCTAGCAAGCTAGCAAAACAGGGTCACTAGGACTACCTTCTAAAACAGGTCTTTTGATGCCTGGCAATGCCTTTACAGGAGGCAACGACTACTCAGACCTCCCTCAGACATACCTAACCTAAACCTGGGACTTCATGCCTTGGACTCCGGTCCCCAACAAGAAAAGAAAATCTCCTACAAGTACACAGGCACATAGAACATAAAAACACGGTGCTCAAAAAGGAGAGATATCACCTGGATAGGGCCACGAGAAGCTTCCGTGCAACAAAGGCTCCTTCCAAGCTCTTCTTCAAACCTGTTTAGCACAAGACTAAAACAAGAAACCATTAACCACACCTGTACTAAACAGACAACTCACCCTCTTGGCCTAATAAAATAAAGCTTTTCGCTACAAAAGTTGATCGGCCCTCTTGGCCTAACGAAATAAAACATTCAAAACCTCGCAAAACTGGCCCTCTTGGCCTAACCAAATAAAACAAAATAGCACCTACACATCCCTCCCTGAAATAGTACAGATATACAATGATATGCTCCTTCCAAGGAGGAAAAACCAGGGCTCACAGCCCTAAACTAAATGCATAAGGTTATGACCCATCCCTCCTGCATATATAGCAAGATGAGTACGCAGAACATGTTGTCTAATCAACCTATGGGTCCATGATAACAATGGTAGATTGGTCTCGGCTACTCTTTGCATCACCCATATCAACCATCGTCTGCCATATATTGCATGCTCTGATAACATTCCCCACAAGCGACCAGGTCCTGTTTCATTATTGATAGAAATGTCCAAACTATGACCACAGTTGAAGAAAAGGTCTTCTTCATAAGCAAGATTTGCCAGTGAATCCGCAAACTGATTCCAGTAACGTGGAATCAGCTGAAAAGACACTCTCTCAAACTCCTCAAGTAGGGTCATGGCAGTTCGATGATACATACAAAGAATGGGATTCCGCACTGTGTATGTCCCATCTAGCTGATTCAGGATCAACTGGGAATCCCCTTTTACTAACAATCGTCGAATACCACCTTGTTTGGCAATATGTAGTCCCATAATCAACCGCCGAATACCACCTTGTTTGGCAATATGTAGTCCCATAATCAAGGCTTTATACTCTGCCATATTGTTAGTGAATCCTACCCCGAGATAAGCAGCTAACTTCATCGTAACTCTACGTCGGGGATCACGAATTACTACTCCAACACTCCCTTTTTTATTAGGGCCCTTGGACGCTCCGTCAAAATATAATGTGTACGTCCACAATGGGTTTACACAGCCGGCCATCACGAACTCCTCTATTCGTAGTTATGATAGTCAAAATTTAACATGTTCAGAGGATGAACTGACAGCTCCATTCCACCTTCTTCATTAACTTAACAGGGATACTTGTCAACAGTCGTAAGCAGTGATGGTAGAAGACTTTGATCTCCCACACAAAGGTTTCATCTTCTTGCTCAATCACTTTGTATCCTTTGCTCCACCAGATAAGTTTCCCCTGATGGTATCTCTGCTCTAGATATGGGTGCTCCAAATAAGGAATTAACCGCCCCATCAATGGGCTTTAAGCTCTTTTGCAGGTCTCAAATCAGCCCCAACATGGACCTGCAATGCATTTTTCCTGTATTAGCATACTCATAAATAATAAGGTTTAATCTTATTAAGATTAACCTTATTTTTAAATTCCACTCCCTGCAGATCATCTAGCAGAGCCGTAGACCTATTTTTCCCTATCCTGACAATCTTGTAGGAGCCATCCCACCTAGGTTCCAGCTTCCTTGGAAACAGCTCCCTACGCGCATCGTAGTACAGAACTAATTGCCCTTTTTTAACGGTATACTTCTTTGCTTTAAGGTCGTGCAACTGCTTCATCCAACGCTTAGCTATCTCCTGGTGTAATAAGCTCTGCAACTTTAGTTCATCCAGGTGGGCTATGGTCGTAAAACATTCAAAGAGTGAATCCTCACCTCCCAAAGAGTGGTTAATTCAAACCATATGGTTGGCAACTCAATTTCCAGGGGTAACACACACTCTTCCCCATAAACTAATTTAAGTGGATTATGGCCGGTAGCTCGCTTGAACGTTGTGTTATACGCCCATACTGCCACATACAACTTCATGTCCCAGTCTCGTTTCTTCTCAGAGACTATTTTAGACAAGATACCCACAAACTGCTTATTAGTACTTTCGACTTGCCCGTTTGCTTGCGGATTATAAGCGGTTGTTTTATTATGCTTAATTTGCCAAGCTTCATTCAGGCTTTTGATCACTTTATTCAAAAAGTGGATTCCACGGTCCGACACTAATTCCTTTGGTGGACCAAAACGGCAGATAATTTGCTCTAAAAGAAAACTTGCAGTCTCTTTTGCATTGTCCTGCCTCGTCGCCCGCGCTTCTGACCATTTTGTAAAATAATTAGTTGCTACTATAATGTACCTCTTTTGGGTAGTAGATGACGGGGTGATAGGACCCACAAAGTCAATGCCCCACTTCTCAAATGGAAGAATAGCCATAATAGGCGTAAGTGGGCGTTTCCTATTCTCTCTGCTGTCGTGTCTTTGACAGGTATCACATCTCTTAACGTACGCAAAGGAATCTTGGAAGATGGACGGCCACCAATATCCAGCTCTTAAAGCTTTCTGTGCCGTCAACCGTCCCACGAAGTGCCCTCCACATGCAGAGTTATGGCACTCCTCCAAGATGAAAGGAACCTCGTCAGGCATCACACATCGGCGGTAGATATTATCAACACCCTACTGATATAGTGTTCCTGCGATCAAGGAAAACTTCAAAGCCTATTGTTTGATTTTCCTCTTTTCTGATTTTGATAGACCAGCTCCAGTCTCTCCTGTTGATAGATAATGCGTAATAGCAGCATAACAAGATGGGATAGAAGCTGTATCAATTTTAAACATTTCTTCAATATCACTTCCTTCAGCCAAAGTCTCTTTCGGCTCCCCGAAATCCACAAGGCATTCCACAATACCTTGCAACCTCGGTGGCTTACTCTTAATCTCATAATCGAACTCCTGCAAAGTAATTAACCACTTTGCCAGACGATCCGACGGTTGTAGCTTGTTCATAAGCAATCTAAGCCCTTCCGCCTTCGTATAGAAAACTACCTTCTCATAGAGGATGTAGTTCCTGAATTTTTTAGTCCCAAAGACCATCGCAAGACACAACTTCTCCATGTAGGTGCAGTTAATTTCTGAAATGCCCAATTTTCGACTAGCAAAAGCTATCGGATGATACCACTTTTCCTCCCAGATTTGGGCTAAATAGCAACTGATACTATGCATGGTGGCTGCTGCTGAAAATATGTAAAATATCTCGCCTCTTTTAGGTGCTTTTAAAATGGGTGCTTTTACTAGCTCCTGTTTCACATACTCGAAAGCTACCTTACAAGGGTTGCTCCATTCAAATAGACAGCTAAAGGATAATAAGTTCGTTAATGGCAACGTCCTCTCTGCCAAGGCATTTATAAACCTTTGATAGTGCCCTATCGATGACAGAAAGCTATGAACCTCTTTCGGAGTGCGTGGTGGACTCATAGCAACTATAACCTTGATCTTTCCAGGGTCAGTTGCTATCCCTACTGAACTGACCACATGGCCTAGCAATAGCCCATAAGGCACTCCAAAGACACACTTCTATGGGTTAAGAGCGATACAAAATTGTCTGCAGCGCTCAAAGCACTTTCTTAAAATAATCAACATCCTTTCCCTCACAGTGGCTACCCCCAGGTCATCAATAAATACTTTCAACTCATCTGGGGAGATGTCACCAAAGGTCTTGTCTGCTGTTTGTTGCCATGATCCAGGTGCATTGCACAAACCAAAGGCCATCACATGGTACACAAAAGTACCAAAGATAGTAATAAAAGTTATTTTCAACTTGTCCTCTTCTGCAATTGCCATCTGGTTGTAACCCACAAATCAATCCATAAACGAATATATTTCCCTACCTGCTAATTGATCCAAAATCTGATCAATAAAGGGCAACGGGTAGTAATCCTTAACCGTCTGCTTATTCAACTCTGGTTGTTCTTCTTCTTCCTAATGACCACTGGTGAACACCATTCTGTGTGCTGAACATGGAAGATTAAACCAGCTTTCCGTAACTTCTGCAACTCCTCAAAGAGCCCGTCCCTCAATTCAAAAGGCATGCGCCTTACCTTCTGACGCACAGGATGACTTCCTTCTTTTACAAGAATAGTATGGATAGCCAGGCTGGGAGGAATGCCTCTCAGCTCGTCATAACTCCAAGCAAAGATGTCGCAGAATTCTTGAATCAAGGACACATAGTCCTCCCTTTCTGCTGAACTGAGCATGGAACCTAACTTAATTGGCCGCGAATCATTCGGCGTGCCAAGGTCCAACTCAATCACATCCGCGTCTCTTATCCTATCTTGCGGCTCTATTGGCTCATTTAGAGTTATCTGATAAATATCCTTTGTAGTGGACCCCTCTTTAGATTCATCAATCGATGATGTCTCACTACTAGATGGATCATCTGCTGTCTCTAATTCAATAGAGGATAAAGGAGCTCTCTCACTCTGAGGGGACTCAGGGTAAGCATCGACTATTACTCGATTAGCACCTCTACCTAGAACCACTCGACCGGTAGGTATATCAACTTGGCAGTCTGTTCGTAAGATCCAAGGCATACCTAGCAAGACTCGATAGCTAGGATGTCCTACAAATCTTATTACCCTAAAGTCCAAGAAGCATTCTACACTTGCAACTATAACATGGACTCTAGTAACGCAACCTTCTGGTTGTCTTAGACTATCATCAACCATTCTAAGAAGGGTGGAGCTATCTTTTTGGATGCCTAGACCCAACCTCTCCATCAACTCTGAACTCATGATATTGACAGAGGATCCAGTGTCTACGATAGCATGCTCCACTAATATTCCATCCACATACGCTGGAACCCTAGGGCAATTCTTTTCAGCATGATCAAACCAATCTTCCCCGACTCCTGCTATGCCCAAAGGTTCTACAATATATCCAATACGCAGGATCTTCTTGAATTCCTTGCGTACTCCTGGAGATAATTTAATCAACTATAAGAGGTTTACATCTGGTTTAACTTTGCAAAGAGAACTTGCCAAATCAAAATCATGATAAGTAGCCAAAGCTCTCTTTTCTCGCCACACCATCCTTTCTTTTGGTCTCGGGACCGGTTTTGATGCTTCTTTTTTAGCTCTTGCCTTCTTTCTTGGCACTTCCTCATCCTTCTTAGGATCAACTTTTTTGTCAATGGGCCTTAGAGGTCCACCTTCCACGCTAGGATTCAGGACTTGTGTCCCCTTATCCCCTTGCTTAGGGTTTCCCTCGATCGATTTTGCATTATCTCTATCACCCTCTTTAGCCTTTTGGCCTCTTGACACTGGTCTTAGGTTAGAGGTTTCAGTGTCATTGACTCGTACAGCCTCGATAAGGCTGACTCCATTGCCTTGTGGCAACTCTTCTATAGTGGTCTTTCCCCTTTGCAATATTTGTCTTGGTCTATCATTTTGCTGCAGGTTATTACCTTGCGCTCTATGATTAACTGGACCTGGCTGTTTACTCCCTTGTTGGAGGGAACTAATCTTACTCCAATAGGTAGCGGCTAAGTGGCCCAACTTCCCACAAATATCACATTTAACATTTGGACAGTTTCTGGGGAAATATTGTCCGCCACACCACTTACAGCTAAATCTTGAGGGACCACCCTCTTCAGGGCATCGACTCCCTATCAGATTCTGCTGCTTCTTCAAGAAATTGACGTCAACAACTATTTGCCGATATTGCTAAGAAATTATATCAGTGTAATGCTTCATCATATCCTTAACTTCGCCAAGGACATTAGATGTACTTGACTCATAGCCTCGATTGTCTACCCGTCGTTCCATTGGCCTAACAATTTGATTGGGCATTGGTTGTTGACTCACAGGAACAACATTAGGGTTTGAAACTTGGCCTCCAACATTTAGTCGAGCCAATTGACTAGCCATAGGCATAGTCACACTAGGAGGAGCTGGCAATAAAGGTACATTTTGAACTACACTTCCTCTCCCATTAGGGTTATTCATAGGCATCCCTTGACTTCCATTCATCAATGATAGATTGCCCGCATTAAGGTTTATTCGAGAGGAGTAGGCCGTTCATAGTCGTGCTTCTACTCCTTCTGCCCGTGCGATGGCGGTGTCTATATCAGCCAAAGCCACACTACTCAATTACACTTGGATATTGAAATCCAATCCATGCAAGAAGTATTGCAATTGGGCAGCCGGCAGAATAGGAATGTAATTTTGTAACTTACGGAACACTTCCTTAAGCTTCTTAGCATATGCTTTCACATTCTCATGGGGGTCTTGGCGTGTTACATTCAACACACGCAACCAATATTGGCCACCTCTTTTAGGGACATATTCTCCTCAAAAAGTGCGTAAAATTGGTTGATTGTGGTTATGGTTCCAGTCTCTATGCTATGATACCATACCGCAGCCCTTCCTTTTAATGTCATATTAAAGAGCATCATAAGATGTCCCTCATCTTGGATGCGATAATTAAACATTAGTCTTTGGAATTCACAAATGTGAAACTCCGCATCTTCTTCAGCTAACCCATTAAAAATGGGCAAGGGAACTCCTAAAGCTGGTAAATCTGGCATCCCTGCAGGAATTGCAATGGATTGTGCCATGACGACAATCGGATTAACAATAGGAGCTTGAACTGATGGATTCACACCCGCACTTGAAGTGGGTAGACTTGGTGGAAGAGAGGAAGAACTTATGCTTCCTCCTGCACCTAAAGGACTATGTGCAGCAGTTGGGTTACTAAGACCACTGGCTCTTATGTGTATTGGGCTACTCCTTTGAGGAGAATAACGACTTACAATCTCTAGCCGCCGTCTAGCCCTCTCAGCACGTTCTGCTTTTTGTATTTTGGCTTGACGGTCCTTGTCAGAGGACATAAACCAACTTTCTTGGTCCCTAAAAACCCTAGATTCGAGAACCACCACTTATTGGTAGCTCCCGGCAGACGCACCACTGATGGGACCTAAAATGGGCCGGCACTGGCTATGGCACTAGCCGGACCTCATGCTCATGACACACAAATACACCCTTACGGCCTCGCAGACCAAGAGCGTCACTCTAATGCTAAAGGACAAACTGCCCTAAAGCCTAATTCATGCGTTTATAGTTTCATCGTTTTGTAGTCCAACGTTTCCCTTTCTAAAAATTCCTCAGAGGAGAACCCAAACACACTAGCAATGCCACAATCACATACATGGAGGCAACCTCACGGTAGAAACACTGCGGCCCCACTGCAGCTCTCCTAAATCGCAGGGATTAGCCCCTTGATGCGCTGCTCAACATATAACACAAACGAACACAAACTCCTCTCTTTTATATTTCTTGTATTTCCAGGAGATATACCATGTGTCCTTACTTAACAGTCCCTTAGGAAACCGACCCTCTATCCTACGGCAAGGGATAATCTCACACTCTCAATCGTGGGTCAAATTCCTAAGAAAACAATTGCTATGCAGTCCAGGAGCTTTTCCGTTGATACCATGAACTATGCATAGTGCATAATGTGAACAGTTTAGTGCACAGACAGAAGAAAATCAGCATTGTGCATCGTGCGAAACCAATCTTTTCATGTTTTCCATGCTAGCGTTTATGTAATGAGAAAAGACACCGAGCCTTACGCTCATGTTGCCTTTCTCTTTATTTTAAAACAACGTCCTATAAGCATGATGCAACACATAAACCAGATTTTAGTACATATTTTGACGCTCAACCTCCCCTCTCACCCTACCGTTTAATGTTTTGCATTCGTTGATAGGTGAAAAGGTCATTTTATGTGTATTTTCTTATAAAGAAAGCGATAAACATGAATGAAAACATAGAAACGAGAGTAAACGAGGACAACCTCATGCTTTACCTTCATTATACACTATACAAACACACATGTAATTTTTTGGAATTTTTCCTTTACCATTTCCTAATTTTCTCCCATTTAAACCCATTTTTCACCATTTTTTGGTATTTTTCCTCTATTTTCTTCAATAAAAAATGGCTAGAAATTAAGATTGATTATGGGCTGTGGCCCTTAGGTTCCTTGACAGCAAAATTTCAGGTTTTTGTAAGTATCATGTCTCATGTTTCCCATTTATTTTGCAAAAACCCCATTTTTATCCCTTAAAGGCATATTTTTCGGGTTTTATAACATTAATTTCAGCCATATCACTTATGATTTTCTGATTTTCAAAGCATAAATTGTTGAAACTCATAGAAAACAACATCATAATGAATATTCAGCCCATGGGAACAATGTTTCATCAATCAAATAGCATAAAAACTCATTTTTTCTTCATAAAATTGAATTATCGCTTAGGCTTCGTGTTTCGGGATCTTGGTTTTGGTGCGGGACTGTGGGTTAGCCCACATTCAATGTCCAGCATGTTCACAATCAGCAATCTTCATGTCTTCATTGATCCGGAAGCAATCCGGTCCCAACCAGACAAGCTTTCATTCACCATTCTTCATTTTCCTCTTGCACACAAGAACAACCCCTTAGGGGAGAGAGAGGGAGGAGAGAGAAAGGCTAGATTTCCATCTCTTCATTCAGGCCACCATTTCATAGGCGAAGACAAGCGAAATGATTAGCAGAGAAGGAGAAGATCGGGGGTATCATCGATTGGGTAGGTTGTTTGCAGGCAGCAAATCATCATCTCCATCATCTTGGCACAATTTTCGGGCACAGCAGGCGTCGTTTTCTTCATGCTCTCTCTCTCCACGATTTCATGCTAAATGTCATGTGGCATAAAATGCCCCAACTCCCCAAAGGTCACAACCCATTTGGCCCAAAGTTTAGCCACCCTTTCAAATCTTGACCATGTGTTGGCCATTTCCCCGTCCGCCGGCATCCGATTCGAGTGCTGTAAATTTTTGGGCATTCGGCTTTACATCCCGCATTGGTTGGAAACTCCTCACAACCCGCATGGCAGTCTGAAAAATTATAAAAAATCCACAAGTTTTGCTCGGGTGCCTTTTAAAAGTTGTATTTCACTTGGTGCTTAAAATCATCCTAGCTGGAGCCGCCGCCTTCGATGTTGAATATTTTTTCCCTAAATTCTGGATTTTTTGGCAAATTTTAGGCACGTCCCAGGCTCAAAACTCCGCTCTCAGTCTTCTACCTTGGGAGGAAGGCATCAATAGAGAAGAATTGCTGACTTTGCACATATGGAAGCTAGAAAGAAGGCCTGAAGATGTTCAAGCAGCTATTGAGAAGCTAAAAGCAGCAAGACTAAAGAACAAAAGAATATTTGATAGACAACATTGACTTCGGCCTTGACTTTGGCCAAGAGCCATTGAAGAAAATGACTGGGTACTTGTCTATGACAACAGCCTAAGCAATCAATACAGAGTTTCTAGGAAGATGGCAAAGCGTTGGTTTGGCTCGTATGTGGTAAAGGTCATTCATGACAATGCCACATATTCATTGGTTGAATTGGATGGGACAAGCATGGAGATACCCATAGCTAGAAAAAGAATAAGGCTCTTCAAACAAAGAGAAAGTTCAACATATGAGTTAGAAGACTTGGATATAATCCAAGAGCATGAAGACATAGAAGAAGAAGAAGGATTTGAAGATGACGAAGAAGACATGACAAATGAAGATCTCTCTTAATGCTGCAAATCCAAAGAAGTACCACACGCAAGAGGATGTCCAGGTTAGGAGGGGATGAACATGGGAATGTTTGCCCATGGATGAAAAATAACACTTTCTATTGTTTCTTAACCACTCTAGAACTTTCTACAGAGTTCACAAAATAAGTTTTTCTTCCTACTTCAATTACTCTTGACCTTTACTTCTATTTCTATTCCAATATAATGTTCCACCCTTTGGCTTCCTACCTTAAGTCAAAAGTTCCCACCTTGAATAAAGACAATGCTATGACTACCTTAAAGTTAAAACCCACCCTACTTTTCTTCTTTGACCACAAGTTGTAATAAGTCATATAAATCACCAAGCATTAAACATGATGTAAGACTAGGTTGTTGGAACTCTAGCCTTTGATTCTGCCTTATAAGCTTCTCTGTCACTAAGCTCAAATGGAAAAATCACACTCTTAGGCTTCATATAATTCTCCCAAGTGTATTTGGTCAACTTAGTGCACACATGATATCGTATAAATGACTTAGCATGACTTATGGAACTTTAAAACTATTGAGTATTGAGCTTATTGAAGAGGAGGAATAGGCTGTTTTTTTTAGTACAATTTTTGGGCAGATCCTATCGTGCTGGTTGGAGGCGGATGGAGGAGGAAGAGAGGTGACCAAGCCACCACACAAAGGGGAAGCTCAAGCCATGCAACCACAAGCAACTTTAGAAGACTCTACTTGAACTCTAAGTACCTCTCTTCCCATGCATTGACGAAAATGGAAGACCACTCTTGGCTATCAAAAACAGGGTAAATCTATATAAAGAGGGGGCTCTCTCTGAGAATTCTTGAGAGAGGTTTATTCTTGATTTGTGTATTCTTCTATATGCTGAGTCTGATCTCTCATGCCAAGAGAGGCATCAAATGTACTCTCTTGAGTACCTCAAGAGTTGAATGAGGACTACTATTGGATGTCCAAACCTGTAATTTGAAGGGCTGAAGCTCATCTTCTTGCATTAACACATCAATGGCTCAATCTTGATCTTGGAAGCTAACTACAAGCTACCATTGAAGAAGCTTGAAGAGAGGAATATCAAGAAACCTTCTTGTCTTGATTATGTGATGAAAGTGGGCTGAAATAGGCAGCCCAAACAAAGAATAGTGGCAGCAGTACATATCTTTCACTTCTTGAAGTTTCATGATCAATCATTGGTCTTACTTAACATTGATATGCTTGATGCAAGTTGAAATTGCATAAGCATTGTGGAAGGGGTATCAAGAAAGCATGTTGATTGCTCTATGTACATGCTTGGGCTGAAATAGGTAGCCAATAATAGGGCAGACAAGGGCAATAGGATCTCCTTCTTCTCTCCTACTTCTACATGCTTCTTGCAAGCTACCTATTGCTTGTTACATGCTCTTGAATATAGGGGCTGCTTTTGTACTTCATTAAAGTGTCTTCTTGGAAGATTGATGCCATGTAGATGGGCTAAAATAGGCAGCCCATACAGTGATTTTGTGGTCAACAGGTCATTTTTCTTCCCTATTGCTTCATACGGTGTGATTGCACTTGCATTTGGCTGATCTATGCACTCCGTGCTAGGGAAAGCTTATGTTATCATCAGAGGTGAATCTCGGAAGATATTTGGGCTGATTTGGGGCTGATATCTTTAGCCATAATTAGAAAATTAGCCATAGTAGTGATCTTTTGATTCATTTCTTGCTCTTCAGAAGACGTCTTGTTAAGATATGCAAGTCTTATGTGCCCCCTATGGCAGGGCAATGTTTATAAGACCATTCATAAATGCTTTGAGTTGGATTAAGAGGAGATTTTTCTCTTTATTCTTGACTACAATAACCTAACCTTATCAGGAACTCTATTCGAGGCTTTCTTAAAGCAAGTCTCTTTTTCTCTACAAGCCTTGTAATTGACTCATAGTCTTTTGTCTCTATCAATCTATATTGAATGTAATCATGCAAAGTTTATTCATACTTTGGCATCATGTATGATTGATGGGATGTAGAGTTGTTTATGTTACATGATAGCATATTGTACTTGAACACATATCTTGTGATTGCTCTTATAGTCAATAAAACAAGCTTGATTTGAATTAGATCTTAAGAGGCAGTACTCTTGTGATCTTTGTTATGTACATGCAATTGGAAACTTGATTAACATCCTTGAGAACTTGACTTGAAACCTTCAACCCTTTTTTTATCTCTACCAACTCCAGAGTTCAAGCTATTGAACCCTCATCCATGCTTCCCTCTCAAACCCCTGTGATTGACCTTCAATCCTACATGCCCCGACACGGTATTGAAGCCATTGGTTAGCGACTCGCTCTAGATTTCTATCAAATTATGCTTGGCCTATCCCTTGCAGATCTTCATGCCTTAGTTTTGTCAAGAGGTAGGGTGAGAGCTATTGTTGAGTATATTTTTTGTGACAGCTTGATGCTTTTTATGGTTGTTATTTGTATAGATTGATTCATGGGATTCGAGGATTGAGTCACCCTATCCTGTGGTCACCAAAGAGGGTGAATTTTAAAGGTTATTTCTAAAGTGAGAAAGAGCCCACGAGGCCATAAAAGACCAAAATTTCATGCAAAATGAAACGGTTGTGGATTGATGAGCTGGAGTTTTCCTAGATAGAGTTAGATACTAATAACCCAACGCAAGTCTTGGTTTGTCGATTAGAGTCTGTTTGACCTCCCATTTAATCTCCGAAAGGTTTTTTGTTATGAAGTAGCCATGTAATCTAGGAGCCAAAAAGTGCATGATATTGGCCAGGTTTATAGATTTCAATATCATGATGCCATCTGTCCAGACGGATCTCAGATCTGAGCTCGTTTACCCCCCTCAAAAGCAGAAAAACCACTTCATTCATAGTGTGAACAAGAAATGCTGAAGTAGTTTTTTGTAAAACAAAGCTTAAAGCCTAACTTAAGCTTTGTGATCCAAAAGCCATGATTCTTCAAAATGTGGGAGAAGGGGGGGGGGCATTTCTTTTGGCGCCCCCAAAAATCATTAAAAATGTCATTTTTGGGATGAGCATCATACAAGGAATCATCTTGGCAGCAAGCTCCATAAAATTTTCACCCTCCACCACTTCAAAAATGATCAAAATTGATGCATTCTATAGCAAAATCTCATTTAAGTCTTTCTATCTCTTCTCTCCTCTCTCTTCTTGTGGTTTGTTCTTATGGATTAATGCAAAAGAGAGGGGGATGGGCTGAGATGGACATTTTTGATCGTATGATAATGTGGGAGTGGAAAGAGACATGAATGGAGGTTGGATAGATCATCATCGACCATGGAAGAGCATCTACAGGCCTCTAAGTTCAAAAAATGTGCATTATAATGAGCGATTTTATGAGAAAAATGCATATTTTATCGTTTATGATCAATTGTTGTTTAAAATGGTTAGCAATGAGTGTATTTGATTGCCAATACTCTATTTGATCAGTCATGCTGAAAGAATCATAAAAAATAGATTATATAATAATTTAATGCAAAACATGCAAAACCTGAGACTAGGCAGTTTAAGGGAAAATATGCGGTTTTTGGGATTTTTGTTGGCATTTGGTGTTCCTATGGATTGAAACATGTTAAGAAAATCATTTTCCAAAAAAATAAATCATTCTAAAAAAAATAAATCATTATCAAAAAATTTCTATAAATAAATAGAAAAAATTAAAAAATAGAGAAAACTAGGTTTTTTAGAATCATAAAATTAAGGAAAAATAAGATCTATGTGTGTGAATGTGTGATAGAGCTGAAGCATGAGGTTTATCATGAGTTCTGACCTATCTCTTTGTTAGAGTGAGTTTTTATCACTTTCAATAAGAAAAAATACATAAAAAACCATGCCTTACACGTATCAACACATACAAAATCTTAAATGGTAGGGAATAGGGGTTGTTGAGTGGATAAAGTATATTAAATGCTGATGTTTCATGTTGCACATCATATAGAGTTCATGGTTGTTTGAAATTAAAAAGATATTAGTAGCATGAGGAAGCTCGGTGCTAGCCCTAAGCAACAAAGCACTATCATAGTAAAAGAAAATCATGAAAAGAATTGTCTCCTCACTTTCACGTTGCTGATTTTCAATGATTAAATTTGTTTGAACATAATGGTCATATACACACTTGCATTGATGCACCATATGGTATCATATCTTGGATGCATAGCATATGTTTGTATGAGTGATGGTGATCGACACTGAGAGTGTGAGATATTCCAAGCCATAGGGCTAGATATTTGATCTTTTATTCCTTGGGGGTTATTTGGTGAGGTTTATCTACAATCTCATGGATCATTTAATTGAAAGAGTGGACTCTATTTTGAATGTGTTTTATATTCACATCACATCTTGGGGCCAATCTCTAAGGTGTAGGAGAGCCATGGTGGAGATGCAGTGATCAATCGAGGGGTGTTCCCTGTGTGTGTGCTACGTGGTGTATAACATCAGCATGTTTAGGGACTGCCTCCAAGGAGTGGAAAAGTTCTTAAACGCTGTTGATCATGAGGTCGTGTGGGCTAGTGCCTTAGAGCCAGTACGTCAGTTTTGTTTTAGGTCCTGACAGTTGGCATTAAAGAGTAGATCATTTCAGGTTGTTATTATGAATACTTTGTACAAAAGGGGAGTAGATAATGCCTTGAGAAGATGTGCTGCTGAATACAAGTAGCCAACAATCTTTCATGAAGCTCACTCCTCTTAGATTGTCATGTCGTCATTTTTGTAGTGAGATTATAGGCATAAAAATATTGCAGGTAGGTTTGTGGTGGGCTATTGCCTTATGGAATGCTCATTAGTATGCCAAAGAAAGTTTGCAATGTTTGAAGGAGGGTCAACCTCTTGACAGGGATACGATGGAAGATTATCCAATATTGCCACTTGAGCCTTTTCAAAAGTGGGAAATTAATCTTGTTGGGCCAATTAAGCCAGCATAAAAAATGATTGGTAACATATATATTTTGGTTTGTACGGACTATTGTAGTAAATGGGTTGAAGCTCAAGCACACTGAAGGATAATAAAGATCTAGTGTGGCTAAGTTTTTATATTCTAATGTTATGACCAGGTTTGGTTGTTCTATCGAGTTAATTAATGATCAGGGAAATCATTTTTTAAATTAGGTTATCCAAGAATTGGCTATCAGACATACGATTTTACATAAGAAATCTACCCCATATCATCCTCAAGCTAATTAGCAAGCAGAAAGGTCTAAACATAGATGGGGTGAATGTAAGTCTTCTATCTTTTGATTTTAAGTTAAAATTCTCTTGTTTTCCATTGATTTGTTATGTGCTTTAAAGATTAGCTTGAGTCATATATGTGGTGGATAAGAAAGAGGTGTGTTGAGACAATTTTGGTGGATAATTTGAAATCTTCCAATAGTAAGAAAAACAACATATAGTAACAAAACTAGTGATGATGAATGAAATAGATGAAGATGAACTTGTGAGAGATGATTTTTGATGCTGAGAATGCTTAAAAATAGCCAAAGATTCCAAATTTCAAGGGAAAAATAGACTTCGTCGAAGGCGACGGTTGCAATCAGTACGATTTTAAGCGACAATCCCCGAAAAGTGCTTAAAAGAGCCACTAGAAAATATTTGGTGAATTTTCATAAATTTTTGGCGTATCAGACGAGACCTTAGGAGATGCCCAACAGTGGGGGACTTCAAGACGGATGCCTAGGATTTTTCAGACCATTAGATATCGAACGAGGAAGAGGGAGTGCCCGGAAGGCCAAGACCCAAGGTCAAGTGAGAATGGAATTTAAAAGTCCCAAAGGTTATGCCTTTTGGGGACTCCCTTTGGGGCCCCCAACAAAAAATGAATTTTGTGGGGGGGGCATCCATTTTTTTTCGGCAGCAGTAGAGATGGAGGCGCCATTATCCCACGATTGATGGAGAGGGGCTATGTTGGTTCAAAACAACCCCCCAATAGATTTGATGGTTGATCTACATCCTATCTTTGCTCCTCATCTCCTGTCTCCACGTGTGGAATGGCTGCCTGGATGACCTGATCAGAATTCAGTATTTCTTTCTCCTCCCTCTCTCTCCCCTTAAGAGGCAGTTCATGCCCATGAAGAGGATTGAAGATCCATTGAAGAGCACTTGTCCGGTATGGTATCAGATCATTCCCGGATTGGTGGAGGGCTAGAATTTGCTGTTTGGAGGTGGGCTGAGCATTGAATGAGGGATCATACGCAGTCCTGCATCAGATTTTAGAATGCGCAAAGAAGGAAAAAACCCGGTAATTCTATTTTACAAAGGAAATTTGCTTGTTTTTGACATTTGAAAGAGTTAATGTTGTTCTTATGGAGTGAAAAGTGGTAGGAATGTTGATTACTATTTGTTCTATGCTTCCATGATGAAAAAATCAGAAAACATAAAGTCAAATTGATTGAAATATTTTTTAGAAACCTGTAAAACATGGTTTTTATGATAAAAATGGGATTTTTAGTGTTTTCGGGTGGAATAAATCAATACACATGGGACAAATTGCCAATAAAATCTATATTTCTGTTGTGCTAAGAATCAAGAGCCATAGCTCTGAAAATACATCATTATTTTTATTGAAAAAATAGAGAAAAAAAGAAAAAAATGAAAGAAAAATAGGAATATGCCTTAGAAAAATATGGAAAAATACAATAAGTGGTTGTGGACGTATGGTGGGGCAAAGCATGAGGTTTGGCCTCAGTTTTCCCTATCTTTTTGTTATAGTGTGTGATTTATTGCTCTTTATATACTAAATCATGACGAAACAACCTCTATACACCTATGCAACGAAGCAAAACTTAAACGGTAAGGGGGAGTAGGATTTTGTGCAACAAATTGGGGGCTGAAATAATACAAATTCTGATTGTTTTTATATGCATAGAATTTAGGAAATGATTTATTTGGAAATTAGGGATCTACTAGCACAAGGTTCGCCTTAGTGCTAGATTCTTGCAATGAAGCATACACATATTAGTTGGAATTCATGAAAAGAATGGTTTTGCACTAGCACATAGGTTGATTTTGAAACATAATTGTTTGTGCACAATGAGACATCCACTATTGCATTAATCATACATGTGGTATCAACTCCCGGAAATGCATAGCAATTGGTTGAATTATAGTTGACCCACGCTTGAGAGGGCGAGATTCCCCTTTCCGTAGGTTAGCCGTTTGTTTTTTGGGGGAAATTATTAGTGAGAAAACATGGTATCTCCTCGATCTCGCTGACAAAGAGAGAAGTCTTGTTAGAATGTGTTTATATGTAAACGTGACACATCTAGGGGCTAATCCCCGAGGTGTAGGAGAGTTGCAGTGGAGCCACGGCCATTAGCCGGAGGTGCTTTCTTACGTGTGTGATAAGTGATACTTATTGCCAATATGTGTGGGATACTCCCTCTGAGGGGTTTTGGGGAAGGTACCGTTGGACTCTTATCCAGCTACAAATGCAATATTAGAAGTATCTAGTGTGCATTTAGTTATTACATATGGTCCTGAACCGCAAGGTCGTGTGTGTGTGGTGGGATTGTCTGTTGTGCATGAGGTCCCGCTAGTGCCATAGCTAGTGCCAACCCATTTTAGGTCCCATCAGTGGTGCATCTCCCGGGAGCCGCCAACAAGTGGTGGTTTCCAAATCTAGGGTTTGTAGGGGCCAAGTATTTGGTTTATGTCCTCTGAGAAGAGCCATTAAGCAAAAATACAAAAAGAGGAACATGCTAAGAGGGCTAGATGGTGGTTGGAGATTGTAAGGCGTTATTCTCCTCAAAGAAGTAGCCCACTACGCCTAAGTGGCAGTGGTTCTAGTAACCTAAGTGTTACGAGTAGCTCTTCAAGTGTGAGTGGAAGTCTTAGTACTTCCGTACTTCTAGTTAATCAACCCACAACAAGTGGGGATGTAGTTTTACCTACACAAACACCTGTTGTCAATCCGGTTGTAGCCATGGCACAACCCATCGCAATTTCAGCAGGGACACTCGATTTACTGGCATTAGGAGCACTGTTGCCCATTTTCCATGGGTTAGCAAAAGAAGATGGAGAACTCCACATTAAGGAGTTTCAAACACTCATGTTCAATTATCGGATCCAAGACGAAGGACACCTAATGATGTTCTTCAACATGACATTAAAAGGAAGAGCAGCAGTATGGTATCACAACCTAGAAGCCCAAACCATAACTAGTAGTATCCAACTCTTCATGGCTTTCCATAGAGAGTTTGCTCCTAAGAAGGGTGGACAGTATTGGTTGCGTGTCTTGAATGTAACTCGCCAAGAGTCAAATGAGAATGTCTAGGCCTATGCCAAGAAACTAAAGCAAGTTCTTTGCAAACTTAATACTTATATTCCTATTCTAGCGGATGCAGAGTTGCAATATTTCCTACATGGATTGGATTTTAATATCTAGGTGTAGCTTAGTAGTGTTACTTTGGCTGACATTGACACTGCTATTACCCAAGCAGGAGTAGAGTCACGCTTGCAAGTGGCTTATGCAGCAAGGATAAATTGGAATGGTAATGGCACTAACCAATGGGAGTCAAGGTGGCCCCATGTCAAATGCGAATGGAAGAGGGAGTATCATGCTGAATATTCCTATGTTATCAGCTCCTCCCAGTATGACTATGCCCATGGCTAGTCAGTGCGTCAACTCACTAAATAGTGGGGGTCAAAAAACAAACCCGAATGTTATCCCAGTAGGTTAGCGGACAATTCCTAATCAAGTGGTTAGGCCGATGGGACAACAGACAAATGACCCAGGCTATGAGTAGAGTTCCTCTAATGTCCTTGGTGAAGTTAAGGAAATGATGAAGCATTGCATCGATATGATTTCTGAACAGTATAGACAAATAGTTGTGGATGTCAATTTCTTTAAGAAGCAACAGAATTTGATAGGGAGTCGATTCCCTGAAGAGGGTGCCCCCTCAAGATTCAATTGTAAGTGGTGTGGTGGCCAGCATTTCCCTAGGAATTGTCCGAATGTCAAATGCGATATTTGCAGAAAGTTTGGCCACTTAGCTGCTACGTGTTGGAGTAAGATCGGTTCTCTCCAACAAGGAAGTAAACAACCAGGTCCAGTTAACCATCGCGCACAAGGGAATAATCTCCAGCAAGACGAGGGACCAAGACAAATACTGCAAAGAGGAAAGGCTGTTGTAGAGGATTTGCCTCATGGCAGCGGAGTCAGCCTTATTGAGGCTATACATGTCAATGATGCTAAAAATTCTAATCTACGAGCCATGACAAGAGGCCAAAATATCAAAGAGGGTGACAAGGGAATTGTAAAATCTGTAGAGGGAAACCCTAAGCAGGATGCTAGGGGAAAGCAAGTTCTAGACCCTAATATGGAAGGCGGACCTCTAAGACCTGTTGATAGTAAATTCGATCCCGAGAGGGATAAATAATCGCCAAGGAAGAAGGAAAAAGTTAAAAAAGAGGTACCAAAGATGATCAAAAGATCAAAGGAGAGAATGGTTTGGTGCGAGAAGAGAACTTTGGCTAACTACTAAGACTTTGACCTAGCAAATTCTCTTTGCTAAGTGAAACCAAATGTGAATCTCCTGCAGTTGATTAAAATTTCCCCATGAATATGTAAGGAATTCAATAAAATCTTGCATATTGGGTATATTGTAGAGCATTTGGGCATAACACGAGTGGGAGAAGATTGGTTTGATCATGTGGAAAAGCATTGCCCTAGGGTTTCAGCATACGTGGATGGAATATTAGTAGAGCACGCGATCGTGGACACTAGATCCTCCATCAATATCATGAGTTCAGATTTGATGGAGAGGTTAGGTTTAGAGATCCAAAAAGATAGCTCTACACTTCTTAGGATGGCTAATGATAGTCTAAGACAACCAGAAGGTTGCATCACTAAAGTCCACGTTACACTTGCGAGCATGGAATGCTATATGGACTTTAGGGTAATAAGGTTTGCAGGACGTCCTAGCTATCAAGTTTTGCTAGGCAGGCCATGGATCTTACGAATGGACTGTCAAGTCGATATACCCGTTGGACGAGTTATTCTGGGAAGAGGTGCCCATTGTGTAATAGTGGATACTTATTCAGAGTCTCCTCAGAGTGAGAGATCTCCTATATCCTCTACTGAGCTAGAAATAGTAGATGATCCAAAGTAGTGAGACATCATCGAGCGATGGATCTAAAGAAGGGTCCACTACAAAGGACATTTATCACATAACATTGCATGAGTTGATAGAGCCTCAAGATTGAATAAGAGACACGAACATTATTGATTTGGACCTTGGCACGCCTGATGATTCGTGGCCAATCAAATTGAGTTCCATGCTCAGTTCGAATGAGAGAAAGGACTATGTGTCCTTAATTCAAGAATTCTGCGATATTTTTGCATGTAGTTATGATGAACTTAGGGGCATTTCCCCCAATCTAGTGGTGCATACTATTCCTATAAAGGAAGAAACCCACCCTATACATTAGAAAGTAAGGCGTATGACTTTTGAACTAAGGGACGGGTTGTTTGAGGAGCTTCAAAAGTTGCGAAAAGTGGGTTTGATCTTCCCTGTTCAACATACTGAATGGTGTTCAACACCGGTTGACATTAGAAAGAAGAAAAATAATCAAATCCAGCTTTGTATAGATTTTAGAGAGCTAAATAAGAAAACAGTTAAGGACTACTACCCGCTGCCCTTTATTGACCAAATATTGGATCAATTAGTGGGTAGGGAAGTATATTCGTTCATGGACTACTTTGCAGGGTATAACCAAATGGCGATCGTAGAAGAAAACAAGCTTAAAATGGCATTTATTACTGTGTTAGGTACCTTTGCATACCATTTGATGGCATTTGATTTGTGTAATGCACCGGGTTCGTGGCAAAGAACAGCCAACAAGACCTTTGGTGACAGCTCCCTAGAGGAGTTAAAGGTATTTATCGATGATCTCGAGGCAGCCACTGTAAGAGAAAGGCAGTTGACTATTTCATGGGAATTTTTCGAGCGTTACAGACAATTCTGCATAGCTCTGAACCCACGGAAGGTCGTCTTTGGAGTGCCTTATGGGCTATTGTTAGGAAATGTGGTTAGTTCAGCAGGGATTGTGACTGACCCTGAAAAGATCAAGGTCATAGTCGCCATGAGTCCACCGTGTACTCCAAAAGAAGTGCATAGCTTTCTATCATCACTAGGATATTATCAAAGGTTTATAAATGCCCTGGCAGAAAGAACATTGCCATTGATGAACCTATTGTCCTTTAATAACTATCAGTTTGCATGGAGTGAGGCTTGCAAAATATCTTTTGACGATGTGAAGCAGGAGCTTGCCAAAGCACCTATTTTAAAAGCACCTAAAAGAGGTGAGATGTTCTATATATTTTCAGCAACTACCATGTATAGTATCAGCTGCTGCTTATCCCAAATCTGGGAGGAAAAGTAGTACTATCCGATAGCTTTTTCTAGTTGGAAGTTGGGAGTATCTTAAATTAACTACACATACATGGAGAAGTTATTCCTTGCGATGGTATTTGCGACCAAAAAGTTTAAGCACTACATTCTTTATGAGAAGGTGGTTTTTTATATGAAGCGGAAGGGCTTCGATTTTTGTTGAATAAGTTATAGCCACCTGATCGTTTAGCAAAGTGTTTAATCACTTTGCAGGAATTTGATTACGAGATTAAGAGCAAGCCACCAAAGCTACAAGGCATTGTAGAATGCCTTGTGGATTTCGGGGAGCCAAAAGAGGTCTTGGCTAAAGGAAGTGACATGGAAACTTTGTTCAAGATTGATATGACATCTATTCCCTCCTGGTATGCTGCTCATCTGCCGTTTTGGTTCTCCAAGGGAAATAGTATCGGACCATGGAACCCATTTTTTGAACAAAGTAATTTAAAGCCTGAATGAAGAATGGAAAATCAAGCATAAGACGACCCCCTATAATCCACAAGCAAATAGACAAGTTGAAAGTACCAATAAGCAGCTTGCGGGTATTCTGTCCAAAATAGTCTCCGAAAAGAAGCGGGACTAGGATACAAAATTATATGTGGCGGTATGGGCGTATAATATGACGTTAAAACAAGATACTTGCTACACCCCATTTAAATTAGTTTATAGGGAGGAGTGTGTCTTGCCCTTAGAAATTGAATTTCCAACGATTAGATTCGCAATCAATCATTCTTTGGGTGATGAAGATGCCCTATTTGAGTGTTTTACGACTATATCCCACTTGGATAAACTTAAATTGCAGATTTTGTTGCATCAAGAAGTGGCTAAACGTTGGTTGAAACAATTGCATGACCTTAAAGCGAAGAAATACACCTTTAACAAGGGGCATTTAGTTCTATATTACGATGCGTGTAGAGAATTATTTCTAGGAAAGCTAGAGCCCAAATGGGAAGGTCCTTATAGGATTGTCAGGATCGGGAAGGATAAATCCACAACATTATTGGCAGATCTTGAGGGTGTGGAGTTTAAGAATAAGGTTAATCTTAATAAGATTAAACCTTATTATTTCTCTTGATGGGTCCATTGATCCCTTATTTGGAGCACCCATATCTTGAGCAAAGATATCATCAAGGGAAGCTTATCCGATGGAGCAAAGGATACAAAGTGATTGAGCAAGAAGACAATACCTTTGTGTGGGAAATCAAGGTATTTTGTCATCACTGTTTGCACATTTTGACAAGCATCCCTGTTGAGTTTAATGACAAAGGCGGAATGGAGCCGTTCGTTCATCCTCTAAATATGTTAAACTTTGACTACCATAATTACGAATAGAGGAGTTCCTGATGGCAGGCTATGTAAACCCAGTGTGGATGTACATGTTATACTTTGATGGAGCATCCAGGGGCCCTACTAAAAAAGGGAGTGTTGAACTAGTTATCCAAGATCCCCGACGTAGAGTTACAATGAAATTAGCTGCTTATCTTGGGGTAGGATTCACTAACAACATGGTAGAGTATAAAGCATTGATTGTGGAACTAAATATTACCAAGAAAGGTGGTATTCACCAGTTATTAGTAAAAGGGGATTCCCATCTAATTTTAAATCAACTAAATGGGACATATACAGTTCAGAATCGTATCCTTCGTATGTATCATCAAATTGCTATAACCCTACTGGATGAATTTGGGAGTATATCTCTTCAGTTGATCCCACATTATTGGAATCAGTTTGCAGATTCATTAGCCAATTTTTCTTATGAAGAGGACCTCTTCTTCAACTGTGGTCCTAGTCCAGATGTGGCTCTTGATAATGAGATAAGACTTGGTTGCTTGTGGGGAATGTTATCAGACCATGCCCTATATGGCATGCGATGGTTGATATGGGTAATGCAAAGAGTAGCCGAGACCCATCTAACACTATTATCTTGGACCCATAGGTTGATTAGATGACATGTTATGCATATGCCTCTTGCTATATATGCAGGAGGTATGGGTCACAACTTGATGCATTTAGTTTAGGGCTAAGGGCCCTAAATTTTTCCTTGGAATGGAGAGTATTTTTGTATATTCACCTTCTTTCAAGGAGGGATCTATATGAGGTGGTTTGTTTGATTTCTTTAGGCCAAGAGGGCCAGTTTCTTTAAGGATTTAATGATTGATTTCCTTAGGCCAAGAGGGGTAGTCAGTTTTTGTTGTGTCATATTTGATTTCTTTAGGCCAAGAGGGCCAGTTAGTTTGCAGTACAAATGTGCTATTTCTTTAGACCAAGAGGGTCCTATGTCTGTGTGGTGCATGTACGTTTAATAGTTTGTTGTTTTATTGATTGCATCATACAGGTTAATGAAGTGCCTGGAGGGAGTTTTTGTTGTGAAGGAGCTTCTTGTGGCCATTCCAGGTGGTTTCGTCCCCTTTTCAAGTCTTTTCCCTTAAGCAATTAATGATACATATGTTTGTGAGGGTTACTTTCTTTTGTTTGTTGGGGATCGACAATCAAGGCATGAAGTCCCAGGTTTAGGTTATGTATGTCTGGAGGAGGTCTGAGCAGTCATTGCCTCCTGCAAAGGCATTGTCAGGCACTGAAAGACTTTTTTTAGATGGGAGTTCTAGTGACCCTGTTTTGCTGACCTGCTAGGCGGCTATTCTAGGAGTTCCTATTAGTGCGAGGCAGTTAGAGAAGAGTGCTAAAAAATAACCAACAGGAAAACCCTTAAATATTTGAAAGAAAATTTATGAACATATAGAGGTGTGTAAAAAGGGATTCTAACCCCTATGAAAATAGAGAAGAAAGAAAAATCTTTGAGCGGTTGTTTATCACCTTGCGAAGGCCTGGTAGGTTCCTAGGGACGAGTTAGACCCGATGCCAATGCCTTGTCTTCCTAGGGGTGGCAACTGGCTAAAAAGCAAAGAATAAAAGAAGGTTGGAGCGAAAATAAAAGTGAGAGCTAGAAAATGATTAAGTGTCACCTTGTGAGGGCTTCGTAGGTTCTTGGGTACCAAGACAGGACCTGATGCTGATACCATATTCTCCTTCGGTCATTACGCTCAGCTCCCTCCTTTTTACATGCCTGAGTATGGAAAATTAGAAGTTACAGGACCACTGTGCTAAAAGATAATGTTTGTTGATCAGGCTATAGGAGTCCTTGCCTAGTGGGAGTTCCTAGTTGAGTTGTCCTTACTTAGGTAGGTAGTTCAGACCACCACTTTAGGATGACCTCTTTGCTAGTTCTTTTTAGCTTGGTTGTGTTAGAATAGCAAGTTAGTGACTAGCTTTAGGATTTTTATCAGATTATGCTAGGCCTACTCCTTGTGGATTTCATGCCTTGGTTTTGTCAGGGGGGAGGGTGAAAGATGTGATGTGTTTTGTTGTGTATCTATTTTGTATCAGCTTGATACTTCCTTCGGTTGTTTTTGTGCAGATCTGTTTGTGGGATTCGATGGGTTGAGTCGCCCTATCCTATGGTCGCCAATGACAAATGATTTTTGATGTCAGGAAGTGCTTAAAAATAGCCAAAAATTTCAAATTTCAGGGGAAAAATAGACTTCTCGAAGGCGGCGGTTGCAATCAGTGCGATTTTAAGCGGCAATGCTTGAAAAGTGCTTAAAAGAGCCACTAGACGACAATTGGTGAATTTTCATAATCTTTTGGCGTATCAAACGAGACCTTGGGAGATGCCAGGTAGTGGGGGACTTCAAGATGGACACCCATGATTTTTCAGACTGCGAATTGGATATCGGAGAAGGAAGAGGGAGTGCCCGGAAGGCCAAGACCTAAGGTCAAGTGAGAATGGAATTTAAAAGTCCCAAAGCTTATGCCTTTTGGGGGCTCCCTTTAGGGCCCCCAACAAAAAACGAATTTTCTGGGGGGGCATCCATTTTTTTTCGGCGGCAGAGATGGAGGCGCCATTATACCACGATTGATGGAGAGGGGGCTATGGTGGTTCAAAACAACCCCCCAACATATTTGATGGTTGATCTACATCCTATCTTCGCTCCTCATTCCTGTCTCCACGCGTGGAATGGTTGCCCAGATGACCTGATCAAAATTCAATCTTTCTCTCTCCTACCTCTCTCTCCCCTTAAGGGGTAGTTCATGCCCATGAAGAGGATTGAAGATCCATTGAAGACCGCTTGTCCAGCATGGTACAAAATCATTCCCGGATTGGTGGAGGGCTGGAGTATGTTGTTTGAAGGTTGATTAAGCATTGAATGAGGGCTCATTTTCAGTCCCGCATCATATTTTAAAACCCAAAAGAAGGAAAAAACCCGGTAATTCTATTTTACAAAAGAAAATTGCTTATTTTTGACATTTGATGGAGTTAATGTTGTTCTTATGGAGTGAAAATTGGTAGGAATGTTGATTACTATTTGTTCTATGCTTCCATGATAAAAAAATCAGAAAAAATAAAGTTGAAATGCTGGAAATAATTTTTACAAACCCGTAAAACATGGTTTTTATGATAAAAATGGGATTTTTGGTGTTTTCGGGTGAAATAAATCAATACACATGGGACAAAATGCCAATAAAATCTATATTTCTATTGTGCTAAGAATCAAGAGCCATAGGTCTAAAAATATATCATTATTTTTATTGGAAAAAATAGAGAAAAATGAGAGAAATTTAGAAATATGCCTTAGAAAAATATGAAAAAATACAATAAGTGGTTGTGGACGTATGGTGGGGCAAAGCATGAGGTTTGGACTCTGTTTTCCCTATCTTTTTGTTATAGTGTGTGATTTATTGCTCTTTATATACTAAATCATGACGAAACAACCTCTATACACCTATGCAACGAAGCAAAACTTAAACAGTGAGGGGGAGTAGGATTTTGTGCAACAAATTGGGGGCTGAAATAATACAAATTTTGATTGTTTTTATATGCATAGTATTTAGGAAGCGGTTTATTTGGAAATTAGGGATTTAGTAGCACAAGGTTTGCCTTGGTGCTAGATTCTTGCAACAAAGCATATGCGTATTAGTTGGAATTCATGGAAAGAATGGTTTCGCACTAGCACATAGACTGATTTTGAAACATAATTGTTTGTGCACAATGAGACATCCACTATTGCATTAATCATGCATGTGGTATCAACTCCTGGAATTGACCCATGCTTGAGAGGGTGAGATTCCCCTTGCCGTAGGTTAGCCGTTCATTGTTTGGAGAAATTTATTAGTGAGAAAACATGGTATCTCCTAGATCTCGCTGACAAAGAGAGGAGTCTTGTTAGAATGTGTTTATATGTAAATGTGACGCATCTTGGGGCTAATCCCTGAGGTGTAGGAGAGTTGCAGTGGAACCACAGCCATTAGCCGGAGGTGCTTCCTTATCTGTGTGATACGTGGCACTTATTGCCAATATGTGTGGGATACTCCCTTTGAGGGGTTTTGGGGAAGGTACCGTTGGACTCTTATCCAGCTACAAATGCAATATTAGAAGTATCTAGTGTGCATTTAGTTATTACAGATGCTCCTAGACCACGAGGCCATGTGTGTGTGGTGGGGTTGTTTGTTGTGCATGAGGTCCAGCTAGTGCCATAGCCAGTACCGGCCCATTTTAGGTCCCATCAACTTGTGCTAAAGAGGTATATTGGTATAATTTTGGTGGATAATTTGAACTCTTCCAACACAAAAAAAAACAACATTTAGTAAGAAACTAGTGATGATGAATGAAATGGATGAAGATGAACTTGTGCTAAAGAAGGCGAAAAGCTCAAATGGAAGGAGAAACCAAATATTAGAAAGCCAACTAAACTTGTATTTAAATCTTTGTACATTTACACTATAATTACATTGTCTTTGTATGTTTGTACTTTAATTTGTAACCCACATGTAATGAAAATTTTGGATCTCGCTCATGTGAATTTTCTACAATGCTTATTTGAGTGTCAATTGAACAATACCTTAGGTAATAAAGTTTGTGAGAAAGAATAAATTCAAAATTATTTATATATTCACAGTTCAAAACTCAAAATGCTAGGAGGAAAACACTTCATGCAAGAGTGTCAAGAATCGTGCGGTGGGGGGACTTGCTTTATCTGATGTGCCAAAAACACACCACACACATAAGAGAAACTCACTTAAGAATACAAGAAGAGAGATGGAGACCAAAAGTTTTCTTGTTGGTTTCTTCTTCTTCTTCCACACACAATATAATGTACACAAAGTATAGATAAGATACAACATAAAGGAAAGTGGCTTGCTAAGTCAAACAATGCATAACTGACTATACTAATCGATTGGCGCTATAACTATGCCAGTTGTACAGGTAGGTGTAACAAATTAAATATAATAACTGTGATAAGTTAGTGGCCATGTGATGATCATATGACCACTAATATGCTAAGTGTATACATGTGTGAACCCATCTAGCCAGGCAGTCGATCATCAATGTTTTCATGTGTTGAGCTTGCCATCTCAACACTCCCCCTAAATCTCAATTGTATCTTTGCAAATATAAGTAAGCTTCAAAATTTTTGAAGTTTCTTTGCACCCAATGCCTTTTTGAAAATATCAACTATCTCATCTTGTGTGCTGACATATACCAAGTCATCCTCTCTGGTAAATACCTTCTCTCTCACAAAATAGTAGTGCACTTCAATGTGTTTTGTCCTGGCATGGAACATTGGGTTTCTTAGCTAGCTGTATGCTACTCATGTTGTAACAGTAAATGACAACTAGACTATCTCCCTACACATCCAAATCACCCAATAACTTTTGCAATCATACCATCTCACATGTTGCCATAGGTACACCTCTATACTTAGCCTTCTATATTTAATAAAGTAATTGCAGGTTACTTTTTGCTACTCCATGTAATTGTTGCACTACCAAGTAAAATATGAATTTTTTGATAGATCTTCTATCCACCAACCCAATCTACATCTATGTTTCTAAATACTTGTACATCCTTACCTGCCTCATAAAAAGGTCCATAATGTAAAGTGGACTTCACATACCTCAATCTGCGTCTAATTTCATCCAAATGGAGCTTTCTAGGCATCTACATAGCTCAACATAGCTCAAGTCTGGCATTGTGATAGTCATGTAAATTAGACTCCCTACTATCCTCATGAATAGATTAAGGTATTCTATCTCATCCCTCAACTTCACATTTTGCTCCAATGGTACTGAAAGAGGCTTACATGCTGTCACAGCATACTTGGATAACAAATCCAAGACATACTACCTTTGGGATAGCCATATATCATCATCACATCATCTGATCACCTCAATACCAAGAAAGTATCTCAATTCACCCAAATCCTTCATCTCAAACTTCTTGTTCGTCACCTCTAATAATCAAGTCATCCACATAGATGACTATGATGACCAAACTTACATCTCCCTTTCTCACATAAAGTGAGTGATCAGTATCAAAAATATAAAAGCCAACATTGACAAGATACTCTCGGATATTGTCAAACCATGCTCTAGGTGCTTGCTTCAGCCCATAGAGCACCTTCTTTAACCTGCACACATATGTGTGATACTCTAAATTCTCATAATCTGTTGGTTGCTCTATATACATCTCTTCTTACAATTCACCATGCAAGAAGGCATTCTTGATATCCATTTGCTACAAACTCCAACTTTTGGCTACTGCCAAAGCAATCACTCATCTAACAATTGCCATCCTAGCAACATGAGTGAATGTCTCTTCATAATCTATACTATATGTTTGAGCATAGCCTTTTGCAATCAACCTAGCCTTATACCTACTAACCAAACCATCTGCATTATGCTTGATTTTGTAAACCTGCTTATTTACAACTAATAGATTTCTTGCCCTTAGGCAAGGGTACCAAATCCCAAGTATTATTGGCTTCTAATGTAACCATCTCATCCTCCATTGCTGCATTTCAATGAGCATGACCAACAACATTCTCAAAACAAGTGGGCTCAACATTCTCAACTACCTTCACCATATAAGCATAATGGTGAACTGCATAATCTTCAAAACCAAATCTTTTAATTGTCGAAATCAGCGGGATCTAGGACATGGCAGTGAGCTATGGTGGATGGAAGAAGAAGAATGAACTCATGATGATAGAGACAAAGACACTGTTTGTTACACAAGTGAATTAGGTTCCAAGATTGAGACTTGGACTCATAAACACAATCTTGTGTATGATTGACAATGACAAGACACTTAATTGAAAGTACAAAGCATCATGACATTGTATTCATTCTACATGAAAAGTGGTAGTCAAGTACAATGCTTTATAGTTGTTGGATGGGTAGCAATCTTCCCTCTTTGTGCATGTGGGATTACTACAGCCTGCATGTCCTAAGCCCAGACTGCCTCATACAAAGAGGCTACATTAGGTGTGATTGCAAATATCTCAACACCCCTCCTCAATCACAACCAGAAAGTACAAAGTGTGTAGAGGCTCTAGTGAAAGTAACACCTGCAAAGTGTGGGCACACCATAAACATGGAAAAACACCAGAGGCTGTCACAGAAAAGGCTAAATGTGGGTACCACAAACATGATGGTCATCCAGAGGCTGTAGCAGGGGCCTTACAGAGGCTGTAGTACAAGGCTACATGAGGAGCTTTACAAGCTTATGATAAAGGCATTTGGGCTAGACATTACAAGGCTAAAGAAGTCAGTAAAAAATTGGATCAAGGACTGGCGGGCCCTTGCAATTTTCAACATTACTTTTGACATAGATATTCGATTCATTATAGGTCTTCTTGTCGGAGTAGTCCAACTTGCCCTTTTTGATCATGTACTTGCTGTTCACTTTGCTTGCCGCTTCATTTTCATGGACTTTGCTTGCATTACTCATTTGGTTCTTGTCTTTATGGTCCCCCTCAAGCAAAGGTACAATCTTTCAGACAGCGGAAATGTCTTCAAACTTTTGCACTTTCATGTCTTCAAGGTCTTCAAATGGATGCATTGATGGCATTTGGATATAGGTAGCTCCATATCTTCTTGTAGGTAGAGTAACATCTTCTACATCGTACAAGTGAGTAATAAGAGTAGTTGTGTCACCCTTGATAGCATGTGTCCATATGAAAAACTTCATTTTGGTCATTCAGTATTAGCTTCAAATCAGAGATAAATCAGTAGTGAGTTGATTCTTGAATGTGTTAAAGAGAAAAAGTGCCAAGAAGCACTGAATTAGTATCAAGAGATACTATGGTTTGAAAATGATGATTCTTGAAGCTTGTTGTTGCTTTGCTTGATGAACCGGTTGCTTGACTCCCCTCCTTGTTGGTGTGATGGACAAATCTTGCAGGTAAAACACTTGAATCCTTGCTTGAAACTTAGTTGACCTTAGATCAGAGTGGCAAAATTTCAATGGAGTGAGAAGAGTGAGATGGAAGAGGAGCTTGAGCTTGATGTTGAATGCTTGGTCTTCCAATCTTCAAAAATATAAAAGATCTCCAAGAACTTCCCCTCCTTGATGTGTGGCATTGACTAAATCAGTGAATCTGGATGTCAATAGGGTGATCCAAGTAGTAGGAGTGAGAAAAAAGAAGTGTTTTATGAGCTTGAAGCTCAAAGGCTATGGAGTCCCTATTTAGGGTTCTAATAGATGACTGTTAAACTAGCTCATGTAGACGATCAAAGCAGCAATTCAAGCCAATACTTAGTGGGGAGAGAGCTTATGAGCCATCCTTGAATTGCCCTATGGTCGCAGAGAAGATCGCGGCCTGTGTGCGTAGAGATAGCAGTACGACCTGATACATGCATAGAATTTCTAGCGAGCTCAAATTCATGCAATACTGGGCTCAATGATGAGTAATGTTGGACTGTGATGTACAAGGGAGGTTTGTCATGAGTAGAGGAATGTTTCTCTAGAAGGAATCGTGGGCTGAAATGGCTTGTAGTGTGAGATCCAAGGGCCCAATCAGAGCTATGTGCTGTTTGGCTATGGTTGCCACAAGCTTGACTGAAGATGAAGTTGAGAAAAAGAAGTCATGCACTGACACTAAGCTGGATGTGAGCTGGATAGAGTTGAGAGGAATCAAGAGAGGCTGGGGAAGCAATGCCATGCCCGACTGGGCTCTGATACCATGACGAAATGAGCGGGATCTAGGACATGGTAGTGAGCTATGGTGGATGGAAGAAGAAGAATGAACTCATGATGATAGAGACAAAGACACTGTTTGTTACACAAGTGAATTAGGTTCCAAGATTGAGACTTGGACTCATAAACACAATCTTGCGTATGACTGACAATGACAAACACTTAATTGAAAGTACAAAGCATCATGCCATTGTATTCATTCTACATGAAAAGTGGTTGTCAAGTATAATGCTTTATAGTTGTTGGATGGGTAGCAATCTTCCCTCTTTGTGCATGTGGGATTACTATAGCCTACATGTCCTAAGCCGAGACTGCCTCATACAAAGAGGCTACATTAGGTGTGATTGCAAATATCTCAACATTAATAGGGTATCTAACCCTGCTAGACCTGCATACCACTAGATCACTGAGTGGAGCCTTTACATTACTATGTGCTCTCTATACATGTGAAGGAATACCAAGCTCATCATCCAAACTCTTTGAACCACTAGAATCTCCATAAAATCTCAAATGACTATTAGATGCATCATTATCATCCAACACTTTCTTCTTTTCTTTGTCTTTACCTGCAACACTTGTAGATCCATTTGAAGATGTGGGGCTAGTCCTTAGTCTCCCAAACTGAGAGTTAACTATAGGTGTAGTACCAGATGATGCTTTTGGTTCACTAAGGCTCCATGATTATTGCTTTTCTTTTTGCACATAGCTATCATGATCATCATCATAATCTAATACATCACCAGTAGATACATACCAACTTCTCATCTCATAAAAAATAATGTCCCTGCGCACTCTAAACTCACCTGTGACAAGGTTATAACAACAATACCCTTTCTTCTCTAAAGAGTATTGAATAAAAATATATTTTTCATCCTTTGAATCAAGCTTCTTTCACAACTCATCTAGCACATGAACATATGCAATATAGTCAAACACTTTCAAGTGTTACACATCAGGCTTCTTGCTTGAAAGCATTCTTTGAGGATCATTCCATGAACTACAGTTGTGGGAGTTTTGTTCATAATATAGACAACAATATGAACAACTTCAAACCAAAAATATTTTGGCATGTTCTTTCAACCATCAATGTTGCTTGTGCAACTTCAACAATATGTCCAGTTTTTCTTTTTGCAATTCCATTTTGCTGTGGGTTATGCCTACAAGTAAACTGTCTCTTTATCCCTGAGACCTCAAGAAGCCACTAAACTCATTAGAGAGATACTCTCCCTCTCCATTTGATCTCAAGCACTTAACTTCCAAGCCTATTTCTATTTTAATAACAACCTTGAAATATTTGAAGTGCTCAAATACATCACTCTTTTCCTTCATGGAATATACCCATAGCTTTCTTGAACAATCCTCAATAAATGTGACAAAGTATTTGCTGCCACCAAGAGATACATTTCATGTAGATCCCAAACATCTATATGCACAACATCAAGTATATTTCTTCTCACATCTCTATCATGAAAAAAGGGTTGTCTTGCTTGCTTGCCAAATAGGTATGCTTTATACACTTTATGAATTTTTGCAACTCTAAAAGCAGGAAACCTTGTAACTAATTCTTTGGATTGCATTAATTTTAGTCTTTCCAAATTTTCATATCCAATACATTTATGCTATATTTCAATGTCTGCAAAGCCACTCGTTTTCCTTTAGCATACATAGCAATATTCATTATAGGAATTCTAGCATCTAAAGTGAACATGTGGCCAACTCTACTTCCTTTTGTGACCAACCCACACTTATCATTAAAGTCTTCTAGATAAAAACCTTTTGCATTAAATTGAACCTACAACCCTTTCTCTATCATTTGGCCAACAAAAACACTAAATTCTTTATGATTGATGGCACATGTAATACATTTAACAGACTCCTTGTCTAGCCATCATGCAAGGATAAGGGAACCTTTCCAATGTGTAAAATTGGATGTCATGAATCATCACTTGTTTGCACATAACCTGGATTTGGTAAGTCCTACATCTCTCCAAACCATTTAATATGACTGGTCATATGATTAGATGCACCTGAATTGACATAACATACATCATCACGTGTCCTCTTTCATGTAACAACATTTATCATATGTTGTGTAATAAACAAACACTCATTTTTTTCTTCATCCTTTCCTAAAGACGATGCATAGTTTCCTTGCTACAATTCACCATCGTGGATATTATCCTTCTTAGCATAACAATGGATTGGAATATGATCCATTTTTCCATAATAATTGGTAATAATAGCAGAATTTCTAAAACCTCTAATTTTCCATCCACCTCTTCCTCTAGAGCTTACCTTGCCTCTAAAGTTTCCATGGACTCTTGAAATTTGCATTTGCCAAATTTCTTATTTAACCTATTTTACTGGTTATCACTAGCACCTCCCATATCATGGCATGTCAAAGAAATGTTCCCTTCCTAAACTTGAGTAAAATACTTGGACTTGTTCACTATTTCTTTCAAACCAGTCACCTTGTATATTGATCTCTTTGGTAATCATGAGAGAGATCAACTCATCAAAATATGAAAATGGCTTCCATTCATATATAGAAGTGAAAAATGATTTCCAAGCCTTCTTATTATTAAGGCCACCCAAAGTAGATGAACCAAAGCATCATCATTAGGCATTGCATCAATCACTACTAAAGCATTTGCAATGCTCCTCACTGTGGGAGCTCTCACTCAACTGCTAAGACCCACGAACTGCTTATTGTTTTAAGCGTTCCAAGCTGAGCACTAATGGCTACCTCTCACATAGCCGACGCGCCATTCATATCTATGGGTGTAGTGAGTTTACCTCCATGCCGATTGAGTTACCTCCTCTCCCGCGCACTTTGGTAGCTCCATGATTCAAGTGCAAGCTTCAAGTAAGCTCCATCCTCAAGCTCCACGCTCCAAGCTCCATCGCCATGAGCAAGATAAGAGAAAAGAGGAGAAGATGGAGAGCTTCTCCTCCCCGGTCCCTCGCCCTCACATACTCACTCCCTCACACTCTCACACTCCCTCTCTCAAGTACAAGCTCAAGCAAGCAAGAAGAAGAAGAAGAAGATGATGATGATGAGAGCCACTTTTGGCCACACACAAGAATGAGGTTCTCATTCACTTTTCAACTTTATATACAAAACCCTAAATCCCTTTTGGGTGGTCATCCCCTTATCCCCTTTTTTACATGGCCGGCCGTGGCCTAGGTCCTTTTTCCCATTGTCCTCTTATCTTCCTAGCTTCCTTCCTATCGCCCATCTACCTTTACAAATTGCACGGGTGAGAGCCTGATGCTCCTTAAATTAAATCATGATGCGCTTGCGCTCTTTTACAAAAGTATTGACTTGCGATTTTCCTTGTGCGCATTTCTCCCTTATTTAGGACTTTTCTGTGCTTCTTGTGTTTCTAGATTTTCCTTGAGCTCCTTTGTCTTTCATTTCACTTTGCCTTGGCCTTTGTCTTCTGTTTTAGCTTTTCCAAAATTTCTACCTTGTTTATCTACCAGTTAATATTACCCCCCTCCTAGACGAGTGCCAATCCCATGGCACTCACTGTCGTAGGTAGCAGGCTTTGGCATGCACTGAAGACGTGGGTGGAAGGGACATCGGTGGTTGCCGTGGAGGAGTGTTGGTGGTGGTGTGGAGGAAGGTCATTGGGGGCATGTTGGTGCCTAGGTGGCTGGTGGTAGGGTTGTTGGAGTTGGTGGCAGGGCTGTTCTTTGTTGGGGATTACACTGATGGCTAGCACAAGTGATGGTTTGTTGGGGCTGCACATGACGATTCTTAGTGGGCTTGTAGGATGATAAAGGATAAGAATTCAGAGTTAGGTGTCGATGAAGAGCGAACGACACTTTCGTTGGAGTCTTCAATACCTGCAATTGAAAACCTCTTTTAGGTGGTCTCTCCCTAGGGGTAGTGCTAGTCTTCTCTATTGTGCACAAGACATAGTTCAATTAGTTTGGGAGACAGGTCAAACTTTAAGCAAGCTGAGAGCATTGCCCTACACTTGAGGACCCAAACTAATTGGACTTGCTTGATGAGGATGGTGTACTTTTCATGGCCATTCGTGCGGTGCTTACCACAATTGATTGCAATGGTATTAAGGCAAAGTGCAAGAGGGAATCATGCGAATGGGTCAAGGTGATAGGTCTAACCATAGGCGAGACAAGCTCCCTAGGTATGTCCTGCCCTTGATGTGCCTTGAACAATTGTGGGTGAAGCTAAAGGGCTAGGGGACTAACTTATTTAATGTCCCACACTTGCTAATACAGTTGGACAAGACTAATGTCGGTCATACATACTAGCAAGAGAATAGTATGAGCTTGATATTTTAACACTCCCCCTCAAGCTCAAATCATCTGATGAACTCCAAGTAGCTGTCTAAAACTACTAAACTTATCTTTACCCAAAGACTTGGTAAAGATATCTGCAACCTATTCATCAGTCTTCACATGCATAAGATCTACTCTCCCTGCAAGAACCATCTCTCTAATAAAATGGTAGTGTACCTCTATGTGTTTTGTCCTCGCATGGTATACTGGATTCGTTTCCAGGAGTAGACTACTCAGATTGTCACATAATAAGGTCACTGGAGCATCCACCTGAATATCCAAATCAGCCATAAGCTTGAGCAGCCATGAAATCTCACATGCTGCCAATGCAGCACCCCTGTACTCTGCCTCAGTGCTAGACAATGCAACCGTTGGTTTCTTCTTGCTGCTCTAGCTGATCATGCCACTTCCAAGGCCAAAAGCATAACCACTCATAGATCTGCGATCATATGAGCATCCTGCCCAATCCGCATCTGTGTATCCAACAAGTTTCAAGGGCTTATCTCTCATATAGAACAGCCCATAATCTACAGTGGACTTAACATATCTCATAATCTGCCTAATAGCATCCAAATGTGGCTTCCTGGGCTTCTGCATAAACTGACTTATGAGCCCAACTGCATAACTCAAATCCGGCCTAGTGATGGTCAAGTAGATCAGACTTCCAACCATCTGCCTATACATAGTTACATCTTGAATTTCAGCTCCAGTGCTAATGTCCAGCTTGACATTCTGATCAAGGGGTGTATCCAATGGTTTGCATTCAGCCATGCCATACTTCTTCAGCATTTCCATGGCATAATGTTTCTGCATCAGCCATAAATCATTTTTATCCTTGATTACCTCAATACCCAAAAAGTATTTCAATTCACCTAGATCTTTCATGTCAAATTCAGATTTCAGCATCTTCATTACATGCTGTATGCCCAATTCATCATCACCAGTGATTATCAAAACATCAACATATATGACCAGCACTACCAAGCCACTGTCTATTGAGGCAAACGCACCAACAGTCGGGACTTTGGACGGACTTCTATTCTTTCAGAAGCTGCAATTCACGTTGGCGACAATCTCTCACCTTGTCTCTCATGCTCCGCTCTAACTAACCAAGCATTCTCCTCTCCAACCCAAGGAAGCAAGAACACAAGACTAGCTCGAGTTGTAGTGAACTCAACTAACTTACCTTTCGAAGGCTCGAAGATAGTTCCACGACCACGATCAACACGATCCGATGCCGTCGCTCCTTCGCATCCACCACCAAGCACACCAACGAGTCGAAGAGCTAGTAGAGACGACGAGAAAAGCAAGAAGACGACGAAGAGCTTCACCTTCCCTCAGTCCCTCGCTCAACACACCTCTCACTCTCTCCCTCTCAGTCACTCTCAACACAATGGAAGCAAGATGATAGAATAGAAAGATTGAATGGTTGCACTAACAGAGCTTCCACAGCATGAATGTGCCAAAGGGGGTGAATACAACTGAGACCTCCCACCCTTATATAGGCATAGAATTAGGGTTAGGGTTTGCACCCCTTTTGCATTTAGGGTTAGGGTTAAGGTTTGCGCCCCTTTTGCGTTTAGGGTTTCCACAACTGTGAATTAGGGTTTGCACCCTCTTTGGGCATCCTACCCACATAGTGGGCTTTAGGCCGGTCAATCCTTGAAACATGCTTGAACCTTAGCCTAAATAGACCAAGCCTACACTATTCTAATCACAATTACATGTGCACAACCCACGCAACACATGCGGGTGCGACAAATACAACTACGGGTGATAAATACAATGTGCACGGGAGTGAGCCCCGGCTCTCACAAAATAATACAACCATGATAGTCTGATGATGTCCATGAATAAAAAGTAATACACAAGTGCCCAAAGTAATACAATGAAGCTCCACAAAATAGTAATCCACCAAAAAATAGTATCCAGCACTTGTGCTTTCTGCAGCCTTCTCAAAATACCGTTAACACTGTCGGTCTTCTTTGTAAATAGGCTGTGATCAGCCCTATCAACAGTAAAATCCAACCTCTGCAAGTAGTTACTGATCCTAGCATGCCAAGCTCTCGGAGCCTGCTTCAGCCCATACAGTGCCTTTTTCAGCTTGCATACATAATGCTGAAAATCAGGGTGAACATACCCTTCTGGCTGAACCATATAGACATCCTCTGCTAAGTCACCATTAAGAAATGCATTCTTAATGTCCATTTGCTATAATTTCCATCCTCTAGCAGCAGCCAAAGCAATCACAGTGCGTACGGTTGCCATTTTGGCAATAGGGCTGAATGTTTCCTCATAATCAAGTCCATACTGTTGGGCATAACCCTTAGCAACCAGCCTGGCTTTGTACCTTTCCACACTACTATCTGACTTGCATTTAATTTTGTAGACCCATTTGTAGCTGTTAACCCCAATATGAAGAAAGAAAAAGGAAATAAAAAAGACGCAGGGCAAAGGCGGAAAAAAGGTAGCCGGGGACTGAAGAAAGAATAGGAGAAAAGGCCAAAGGCGCAAGGGCAACCTTAAAAGTTCAAGGCAAATACAAAAGGAGAAATGCGCATTTTTAAATAAAAAGGCGCACCCTAAAATCTTGTAAAAGAGCGCCGGGTGCAAATTGTAAATGTAGATGGGCGGTGGAAAGGAAGCTAGGAAGATAGAAGGACAATGGAAAAAGGGCCTAGGCTATGGCCGGCCATGTAAAAAAGAGGAAAAGGGGATGACCGCCCAAAAGGGATTTAGGGTTTTGTATATAAAGTTGAAAAGTGAATGAGAAGCTCATTCTTTGGTGTGTGGCAAAAGGAGTCTTCTTCTTCCTCTCTTCTTCCTCTCTTCTTCTCTCTTTCTTGCTTGTGTGTGCTTTTGAGAGAGGGACTGTGAGAGTGTGAGGGAGTGAGTGTGTGTGGGAGTGAGGGATCAAGAGGGTGAAGCTCTTCACCATCTCCTCTCCTCTTCTTCTCTTCTCTTCTCTTCTCTTCTCTTCTCTTGCGCGCGTGGCTATGGGGGATGGAGCTTGGAGATGGAGGAGGCTTGAGGATGCTTGAGCTAGCATCTAGGATCGTGGAGCTACCGGAGTGCAAGAGAGAGGAGGGTACTCGATCGAGCATTAAGGTAAGCTCACTACACTCGTAGGATCAGAGGCGTGTCGGCTAGGTGAGAGATAGCCATTAGAGCTCGCTTGAAACGGTTGAAAGAATAAGCGGTCTGAGGGTCTTGGCGATTGAGCGAAAGCTCCCACATTTTGGTTCTGTGTTATCGGGACAAACGGATTCAAGTTTGAGCACTTGCATGCCTCATATCGAGCATCGAAGTAGGGTATTCATCCCCGAAATGGAGCTTGAGATAGGTAGGAGGTTGGGTGTTTTCGATCTTCAGAACAGGTAAGTATTTTGGGATACTCTGGTTGTTTGATGATTGGAAAACATGGAGAAACTAGTTCAGTGTTTTGCTTTCGATTTATGTTGTGTTTAGGGTAGATTAACAGTAGGAAGTCACACACAAAGAGACAGAGGGTTGCTGCTGTGAAGCAGGGAGACAATCGCAGAAAACAGGGGGGAAAATAGAGTAAATGCGAAGGTAACTGCGTAGGAAACGCCAGGAGAGGGATTTGTAATATTCAGGGAAGGACTAGCAGGGTATAAATCCTGGAAGGGCAAGAGAACCCCCATTTCCAACCAACGGAGAGTGAGAGAGAGAGAGAGAGAGTGAGAGCGAGCTTGGCGACGGTCCGATCGACCAGGGCACGGAGGACATTGCATTCGGCAATCCCTAGGTACACCGATCTCCCCCTCACCACTCCAATTCCATCGCTGGTAAATTTCGTGGTCAATAGTAATAGGCATCTGGAGATATTTGGGCAAATCCGTGTGCGCAAGCTCATCGGACCAGCGGACTCGGACGTCCGACCCAGTGTCCGATTCTCAGAATCGGACACTCGGACAACCGTCCAATCGGACGCTCGGACACTCGGACAACCGTCCGATCGGACGTTCGGAGACTCGGACGCTTTGACTCGGACCCACCCTGTCCGATCAGACGAATTAAGACACATCACCAATCGGACCACCTGCCCGGTTCGATTCCCAGAATCGGACCTGCCCATAATCGGACCACTAGGATCGGACACTCGGACCAGTCCACCCGATTCTAGAAATTGGACCACCCTGTCCGATCGGACCATTCGGACGAATCGGACCAGCCCAGAATCGGACCCCCTTGTCCGATTCATTGAACACTTGCCTGTCTGATTTTTGAGAATCAGGCACTCGAACTTTGAGACTGCCACTCAGCCCTGATACACCTGGTCCGATTCCCAAAATCGGACCACTGGTAAATCGGACGTCCGATTCCTAGAATCAAACCAAAACAAAAACCTGACCCATCCAGGGACACACTAGGGCACTCCCCAGCGGCCCACCCCCGCGTGAACAACAGGAAGCAGCACAAGACCCTAGAACCCGTTAGAACGGCCAGGACTGGAGTAGCAAAGCCTATTAGGCCCGAAACGAGCGAGAGTGAGTGAGACGCCGGGGAATTGCTTGCAGCACTCATGTTGAATTTCCTTACTTGAAGTATACTTAGGAAAGCTGAAAGCCTGATTGAGCACAAGTGCACGAGGAACAACACACTCACGAGTGACCATAAGTTGAGCACTGCATTCAAAAATTAAAGGAACTCACTCAGATAAATCGCTCAAAAAACCCACCAATAGGAGAAGACCCAAGGTATAGGCAAACGCGCGAAGTGCAGGGTAGAATCAAGCAAGGAGCATCAACGACAAGGATCTGTCTCACGACCGGTTAACCTGATCGAGGGCATAGCGAGGCGCAATAATTCAACCATGACAGAGGGAGGCTCAGACCATCGGTTTACCAAGGAGCTCGATGTGAGCGCATTCCCAGACGCTATACAGCAGATGGTGAGCAGTTACGATGCACATGCCCGGTACGAGCACCGTGGCAGGACGGCAGATGCAATCATTGCGGACCTAGAGGAGGAGAGAAGGCTAGCCCGCAAGGCATTGCAGGGCATAGCCGAGTATAATAGGGATCAAAAAGCCAAGAGCCTAAGGCAAAGCATGGAGCTGCATGAGGTGCAGCGAGTGCTGAACTTGGCTGGCCGGAACCGGACAGACCAGGAAAGAGCACTAGAGGGAGACCTGACGCTGAGCGAGCTCCTCATGAAACGGCCTCGATAACACCGCAGTAGAGCAGAGTGCCACTGCGCTAGCAACATCGCTGCTTGTAGGGTTGGGGGCAACCCAGGGCTCAAAGAGCCAAGCCAAAATACCTATTGTCGCCAAGCAACTCGACAAGTACCAGCCACCTGACGACCCGTACAGCTTCGTCGAGTAGTTTGAGTAAGTCTGCGAAGCCAATGGCCTCAACGACCAGGCTCAATGTTCGCAAGCATTCGGACTCTGCTTAAGTGATAAGGGTAGGACGTGGTATACAAGCCTGGACACCATAGAACGAGCCAACTTCAATAACCTCAAGGACCTTTTTATCAAGAGGTTTGCTGAACTCGGATACTCTGACAACCTGCTAGTACGCCTGATGAACATCAAGCAGAAGGAGAAGGAGGGCATCCGCGACTATGTGACCCATGTGAGAAGCCTCCTTAAAAGAATCCCCTTAGGCGAGAGACCAACTGACAGGGCAGTATTGATTGTATTCATCAGCGGAATTCAAGATGAGGAATTGTACAAGGCACTAGCAGGCAACTCAAGTTTGCAGCGAGACGTGGTGGCTAGGGTTTTTGAGGAAGCCATCAGGGTCGATGACCAGCTGAAAGAGCGGAGCTCCAGGAGCTCAAACCTAGAAGAAACCAACCCACGGAGTTTAGAGCAAACGTTAACCTCTAGCGAGCGATCAAACCCATCATCCCAAGATAAGGGAAAGACCACCGAGACGGACCACGGCTTGGCCGAGGTCAGATGGAATTGGCCAAAATACAAGACTTGTTGAGGCGACCGATGCGTCCGCACGTCCAGTGCGTGTACTGTGGAGGAAACCACCTGCCAGCAGAGTGTCAAGACCCTAGGTCAAGACCCTGCGCTAACTGTGGTAGGTTCGGCCACGATGCCGCACACTGCAGACTACCATGAAGACTACCATACGCGCAACCCTATGGCCAGCCTCATCCGGCTAACAGGCCGCATCCATTCTTCGGACGGGGAGCCCTGCTAGCCCGACCTGCACCTAACGATATGAAACCAGTTGTCCCTAGGCTGGACATAAACCCTACCGGCATTCCTAGACCGCATGGTCCCTATGTGACCCACCCACCGAGCGACGCTCCCGTACACTACGTGGAGGAGCCCAGCGATGAAGAGACCTACATATACCCTTATGTCTCGCATGACGACGAGGGCAACACGGTCCTTATGGATTATCGACCCGTGCCGGTGATGGCATTAGGATGAGGAAGGGGTAGAGGCCTAGGAGGGTAGCCACAGGATCCGGTCACTTGTTGGACTTGTGGACATCCCGGTCATGTCTCATCGCGCTGCCCCGAAAGAGAGCAGCAAAACAGGGACAATGCTGACCAAAGGTGCGCAGAGTGCGGAATCACCCATCTTTTCATAGACTGCCCAAAACGAAAGTCGCCCTCCGGTTCAACTAATTTGCCATCCGTCCCGTTGGGGCTGTTTGGTGTTGAAAACCCGATGGGGAGGCCACACATATTCCCTTGCGAGTTATGACCCGAGCACAAACGAAGCAGGCCGGCATCTCTCTGCCAAGACCTAGCAATCTTGACGCGACCTCAGTAGGGAAGAAAAGCCGTAGGCGGAAAAAGAAGAGATCGGAGGCTAAGGTCGCACTAAAAACTGACAGTATTACGACCTTACCTCAGGGGAAGAAAGTCTCAGATGCAGAGGCAGAGACTTCAGTCCCTAAAACAGCCCAAAAGGGAAGCGCTAAGATAGGGGAATACCCACACCCCAAGCGGCAATCAGAGGCCATAGAAAAGGTGAAGGAATGGGTGAGGGAGGCTCAACAGCACCTCAAGGATGTTGAAACCATCACGGAGGACGAGATCGATGATCTCTCCAGCATAAGCACGCCAATGTCACCGCCTCAACCTAAGTCGGCCGAGGCTACTATGCCACAAGCAGTGCCATTGACGCCAAGCCTAGACGCAACAGAGCTGCAGATCCGCCGCGGCCATTGGCCCAGACAGTCTAGGCTAAAGGAAGGACGAGTGTTTAGCAATCTCCTGACCACACTAGTGACCACCCCTGTAACGTTTGGCCTGGGAGATCTGCTTAAGCAACACCTTGCCCTATGGCAAGACCTCAAGCAGTGGGTCGAGGGATCGCAAGAGCAGGCCACGGCAGATCCTCAAGACCAGGATGCGGAAACACAATTGCCAAGTTTGACGCTACACTCCGGGCCTAAATCCTTGCACGTCAATGCCTTCTGGGAGGGCTCGGAGATGCACACAGTCCTGCCGGTCCTACTGGGAGACGCAACGAGGAAGGGAATTGTAGACACAGGAGCTGGGGTTAGTGTGCTTAGCCACGCAGTGCTGCAGACATGGGGAAACCCGCCTATCGAAGCTGCTCGGTTTAATGTCACGCTAGCAAACGGTATGCGAGTGAAGCCATTCGGGGTCTTGAAGAACTGGCCAGTAAAGATTGCAGGAGTCCAGTTCTCTGTCAACTTTATAGTCATGAAGGGAGTGAGGGAGTGGACTATGATATCCTATTGGGTCGACCCTGGATGCGCAATGCTAGAGTTATCGAAGATTGGGGTAACAGCCTGATCTTCCTTTGCAACCGAACTGACGCCATGAGAATAGAGATGGACACTTGGGAGACCTCGCCAGTTGACCTAGACGCCATCTCTACTATGCTCAAAGGGAACACTCAGGTCAAGGAACCCTATGGGTCCTTAACTAAGTATATCCCGTGCCCAGAGGACGAGCGGGATTGGATGCACGTTCTCGCTACACTTGACCTGCCGTTCTCAGACCATGAGGCGTATGAGCAGGCTATCAAAACATTTGGCAAGCCAAACGAAACACTCTCTACACCTGTCTACATGATGGCAGCAAGCCTCCATGAAGGGCCTAAGCCTATCATCTTCCAAGTACCTTCCAACAAGAGGGAGCTCCAGGGAATACTGGAGCACTAAACGGACCGACTGGCAGGCAACGCAGCCGCCAACCTCAAGCCACTCCAGGACCTCTTGGAAGAGTCCGAGTGGAAGTGGACCAGGGTACATGAACTGAATCTCAGGTATAACTGGGCTTTGGTTCCCGACCAACAAGACGAAGCAGAGCAAGCCTTGGGAGATGATGAGTAGTCGAGCGATAAAGATTCCTGTGATGAATACGAAGTTTGCCAATCCTTTGATGATGAAAGTGAGGGTGAGGTGGATACCATAGAATACGACACCGAAGGGCGAGAAATTGAGCAGATACGGGCAGATACTAAGCCGCAGAAGAGACAAGCCCTTAGAGTGGACCAAGGAGTTATGTGTACGAAGTGTGATCGTGCTTGGTTGGAACGGATAGGAGCAGTAGACCTTGAGCAAGCCGACCTAGCCCAACCAGGAACGGCAGCACTGCTTAGAACCGAATCGCCATCTGAACTGCGGCCACCAGGGGAGACCACCTCCTCTAGTGAAAATGGGGGGTTTGACTCTGAATCGAAAGTTACTTCGAATAGTGACCCAGAAATCCCTAGGCCACCCATGACCAGACGCACCAAGGGGGACTTACCAGTCCACTTGAGGTGCAGACGGTTGCCGCAGGATGAGGCAAAGCGGCCCAAGGATGCACGATCAGAGGAACAAAGGAAGCCGTAAGACCTCCCTAAACGCTTCTCTAAGTTCAAAAAAGGGGACAGGGTAGTGGTTCTGCTAAGTGCCAAGCGCCAAGGGCAAACCAGTGAACCAATCGAATGGCCAGCCAAGGTCAAGGAGGTAAACCTAGCCCTGGAAGGGGAAGTACCCCGACCAGTGTTCATTGCCGAGGACTTGACTATTGAAGAAGAGTCCAGTCTTGTCACTCTTTTGCGGGAGTACATGGATGTATTTGCTTGGTCCTTAGATGAGCTACGAGGGGTAGATCTGAGTGTTGTGACTCACAACATACCCATGACGTCGGATGCAACGCCGGTCAAGCAGCGACCGTACCCCATGAATCCAAAGCACGCTCATGCTATCAAGGAGGAAATCGACAAGCTGATGAGAGCTAGATTCATTTACGAAATTGAGCACACAGACTGGGTGTCACCCATAGTCATTGTGATGAAGAAAAACGGCAAGATTCGAGTGTGCGTCAATTACAAGAAGGTGAACGCTGCTACAAAGAGAGACAACTACCCCTTGCCGTACACCGAGCACATGCTTGAGAGAGTGGTAGGTAAGGAAGCCTATAGTTTCCTGGATGGCTTCTCGGGGTACAATTAGGTGCAAGTGCATCCTGCAGACAGGCACAAGACCGCCTTCGCCACTGAGTGGGGCGTCTTTGCGTACGTAGTCATGCCCTTCGGGTTAACCGATGCCCCCGCCACCTTTCAACGCCTCATGTGCACCATATTCAAGGACATGCTTTGCAAGGAGTTAGAGGTCTTTGTCGATGACCTCTGTGTCCATTCGACCTGGATTGAACATCTAGACAAACTCTGCGTGGTCTTTGAACGGTGTCGCTTATACCGTCTCTCCTTGAACCCCTTGAAATGTCAGTTTTGGGTGAAGCACGGATGCATCTTAGGACACGTGGTGTCAAAGAATGGCATTTCCACGGACTTCTCAAAGGTCAAAGTTATCATTGACCTTCCACCCCCAGGTAATTACAGGGGAGTTCAATGCTTCTTAGGTCACACAGGATACTATCGGTGGTTTGTACTGAACTACGCGCTGATTGCTAGGCCATTGTACAAGCTGCTAATTGTCTTCGAGTGGACCGAAGCATGCCAATGGGCGTACGAAGAATTGAAAAAGGCTTTAACAACGGCACCTATTCTACGAGCCCCAGAGTGGACCATTACTTTCCACATACACATTGACGCCTCTAAGTTTGCCGTGGGGGCAGTGTTGTGCCAACCTGGTGAGCATAACCTAGATTACCCAGTAAGTTTTGCTAGCAGGAAACTCACTGAGACATAGATGAATTATTCAACAACAGAAAGGGAGGGATTAGCCATGGTGTTCGCCGTAAAGAAGTTCCGGCATTACCTGCTGGCCACCCCCTTCACCTTCTTCGTAGACCATCAAGCCCTGCTCTATTTAGTGAACAAACCGTGTGCTACAGGACGTATAGCTCGATGGCTTCTCCTGCTCTTAGAGATCGATTTCTCCGTGGTGGTGCGGAAGGGAAAACAACATTACATGGCTGATCATTTGTCCCGTATACCCACAGGAGAAGTTGCTGGGCAAGGCATCATGGACGAGTTACCAGACAGCCACTTATTCCATTTATCCACCAGCGAAGGAGACCTATTCAGGGCCGATCTGACACCATACTGGGCAGACGACATAGTCCAAGTGCTCGAGCATGGGCTACCCGAACGACCAATAGAACGGGCACGGCTTAGGCGCTTGATCCTGAAAATCCAGCCCTACCAGTTGATTGCAGGCCAACTCTATAGGCTGGGACAAGACGGATTGCTACGTAGGTGCGTATGTGAGCATGAGATGCACGATGTGCTCTCAGAGGCGCACAACGGTATTGCAGAAGGACACTTCAGCGGAGACACGACAGCACGAAAGGTGCTGCAGTCCCAGCTATGGTGGCCCACACTTTTCCGCGATGCTACACAATTCGTCAAGCATTGCGACGAGTGCCAACGGACAAAAGTCCTGATTCGTAAGGATCAGATGGAGTTAACCCCTGTTATTGCTCGCCAACCTTTCGAAAAATGGGGGATTGACTTCATAAGACCCATCAGCCCCGCGACGCAATACTCACAAGCCAAGTACATCGTGGTGGCCACGGATTACCTCACCAAATGGGCAGAGGCGAGAGCCACACGGAGAAATGATGCTAGGACGACTGCCAAAATTTTATGTTTTCTCTCTCTCTCTCTCTCTCTCTCTCTATAATTCTCTCTCGTCATTGTCGTTGTCGTCTTTTTTTTCTCTCTTTCCTCTCTTTTCCCTTTTTAATTCTCACTCTCACTCTCACTCCCTCTTTCTTTTTATTCTTCTTCTCTTTCTCTTTGCCCCTTCCCTTTCTCTCTCTGTGCCTTTTATTTTACTTTATTTCCTCTCATTTCCTTATTCTCTCTCTCTTTCACTCTCATCTTTTCCTTCTCTCTCCCTCTTCTCTTTTTCTATTTCATCATCATCATCATCATCATCATCTTATGCTTCTGTTTCTTTCTCTCTCTCTCTCTCTCTCTCCATTCTCTCTTTAATTTTTTTTTCTCTTTCTTTTAAATTTTATCTTTCCTATCTCTACAATTCTCACTCTCTGTATTCATATTCTCTATCTTCCTCTTTGTCAGAACCTCCAGCTCTAGCAAACCTCAACCACCTGTCGGCCTTAAGCCCTCCTATGAACGAAAGTCATTTCTAATGCTGGCCGCTGAAATTTGAATAATGAATCAAGTTGAATACAAGGAGGGCATGCCAAGCTACCCCTAGCTGGCCGCCAACCCTAGCCAAGGGGGTTCTAAATAACTCTGATGGGAATGTGGGCCGAACCCGCCACGAGATGTCTCTCCGTGGGTCATTTTGAATGTAGGAGGATGCTTGAATGCCAGGGGGCTCTGGCTGTAAATTCCCTACCTCCGAGTCCTACTCAAATGATCTGCGTGACTTGAGATGGTTGCTCAAGGCCGTATTACTAGTGCAAGGGCAAAAACTTGGAGGAAATAAGACGCATCCTCATGGATTGCAAACTTCGTTCTTTTTGGACAAGACTTGTATTTCAATTAAGATGTTAATATAGAGTTTACTTCCAAGGAACTTATCTGAACTGTTTTCGTGTCAGTACTATAAGTTATGCAAACGAACCCTGCTCCCTAAAAGGCTTAATTAAGGAAGTTGATTTTAAATGTCACATATAAATGTGATAGGACCTAATTAGATAACTAAAGAATGCCCATTGAGGAAAGGAGGTGGGGGGAACCCTTGGCAGTTCCGTCCTATGGAAGGGTGATTTATAGAGAGTTGGGAGGCTTCTCACAAGGTTTTATAGTCGTATGACCTTTAGGTAATATTAGGTTAGAACTTGATTCATGCCATTTTAGGGGACCATAACGGGACTATGCCCTATGGGCAAAGAGGTTTAGTGGTACATCCCTCTCATTTCCCATTCTCTTTAAACCAAGTGTGGCATGGATCTGCTTTGGCTTGGGTATCTTTGCTTAAAGTAGGATGTCTAGGATCTGACGCTAGAATACCATTAGGAAACCTTGGCCTCTAGGAACCTTGATTTCAAGTCAAGATCCTAGTGGGTTCAACCGCGAACGTTGCGTTGCAATGTGAACTCGGGAAACCCTAGGAGACAAACCTTGGAACATTCCATGTGAGTGCCGGGCAGCAACACTTTAATTTGTTTCTTAATGGACCGCTAAAAACATGCCTGAATAGTTGTTAGGTGGACACATTACAAAATACAACACGCACAACTATTGTAATAAGCATTTCAAAAGTAAGAAAAGAACTTACAGCCATGGAGAAGAGATGGGTAGTAGAGAGAAAGTATCATTAGTGTTATGCTTCAGTGAGAACACAATTTTTGAAAGAGTTCTATGAGGATGATTGGCTAAAATAGGCCAATATCTTAGGCTCAGGACAAAAAAGGCTGAGTGGTCCGAAGCTGAATTCAAAAGGATTAAAAGAAAATCTTATGGGATTTTCTTGAAAGACGGTATGGAAGCATGCAAAGAAAAAGAGAGGAGCTCCAGTACGTGTATATGGAGATAGGGCTTCTCAACAATAGGTGATGCAAGAGTTTCATGAAAGTTTATGGGCTAGGCATAAAGGAGTTTGGGTCAAGATGCAAGAATAAATTGTCAAGCTTCACCTCTATAAGTATTCTTCTACATCTTCTATTTCTTCAAACCCCTTCTCTTTCATTAATTGCTCTCCCTAAATCTCCCTTCACCCTACTATCTCTTACTCTCGTGGTAGACTTTCAATCCCAAATGCTTCGACAATGTCTAAATTTACAAAAAACTTCTAGCATGTGATTTTCATATCTATGGATATCAAGCTTGCTCCATCCATAACATATCACCCCCAAATTCATGGCCAAACTGAGAGGGCTAATAAATAGCTTGGACCTATTTCAGGAACTTTTGCTATGATGTATAGCACAATTGGGACATGTGGCTCTAGTCTACTCACTCCAGCGTTGAGATTTTCCCTTTTGAGATACTATGTTGAGACAAAAAAAGGGCCTAACACTAGCTCTAAGGCTCTACCTGAGCTTCTACACTCTCCAAACAATCCTCATGACCTCACGTCCAAGAGCATCTAGATGCTATGAAATGATTTATCTAAGGAATGTGTTTGTAGATATAATTTTTAAACTATAGTCCAATGTATTGCCCATCCCAACTTCAAGTAAAGGGAGCCTCCCACACATAGGTGACTACTTCACCTCGATATATACACACAAAGGGCATCCCCCTAGTGGAGTGTTGTGGGCCTACAGCTCTCCTATACCCTAGTGATTGGCCCTAGGATGCATAATCTTAATACATAAAGCACAACAAAACACACTTTGCTCTTTCCTCATCAATATCGCTTATGACCCACATATCTCAATGGTTGGATGTATCTTGCACACTCAATCAATAGAATATAATTGTAGTGCGATGGTATATGCAAGATTATGCTTGTATGAAATTGTGAATAAATGTGCATAAGCATGTTTAATGAGATAACCAATGTTGCCAGGTGGCACCTACACGAGGGGATGAGCACCTTCGATGGTCCTTCCTTGTATGCATGCTGATGGGATGAGTGTCTTAAATGGTTCTTCATTAATGCGGGGCACATTCCTAAGAGTAAGTCTTGGATAGAAGTTTGATGGGGATGCCTATCCTTTCCGGGTGTGGTGTGAGACTTGTAGATGTGAATACAAGTCACACCGTACGTGGGTGATGCCACAATATTTATATCTCAAGTGTTAACGTCTATGTGAATTGATTATTTTATGGAATTCTAATTATTAATTTATTTATTATGGCTAGATGCATTTATTTAGTTAATTATATTTCTAACATGATTTTTTGAAATTTTCACCGCTAATGTGTAGAGCAAGATGAATTGGATAGTCGCGACAAGCAGAAATTATTTCAAAGACTTTTTCATTAAAATATTTAAATAAGATGCACTCCCATTATTCTAAGGTGTGTGTATCTTCTTTTTAAATATTTATTGATATTTGAGACTTTAGAAGATATATTGTAAATATTTTAGAAATATTTTATGGCTCTCATCAGTTGTGGGTTGTGCAAGTGATTGTTACCATTGATACAATTAACTCAAACTCTTTTGTAAAAAGAGTGATTGTAAAGGGCCTACCTTTGGGAAAAGCAAGATTCACTTTAATATTATAAATATGGCATGGAGGAGATGCCCACTTCATGTATAGGGGAGAAATTACACCCAATAGCGTGTCGCTCAAATTTACTTTACTCTTATCTTAGTCTATTTTGAGGTCTATGAGTCATGCTTTCAATTTTTATATAAAAAGAGAGTAAGAGAAGGCTTCTTTGATTCACTACATGCAAATTCTACATCCAATCTACGCAATAGTGGTATTAGAGCTTAGCTTACACTTGGGGCTTTCAATCGCTCATCATATTGCATGAAGGTGAGCTCTTTGAAGTAATCGAGATCTACGGTCCAAATCGACTACACGGATAGATTCCCAAGGCTTCAAAACCCCAAACCCCTCTATCTCTACTTAGAAATTTTGCAGTTTAGGCCAAGATTGAAAAATTCAACCCCACTCTCATGGCCCATCATTCTGTGAAGATTATGGCAAAAGAAGGTTTGAAAAATCTTATGTAAGCCTGATTAATCGGCTTTAAATCAATTATACAAAACTTAAAAACTTCAATTTTTAATTTGGAGGGGAGGGGGTTTTGTGCCGTTGGCTGCAAACGATGTCATCCTATATTTTTTTTAAAATCAAGATTTTATTAAAGTCTATAAGCCTTGTCAAGTCTCTCTCAACTTACCTAACTTCAATCTTCTTTACTCCAAGTCACCTGTAGATTATGCAGATCACTCTAAGTCACCACTAACTTCTAGTTTTTAAGAGGTGATTCCTACGTGATCACTCTGGGGTTCGACAATGACATTTTGTTCTATACTATCAATGCACCTTTGAAGCTCAATCCAACCTTAAAGAGGCGAAGATAAGCAAAAATATCTTTAAATTTAATACTTATTATGGTATTAAATATAATCATAAAGTTCTCTCTTGGCTAAGTCAATTTGACTTATATTTTGATAATGAAAGTTGTGCTAAAAATGACCAAATCAAGTGTGCTTCACATTATTTTATCAACAAAGCTTCTTTATGGTGGGATATTATAGCAAGAGCATTGATCGTCCTCTTAGGTGGGAAGCATTCAGTCAGAAGGTTCTTACTAATTTTCTTCCTACCCCAATTTGAGTTTCTCGTGCAACAACAATGGGATGTCTTTTTGCAGCAAGAGTAAGAGACCATTTCTCAATATACTAAAAGATTCCGTAATACTTTGCTGCAACTTCAAATGATCAAGCCTGTAGCGGAATCAATGTTTAAAAGAGAGTATATGTCCAACCTTCTTATGTTCTTCCAAGCTGAAATCAACATATTTAAACCTAATACATTTGACAAAGGTATTTCTTTGCCGCATGATGCTGAAAAGAACAAACTAAAGATCGAGGACAGTTTCCAGTTTCCATGAGTAATAATATAGGTAACAACAATTCTCGTTTTATTTCTTTTCGTGCTTCCGACTTTCAATTTGGAAAGAATCGTCCTAATCACCAAACTTGGATAAGAAACTTCTATAATAATGTCGGTTAGTCTACTTCAAATTCTAATCCCAAAATTTCTCATCACTCTCTACTAATTTTCCTAAGCCATCTAAGCCTAAAAATGTTAATCCAAGTTTCTCAAATACCAATTCGATGAATGTAATTTGTTACAAACATAATCTCTCTGGCCATATTGCGAGTTGTTGTCTTATAGGTAACACTCGTGATTGGAAAAAACCCACTACACACTTAAATTATCTTGGAGTTGATGAAGCAACTAAAGACCTTGAAGTGATACCAGATTTTGATGAAGCCATGCTTATGGGAGAAAAATCTAACCATATTAATGAACCTGTTGGTAAAATTTCTATCTATTCTTTATTGAAAATGAGATGTAAAATCCATAGTTATGAAATGACTGTTTTGCATGATGATGGAAGTACACATGACTTTGTTGTTTCAAAAAAGGTAGTTAGAAAAGTGTAACTTAAAAATGTTTTGTGTACTTATAAAATTAAGGCTGCATTCTTAAGATGACAATATAACGGAACTAAAGAAGTACATGGATTAGAGATCTGTATTGGACTATATAGAGAAAAACGAAATTTTCTAGTAGCACCTTTGCAATCTGCTGATGTAGTTTTAGGTATGCCTTGGGGGCATCAATATAATCCTAATATTAACTATAACACACATTCGATGTATATACAACATGAAGGTAAATTTCTTTTTTTTGAAGGACTAACAGCCAATAAGTTATATCCATTAATTATTCATACCTCAAGTAAAGTGTGCCATTCGAAAACAATCAAAAGTTTTTCTCCTATTACTTAATGATGTCAAAGCTACTAATTCTAAAGTGACTATAAGACATCAAAAATTTATCAATAAATTTTTTTCCTTTTTTTTAAATTCTAATTTGCCTCTTCAACTTCCTCCTTCATGACCTAAGGATCGTCAAATTGACCTTCTACCTAGAAGCTAACCTCCTTGTAAAGGTCCTTATCGCCATAACTAGGTAGAACAAAAAGAAATCCAAAAGCTAGTTGAAGAATTATTAAATAGTAAATTAATCTACCCTAGCAATTCACCTTTTAGAGCTCTCATTCTTTTAGTAAAGAAAAAGAATCAAACCTATCAAATGTGCATAGACTATAGTGCTCTAAATACAATTACTGTTAAAAATTGATATCCAATTAACACAATATTAGTAAGTTTGGGAATCTCCCAATTACTGTTAAAAATTGATATCCAATTAACATAATATTAGTAAGTTTGGGAATCTCCCAGTTCCCATTTTTTGAATACTAAAAAGATGGCACCTGGATAACATGCCCATAAGTTTCTCAAAACCATATGATGTGACCTATCATTGAAAAGCACTTGAAAAATGAAATCTATTGAGCTATAGAGCACTCGATTTGGAGTTATGGTGTTCAAGTTATGACAAATCCAAAGATTTGACCACGCATCCCAAATTTATGGGAAATTCTCATATTCCCCAATATGGTGTTAATTCCTCGTATGGATGATTTGTTTGACAAATTACAAGGTAATATTGTGTTTATCAAAATTGACCTTAAGTCTGGTTATCATCAAGTATGCATGGCTACCCTTGACATTTACAAAACTACTTTTAGGAATCAATTTGGACATTATGAATTTTTAGTAATGCCCTTCGGTCTTACTCTTACTAATGCACCTAACACTTTCAGTAGAATGATGAATCGAATATTTCTCACTTTTTAGCATTGTGTTATTGTATTTTTCAATGATATCCTTGTGTTTAGTAAAATTGAAAGAGAAGATGAACAACATTTATCTTTAGTATTTAAAAAACCTTTATGAGTTCATTTTAGGTAAAGAAAAGGAGTCAAAGAGTAGATGAGTAACCCTATGACTACGGCAGATGAATTAAAGGTGTGGAAAGAATGGAATGCAAAGGACAAAAAGATGATGTATTGGCTATCAACAGTCATTGATAATACTATGTTGGGGCATGTTAGGAATGTAGAAACTTCACATGCAACTTGGACAAAATTTTACAACATTTTTTCAGTAAATACAAAGGCACGAAAGATTCAACTCAAGCAAGATTTAAATACCTTGAAAAAAGGAATGTGTATCAATGAGTATGTTTTGAAGGTAAGTGTTAACTCGTAGACGAACAAGGTGGAAAATCTGGAAAGCTAAAGCAGAAGACAAAGGCCAAGGCAAAGTAAAACGGAAGACAAAGGTGCACAAGGAAAATCTAGAAACACAAGAAGCACAGAAAAGTCCTAAATAAGGGAGAAATGCACATAAGGAAAGGCGCAAGTCAATACTTTTGTAAAAGAGCGCAAGCACATAATGATTTAATTTAAGGAGCACCGAGCTCTCACCCGTGCAATTTGTAAAGGTAGATGGGCGGTAGGAAGGAAGCTAGGAAGATAGGAGGATAATGGGAAAAAGGGCCTAGGCCATGGCCGGCCATGTAAAAAAGGGGATAAGGGGATGACCGCCCAAAAGGGATTTAGGGTTTTGTATATAAAGTTGAAAAGTGAATGAGAATCTCATTCTTGTGTGTGGCTAAAAGTGGCTCTCTTCTTCTTCTTCTTCTTCTTCTTCTTCTTGCTTGCTTGATCTTGTGCTTGAGAGAGGGAGGGAGTGTGAGAGTGTGAGGGAGTGAGTGTGTGAGGGCAAGGGACCGGGGAGGAGAAGCTCTCCATCTTCTCCTCTCTTCTTCTCTTCTCCTCTCTTCTCTTGTCTTGCTCACGGTGATGGAGCTTGGAGCGTGGAGCTTGAGGATGGAGCTTGCTTGAAGCTTGCACTTGGATCGTGGAGCTACCAAAGTGTGCGGGAGAGGAGGTAACTCGATTGGCATGGAAGTAAGCTCACTACACCGGTAGATATAAATGGTTGTCGACTATGTGAGAGGTAGCCATTAGTGCTCGGCTTGGAACGCTTGAAACAATAAGCGGTCCATGGGTCTTGGTGGTTGAGCGAGAGCTCCCACATTTTGGTTCCATTATCGGCACCAAAAGATTCAAGCCTTGAGCACTTGCGCGCTTCGAATCGAGCATCAAAGTAAGGGTTTTCCCTGACCGGTGCTTGAGGTAGATAGGTAGGAAGCGATGGAGTTTGAAGAGGTATTCGATCTCCTTAGCAAGTAGATTTTTGTTGTTTTGGACTTGGGAAAGTATAATGGAGTAGTGTAGGTATTTTCCTTATGATTTTTTCTTGCATTTAGAAAGGATAGGAGCAAAACATTGGAGCAAACAGTAGGGTTTTATGTTGCTGTATAACAGGCTAAAATAGAAAAAAGAAGGGCTAAAAATGAAAATTTGGATTAAATGTTAGTAAGGGAGGCAAGACTAAGGTGAGTACAGGCTTGGGCAAGGTGATAAGGGGCCAGGAGTGGCAAGAAAGGCCGCATTGTGCATTGCAGGGTTTCAGAAGAGCAGGAGAGAGGGAGAAAGCTTCGTTGCATGGATCCGCTTAGGAGTTATTTGCCCAGCCCATGTAATTCCACACCTTCCCCTACATGAGTAGGTTGGATCTGGAGGTGCTCAGTATAGGTAGGAAGTTCTCGATCCCTCGGCACGGCGTATTCTTCGAAGTCTGGCAAAAATCGCATTGCGCTCGACCCGTCCGAGTGATGATGATTTTGGGCCGAGTCCCAGAATCGGCCCTCGGTCCACTACCACTCGGATCACTTGGCTCGGCCCACCTGACTCGACCCTCGGACAACCACACTCGGACTGGCCGAATTTGACATTCGGACCAGTTACATTCGGGCCTCGGCCCTCGAACGTGCCGAATCGGGCATTGGGCCCCTGCAATTTGGGCCTATTGGGCCGAATTTAGATTTTTTCAAATTTTAACCTAAAGACAGTGAAACTGATCGAGAGACCATATAGAGCCGAAAGCATATCATAGATCGATCACTGGGCTCAAACTTAGAGCAAGTAGTTCAAAATTTGGCTATAAACGGTCTTTCAAATCACGTATGGCATTTACCGCCCTCGGACCCCCGCAAAGGGGGCTCTGCCCCCTCCGCACCTCCCCAAGTAGGTTGGAGAGAAAATGCGCGCCGTGACAAGTCCTCCAAATTAGACCCTAGTGTATTAATGGCTCTACACGAGTATGGATTCTCACTTACAAAAGAGCAACCAAAAGCCCATATCCGAACAGAGACAAACAGAGACCCTAGAACCTCAATGAGCCAATCTAGCCAACAAGGGCAAGAAGGCCACACTGTAAAAACACTTATGTGTTGCATTCGGACTGCATCTAGTCAAATCGAAAAGCAACAACATCAAGCTACAACAGTGAGAATGACTAGATATGACAGTCTTGACGATAGATGCTCCTTGAATAGCACTGCATTGGCGATCCAAGACATCAGTGGAGAATCCACATCTGGTTGTGCAGTTGGGGACTCAAGGGCATTTGTCAAAAGGCTTAACTTTATGAGCCAAGACCCGAAAGATGAAGACATAGTACCGCCTGCTTATCTTAGGGTCAAACTCACGGCGAAAAGAGCGCACACTATCGATGCTCTGATTGATGAAGGAGCAAATTTTAATATCTTGATCCATGAAGCATGGACCCTACTAGGCCAACCAAAGCTCACACCGACTAATGCAACTCTTAGCTCTTATGGGGGACACCCACAATCACTCATAGGAAAGTGCAAAATTCTTACGACAATTGAAACTGAAAGCTTGCCTATCCTATTTCATGTTCCTCCAAATAGTGCTAATTGTGGAAAGGAAACCCTCCTAGGAAGACCCTTCAAAAGGGTGACCAAGTGTGAGGCCGACTATGTAACACAGAGGATACACGTGACACTATCGGGTGTGAGGATAGTCACAACCTTTAGCAAGGGTGACCTCATTGAACCTCAAGGGAAAGGCAAGGAAGGTGTTGACATAACAGTCAAACCTGCTAACGAGAGCAAGGACTTGTTGGAAGAGTTGATACAAGCACAGGTCGAACAACAAGAACCAGCGAGTGAGGCCATGCCTAAAACAAGAAGGTCAAGAGACAATGCCAAGGACGGCCTTTGGACTTACAAATATCGTAGAAGACCCCAAAAGAATCCCAAGCCTTATAGACGAAGGCATCGATGGAGGGTTAGCACAACACTGCAATGGATATCCAAAGCGTTGCTATGTGCTCAAGGGTATTACGCAGGTAATGTTAGAATATCAAGCTCATACTATTCTCCTGCTAGTATGTATGACCGACATTAGTCTTGTCTAGCTGTATCAGCAAGTGTGGGACATTAAATAAGTCGGTGGTCTTAGACCTAGTGTGAATGGTCCTTTGGACCTTAGTACTATTGTATACACTTACCTTTTGTGTGTGGTTATGAGAGAATGAATGAATGAAGAAGATGAGAGCATGCTTTCTCCTCACTCCGTCTCTGCCTCTCTCTATCTTAACATGGTATCAGAGCCATCATGGATGGGCTCTTGAAGGTATGAAGCTGTGAGAAAGACCTACAGCCTGAAGACTCAGGGCAGTGGTTGAAGAGAAGCAGGCTGTCATTGTATCTGTGAAGGTATGCATTTTGCCATTTTGGGTTCTATGGTTCATGGCAATGCTTGAGGCTTGATTAGAGCCTTCAAGAGACTTGGTTGAGCATGTAGAAGGAGACGACCTGCTGCAGTAAACTGTCATGCTGATGGCGTGTTTGCACCTGCTGAAAATGAAGGCTGTCCTACTGCTACTGAAGACATAAATCACTACTTGAGTGATCCAGAGCTTGTATGCTTGCTTGGGAAGACATATTAATGATCTGACATGTCAATGCTTGGTCTGGAGTTGATAAATGAGCTGGAATACTGAAGTACAGATCTGAAATTGAAGACAGGTTGCTGTAAACTGAAACAGGGCAGCATACACTGATCACTCTTTGAAGCATTGAAGCCATTTGATGAGCATTTTGAGCTCTACTGAGGTGAGGGTTCATTCAGGAAGCATATGTACTAAGTTTGATGCATTTGGATTGCATTTTACTGATAAAATATTCAGATCTGAAATTTTATGACAGGCTGAAAACTGTCATAAAACTGTCATCATCGTACACTCATTGACTTGAAGAAATACATGCCTTTTGTTACCTACAGGGAGTTGTATGGTATGGGATATGATTGTTGAATGCTATGAGCATTGAGATGAGCATTGAAGGCTCTTAAAAACTAAAATCTAAATCAGAGAACAAATGCTTTGACAGTGTATTGGCTGGTCATAAACAGTCCATGTACTTTTTGACATTACTTCTTGAAGACAGAGAGTCTGCGAATGCCCATATGGTTATGTATTGATCCCTACACACAGTGGCATATGTATGAAGTGGCTTGAGGATCTCTTGGGCTGAAATACATCTTGGTTTGATAGTTTATTGGCTGTATACAATCTGTGAGCAGATTTATGTCACTTGTACTTGCTGGATATGCACTATTTTGTGCCCGTATGACTATGTCTAGTTGCCTACATATACTAGCAAATGTCTGGGAAAGTTTGGAGCATGTATGACATGTTTTAAAGTGGTTTTTGATAGTAAATTCACTGCTGGTTACTAAAAAAGTACAGGTTTTGTGAGAAATGCGGGATCTAGAGCATGGCAAAACCGGAAGCTATGGACGATGGAAGGAGAAGTGTGGACTCATGATGGAAATGACACTGTTTGTTACACAAGTGAATTAGGTTCCAAGATTGAGACTTGGACTCATAAACACAATCTTGTGTATGTGGACAATGACATTGACACTTCACTGAAAAGAAAAGAGTACTATCATTGCATTTTGAAAAGGAAGCAAGTACAATGCTTTATAGGAAAGTAGGAAACTACAGTAGGCACCATTGTGCATATGGGATAGGTTAGCCTGCATATCCTTGACCCTGAAGCTCCATACAAAGAGGCTGTTTGAGTGAGTGTGATTGCTGATTCTCAACACCCCTCCTCAATCACAACTAGAAAGGCACAAAGTGTGTAGAGGCTGTAATGAGAACCACCTACAAAGTGTGGGCACACCACAAACATGGTAGACACCAGAGGCTGTCGCAGAAAAGGCTAAGTGTGGGCACCAAAACATGATGGACATCCAGAGGCTGTAACAGGGGCCTCACAAAGTGTACAGGGACTGTAATGCCAAGTTACATAAGGAGTTTACAAAGCTTATGGCAGGAAGCATTAGGGCAAGGAAGTACAAGGCTTTTAAAACAGTCTATCAGAGTTATGAGAGTAGAAGGACTGATGAGTCTTGTCCTTCCGATCCTGGTGGTCTTCATCTTCATCTTCATCTTCATCTTTTGGTCCATGGTCTTCTTTTTCTTTTACAGCTGCAAGGTAGGCCTTTTGGGACCTCTTCCTAGCATGACAGAACTTCTCAGTATGTCCGGTCCTTTTGCAGAAGTCACAGAAGAGCGGTTCCTTTTTACCTTTGTATCTGTTGTTTACATATAACATTTGTTCATCCTTTGAAGTGGTGGGCTCTTCTTTGCTTTTAAGTTTCTTTTCCTCTTCTAACAGTGATGCCTGGATATCAACAAGTTCAGGATTTGGCATGTTGATTAAAGTTGTTGATACATTATTATATTCAGGAGGCAAACTCTTAAGTAGAACACCGATGCAAACATCTTCATCCATTTTAATGTTGATTCCTGCAAGTTGGGTTAGGAGTCCTTCCATGTAATTGAGATGTGTGGCAAGTGATGTGCTGGACTTCATTTCAAGCCTGAAGAACTCAATCAGGAGACCATACTTTGATGATTTAGATTGTGCATGGAACAGGATGTCAAGTCTTTTCCATGTATCCTGTGAGGTCTCACAGTTATCCACATGGTGGATATAACTATCGTCTAGCTCCAGTTTGATAATGGCCTGGGCTCTGTCATCATTCTTTTGCCAAGTAGTTGCAAGGTCCACGTCCCGAGGTTTCTTCTCTTTGCCATTTGTGATGGCCCAGAGACCCTTTTTCATCAAGATGAGCTTGATGCGGGTTTTCCAGGTGTGAAACCCGACTCCTTTGAATCGAGCATTTGGAGAGTCTTTTCCCATGTTGAGGTTGCAAGATCAGCAGCAAATCAACACCAGAATCCTGAGATTTTATCAGTAGAAGAGTAGAATGCAGTGTGTCAAGAGACACAGTTAGTGACAGTGTGAAAACACACTATGTCAGTGTTGATGTTGAGCTTGATTCTTGATTCTTCTTGTTCGGGATCATTCGATCGTTCTTCAATCTTCTCAGGTCCTTCCCCTCCTTGATTTGATGCTGGGTCAATGGATTAGTGTTAACGGTATTTTGAGAAGGCTGCAAAAAGCGCAAGTGTTGGATACTATTTTTTGGTGGATTACTATTTTGTGGAGCTTCATTGTATTACTTTGGGCACTTGTGTATTACTTTTTACTCATGGACATCATCAGACTATCATGGTTGTATTATTTTGTGAGAGCCGGGCTCACTCTCGTGCACATTGTATTTATCACCCGTAGTTGTATTTGTCGCACCCGCATGTGTTGCGTGGGTTGCGCACATGTAATTGTGATTAGAATAGTGTAGGCTTGGTCTATTTAGGCTAAGGTTCAAGCATGTTTCAAGGATTGACCGGCCTAAAGCCCACTATGTGGGTAGGATGCCCAAAGAGGGTGCAAACCCTAATTCACAGTTGTGGAAACCCTAAACGCAAAAGGGGCGCAAACCCTAACCCTAACCCTAAACGCAAAAGGGGCGCAAACCCTAACCCTAATTCTATGTCTATATAAGGGTGGGAGGTCTCAGTTGTATTCACCCCCTTTGGCACATTCATGCTACGGAAGCTCTGTTAGTGCAACCATTCAATCTTTCTATTCTATCATCTTGCTTCCATTGTGTTGAGAGTGACTGAGAGGGAGAGAGTGAGAGGTGTGTTGAGCGAGGTACTGAGGGAAGGTGAAGCTCTTCGTCATCTTCTTGCTTTTCTCATCGTCTCTACTAGCTCTTCGACTCGTTGGTGTGCTTGGTGGTGGATGCGAAGGAGCGACGGCATCGGATCGTGTTGATCGTGGTCGTGGAACTATCTTCGAGCCTTCGAAAGGTAAGTTAGGTGAGTTCACTACAACTCGAGCTAGTCTTGTGTTCTTGCTTCCTTGGGTTGGAGAGGAGAATGCTTGGTTAGTTAGAGCGGAGCGTGAGAGACAAGGTGAGAGATTGTCGCCAACGTGAGTTGCAGCTTCTGAAAGAATAGAAGTCCGTCCAAAGTCCCGACTGTTGGTGCGTTTGCCTCAACATTTTGGTTCCGTTGCTGGGACTTAGGATGGTGCAACCGCCGAGGTTCTCACACTCCACCGTGTGGCGGAATAGGAGGCTTGTGCATGGGCGTGGATAGGATTGATGTGGTTCCGATCGTCCGCGTTTGTGGCTAGCTTCCGAAACCCATGCGGCTAGGTTAGGAAGGGCCAAATCAGAAGGAATCGGTTTGTTGGATTGAGATTGGAATAGGGTAGAATAGAAGAAAACACAAACCATAAACTCAAAAACACAAAAACACAAGAAAACACAAAACTCAAAACTCAAAACTCAAAACTCAAAACTCAAAACTCAAAGCGCTCTTCTTGTTGTTGGACATCTTGTGTGGGAACGTTGGGAGATGAGGGTTCATCGTTCTTGCTTTTGTCATTGGTTACATACATATTTATGGTTGAGATCTAACCAAATATACTGCTTGCCTTTGTACTCATCTTCTAAAGTTCTTTGCTTGTGAGGTAGAGGAAGGAGAAAGCAAAGAAGGCCAAGAAGAAGTAGATAGAAGATGGTTGGGAAGAAGAAGAGATAGATGAAAAAAAGGGTGAAATAGAGAAAAAGGAAGGGCAAGAGGTAGTGAGGAAGAGAGCTAGAAGAAGAAGAGTAAGAAGAAGAGAAGAAGAATACAAGAAGAAGAAGAAGAAGAAGAAGAAGAAGAAGAAGAAGATGCAACGATTGAGATAGAAGAACGATAGAAGAAGAAGAAGAAGAGGAGGATAGAAAAACAAGAGAAGAAGAAAGTAAGAAGGAGTGAGGAAGAAGAATAAGAGAAGTGGAAGAAAGAGGGGAAGAAGGTGAATAAGAAGAATAAGAAGAAGGGGATAGAAGAAGATAAGAGTACGAAGAAGAGGAAGCGTAGGAGAATATGAGAAGTTGAGGAAGAAGACTAGGAGAGAAGGGAAGTGGAAGCAGTTGAGAAGGAGAAGCGGATTAACGAGAATAAGTAGGGAAGTCGGCCAGAAGGGTCAGTAGGGGAATAGGAAAGAGAGAGAGAGAGATATATATATATATATATATATATATATATATATATATATATATATATATATATATATATATATATATATATATATATATATTCTCTTTTTTTTTCTCACCCTTGCTCTAACACATCAACTCGCACCACCTCATTTGCACTAGGTTACACTCATTCGCACCACCTAGGTCACACTCATTCGCACCACCTCATTCACATTCGCACCACCTCATTCGCATTCGCACCACCTCATTCGCACCACCTAGGTCACACTCATTCGCACCACCTAGGTCATACTCATTCGCACCACCTCATTTGCATTCGCACCACCTCATTCGCACCACCTAGGTCATACTCATTCGCTAGGTCATACTCATTCGCTAGGTCATTCGCACCACCTCACTCGCATTCGCACCACCTAGGTCATACTCATTCGCACCACCTCATTCGCACCACCTAGGTCATACTCATTCGCACCACCTCATTCACACCACCTAGGTCATACTCATTTGCACCACCTCATTCGCACCCACCTAGCACCTTATTCACTCGCACCACCTCTTATCACTCACTAGTACCACCCCAACCCTAGTCCCTCACAAACCCTAATTATCACTTGCACCAATCACCCCTCACTCATACTCCTCTCTCACTAATCCCCCACTTACTGCTCGTACAACAGCTAAATTCTTGTGGGAACAGGTGATCTCTCGCTTTGGCTGCCCGATCGAGTTGGTTAGTGATCAGGGGACTCACTTTTTGAATGAAGTCATTGAGCATTTGCTCTCCACCTTTCTTATTATCCACCACAAGTCATCTCCATATTATCCTCAGGCAAATGGCCATGCTGAGTCCTCCAACAAGATTTTGCTTAATGTGTTGACCAAGACTGTTTCTGCTTTACGCTCTGATTGGGATAATAAGCTTATGGCTGCCCTTTGGGCTTACCGCACTACCTTCAAGACTGCAACTGGCCAGACTCCATTTCGACTCACCTATGGTACTGATGCTGTTATGCCAGTTGAGTTTCTCATCCCTAGTCTTCGCATTGCAGTACAGGAGCGTTGGGAAGGCACTAGTGCTTGGACCAACCGCCTTGTGGAGTTGGAACGTCTCACCGAAACTCGCCTTTTGGCCACACATGCTCTCCTTGCTGAAAAGGCCCGACGTAAGGCCTGGTTTGATCGACATGTGCAACAGTGTTCCTTTGATAAAGGTGACCTGGTGCTCTTGTATTCACTTAAGGGCCATAAACAGAAATTGAAACTTCGTGGCCTAGGACCGTATCGCATTCGTCAAATTAGCAGGACGGGCAATGTTGAGCTTGAAACCCTAGAGGGGAAAGGCATAGGACATTTCAATGGCAACCACATTAAGAAGTGTTACCCCCCAAACCATTATTTGCATAAACGCCCCATGCACCCTCCTGATGTTCCTGTCAGTGCGGTCATGGTGGCTGAACAAACCTGTTATGAGCAACTTGAGCAGAAGGCAGATGCTCATAAGTTGGCTTCATCTAGCACCACATAGAATTCCTCTTCATTTTTTAATGTACGAGCTGTTTCCATTTCTTTACTTGACCCTGAGGATGACCTTGTCATTCTCCCGACTTTCCTTCGAATCCAGTTGATTGCTGCCAAGCAGGTCACTACTGACGCTCTCATTGATGAAGGTTCTGACTTCAACACCCTTCCATATAACCTCTGGATGGATTTGGGCCAACCCACCTGGACACCCACTCACACTAAGCTTAACCCCTATGGTGGCCAACCTTACTCGCTCTTGGGTAAATGTAATCTTTTGCTTACTATTGCAACTGAGAGCATCCCTCTTCTTTTTTATGTTCTTTCGAACCGCGAAGATGTGGGCAAGGAACTTCTCTTGGGCCGACCTTTCAAGTATCAGGTTCCATGCACTATCAACTATGTTGATCAGTGCATTACATTGCAATTTCCAGGTGCCCATGTAGTTTCTGCTTTCAGTAAAGGGGATCTTTCTGCGGGGCCAACACCAATTCCTCTTCCCACCCCTTCTCAGTCCGGTAGTTCCTTATTTCATCAGTTGCTGCAAGCCCAACATCACCATGCTACTCCTGTTAGTCGCGCCTCAAAACCCACGCCTATGAAGTTTCCTCACTTCCAGTGGCGACCTCGCCTCCCCTCACCACCTCCATTTCCACCTTCACCACCCTCAAAGCCGTTGCATCGGCAACCGAGTCGATGTCGTCGAACTCCTCCACAGCCCACAATTTCCTTGTGTTGGGTGGCACGTGCTCTCTTGGAGGCTCAGGGCTATTACCAGGGTAACACCTACATTTGGATTCCCAAACAATCTAACTTCTCATCTATCCCTTTTTCTTGGGCTTCGTCCACCATTCCTCCAGGCTGCTCGAAGCGCCGAATGTCTTATCCGCGGGTTTCTCATTCCTTCCTACCTCCAGTCACCTCGTCTCATGACGAGTCAGAGTCTACGCCCCATTCCGCTTCCCTTAACCAACCACCTCCTAATAAGAAGTCATTTCCACTACCTTCCTCTGTCTCCTCATCTCCATCTTTCGCTCCGAAACCCCCTCCTGACCCTCTTCTCACACCTTCCCTTGGGCCCTCAGCTTCCTCTGAGGCATCCTCCTCTTCCAATCTCTCTCGGCCAGTCCACCAGTTGGATCAGACAGCCCAAGCTAAACTCCAACATGAACGCGGGGACCCAGTTCCACCTCATCTTCAGATTAGTTCCACCGCTCCTGATCCCCCTTCTGGTCTAAAACCTCTGCTCATTTGCCGCTCTCTTAGTGGCATGGCTGCGGACTTGGCCACGAAGGACAACTCCTCCGACGCTAGTTGGTTACTCCAATTCGATTCTATGTTTACCACCTTTGCGAAATTGTTTGCTATGATTGACCTCGGCCTTGCCGACAATGAGGCACTTGAACTTGCTACTCGATGGAATCCCATGTGGGAGGAGCATGAACATCTCTTCCGCAAAAGTCTCTTGGTGCAGGCTGAGTACGTCAAGACTCTTCCTCAGAAGCGTCTCCAGTCCTCCCGATTAATCTCTTCTTATGCTCCAGTGACCAAATGTGTTGATTCCGCCGAGCTTGCAGCTCTTACCACCAAACAAACCACTTCTAGTCTTTTCTTACGCCTCTGGTATAACCATCGGCTTGAGATTGCTCAGGCTGGCAGTCGTTTGATGACCACTACCGAGCAACGGCGCGCCATTAGTAACCTTCGGTCTGATCCTACATATCATTCTCCTGTTTCACTCCATGCCATCATTTTGGCTCGTGACCTAGAAGTGCCTTCCAATTTGCAGCACCATCCCCTGTTTATTAAAATTCTAACGGTGGAAGAACTACATGTGGCTAGTCGCTTTGCTGGTCCATGTCTCCTCACAGATATTACCACTTATTTGTGTGGTTTGGCTATGCGCCCATTTGACCTTGATACATTTGCGGAATTGGAGTATAACCCCAACTTTTATGCTTGGTGGAAGCCATCCTTCCTTCATTTTCCCCGTCCACCTAGTTGTCTTTCCATTTTCTTTGTCCATACTTCATCTTCTTTTTCTTTTTCCTTTTTGTGTTGCCCTGTCATCTTTTCCGTCCTTTGTCGCTTACCCCTGCAAGCTAGGAAGCTTGCTAGGTCTTTTTGTTGCAGGAGGGCAATTGGCAATCCATTTTGGCATTATTTTTATAAAAAGGCAAAGGCAATCCATTTTGGCATTATTTTTATAAAAAGGCAAAGGTATAGTTTGACTTTTATATTTTGTGTGATGGTTAGCTAGAAATTTCTCAAGATGTGGTCTTATCTTTTGATTAAGTAGATGACAGGTTCACAGGTTGAAATGTCTACAATGTCGACATTGGTGGCTGTCAAGGATCATCATTATGAGGACAGGGGAGTATTCACTATGGAGCAATGCAAGGAGTTTGGTCTAGAGACCAGCATATGGAGTTTTGGGGCCTTGAAGTTTCATCAACTTACCAACTTGGAGAATATTGTCAATAGGTATCCTAAAATTGGGGAGTTGGTGGCTAAATGTGGGCTAGCCGACTATATTAGAGCAACCATTGGGCCTATTCACTTTGCCAATTGCTACAACTTTGTTCAAAACTACGATCCTAAGACTAAAACAAGTAGGATGAGCTACTGGGATGAAAAAGAGCAAAAAGTTGGGGAGGTAGCACTTACTTCTAAGCTGATAGAACAAGCCTTAGGTCTTTGTCAAGGGTCAAGAGGGCATGGTAAAGCTAGTAAAACTCATCTAGTGGATCAAAGGTGGGAGGGTAAGCCTAATGTTACTACTGGTGGTCTATTGTTCTCTGCCATTGAGGAGTTGGATCTTAGAGCCACTGCACAGGTGTTTCACCATTTGTTTACCTACAACAAAACCAGCACTCATGTAGGGAGAATACCCAAGGGCTTCATGGAAGATATCTTATCAGGCAGGATACTTGATGAGGATTTAAATAAGTTTTGGATGGATCAGATTTGTGAATCCCTTGCCAAGGCACATGAGACTCTTCCTAAAACTCCTGAAGGGAGACTCACCACTACTGAGGCCAATATATGCATGATAAATTACGATGGTGCACTCAGTAAGGTCATCACCACAGCCTTGGGACTCTCCGAGTCCTTTCTGGTGACACCCGCAGTTGCTGAGATGGGTCAACTGAAGGACAAACGACCAAGGGAGGAACAAGAGCCAAGTGTTGAGAGTTCACTAAAGAAGATGGGTCAAAAAAAGAGTAAGAAAGGAAAATTTAAGACAGAGCACCACGTAGCGATCGAGGAGTCGCTAGAGAATGCACAACACTTGGGGGAAGCTCTCCACAAGGAAAAGGAGAATCAAGCCACAACCATATAGGAATCATCCATTAAGGACATGAGAGGGAAGGAAGGCTCCGCTCCACAGGAAGTTGAAGAAGATGTTGCTAGGAAACCTGGAGATTCTGACAAAGGAAAGGGAAAGACTCAAGGAAAACAATCGGTGATTGGTCCAGGAGATTTTCAGATGCTCATGACCACTTTACAAACCATGCAAGCCCATATAAACATGTTGGAAGATGGTAGACAGAATGAAGAAATTACAGTCACTTCTAGTGTAGAGAAGCTGCGACCGGATGAGACTACCACTAGTTCAAAAGTTTGCACAAGAAGGACATCAGCGAATTTGGATGGTCTTACCACATTAGAGCTCTTATGTGAAGAGTTGAAACAGGACAAGGATCAAGCAATTCTGGAAAAATTGGAATTACAAAAGAAGTATGAGGCAGAGAGATCATCTTATCAAGAATTTTTGAAACACTCAACCTAGCAGTTACACGACTTACAGACTCAGATTGTGGAGAACAATAAGGAGATGGAGGGGCTAAGGGAACAGTTGTAAGAAGTTGAGGTCCTGAGGAAAAGGGAAGAAATTCTCTGTGCTCAGGTTGCAGATCTTGTGGTTCAGTTAAAGGAGGAAAAGGCAAGGACATCAACTCTCACCAGAGAGTTGTCAGAAGCACATCGGACTCAAACGCAGATGAAGATAGCCTTTACAGGGTTGCAAGATACAATTGCAATGAGTCTGACTACTGCTGTCAATCAAGTTGAGGAAAAAGCTAACAGAGCTTACGAGGAGATGTTACAACAGCTACTCACAGGCTTGGCTCATTCCCTTCACAAGGAACGCCAATTTAAGCTTCATGCAACTGCCTATCAACATGCACTATCATTACAGCAGGGGCTTTATCATCAGGCCATTTGCACTTTATCATCCAAAAGCACCGATGATGTGGAGGAACTCAAAGCTCAGTTGGGAATTGCTACCGGTGCCTTAGCCGCTGGGTAAGGAGCTCATGTTGTTGACCTTAGACCCAACTAGCAGCCAGATGATTGATCATTTGCATGACATGGGCTATAATGATCAAGAATTGAGGGATGTAGAAATGATGCAGCCAACATCTACTGAGCCATGTGACTTACAATATGAGACACTTGTTGAAGACCCTATTGCAGTAGAGCCTTTTGAAGATATGGTTCCTTCTGAGGATTATATGGATCCTCAAGATTTTGCTGAGCAGGAAGATGGAGCTACTGAGGAAATACAGGTACCCCCAACAGTGTCAGACAAGGAACTTGAGGTCCAAGAGCGCTTTGATAGGATGGTTCAAGTTCTTAGGGCTACCCCTCAGGATGTGCCAGAGTATTCCATTGACATGCAAGGCATCGAGGCACAGAGAGAGGATCTAGATGAGCCCATTAAGACCTATCATGAGAAGCAGACGAGGGAGGAGACCATCATTTTTGATTTCAATGTCTATGGAGATGCCAAATTCAGAACACCCTTACCAATCAGTACAGTGCAAAAGCTTATTAAAGTGGGAGAGAAGATTGCTAAGAAGTGGTTGAAGAAACAGGATAGGTCGGCTTTGAAAGGAGCTTGTAAGATTCCCAAGGAGAAGAACAAGAGGGAGTATCTCACCGAGAAGCCACGAGAGGTGTGGAAGCTTCAACCAGAATGGCGATATCCTATCCTTGAAGCGGATGAAATGGCGCATTCCGCCTTTTGCTACTCAAATCGGAAGACAGATGTACTCCATTGCCCCTATCCGAGAAGGTATGGCAGAAACTATGATGCTGAGAAGCATGGCAGGCATAACTTTCCCAAAATTCCCAATATCAATGCTCTGCATGAGAGTGATATCTATCACTTCCAGTTGCATGATCTGCTACCCTCTTTTGACAGTTTCCTTAAACTCTACTCAAGTTGCCCCGATCCTGCCTTCATAGTCACTTGCAATTATCTCCACCTCATAGTCAAGCTCTTACAACAGCCACCGACTCCCTATGAGGATGGCCTGCCACCCTTATTCTTCGACATCAACACAGGGATTGACCGCATTGCCATGGCAAGACTTCTTCTTCGAGCTGTATTATTCCCCTCTTACTGCGTAGCCTTGCTTGAGGATATGGTGGATAGCAGATTTGCTCGGTGTACCCATCCTTTTTATCCAGAATCACCCATTTATCTCCGAACCTTTCTTAAGCCATATCTTTTGAGCAAAGGGTGTCTTTCACTTACCTTGCAGCCACTTCCTGAGGAGTGACTCCCTTGTGCATCACATGATGGAAAAAAAAAAAGAGAGAGAAAGCAAAAAAGAAAAAAAAAGAAAAGAAAAGAAAAGAAAAATATATATATATATGCACTCACATGCATTGCATTGCACCTAGGGGTCCTCAAGTTGGACGCGTCCAGTGGCTTTGGTCGGCTGGCTCCGTCTCTAACCCCCTAGCCCTTTTTCCATTTCCCCACACATTTGCTTAGGGCACATCAAGGTCAGGACATACCTAGGGAGTCTCGGCTCGCCTAGGTTAGACCTGTCTCCCTGAGTCACGTGCACTTTTCATTTCTACTTCATTTATCTCAGTAACACCACATCACCTCAGGTCACCTACCACATGTGGTTGATCCAATGGAGAACCATGTGCCCTTCTTCATCAGATCAAGCTCCCTTGCTTCCTCATCATCGAGCATCATCATCAACAGAAGCACCCATGGAGAAGTCTTCTACCTATGTATTAGACTATGTATGCACGTGCACACACTGTAGTATTTGCACCATAACCTATTCACGGTTTTGGGTCCTCAAGTGTGGGACAACACTTCAGGCTTGCCTGGAGTTCGACCCATCTCCCAAACCAACATCATCATATGTCCTGTGTACGATCAGAAGACTAGCACTTTTTCCCTAGGGAGTGACTGCACGTGAGGTTTTACTTTGCAGGTATTCGAGTTGTGGAGAATCATGCGCATCATTTCTACATCAACATTGCATCTCCCATCTTCTACGACCTCTATTCCATTTTCCAATGACCATTCAAGTTCTATTCATCAGAAGGATCAACAGTCAAGTGTATCTTCAGCATAGCCAACTTTTACAGGATTTGTCACCAGCAATACCATCAGTCTCACCATCTACCACAATTTGAGCAACATCATTTGTACCACCCGCAGCAGGCAACATCCTCATCTTCAACAACCATCGTTCTTCATCAGCCACATCCATTTCTTCTCCATCAGGACTACTACTTGATCAGGACTGTTCCCAGCATTCCGCATCTTCGGTGCAAGCTACAGCATGCTACCTATGACGTGAGTACCCTGGGACTGACACTCGTCTAGGGGGGAAATAATGTTAACGGTATTTTGAGAAGGCTGCAAAAAGCGCAAGTGCTGGATACTATTTTTTGGTGGATTACTATTTTGTGGAGCTTCATTATATTACTTTGGGCACTTGTGTATTACTTTTTACTCATGGACATCATCAGACTATCATGGTTGTATTATTTTGTGAGAGCCGGGCTCACTCCCGTGCACATTGTATTTATCACCCGTAGTTGTATTTGTCGCACCCGCATGTGTTGCGTGGGTTGCGCACATGTAATTGTGATTAGAATAGTGTAGGCTTGGTCTATTTAGGCTAAGGTTCAAGCATGTTTCAAGGATTGACCGGCCTAAAGTCCACTATGTGGGTAGGATGCCCAAAGAGGGTGCAAACCCTAATTCACAGTTGTGGAAACCCTAAACGCAAAAGGGGCGCAAACCCTAACCCTAACCCTAAACGCAAAAGGGGCGCAAACCCTAACCCTAACCCTAAACGAAAAAGGGGCGCAAACCCTAACCCTAATTCTATGTCTATATAAGGGTGGGAGGTCTCAGTTGTATTCACCCCCTTTGGCACATTCATGCTGCGGAAGCTCTGTTAGTGCAACCATTCAATCTTTCTATTCTATCATTTTGCTTCCATTGTGTTGAGAGTGACTGAGAGGGAGAGAGTGAGAGGTGTGTTGAGCGAGGGACTAAGGGAAGGTGAAGCTCTTCGTCGTCTTCTTGCTTTTCTCGTCGTCTCTACTAGCTCTTCGACTCGTTGGTGTGCTTGGTGGTGGATGCGAAGGAGCGACGGCATCGGATCGTGTTGATCGTGGTCGTGGAACTATCTTCGAGCCTTCGAAAGGTAAGTTAGGTGAGTTCACTACAACTCGAGCTAGTCTTGTGTTCTTGCTTCCTTGGGTTGGAGAGGAGAATGCTTGGTTAGTTAGAGCGGAGCGTGAGAGACAAGGTGAGAGATTGTCACCAACGTGAGTTGCAGCTTCTGAAAGAATAGAAGTCCATCCAAAGTCCCGACTGTTGGTGCGTTTGCCTCAACAATTAGAGTGACAGAGGCTTGGGTTGAGTGTCAGGAGAAAGAAAAACTGAGAAAAAAAAGCTTGAGAAATTTTGGCTATGGTGGAATTAGGGTTTCTGAGACAAGGGCCTGGTTTTTCTCAGATTGTAGGAGCTATACTTGATCATTTTCAAAAAAATTTTACATGCCTAGGAAGCTGACTTCATGGGCTATCAAAATCCTATGATAATCGTCAAGATCGTGGACTGTATGAAGCACGCAGGCAACTCGAACAGATTCGGCACAGTTCAGGACAACGATGATGAATTTGTGCAATGCCGGGGTCAGGGCACAGCAATGTGATCGATTTTTGTGCCAGGATGAAGCGCCTTGAGTAGAAGAACAACTCCCTAGAAGAAATCAAGAGCTGAAATGGCCTGGTTGAGAAGTTATTGAAGCTCCAAGTGAGGTAGGTCCTGTTTGGCTATGGCAGACACAGAGCATAGATTGAGAATTTTCACAATGCTGAGCTTTAGATGGTCAAATGTCCTGGATTGATGTGATACAGGGAAGCTTTGTGAGTTGGGGAATACTTTTCCAGAAGGAAGCTCCAAGAGATTTGACCTGTGGAGTGAGATATAAGCAGCTCAATCTGATAGGGTGTTGCTGGCTATGGCTGCCATGGAAGCTTCAGTGAGAGTAGAGTTGGGAGATGAAGTCATGAGCTGACATTGAGCTAGATTGAGGTTAAGAGGAATCAAGAGAGGCTGGAGAAGCAATGCCATGCCCAACTGGGCTCTGATACCATGTGAGAAATGCGGGATCTAGAGCATGGCAAAACCGAAAGCTATGGAGGATGGAAGGAGAAGTGTGGGCTCATGATGGAAAAGACACTGTTTGTTACACAAGTGAATTAGGTTCCAAGATTGAGACTTGGACTCATAAACACAATCTTGTGTATGTGGACAATGACATTGACACTTCACTGAAAACAAAAGAGTACTATCATTGCATTTTGAAAAGGAAGCAAGTACAATGCTTTATAGGAAAGTAGGAAACTGCAGTAGGCACCATTGTGCATATGGGATAGGTTAGCCTGCATATCCTTGACCCTGAAGCTCCATACAAAGAGGCTGTTTGAGTGAGTGTGATTTTTGATTCTCAACAGGTTTCAGATTGCGTATTCTCTTTACTGCAATAAGCTTGCATGACACAGAGTTACAATACCTGCAAAGTCTATGTACTGATTGATGTACCTTCGGGTTATATCACATGTTTGTGGATGTTTTTGAGGTTGTAAAGGGCTGAAATACCCTAGTTTTTTGTAGAGAATAGTTGCAAAAAATTGTCATAAACAATCAAGGACTGAGGTTGGTCAGAGTGACTTGTTGGCTTGCAGGAAGTCAGGCAGTGACTAAATAGTGTCTGATACAACATGGCAAATGCAGAAAGGACTGACAACATAACCCAGATAGTGGGGGAAAAGCTTGACAGTAACAATTATGCCATATGGAAGTTCCACATGGAGAATTTCTTAATAGGGAAAGGCTATTGGGAGTTGGTGACTGGAGCGGAAGCTGAACCTGAGCTCTCAGATCGACCTACGGCTGATCAGAGATGATTACACCGAGCTTGGACAGAAAGAGCTCGTAGAGTCTTGCACTGGCTCTCTTTATGTATCTCAGATGCCATGGTAATGTAGATAATGAACTGCAGCTCTTTTAAGGATGCATGGGATATTTTGGTCAAGTATTATGGCACAACCACAAGTGCCAGGAAGATACAGTTGAAGCAGAAGTTCAACAACATGGAGAGGAAGAGCATATCTATACAGGATTATGTCACGGAGGTTAAGACCATTGCGGATTAGTTGGCATCTGTTGGTTCACAGGTTGAAGATGAAGACATGGTTGCTGTGACCTTGAATGGCTTGGGGCCTCAGTATAAGTCTTTTGACACTTCTGTGTCTGTGCGGGCTGAAATGCCTGATTTCAATGAGCTGGTTGCATTGCTTATCCATGAAGAGGTTAAGCTTGGTTTGGCTACAGGATCTAGCAGTTCTAAAAACAAGGATGCAGTTTTCTATTCCAATCAACGTGGTCGTGGAAACCATGGTAGAGGCTATGGATTTGGCAGAGGAAGCCAGCAAAATGCATCCTATGGCAATAACAATCAGCAAATATCGAATGCAAGAGGTGGTGGAAACTTTAGAGGCAGGGGGAGATCTAGCCCTAGAGATAGAGGCTCCTGGCAACAGCAGCGTCCATCTGACAATCCGAACAAGGATAAGGATTGTCATTACTGCGAAAAGTATGGGCATATTTCCAAGGACTGCTGGAAGAAGCAGGGCAATAAGAAAGGCAAACAACATGGGCATTTTGCTGCATCTAGTTAGGCAGATGATACTTTAGGAGATAGATTGTTTGCCATGCAGTATGTAAAAGACAGAGTTGCTGAAAAATCTAGTGATGATGCAGTTTGGTATATTGATTCAGGGGCATCGAACCATATGACTCCTCATGGTGATTGGTTCACTGATATGTTGGCTGAAAAAAATGGCTATGTCTGTACAGGTGATGACACGCAGCATAGCATTGAGCATAAAGGCAAAGTGCCTCTTGTGGTTCATGATGGCAAAAACAAAATTTTGCATGATGTATTGCATGTTCCTTCGATTATGAAGAACCTACTGTCTGTTGGTCAGATGACGGAGCAGAACTTGCAGGTTAGATTCAACAAGCATGGTTGCTTTATTGAAGAGTTTGGTAATGGATGCAAGTTAATAGCTTGTGGTCTCACAGGAATGGCAGAATGTTTACTCTTGATGCTACCTTGCAGAGCTGAATTTAGCCATGTTTACCCATGGTTCTGGCACTATCAGAGACTTGGAAATTTGGCACATGAGAGTGGGGCATGTAAATTTGCAAAGGCTGCAAATTATGCAGAAAAAACAGCTTGTTACAGGTTTACCCAAGTTCCAATATTTAGATATTGGTCATGTATGTGATGCTTGCCAGTTTGGTAAGCAGTCAAGGTTGCCATTTGTTAGGCATGTAAGGCAAAGTACACGTCCATTGCAGTTAGTACACTCTGATGTTTGGGAGCCAGCCCATAATGCATCCATGGGAGGATCGAAGTATTATGTTACATTCATTGATGATTACAGTAGCTATACTTGGGTTTACATTCTGAAGACAAAGGATGAGGTGTTTGCTGTTTTTCAACAGTTTAAAAAGTAGGTTGAAAAGGAATTTGACTGTTATATCTCTTGCTTGAGGTCAGATAGCAGTGGGGAGTATGTGTCAAATGAGTTTGACAACCTTCTAGTTGAAAATGGTATACGTAGGCAGCTTACCTGCGGCTACACTCCTCAGCAAAATGGGGTAGCTGAAAGGAAAAACAGGGTCTTGATGGAAGCTGCTCGTGCCATGATGAATGAGAAGAAGATGCCACTCTATTATTGGGCTGAGGCTGTTATGACAGCCATGTATATCTTGAATCGGATTCCCACTCCAGGTATTCATGAGATGACACTGTTTGAGAAGCTGTATGGCTATAAGCCGGATGTAAGTCACATGAAAGTCTTTGGCTATCTTGCTTATGTGCATATTCCAGATGAAAAAAGGAAGAAGCTGGATCCAAAAGTGCATAAGTGTGTCTTCATTGGATATTCACAAGAGAAGAAGGCATATAAATGCTATGATCCCTCTACCAGGGAGACCTTGGTGAGCAGGGATTTTATTTTTTATGAGATGGGTTCTTGGTATGTATCACTGGCAATAGTGCCATCAGATATGCCCTCCACTCATGTATCTACAATTGATATGCAGCAGAGCACTGCTGTGACAGGACCTAGTAGTCAGACAGTATCTCCATGGATAGGGAGATTGAGCAACTCACCGTCCACTGACACCAGTATGTCAGTGAGGGGAAGATATGATGTCGCGGACAAAGGAAAAGAGAAAGTTACTAAGGATGTATCTAGGATGATGACACCTGGTAGGATGACTTCTGGATATGAGTCTACTGACACTTTAGACAGTGAACTTGGTATTCCGACTATCTATACGCCTAGTGCAAGGCAGAGCAGGTACATTTCGCTTCATGAGAGAGGGGAATCGAGCAATGCACCACAGCTTAGACGCTCACAGAGGGTTAGATACCCTGTTGACAGGTTGACATATAGTGGCTACACTGCAAAGCATTATGCTTACATGACAAAAGTGATGGAGATCAAAGAACCAGGTACATATGCTGAAGCAGTGGAAAATGAGAACTGGTGTGCAGCTATGGATGAAGAAATGAATGCCTTGGCTGAAAATAAGGCATGGGATCTTGTGCCACTGCCTGAAGGAAAAAAGACCATTGGCTACTGTGGGAGCTTTCGCTCAACCGCCAAGATCCTCGGACCGCTTATTCTTTCAAGCGTTTCAAGCGAGCTCTAATGGCTATCTCTCACCTAGCCGACGCGCCTCCGATCCTACGAGTGTAGTGAGCTTACCTTAATGCTCGATCGAGTACCCTCCTCTCTCTTGCACTCCGGTAGCTCCACGATCCTAGATGCTAGCTCAAGCATCCTCAAGCCTCCTCCATCTCCAAGCTCCATCCTCCAGGGTCATACATTCCTTTCACAAACATTGAACCTAGATTTACAAGCACAAACAACAATGAAGGCGAGTGCTCAAGACATTTGCTAAGGTGGAGTCCTCATCGTTGGACGCTGGCATGGCCCTTCTTGGTCTTTCCTGCCTTGGCATCATTTTCCATTATCTTTTGAGGGATAAAGATGTCAAGAAATGCGTGGTGGAGGGGGTTGCTCAAGATGCTGCGCCGAACACACACAGAATGCACAAGGAGAAGCTCACTCAAGAGACAAGAAGAGAGATGGAGGCCAAAACGTTTTCTTGCTGATTTCTTCTTCTTCTTCCACACACTTTACAATGTACACAAAGTATAGATAAGATACAACATAAAAGGAAAGTGGCCTACTAAGTCAAACAATGCATAACCGACTACACTAGTCGACTGGCGCTATAACTATGCCAGCTGTAAATAGGTGTAACGACCTGAATATAATAAGTAATGAGTCAGTGGCCATGTGAGATGCATAATGACCACCGACGTGCTAAGTGTAGACGTGTGGACCCATCTAACCAGGCGGTCCATCATCAATGTCCGCATGTGTTGAGCTTGTCATCTCAACACTCCCCCTCAAGCTCAACTGCATCTCTGCAACTCCAAGTAAGCTTCGAAACTTTTGAAGCTTCTCTGTACCCAATGCCTTCGTGAAGATGTCAGCTATCTGATCCTGTGTGCTGACATACACCAAGTCAATCTCACCTGCTAGTACCTTCTCTCTTACAAAATGGTAGTGTACCTCAATATGTTTTGTCCTGGCATGGAACACAGGGTTCCTAGCCAACTGTATACTGCTCATGTTGTCACAATAAATGACAACTGGACCTTCCACCTGGACATCCAAATCAGCCAATAGCTTTTGCAGCCATACTACCTCACATGCTGCAATAGCAGCACCTCTATACTCAGCCTCTGTACTCGACAAAGCAACTGTAGATTGCTTTTTGCTGCTCCATGCAACTGCTGCACTACCAAGAGAGAACATGTATCCGCTGGTAGATCTTCTATCAGACATACTACCATCCCAATCTGCATCTGTGTATCCAAATACCTGTACATCTGTACCTGCCTCATAGAAAAGTCCATAATGTAATGTGGACTTCACATATCTCAATATGCGTCTGACTGCATCCAAATGTGGCTTTCTAGGTACTTGCATAAACTGACTCACAAGACCAACAGCGTAGCGCAGGTCTGGCCTTGTAATGGTCATGTAGATCAAACTCCCCACTATCCTCTTGAACATGTAGGGTCTTCTATCTCATCCCCAACATCAGCACTCAGCTTTACATTCTGCTCCAACGGGACTGAAAGTGGTTTGCATGCAGTCATACCATACTTGGACAACATATCCAAGCCATACTGTCTTTGGGACAGCCATATACCATCATCGCATCTGATCACATCAATGCCAAGGAAGTACCTTAGCTCACCTAAATCCTTCATCTCAAACTTCATCTTCAAACAGCCCTTGACTTCAGCAATCCCACTATCACTATCACCTGTAATAATCAAGTCATCCACATAGATGACTATGATGACCAAACCTGCATCTCCCTTTCTCACATAAAGTGAGTGATCAGCATCAGAAACATAAAAGCCAATATTGACAAGATACTCTCTAATCTTGTCAAACCATGCTCTAGGTGCTTGCTTGAGCCCATAGAGTGCCTTCTTCAACCTGCACACATACATGGGATGCTCTAAATCTTCATAACCTGCTGGCTGATCCATATACACTTCTTCCTGCAAATCACCATGCAAGAAGGCATTCTTTACATCCATTTGCTGCAACCTCCAACCTTTGGCTGCTGCCAAAGCAATCACACATCTGACAGTTGCCATCCTAGCAACTGGACTGAAGGTTTCATCATAATCTATGCCGTATGTCTGGGCATAGCCTTTTGCAACCAGCCTAGCTTTGTACCTGCTAATAGAACCATCTGCATTGTGCTTAATCTTATAAACCCACTTACATCCAATAGCTTTCTTTTCCTTCGGCAATGATACTAGATCCCAAGTCTTATTGGCCTCTAATGCAGCCATCTCCTCATCCATTGCTGCATCCCAATGAGCATGACCAACAGCCTCCTCAAAACATGTGGGCTCAACATCCTCAATGGTGCTTTCTTTGTAGCTGTATGCGGTGTATTGTTATATGCAAACTGAAGTAAATATAGATGTGTATCCCATGTATGCGGTTTTAAAATAGTGTAAGCACGTAAAAGATCTAAAATAGTACTGTTAGTAGCTTTTGTTTGACCATTAGTTTCAGGATGAAATGCAGATGAAAAATCAATCTTTGTTCCTAAGTTAGCAAACAAAGTAATCCAAAAATTATTACAGAATCTAGAATCATGATCAGAAATAATAACTTTTGGTAAACCATGATTAGTGAAAACAGTTTTCAAAAACAATTGAGCTGCTTGAGATGTTGTTAAAGTTTTCTTGCATGGAATGAAATATGCTTGTTTGCTAAACCTGTCTACAACAGTCCAAATCATATCATGGTTAGCTTTAGTGTTAGGTAAACCAGTAATAAAATCCATAGAAATCTGTTCCCATGGTCGTGATGGAATAGATAAAGGCATCAGTAAACCATATTGTTTACCATGGTGTCTTTTAACTCTTTGACAAACTAAACATTCAGAAACAAAGTTAGATACATCAGTGTCCATATGTGGCCAATAAAAATCTTCAGTCAATGTACGCAAAGTAGAGATAATACCTCTATGACCTTGATATGGAGGACAATGAATCTCATTTAAAATAAAAGATCTAAATGGAACTGTAACACATAATCTCTTTTCATAAAACATGAATCCATTATTGTAAGACAGTGAATCAATAGGAATCCAGTTATTTGCAACTAATTTATTCCAATCAGCATGAAAAGTAATATCCTGATGATAAGTATCTTTCATAGGGATAAGAGTATCAAATGATATGACAGAAATATTATGAATGGTCGGTTTTCTACTTAAAGCGTCGGCTACTACATTCTCTTTTCCTAGTTGATATTGTATAAGGGGATGAAAACTTTGAATGAAAGCTGCCCATTTAATACGTCTGTCAGATATTTGGGGTTGACTAAGGAGATGTCTAATACTTTGTTGGTCAGTCTTAATTATAAACTTAGAACCCATTAAGTAATGTTTCCATTGACGTAAGGCTTGTACTACAGCTAGCAATTCTTTATCATATGTAGAATATTTAAGTTCGGATGGTTTTAGTTTACAGCTAGAGTAGGCTATGGGATGATTATCTTACATAAGTACGGCTTCTATTCCAGATCCACTAGCATCAGTAACTACTAAAAAGAATGGTCTATTGAAATCAAATAGTTGTAATACAGGAGCATGGGTTAATGCATGTTTCAATAAATCAAAAGATTTTTGTTGATTATCAGTCCAGTGATAAACAATACCCTTCTTTAAAAGTTTAGTCAAAGGCAAGGCAAATAATGAAAAATTTCGCACAAACTTCTTGTAAAAACTAGCAAGACCTAGAAAAGAATGTAACTCATGCACATTTTTGTGTATGGGCCAATTCAATATTGCTTCTATCTTTTTAGGGTCAACTTTAATACCTTTTGATGAAACAATGTGACCTAGATAATCAATTTCTATTTGAAAGAATTCACTTTTTTTTGGATTAGCATACAATTGATTATCTTTCAACAACTTGAAAACTAAAGACAGATGTTCATAATGCTCATTCTCATTTTTACTAAATACTAAGATATCATCAAAGAATGCTATAACACAATGCTGATATTTCAAGAATATGCGATTCATCATTCGACTAAATGTAGTAGGTGCATTAGTTAATCCAAAAGGCATCACTAGAAATTCATAATGTCCAAATTGTGTTCTAAATGCAGTTTTGAATATATCAGATTTATCTAATCTCACTTGATGATAATCAGATTTAAGATCTATCTTACTAAATATGGCAGAACCTTGTAGTTTATCCATAAGATAATCTACCCTAGGAATTGGATATCTATTCTTAACAGTAATCTTATTCAGGGCACGATAATCAATACACATGCGATAAGTATTATTATTCTTCTTTACCAACAAAACAGGTGCGCCAAATGGAGAACAACTAGGTCTAATTAATCCTCTGTTTAACAATTCTTCTACTTGATTTTGAATTTCTTTCTGTTCAATTTGATTATGCTTATATGGTGCTTTACATGGTGGTTGTGTACCAGGAATTAAATCTATTTTGTGATCTTTAGGATGTGAAGGTGGTAGTCCAGGTGGTAAATCATCAGCAAAACAATCTTTAAATTGAGCAAGAAATTGTTTATGCCTAGGATGCATATGTTTTTCTTTAGCTTGAAGTTCATTCACCCAAATTAAATAAGATTTGCTACTTTTACGTAATGCACGTTTAGCTTGAGTATGAGTAAGCAGTGGAAAATTATTAGATGTGTGCATACCATGTAATGTAATTTGTTTTCCTTGAAAATGAATTTTAATTGAATGCGTGGAATAATCTATGTCAGGGTTATACTGATGACGCCAAGGCATACCTAGGATAATATCACTAGACTATAAAGGTACAACTAGGAAATTCCTTCTTTCAGTGTATTCACCAATTTTAATTTCTAAGTCATGCACCTCTTGTGTTCCATTATATCTTGTGCCTAAGAATGCTGCTTTAATGCGATAATGTGTAGAAACAGTTTGTAGATTCAATTCTTTCACTAACTTTGCAGAAATAAAATCATGTGTGCTACCATCATCATGCAAAATAATCTTTTCTTTTCCATGCACAAAAAATTTCATTGTCAACAAAGAATGTGGAGTTGGCATACCTGGCAAAATATCCGAAGTAGTGGCTATGTCGTCATCATCTTCCGTAAAGTCAGGCATTTCCTCACGTTCTTCATCTTCCATTCCTCCAAGATAATTGATATGGACAGGTGGCTTTTTCGATTGGCAATTGGCTGCTAGATGTCTAGGTTGATGGCATTTGTAACAAACTATAGGTTTGGCTTTAGATACATTGTTGGCAATTGCAGGAAGTCTAGAAATATTGGGATTTGGCTGTGAAGATGGCTTAGGGTTTGGATTGGTATTTGATGGCAAAGCAGGTGGTCGTGTCCAAGACTTACGGAATGATGATGGAAGAAAACGACTTTGATTGAATCTTCTAAAATTTGAATTGAATTGCTTGGAACCATAGTTACCATTTATTTGAAATTGTTGTGGACGCTTGTCTCTTCCTCGAATCTTGTATTCAGTGTCATGAGCCAAAGAAATTGCATCTTCAAGGGTTGTTGGCTTGAACATATTGACTTCAGCATAGTAATGTCCAAGTAAGCCAGACATAAACTTGTGTTTGTGAATCGATTCAGGTACGTCTTCAAGCATGCGTAGTTGCAGTAGGGCATTCCAAAAACTTTCAGTGTATTGGGAAATAGGATCACGATCTCTTTGCTATAGAAGATCCCATTGCTTTATGGCTTTTTCATGGAATTGAGGAGGAAGGAAATTCTGCAAAAACTTCTTTTTGAAACTCTCCCAGGTAGTGGGACAATCAATGCTCTTACGAACCACAGTCCACCATAGAGATGCTCGATCGACTAAATGATTAGTGACACATTTAATTTTGTCTTTTTCAGCGTATGTCTCTTCATGAAAGTAATCATCAAACTGACTGATAAATGCAAGTACAGTCTTTCCATCTCGAGATCCATTGAAAGTACAAAATTTGAAATTTCTTTTACTTATCTTTGTTTCTTTGCGGATGGATTGAGCTTCGAGTGTCGCATCGATGGTTCGTCGGATAAGATCTTCGGGTTGCGGTTCATCTTTGTCGGTGGTAGATCGTTGCAAATTGGCCAATTGAACTTGCAAAGGTTGTCGGGCTCTTCGTTCTTCATCAAGCTGCATCATAATCAAATCCAATTTTTGTTCCATCGTAGGTTCAGGAAGATCGCCTTCAGCCATTAAATCGTCCATATTTTATTCCGTCATCCTGTAAAAATCCAAAAGACCTCACACTCTCGAAATCTGATTAGCTAGATGAGCGTAGCTCAAAGTCGGGTATACAAGGCTTATAAATTTTTGTTTGTCTTTTACAGTCTTTGTCTTTTGCGGTTGCGGGATTTGTTATCTTTGTAGAAACTGCGTATGAACTTCTGCGTGTGCTGAAACTGGTTCAGCAAGTCTACGTGTGTGAACAGAGTCTTCCAGGGAGAAATTTTGTAATTCTGTGCTTCTGCATAGGAACAGCCTTTATGGGAGTAATTGAGATAAGTCTGTTTTGATCCTCTATGACTTGGTGAACTTGCAGAGTAATAAAACTTGCAAAACTTGAGTGACTTAGAAGACTTGAAAATTTTATAGCTTATGTAACTAAGCTTATGATTGATCTGCCTGTCGTCGATTCGATTTTGGGGGGGGGCTTTTTTTCCACCGAATCTCATGCTGATGTGCCGCTGCCGTGATTTTCATAATTGAAGCTTTTTAAGCTTCTTATTAAGCTTTTTACTAAAGCTTAATAAACTTTGAAGTTAAACTTGTGGATATGGAAGCTTACTATACTGTGGAAAAAAAAATGACTTGGAGAGGGAGATGTAGGAGTGGTCCTCCGCCTCCTCAGGCCGGTCCTTCGCGATCAGAGGCTGCAGACAGAGGTTCTTGACCGTCAGGAATCCACCCGTATCGACCGTTCGCGATGAAACTCACTGTAGAGCTTGATCGTTCCAGGAGCTCCACCTTCGTGCAAGATAGGTAGCGATTGGAAGCTCTCGATCTCAGCTTCGCTTTGATACCACTGGTATACAGATCGGATGCCATAAGCGCGCGTAGTGAGTGTCAGAAGGTCCCCAAGAACAAAAGAACTCTACTTTTTGCACACAAATCAATGTAGAAAGCATGCACGACATGAACAAGAGACCAATTGGGTGCAATCTCCCCCCCATGCCTTGTGTGAGCGCTCCACAAAGCATGTATTTTATGTATTAATCATCTTCAAGCTCAAATAATAGCCCAAATTACAAAATAACACGCTTTTGGCTTTTGAGTTTGCTTTAGTGCCAAACAGAAATAAAGCTAATGGGTGCCCAAGAAGTCCGGCATACCCAATACAATGTCCAAATACAAATATCTAAATTGTGCGCCCATGCACATACAAAAATAATAAATAAATATCCAACGCCTTGATAAATAGGCGCGATAAAATATAGGTGCCATGCCTAAGGTATGCGCCCATCAAAATATAGATGATAACTCGAATACATGCTATCCTCCAATGCTTTCCACCGCCACTGCTGCTATCTCTACACATCAACTGAAGCATTCACAATCGTTAGTAAAATAATACAATTAAACCGACAAAAGTGAATACCTAGCAGTCTTCAGCTACATAAATAAATCAATTGGTTAGAAATCAATCCTAACATGCGCACTCTAAACTCATAAATGTTTATTAATTTAATATGTAATTTGTGGAATCACCCACTATGGAATAACCCATGTACACACTAAATTAACAAAACACCCGAAAAGGATAGGCGTCCCCATCGAATTCTCGCACAAAGAATCCACTTTGTGTATGAGCCCCGATAATAAAAGTTTACGAAATCCACCATAAAACCTCACGAAATCCACCGTGGCATGGAATCCACCGTGTAATATGCCTCCTGGCATAAAAAATCCATCAAAAATCAACCATCCAGCCTTCAAAAACAACAAAAATCAAAGTCATTTCAATATTCAACATGTAGGTGTGAGCTAGGAGGTGCCAAGAGCTAGGGGATCTAGATGTGATTCCTTGGGTACCGTAGGGTCATTCTAACCCCCTACGAGCCTAGAATGGTTCTCTTGAATGGCCTCCATGCTAGCTAAAGGTGGATTAGTAGTTCTCACCTTTGAGTGGAGTCTTATATATAGATTATTAATTGATGTAATACAACAATTATTATGTAGTTTGAAAATAAAGCTTATGCTTTTTTGAAAGTGACTATTTTCTAATGGTTTTCATGTTTGTGATTAAATTATTTAGGAAAATCCTATTTTTAATGGCTAATTAAGGAATTTGTTTTTATATGTTGAACTAAATGTGGTAGATGATTAGATAACTAAGCAAACCTTGCCACAAATGGGAAATGGAAGTGCAAACCCTCAATGGATTCATCCTATGGTAGGGTGGCCTTGATTACCTAAGAGGCTTTTCTCAAGAATGTGCTAGATGGGGAAATTTTAGGAAGAGTTGAATGTTGATTGTCTTAGAGTGTCATCATAGATGCTAACATTGTGTGGTTTTAGGGAATAGGGTTGAGACTTTACTCTATAGGTAGAGGGGTATATGCATTTAGCTCTCCCTCATTTCTCATTGTCTTTGAACCAAGTGCAATACAAGTTTGGTTTAGATTGTTTTCATCATCATAAGTACTTACCTATAATTGGCACAAGAAACTTGTTAGGTAACCTTGGAAGTCATTTAGGAACCTTATTGCAGGTTTATCCTCCTTGGGGATGGAGTAGAACTTCTTCTATGAGGATAGGCTAAAGATACCCTAGGCCACAAAGTTAGGATATTCCATGGCAATTTTGGATGGAGTCGCCTAGGCATATCCCTTGATGGACTACCAAAACCGTGCTACCAAGGATTCATTAGATAGGCATGTCACCCAACCTTGATTTCCTTCCACATATGACCAATATTTGTTATATATTGAATAACCTCCTCATAAATATGGTTGATGAATTTGCAGAGCTTGATGGTGTAGGCATTGGTATTAACAACCCTCTAGTTGATAACCCTTGTGTGAGAGGTTTATAAGTTAATAATTTTGTAATTACATTGTTAAGCATATTTTTAACATATGGTTAACACTTGAAATTATATACCCACACAAATTCTCCATATATCTGACATATGTTTTAATCATATAATTTATGCATGGGATTATTTTCATGCACTATACTCTATATGTTTTTCATGCATTGCATCTTAGTGAAATGATACCAATTGATTCATATGTTTTTGGGATCTCTTAATGTACTATTGAAACCATCTCGACATTAGTAAAATGAGACAAATTGATCTAAATATTGAGTGTGTCCTCTTAATTAACTTTTTTTAATTAAAGAATTAATGGATGTGTACATCATGCTAAGAAATAGGATTTATTTCCCAATTTCTTGGAAATAAAGGCTTCAATAATTGTGATATTCATTTGCATTTTTATTGCCATCATCCTCAATGCTATTGCCATGCCTTAGACACCATCTATAGATTTTATGGAAAATTCAAGGTTTTTCAAAAATTTTCTACCATTTCCTTTATGCTACTTAGATTGATTCCATTATAGCACCATGCCTCTCCTTCAAAGCCTTTCTGAGGTCCATGGCATAGGTCAACTCCTTGGTGGGCAAGTCTAAGCCAATGTAAAACATGTGGGTCCACTTGCAATCCTTCTTTAGAACCCTTCCATGTAGTGATGTTTTGTTAAGACCTAAACACTGTTGCCTTGATTGTGGAATCAAATTGGAGGCAGTTCTCAATGTGGGTCATATACAGAAGTATAAGAGAGAATATACATGTTTTGCAAAATTTACTTGAAGATCATTGAGCAAATGTATCATTATAGTTATCTGCAACTATTGTGATTGGAACAACTCTTTCCATTAGATCATAATTTTCTTTTTCAAAGTTGTTATGGCTGAATTTGTCTCCATTCAACAAGCCAACATTGTAAGTGTCTAGTGGCTATTTTTTCTCATGGTATATATGGCTACCAATAAAAAATCTCTATATAGCACAATGAGATCCTTTTGAACTTCTTGTACGCTTACCTCTAGTTAACTTTCATGCCATTTTTGATACAAAGGCTGACCAACCCATTGCACATTGATACTTTTAATCTTTCAACACTAGACATGTGTTTGCCATCAAATCTTTTTTCTATAGTAAGAAAGTTGTAGTGCTTCATATATGTCCATGGCATTGCCCTACCGATTCCTTTTTTGCTCGGTTGGTGTTTGGTTTTTCTCCTCTTAGTATTACAACCCATAAATTGTGATGGTGGCTCACTTTTAAAATTGTGAGCCATTGTTTTGAAGATAAAGAGAGAAAGAAAAGTTAACACTACCTTAGAACAACACACCACACAAAAAGACTATTAACATTAGATATAATTGCACCTTTGAGCATAAGTATTGATAATTCTTGCAACTAGGCATGTAGGCATGTAGATATCTAAGGGATACTCTTGAGTAGACATTCAATCTTCAATTTGCAAGGAATTAAATCAATAAGTAGCCTCCACACCTCCATGAGCATGATTTGATATTCCAACCTTCAACAAAAGAAATGTTAGCTTCAAATATTTTAATCCTCATAGGGGAGAATTGGCTCCTAACTATTATCTAGAATGAGAATAGTTAGCAAACTCCTCTAAGTCCTTAACTAATTTGAAAACCAACAACACCACCTTCTGCACCACAAGCGTGATGGCAACCACACATATATACTCTTCCCTCACAAACAATAACATCCACACTAGTAGACAACAATGGTAGAAAGATCACTAACAACACCATGGAGTTCATCACCACGATCTTCAATGGCAAGGTGGTTGTGGATGGTCACTTCTTATGCGGCTTGGCATGGCAAAAAGTGATGTGTTGATCACTATCACTTGTGTGTTCTTAATTGCTTAGTTTATAAATTAGTACCTTTAGAACAATGAGAACATTAGATGAGAAAGTAATGGAATGTATCTTTAGTGGTTGGAATTCTAAAAGTAAAGGAGATATGTTATATCATCCACAAAGTAAGCATATTTGATTAATTTTGATGTTTTTCATTCAAATATACTATTCATGCTTTAATTTTAGGTACTAAAGAGATAGATATAGTCTCACAAGATATATGCCATTTTATTACCTCTCTTCAATGGAGGGCAATCAAATGTAGCACTAAATGAGATAGTTTTTGGGTTCGTGTTTATTCCTTTCTTAGCTTTCTATGTTGCCTTGGTGTTTCTTTGTTAATTCATTATTCTAAACTATTTACTAGTGTGATCAATGCTTTACATATGATTTGTCCTTGTTATTTTAAACAATTTCTTAGTTTTTATGTTTTACATATGGTTTTCAGTGCTAAAAGATGGATTTTCTTAAGTAGAAGGCTCTAATGAATCCACACATCAACCTATTTCTAATGTAGATGTGGATGATACTCTTCTTAATGAGAGACAAGAAATTGAGTAGTTGAGGGACTATGATAATGTCATTGTACCATTTCTTGTCTTGCTTTACCTTATGCATAAATGATAATTAAAATATTAAAACTAATATAACTTGGTGGGAAAACTAAAAATCTTGATAGGCTTTCCAAGGAAATGGGAAATATCAGCATGCTTTTTGTAGGTTGCCAGGTGACACTTGACATGCTATGAAGTGAACAAAAAATAGAGTGATCATGTAAAGAAAGTGATTACTTTAACAATCCTTCCTAATGTGCTAACATAGAAAAACCTTATAGGTATTCTCACAAATTCATTTCCTTGTGAGAAGTTTAAAGATTTTCCAAAGTCTTGGGCTTCTTTTCTTTTGTGTATTAATTGTAATCCAACCAAGCTAGGTTTCCTATACACGAGTGCTAGCATCATGTCACTTCTCGAAGGATTTGTTACCATGTTTCATTTGTGATGTGTATGAGTACATTTAGGACCCCCATGACATTCTTTTGCCTCATTAGAGTAGGTTCCTCCCCCCCCCCCCCCCCCCCCATATTGTATGTATGCCTATTCACTTTAGGATATACCTAGTCTTATAAATATTGTACTTTGATACCCTCAATACTTTTTTTCTCTCAATAATCTTATTCTCTAAGGGATGTGTGTGCATTCTTGCAACCCTAAGAACAAGATATTTATCCATTACAATGGCTACATAGATCTTAGTGCAAGAAGAGAGAGAGAAAATCACTCTTGACACTATCTATCTCCACCATTGATGTAAAACATGTATCTAAAATGAAATGTGGTTCCAAAATGAGCATTTATGGTGAGAGAAATGCATGCTTACCTAAAAGAAGAGAGTACTTTGCTATAGTTGAAGCATAAAATCCATGGGAGCTTCATAGAGACTCTAAATCCTTGCAACCTTCATGTACCAACCTTGTTAATGATGGGAGTGCCTTTTGCAAACCTTTGCATATGAGGGTAGAAGCTTGAAAGAGGTGGAATCATACAAAATACTTGTTACATTGTTTGTCATAGACACCATTGATTTTTGGGAGTTCCATGCATTCTCACTCTTTGCCTTTCCAAGCTAGTCAAAATATTGACAAAAATAGAGGGAACTGAGGGAATGCATGGATCACACTATCAATATCTATTTGCTACCTTGGAGCCTCCAAAACTACTCCAAAAAATTTGATGGATTTTTCAAGTTGGTTTTTGACAATAAGCAAGATTGTGTTATGCCTTTGACCACTTCTAGTCTTGAATTTGATGCTACAAAGCAAGGGCTATAGTTTAGAGTCATGGAGGTGAGAAATGAGCAAGGTGAAGTAGCCTTTGGAGTTGAACAATCTAGATTGAGAACTCAAAAGTGAGAAAAGAGGCCTTGCCACTTATAACTCTAGCAAAATAACATTTAAACTAAAGCTTAGAGCAAGATGAATAACTTAGTGATACATTCAAAAGACATCAAATCCAATGATGGAAAGCTATGGAGCTTGAATCTCTAATTAAGAAGAGGGAGAACAACAAACAATCAAGCTCTACCAAATCTTTCACTTCTTTGAAAACCTCTAGCAAGACATTCCAAAAGGTGAACTATTATCAAGAACTACTATTTCAATTGTTTCACTTAGCAAGGAATGTTCAAACTAGTAATGCAGAAACTTTTTACTCTAAAATAACCTAGGTTAAACCCTAACTAATTCCAATCATTATAGTAAACTATTCCTACTAACAAAAGGATCAAAGATAACTCTAATACCAATTGTCAAGAACCCAAAAGGGCTACTAGATATAAAGGACTATAGTTTGAACTAACCTTAAGAGGTGGACCTTGAAAACACCCAAGGATTAGGTGAGAGAGAACCTCTACCATCAAGAAGGTAGTAAAACTCTCTCTCTCTCTCTCTCTCTCTCTCTCTCTCTCTCTCTCTCTCTCTCTCTCTCTCTCTCTCTCTCTCTCTCTCTCTCTCTCTCTCTCTAAGGGCTTTACAGAGTACAAGCTTAAAAGATACAAGGCTGCACATATCTAGAGGTGGTGGATGTGCTATTAATTTATGAGAAAATTGGACGTGATGGTCAAGTTATTAACATAGGCATGGCAATCATTGACCTATGCCCAACCCCAATCTTAGGACCCTATTGCAAAAGGACATGAGGGCAAGACACACGTGGCAAAAAAATTGTTGATGAATAGATTATCATTTCAAAGACTTGTGAATAAAGTTTTTGATGCTCATCTACGTATCTCAAGAATGTATGATTTATGGCATATATGCAATCATGAGTAGCGACATGAAACCAATCCATTATCTTTGTTTTGGCCATCCATTCTCATATATTTTAATGACCATATGTATTTTTTCCTAGCATGCTTAAGAAATTTGGAACAAAACATGTAAATATGAGGATCTTTGTCCCATCATCATAGACTTTGATGACCATATATAGTCTATGCTACTAGGATGCTAAAGAAATTTGAGCAAAAGATGTAAACATGAGGATCTTGCCTTACATCACTCAAAAAATGTTTGTCTTAGAACTATATGTTTTACTACATGTATCATGTATTAATGATGCATAAACTTATGGTTTGGATGTGGCTTCCATTTGAAATTATGCCATGTAAATTCATAGAAAAAAAGTATTTTGAAGAATAAAAAGAAATGTGTCATTTAGAGGTCTCTCTAATTGTGTAAAAAGATTGTGTTATGTCTTATAGATCATGTGAAACAATGATATGCCATGTCTATAACATGGTATTTTAAACAATAATAATTCACTAAGACAAAAGATAAGAGCTCATGGATTGAAGGATCATGATTGTAACCTATATTGATTAATTTCTACAATATAATGGAAGTGATTAAAGTTACTTGCTTGCATAAATGTGCAAAAGTTATGTATCCGTTAGGATTGATTTTCTTCTATGCCGTTATCATCTTAGAAGTGATTGAAGTTACATGTTTGAGTAGACACCAAAAGTTCATGAACCACTATAAATGACATTGCAAACATCATTGATTTGGTGTGTTGTATCTTGTCGTATCCATATATGAATTGATCTGAATAAAGATTGCCATAACATTTAACAATTTCTATAATGATTATGCTATATTTTCATTTTTTCCTTAAGATCAATATCGATAGTGTTTTGATCTATGTGGCTTGGGCAAGTGAATATACATTGATTCCACCTAACAATCAACTAAAAGTTGAATCATCTTATTGAGATATGCCATGGTAATAACCTACAAAGTATGACATTTGAACCACCAATGTCTAATTATTGTTTCTAACCTCATAATATTTTGGAGGAGCCAAAAAGGCTTGAACAATATAAACAAAAGTAATTGTATCACCATGATACAAATTGCTTTTTGTTGGCAAGCTTATGATCATCTATGTGGAAGAAATGATAAGAAACATATCTACGTGGAAGAAATGATAAGGGAAACATGTAAAGTTGGTTCTTTCAAAGCTCTTTTGTAATTATCCACAGTAATGTGGATTATAGTGCTAAAAAACTTTGCCACTAGGTTGTAGAATAGTTGTCTAATTGTAGTTTATGACATAATAATTTCCAAAAACTCAATAAGTTGTAAATAATATTTAAAAAATTATTTTACTCTCTAGAGACATAATGTTTTTTGTGACAAATCATAAATTGTGTTTTGTGGAAAATCATACTTTCATGTGTATGAGAAAAATGAGAAGGGAAAATAAATCAAGTCAATAAATGTGCAATGTTATCTAATATATCGATTGAGTATATTATTTCTAAATACAAGAATGGGAAATGAGTTTTTAACTATACTTAGAAGATGCATTTTATATGTGTACATGAAATTGAATCAACAAAATACAAATTGCCTAGCCAATAGCCTTGCTAATTGTAGTTCATGTAGTTGCCATCATTGCAAAACTCGAAAGACTATGCATTGCTTGCTTTGTGCTTTTGGGAGCAAAGGAAAGAAATGGCCACTGACTTATCACTTATTATATTTAGTTTATTGCACCTACCTATAGGTGGCATAGTTATAGCACCAACCGATTAGTATAGTCAATTATACATTGGTTGACTTGGTAGGCCACTTTTCTTTATGTTGTATTTTATCTATACTTTGTGTACATTGTATTGTTTGTAGTAGTAGAAGAAGAAACCAATAAGAAAACATTTTGGCCTCCATCTCTCTTCTTGTGTTCTTGAGTGACATTCCTCTTGCATTTACATGTAGGGTGTGTGTTTGGCATAGCAATTCAAGCAAGTCTCCCACACCATACGATTCTTGATATGGTATCGGAGTGGTGTCATTAAGAGAGGATAGTTTTGTGGGGTGAAGTTAAGGAGAAGAAGCAAGGATTTAAGCAAACAAGCAAGGGGTAATAAGTTCTCCCACTCTTCTACTCTTTCTCTTGGATAGTGCCTGTGGAGGCATCGAAAGCAAAGCAGAGTGGAAAATCTCAAATTGTAACGAGATTTGGTGTATGAATAGAGCATTGTATATTCTATAGGGCTTTTGTAGGTTTTGTCCATTTGAGGCTATTTCGGACCTCATTTTGGATACACAAGGTTGCAAACAACATTTTCAAGGCATACTGTACTTTCAGATGTGTTGGTCGAAAGTGGGTACTCGGCGCGGCTAACAACCCCCTTGGATAGGGTTAGGCAGATAGTCAGGGGTAACTGATGCTGCCTCTCCCTCCAGGCCTTCAACCTGAAGCATTAATTATCTTTCCAAGTTCCTTGAGCAAAGAAGTACAAACAGTGCTCCTAACTGTACAAACACAATCAATCCTTCTCTCCGAATGCATCCAGCATTTGATCCGGGATCAATTTTGACTTGGCAAGATCCCCCAAAGGGTTTTGTAAGCAAGATGCTTGTTTACCCTTTTATCCTTGGGTTAGGGTTTATACCTTGTTAACCCAAATTAACAAACACCTTAGGTCCCCTTATATTAAGATAGTAAATCCTAGGCAACCTCGTTGTCCTATCTTGATTGGTCAATTTCTTGCTAGGCAATACATAACTTCTCTCACTTGGCAAATCAGCCTCAAGGAAGGGTGATGTAACATGATGACTACTCATCCTCTTGCAATTTAGACTTGTACGTAGAACTCACCAACCTTGTTCTAAGGAGTGGCAATTCTATTTTGTGATTTAACACAAAACCATGCAACATTGCAACTTGTTGCATAGGTGTCACACCTATCTTGGGGGATTATTTTTCCCATCACACGGTATTACTTGGTCAAGAATACCTTTGGTCAAGGTGTAGGGTTTGGGAGTCCTCTTGACCCAACCCAACCCCTAACCCTACTAGGCCGATAACGCTTTGGCCCTTAGGGTTCCTAGTTTCCTTTCGGAATCCTAACATTTGGTCATTTGGTCACTAGGGTGAGAACCCTAGATCGTTCTTGCATGGGTGTTTAGCTAATCCTAACATTCCGTGAATGTGGGTAGGACCTTTGGGATCGAAAGTCTTGACTTGGCATCCCAAGTGCGATACTAGGCAGAATTTTTAACGTAACTAAACCCTACCTAGCACTTTGAGGTGTTCATCGTACTAATTATTTATGATTTTACGAATCCCATGTGGGTTATGCCATTACAAGCGATTTACCTAAATCGATCTAATTGTCTTGCGACAAGAGGTGATATTTTCTTAGAGATGCTAATACTTTTCCTAAAAGATGTAAATAATTGCAAGATATTGTCAAGATTGTGGGAGAGAAGGAAGGAGTCTCACTTGTAGCTTTCTTGCTTGCACAATGGGGGAATACACACAAAGATGGAGGCTGAAAACTGTTTTTCTCTTCTTAGTTGTGTAAGCCAAAAAGAACTCTAGTACAAAGAAATAGAAGAACCCTATATATGGGTCTCAAACCAAACTCAACTAACTAAGGTGGCATACTAACTGAGCCACGAACTAGAGTAGATAAGGATAGCTATCATGTAGCTATTATTCATGGGCGGTGTACCAACCGCATCTACAACTGACAAGTCGATGACATAAATGCACAACGGTCACCCTGGCATATCACGAGTGGAGCTCGATATCTCAACACTCCCCCTCGAGATCAATCCCAATTCCTGCACACTAAGCAGGTCTCTGAACTTGCGCAGCTTCTCTGCGCCCAATGCCTTCGTAAATATGTCAGCTACCTGATCCTCTGTGCTGATATAAACTAGATCAATAAGACCTAGTAAAACCCTCTCCCGCACATAGTGATAATGCACCTCAATGTGCTTTGTTCTAGCATGATAGACTGGGTTATTTGCCAAGTGTATACTACTCATGTTGTCACAATAAATGACAACTGGCCCATCTGTAGACTGATGCATATCATAAAGTAGCTTATGCAACCAAGCTACCTCACATGCAGCCATTGCTGCACCCCTGTACTCAGCCTCTGTGCTTGACAAGGCAACTGTAGGCTGTTTCTTGCTGCTCCAAGTGATTGCAGCACTCCCAAAAGAGAACACATATCCACTGGTAGATCGTCTATTAGAAATACTACCAGCCCAATCAGCATCAGTGTATCCATGCAGCTGTATCTAAACCCCAGTCTCATAAAATAGTCCATACTGCAATGTGGACTTCACATACCTGAGTATGCGTCTAGCCACATTCAAATGTGGTTTCCTTGCAGCCTGCATAAACTGACTTACCAATCCAATAACATAGCTCAAATCTGGCCTGGTAATAGTCATATAAATCAAACTTCCTACTATGCGTATATACATAGTAGGGTCTTCCAGAAGCTCACCTGCATCTGTGCTTAGCTTCACATTCTGCTCCAAAGGAACTGAAATAGGCTTACAGCCTGTCATCCCATATTTGGACAGCGTGTCCAATCCATACTGCCTCTGCAATAGCTGTATCCCACTTGGTGATCTAATCACCTCAATGCCCAAGAAATAACGCAGCTCTCCCAAATCCTTCATCTCAAACTTCTGCTTCAATAGCATTTTCACATGAAGGATATCTTCATCACTGTCACCTGTCATAATCAAATCATCAACATAAATGACAAGTAGCATAATACCTTTCTCTGTTTTTCTCACATAAAGTGAGAAATCTGCCTTGGAAATCTGAAAGCCAATAGTGACAAGATACTTTCCTATCTTGTCAGACCATGCTCTAGGTGCTTGCTTCAAGCCATACAAGGCTTTCTTCAACCTGCAAACAAACTCAGGATGATCAGCATGCACATAACCTGGTGGCTACTCCATATAGACCTCTTCTTGCAAATCACCATGCAAGAAGGCATTCTTTACATCCATCTGATATAAAGACCATCCCTTTGATGCAGCCATAGCAATGACTGCTCTTACGGTTGCCATCCTTGCAACCGGACTGAATGTTTCTTCATAGTCAATGCCATATGTTTGTGCATACCCCTTGACTACTAATCTTGCCTTGTATCTGTTCACAGAACCATCTGCATTATGCTTTACCTTATAAACCCACTTACAGCCAATTGCATTCTTACCTTTAGGCAAAGGTACCAATTCCCATGTAGCATTTGCTTCCAAGGCATCCATTTCTTCATCCATGGCTTTCTCCCATTTTTCTTTTCCCATGGCTTGCTCAAAAGAAGTGGGTTCTGGTTCCTGTATCACTTTGATCATATATGCATAGTGAATGGCTGTAAATCCATCATATTTCAGCCTATCCACAGGATACCTAACTCTGGTTGACCTGCGCAAAGTAGGTTCACTCCCAGGTGCTCTCAAAACATCCCTGGTCTTCCTTACTCCAGGTGTAACAATAGAAGGAATACCCAACTCATCATCAATGCTCTGTTCTGAGCCACTGGATTCACCATCCACATAAGAGTGACCTGCATTCACATCAAACATGGACTGATCTACCTTCTCTTTTCCTTTTCGTGATACCTGCATACCACTATTTGCGCTGCCTTCAGAAGATTCTCCTGATCTCAATCTGCCTGTCCATGGCGAAGAATGTGAACCACTGCTAGAGGACGCTCCAGGTCCACTAATATCTTGTGACTGCTGCTGAGAATTCTGTGCAACATTACCATTTTGTGCATCTACATTATCAATCACATTTACTGGTTTATACCAGCTACTCATCTCATCAAAAACAACATCTCTGCTCACTGTAAACTTACGAGTAGAAGGGTTATAGCATCTATAGCCTTTTTGCTGCAGAGAGTAACCAATAAAGATGCACTTCTCAGCTTTTGGATCCAACTTGGATCTCAACTCATCTGGCACATGTACATAGGCAATGCAACCAAAAATTTTCAAATGAGAAATATCTGGTTTCCTACCAGTATACCTCTCCTCTGGAGTCATCCCATGTATTGCTGCAGTGGGAGTCCTGTTCATTATATAGACTGTTGTAGCAACTGCTTCAGCCCAATAAAAATCTGGCAAGTCTTTTTCATTGAGCATGGCACGAGATACCTCTCCAATATGCCTGTTTTTTCTTTCTGCAATTCCATTTTGTTGTGGGATATGACTGCATGAATATTGCTGCTTTATGCCATGCTCCTGCAAGAACCTTGCAAACTCATTTGAGAGGTACTCTCCCCCTCCATCTGACCTTAGGCATTTTATTTGTAGGCCTGTTTCTTTTTCAACCATAGCTTTAAGGGTTTTGAAATGCCCAAAAACTTCACTTTTCTTTTTCATAAAATACACCCAAACTTTTCTGCTATAGTCATCAATAAAAGTGACAAAATAATGACAGCCTCCAAGAGATGCAGCTTTAGTAGTCCACACATCAGATTGGATTAATTCCAATGGCTTCTTACTCTCTTGAACATGTCTAGGAAATGGTTTCCTTGCCTGTTTTCCAAACTGACAATCTTCACATACCTTATGCATTTCTGCAACCTTGAATTTTGGCAATCCTGCAACAATATTTTGGGCCTGCATTGATTTAAGTCGTTGTACATTAACATGACCAATGCGTTTATGCCAGATATCAATATCTGCAACTACACCGGTCCCATGTGCAAACATTGCTGCACTCAATTCAGACATGTCTGCATCCAACGTAAACATTCTGCCCTTCTTCTTTCCTTTTGCTATCAAGCGACCTTTATTTTTCATATCCTCAACAAAGCATCCATGAGGATTAAATCTGACCTGCAAGCCCTGCTCAACCATTTGACCAACAGAAACCAGATTCTTGGTGATATTCGGGACATGAAATACATCGGACAGGTATTTCTTTTTCCCATCCTGCATAGACAAGGGAATTTTTCCAATCTGCACAATAGGATGTGCAGTATCATCACCAGTCTCCACAAATCCTGGTTTTTCCATTTTCCTTGCATCCTCCATCCATTCTGCATGACCTGTCATGTGGTTTGATGCACCTGAGTCAACATACCATACATCATTGCTTTCTTCTGCACTTGTCACAGAATTGTTCATGTGCTGCACCATGAACAAATGCTCATTTCTGTCATCACCCTGTCTACTAGAAGATGCATAATTTCCTTGTTGCAGTTTTCCATTCATGATGTCATTCTGCTTTTTATAGCAGTCTTTAGCCATATGACCCATTTTACCACAGTAGTAGCATTCAACATTACTGTTTGCATTTTGTCCTCTTTGCCATCCATCACGACCTCTTTGGCTCCCCCTGCCTCTAGAGTTACCATGTCCTCCTCCATAGGACTGGTTTTCTTGAGTTTGCTGCATATTCTGATTTCTACCACGGCCTCCAAAGCAGCCTCCTCTACCTCTTCCAGCATTTGAGTAGAAGACAGCTTCTTTTGAAGTTCCTCCTGAAGAAGATACACCACCATTTCTCTGCTCCTCAGAAATTAGAAGAGCAATCAACTCCTCAAAATCAGGAAATCTTTCACGAACTGAGATGGATGTCCGAAACTGTGCATAATCCTTTCCTAGACCATTCAAGGTCACAAAAACTAAATCATCATCTTCCACTGGCGACCCAATGAAAGCAAGTGCATCTGCAATCTTCTTCGCCTTCATGTGGTAGTCATTGATGCTCATATTTTCTCTTTGCACATTGTGCAACTCTTGCTTGAGCTGCATTTTCCTGGCTTGAGTATTTGTGCTATATATTTTTGACAAAGTATCCCATGCCTCCTTTGGCGTACTTGCATCCTGAATATGCACAATCATAGAGTCTGAAATACTGATAGACAGCCAGTACATAACTTTCCTGGCTCTCTCATGCCATGCTTTAAATGCCTGCATTTGCTGCTGATTGGGAACATCAGGAAGAACTGGTTCTTCTTCATTTCCTGCAACAAATTCCCAATATCCTTTTCCCATAAGGAAATTCGTCATTCTAAACTTCCATGCTTGGAAGTTGTTCTTGTCAAGCTTTTCAGTGACAATCTGTGAGAGAGAATCAGATGCCATTACAGAATACTGCAAAAAATTCTGTCACTGCAAAAAACACAGCTTCACCCTCACAAGGGCAAATCTGCAAAACTGGCGAAAGTGGTATTTGACCACACAGTCACTTCCTAGTGACGATTTTGCATCAACAGGCAACAAGGATGAATCTGTAACTCCCAATGTCTCTGCACACAAGCATACGATGCAATTTCTACAGTAACTTTTCACCGACCTGTAGAATAGTAGTCGCACAGCATAAAATTGGGCCTTTTCTTGAGTGCGTGCAGAAAACTTCCGCCTCCAAAACAGGGCCCGAAATGGCCTCAAATAAAAAAAACAAGGTCGCCAAGGGCTAAAGCCCTTTCCCGCAGCATATACTGCCCTCTTGCTTCACCGCGAAGGGCGTCTCAACCTGAGACAATGCACTCTTGCAATTTCCGGCTGTGCTACCTGCAGAGATCTGCTCCCAAAACAGAAAATGAAAGCACCACTGCTCCTCTTACCAGAACACCGCGAGCTTGGCTTGCTTTCTTGAGCTCCTTACCACAAACAAGGCTCTGATACCATGTCAAGATTGTGGGAGAGAAGGAAGGAGTCTCACTTGTAGCTTTCTTGCTTGCACAATGGGGGAATACACATAAAGATGGAGGCTGAAAACTGTTTTTCTCTTCTTAGTTGTGTAAGCCAAAAAGAACTCTAGTACAAAGAAATAGAAGAACCCTATATATGGGTCTCAAACCAAACTCAACTAACTAAGGTGGCATACTAACTGAGCCACGAACTAGAGTAGATAAGGATAGCTATCATGTAGCTATTATTCATGGGCGGTGTACCAACCGCATCTACAACTGACAAGTCGGTGACATAAATGCACAACGGTCACCCTGGCATATCACGAGTGGAGCTCGATATCTCAACAGATATAACATTCCATGCAAATATGCGATTCATAGACTTTTTCCTTCTATGCAGCTAAAAGTTCTACAATGATCATTACTTTTCCTTTCCTAAACTATAATGATTGACAATTCAAAGATAACTCGTTATAAAACCTACGTTGACGCAATGAAATCAAAGATGCATTCATAATTGACAAGAGATCTCCATGGATGAGTGTCCTTTAGCACTTAACCTGACTTAAAATGCAAGCATCCTCGCATGCAACTGGCAAAGTTCATAGTTTCCTTTCCATGCATTGCGATTCTTTGGACAACATTCAATGGGCGTCTAAGATTATATCCTCTTCTAATTTATGCATTATCAATCAGGAAGTTTGCAGCTACCCTTATTGACGCGAGTGCGAGCAATTTCAATCAATCGGCATGCACTAAACTTTGTAAAACGAATGGATAAATGCATTTAAATTTTCCTAAAAACCATCGTGCTTAACGCATCCCCTCTTATGTGAGAATACAATTTGGAACCTGGGCATGAGGACTCGCAGCGTTGTCCACGCGTGAACTCGGGTTGGAGGTTCTCGCGTGTGCGCCTCGCATCTTTTGTTTAGGGGCCATTTGACATAGTAATTTCGTTCCAGCAACTCTCCTTTGGGTCACTTCACATATCCAATCTACTTCTGTTCGATATCTCCTCCTTCCATGCAGGACACGGCCTTAGGGACTTGGTTTTAAATTTCCCGGGGAAGGCATGGGAGAACAAGGCTTAAGGAGGCTTAAAATTAGAAGCTTCTAAAGAAGCTTCCAAGAAGCTTCTGTTCCACAGAATGACATGGGGGGGGGGATGGAAATTATTGGGAAGGAGGAAGATAATGATGTTGATGAGGAAGGAGATGAGGACGATGATTATGACAGTGATGGTGGTGAGGCAACAGCGGCAGTGTGGCACAACAGGCGTCGATGGCGGTAGCAGCCCATGGCAGAGATATGGCGGGCAGCATGATGGCACGCAGTCAGTCCCTCCTCTCCCCCTTCTCAAGCTAGAGAGAGCAGGGTTCATATAGTGTGGAAGGGGGAGAGATAGCCACACATGTGGCTAGTTTGCATGCCTCCTTCCACGCTCCTCCTCCACTTAACCCAAGCTCTTCTCACACTCCCTCTCCTCACCATGCATCGGCTGAGGGGAGGGTGTTAATAATAAAAAAAATTTCCACAATTTTAACCATTATCCATTCGCCTTTTCCCATGAAGGGTGTTCTACGGGTTTCAAGCCTCGGCTCTTGTGCTCCATGCGGCTAGAGTTTATTGATGCGCGCACGGGGTAAGCACTTAACCACCAACATTTACCGATGCAGGAGATTATTTTAGTGTGCTTTTTGTGCAGATTATGGGTCTTCAATATTTTGTGGCAAAAATATTACAAGATCATCAAATATATCAAGCTGCACCACATTAATCTCCTTTGTCTTAACACTAGATTTGCTAGTCACAATGCTATGGTCATCATTCTTGTCTTGCAATTTATCCTATCTCTTTTCCTTATGCTTGTCTTCACAGATTTCACGGCATTGTGGCCAAGTATGACCTAGTTTTTCACAATAATTATAAGTAAGACCGAACTTACATCCAAGAAGCCGCTATGAGACTATCCACATGTCCTAGACTGAGACCTGTTAGAGTCTCTACCATAGCCATTTCCATCATGTTAGCCTTTCATATTTAATGCATGTGATGTATACGAAGTATCCACATTCTTTTTGTTCACCTCTTTTGTCAAGAGGGCACTCTCAACATCTTGCAATTTCAGCCCATCCTTAGCATAGAGAGTTGTATGAAAAGTGTCCCATGACTTAGAGTGCCAAGTAGAAATAAAGGATGCAAAATATCCTTGACCTCAATCTCTTGTGAAGTGAGGTGACTAATGATGGAGTGAAACTCATTCAAGTGTATAGACATAGAAGTCCCTTCCTTCATACAAAGGTCCATCAAATGTTTCAATTAGTACATGTGATATGCAAGACTTTTCTTATCATAAATATTCTTAATATGTGTCCAAAGCTCATATATAGTCTAATTTTTAAAGTCATGAGATACACAACCTGTAAGCAAAAGGCTGTCAAGTCTAGGTAACTATCCTAAAATAGAATGTATAGAACTCAAATGAGGGGTTTCTGTAATAAATTACAAAATAAAAAACCATACATGTAATAGGCATAGACATCATGCAGAATGTAGGCCTCAAAGGTAAATGAAGAGAAATGCTAGATGCATATGCCATTGATGAGCAAAGCTCAATACATAATCCAGAAGCATATAAATACCACTAACAACACCCTAATAGACATAAGTACCGAGTCCAAGCCAAGAGATCAAATCAACCCACGAAAGAGTAACTGCATCCAACCAATAAATATCAAGAGAGCATATACATGTCACAATGAGTCTCACTATCTCACTATAATAAGCTCAAGCTCAACTATATAAACCAAATTCTTTGTAGCATATGCAAGTGCCAATATGGCTTAGTACATAAAGTCAGATAGCTCCCATTAAAGAAAAAGTCCAATGCCAAATGAGCAAGCAAAGCTCAAAACATCATGTAAATGATATCGAAGTATCCAAGATCCATAGAGCATACATCTAAAAGCATTAAACCCAAGTAGACTACAAGACTCTAACTCTAGCATCCAAGGATAGGAATGACAACTAGTGTAAAGGCATCCAAGCTCCAATATCATATTAGGAGCATGTCATAAACATATCCACATGCATACATGACAACAAAAGTGTTAGTACATCCAATATGTGGTATCGGAGTAACTTCAAATCATAATGAGCATAATCTTTATCAAATAACTACTTTCTGTCCACTATGAATAACAAGGATATGACAATCACAAAACTGAGTGAATGCGAGCTCAATCAAAGCCCAAAATCAGTCTAAAATATATGTCAAGTATCACCGAGTGTTAAGTGAACATTCGAGCATCAATACCAAGCACAAAAAGCATTAAGTGACAAGAGGCATATACTTTTCCTAGATAAATGACATTCAACTCTATTATTACAATAATGAAATCTTTAAGAAAATTAAGCCAAATGTGTGCTCAAATAATCCCAAAAGCATAACTATACCATACGAGCACCAAAATAGCATTCTTGAAGCATCAAACATATATTATGGAATTTACTATTTGTTGTCCAATTTAGAATAATTATATTTTGTATGAAATAGAGAACACAACTAGATAGAATGAAATCCATGATGCCCAAATTTGTAAATCTCGTCAAGCTCTTCATTTCTAGCTATAAAATGCCCAAATCTAATACTGTATGCAAAAGTTATAACAAAAATACAACAATATTGTCAAGTTGTCATAACTATCCATGACTTCTACAGCATGCTTGATCCACTCAAAAATGAGTAAAATGACTACTTCTTAGCTCAATAAGCACTCAACAAGGCTCAGCTAAGCCTTGGAAAGCTCCTCAACAAGCACAGAGCAAGTTGGAACAAGCCAAAAGAAGGAAAGATTCAATGCATACCTCGAGAGAAAGAAATAATGGCTATTGCCATGAAACCTTGAGTCAAAGCTTTGAATTCAGGCTGAAGCAAAGGATGAACAAGCTTCTCAAATGGTTGGCTCTGATACCAGTTGAAGGGAGTGGACTGGGAGTGGAAATACATGGGCAAAAGCAAGAGTTATGGTGGAGAGAGAGAGAGAGAGAGAAATGTTAAGATTCAGAGAGAGAGACAAGAGTGAAGAGTTGAGTGCTCTCTCCTTCTTCATTATCTAATAGACCACACACATAACATAAGTGTATACAATAGTACTAAGGTCCATAGTACCATTCACACTGGGTCTAAGACCACCGACTTATTTAATGTCCCACACTTGTTGATACAGCTGGACACAACTAATGTCGGTCATACATACTGACAGGAGAATAATGGGAGCTTGATATTCTAACACTCCCCCTCAAGCTCAAATCATCTGATGAACTCCAAGTAGCTATCTAAAACTACTAAACTTATCTTTACCCAAAGACTTGGTAAAGATATCTGCAACCTGTTCATCAGTCTTCACATGCATAATATCTACTCTCCCTGCAAGAACCATCACTCTGATAAAATGGTAGTGTACCTCTATGTGCTTTGTCCTGGCATGGTATACTAGATTTGTTGCTAGGAGTACACTTACAAGAGGCACTTTGCTTTATGCTCAATGCTATGCTGCATGTCATCACCTGTGTTTTTCAGCCACCATATCAGTGAACCAATCACCGTGAGGAGTCATGTGGTTTGATGCCCAATGCTATGTTGTATGTCATCATTTGTATAGACATAGCCATGTTTTTTAGCCACATATCAGTGAACCAATCACTGTGAGGAGTCATGCGGTTCGATGCCCCTGAATCAATGTACCAAACTGCATCATCAGTGGTTTTTTCAGCAACTCTGTCTTTTACATACTGCATGGCAAACAATCTATCTCTTGAAGTATCGTTTGCCTGACTAGACATAGCAAAATTTCTATGTTGTTTGCCTTTCTGATTGCCCTGCTTCTTCCAGCAGTCCTTGGCAATATGCCCATACTTTCCGCAGTAATGACAATCCTTATCCTTGTTCGGATTGTCAGATGGATGCTGCTATTGCCAGGAGCCTATGCCTCTAGGGCTAGATCTCCCCCTACCTCTAAAGTTTCCACCACCTCTTGCATTCGATACATGTTGGTTGTTATTGCCATAGGATGCATTTTGCTGGGCTCCTCTGCCAGATCCATAGCCTCTACCACGGTTTCCACGGTCGCGTTGATTGGAATAGAAAACTGCATCCTTGTTTTTAGAACTGCTAGATCCTGTAGCCAAGCCAAGCTTAACCTCTTCATGGATAAGCAATGCAACTAGCTCATTGAAATCAGGCATTTCAGCCCATACAGATACAGAAGTGTCAAAAGACTTATACTCAAGCCCCAAGCCATTCAAAGTCATAGCAACCATGTCTTCATCTTCAACCTGTGAACCAACAGATGCCAACTGATCCGCAATGGTCTTAACCTTCGTGACATAATCCTATATAGATCTGCTCTTTCTCTCCATGTTGTTGAACTTCTACTTCAACTGTATCTTCTTGGCACTTGTGGTTGTGCCATAATACTTGACCAAAATGTCCCATGCATTCTTAGGAGAGCCACAGTTCATTATCTGCATTACCATGGCATCTGAGATACATAAAGAGAGCCAGTGCAAGACACTACAAGCTCTTTCTGTTCAAGCTCGTTGTAATCGTCTCTGATCAGCCGTAGGTTGATCTGGGAGCTCAGGTTCAGCTTCCGCTCTAGTCACCAACTCCCAATAGCCTTTCCCTATTAAGAAGTTCTCCATGCGGAACTTCCATATGGCATAATTGTTACTGTCAAGCTTTTCCCCCACTATCTGGGTTATGTTGTCAATCCTCTCTGCATTAGCCATGTTGTACCAGACACTATCTAGTCACTGCCTGACTTCCTGCAAGCCAACAAGTATGACTGACCAAGTTCAATCCTCAACTCTTGATGACAGTTTTTTGCAATTAATTGCAATAAAAGACCAGGGTATTTAAGCCCAATGACAGCTCAAAACAGTCCACAAACTAGTGGTCTAGCTCATAAGTATAACAGTCAATACATATGCTATGGAATTGCTTCAGCTTAAACTCCTGTAACCTCACTGCCAGGGTAAATACATACAGTCTGAAAACTGTAAACTGTGAGTAACCAGCAGCAATTTCAAGGCCGAAATCAATGTGTATACATGTCATACATGTTCCAAACCCTCCAGAATATCTGCTGGTACATGTGGCTGTCCAGTCATAAGCATACGGGTACAAAACAGTGCATATCCAGCAAGTACAAGGGACATAAATCTACTCACATATTGTATACAGCCAATAAACTGTCAAACCAAGATGTATTTCAGCCCAAGAGAACCTCAAACCACTTCATACATATGCCACTATGTGTACAGGTCAATACATGACCAAACAAGCATCTGCAGACACTCTATCTGTAAGAGGTAATGTCATATAATGCATTCACTGTTTATGACCAGCCAATACCCTGTGAGTACATTTGTTTCTAGATTTAGACTTCAGTTTTTAAGAGATTTCAATGCTCATATCAATGCTTATAGCATTCAACAGTCATATGCCGTACCATACAACTCCCTATAGGTAACAAAAGGCATGTACTTCTTCAAGGCACTGACTATATGATGATGACAGTTTTATGACAGTTTTCAGCCTGTCATTGACTTCCCAAAACTGAGCATTTCAGTCAATAACTTTAGTCCACAACCATGTGAGTCAATGCATATGGTTCCTAGAGCATGTATATGCTTCAGCAAGTTCTCCTGAGCATGCCAAGAAGCTCAAAGCTCTTGACTAGAATCAAGTGTATGCTGTATACACCCTGATTACAGCAGTTTTTCACTATTTTCAGATCTGTGGTCAATTGTCATAGCTCATAGATGAGCTCTACATCAAGGGTTAGCATTCCAGAACAATAAACCATCTTCCAATGATGATTTAGCAAGCATTTAAGTGCTCCATTCCCTTCCAATGTGCTTATCCAGCCAGCATATGCAAATAAGCAACTTGGTGCACTTTGCGTGGATAGATCTGGGCTTCTCCTTCTTCACCCTGATGATCACTTCGATGTATATCCACTCAATGATGATCAACCAAGCCTTTACAAGGCTCCAAACAAGTCACAGGTCCTTCTTCAAGCAATGACAAGTCACAATGATAATGCCTACCTTGTAGCATAGGAAAATGATAGTTAGTCCTTTGTTCTCTTCAACCCTGTCAGTTCAATCTTCAAGTCTTCTTCCCGTATGCACTCCACAGAGCCCAGTCATGGGTGCTCTGATACCATGTTAAGACTCAGAGAGAGAGACAAGAGTGAAGAGCTAAGTGCTCTCTCCTTCTTCATTATCTAACAGACCACACACATAACATAAGTGTATACAATAGTATTAAGGTCTGTAGGACCATTCACACTCGGTCTAAGACCACCGACTTATTTAATGTCCCACACTTGTTGATACAGCTAGACACAGCTAATGTCGGTCATACATACTGACAGGAGAATAGTGGGAGCTTGATATTCTAACGAGAGAGAGAGAGAGAGAGAGAGAGAGAGAGAGAGAGAGAGAGAGAGAGAGAGAGAGAGAGAGAGAGAGAGAGAGAGAGAGAGAGAGAGAGAGAGAGAGAGAGAGAGAGAGAGAGAGAGAGAGAGAGATGTGAGAACTCTAGTTAGAGTCACAATGTGTGACCGGCCTTGACTTTACTCAAATGTTACTGAAAGAATAAGAATGAAGTGATAGTGATGGGAGCCCACCACCTATAGTGTACATGTGTATGGGTACTGTTAGTATAGTAATACATGAGTGGCTATGTGCCTTTACCCCCAACAAGAGATAGGCAAGCACCGCACTTGGTTCAATGAGAGTGAAAAATGAGGGGAGCTGAGCGTCAACCTCTTTGCCTATTAACCCTCGTACGAACAAGGTGGAAAATCTAGAAAATTAAAAGTAAAAGACAAGGCCAAGGTGAAAGCAGAATGGAGAACGAAGGTACGCCAAGAAAAATTGGGAAACACAAGAAGTGTGAAAAAGCCCTAAATCTAGGAGAGACACACAAGAAAAAGAGCAAGTCAATACTTCTATAAAAGAGCACAAGGTGCACCATGGTTTATTTTAAGAGTGCCGGGCTCTGACCCGTGCAAATTGTAAATGTAGATGGGTGGTAGGAAGGAAGCTAGGAAAATAGGAGAACAATGGAAAAAAGGGCCTAACCATGTAAAAAGGGGATGACTGCCCAAAGGGGGAACTAGGGCTTTGTATATAAAGTTCAAAAAGTAAATGAGAGCTCATTCTTTTGGTGTGTGGCAACAAGAGACTCACCTTCTTCTGTTCCTCCCTTCTCTTTGCTGGCTCGTGTGTGCTTGAGAGAGGGAGTGTGAGAGTGTGAAGGAGTGAGTGTGTGAGGGTGAGGGATCAAGGAGGTGAAGCTCTCCACCATCTCTTCTCTTCTCTTCTCTTCTCTCCTCTTGTGCGTGACTATGGAGGATGGAGCTTGGAGGTGGAGGCTTGAGGATGCTTGAGCTTGCATCAAGAATCGTGGAGCTATTGGAGTGCTTGAGAGAGAAAGAAACTCAATCGGGCATCAAGGTAAGCTCACTACACTCATAGAGAGAGATGACACGTCGGCTATGTGAGGTATAGCCATTAGTGCTCGCTTGAAATGCTTGAACAATAAGCAGTGCATGGGTCTTGGCAGTTCACCTCTACATTTTGGTTATGTTTCCAGGACCAACGAATTCGAGCTTGAGCACTTGCACGTTTCAAATCGAGCATCGAAGTAATGGTTTTATCCCCAAACTGAAGCTTGAGATAGATTAGGAGGTTTTGGGTTTTAATCCATTCTACAAGTAAGTATTTTTGGTTTTTGTTGATTAGTTGAGTAGGAGAAATCGATTCAGTACTTTACTTTTGATTTTGTTTGCATTTAGAGTAGGATAGGAAGGAAAAAAATGAGAGTGGGAAGCTTGAAGTTCACTGCTGTAAAATAGTCATGAACAAGGTAATAATAGGAAAAAATGAGAAAAGAAGAGGGCTCAACTCTCTTGGAGTTGTAGGTGGAGTGATTGGAAAGACTAAGGTGCTCACCAACTAGGGTTTAAGGTCCTGGGTGACCAGGGAAAACCTCATTTGCACTCTTGGTTTTGTGAGTGTGCGAGAGAGAGAGAGAGAGAGAGCTTGTAGGTCCGGGCTTACGTAAGATCGATCAAAGCATATCAGGGCTTCTAGTGAGATCCAAGTATAAGATGCCCTTGGACTATACTCCTTCTTGATTCCTTGAAGTCCTTATAGGTGCTAGCAACATTTGGGTGGAGAATTGTGGAAAAAACATGATCGACATGCACTTTGGCCGACAGAATCGGATGCCTTCCACAATGTCTGATTCCCAAATTCGGACCAAGAGAACCATTAGATTCCCAGAATCAGATTTGGACAAACCCACCTGGTCTAATGGGACACCCTATTTGACTTTGAAAATCGGACCAATTCCAAATCGGACACACAAACACAATATTAGAGAGTTTGGAAATCTCCCAATTCCCATTTTTTGAACACTAAAAAGATGGCACCTGTATAACATGCCTAGAAGTTTCTCAAATCCATATGACGTAACCTATCATCAGAAAGAACTTGAAAAATGGAATCTATTGAGCTATAGAGTGATCGATTTGGAGTTATAATGTTCAAGTTACGACAAATCCAAATATTTGACCACGTGTCCCAAACTTATGGGAAATTCCCATATTCCCCAACATGGTGTTCACACCTATCTGATCAGATGCTCGACCCATCCGATTACAACAATCGGACATACCACTTGTGTCTGATTCCGAGAATTCGACGAGAAGAAATTGGACACCACTTTGTTAGATCGAATACTCGACCCTATTTGATTTTGAGAATCGGCAATACCCTAATCTGATCAACTCGAGTTGTCCGATCGGACAAACCTATCTGATTGTGACAATAGGTCGACCCTATCCGATTCTTAGAATCAGACACTAGAAAATTGGATGTTCGATTTTCAAAATCAGACACTGGTAAATCGGACACAGCCTAAGAAGGAAAACCTAGGAATTTGATGAATATCAGCTAACGAGAAGTGCGACTCACGCCGGAAGAACCCACCAAACGTCTCACAAGTAGTCACAAACCTAGAGATTGTGGTCGAATAGTCTGAAAGGGTGTTTGGTGTTGTGGGCTGATTGCAAGACCCCAACTCGACCCTGACAGAGCCAAATGGGATAGTGCAGCAAAAAAACCCTAGAAGTCGACAGGAACAATTAGGAACCGAACACACGACCCTGACAAGCCAATCCGTAGATAAGAGCGTCAGAGCTGCACACACACCCAAACTGCACATGCTTTGTTTTCTCGCTCACTCTGATTTCCATCACTCGAAGCATACTTGAAAAGAGCTAAAAGCCTGATTTCACACAGTGCATGGAAAAGAACACACACATGTGCACACTCACAAACTGGGGGTAAGTTGAGGACTGGTTGTAATTAACAAGGAACTCACCCAGATTTAAGAACTTGAAGGAACCCACCAGTAAGAGAAGACCCAAAAACATAGACAGGTGATCGAATCCCCAAAGGTAGGACCAAGCAAAGAACACAGCCAAAAGCTAGATGCAACAAGGACATGTACTATCATAGAAGAGGATCTACCTGGCCTTATCAAGCTAATTGACAACTTGGTAGAACAAGAGGTCCTAGACATGGAAGAGGGAAGCTTAGGTCGAATCAATGGCTTTGGTCCCTTTGATGGAGGGCCAATAACCCCTCTTCATCATTTTATATTTCACTAATACCTACCATGGGTGAAAGTCTCTTCCATCAAACTTGTAGATTTGAGGCTTTACATCAACATATGACATGATATGAAGGTCTTTTTGATTTCACAAGGCAATGACAGTGTCTAATCCTTTACAAGATGAGCAATAAGAGCAGAAGCAAATGATGTGTAAACCCACAACTATCATGTTGAAAGTGATGAAGTGGTTTATATATTCATAGCTTGCACATAGCCTTACAAAGAAATGTAATGCTTTAGTCAAGCACTCATTGAATGTGCTTAAGGGCTAAAAAGACCTTAAGATTTCTGAATAACCAACAAGCAACGATGCTTTGGATTACCCTATGATTATACTTTTGCATAGCTTTTCCAATGGTATAGAAAAAGTGATGAGGTGTAGGTTTAGATGTTAACCATACATTTGAGCCAAATACTTGTCCACTTTGTGTTGCTTTAAGAACTTCTTGCAAGTGCTAAGAAAACATTGATTTGAATAGCAACTATCAAGCAATGATCAGTAGATTGATTAGTAGTGTTTAAAAACACTAGTATCCAAGCTTAGTGAAATGCCTGTGTTAAAGTCCAATTGAATGTGGGCTTGAGAGTCACCTTGAGTTTTGAGCCTCTAGATTTGCAACAAACTTGAACCTTGCTCAGTAGTGATTAGAATCACTATTCATGACTTTCGTAAGAAGAAAGTTGAAGAAAACCAAGCTTCAAGCTTTTTGGCTATGGCTGCTTGCCAAACCCACAGTTAGGATTTTGCTCATAGTGGCTAGCAAAGGAGGAATTTTGAGAAACTCTTTTAGCATTAGATAGATCACTTTGGGGAGCTAGAAAAGCCCTATGAAGCCTACCAACATCATGCCATCTATAGGTCACAGTAGGCCATTGAAGTTCACACTATCTAGATTGCACGTGTTTCTACATTTTCTCCAATGCCAAGCTGTAAAGCACATAGAAAGCACACAATGTGGAACTTTCAAGTGGTGCCGAGCTAGTGTGGCCTAAGCTAGGGAGGAGATCTCTAGAAGAAATCATAGCTTGAAAAGGCCTCCTTTGCCCTCACTAGATCCTCCATTGAGTGCTGGTCTAGTTTTGGCTATGGAGGTTGAGAGGGTCAAGTGACAAACCACACATTCATGTGCACTTAGGTCGAGAGATGTAGTTGGAGGAAACTTGTTGGATCAGAGATGGCTCTAATACCATGTTGATTAGAGTGAGAATATAAAAATATGTGCATAGGAGAAAGAAGAGAGCTTAAGTACAAGAAAAAGATCTTGCTTAGTAAGTTGCTTAAGTACAACTTTGGTACACTCTCTCATCATTTGAGAGTGACCTTTAGGCTATTTATATAGTCTCAATATGGCTAGGGCTAGGGTTTCCCTTTCCCTTTAGTCCATTCACACCTCATCTTCCATCATGCCCCCTTGCTTATATAGGGTTCCCATGCTATACTTCTAATAATTTTCATTCCCTCTCTCTCTCAAGAGTTCACTTGTCGTCATTTTGTGTTGAAAATGAGAAGAGGGGCCCTCCTTTAAATAGATTTAAGGGAGGGAATTTGTCTTTTAGTAAGGGTTTAGTAACATGGAACTATTTTTTGTTTATTATCTAACAGTTTTTTGTTTTTTATGAAATTTTTAAAAAATCAATTTAACGTAAAAAAATTTACTCATGTTTTCATTTTATATGAAGGAAAGAAAGAGGGCATTGACATGATCTGTAGAGGGGAGTTGGGGTCATACAACAACAGCCCGCTTTTTTCCTTGGCCCCTTCTCCTAAGCTCTAAGATTTTAAAGAATTAGATTTTTCTCTTTATATATATATATATATATATATATATATATATATATATATATATATATATATATATATATATATATATATATATATATATATATATAATAAGAGAATATTTTATGATATAAATTTTTGAAAGAAAATCATTCATGTTTATATTTTAAAATATTTTAAAATAAATATTAAAAAATATAATATATATTATTTTTAACTTTAAAAATCCTAATTAATTTTTTAAAACTATTTGTATCCAACAAAGTATTACATAACTTATTTTGAGCTATTTTGAGTAGAAAGAGATAGTGAACAAGGCTAACTTAAATATATTTGACAAGAGAATTTTGAGTATGTTATATTCTCTTCCCCTTAGAGAAATAGAGATGTCCTCATCTCAAGAGAAACTTGGGGTGTTCCTTTTGTCAGATGGATTTCTAAATCTAGGTTGTGGACCTCTAAGAAGTCTTTCCATTGGATTAGATATTCATGTACGGTACAATTTCTCAAGGGCTTTTCCTACATTTCTAGGATCCTATTAGGTTGTTGGACTTCAAGGTTTCCTTGGGTTGGTATTACAATTTATTCATCGTCAAGGATGTGTTATGGATTGGGAACATAGGATTTTAGTAAGCTTATGTGGAATACATTGTGGATCTTTATATAAGGAGGTAAGGCAAGCTTGTATGCATGAGTTCCAATGCATTTTATGATTTTGTAAGGCCCAAAATACTTCGGACTAGGCTTTTTGAACTTCCCATGAGAGAGAGAGAGAGAGAGAGAGAGAGAGAGAGAGAGAGAGAGAGAGAGAGAGAGAGAGAGAGAGAGAGAGAGAGAGAGAGAGAGAGAGAGAGAGATCTCTTCTTAGGTTGAACTCTTAGGATGACCATATCGCCTTTCTTAAAGGTTTGATTAGTCCTCTTTGGATTAGTATAGGCCTTTTGTCAATCCTATGCTACTTTTATATCTTATCGGATTGCCTTGACATGCTCTTGGATGTCATGTAATATTCTTTTAGAGGCTTCCTCTTTTATAGTGGTATTGAAGAAGTTTAGAGAAGATAAGCACTCTTGCCCAAATAATGCTTAAAATGGGGTCATTCTAATGCTTTGTTGAAATGAAGCATTATAGGCATATTCTACTAGTGGAAGGTATTTAATCTACCTTTTTGGCTCTCAATTGCAATAAGCTCTCAAAATATCCTCAAAGACTTGATTTACTATTTTGGTTTGTCAATTGGTTTGTGGATGGTATTGCTATATTGAAGCATAAGTGAGTCTTAATTGCTTGAAAGAGACTAGTTCAAAATTTGGAGATAAAAAGAGTGTCTTGATGATGATTCTTTTAGCCCATGTGGACGGAATATCTCCTTGATGAAGATTCTGATGGTGTCAAAAGCTTTATGAGTTGGTTTTATCGGAATAGCATGAGCTATCTTGGTAAGCGTATCTACTATCACTAGGATAGTATCTTATCCTCTTTGAATAGTGGGCAAGCCAACTATGAAATCTATGGTGATATATTCCCATTTCATTTGAGGAGTATCAAGGAGATGTAGTTTGCCAAGAAGTTTGATTCTTTTAGTCTTGATCTTTTGACACCTTAGAAACGTGTCACATATCTAAGGATATCTACTTTCATTCAAGACCAATAATAGGATTTTTTTACTACATTCAGACTTTTGGCAAAGCTCAGATGACCATGTAATGGGCTATCATGAACTTTCCATAAAATCTTCTTCTTTAGGCCATAGCTTTTGCATATATAAAGTGTAATAAAGCATAAAGGTCTTAGTCTAGGGTAAGTATAAAAGGTGGAGGTGTAACATGTGAATCATCTTTAAATTGCCAATTAACAAGCATTACATGTTTGAGGTCTCAACTCCCACCATCTAAGAGGGTGAATACTCTTGGCCGCATAGCTTGGGGTGTATACCTTGCTGCAGCCACTCATCATTTGATTCTCAACCAACATTGGTAAAACCATTTCATGCCAAGCCACCTTGGCTATGGCTTCTTGACATTTTGTGTCTATTTCTTGTATTTTTAGTTTAAAAGCTTGTTGTGGAAATTAGCTTATTACATTGGTATCAGAGCATGGACTTTGATCCATGGGGCGAGTCATTTCATGGAGAATTTAGTCACATTGACAAGATCTAGTTAATTGGAGCACCAAGATTTAGTCATAGAGTTTGGTACAGTTCAAACCGTGACTAGTCAAAGTTCTCTACAACATGTCGGGACTAATTTTGAAGGCTTCTTGAAGAAGATCTTGAGGAAGATGGAGGTTCTTGGCTAAAATAGTAGGACATGGTCAAATGGAGGTCCATTTTGATGGTTTTTGACTCTAACTGGAGTCCAAACTAGCATTACAGGGGTTTAACCTTGATTACTTTTTGGGACCAGCTTCTCTCTCTTCTTTCTCTCAAGCTTTCTCAAGCTTTCATGGTGGATCTTTACTTTGTTCTTCTCCCAGGCCCTTCATTGGTTCACGTAACCTCCAAGACCTTATTCTCCATGCTTTAAGCTTCCCATAGAGTAGCCATATGCCTTGATCAAGGAAACTATCATCAGTAGGACAGCAGGCTCAATTTGTGCATTTTGCACTGATTTTCTATCTCCTCTTCTCCATGAATTCTACAGCATGTGGCATTGGCTATGGCTTGTGCAAGCTAAGACAATGATTCTCTGAGTCTTCTAACAAGCATACTGAACTATATCCAATTCTCTTGAACATTCTTGATCTCTCAAACCCTAGCTATGGCCAGATTCAGGACAACAGTGATTTTTTCTGAAATTTCTTGAAAGATCAAAGGGCTTTTACTCTAACAAGTATCCTGGAGCTTCTTCTTCTCGGGAGGGTCACTCATGAATATATGTATATATAACGTGAGTTCAAAATAAGGGGTTTTTGAAACACCATTTTTATACATTTTTTACATACAGAAGGGTGTCATATAAGGGGGTTACTTACAAATTGAATAGAAAAGGGTTGTGTTTTATTTAAGAAAAATTCACAGATTAGGATATTTATAAATAGGGCATGAACACACGTTATATAGAGAATATATATATAGTGAACCCCCCGAGAGCTTCTTCAACGCTCAAGAGACCGACATTGAAGCTTTCTTGGATGTGAAGCTTCAAAGTATGGTGGCTATGGCATCAAAACAGGGCAGCAAGCTTTAAGAATCTAATTTTTGGATTATTTCCTTCAATTTCATGGGGCTTTTGTTGTCTACAACCCGGAGAAGGTTCAATTGAAGGTATTCTTCAAAGATTTAGCTTACATTGAAGAAATTCTTCAAGTTTGAAAGCATTTTCAGCCTCTTGAACATGGCAATGTTGGAAAATTCATGGAATCCATGATTCTAATGAGACTTTACACGCATCAAAGCTCAAAGGATCTTCTCCAACAATCTATTGTGGACTTCTATCAAATCATTGACTTCTTTTGATTGCATTGGAGCAATCTTATTGATCAGGAGCTAAAGATTACATGGGAGCAATCATATTGGACAAAGCCTTCTTGGAGTTGGTCTTATGATCTGAAATTTTGGTCTATTGATGGTGGCTTATGCTAAAGGTTCATTGGTTGGATTCATCTACTACTTTCCATCAGCATTAAAGAGGTAATTCTATTGCTTTCAGCTTAATCTCTCTTTTTATCCAATTGTTGAACTAGTCGTATTGTTCATAAGAGAGATTGAGTGTAATAGAACCTCTTAATTCCTTTTGAAGGCATGTAGAATTCAGCCCAGGACTGATTATGATTGCTTGACGAGTTCTTTTCTACCCATTCTAACATTGAAGCTGAATTGATTACATAAATGCTACTCACTATCTACTTGACTTGGATTTTGTTGGATGATTGAGCATTGATGCCATAGGACTGAAACAATGATGAAAATGGTAAGTGGGAACATTGTAAAAGCAACAAGTCACTACAAAAGGGTAATGCCCTATCCATAGCCCTTTCAATTAAGTCATTTCCCAATACCCACTTGCATTTCATTAAAGAGTTCAAAGGCTTTTTCAATCAATGCATAGCATCCTTGTTTGATTAGCTATTATAATGTACTTGCCATGTTGGTTCTCGCAAGGAGAAAATGATGCCAGGTGAGTCAGGAAGACAAAAGAGAGGTGACCTTCCCTTCCCGATTAAGACCCTGAAGGGATGCACAACCCGGCTTGAGGTGGAACTTTGCACACCCCTCTTGTCTCGGAGCCCATGCAATTCTCAAATTTAGGTGCAGGTACATTCCCCATTATTAGATTTTGGTACTGGTACAGCAATGATTAGCAATATTCAGGGTTCCATAAGTGGTTGAAGAACCATTGGAAGAGGTGCATGGCATCTCCTATTTTTAGGGTACCTATAGATGTTGGACATAGTTTTTACAGATAAAATAGCAGGTATATACCAATCTACAGGTTATTCTTGAGCCCTATAGGTGCCCCATAACCCTCTCTTGGTTGCTACAGTGGTTTACAAGAGTTTCCTTCACTCAGGGTATTCCTACAGGGTCAAACAGGGTACTTACAGGTGGTGGACAGGGTGCAAGAATTTTCTATTGAGACCTGAATATTCAATCACAGCAAATTCTGTCCTAATCCAAATTAGGAATTTGATAGCTCCATTTGAAGAGGGGATCCTAAGATTCAATTTGAATCAAAAATTTTGGTGATCCAACATCGGGAGCTCAAGTTATTGCTGATTTTTTGATACTAGGTATATTGAGATAACACCTAGATAGCATACAGGGGGACACTGTTTGACATTGTTTCATCCTAAGTATCCAAGCCAAGTCCATAGCTTTTGAAATCTGGTATATCCCCATATAATAAGCTTTCCATAGAGCTATTAAGAATTGGGATTGGTGCTGTAGTCTGAAAGAAATAAGGGATTAAGTGACAAAATGTTTACTACTACATCATTGTTTCCTAATGGCCAGGAATAAGAAGAAAGATCCTATTACTGAGACATTGAATGATGGTGTTAGAGACTTTCAAGAGAATCAAAATTACACAACTAAATCCCATAATGTTGATCAAATAGATGAAGAATTAAGCATTGGGATTGCTTATAGCACACGTCAAGGACAACATGACATACATGAAGAGCATGCAGGGAATGATTATCTCCTACTATCAAAAGAGTTGGGACATGTCATTGAAGGCCTTTCTAAGGATTTGAAGGCTTTGAATGAAGGTTTAACCTATATGAATCAAGGTTTATTGCAAGGGATGACACAAGTAAACCAAGGAATCTCTGATTTGCAGCAAAGCAATAAATCCTTATTCCAAGAGCTCATCTCAGCCATAAAGGAAATTGGAAGCAAGCCACAAAGATAACCTCAAAGTATTGAATACTCCCATGCAATTCCCTTTGTTGGTAATCCTTCACATCCAAGCAAAGAGAAGCCTCAGCTAGTAATGCACACTTTTGAAAGGGGAGAACCATCTAGAGTGAGGGGCAACCATCATCCTTCACAAATTCATGGCATTCATACCCCAAGGCCTCAGTTTAGTAGTCTAAAGGATAATCATAGACATGAAGGGGAACAAGATAACACTCAATGGGATAATGATTATCATGGATGTGATCCCTTCTACAAGAATTTTTATCATCAGCCCTCAAATGCACAAAAGGAAATGCAGTCAACAATCAAGTTCATGAAGGTGGAAGGCATGATGAGCAAAGATCAGCTCATGACATCCCAAACCAAGAGCATGTTTCAAATGGAAAACCTTCATCTCATGGTTTTGGGCCAACTACTTTTAGACAAAATTCATGGAATAAAGATTCATGGAGACAATGACTTCATGGGCAGCCATCTTATAATGAAAAAGAATATAAAGGGAAGATCAATATCACTAATTTCAAAGGAGATAATGCTTCACCTTCGGAATGGGAGGAGTGGATAAATAAGCTTGAATTGTACTTCACCCTTTACCCTAAAAGTGAAGAGGCCAAAATTTATTTTGCGGCTCTTCATGTTGAGGGTTACACCCATACTTGGTGGTGTTACATGAAAAAATTGGGCAAAACTTTGACTCTTGGGAGGAGTTCAAGCAAGCAATGATTGATGTCTTTGTGTCTCCTTTGGAAAAAGAAAGACTTTAAAGAAGATGGTATGCATGCACTCAAAGACGAATGTCTGTTAGAGACTATTCCAACACCTACTTGAATCTTTCCATGTATGTTGAAGGTATTTCAGATTTTGCTAAGCTAAATAAATACATTTTTGGTCTTGACCCTGCCCTATCATCAGAGGTAGGAGCTCAACAACCAAAAACATTACATGAGGACATACAATTGGCTGAAAGATACTCCTTGAAGTACAAAAGAGATGTTGGAAATTTTCAGCAAAGAACTATGGGCAATAATATTTCCAATCAACCTACAAAGTATGGGCAAGTTTTCAGCCAATCAAGAGACTCTTTCAGGCAAGAAAACAAAGGTTATAATAGTCCAAACAATTATAATAGCAAAATGCCAACATTTCCCACCGTTTATGCCTCTAAACAGGGTGGAAATTTTGTACAAAAACAAGGGCAAACTTTCAAAAATGTGGCTGAGCCAAGACTTCTTTTTCAAAAGTTGAAAATGCTCCTAAACTGCCCCAAAACAATTCTAACAATAACTTCCTTGCTCACGACAAGCCTAGGGAAATTCATGCAAAAGGATTATGCTTCAAATGTGGGGAGAAGTGGTCACAAGATCATAAGCTGAAGTGTAAAGCTAAGAACTCAAAAATCAACATGGTGATCACTCAAAAAGTGGAAGTTGAAGAAGAAGAAGATCGAGGGAAATTAACTGCATGTTATGCTTGAGCACTTGCGCGCTTCAAATCGAGTATCAAAGTAGGGTTTTCCCCGAACTAGTGCTTGAGTAGATAGGTAGGAAGTGAGGGAGTTGAAGAGGTATTCAATCTCCTTAGCAAGTAGGTTTTTGGTTTTTTGGATTTAGAAAAGCATGTTGGAGTAGTGTAGGTGATTGCTTTGTGATTTGTATGCATTTAGGATAGGAAAAAACAAAGAAAAAGAAGCAAACAATAGGGTTTTCTGTTGCTGTATAACAGGCTAAAAAAGGGAAATAGGGGCACAGATCCTTGGAGTGCCGTTTGATTTAAGCACCACAGTGATTCCAAGCATGTCTGGCATTTCCTTGTAGTGTTTTGCACCTATCTGGAAGGTGCTGGATGATTCGGTGGAGTAGACATTGACCTAGAGGCATCGCGCGCAACTTGCGGGCCGTCATCCACGCCGTTGGACCAGGCCGTCCGAGTCCTAGAATTGGACCACTCCGAAAACCGGACCACTTTTCCGATCCAATTTCCAGAATCGGACCAGTCCCAAAATTGGACCACCTTTGCCTGTCTGATCGGACACTCGGACCTTGGAAATCGGACACAAGGAATCGGACCGCTCAGAATCGGACACTTGTCAAAATCGGATGTCCGATTCCAAAAATTGGACGTGACCAAAATTGGACCATTGGGCCGATCGGACCAACCCAAAATTGGACGTTCGATTCTGATAATCAGACTCCTGAAAATCTGACATCTGAGAATCGGATAGAAAACTGTCAAAATTGGACAGGTATCTAGAACTCAAATTTTAACGCATCTAAACCCCGTAATTGACCCCAAAGGCTACGTAGAGCTAAAGGCACATCACAGATCCATCACTGGGCTGAAACTTAGAGCAAGTAGTTCAAAATTTGGCTATAAACAGTCCTCCAAATTGCGCATGGTGTTTACCGTAACGGCCCTGCGGGCCGGGGGGACTGCCCCCCCCCCCCCCCCCGACCCCCGCAGAGCCCCCTCTGCACCTCCCCCAAGTAGGTTGGAGAGAAAACGTGCACCGTGAGACAGGTACTTCAAATCAGACCCTAGTGTAGTAATGGCTCTACATGAGCATGGATTCTCACTTGCAAAAGAGCAACCAAAAGCCCATACCCGAACAGAGATAAACAGAGACCCTAGAACCTCAATGGGCTAATCTAGTCAACAAGGGCAAAAAGGCCACACTGCAAAAACACATACGTGTTGCATTCAGACTGCATCTAGTCAAAACGGAAAGCAACAACATCAAGCTACAACAACAATAATGACTAGATATGACAGTCCTGACGATAGATGCTCTTTGAATAGCACTGCACTGACGATCCAAGACATCAGTGGAGAATCCACATCTAGTCGCGCAGTTGGGGACTCAAGGGCATTTTTCAGAAGGCTTAAATTTATAAGCCAAGACCCGGAAGACGAGGACATAGTACCACCTGTTTATCTTAGGGTCAAACTCACCGCGAAAAGAGAGCATACTATCGATGCTCTGATTGATGAAGGAGCAGATTTTAATATCTTGACCTATGAATCATGGACCCTACTAGGCCAACCAGAGCTCACACCAACTAATGCAACTCTTAGCCCTTATGGGTGACACCCACAAGCACTCATAGGGAAGTGCAAAATCCTTGCGACAATTGGAACTGAAGGCTTGCCTATCTTGTTTTATGTTCCTCCAAATAGTGCTAATTACGGGAAGGAAACCCTCCTAGGAAGACCCTTCAAAAGGGCAACCAAGTGTGAGGCCGACTATGTAGCACAGAGGATACACTTGACACTACCGGGTGTGAGGATAGTCACAACCTTTAGCAAGGGTGACCTCATCAAACCTCGAAGGAAAGGCAAGGAGGGTGCTAACATAATAGTCAAGCCTGCTAACGAGAGCAAGGACTTGTTGGAAGAGTTGATACAAGCACAGGTCGAACAACGAGAACTAGTGAGTGACACTATGCCTGAAACAAGAAGGTCAAGAGACAAGGCCAAGGATGGGCTTTGGACTTACAAATATCGTAGACGACCCCAAAAGAAGCCCAAGCCTTATAGACGAAGGCATCGATGGAGGGTCAGCACAATGCCGCGATGGATATCCAAAGCGTTGCTATGTGCTCAAGGGTATTAAGCAGGTAACCGATGGATTTGGGTACCAAAATCCCCTGCTAAACCACTTCCATCAGCTGAAGGCCAGATTGTATCAAAAGCAAGAGAAATCTAAGAGAAACTCTAGGTCTCGAGACAAGAAACCAAACATGAGTGTTCGAAAGAAAGAGCCTCAGCCTAGCATACTTAATAAGCAGATGTCATATGTAACCATTGAGCGTGCACAAAAGCCATTAGTGCCCAAAAAGACTTTGATTTCCCAAGAGGATAACAGGCATCATAGGCACAACATTGCTCATGACAAGGCTGATCGCTCAACAAAGCACATGGCACAATCGTCTAATAGCCTCGAGCAAATCATTCAACCAGTGCCCAGTCCACCTAAGAGTCCTAGATCTCCTACACCCTCTTTTTCCAAACGGACACAGGAAGCACAGTAGCGGTCGTCAAGGGCAACTGTTCAATCCCAATCTCTATCTCCATCTAAGCTTCCAAATGTCCAAGAGGTGGGACATGACACTAGCCGTAGCTCTCAGCCCAAGGATATGCCCGAGCAACCTAATGCAACTAGATCAACTCATTCTCGATCTACACAGATGAGTGCTCAAACGGCAACAAAAGACACGACCACTTCCGATCGCCCTAGGGACTTGACATCGCAATCCACCAAGGATAGCCAGCCCATTGGACTAGCCGCTACTACTTCCAATCAGGGATCACAGCAGCCACAGCCCTTGGCCGTGACAATGCCCCTTGTGGAACGTGTCCTTAGTAGTTTACCTGTGGAGGAGGTGTCGCAACCAACTTCTATGAAAACTCCAGCACTTCCAAAGTGCCTAAAGCCTAGGCTGGAGGAGTTAAACATAAGGGAAGTGGCTGAAGAGCTAGACTCTCCGAAAAGGGAGACAGTTGTACCCTCACAACCCGGCAAGGCTATTCAGCAGGCCACGGCTATGTCCCATAAGGACACACTAGAGAAAGAGAATTTTGAGGCCCAACCAAGCACATCAACGATTGACCTAGTCCAGGGTCCTGCGTCGTTGAGAGATGCACCTTCACTGACCAAGAAAAAGAGGAGAAAACAACGAAAAAAACAACAGTTACAGGTGGTTGTGGACCCCAAGAACATTGACACCAAGAGCGCTGGAGAGCTGAGGAATAAAGCATCGAGTCCATCCACCAATGACCCCATTGACGCCTCTCCTAATAGTGGTGAAACCTCAAACACATCCGTGTGCTCTAAAAAATCAAAGCAGTCGGTCGTTACCATCAACGGCTGCTTGCAACACTCAATCCACCAACAACAGAACTCGCAGTGACCAATCAAGAGTGGATACAACACTGTCACAACAGGGCGACAAATCTATACCAGTCACATCCAAGGAGAACCATGACGCAATGAAAATCCTCAGGAGAAACATGGAAACCCCAAGAGCATAAGAAATCCTAGCGTTGGCCAAACTTGCTCATCTAGGCCTGAGTCCCCCAGCTATGCTAAAGCCCAGGCAAACTCCTAGAACCTTGCAAGAGAGCAACCGAGCAAGCCCTTGTTGAACATAGAAGTGTCACATAATGCTTAACTGAGTTGGATGCTAAGCTCAAAGTGTTTGCATGTGTCTACGTCCTGGCAGACATGGGTGCATTCCCTAAAGAGCAGCTTGAAGAATACTTGCCATTTCCCTTATCCTGGGAAGAGTAAGAACATCTTGATGAGCACTATAATAGGCTCTTGTATGAACGCATGCGCTCATCTCTGACGAGGAAGCCGACGAACTACGCTTAACTGTAACATTCAATGATGTGCTCTGCCAACCAAATATCTTAGAGATAGAGCAACTAAAGCGACTATTAGAGGGTCCAAGTCAATTTGAACAATGTTGGTGTGAAAACTACATTGCAATGGCCGAACTAGGAGCTCAGAGGAGCAGATCATGACAGTCTCAGAGGAGCAATTGGCCAAATGGCGGTCTCAAAGAGACCCAACCTATGTGGCACCAACTTCCTTTCGAGTGCTGATGGCCATTCGGGGTATGGACTTAGCTAAAACTAGACAAGAAAACTCTCTGTCTGATAAGGTTCTCACTGAGGAGGAGTTACATGTTGCCAGTAGACTTGGACAAGGTTCCATGCTACTCGATGTTGCAAAATATCTATCGGTATTGAGTAAGCTACCACGAGTACTAGATGCATGTGCCACGCTCCAGTACAATCTGGAGTTCTACAATTGGCTTTTATCCTCGTGAAGTGACATGGATTCATGGATATGTATATAAATAAACAATGACTTTTGTGACCCAGTATAGACACTATCAACACACACAAGCAATAATAGTCAAGCGCAGGGAGAAGAGTTGGGTTCAACAGGCTAAGCTCCTCAGGTCCTCCTCTCACCACACATTTAGAAGTTGTGTGACCATTCCCACCTCTAGGTGGAGGGCATGCAACCCTCATTACCACCATAGGAAGCCCTAACCAACATCTTTGATGGTGTAGACAGGGTACCGTCCCTTTCTATACACCTTTTCCCCTTTCCAGTCTATCCTTCCGAGGATGCGCCCTGCCCCACTCCATGACAACCAATCCACATAACTTAGCATGAGCCAAGATCTACTAAAGGCTGGAGGCCAAATGAACATCATCATGGGGGCCATCCCTCTACGACAAACACTGCATGCCTCACCCCTCCCCTTTTCGTCATATGCGCTTGATAACCCACACTATAATCCCTTCCATGCGAATGGTTTTATCCTATATCAAGGCCTAATCCTTGGTTTGCATTTCGCAAGTCCCCCTATGAGGAAGACATGGAGCACCTAGGGCAGCTGGCTTGCAAAGACGCTCTCTGCCATCGAAGGAAACATGCAACACAAGCTCCTCCATCAGAACGCTACGTGCCTAGCCTCAAAAGGTATGCAAAGAAACGAGGCCCCAAGCGACACCGCCCCGGACGTAGGCTGAAAAATCCCTAGGCCAGGGAATAGGAGCTCAAGGGAGTACACAAGGCATGGCAACATCGGTTGTGCAGGCCCCCAACAGACGCTCGGGCACCAGGTGCTCGAAAGCAGAGAGGGTAGCTCGAGACAAGGAAGAATTCGATGCATTGTTCAAAAGCATTTTAGAAACGGTTGCGGCCAGAGACTACACCATTCAGGTCCCGGCAGACATCTTCCCTGCCCAACCTCACAGGAGCCCCTCACCAGCAGAGCCTCAGTCGCTTGACCACCCGGACTCACCCCACCTCGTGCAAATCGAGTAGCCTCTATGATATATAAGCAACTTAACAAAGGCCATCCTGCCATAACTTTTTGTCTTTAAAGGATTAAAGGGGCAAGCTCCCCACTTGTACACATTCCCCTTACCTATCGCTAATATATGCCACGTCTTTAACAAGCACCGGAATAGGCATCGCAATCAGCATCATAAGATTTTGAAAAAGTAATATCTTGACATGATTGCATTTGTTCGTTGTAATTGACGCATGCAACTTGCATATACTCTCATGAAGTGGCAAGTGGATGCAGGATGACACAAGTCTTCGTGCAAACGTGCTCAATGCCCAAGTCACTACAAGACCACCAACCTCACAAAGAACCGCGATAAAGCCACACTGCCGAACGCAAAAAATCACCCTTGCCAACCGCCCACATCGCATGGCCCAAAGCATAGTCATGGGCTACGCTCTCTTTCTAGGTCAAGCTCTACAGCTGGCTCACGGCAGTTGTTACGTCAATTGTATCGACATCGCGTGTCAAAAGAGGTTTGCAATATCTCAAGTGCGTCTCCCCATCTCAACAACTGCTTCTCTAACAACGAGGCTAGGGCACAATCATCACTGTAATATCCATTTCCTGAGCCTTCGAAGCTTGACCCATTGAAAGGCTGATAGCCTCAACATATTGCAATGGTTGTACTCAGGCAAGTCTATAAATTTTTTTTTAAAAAAAAAGAGAGAAAAAAGAAAGAAAGAAAGAACGAATGAAAGAAAGAAAGAAAGAAAAGAGAGCACAAGAAAAAGAAAACGAAAAAGGATAAAAAAAAGAAGAAAAATATACGCAGCACCCATGATCACAGCACAGCACCTAGGGGTCCTCAAATTAGGTGCGTCCAATGACCTTGGTCGGCTGGCTCCGCCCCTAATCCCCTAGCCCCTTAACATCACCCACAACTGTTCAGGGCACATCAAGGGCAAGACATATGTAGGGAGCTTGTCTCATCTATGGTTAGACCTGTCACCCTGACCCATTCACACAATTCCTTCTTGCACTCTGCCTTAATACCATTGCAATCCATTGTGGTAAGCACCGCACGAATGGGCATGAAAAGTACACTATCCTCATCACGCAGGTCCAATAGCTACCAGCTACCAATATAGTGCAGTGTCCCTGCGTTCAATTATGTTACGTCGTGCAGTCACAATGCAAAGGATGTCGCATACACCTTCACATGTACTTCTTCTCAACATGGACATCTTTGCTTCATCCCCACATTGTTATGAGAAACCAACCCGCGGTCTTCTAACTACATAATATCTAAGTATGCACGAGCACTCACATAATATCTGCACCAAAATATATGCACAGTTTGGGTCCTCAAGTGCAGGACAATACTCTCAGCTTACTTAGAGTTCGACCTGTCTCCCAAACTAATTAAACTATGTCTTGTGCACGATAGAGAAGACTAGCACTACCCCTAGGGAGAGATCACCTATGAGAGGTTTTCAATTGCAGGTATTGAAGACTCCAACAAAGGTGTTGTTCGCTCTTCATTGACACTCAACTCTGAATTCCTATCCTTTCTCATCCTGCAAGCCCGCTAAGAATCGTCATGTGCAGAATCCCCAACAAACCGCCACTTGTACTCCATCAGTGCAATCCCCGCAACGAACAGCCCTACCACCAACTCCAATAGCCCTACCACCAGCCACCTCAACCACCAACGTGTCCCCAACGACCTTCCTCCCCACCACTACCAACACTCCTCCATTGCAACCACAGACGTCCTTGCCACCCACGTCTTCGGTGCATGCTAAAGCCTGCTACCTACGCCGGTGACTGCCATAGGACTGGCACTTTTCTAGGAGGGGGGTAATGTCAACCCTCAAACGAACGAAGGTAGAAAATCCAAAAAAGCTAAAGTAGAAGACAAAGGCCAAGGCAAAGTGAAACGGAAGACAAAGACGCACAAGGAGAAAAGTCCTAAATAAATGAGAAAGGTGCGCAAGAAAAAGCGCAAGTCAATACTTTTGTAAAAGAGCGCAAGCGTATCATGGTTTAATTCAAGGAGTGCCGGGCTCTCACCCATGCAATTTGTAAATGTAGACGGGCGGTGGAAAGGAAGCTAGGAAGATAGAAGGACAATGGGGAAAAGGGTCTAGGCCAGCCATGTAAAAAAGGGGATAAGGGGATGACCCCCCGAAAAGGGATTTAGGGTTTTGTATATAAAGTTGAAAAGTGAATGAGAAGCTCATCTTGTGTGTGGCCAAAAGTGGCTCTCCTCTTCTTCTTCGTCTTCTTGTTCTTGCTTGCTTGAGCTTATGATTGAGAGAGGGAGTGTGAGAGTGTGAGTGAGTGAGTGTGTGAGGGTGAGGGACTGGGGAGGAGAAGCTCTCCATCTTCTCCTCTCTTCTTCTCTTCTCTTGTCTTGTCTTGCTCGAGGCAATGGAGCTTGAAGCGTGGAGCTTGAGGATGGAGCTTGCTTGAAGCTTGCACTTGGATCATGGAGCTACCGAGTGTGCGGGAGAGGAGGTAACTCGATCGGCATGGAGGTAAGCTCACTACACCCGTAGATATGGATGGCACGTCGGACATGTGAGAGGTAGCCATTAGTGCTCCGCTTGGAACGCTTGAATGATAAGCGGTCCGTGGGTCTTGGCGGTTGAGCAAATGCTCCCACAATGTGGAGATTATTGTGCCTGCGATGAGGACGACCTTGAGGAGGGGGTGATGGACACGGTGTCAGAGATGTTGGACGAACAAGGAAATTCAGAAGAAAAGTGCGCGAAAAAATTTGGGTGGCCTTAAATAGGCGCGAGGGGGGAACAAGAAACATTCAAGAAATCCTAATCAAATAGCCAATGAGAACATGACATATGGAGATCGGCACCCGCGAGTATATAAGATATTCTCAGTTGGCACGAACACAATTTCACATGTTATGTCACGACTGTCATTTGTCTGATAGTTTTGATGTATTCGACCAATAGGGATGCCGTACGTCCGACATTAGTGACGTCGAAACCTGCTGAGTTTTTCGAAACAATGCGATAGACTGCTTCAACAACTTAAGAAAAGAACTTCATCGCTTTGTATGGTGCTAAGTTCTTCTATATAACGTGATACCATACTTCAAAACTTTCGCAACAACCTGAATCGCGTCGTATTGGACTTCCCTACACTGCAATCAGAGAACTCATGCATTCGCATTGCGTCGGAATCTGCCAATACGAAGCGATTAGGGAAAAGCAAAAACTCAAATTTGATTCATCGCGTTGTATTGGTCCAGCCTTTTTTGCGAAGCGAGGAGGAGTTCAAGGCTTCCATCTAATCTTTGTTACAACGCGATGGGAGTCAATTGTCTTTGTGTTTAGCTTCCTTATTGCACCATGTGGATCTCAATGGCCAGGACAAAACAAACTACAAGGAAGGTCTTGGTGAAGAAATCTTCTAAAGAAGGTCATGATCTAACAATTGAGGAGATAGTTGAAGAAATTATTGTCCTGTTACACCAGTTGGTAAAGTTTGTTCAGGTGAATCCTCAGAGAGGCCACTCGAAACTTGTTGATGGAAAGATATTTACAACCAATAATCCATTATTTAGCATATGCTTCAAACAAAACCATATACTCATGTAAACCTTACAACTTAAAATTATAGTGTGCTTGGTGGGAAAAACATTCCCATGGAGCCAAGTGCATATCTCTAGCCATGTAAACATGTTGTATCAAAGCAAACCAACCGTGAGGTGTGGTTTTGAAGGCAAATATATGTCCCTTCCAATGATATTTGATATCCCCTTGTTTTGTTTTTTTCACTCTATGAGAGCCCCTGCAAGATGATAGCATTGTAACCCAATCATTTAGAGTAAATGTTTTGGACTCCCATTCTCCATTTTCTCTCTTGCTATACATCGTGCAAGAGTTTATGGAATGAGAAGGGCGCCTTGTGGATGCCATGTAAAAGACAACGTGTATGCAGACAATGTGCAAAGAAAGAAACCTAAAGAGAGAGGTTAAGGAGAGAAATTAAAAATACTACAAGAGCCAAGAACTTTGAAAATCCTCCGAATTTTCAAAATGATCTTAATTAACTTAACTTTGACATGTCTTCGTTAGAGGTTTTGATAGCTTTTATTAGTAAATAGGGGCCGTTGGGGCTACCAAAACTTGTTAGGGTTTGAAGATTTCAAATAAACAGGAGGGGAGAACCACAAAGTGAAATCTCTAATATCTCAAAAGCAGAGGAGACAAGAATACCATATTTTTGTCCACATGGCAAAATCTATTTGGCCCTTTCCTTAATCCACGAATTAACAAAAGTTCCGTTTTTAACGTTTTTTGGCCTTAATGATTCCTCAAGCTACTCCCTAGGGAATGTGCTCATGTCTGCAAGGACGTAGGCACATGCAAATATTTTGAGTTTAGCATCCAACTCAGCCAAGCACTCTGTGACACTTCTATGTTCTATGAGGGCTTGCTCAGTTGCTATCTCTTGCAAGGTTTTCTCTCCAACCTACTTGGGGTAGGTGTGGAGAGGGCAGAACCCCCTCTGCAAGGGTTTGGGGGGGGGAGTCCCCGCCGGCCCACAAGGCTATTATGCTAAACACAATGCATGATTTGAAGAACTGTTTGTAGTAAATTTTTGAACTACTTACTCTAGATTTCAGCCGAGTGAGAGATCTATAATGTTCTCTGGGTCTATATTCTCTTGTTTTGGTTTGTTGGTCCGATTCTGATTCTAGGTGGTTCGACTTTCAAAGTCGGATGGTCTGGCTAGATTGGGTCTCATTCCAAAGAGTGGTCTGATTAGTAGTTCGTTCAGAGTCCAATGGTTGGTCCGCCGACTATAGAGTGATCCAATTGTTGTGTGTGCCCAACTGGATGAATGGGAGATGGATGGTCCAATTGGGGGAGGTTGTTTGATTGGATGGATGGGTATGGTTGGTTTGAATGGTGAATTTGGTCAGGCCAAATGTCAGCTTGTCCAATCGAGCTGAATATCAAGTTGGTCCGAATGGTTGACTTGGATGGGCCGAGCGATAAGTGTCCAAGTCAAGTGGGCTAAATGGCCAAACGGCCAAGAATCAAGTGGGCCGAGTGGTGAGTGTCGGAGTCAAGTGGTCCGAGGGCCGATTCTGGGACTCGGCCCAGAATCATTGTCACTCGAACGGGCCGAATGTGATGCATTTTTCATCGAACTTGCACATAATTTGTCGCGCTAAACGATCGACGCCTTCCTACTGGTCAAGTACCTCTAGATCCTAGCTACTCATGCAGGAGAAGATGTGGGAGTACCTGTAATGGGCAAAGAACTCCTCAATGGCATAATCAAAGTAGGTCCATGCAATGAAGCTCTCCCTCTCTCTCTAGCTCCCTGAATCCTTGAAATGCAAATTAAGGTCTCTCGTGCCACTTCTGGCCTCTTATTACCCTGCCCAGGCCTGCATTCACCTTAGTCTTACTCCCCTTACCAACATTTAACCCAAAATTTCATTTTTTGCCTTTCTTTTCCCTATTTTTGATTGTTATACAACACTAGAGTCCTTGCTGTTTGCGCACACTATTTTGCTCCTACCTTATCTAAATGTAACAAAATCATAAAGAAAATATGTACACTACTCCAACCTACTTTTCCAAATCCAAAAAACCAAAAACCTACTTACTAAGGAGATCGAATACCTCTTCAAACTCCCTCGCTTCCTATCTATCTACCTCAAGCACCGGTTCGGGGAAAAGCCTACTTTAATGCTCCACTTGAACTGCGCAGGAGCTCAAGGCTTAAATCCGTTGGTCCCGACAACGGAACCAAAATGTTGAGGTGATCAATCGACAAGACCCACGGACCTCTTATTGCTTCAAGTGTTCCAAGCTATACACTAATGGCTACCTCTCACATAGCCAATGAGCTATTCATCTCCATGGATGTAGTGAGCTTACCTCCATGCATGATAGAGTTACCTCCTCTCCTAAGCACTTTAGTAGCTCCACGATCCAAGTGCAAGCTTCATGCAAGCTCCATCCTTAAGCTCCACGCTCCAAGCTCCATTGTTGTGAGCAAGAGAAGAGAAGAGAAGAGAAGAAGAGAGGAGAAGATGGAGAGCTTGTCCACCATGGTTCTTCACCCTCACACACTCACTCCCTCACACACTCTCTCTCAATCACAAGCTCAAGCAAGCAAGAAGAAAAAGAAGAAGAAGAAAGCTACTTTTGGCCACACACAAGAATGATCTTCTCATTCACTTTTCAACTTTATATATAAAACCCTAAATTATACAAAACGCTAAATCCCTTTTGGGTGGTCATCCTCTCTTGGGTGGCTATCCCCTTTTTTACATGGCCGGCTATAGCCTAGGCCCTTTTTCCTGTTGTCCTCCTGTCTTCCTAGCTTCCTTCCTACCGCCCATCTACCTTTACAATTTGCACGGGTGAGAGCCCGCTGGTGCTCTTAAAATGAATAATGGTGCACCTTGTGCTCTTTTACAAAAATATTAACTTGCACTTCTCTTGTGCACATTTCTCCTTGATTTAGGACTTTTTTACACTTCTTGTGTTTCCAGATTCTTCTTGGCATGCCTTCATCTTCCATTTCACTTTTGCCTTGGCCTTGTTTTCTTCTTTAGATTTTTCAAGCTTTCCACCTTGTTCGTTTGAGGATTAACATTCGTTCATGTACTTAAATTAAGATGCCATTGTCTACTTGGTCACATATTCACCCTCATCATCAATCAAAAAAGCTTAAAATGGTTCTTCACCCAACTAGATCTCAATATGAGACAAATAATGTGAATAGAATTGTTACAATATTTCAACTTTGAGATCCAATACCATCATGGAAAAGAGAATGTGATACCAGACACTGTTAGTTGGAAGGCCTTATTAAACACCCTATAAGGTAAGAGAGTCTTAAAAGCCTCATTTCAATGCCTAGTAGGGTGTTTAAGAAGGCCTTATAGGGTACTAAGGCATTTATGCTTTATTACAAGCCATCCCGGCCTAAAAGAGCTTTGTCCTCAAAGCTGGAATTGGGACAATTTACAACGAAAGATTACAACGATAGCTTTGTAAATGTTGAATCCATGTTGTAATGGAACTCCAAGCTGAAGAAGATCTCATATGTCCATGAAGTACAAGTATGAATTTTGAATATACTGTTGGAAACAGTCCAAAACAGGCTGCTACACAAGATTGATCATAACTTGAAGAAGAAATGTCCAATCACCATGTATGAGATATAGAAACGTAGAGGACAATCCTAGTATCCAACCATGCCATAAAAATCCAATTTTGATGACCATAGAACAATTATTTTTATGACAAAAATTTAATACAGCAAGCTGTCGTGTTTAGATATTACTCTGCTTCCTGCAAAAGCCATGGAAAAGAATCAAGGTACGATGATGGTTTCCAAGTAGACTCCTCCATGGGCAAATCTCGCCATTTAATAAGGTATTCTAGCAGTAAACGGTTTCCAACCTTTTCTCTTTTGCCAATAACCTTTTCAAGCTCATAAATGATAAGACCATTTTCATCCATGGGAGGTAACTTTTCTAAAACCTTTATGGTTGGACCCACATATTTCTTAAGTTAGGAAACATGGAAAGTAGAATGTATCCTTATTGAAGAAGGCAAATCAAGCTTGTATGCAAGCTCACCAACTCGTTTGAGGATTTGATAAGGCCCATAGTAACGATGGGCCAACTTATTGTGATTGCCTTTGAGAGAAGCATACTTAGATTTAGGCACTTTGAGAAATACCTAATCTCCTTCTTCAAACTCCAAAGGTCTCCTCTTTTCAATAGCATAAGCCTTCATAATATCTTGTGCCTTCCTAATATTTTCCTTGCATTGATGCAAAAGAGCTTCCATTTTCTCAACTTCAGCCTTGACTTGTGGATTCACATCTTCATGAAAAAGGGCTAAAGGTATTTGCACTTTGTATCCATAAAGCACTTCAAATGGTGACATGCCAATGCTCATATGATGAGTGTTATTATAATAGAATTCAGTAAGATATAACCAATGATCCCTCAAAGCTTGAGTGTCATGGTAAAAATGACAAAGAGAGAACCATTTATTGACACGCTCCGTTTGGCCATCGGTTTGGGGATGATATGCCATGCTAGGAGTCAAAACTATTCCCATAGAAGTGAATAAAGCCCTCCAAAAACTTCCCATGAACTTAGTATCACGATCGGATACTATCTTCAATAGCATACCATGAAGCTTAAAAATTCATTCCATGACCTGTTCAGCCACTTGCTTTGTTATAAATTGAGCCTTGGCAGGGATAAAATGAGCTAATTTAGTCAATCGGTCCACCACCACATAAATGCTATTCCACCCATGCTTTGTTATAGGTAATCCCACAATAAAATCCATTGTAATACCAGTCCACTTGCCTTGAGAAATAGGAAGTGGCTAAAGTAAACCACCGGGTAGAAGAGAGGAATCTTTATTTTGTTGACATGAAAGACATTGGATAACATAATCCTTAACATCCCTCCAAATGCCCTTCCAATAGAAACTCTTATGGATATTGTCAAATGTTTTGAATAACCCATGGTGTCTCGCTAAAGGTGAAGAGTGCATCTCATGCAAGATACGGTCTTGGAAAGAAGATTGTGGTGTCAAGAATACTCTACTACGATACCATAAAAGACCGTTGTGCCATTTGAAACTTGGATACTCTTCTCCTTTGCCTTGCTGAAATTCTTTCATCATCTTTGATGCTTTCTCATCAAGCAAATACTCCTCTTGAATGTCATGGATCCAATCCTTATGCATGGTTGAAATGGCAGAAATGGAACATGCCCACATTCTTGATAAGGCATCTGCCACCACATTGTCGTTTCCAGTCATATAGGATATTTCAAAGTCATATACTTGAAGAGTAGCTAACCATCTTCATTGCTTGGGAGATAAATTTGGTTGTGAAAGAAAGTATTTCAGCACACGATGATCACTTTTGACCTTGAAATGGCTGCCATAGATATATTGATGCCACTTTTTGATAGCATGCAATATTGCTAACATCTCTTGCTCATAAACATGTAGTTGATGCTCCTTGTCATCAAGCTTTCGGCTCTCATAAGCTATGACTCTATGATCTTGACATAAAATAGCCCCAATTCCTCTTACACTAGCATCCACACATATGATAAACTCCTTAGAGAAATTCGGGCATACAAGGATGGGTGCTGAAATTAGAAGAGATTTTAACTCATTGAAACTTTGATTGGTGATGGAGTCCCAAAAGAAAGCCTATTTTTTAAGTCTATCCATCAATGGAGCCGCCACATGTGTATAATTCTTAATGAACCTTCTATAGAAGGATGATAACCCAAGGAATCCTCTCAAAGAGGTTACATTTGTAGGAGCAGGCCATTCTTTAACACATTTTACCTTATTGGGGTCCACTCTAATCCCTTGTTCTCCCACAACATGACCTAAGTATTCAACTTCATCTTCCGTGAAAGAACACTTCGTCATCTTGGCAAAGAGTATGTGTCTTCGTAATGTGTCAAAGACCTCTCTCATATGCTTCAAATGCTCATCCTTGGATTTGCTATAGATTAGGATATCATCAAAGAAAACAAGGAGTGTTTTGAACAAGAAGGGTTGTCATATTTTATTCATGAGGGCTTGAAAAGTAGCGGGTGCATTGGAAAGCCCAAATGGCATAACCAAGAAGTGGTATAACCCTCTTTTAGTCCTAAAGGCTGTTTTGAACTCATCTCCTTCCTTCATTTGAATTTGATGATAACCCGATCAAAGATCTATTTTGGTGAAGATCTTGGCATCTTTAAGTTCATCCAAAATATCATCAATTCGGGGAATAGGATACCTATTCTTGACCGTTGACTTGTTCAAATCCCAATAATCAATACACATGCGAAATGATCCATCCTTCTTTTTTACTAAGAGCATGGGAGAGGCAAACTGTGATTGACTTTGTTGAATTAAACCCATTTGCAGCAATTCTTTGACTTGTCACTCCACCTCTTCTCTTTCAAACTTGGACAAGAGATAGGGAGGTTTGTTGATGGGCTTTGTGTTAGGCAACAAATCAATAGGATGGTCAACCTCTTGCTTTGGAGATAAAGATGATGATGCTGAAATAAATCATTGTATTCCTCCAATAGCTCTTCTAATCTTGGATCCCTTTTCTTTGAAGAAGAAGAAGACTGATTTGTTGATTTCCCTTCATCTACTTTTGCAAGCAAAAGAGTGAAGATACATGACTTGGTATTGATTTCTTTTCGCAATTTCTTCATGGAAATGAGTTCTATTTGATTGTGGTCTATGCCTTTCAACTCTATGTGCTGTCCTTGCCAATTAAATCCCATTTGCATTTGCTCCAAGTCCAAGGTGAATTTTTCAAGTGTTTTCAGCCAATTACATCCAATGACAATGTTGGTAGGACCCATATCCAAAGTGATTAAGTCTACTTTTATTGTGCAAGAGGGTGATAATTCAATTGAAGTACATGGACACACTTCTTTACTAGACTCATATGCACCATTGGCAACTTGTATCCACAAGGAAGAATCCATATCAATGGGTAGCAACTTCAGCCCATTCAAAGATTTGGTGTTGACGAAGCTATGAGTGCTGCCCATATCCACTAGAATATATGCAACCTTACCATTAATGAAACCTTTGAGTTTAAGTGTATTTTTCCCTTTGCAATCGGTCCATGCATCATGTGAGATGGTACATAAGGAAGCATGAGAATCATGATTACCACCTGGATCAAAAGGAAATCCATCTATGGGATCATAGAATTCTTCATTGGTGGCATTCTCTTTGTCATGAATCTCTTCAACCATTGGGCTGTTGGTCCCGGCACAACGGAACCAAAATGTGGGAGCATTCTCTCAACTGCCAAGACCCACGGACCGCTTATTGTTCAAGCGTTCCAAGCCAAGCACTAATGGCTACCTCTCACATAGCTGACACTCCATACATATCTACGGGTGTAGTGAGCTTACCTCCATGCCGATCGAGTTACCTCCTCTTCCGCGCACTCCGGTAGCTCCACGATCCAAGTGCAAGCTTCAAGCAAGCTCCATCCTCAAGCTCCACGCTCCAAGCTCCATTTCCATGAGCAAGAGAAGAGAAGAGAAGAGAAGAGAAGAGAAGAGAAGAGAAGAGAAGAGAAGAGAAGAGAAGAGAAGAGAAGAGAAGAAGAGAGGAGAAGATTGAGAGCTTCTCCTCCCCGGTCCCTTACCCTCACACACTCACTCCCTCACACTCTCACACTCCCTCTCTCAAGCACAAGCTCAAGCAAGCAATAACAAGAAGAAGAAGAAGAAGAGGAGAGCCACTTTTGGCGACACACAAGAATGAGCTTCTCATTCACTTTTTAACTTTATATACAAAACCCTAAATCCCTTTTTGGGTGGTCATCCTCTTATCCCCTTTTTTACATGGCCGATCGTGGCCTAGGCCCTTTTCCCCATTGTCCTTCTATCTTCCTAGCTTCCTTTCCACCGCCCATCTACATTTACAAATTGCACGGGCGCTCCTTGAATTAAACCATGATGCGCTTGCGCTCTTTTACAAAATTATTGACTTGCGCTTTTTCTTTCGTGCCTTTCTTTTTTATTTAGGACTTTTCTCCTTGTGCGTCTTTGTCTTCCATTTCTCTTTGCCTTGGCCTTTGTCTTCTGCTTTAGCTTTTCCAGGTTTTCTACCTTCGTTCGTTTGAGGGTTAACACACATTGCCCCCTCCGTCCATACTACGTCACCCCCTCCGTCCATACTTTGTCACCCCCCTCCATCAAGGTCATCCTCACCGCAGGCACAATAATATTGTGTCATATTCCTAGCTCTTCCTATTCCTAACTCGTCCAACACAGCACGAGAAGATAAATTGAAAGCTTTTGATTTTCTTCCTATCGCGTCGTATTCCTAACTCTTCCAAAGCACTCGTTTTCCTGCTCTCGTGAAAATGGCACAATATTGAGATTTGGAGATTCCAAAAGGCTCCTATTCGCGTCATATTCCTAACTAATCCAAAATGCAGTGAGTGCACCACTTCAAGAGGTTTATACCTTGATATTCGTATTGTATAGGCAAGCAATCTGGAGCTTTTGAATCTTAAGAAGATGTCTGGTACAGAGATGTCACACATGTTTGCTTTCACATCTATGAAGAGGAAAAGAGTCCTTGACCCCACAATGACAAAGAAGCCACTTTCCTCAGATGTTTCAATAGCATATCATATGTATGTGACAACTGAAGGTTCAAGCAAGGATCCAAAGAAGGGAAAGGCTTCAAAGTCTCCTGTGAGGATCTCAGGGCTGTCTCAAATTACAGATGTCATAGCCTTTGAGAAGCTTCTAGATTTTCTCATAGAAAACAATATTGACATTAGTTTCTATCCAATAGCTAGGGAGATTTTCAATCTAGGGTGGGACCTTGATCAAGTTCTTAATTTCTCAAATGGCTTTATCAAGGAAGATTTTGCAGAGTTTGAAGAGTTGGCATATCCTATTGTTCAGTTGGATTCCAAGGAGTATGTTCACACCCCAATTGGAAGGTCAAGCACTAATAAGTCCTTGTTTACCAAGAAATGTGGTTATCATTGTCTTGATAGATTTTATGCACTTGAGTTATGCTAGTTGCACCCAAAAAAATGCAAGCTTATGCTTAAGTCTACTGCATTCATTGTATTTTCCCTTGTGAAATACCCTCTAAGATCTGATGAAAAGCATAAAGAAACCTCAAAATTATCCAGTTGTTGCCTTCTTAAAGAGATTGTAGATGAAGTTGATGTTGAGGAGCAACTATACACCCAGATGGAAGCATTAGTTGCAAAGGACCTGGATGTTGCTGAGTTTAGAGCAGAGATAGTAATTGAAGAGACCACTGTAGAGGTTGATGAGCCATCTGACACCCCTTCAAGCCTTATCGTTCCATCTTTGCCTACTTCCCGATTAAAGACAAGGAGTACATATTATTGTCTGATCTCCAAATTCTTTTCAATTTGAGAGAAGATTATTGCTTGGCAGTTATTGCAGAGGCATCTGTAGATGAAAAAGGCATAGTGGATGTTGAAAATGAGTTCAAGAAGGACTTACTTAAATTAGATACTCAAATGTGATGATAGGTTTATAGATGCATCAAATGTTTTTTCCCTATGTTTAAGCAAGGTTAAAGATGCTGAGAGAGAGTTACAGGCTGCTAACAAAGATTTTGACTAATTTCAAGAGAAACTTGGAATCTCCAATTTCGGAAGGGAGGAGTCAGAATATGTAAAGGAGCTCAAGGATGTCAAGGAGACATCAATTAGCTTATGGAATCCAAGAAAACTTGAGAGTGATGAAAATCAAATGGTAATGCATTCTTTTGTTTTTGTGGAACCACATACATCTTTTCATTTTTTTCATTCTAACTACTGCTTTTACAGTTGGAGATTCTAGATGAGGATAATTTCTTGGGAAGAGCCAAAGGATCGAGAGTTGGTGGTAGTTCCCTAAAGGATGTTGCACTTGGGCATTATATATCAAAGATTGATTCCAATATTCTATTGGTTTTGCATAGCACTTTCTCAAAGGAGGCCTCATGGCCAATTGTCTGTGTTAAAGCACTTACAAGGATTCTTGGATACTCAAGTTTGCAGTATAATGCACACAAAGTTATGTTTTTGGAAAAGACAACATCCATCAAAATATTTGGTTATGGTCCCAGCTTCTCTATCTCCAGGGCTGGATACTTCCTGGCATACTCATCTTATGTTTTAGCAACAAACAAAAAAGATATCAAATCCATAGCTGGATACAAGAGAAGAAATTTTTTACGTTATAGAGGAAAAATGACTGAGGAGGACGAGGATGTAAAGGCTCTTAAAAGTTTCTAGTCATGTATATAATATTTTGAAAATAGCATCAGTATTTTAGATTCCACTGCATTTATTGTGTTCTCGATCTTTAAAGTTGTCTTCGAAAAAACCAATTGAATAACTCTTGAAGGGCATCGGTTTTTGTTGCTTCTCCTCCATGTCTGGTGCTCCAAAAGAAACACATACGTGCTTTGTAATGAGATTTCTCCATACCTTGGCTACTATAAGTTGCTAGGGGGCCTTGCTCTTCCACAAAATAAGGCCCATGAACAAGAAGAATATGCAGTGACAACCCAACAAGCAATAATTAGTTTAAATCATAAAACCTTGTTTTCAAAGAGGAAAGGTTCAAATTTATGCTTATCTTACCAAGTAGAAAGTAATATCCTTTTCTCCCCAAGCTTCCTTAATTGCTTGAACAAGATTCACAATTGAACGTTTGTACTCTTTCGAATAGTTAGATGTTATCTTTTGTTCCTTGAGTATTTTTTAAAATATGTCAAGGTGTCTCCAAACCTCCATTCATAGGAATGCAATTCATGGTGTGCTAGCCACATTTGTTGTGATTTCACACAACTCTCTTCAACACTCCCACAATGCATTCATTTGTTTACTAGTATGATTTCTTAGAAATTGTCTAGCTTTTGCACCCCCCATAGAGAAATATGCTAAGACTTCTCTTGTTTTCCCTGAGGCTATTGGATCCTTTCTTAGGTAAACTTAACCTCCATGAAAACCCATTTTTGACAGTAAAGGCTCACATTTATCAATGTAGTCATCTGACAAAGATACTTGCTTTATTGAATATGCATAGTCAAGATGCAATCTAAGCAACTTATCAATTATTCTAATCTCTGCATGTAATGTATAAATATGAACGTCCCCTAGAGAGATTGAGAGAATAGGATCCCACAAGCCATCCACGTTTTTGAACTTGCTCAAATTTATAGAGTTTCGAGTCGGGGCTCTTCTTTTTGGCCGCAAAGTACTCCATTCTTTGGATCCCAAACTCTCCATGCAATACATACAAGGATATTTTGCATTGGCCCCATTACTTAATCCAAACATACATTTGATACTTTTTAAGTCAGCACTCATATACCATTCAACATTAAAACTATCAACACCATTGACTATCAACATTTCACCTTCACTTTGAGACTTTATAATATCAGGAATACCTATATGAGAGAATAATCATTTCAAGTTTTCATGACTTTCATTTAGTACTTGGGCCGCACCAATCCACCAAATCTCCATCTCGGATTGTATCTTAAATTGTTGTTCTTGCCCCCTACCAGTACTATAATCCAATGCCCTATTCATGATACAGATGCTGACTCTTTCTATCTTTTGTCCCTTTTGAATCTGTGCTTCATCCAATTTTAGTGCGAACTTCAAAATACCAGCACACTCTTGGACAGTAAATTTATACATATGGACCATTGCAATCTGGACTCTTTTAAGATCAATCCAAATATTATTAAATATGTTGTATTCAAAAAATGCCTTTATTTTATGTTTTTCATAGAGCATCTATCCTTCTATATGAATATACTTTCCAAAAACATCTAGAATCCTATGATTCATAGCTGTCCTAGCAATTGAAACTGCAAGAGGCTGAGGAAAACCAAATGCACTTATTCTATGACATTTAAGATTTTTCAACCACAATTTAGAGAGAACACGATAACCTCTATGACGACTGATACTCATATTGTCCCATGTCTCCACTATTTCATTTGGTTTAACTGTTCCTTTTAAATCTTTCACTAACTCTTTCAGAGTTTGGCTTCTCAAATCTACATTTTCAGGTGATTTAAGAAACCTTATAATGTCCTTCTTTGTCATGGTTTCTTTAATAAGCTTAATCCTCTCATCATTCTCTTGAATATTAATACCTGAAATATTAGAGACACATCTCTTTGCAAGATTTAGCCATTATATTTTTAACTGGTCCTTTTCTCTGTTCAAATTCTATTGGAGTTTCTTTCAAGTGCAATATTTTTTCTTGCAATGACCAATTAGAGTTTTCTAGAATCAACCTTGTTTGTTAGCTTAGAAATAGTTTTTTGCGCCGATGTTAATGCTTCCTTCATTTCATGCATTTGTTCTCTAAATGTAAAATATGCAAAATATAACCTCATGCAATAGCCAAGCATCCCATCACAACCATCTCCAACATACCTCATGAAGTTGTGAATATTGTAAAAAGAAGGATGTTTACATGTAGAAGGGTCCGAAGGATAAATATTTCCATCCATCCATAAGTCTACATGCTTCTTTCCTTGTAATCGCAACCTATTAGCTTCATCCTTGTCCAACAATGCTCAATGGTGTATACTCCTCCAAGATGAATAGACATGATCTAACTAAATAGTAAGTTTATACTTGTGTGGTGGGGTTGCGCTTGTATTGCTAGAAGAGATACTGGTAAACATTTTGGTAGGGAACCCTAAATAGGGCAACAATATCACAGAGAAGGAAATAGAACCACATGAAAGAGAGGTGCAAAAAATGAACGTTGAGAGCGGCGTCTTTTGGTGCAAAAATTCAAAAATACAAGATTTTGCGATTTCCAAGAGAATAAGACTGAAAAGATGACACTTAACATCCATTAAAGATTGAAGATATTTAATGTCCGACCTCTTAAATGAATCATACATTCTCTCATTAATCACGTTCAGGTAGCCAAATTTGGAGGGTTTTTCTCTTCTAAATCTTTTCTAATTAGCAACTTAATCATTTTCTTATGAGTGCGTTTTGAAATGTTTTTGGCACTAATGACTTGCCATGTCCTCTATCCTAGGAAGAGCAAGAATGTCTTGATGAGCACTATGACACGCTCCTACATAAGCACATGCGAACTACCCTTAACTGCAACATTCAACGAAGCACTTTTCCAACCAAATCTCTTAGAGATAGAGCAACTTAAGCAACAATCAAAAGGTCAAAGTCAAGTTGAAAAATGTTGGTTTGAAAATCATCTTACAATGGCCAAACTAGGAGCCCAGATTATGACACATCTCAGAGGAGCGATTGGCCAAATGGCGGTCTCAAAGAGACCCAACCTATGTGGTGCCAACTTCCTTCCAAGTACTGACTGCTATTCAGGGTATGGACTTAGCCAAAACTAGCCAAGAGAACTCTCTAGCTGATAAGGTTCTTTTTGAGGAGGAGCTGCATGTTGCGAGTAGACTTGGAAAAGGTACCATGCTACTCGATGTTGCAAAATATATATTGTTATTGAGTAGGCTGCCACGAGTACTAGATGTGTGTGCCACACTCCCTGAGTTCTAAAATTGGTTTTTATCCTCATGAAGTGACATGGATTCATAAACGTGTACATAAATAAACAATGAGTTTTGAGACTGTGCATAGATAGTACCAACACACACAAGCAATGATAGTCAAGCGCAGGGAGAAAAGTTTGGGTTTGATAGGCTGAGCTCCTCAGGTCCTCCTCTCACCGCACATCTAGAAGTTGTGTGACCATTTTCGCCTCCAGGGGAGGGCATGCAACCCTTACTACCACCTTGCGAAGCCCTGATCAACGCCTCTCAGGGCATAGATGGAGCACCATCTCCTTCTACACGATTTTCCCCTTTCGGTCTATCCTTCTAGGGATGAGCCCTGCTCCATTTTCGGGGACTAGCTCTACTCCATTCCATCACAACCGGTTAGTGCAACTTAGCATAAGAAAATACCTGCAACTAGTTGGAATCTACCCCACATTTGAGGCAGGACGAATATCATCATAGGGTCCCTCCCCCTACAACAACCACTGCATGCCTCACCTTACCCCTCCTCGTCATATGCGCTTGATAATCCATTGTTTAATCCCTTTCATGTGAATAGTTCTATCCTGCCTCAAGGCCTAACCCTTGGTTTACATTTTGTAGGTTCCCCCATAGAAGCCCATCATGGAGCAGACAATGCAACTGGCCTACAAAGAAGCTCTCCTCCGTAGAAGGGAGCATAAGGCACGAGCTACTCCACCAGAATGCTACATGCCCACCCTAAAGAGGTATGCACCAAGGCGAGGCCCAAAGCGACATCACCCAAGATGCAGGCCGCAAACTTCCTAGGCCAGGAAGAGGAAGGTGGGGACCCCTGCCATGTAGGCCCTCCCTAGACACTTGATCACTAGGTGCTCAAAAGAAGAGAAGGAAGCTAGAAAAAAAGGGAATTTTCTAAACTATTTAAAAGCATTCTTGATACGGCAGTGAACAGGGACTACACCATTTGGGTTCCAGCCGGTATCTCCCCTACCCGGCTTGATAGGAGCCCCCCCACTAGCAATGCCCCCATCGCCTCATCACCCAGACTCACCCCGCTTCGTACAGATAGAATAACCCCTATGACTTTTTGTCTTTAGATGGTTAAAAGGGGACAGGTTCCCCAACTGTACAAACCTTCTACATCTACTTTTAATATATTTCATGCCTTTAGTAAAAGAAAAAGATAATCAAGCACAGGTGATATGTATCTAAGTCAACACCATGGGATTCAGATAAGTGATGTCTCTTTATGTTGCACCTCTTCATTAGAGTTGATGCATATGACTTGCATGTACTCTCATGAGTTGTCAAGTGGATACAAGATGATGCAAGTCTCTATACGAAAGTGTTCAATGTCTAAGATGCTACAAGACCACCAACCCCACAAAGAGCCATCACGGAAAAAGCAATAGAAATACCAGGAAAAAAGAGCCACAACAGAAGCCTCACTGCCAAAAGTGAAAATCACCCTTGCAAACCGCCCACATCACATGGCCCAAAGCATAGTCATTGGCTACTCTCTCTTTCTGGGTTAAACTCTACATTTGGCTCACGACAGTTGTTATCTCAATTGTACCGACATCGCATGTCACAAAGAGGTTTTGGAAAATCTCAAGTACATCTCTCCATTTTCACAAATGTTCCCCCAAGAATGAGGCTAATAACACAATCATCGTTGTAATATCCATTTTCACAACCTTTGACTCTCTATATTTCCCAGTCCAAATGAAAGGCTAATGGCCTCAACGTATTGCAATGATTGTATTTTTTCTTTTTAAAGGGAAGTAGAAGAAGAAAAAAGAAAAAGAGAAAATAAAAATAAAGAACAATAAAAGAAAATAAAGAAAGAAACAACGAAAGAAAAAGGAAAAAGCACTCACAATCATAGCACAACACCTAGGGGTCCTCAAATTAGGTACGTTCAGTGACCTTGGTCAGCTGGCTCCATACCTAGTCCCCTAGCCCTTTACACGTCCCCCATAATCGTTCCAGGGCACATCAAGGTCAGGACATACCTAGGGAGCTTGTCTCACTAGACCTGTCACCTTGACCCATTTGCACAAGTCATTTTTTGCACTCCATCTCAGTACCATTGCAATCGATAGTGGTAAGCAACGCACAAAAGACCACGGAAGGTACACCGTACTCTTCAAGCAATACAAGTAGCCACAAGCCACCAACAATTAAGGTGTCGATGAGCTCACTTATGCTACATTGTATCATCACAATCACAAATGATGCCTCATCAACCTTCGTGTGTACTTCTGCTCAAGTGGCTTCATCCACACATTGCTATGAGGCACTAGACGAGCAGTCTTCTAACTACATAATATCTAATTATGCACAGGCATGCACATACTATCTAAACCACACTCTATACAAATTTTGGGTCCTCAAGTGCAGGACATTACTCTTAGCTTGCTTAGAGTGACCTGTCTCCCAAACTAATCAAACGTCTTGTGCACACTATATGAAGACTAGCACTACCCCTAGGGAGAGACCACATTTACGAGGTTTTCAATTGCATGTATTGAAGAATCCAATGAAAGTGTCATTATCTCTTCATCAATACTCAACTCTGAACTCTGGCCCATTCCCATCATGCAAGCCCACCAAAGAATCATCCTGTGCAGGATCCCCACAAACCACCACCTGTGCTAGCCACCAGTGCAATTCTCAACAATGAACAGCCCTATCTCCAACTCCAGCAACCTTACCACCAACCACCCCCACCAACAATGTGGCACAATGACCTTCATCCACCCCACCACCAGAACTCCTCCAAGGCAACCACAGATGTACGTTCCACCCACGTCTTCGGTGCATGCCAAAGCCTACTACCTACGACGGTGAGTGTCATGGCACTAGCACTCGTCTAGGAGGGTGTGGGAGCTTTCACTCAACCGCCAAGACCCTCGGACCGCTTATTGTTTCAAGCGTTCCAAGCCGAGCACTAATGGCTACCTCTCACATAGCTGACGCGCCGTCCATATCTACGGGTGTAGTGAGCTTACCTCCGTGCCGTTCGAGTTACCTCCTCTCCCGCGCACTCCAGTAGCTCCACGATCCAAGTGCAAGCTTAAAGCAAGCTCCATCCTCAAGCTCCACGCTCCAAGCTCCATTGCCGCAAGCAAGACAAGAGAAGAGAAGAGAAGAGAAGAAGAGAGGAGAAGATGGAGAGCTTCTCCTCCTCGGTCCCTCACCCTCACACACTCACTCCCTCACACTCTCACACTCCCTCTCTCAAGCACAAGCTCAAGCAAGCAAGAACAAGAAGAAGAAGAAGAAGAAGAGGAGAGCTACTTTTGGCCACACATTAGAATGAGCTTCTCATTCACTTTTTAACTTTATATACAAAACCCTAAATCCCTTTTGGGCGGTCATCCCCTTTTCCCTTTTTACATGGCCTAGGCCCTTTCTCCCATTGTCCTTCTATCTTCCTAGCTTCCTTTCCACCGCCCGTCTACCTTTACAAATTGCACGGGTGAGAGCCCGGCGCTCTTTTACAAGATTTCAGGGTGCGCCTTTTTATTTTAAAATGCGCCTTTCCCCTTTTGCCTTCGCCTTGGACTTTTAAGGTTGCCCTTGCGCTTTTGGCCTTTTCTCCTTTTCTTTCTTTAGTCAGGCTACCTTTTTTCCGCCTTTGCCCTGCGTCTTTTCCAATTCCTTTTGCTTTCTTCGTGTTGGGGTTAACATTACCCCCCTCCTAGACGAGTGCCAGTCCCATGGCACTCACCGTCGTAGGTAGCAGGCTGTAGCATGCACCGAAGACGTGGGTGACAAGGACGCCTGTGGGTTCCGTGGAGGAGTGTTGGTGGTGGTGTGGCAGAAGGTCCTGGGGGCCTGTTGGTGGCCAAGGTGGCTGGTGGAAGGTTGTTGGAGTTGGTGGTAGGGTTATGCTGTGTTGGGGATTGCATTGATGGCCGGCACAAGTGTTGGTTTGTTGGGGATTCTGCACATGTCGATTCTTTGTGGGCTTGTCGGGTGGTAAGGGATAAGCATTCAGAGTTGGGTGTTGATGAAGATCGATTGACACGTTCTGTGGAGTCTTCAACACCTGCAATTTGAAAACCTCTCGTGTGGTCTCTCCCTAAGGGGTAGTGCTAGTCTTCTTATCGTGCACAAGACATATTTGATTAGTTTGGGAGACAGGTCGAACGTTAAGCAAGCTGAGAGTATTGTCCTGCACTTGAGGACCCAAACTGTGGATATACTTCGGTGCAAATATTATGTGAGTGCTCGTGCATACTTAGATATTACATAGTTAAAAGACCGCGGGCTAGTTTCTCATAACAATGCGTGGATGAGGCAAAGGTGTCCATGTGGAGAAGGAGTATGCGTGAAGGTACATAAGACATCCTTTGCATTGTGACTGCACGATGTAGCATAATGGAATACAAGGACATCGCACTTGCAGTAGCTGAAAACTATTGGACTTGCTTGATGAGTACGGTGTACGTTTCATAGCCAATCGTGCGGTGCCGAGCACACTGATTGCAATGGTACTAAGGCAGAGTGTAAAAGAAAATTGTGCAAGTGGGTCAGGTGACAGGTCTAACCCTAGGCGAGACAAGGTCCCCAGGTATGTCCTGCCCTTGATGTGCCCTGAACAATTGTGGGTGAGTGTAAGGGGCTAGGGGACTAGGGACGAAGCCGGTCGACCAAGGTCACCAAACGTCCCTAATTTGAGGATCCCTAGGTGCTGTGCTGTGATCGTGGGTGCTTCTTATTTTTCCATTCTTTTCTTTTTCTTTCCTTTGCTTTTTCTTTTCTTTTCTTTTCTTTTCTTTTTTTCTTTTTTTCTCTCTTTTTTTTTTTTGCATGAGTACAACCATTACAATATGTTGAGGCTATCAGCCTTTCAATGGGTTGGAAAATGTTAAGCTTCGAAGGCTCAGAAAATGAGTAGTACAATGATGATGGTGCCCTAGCCTCGCTGTTAGAGAAGCATTTGGTGAAAGGGGGAGATACACTTGAGATATTGCAACCCTCCTTGCGGCACATGCGATGCTGGTACAATTGAGGTAACGATTTCCGTGAGCCAACTATAGAGCCTGACCCAGAAAGGGGCGTGGCAATGTGGGCGATTGGCAAGGGTGCTTTCGGCAGCGTGGCTTTGCCGCGGCTCGCTGTGGGGTTGTGGGTGTTGCGGTGATTGGGCATTGAGCATTTTCGCACAGGGACCTGTATTATCCTGCATTCACTTGTCGCTTCATGAGAGCATATGCATTGTGTATGCCGCAACTATAATAAACCAGTGCAATGCAAGGAGACCTCACTTATTTGAATTCTATGGTGTTGACTAGACATTTATCCCTGCGCTTGATTAGCTTTTTCTTCTTTTGCTAAAGGCGTAGCATATATTAAACGCAGATATGATAAGTTCATACAAGTCAGGAACATGTCAACACTTAACAAGTCGGGAACACTCAACCATTTAAAAACAAAAAGTCCTGGCCAGTTATCATTTGATAAGCCCCTTATGCATTATGGGCTACTCGATTTGTACGAGGCGGGGCGAGTCTGGATGCCCGGGTGATTGGGGCTCTGCTGGTGTGGGACTCCCGCGGGGGTGAGCAGGGAACATGTCGGCCGGGATATGAATGGTGTAATCCCGGCTCGCTATTGTCTCCAGAATTTCTTTAAATAATTCATTAAATTCTTCTCGTTCCCGAGCTGCCCTTTCTACCTTTGAGCGTCTGGGGCCCGAGCAAGAGCTGGGAGTGCGCACCACTAGTGCTGTGGCCTATTGCAGGTTTCGGGTCTCGACCTTCTGAACTCGAGGGTTCTTCGGCCTTCGCCCTGGGCAATGTCGCTTAGGGCCCTGCTTCTTGGCATACCTCTTGATGGTGGGCACATAGCGCTCTGGTGGAGGGGCGCGTGCCACATGCTCCCGCCTTCTGCGAATAGCGTCTTTGCAAGCCAACTCTTCATGATTCTCCATGCCTTCTGCCAAAAAAGGAAACCTGCAAGGTGCGAACCAAGGGTTAGACCTTGATACAGGAGACCACTGTTTGCATGGAAGGGATTTTAGTGTGGTTTATGAAGCGCATATGACAAAAAAGGGAGGAGTGAGGCATGCGGTGTTTGTTGTAGGGGAATGGTCCCCATGCTGATGTTCGCATAGCCTCCAGTCATTTGCGGACATTAGTTTATGCTAAGTCGTGTGGACTGGTTGTCATGGAGTAGGACAGGGTACTTCCTCGGGAGGATAGACCAAAAGGGAAGAAGGTGTATAGGAAGAGACTCCACCCTGTATACACCATCAGAGTTGTTGGTCAAGGCCTTCTATGGCGGCAATATGGGTTGCATGCCCTTCACTTGGAGGTGGGGCTGGTCACCCGACTTTTAAAAGTGTGATATGAGGAGGACCTGAGGAGCTTAGCCTGTCAAACCCGACTCCTCTCCCTGCGCTTGACTATCATTGCTTGTGTGTGTTGATATTGTTTATACATGGTAACACAAAAATTAGTGTTTATTTATATACATATCTATGAATCCATGTCACATCACGAGGATAAGAACCAAGTGTAGAACTCGGGGTTGTACCGGAGCATGGCACACACATCTAGTATTCGTGGCAGCTGACTTAATACTGATAGATATTTTGCCACGTCGAGTAGCATGGAACCTTGACCGAGTCTACTGGCAATATGTAACTCCTCTTCGGTGAGAACCTTATCAATCAAAGGGCCCTGTAGCCTAGTCCCAGCCAAGTCCGCACCCCGAATGTCAGTGAGCACTCGAAGGGAAGTTGGTGCTACGTAGGTTGGGTCTCTTTGAGACCGCCATTTGGCCAATCGCTCTTCTGAGACCGTCATGATCTGAGCCCCTAGTTCGGCCATTACAACGCGGCTTTCGCACCAACGCTGCTCAAATTGACTCTGGCCTGCTGACAGTCGCTTTAGTAGCTCTAGGTCTACGAGATTCGGTCGGCAGAGCACTTCATTGAATGTGACGGTTAAGCGCAGTTCGTCAGCCTCCTCGTCAGGGATGAGTCGCATATGTTCATGCAGGAGCCTGTCGTAGTGCCCGTTAAGATGTTCTTATTCTTCCCATGATAGAGGAAAGGGCAAGTAATCTCCAAGCTTCTCCTTGGGGATCGTGCCCATGTCCGCAAGGACGTAGACACGCGCGACCACTTTGAGCTTAGCCTCCAACTCATGTTCAGCGAGGGCTTGCTCGGTTGCTATCTCATGCAAAGTTCTAAGAGTTTCCTTAGGCTTTAGCATGGCTGGGGGCTCAGGCCTAGATGAGCAAGATTGGTCAACGCTAGGATTCCTTGTGCTCTGGGGGTTCTCACGTTTCTCCTGAGGTTTTGCTGTTATTTCGTCCTGGTTTTTCTCGGATGTGATTGGTATAGATTTGTCACCCTGTTGTGACAGCGTTGTATCCACTCTTGATTGATCAATGCGGGTTCTATTGTCAGTGGATAGAGTGTTGCAAGCAACTGTTGATGGCAACGGTTGCTTTGGTTTCTCAGAACACACGGATGTGTCTGGGATTTCACCGCTATTAGGAGAGGCATCAATGAGTTCATTGGTGGATGGACTTGAGGCTTTATTCATCGGCTCTTCGGCGCTCTTCGTCTCAATGTTCTTGGGGTCCACAACCACCTGCAACTGTTGCTGTTTTCTCTGCTTTCTCCTCTTTTTCTTGGTCAATGAAGGTGCCTCTCTCGATGACTCAGGACCCTGGGCTATATTGACCGTTGATGTGCTTGGTCGGGCCTTAGCATTCCCCTTCTCTAGCGTGTCCTTATGGGACATAGCCGCGGTTTGCTGAATAGCCTTGCCCGATTGTGAGGGCACAACTGCTGCCCTTTTCGGAGAGTCTAGCTTTTCAACCAACTCCCTTGCGTTTGACTCCTCCGTCCTAGGCTTTAGGCACTTTGAAAGCGCTGGAGTTGTTGAGGGATTTGGTTGCGACACCTCCTTCACAGGTAAACTACTAAGGACACGTTCCACAAGGGGCATTGTCACGGCCAAGGGCTGTGACTGCTGTGATCCCGGATTGGAAGTAGTAGCAACCAGTTCAGTGGGCTGGCTACCCTTGGTGGATTGTGGTGCCAAGTCCCTAGGGCAACCAGAAGTGGTTGTGTCTTTCGTTGGCCTTTGAGCAGTCATTTGTGTAGATCGAACAGGAGCTGATCTAGTCGCATTAAGTGGCTCAGGCATATCCTTGGGTCGAGAGGTACAGGTGGCATCATGTCCTGCCTCTTTGACGGTTGGAAGCTTAGATGGAGGTAGAGATTGGAATTGAGCAGTCGCCCTTGACAGCTGCTGTAGTGCTTCCTGTGTCTGTTTGGGAGAAGAGGGCGTAGGAGATCTAGGACTCCTAGGTGGATGTGGCACTAGCTGAATGATTTTCTCAAGGCTATTAGATGATTGTGCCTTTTGCTTTATTGAGCGAATAGCCTTGCCATGAGCAATGTTGTGCCTATGATGTTTGTTCTCCCCTTGGGAAATCAAAGGCTCCTTGGGCACTGATGCATGCTCAATGGCTACATATGATTTCTGTCTATTTAGCATGCTAGGCTGAGGCTCCTTCTTTCGGACACTCATGTCCGGTTTCTTACCCCGAGACTCCGACCTGTGCTTGTATCAACTCTTCCAACAAGTCCTTGCCCTCGTTAGTAGGCTTGACTGTTACGTCAGCACCTTCCTTGCCTTTCCCTCGAGGTTTGATGAGGTCACCCTTGCTAAAGGTTGTGACTATCCTCACACCCGGTAGTGTTAGGTGTATCCTCTGTGCTACATAGTCAGCCTCACACTTGGTCGCCCTTTTGAAGGGTCTTCCTAGGAGGGTTTCCTTCCTGCAGCTAGCACTTTTTGGAGGAACATGAAATAGGATAGGCAAGCTTTCCGTTTCAATTGTCGCAAGGATTTTGCACTTCCCTATTAGTGCTTGTGGGTGTCCCCCATAAGGGCTAAGAGTTGCACTAGTCGGTGTCAGCTCTGGTTGGCCTAGTAGGGTCCATCATTCATAGGTCAAGATATTAAAATTTGCTCCTTCATCAATTAGAGCATCAATAGTATGCTCTCTTTTTGCGGTGAGTTTGACCCTAAGATAAGCAGGTGATACTATGTCTTCATCTTCCGGGTCCTGGCTTGTAAATTTAAGCCTTCTGACAGATGCCCTTGAGTTCTCGACTGCACGACCAGATGTGGATTCTTCACTGCTGTCTTGGGTTGTCTGTGCAGTGTTGCTCAAGGTACATCTCTCGTCAAGAGTCTCATGTCTAGTCATCTTGGCATTTGTAGCTTGCTGATGTTGCATTTCGCTTTGACTAGACATGGTGTGAACACAATGTCTTTGTGTTCTAGTGATGTGGCCTTTTTGCCCGTGATGGCTAGATTGGCCCGTTGAGGTTCTAGGGTCTCTGTTTGTCTCTGTTCGGGTGTGGGCTTTTGGCTGCTCTTTTGCACGTGAGAATCCATGCTCGTGTAGAGCCATTACTTCACTAGGTTCCAATTTGGGAGGCCTGTCACGGCGCGCGTTTTCTCTCCAACCTACTCGGGGGAGGTGCGGAGGGGGCAAAGCCCCCTCTGCGGGGGTCCAGGGGGGGCAGTCCCCCTGGCCCGCAGGGCCGTTATGGTAGACGCCATATGCAATTTGGAGGACCGTTTATAGCCAAATTTTGAACTACGTGCTCTGAATTCTAGCCTAGTGAGGATCTGTGATGTGCCTTTAGCTCTACGTAGCCTTTGGGGTCGATCTCGGGGTTTAGATGTATCAGAATTTGTGTTCTAGACACGTGTCCGATTTTAACAGTTTTTTGTCCGATTCTCACATGTCCGATTTTCAGGAGTCCGATTATCGGAATCGGACGTCCGATTTTGGGTGGGTCCGATCGGCCCAGTGGCCCGATTTTGGTCACGTCCGATTCTGGGAGTTGGATCAAAAAGTGGTCCAATTTTTAAAGTGGTCCGATTCTGGGAATCGGATCGGACAGGGTGGTCCGATTCTGGCGGGTCCGATTCTGACTGGTCCGATTCTGACTGGTCCGAGTCTGGGACTCGGACGGCCTGGTCCGATTGTGAGTGGTCCGATTATGGACTCGTCCGAGTGTCCGAGTCGGACAGATTGGTTCGAGCGTCCGATTCTCAAAATCGGACGGGTTGGTCCGAGTGCCACATGGCACGTCCGATCGGGCTGGTCCGATTCTGGGAATCGGACGGTCTGACTCCCGAACTCGGGTGGTCCGATTCTGGGAATCGGACCACAGCGAGTTGGTCCGAGTGCGTCGGCGGCGGGCGCGATTCCAGTGCGGTTGACCCCTCCTCCCTGTCTGGTGCACACAATCACCACAAACTTTCTAAATCTGATCAGGACACTTGTTGGAAAACATCAGACTCACCTGGAGAAGCACGAATCACCGATGCCTAAGAATCGGGCCAGCGCTTCCTTGTCCTGTGAACCAGAAGTTCTCTCTCTCTCTCTCTCACACAAGGCAAACCAAGGAAATGAGGTCTGTCCTGGTCTCCCAGGCCTCTTAAGGTCCTTTCTCAGCACTGCAGAACCTCACAGCTAGTTCCTTGTCACTGTCTCACCCAGAAACTCGAATCTGGTCCCCTTGTTTAGCCTGTTATACAGCAACAGAGAACCCTGCTGTTTGCCTGTTTTTTCTTCTTTTTCTTTGTTTTTTCCTATCCTAAATGCATCCAAATCACAAAATAAATACCTATACTACTCCATTCCACAACATAAATCACAGAAAGCAAAAAACCTACTTGCCAAGGAGATCGAATACCATCTTCAACCCCCTCGCTTCCTACCTATCTACCTCAAGCACCGGTTTGGGGGAAACCCCTTACTTTGATGCTCGATTCGAAGCGTGCAAGTGCTCAAGGCTTGAATCCGTTGGTCCCGGCAACGGAACCAAAATGTGGGAGCTTTCACTCAACCGCCAAGACCCTCGAACCGCTTATTGTTTCAAGCGTTCCAAGCCGAGCACTAATGGCTACCTCTCACATAGCCGACGCGCCGTCCATATCTACGGGTGTAGTGAGCTTACCTCCGTGCCGTTCGAGTTACCTCCTCTTCCGCGCACTCTGGTAGCTCCACGATCCAAGTGCAAGCTTCAAGCAAGCTCCATCCTCAAGCTCCACGCTCCAAGATCCATTGCCGCGAGCAAGACAAGAGAAGAGAAGAGAAGAGAAGAAGAGAGGAGAAGATGGAGAGCTTCTCCTCCTCGGTCCCTCACCCTCACACACTCACTCCCTCACACTCTCACACTCCCTCTCTCAAGCACAAGCTCAAGCAAGCAAGAACAAGAAGAAGAAGAAGAAGAGGAGAGCTACTTTTGGCCACACACAAGAATGAGCTTCTCATTCACTTTTCAACTTTATATACAAAACCCTAAATCCCTTTTGGGCGGTCATCCCCTTTTCCCTTTTTACATGGCCGGCCATAGCCTAGGCCCTTTCTCCCATTGTCCTTCTATCTTCCTAGCTTCCTTTCCACCGCCCGTCTACCTTTACAAATTGCACGGGTGAGAGCCCGGCGCTCTTTTACAAGATTTCAGGGTGTGCCTTTTTATTTTAAAATGTGCCTTTCCCCTTTTGCCTTCGCCTTGGACTTTTAAGGTTGCCCTTGCGCTTTTGGCCTTTTCTCCTTTTCTTTCTTTAGTCGGGCTACCTTTTTTCCGCCTTTGCCCTGCGTCTTTTCCAATTCCTTTTGATTTCTTCGTGTTGGGGTTAACAGAGGGGGGTAATGTTAACCGTCAAACAAACAAGGTGGAAAACCCAAAAAATCTGAAGAAGAAGACAAGGCCAAGACAAAAGTGAAACGAAATATGAAGGCATGCCAAGAAGAATCTGGAAACACAAGAAGTGCAGAAAATTCCTAAATAAAGGAGAAAGGCACACAAGAGAAGCACAAGTTAATACTTTTGTAAAAGAGTGCAAGGCACACCATGATTCATTTTAAGATGAGGACATATGACCCTGATAAGGAGAGTGGGACAGTGTCCTTGGCAAGCAGGGAAGCAATCAAACAAGTGCAGGTCCACTCAGCAAGACCTTAGTGGAGAAGGCATTAGGGTTGGAAATGAAGGTGGAGAGGAGGCATAAAAGGGATGTCTATGCCATGCTGGGGATGAAGAAGGAAAGTTTCTTAACAAATGATGGCATAAGTATCCATGAAATTCTCGATGTGGAGTTCAAATTGCAAGCAAAGGTGATACACGCCCTCTTCTCTAGCCTAAGATACAATTCGCTCACGCATAGGATCAGTGTACTCGTGATGGAGAGCGTGGCGGCTCATTCACTGCATGAAGGATTGGAATGGCTACATTAGGAAAACCATAGATCAATCGGACACCAGGACACTAGCCCCTGGAAGTAGACCAACAGGTGGAGAATCCCCAACATCGAAGGGAATCGACAGGAAAAAGCCCTCATCCAAGGCCTCATTCTTAGGGTATGGAGGAGTCTTGACCGCCCTTATCTGAGAGGCAATGAAAGAGGTGCAAGGAAGAGAAGAGGGATTGGATGAAATGCCTGATAGGTCACCTCCTCTTCAAGATAAATAACAACCAAGTGAGAGGACAATCAGTGAGGAAGAGGGTGAGCAAAAAGCTCAATCCAGCAAGAGGAAGGAAAGAATGCCTAAAAAGAACACGGCACAGAAAAAGCAAGAGGAAGAGGGGAAGAGAAAGGAGGAAGCCAACCTGCAAAAATCTCGAATTGAGCCAAGAAGAGTGGAGGAAGAGAGGAAGAGAAAAGCCGTAGAATAAGAGGAGTATTTCAGGAAGAAGGAAGAGGAAGACTGGTGCAAAGATCGGTCGTTGTATGCTCGCGTAGTGAATGCCAGAAGGTCCCCAAGAACAATAAACTCTACTTTTTGCACAAGTTACAAGGTAAAAAGCATGCATGACAAGAGCAAGAGACCAATTGGGTGCAATCTCCCCCCATGCCTTGTGTGAGCGCTTCACAAAGCATGTATTTTATGTATATTTCATCTTCATGCTCAATAATAGCCCATTTTACAAAAATATATCAAGCTTTTAGCTTTTGAGTTTGCTTTTACAAAAATAGGAATAAAGCTAATGGACGGTGCCCATAGAGTCTGGCACGCCCAATACAATGTCCAAATAGAAATAACATAACCGTGCGCAAGGGCGCATACAAAATAATAATAAATAATCAATGCCTCAATAGACATGACAAAATATAGGCATGGTGCCTATCAGAATATAATCCATAGATCGAATACTCGCTATCCTCCAATGCTTTCCTCCACCACTGCTGCTATCTCTACACATCAACTGAAGCATTCACAATCGTTAGTAAAATAATACAATTAAACCGACAAAAGTGAATACCTAGCAGTCTTCAGCTACATAAATAAATCAACTGGTTAGAAATAAATCCTAACCTTAATTTATTACGAGTGCGCTTTCTAAACTCATAAACGTTTATTAATTTAATATACATTTTGCGAAATCACCCGCTATGGAATCACCCATATACATACTAAATTAATGAAACGCCCAAAAAGGACAGGCATCCCCATCAACTTCTCGCACAAAGAATCCACTTTGTGTATGAGCCCCGGTCATCAAAGTTTACGGAATCCACCGTAAAACCTCACGGAATCCACCGTGGCACGGAATCCACCATGAAATATGCCTCTTGGCATCATACCCCCAGGGTGGGATAGCAATTGACCTCAATTGCTATTAGCTCAATGTGGAGCTAACAGAGTGGGGAAAGCATTTAAGTCTCTAGCGTGCATCCATTGTGCTTCCTCTACAGGATGGTTCTTAAATTTAACTAGATATCTAGAATACCTTCCGCCAGTTCTAGTGGTCATAAAGTCAGTGTCTATAATAGCTTTTGGTTCAAGTATTTCAGTCTCTTCCTCTAACAAAGGTGGGTTTTCATAAACAGGGTGTACAGGTAATTGGCCTCTAAATGGTCTCAATAAACTAATGTGAAATGTGTTGTGAATTTTCCAATGAGGTAGTAATTCTAACTTGAATGCATTATCATTAATTTTATGAATGATCCTAAATGGTCCATAGAATCTAGGGGCTAATTTGACAACTGGATGTCTATCTACACTTTGTAGTCTACGTTTTTCTATTCTCAGCCAAACATAATCATCAACTTTAAAATTCATTGCTTGTCTTTTCTTGTTGGCTTGTTTGGTATATGATTGCTGGGCTTTAGCAATCATATCTTTAACCTCATCAAAAATAGTATTATGCATACTAGCAATATCATCAGCACTTTGAATTCTATTAGACAAAGATGCAACATGTGTAGATAATCTATATCCATAAATCACTTCAAATGGTGCTTTCTTTGTAGATGTGTGTGGTGTATTGTTATATGCAAACTGTAATAAATGCAAATGTGTGTCCCATGTCTGAGGTTTAGAGACAGTGTATGCACGTAAAAGATCTAGAATTGTACTGTTAGTGGCTTCTGTTTGTCCATTAGTTTCTGGATGAAATGCAGATGAGAAATCAATCTTTGTGCCGAGATTAGCAAATAGAGTAATCCAGAAGTTGTTACAAAATCTAGAATCACGATCTGAAATAATAACTTTTGGCAATCCATGGTTAGTAAAAACAGTTTTCAAAAACAACTGTGCTGCTTGTGATGCTGTTAAAGTTTTCTTACATGGAATGAAATATGCTTGTTTACTAAATCTATCTACAACTGTCCAAATCATATCATGGTTAGATTTAGTATTAGGTAAACCAGTAATGAAATCCATAGAAATTTTTTCCCAAGGTTTAGATGGAATAGACAAAGGCATAAGTAATCCATACTGTTTACCATGATGTCTCTTAACTCTTTGACAAATCAAACATTCAGAAACAAAGTTAGATACATCAGCATCCATATGCAGCCAATAAAAATCTTCAGTTAATGTACGTAAGGTAGATATGATACCTCTATGACCTTGATATGGGGGACAATGAATTTCATTCAAAACAAAAGATCGGAATGGAATTGTAACACACAATCTCTTTTCATAAAACATAAATCCATCATTATATGACAATGAATCAATAGGAATCAAATTATTTTGAACTAATTTATTCCAATCAGCATGAAAAGTAATATCCTGATGATATGTATCTTTCATAGCAATCAAAGAATCAAAAGATATGACAGAAATATTATGAATGGCAGGTCTTCTACTCAATGCATCAACCACTACATTTTCTTTTCCAGGTTGGTATTGAATGATAGGATGAAAACTTTGAATAAAGGAGGCCCATTTGATATAATGGTTAGAGATTTGAGGTTGGCTAAGTAAATGTCTAATACTTTGCTGATCGGTCTTAATCATAAATTCTGAACCCATTAAGTAGTGTTTCCACTGTCTTAATGCTTGTATAACTGCTAATAGTTCTTTGTCATATGTGGAATATTTCAGCTCATAGGGTTTCAGCTTACAACTAGAATAGGCTATAGGATGATTGTCTTACATAAGTACAGCTCCTATTCCTGATCCACTAGCATCGGTCATTACTAGAAAGAATGGTCTATTAAAATCAGGCAACTGTAGAACAGGGGCATGGGTTAATGCATGTTTCAGTAAGTCAAAGGATTTCTGTTGATTTTCGGACCAATGATAAACAATTCATTTCTTCAGAAGTTTGGTTAATGGTAAAGCAAGTAATGAAAAATTACGTACAAACTTCCTATAGAAACTAGCAAGACCAAGGAATGAGCGTAACTCATGCACGTTTTTAGGTACATGCCAATTCAATATTGCATCAATTTTCTTAGGATCAACTTTAATTCCATCAGAGGATACAATATGACCTAAATACTCAATTTCTGTTTTAAAGAATTCACTCTTTTCAGGATTTTTATACAGTTGATTTTCTTTCAATAACTGAAAAACCAATGACAAATGCTCATAATGTTCTTTCTCATTTTGACTAAACACCAAAATATCATCAAAGAAGACAATTACACAATACTGATATTTTAGAAATATATGGTTCATCATTCTACTAAACGTAGCAGGTGCATTAGTCAATCCAAATGGCATGACTAAAAATTCGTAATGACCAAACTGTGTTCTAAATGCAGTCTTGAATATGTCAGACTTATCTAGTCTCACCTGATGATAACCAGACTTAAGGTCAATTTTACTAAATATTGCAGAGCCTTGCAGTTTGTCCATAAGGTCATCAACTCTAGGAATGGGATACATATTCTTTACAGTGATCTTATTTAAAGCTCGATAGTCAATGCACATACGATAAGTATTATTCTTTTTCTTGACTAACAGAACAGGTGCACCGAATGGAGAACTGCTAGGTCGAATCAATCCTCTATTTAGTAATTCCTCAACTTGACTCTGGATTTCTTTTTGCTCTATCTGGTTGTGCCTATATGGTGCTTTGCAAGGTGGTTGTGTGCCAGGGATCAAGTCTATCTTATGGTCTTCTGGACGTGAAGGAGGTAAACCTGGTGGTAGGTCTTCTGCAAAACAGTCCTTAAAATATGCAAGAAATTCTTTATGCCTAGGATGCATATGATTTTCCTTTACTTGCAATTCATTCACCCAAATGAGATAAGATTTACTACTCTTGCATAATGCACGTTTAGCTTGAGTATGTGAAAGCAGTGGAAAAACATTAGATGCATGCATACCATATAATGTAATAGATTTTCCTTGAAAATTAATATTCATTGTGTGTGTGGAATAATCTATATCTGGATTATGCTGGTGTCGCCAAGGCATACCTAAAATAATGTCACTCGACTGTAATGGAACAACTAAGAAATTTCTTCTTTCAGTGTATGGACCAATTTGAATCTCTAAGTCTTGCACTTCCTGTGTACCATTATACCTAGTGCCTAAGAATGCAGCTTTGATGCGATAATGCGTAGGTACAGTTTGTAATTTCAATTCTTTTACCAATTTTCCTGAAATAAAATCATGAGTACTACCGTCATCATGCAAAATAGTCTTTTCCTTTCCATGCACCAAACATTTCATAGTCAATAATGAATGTGGAGTAGGCATACCTGGTAAAGTATCGGAAGTAGTAGTAGTGCCATCCTTATCTTCAGTGAAATCAGGCATATCTTCATGTTCGTCTTCATCCATTGCTCCAAGGTAGTTGATATGAGCAGGTGGCTTCTTTGAATGACAATTTGCTGCTAGATGTCCAGGCTGGTGGCATTTATAGCATACTATTGGCTTGGCTTTGGTTACATTATTTGCAATGGCGGGAAGTCTAGGTACATTAGGATTTGGCTGTGGAATAGGCTTAGGATTTTGATTGACATTGGATGGTAATGCAGGTGGTTTTGCCCAATTTTTGCGGAAAGATGATGAAGAGAAACGACCTGGATTAAATCTTCTAAAATTGGAATTGAATTGTTTAGATCCATAGTTACCATTGGCTTGGAATTGTTGTGGTCGTCTGTCTCTACCTCGTAGCTTATCTTCAGTGTCGTGAGCTAGTGAAATGGCGTCTTCAAGAGTAGCAGGCTTGAACATGTTAACTTCAGCGTAGTAATGTCCAAGAAGTCCAGACATATACTTGCGCTTATGTGTCGCTTCTGATACGTCTTCAAGCATGCGTAGCTGGAGTAGTGCATTCCAAAAACGCTCTATATACTGAGGAATAGGCTCACGATCCCGTTGCTAGAGTAGATCCCATTGCTTAATAGCTTTCTCATGAAATTGTGGTGGAAGGAAATTCTGCATGAACTTCTTCTTGAAATCTTCCCAAGTAGCAGGACATTCTATACTCTTGCGTACTATAGTCCACCAAAGTGATGCTCTATCTACTAAATGATTAGTAACACACTTGATTTAATCTTTTTCTGCATAGGTTTCCTCATGGAAATAGTCATCAAACTGACTAATGAATGCTAGAACAATTTTTCCTTCTCGTATGCCATTGAAAGTAGGGAATTTGAAACTTCGTTTACTTATCTTTGATTCCTTGCGAATGGTTTGAGCTTCAAGAGTTGCGTCGATGGTACGTCGAATCAAATCTTCAGCTTGAGGTTCTTCTTTGTCGGTAGACGCTCCTTGTAAATTTGCCAATTGCGCTTGCAATGCTTGCCTAGCCCTTCGTTCTTCTTCCAATTGCATCATGATTAAGTGCAGCTTTTGCTCCATCGTAGGCTCAAGTAGGTCGCCTTCAGCCATAAGATCATCCATATGTGGTTCCGTCATCCTGTAAAACTCAAAAGACCTTTCTCTCTCAAAATCTAGTTAGCGGGATGAGCGTAGCTCAAGTTTGGGAATGCAAGGCTTATGTGTTTTTGGATATAGCTTTCTCAATCTTTGGAAAATCTGCGATTTATCCTTCTTCGTATGCTGAAAATGCTTCAGCAAACCTGCGTATGGGTAGAGTACCTTCCGATGAACAACTTTGCAGTTCGGAGTTTCTGCGTAGGAACAGTCCTTCTAGGAGTTTTGAGCACAAGTCAGTTCTGACTCCAGTTGACTAGTCTGACTTGCAGAGTTGCAGACTTATGTGACTTGCAGAGTTGTAGACTTGCAGAACTTATTCGATTTATGGAACTTGCAGAACTTGATCAGAAAATACTTGCAGAACTTGACTTCTGTGGTGTGACCTGGAGTTTATGACTTGCAGAGTTGACTTGCTTAGAAGACTAAGCTTGATTGATTAAGCTTAGGACTTAATGATCAGTAAACGGCAAATTTCGTGGGGGGGGCCGTTTTTTCAGCCATCGCGAAAAATTCGGAGGTCTTTCGATACCTCGCGGACCAGTTTTGAGACTTTTAAGCTTCTTTAAAGCTTTTAAGCTTCACTACTAAGCTTTTGAAAAGAATTAGATATGGAGATTATGAAGCTTATCTCTGGTTGTCCACGACTTGATGAAGAGAAGTTGGAAGTGGTCCTCCGCCTGTATAGCCCGGTCCTTCACGATCCAATGACAGAAACAGGGGTACTTGATCGCCAGAAGTCTGCCTGTATCGACGGTTCGCGATGAGATTGACCGTAGAGCCCGATCGTTCCAGGAGCTCCACCTTCGCACGAGATGGGTAGCGATTGGAAGCTCTTGATCTCAGCTCCGCTCTGATACCACTGGTGCGCAGATCGGTCGTTGTATGCTCGCGTAGTGAATGTCGGAAGGTCCCCAAGAACAATGAACTCTACTTTTTGCACAAGTTACAAGGTAAAAAGCATGCACGACAAGAGCAAGAGACCAATTGCGTGCAATCTCCCCCCATGCCTTGTGTGAGCGCTTCACAAAGCATGTATTTTATGTAGATTTCATCTTCATGCTCAATAATAGCCCAATTTACAAAAATATATCAAGCTTTTAGCTTTTGAGTTTGCTTTTACAAAAATAGGAATAAAGCTAATGGATGGTGCCCATAGAGTCTGGCACGCCCAATACAATGTCCAAATAGAAATAACATAACCGTGCACAAGGGCGCATACAAAATAATAATAAATAATCGATGCCTCAATAGACATGACAAAATATAGGCGTGGCGCCTATCAGAATATAATCCATAGATCGAATACTCGCTATCCTCCAATGCTTTCCTCCGCCACTGCTGCTATCTCTACACATCAACTGAAGCATTCACAATCGTTAGTAAAATAATACAATTAAACCGACAAAAGTGAATACCTAGCAGTCTTCAGCTACATAAATAAATCAACTAGTTAGAAATAAATCCTAACCTTAATTTATTACGAGTGTGCACTCTAAACTCATAAACGTTTATTAATTTAATATGCATTTTGCGAAATCACCCGCTATGGAATCACCCATGTACACACTAAATTAATGAAACGCCCGAAAAGGACAGGCGTCCCCATCAACTTCTCGCACAAAGAATCCACTTTGTGTATGAGCCCCGGTCATCAAAGTTTACGAAATCCACCGTAAAACCTCACGGAATCCACCGTGAAATATGCCTCCTAGCATCAAAGACATTGAGCTAGCTAGGTTTTTTATCAATGGAACAATAGAACGAACAGGGCGAGATGGACACCTTGAGCCCAAGGAGGGAGGAGGGCCCAAGCCCTAGCATTCAAGTGCCTAAAGGTACTCCAACTATGGTGCAGAAATGCAAAGCCAAAGCCCCCATCGATCCCATTTCACCCCTCACAATGCCTACCCCCGCAACAACAACACCTACACAGAGCACCCCAGCCATGGTAGACACCACTAACCTTATGGCTTGGGTACAATATTTTTTCAACAAAGAGGTAGCTTAGCCAAAGAGCACAGAAGCCCCAACTGTAGGGTAGAAGAGACCGGCAGCAGTAGTAGATGCCGAATCAATGCAGAACCCTAAGCGGTAAAGGGTGGGGGCCGCCATGATTCCCATCCCCACAACTGTGATGCCACCCACTAACTACGACGACTACATCATGGAGCTCCTCTCCCAACTAGAGAAGGCCAAGGAGGGAAAAATAATAGCAACAGTTGAGTCGAACGCTGAGAAGGAGTCAATGGCAGCCTTCCAACTAGAAAAACTCAATAGGTCGCCACGTACCAAAAAGAGATAAGTGAGCTAAAGGTCAACCTTAGCGCCAAGGAAGAAAAGGAGAAAACCTGGAGGCAGCAACTTGAAGATGAAAGCCAGGAATTGGTGGTGCTACAGAGCGAATATAAAACCTTGATACTACAGCACTAGGATTTGGAAACCCAACTGCAAAGAGTTCAATCAAGCATGGAAGAGTTGGCCGAAAGGGAAGCAGAGAGGAAACATGAACAGGACGAGCATCATCGAGAGGTCAAAGACCTCGTAGTCAGAGTATTCCTATAAATAGACGAGCAGGAAAGGTTGGAAAGAGAGATTGAACACTTGGAAAAAGAGGAGGATCTCACTCACATGGGGAAAGAATAGGAGTCGATCATAACATCCCTAGCACACAAGCAGGGAGAGAGCTCCAAGGAGATTACGAAGAGGGCCGAGGAGTGGAAGATTCACACTAAAGAAAGGATAAGAACCCTGGCACGCCACTTGGCTCAAATAGAGAAAGACAAAACACTTGCAAAAAGTAGAGTAGAGGCCGCCTAGATGGGGCCTAGATGAGCTTCCAAATGCAACAAGGTGCCTTCTTGAATACCCTACTGGATGTCACCTAGATAGAGGAGGGACAGTCCATGATGGCTGTAAAGAAGAAACTAGGAATGGCTTGTAGAGCACTGAAAGCAGGACTACAGATGTTGCCACAGTCTAGCGGAGTTGGCCCACGCCTGGAAGAGCAATGCCACTATCTCCTATTGGCAGGCCTAACCCTGCAAGAAGTGGACACTCTCAGATTCGTTGAAGAAGAATAGTAGGAGCCAAGCCTAGAGAGGGAGGTGTATGTGACCTTTGAAATGGGATCACACAAAGAAGAGCTTGTCCCACCGCCTCCTTCCCTGCAGCCTGAAGAGCAGCAACACGTAGACACTTCCGCAAAAAGAAAGGTGGCACTAAGGGAAAAAAGAAAACAATTGGTGGAGGAGACAAGGAAGAAATGCAATGCCAAGGGTGTAAAGGCACCCCAAGCACCTATCCCACCATGTGAGGATGACACCCCAGCAAGCTTCCACATTAACCTTGTAATCTCAGAGAGGCAAGAAACGGCTAAAAGCCCCTTTGACCTTAACTTTCGATTCCTCGTTGCCTTCCGCAAGGTTTTACCCATCAAGGTGGTGGAAGAGGTGATTAACATTAGAGACAGGCTTGGGCAGAAGTGGTTAGAGGAGAGATTGTAGAACCCCACATTATGGGCCACTGAAGATACCGAATTTTGGCAAAATAAAGTTTTTGAAGTACCAAGGTCCATGCCTGGCTACGAATGCCAACCTACCTCGAGAAGAAGGGTCTGCGACATCAACCTGGACACTTGGATGGCCTTTTGCAACACTCAACCCTTCAAGTAGAATGACCCAACCTTCATGCCCTACCCTCAAAGGGTCGGAGTGGATTTTGACATGTGTCCACAGCCACTACAACTTCCCTATGATCTATAACCTTGATTATACTACATATGACGATGCCATTGTCTTTCACACTAGAAAACTTGTATGATACCCTGATTCAATTCACTAATGACTTCTCTTCATGCCCTGACCCCACCTTTATTACTACTTGTAATTACCTTAGATTTCTTAGGATAATCCTTAGGCAAGATCCCATCCCGCAGGAGCGCAGCCTCCTAGTATTCCATTTTGATCCCAATGCTATAGATAGTTGTGCAATGGCCCCGACTCATGATGTGAGATGCTCTATTGCCTTCATTTTTCTTAGCCCTACTAGAGGGCATGAATGATAGACACTTCACCCACTACAATCATCCATTCCTCTCCACCACCACCCTTCAAGTCAGCCTAAACCTCAAGGGGTATCTCCAAAGCCACCAATTCCTTAATAAATCCATTAAGCCCCCTTCTTCACCTCACTCCAATGACGAGGACTAAAATTTTTTCACGACTATGTAACTTCATTATTATTTCAAAATAAAACAAAAGAAAGAAGAACAAAGATATTACACATCGCCACCACAAGTTGCACATCAACCACAATCACTGCACCTAGGGGTCCTCAATGTCAAGATTGTGGGAGAGAAGGAAGGAGTCTCACTTGTAGCTTTCTTGCTTGCACAATGGGGGAACACACACAAAGGTGGAGGCTGAAAACAGTTTTTCTCTTCTTAGTTGTGTAAGCCAAAAGAACTCTCATACAAAGAAATAGAAGAACCCTATATATGGGTCTCAAACCAAACTCAACTAACTAAGGTGGCATACTAACTGAGCCACGAACTAGAGTAGATAAGGATAGCTGTCATCTAGCTATTATTCATGGGCGGTGTACCAACCGCATCTGCAACTGAAAAGTCGGTGACATAAATGCACAACGGTCACCCTGGCATATCACGAGTGAAGCTCGATATCTCAACACTCAAGTTAGGAGCGTTCGGTGGCTTCAGTCCCTAACCCCCTAGCCTCATTTTGATCCCCCACTTCACGCTTGGGGCACATCAAGGGCAAGACACACTTAGGGAAGTAACACTCACATATGGTTAGACCTGTCACCCTAAGCTACACGTACCGCACCTCCCTTATGCACAAAGTAAGTCCTCACATGAGTGGCAATGCCCCACTAGCATGCGCACAATGCACCACATGAAAATGGAACACACCCCCAGGTAGTGCACCTTCTTTTCTTTTTCGGTACAAATAAAGGTCCCAAGCACCATCCCCAGAGACCCCATCATCCATGCAATGCACCCCCATCTTATGCAACAATGCCACCATGCCGGTGAAACAAAGCAATGCACACTGAGGTAGCCCCCATCAAAAAGTGAATGAAGAAGCTCATTTGGAACAATGCAAGAGAAGGCGAATGAAGAAGCTCATTTGGCCAAGCGACGAATCCATCTAACACCATATTCAATTTTAAAGATGGAACCACCCACCAGCCTTGTCAATTTCACAGCCATAAATCCCTCCAGCACCAGGGATCATATCCAACACAAGGGCCTTTCAGCTCCAGAAATCCCTCCAATAGGCCCATAAATCCCTCCAACGCCAGGGATCATATCCAACGCTAGGGCCTTCCAGTTCCATAAAACCCTCTAACACGTCCATAAATCCCTCTAACATGCCCATAAATCCTTCCAACACCAAGGATCCTATCCCATGCAAGGGCCTCTCAGTTCCATAAATCCCTCTAACAGGTCCATAAATCCCTCCAGCACCAAGGATTATATCTAACACAAGGGCCTTCTAGTTCCATACATCCCTGTAACAGGTCCATAAATCCCTCTAACAGGCCCATAAATCCCTCTAGCACCAGGGATCCTATCCCACGCAAGGGTCTCTCAGTTTCATAAATCCCTCTAATAGGACCATAAATCCCTCTAGCACCAGGGATCATATCTAATGTAAGGGCCTTCCAGTTCCATACATCCCTCTAATAGGTCCATAAATCCCTCTAACATGCAAGTGCCATGGGACTAGCACTGAACTAGGAGGGGGGTAATGTTAACCCTCAAACGAACAAGGTGAAAAATCCAAAAAATCTAAAGCAGAAGACAAGGCCAAGGCGAAAGTAAATGGAGAACGAAGGCACGCCAAGAAGGAGAGACGCACAATAAAAAGTGCAAGTCAATACTTCTGTAAAAGAGCACAAGGCGCACCATGGTTTATTTTAAGAGCACCGATGCAAATTGTAAATGTAGATGGGTGGTAGTAGGAAGGAAGCTAGGAAGATAGGAGAACAATGGAAAAAAGAGCCTAGCCGGCCATGTAAAAAGGAGATGACTGCCCAAAGTAGATCTAGGGCTTTGTATATAAAGTTCAAAAGATGAATGAGAGCTGATTCTTTTGGTGTGTGGCAACAAGAGACTTATCTTTTTCTCTCCTTCTATTCTCTTTGCTTGTTTGTGTGTGCTTGCAGGAGGGAGTGTGAGAGTGTGAGGGAGCGAGTGTGTGAGGGTGAGGGATCAAGGAGGCAAATCTCTCTGCCATCTCCTCTCTTCTTCTTCTCTCGTCTTCTCTTCTCTTTTCTTGTCTCGTGTGTGGTTATGGAGGATGGAGCTTGGAGGTGGAGGCTTGAGAATGCTTGAGATTTCATCAAAAATCATGGAGCTATTGGAGTGCTTGAGAAAGGAAGTGACTCGATTGGGCATCAAGGTAAGCTCACTACACTCGTAGAGAAGGATAGCGCGTCGACTATGTGAGAGGTAGCCATTAGTGCTCTCTTGAAATACTTGAACAATAAGCAGTCCGTGGGTCTTGGCAATTGAGCTTGTGCATGCCTCTACAAGGAGGTAAGATGTTAGTAACTCAATCATAAATATATTAATCTTGGTGGATACTTTGATCATTTATAGTTATAATGGTTTGTAATTGTGGCTCTTACACCAAACATATCTTGATAAGTTTGAGTTTTTCCATCCATCTAATTCTTTTAAGATTTTTTTTAAGATAGGCTAGCCTTTCAATATGGATAAAGCAATAAATGCCATGCGGGGTCCATTGTCATTTTCTATAGTATCTAGGTGGGAAATAAAGACTCTCCAAGATCTTCATGAAGCTTTCTTACCAAGTATAATCCAACGAATGCATAATGATTGATATATAGTGTGAAAGACTATGAAATTACGTGAAGATTTGCCTTGAATCTATATGTGAAAGAGTAGATTAATTTAACACAAGTACATATATGCTAAAGGTAAAACAACTCAATGAAAATGAAAAGAAAATCAAATGCATTATTTTTTTATTTATATACAAGGGCTTTGTTTTACTCAAAAAGTTGTGTGATATGTAAAATCAACCATGAAACTACTGCAAGGGAACAACTTTATATTTGGGTGGCTCACTCAAGATACCCAAGCTAGTGGGGAGATTGCGAAATCCCTCCACTTGATAACCAAAAGAGTGGGATCTATGGGCGAATACAACTTAGTTGGGTTGTATGATGTAGATAATGCTACTCTATATCCACTAGGCTTGGATCATAGCCTCATGCTCATGATACTCTTTAGGACCTAGGTAGATGGTAAAAAGGTTGAGCCTCTTAGCCCAACGGATCCTCCATAACCAACCCTAACTCTCTTAGGAGGGTACTTTGGTAGTCCTCCAGGGACCAATCTTAGCCACCTCCATCCAAGCTAACTTTGAGTATATGGACTTAGGTGATTGGGTATTCCCTAGGTCTAGAGATCACATATGAAGTGTTTAGTCTCATCCCACAAGGATGAACTTGTAGGTTCCTAAACACACAACTATGGTCTCTAGCACGAATCTAACATATATCTTAAAATGAACATATTTTATTAGTCATCTAAGATCGAGGTAGACGAGCAGTGCACTTGGTTCAATGAGGGCAAGTTGAGCATCAATATCTTTGCCTATAAGGCATAGTCTCACATTCATCCCCAAAAATGATGCTTAATCAGTTCTAGCACTAACTTTTAGGAAGGTTACACTTGTCATTCTTTACTCTAAACTTGGGAAAAGCCAACTATCCCACCAAGGGTCCATCTAACCGTAGGAGGATTCCATCAAGAAATCATCCACCCACTTGCCATGTTGTTGAGGTATATTTTAGTGTTTAAACATGTATATTATTATCCTGTAATTACATATACAAATAGTTTCATTAACTAGTGTTTGCACAATGTTCATTGGCATACTCTTAACATATAAATACCATGCAATTCATTTGAAAAACAAAGCTATTTCTTCTTTTATTTTCTTATATATAATCACTTTAAAAACAAACCAATCCAAAATTAGGTTACTTCCCTTGCCCTTTTCATCTCGAGCCTTTAATGCTAGGCTCATATAGGTTTTCAAACCTATTTTAGGACCAGACCGAGAATACAACTCAAATCAGAACCCTACTAGTTCTTGCCCACCATAAGGATAAACCTTTTTACGTAGGAGACCAAATGTATCTAAGTGGTGGTTGGTTGCTTTAGTTAGTGTACAAATGCTATAGATGAAGAGTAATCAAGGCAGCTATGGTGAATGGTATCATGCCTCATTCCCATGTAGTTTGCTGGAGCCATAGACAAATTTAGGATAATTCTTTTCTAATTTAAAGCAACCACAGTTAGTTTCTAAATTTTATACTAATCATTTCTTTCAAAACACATATTCACTATATCAAATCAACGAATAGAAATTTTATTATGATTCCTCAAATAAACAAAGTTTCTTTTCATGCATTTGCACTTACTTCACTTATGTACATATGAACGCACTCTATTTCCTATTTTTCCATTCACAAAACTATACCAAGTATTTTTATGTATGTGAACGTACTTTAACAAAATATTGAGAAACTAAATCCATTTTCTTTGTAAAAAGAATATCAAATTATGGTAATTTGAGTATTTGTCCTAAAATAGTCATATCTAAAAAAAAACTTTTCATAGAGTTTATGTTTAATTTATGAAAAAATAATTATTTATGATTTAATAATTTGATAAACCAACTATCTTGCATGCTCAATAAGTGTTCTCTATGAATTTACATCAATTTGAAGAATTAATAATAATTTTAATTAATTATTTAAATAAAAATATTTTATAACTAGTATTCTTAGCCATACTAAAAATATTATACCTCAACCATATCAATGATTAGATTTTTAGCATCATGGTTGCTCTAGGGTCCCGTCACGTTGATACGCTTATATGAGGGCCCATTGTGTATAGAAATGACAAGAGAAAAAATGATTTTTGGATAGGGAGATGGTACAAAAATTGCTATTTACTCATTACAGAATTTCCTTATCTTTAACTTGTTGATTTTTACTCCCTTCCTCACTCTTAAGAGTTGACTCAGCATCGTCGTATATTGAAAATGAGAAGAGGGGCCCTCCTTAAAATAGTTTTTTTTTTTTTGGGGGGGGGGGGGGGAGAGGGGAAGGTTTCATCTTTTAGTGAGGGTTTAGTAATATCGAACTATTTTTGTTTTATTATTTAAGGGGTATTTTTATTTTTATAGTTTTTTAAAATTAGTTTAGTGCAAAAAAATTCAAATTATGTTTTGATTTTATATGAAGAAAAGACATAGGGATTTCTTTTATTTTTATTTTTGAGAGAGAGAGAGAGAGAGAGAGAGAGAGAGAGAGAGAGAGAGAGAGAGAGAGAGAGAGAGAGAGAGAGAGAGAGAGAGAGAGAGAGAGAGAGAGAGAGAGAAGCGTGGGAGTATCAGTATTATTTGTGGAGGGGGGACTAGGGTGGCTACAAGGGCGGCCCTCTTTTCCACTTTGCCCCTTCTCCTAAGCTCTAAGGCTTTAAACCTTATTTTTTTCCTTTTAAAAATCATTTATTATTTAGGAAAAATCTATATATATAAAGAGATTATTTTAAGATATTAAAAGTTTTACAAAATTTTTATCAAATTTTAAAATGAAGTCCAAATTATTTTAACAAGATTATGACTAAGAAAAACATTGTGAAATTGCTAGGATATTGAATTAATTTTCAAGTATTTTTATAAATCCCCCTATTTATCCTTTATTTGATATGTCACATGTATAGAATCTATTTCTATCAAAGATTTCTATTTAATCCTTGTACCACATTGTATCACTATACCTTGTATATAAGCTTAAATGTAAAGGTATGGATTAAAGGGGAATCAAGAAATTTATAGGATACATGTATTTCAGGGTGGAGGATTTGAGAGATAAAAATCCATGTATTCGATGTATGTATTGAAACACACTCAAAAAAGTAGAGCTAGGATAAAGTCTATCTAAAAGTGAGTGTGAGAAAAATGCATGAAAGAGAGAGTGTGTGTTTTGTACTTGCAGCCTTGGATAATGTAAGTTATGGAGTTGTGTGCATCTCTCTCTTCCCCCCTTCCTTGATTTGTTTACAACCTTGCCAACTTGGCTAGTTTGAATCATGTCAAGTTGTCCCACTCGGTCACCTTGCATCAACCACCCACTTGTGACCTAAAGTTACCAACTACATGTGCACTTTCGCCACTACATGAGACTCAAATTGCAAATAGAGAAGCCACATTCGAGGTGTTAGTACTAAGAATATTAGAAGGGGCTTATGTACTTGTTTTCGCACCCTTTGAAAAGTAAATCATTTAACCATTGACTTGGGTAGAATTTCCAAACCTCTTAAAATCTTGACACCTCTATTGTGAAGAAAATGACTTTTGTGGTTGGGGGAACCCCATAGAAAATCTTGAGTCTAGAAGGTGAAGCCCTTGAATGCACAACATTCATTAACTAGGATCCAAGGGATAGAATAAGTAGTTGAGGAGGCAAAGCAAAACTATCAGGAGTACTCCCCGGAGGGGCTAAACACCTAGCTCAAAACCCACTTGAATCCTTGGGCATCAAGCCATTGACTAGTAGAGAACTTAACACATTCAAGAGAAAGGCATAACCTTGCTAGAGCCTCCTAGGATTACTAAAATCCTAAAGTGTGACATAAGCCTTCAATTTTATAGTTTGTGAGGCATCTCAAGTCTATTTTTTGAACCATCCACGAGCCTAATTGATCTTGTAAGACTCATGAATTGAGCATGCAACCACTCCTTTATGTGTCCACTAACTATCAAGGTCTTGGCCAATAAGCCCTAATTGTGTATCAAAATTCATAAACAAGGCACCACAAATGAAAGGCATCAAAAGTGAATAACCTCAAGTGCAACTAGAATCCATCTAGAAAAGCATACACAAACATCAAAGTAATAATTACAATTGTGTAATGGCTTGAGAGCGCTTATATGCACCATTTCACATATCACATTCCACTACCAACACACCCTAGACCAAGAGTAAATCCAATAGCATGTAGGATGAGGCAAGATCCTTCAAGTCACAGAAGACACCACACTAAACCGCAATTGCACTACTTACAATAGAAAAATTCCTAAGCACAATCCATTGAGAGACTAGAGGTACAAGAGACAAGTTGTCACTAAGCCTTATTAGGTTCCCAAGACCTTGTTATGTGCTCATGGGTTACTCAAGGAATAGATAACTTCTAACTTGAATGTTTGCTTCCTTTAGAGCTATATTAACATCCTCAACTATGGCTTTATTCTCTCGATCATAGTTAAGTAAGCTGATAAATCACAAGATAAATATCCAAAACCTAACATAAACAAAGTGAAAACAACCATGGCATGTCCTATTGTTTCTTCAAATATATAACAAAAGCAAGTACACTCACTACAACCAATGGTGACAACAAATAACTTGGAACAAGAGTAACCCCTAATTGTGGATAGATTTTTGACTATGCAACAATGGGCACCAAAAAAGCCACCTACCATTTCCTCATTACTACTTGGCAAGTCAAAGAATAAGAAAAATAGTCACGAGGGACCATCAACGAGTTCCACTTCCATGGGCTCTTCCTAGGCTTCAACAACCACACTTTCCCAAAGCTAGATTCCACCAAAATTGCAATCATTGAAAGCTACCGCTTTGTCCACCAAGAAAGACTAAGGGTGAAAACAAAGCAAGTACACTCACTACAACCAATGGTGACAACAAAGAACTTGGAACAAGAGTAACCCCAATTGTGGATAAAGTTTCAACTATGCAACAATAAGCACCAAAAAGCCACCAACCATTGCCTCATTACTACTTGGCAAGTCCAAGAATAAGAAGAATAGTCATGAGGGACCATCAATGAGGATCACTTCTATGGGCTCTTCCTAGGCTTCAATAAGCACACTTTCCCAAAGCCAAATTCCACCAAAATCACAATCGTTGAAAGCTACCACTTCGTCCACCAAGAAAAACCAAGTAAAATGACAATCAAAGCAGACAAACGCCACACTCATCCTCAAAGAATCACAAATTGAATCTCAAGTGAAACCTCTTTCAAAATTAGGTAATCATAACCACCAGATATGTGGCCATAAGCTAAATCCACCCCTAGGATTACATCCTCTTATAAAAGACCTTCAATACTAGCACTAGGCACTAAGATAGTTGAAAGCATCATCACTAGCATTAAACACATTGCTAATAGTTTTACCCTATTTGCTCATATATATGAATACTTAGACCTAGGCCTTCTAAATGTGATGACATAGCCACAATGTTTAGATGTGTTCTTTGTTCATGGGAATAATTTGACTTAATTTTCACAAAGAATTTTAGCATTGTAGAAATATTGATAGCTACACAAGTAACAAGACAACAAGCTCTCAAAGAATACTTGATTATCACTTTCAAAGCTAGCTACTTAAACACTATCCAAAAAAACCTAGATGACTTAGATCATCATTTTGAGTGCTATCTTTAACTTAAAATAGACTTCCAAAAGACCACATCATGCTACATCCATACTTGGACATGATCCTAGATGAGGACAAGCTTCATGTAGCTAGTTGATTGGGCTCAAGTGGCCTCTTAGTTGATGTCATGACCTATATAACCCACATTAGCATATGCCCATATAATATGGATCATTGCATGGAACTTGAGTACAATCCTCAATTCTACAGGGGTTTGTTGTAAAAACGAATATACACAAGAAAACATACCTCATCTTGTATATAAATACACATCTTAAGCAATTCATCCCAAAAAAAGCACATAAGAAGAGTTCCATCCTTCCATCATCTAAGAAGCATTGCAATACTAAATATATTTTCTTAATGTCTTGTTCTCCAACACAAATTCTAAACATGATCTATGTGGGATCACTAGAGAAATTGGTGGGAGGAAGAACTAAGAAACATGACTTCAATGTGTATGCGTGAGAGACTATACATGTTGCAGAGCCAAGTCAAAGTATAAACGTGATTTGTGTGGAACTATTGGAGGAATTGGTGGGAGGAAGAACTAAAAAACATGACATCAATGCATATGTGTGAGAAATCATACATGTTGTAGAGCCAAGACATTGGGCTTGGATGTACAAGGAGCTAAAGAGTCAAGGGATGCACCAACATGAGCAAGATATTAATGACAAAAAAAGTAACTACAAAAGCCACCCTTGTGGGATTCAGGCACATCTTGACTACCATAATAAAAGAAGATCTTAACAACCCACATATTCTAAGAGTTACAATCCAAGAGGGAGCACCAAGCACATCAATGCAAGAGGTATCCTCAACAATGGAAGAAGCATCAACAATAAAAGTGGAATATTTCAACCCAAAGCCCATAGATGATGAAGGGCTATAACTATAGAAGGGAATAAAATAAGCACCTAGACATCTTTGGCAGAAACTCAAAGTAAGCTTGAAGCACATAGAAAGCTAAGCAAGAAGGCATTTAAGAAAAAGTTTAGACAAAACACATCCACTTACAGTGAAGTTAACTAATGTGCAAGCATATAGAGAGGAGCCTTACATGACTGGCTACAAATATAATAGGAAGAAGAAATGAAGAAAATAGTTGAAGATGCTCAGAGGGCCATCCAAAAACAAAATATCAAAAATTGCAAATCAAGTGAGGTCCCATATGTAGAAAAGCAATGAGAGGCAAAGACTAAGATCCTAATCAACAATAAAAGAAAGAAAGAGTCCTCAAAGAAGGCTACTAAGATTGAGAAGGCAACTTCAAAAGAGAAATCCATAGTCAATGTAGCAAAGGAGGAATCTAGAAAGGAGGATGAGCAATGATAATCTAGGCTCACCCAAGAAGAAGGACTCAAAAGGAGAGAAGATGAAGACATGCACCAAGCCATCTGAAGATGTATAGAGTAGCCTGGTAGGGCAATGGAGCTAGCTATCATGAATGCAAGCCAATAGGACCTATCTAATTGGACTTGAGAGAAGAATGTGCATGTGGAAGGTAAAGGAAAGATACCAATCAAATTATTGCCATCCCCTCCACCTCAATTAATAGATCTAGCTCTAACCATCACCACCCCCAACTCAATCAGCAATGGTGGAAGCTAGTGGCAAAAATGAGATGGTGACTAAAGTATAGACGCTAACAACTCACATAATGTTGAGATGTCAAGCTCTACATCTACACACCTTGGTGATGTGGCAAGTTATTACTCATTGGCATGTTAGATGGTCGATGTGTAGATACACTAGTAATTCTATAGTTGGACTGCACCCACGTAGTCCACCCTTGGTTATGGCACATTCGTAGTGCCACCTCTTCTTTTCTTAGTGGGTTCACACTTAGTGACTATGTGTATATATGTGTGGTACTTTCACATTAGTCCTTTATCATGTTGTAAACTTAGTTCTTTTGTGTGGAAGAATAAGAAAGAATAAGAATAAGATTCTAGCCATGTCTCTCTATGTGCTCAAGTCTCCTTTGCTTTTGTGTGTGTGCCCTTGGTTTCTTCACCTCTCTCCCATCTTGTCTATTTTCATGGTATAACAAAGCCATCGCATGGCTGTGGAGAGCTTGATTGAAGACTGAGGTGAAGGCATTGCAGTAGAAAGTAAGTAAGCAAGCAACAGATAAGAAGCTATTCCATCTTGCTTGTTTTGTCTTGTATTATAACCATAGGAGGCTCTTGAGGCTGGCAAGGCTACAGTTGTTGATTGCAATGAAACTTATAAGCACAAAGAATAGTCTATATACTATAGACAGGCACTTTAAGGGTTTTCTGTCACTTTGCACATTTGAGGTCATTTTGGCCTCCATTCTAGATGTATAAGTGGTCTGATAGTAATTTTTGGGTATACTATAGTTTCGGCTATGCTGACCGTTTACATGTGCACGGGTTATAGATTTTAAATCTGTAAGGTTTCAAGTGTTTGCTAGATTGTAGACACAAATTACATATGCATATATATTGCAAATTTTGATTATTATTGTGCAATCTATGAAAAAGTCTACGTGTTTAGTTATGGTGCACCTTATATTAGCTTGCTTTGAGATTATTATTTTTTGTAAGTTGTTTGTTTTGTTAAAGTGTCTAACAACTTCAACCAAATTGTCAATGAGAAGCTTGATAAGAACAATTATTCTACATCAAAGTTCATAATGAAAATTTTCTTGAAGGGCAAAGGTATTTGGAATTACATTGAAGGAGACATGGTAGTAGCACTCAAAGTTCCAGTGCAAAATGCTACTGCAAAATAGGTAAAGGCTAGGAAATATTGGGAGGGAGAAGACACAGACTGACATCATGTATTAGTAGTATTCTAGTGTCACAAATAGCATGATGGGCTATTTGTAAGAATATGATACCCCTGCTATTGCATGGAAGAATTGGGCAAGGTCATTTGAAGTAAACATAATTGCTAGAAAGCTATAGCTCAAGTTAGAGTTGAGCTAAGTGAAAAGAGAAAATTTGCTCATTGATGATTATGCCTTGAAGATCAAGATTATTGTGGAAGATCTTGGATCTATCAATGTGGTAGTTGATAATAATGATATTGTTTGTGCATGCTTAGATGGACTTGGAGATGAATACAAGAGCTTCAAGTAATCTATGAATATGAGGGATGATATCCTTGATTTTGTAAACTTGTTTTCTATACTGATACTTGAAAACAAGAACATTGTCTTGGATTTCTCTTGTTCTCAAAGAAAGAATAAGTCTGAATAGGTGTTTTACTCTACTAATAGAGGTAGAGTACATGGCAGAGATCAAGGTAGTAGTCGTGGTCAAAGTTATGATATATAGCAAAATAGAGGAGGATAGTTCTAAGGAAGGGAGAGTCAAAGAGACTAAGCTGCAGATTCTAATAGGCCACAGAATTTTGGTGATAGTAGGGAGTGCTGACATTGTGGTCAGAAAGGTCACATTTCTAAAAAAAATGCTTCAAAAATAATGTTGAAATTAGAAACAAGAAAAAGTGAAAAGGCAATTATGCATCTAGTAGAGTAGAAACAATGATGGCAAAAGTGAACAATTGTTTATTATGCAACACTTTATGAATATTATGAGTGATAATGGTTCATCAAAGGATAATGTATGGTATGTAGACTCATGTATCACTAACTACTTCTCACATGGAGAGTGGTTTAGAGAGGTGTGCAAAATGATTCTTCTACAAAATGATTGCAAAAGGGAAACGTGATAGTAGATTGTTTACTCTTGATATGACTACTTGAAATGGATGCTACCTTGTTTGCACAAGGTTCACGTGTCGTGGTTGATATTGAATTTGGCATAAGATTGGTCATATGAATGTGCAGTGGTTGAAAGACATGCAGTAAAAAAATTTGTGGATAGTTTACCCAAGTTTAAAGTTGATGGGATTTGTAAAGTATGTGAAGCATGTCAATTTGAAAAGCAAGCATCGTATGTGTTTCCACATGAAAAGCATGTATGCAAAAAGCCATTTGAGTTGATACATATTGATGTGTGGAATCTTACAAGGATTGTAACTTTAAGTGGTTGGGTATTATGTTTCCTTCACTGATGATCATACTCTCAAAGTATGGGTTTACTTTGTATGTGAGAAAAGTGAGGTGTTCACTCACTTTAAAAGCTTTAAGACTTTGGTTGAGAAGGATATAGAGTTGCATATTAAATACCAAAGTTCTGATAGAGGGGGAGAATATCTCTCTAATGAGTTTTCTAATTTCTTACAAAAAAAATGGTATACAAAGGTAACATACATGTAGATATACTCTGTAACAAAATAAAATTGTTGAGTGAAAAAATATGCATATTGCAGAGGTGGCTCATGTATTGATATAAAAAAGAAGCATCCCTCAGTACTACTACTGGGATGAAGTAGTTGTACTATTGTTGTATGCATTATGAACAAAACATCCACTGCTATTGTATATGGTATGTTACCTTAAGAGAAGTTTATAGATAGAAAGCCAAGAAAGCCAAATTTGTCTCATCTAAAAGTAGTTGGATGTATTGCTTATATGCATATTCCTGATGAGTTGCATAGTAAATTAGAATTGAAAGTAGAAAAATGTGTATTTGTGGAAAAGTTTCCTATGAGAAAAAGGAAAATAGATGTTATAACCTTGTTGCACATGAGCTAAGAGTTAGCGATATGTTGTTTTTCATTAGATGAGTCCCGATGAGTAGCTGATATAATAATGTGTAGAATGTAGTTGGGGGTAATGAGCACGAGAGTGTGGCTATGTAGAAAATATGACAGTAATCATAGATATTGAGTGAACCACAAGAGTCTACTAGTCATGGTTCTATCGATAGACCTTGGAGTGGTAGATTGAGATCACAAGTTACTCCACCAAGTATATCACAGATGTCAAGAAAATATAAAGAGAAAGTTGGGGACTCACATATTATGATAGATGTATTATTAGATTTCTCTCATATTGATGTTGATTCAGATAGCTCTGATCAAAGCTTAGATGAGGAGTTTGGGATACTGTCTATTAAAACACTTGTTGTGCAAAAGGCAAAAGAGGATGCTAAAGCACGTGGTAGTCATCCAAGTCTATACAAGTAAAGCAGAGTAAGAAAGCAAACATAGCAATTGGCATACGATAGCTCTGTAACGCATCACTATGCACACATGGCAAATCTATGTAGGATGTGGAACTCAATTGTTTTGAGGATGTAGTGGATAATGAGTATTGGGATCCTGCTATGGATGAAGAAATAGCTACACTTAAGGAAAATGGCAGATGGAAGTTAGTGCCTTTACTGGAAGGAAAGAAAGCTATTGGCTACAAATGGATTTACAAGATCAATTGAGATAGATCTATTGAGCACTATAAGGCACGACTAGTTGCCAAAGGGTATGTGCACACTCATGGTATTGATTATGATGAGAAGACTTTGTTCCAATAGCTAAAATGTCCACTATAAGGGCTATCATAGTAGTGGCTATATCAAAAGGTTCAATCATGCATCAAATGGATGTAAGAATGCATTCTTGTAGGAGGAGTTGCAAGAGGAAGTTTATGTGGAGCAGGCACCTAGTTATGTGAATGCAAATCATCTAGATTATGTATGCCGGCTTCATAAACCCTTGTATCGGTTGAAGCATGTGCCCATGGTATGCCATAATATGATTGTATAATATCTTTTCAACATTAGATTTTGCAAAGCACATGTTGATCGATCACTTTATGTATGTAAGAGTGATGCAAGTATTGTGATCATTACTATATATGTGGATGATTTGATCATTGTGGGTGATAGTGAGACAGAGATTGACCATGTGAAGGGTCTCCTCAAGATTGAACTTAAAATAAAGGATTTGGGAGATTTGTACTATTTTCTTGGTTGGAGGATATATGGTTATCACAGAGAAAATATGTGCTTGATATATTGAAGAAGTATGGCATGGCTGATTGCAAGCCTATTTCTATGCCTTTGAATGTTAATGCTAGACTTAGTGCACATGAGGGTGAACTTAGTGAAAAAATCTAGCTAATCAAACATCTCAACTATTAAATACAAACAACATTATAATACCTAAATCTAGGATTTGAATAACTCAACAGATTGAGAAAGACAAGGGAAAAAGGCACAATTGGGCCCAATCTCCCCCATGGCAAAAGTCATGATTTGCATTCCTTAATTATATATTATAGTTTTTACATGGATATTTGCATTCATATCTTGCATATAATTAAAAAGAAAGTACAAATATCAATTGAAATACATAGTTATAAGAGTCAAGAGGTATCTTGTAATATGCTGCAAAGAATTATGTGCTCTGAATCTTGATGTTTTGACATCACCATTGCGTCTGCAGCATGCTAAAACCCCCAAAACGACTCTTAAAGCTTTGAATTCTGATTTCGGATGAGGGAGAAATGAAAAAACTAAGTTTTCACCCTATTCTTTTGTTTTGCGCGCGATCCTGTTGCTTTTATAAAGAAAGCTAGAAAAGCCTTTTAAACTTAACCACATTAAGAAAATAGCAAGGTAGTCTATAAAGAAAGCTTATTTCAATAAATTCTATCTTACATCTCATATTCTAAAATAATCTATATTAAAAATAAATAAATTAATAGTACTAAAGGCAATGATCTAATTAGTACTAAAGAAGTTTAAACTTATAACTTAAAAATAGAGTAATAATTTTAATAATATAATATTATATATTATACTTAAGATAACTAATCAAAGACTAATCATAATCATGAAATTTACACTTGGACTTACGCTAACACCTAGTGCTACCTAAAGCTACCGCTACCTGCTCCACACATCAACTGAAGTATTCACAATTGTTTATAAATGAAATAAACAAACAATAGTGAATACCTAGCAGTCTTCAACTACAAATCAACTTCTCACACAAGGAATCCACCTTGTGTACGAGCCCTGTCAAATACATATAGTTTTATAGAATCCTCTGAAAAGCCTCATGGAATCCATCGTGGAATATGTCTCTAATTTTATGGAATCCATCGAAAAACCTCACGGAATCCAAATAATCTGAATACACGCCATTGCCCGGTGCTTTCCAACACCACCGTTGCCTACTCTGCATATCAACTGAAGCATTCACAATTATTTATAAATAAAATAAACAAATAATAGTGAATACCTAGTAGTCTTCAGCTACAAATCAACTTCTCACACAAGGAATCCACTTTGTGTACAAGCCCCGGCAAATACATATAGTTTTACGGAATCCTCCGAAAAACCTCATGGAATCCACCGTGAAATATGCCTCTAGTTTTGTAGAATCCACCGAAAAGCCTCACAGAATTCACCGTGGAATATGCCGCCTAGCATAAAAAACACTTAGATAAGTAGCATGCAGTCATGCATATCAACTACTACAACTTTCATCAAATATCTCTTGACAATTTTGTCTATATAGAGTGCATTTTTCATGGTGTTGACTACAAAGTTGCCATATCCATTGGAAACCATTAGCTATCTTCATATTCTCTTCCCATTCCATGATTGGGTCTATATATTTTCTCTCATATGATGATAACCATAGCCTCTTCAACCTCTACATAAACTTTTAATTATTGATTTAAAAAAACATGAAATGTAACAAGTTAGTAACATTGTTATATCCATTAATTAGCTTGAGTATCGTCAATATCAACACAACCATGTGATCTGAATCTACATAGTTCACTAGCACATTCCCCTCTAGAAAGTAGTCACGCTCATTTAGATACATTTAGTGACGACTAGTTAGAGCTAGTCAATCTCTAATATGTATGCTATTAGACCATGTAGGCCATTTTAAATCTCCCTTATGCTAGCATCTACAAAGTTTCCCATTCACATGTCCTAACCAAGCTCCTCCAGTCGAGTTCCTCTTCCCCAGGGATGATAAGTTTTGAATTTACCCTATCTTGCAAGCTTATGGTCATATTCCAATCACCACACCAAGTGGCTTTGCCTTTAATGCTAATCTCAAAAGTCTCATTACATAGATCATTTGTATTAGCAGCTTCATCAATCATAGAGAAAAATTATTTCCTCATCATGCATTTTAACCAACACTACTAATTCATATCAACCTGGATAATTTACATGGCATGAAACCCTTCTTAATCTTGTTATGCACTAAAGTGCATGCACCACCATATCCTTGTCTACAGCTTACAAAATAACCAATGTATCTTCCTATCATTAAACTCTCAAGAGTATGCCCCATCTAATGAATCACAACTATATAAGGCATAAATGTATGCACTATGGATTTTAGTCTTGCTTGCCTCTTCCTAAGAATTTTCCTTAGACATTCCGAGTCACCATTAAAATATTATGCATCCTAGTTGAGATTAGGATAACCATCATTTCCAACTAGGGGAGCATAAAGATAGGTACTTTCGAGTGGTTTCCTTTAAGTGTATTCTTTTAGAATAGTTTTTTCTTAAATATGTTGAAACCATGATTCAAATATTACAAGTTTGATAATATCATTGTCACTCTTTCCAAAAGATGGTTTAGTGAGAACTATTCACAAATTGAAGCTTATATTAACATACTTGCAATCCATTGCGAATACCATCTTTTGATAAGTACCTAAATTTGTGAAATTTTTTGACAATAAATCCGAGCATGTGTGGGTGTATCCTTTGAAGGCTAAGTCCAAAGTGTTATTTTTCTGTAATGAACGGGGATCACGGGAATATGGCATGGGAACATACCAGTCACACTGATGGTATATAAGGTGTAAGAGGGTATTTTGAAGCACTACAGAAATTATCAAGAAACTCTCTTTTCACCTTCTCAAGCTTTCATGGCTTCCTCTTCTTCTTCCTCTCTCCCTCTTTCTCTCTCTTCTTCTTGCCTTTCTCTCTCCTCTCCCTTTTCTTCTGCAGTCCTTCTCTCTCTCTTTCTCCTTAGTTAGGACAGTTAGGTCTCCTTCATTACAAGTGGTATCAGAGCTTTGTCCTTGATCCTTCTCTTTCCCCATAGATTTAGGGCTCTCACAGTTTCCCACAGTTAGAAAGCTCCAGTTACATCTCTTTCACAGGTACACAGGAGTACTCAGGCAGGTTGTCAGCCCTCTTGAAGTCTGTGGCAGCCTTACTTGGAGCTTTCCCAAGAACCATGGACAAATCTGGAGGCGGGCAGACAAATTTGACAGGTCGTCACTAATTTTCATGCAAGTTTTTTAGGGTTTTTGGCAAAAACGAGGGCAGCACAGTTAGAGAAGGCCAAAGACTCAGTTACTTTTCAAGAAGACCTTCTCTCTCCTCTTTTCCCAAGCTGCCATGGAAGCTCCAGCTCAAGAATCTCAGGAATTTCTTCTCCCCCTCCTCTTCCTCAGCAAGTTGGGCTGGTCCTAAGGTGTTCCCCTCAGTGAGAGGAGCACAGTGAGCAGCAGCACCACGTGGTTCAGCCCTGCCTGTGGGCCCCAGGAGCAGCCCGAAATTTGCGACGCAAAAAACGGGCTGCTTCCTAGCCTGCAGGGCAGCCCCCCCAGCCCTCCTCTCCTTCCTGGCATCAATCTTGGTCCTTGGCCACCTTCTTGGGCAGCATCAGTGGCATTTTCCTCAGCCCTTGGACTCCCCTTTGGTACTCAAGAGACCCTGGTCTGGTGCAGTCCATGGCAGCCATAAAACCTTGGCATCAAGCTCAGAATTCCTGAAGATTTTGGTCTCTCCTTGGTCCCCGGGAGTCCCCTCTTGAACATTGCTCAAGATTTCAGCCATCAAGAAGAATGGGAAGAAGATTACAAGCAAGATTTGAAGGCATGCACTTGTGGGCAGCCATGGCTATGGAGTAGGACCTCCATTTCAGCAAGAACTTTCATGGAGAGGTCCTGAACCATCCTGCCCCAAGCTTTCTTGAAGAAGCATACCCATTTTGGAGCCATGGAGCATTCGGGATCAAATGGAGCTCTCATGGAGGACTGAGGTGGCATCAGTGGCTGCCTTCTTCTCCAAAAGACTTAAGGTAACTGTTTCTTGGCTCTCATTCTCTCCATTTAAGCCTCTTGTTGAATCCCATCCATTTGTTTGGGAGAATGTATGAGTCCAAGTAGTTAATAGGAGACCCAGACCTTGAATGCATGCTGATTAATTGCCCCAGTCATTTCTCTTTGATCTTATAGTGCTGAACTGGATTTTACTCATGCTGAAGCTTCATTGTGATTATATTTTGCTTACCCATAACCCGTTTGGCTTTTGTGGATTGGCTGAGCCAAGAAGTGATAAAAATCCATTGTATATGGGTGAGTAGACAGTGAGTCACTGCCGGTAAGCTCCCTATCCCTATTCCCATTCCAATTCCATGCACTTCATGAAAAGCCCAAAATTTTGATTCCAGAAATGCATCTCATGCTGGTTGTTTAATTAATAAATGTCTGCCATGTATATTCCGGGTGAGGAAAAGCCCGATGCTAGGCGAGGTGGCAAGACAAAAGAGGGGTGACCCCCCTTGCCATCAAAGACCCTGAAGGGGTGCACAACCCGGCCCCGGGGGAACTTTGCCCACCTCCCGGTGATCCGGAGCCCAAAGAATTATTGCAGGTGCAGGTACATTTGATGGAATAGCCGAACCCTGATCACTTGAGCCTACAAACCCCTACATGCATTGGTAATGTCATAAACCGCTTGGTAATGTATGGTGGATGCAATGCAAGAAGGGCAGGGAATGCAATATGGAACTGGTCTAAGCAATAAGATATGGATGCAATGAATGTATGGCTTTATGGGGAATTCAAAGCCATCATTGAGGCCCTGGATGTCTGGGATAAGACCTTCACCATTGGGATAAAGAATGCTTCTTGAGGGAGCCTTTGCAGGGTATTGCATACAGCCAGTCCTACACAGTCAGCTCACAAGAATTAATTACAGCAAAGCCTCTTTGTGTGACTGAGCGCAAGCTCTATAGCTTGACTCGAAGAGGCATTTTCCCCTTCGATCTGAGCTAAAAACCTCCCCATTCCGCCCTACGGTTTGGGAGATATGCTCAGTTTTGTACCTAGAGGCACTGTGGGACAGGCAGCAGTCCTACACAGTCAGCCCGCAAGAACTGATTACAGCAAAGCCTTCTCGTGTGACTGAGCATGAGCTCTATAGCTTGATTCAAAGAGGGCCTTTTCCTCTTCGATCTGAGCTAAAAATCTCTCCATTCCGCCCTATGCTTTGGGAGTTACACTCAGTTTTGTGCCCAGAGGTACTGTGGGACAGGCAGCAGTCCTACATAGTCAGCCCACAAAAAGTGATTATAGCAAAGCCCTGATCATTTACTGTTGGAGATATTTTTACATAGCTTCGTAGAGGGGATCGAGGGCTTTCATTTGAATCAGAAATTTTGGCAATCGGAGTTCCCTAGCTCAAGTTATCATCATTTCTATAACAGGGGGTCTAGTAGACTGCACTTGGAATGGCAGGCCACAAGGGTAAAGCAAAGGCCCAAGAGGAATTTCAGCGTGAAATAAGGGACTCCCGTGCCTCAATGAACGATCCTAGTTCAGCCCAGGAGGATTGTGAAGACTTGTTTGAAGAAGGTGCCCCCGAGATAGATCGTTTGTCTCTGCTCAACCAAACCCTATGCCAACATGAGACCCGCCATGCTGATCGACATCGAGAGATGGAGCAACACCACTGGGAGATGGAAACCCGCCAAGATCAACGTCATTCCGAGATGATAGCTAAGATGGACTTATTCATAGAGCGCATGGGCGCCCTCATTCCCGCCATTGCCCCCTCCTCGGATCGACCCAAGGAGTATGTCCCTCCCCGTGAGGCTAACCGCCCTCCCCCCTTGGAGACCGGGCGCAGCCCACAAGGTCTTGGTGGTACCCATGGCATTCCCCATAGCACTTATGAGACGGGTGAGCCCTCCGCTCGGAATGATGAGCCCCTCCTTCCCTCCCCCGTCCCGAATCCTTCCAGCCCATCATTGGCACCCCAACTCCCCCGTAACGGAAGCTACTTGCACACTCAAGGGAATGGCCCCAATGCAAACCTTGGGCAGCATGGATTGCACGAAGTGCATGGGTAGCATACATATGGCAATGGGCAGCATGTATATGGTAATGGGCAGCATGGACATTTTGGACAGCAAGGTCCTAATGGGCAATTTGGTCCTCATGCAATGCACGGGCAACATGGCCCCCATGGGAATTTTGGACAGCAAGGCATGTATGGGCATCATGTAGCACATGGCATTCACGGGCAACCAGGCCCAAATGAGCTGCGTGACAAGATCGTGTTTACAAAATTCAATGGGCAATCCTCATCCCCAGCTGAACTAGAGGAATGGACCTCTAAATTGGAAGCCTATTTTCTCATCTGCCCCCGTACCGATAAAGCAAAGATCATTTTTGCCTCCCTTCACTTAGAAGGTTTTGCCCACACATGGTGGAGATTTGTTCAGCGAGAAAACCAACAGTTTCGTGATTGGGAAGAGTTCAAAATGCATATGATCCAAGTTTTTGTCTCCCCGATGGAAAAAGAACACTTGGCTAGGCAATGGTATCAGTTTGATCAACGAAATCTCACCGTGAGGGAGTACACCAACTAGTTCATGAACTTATCCATGTATGTTGAGGCAGTTAGTGATGAGGCCAAATTGCATAAATACATTTATTGGTTGGATGCACATCTCTCAGCTGATGTAATGACTCAAAAGCCAGCCACCCTGTTTGCAGCCATAGAATTGGCCGAACGCTATGGTTGAAAGTACCGCCACAATGAGAGCACGCAGCCCATTGCCGGATAGCAAAGATACCCTAGTAGGCAACCCCCATATGCTACTAATTATCGCAGTAATAATGCAGGGAATGGCAGCCCCAAAATTCTTACTTACCCCCACTTTTAATGCTGAAAGGAAATATGGCAGTTTTGGGATAGCACCACCCTTCAAAAGTGACCCAAAGTATGCTGAAAATAAGGCCAGGAATGGCTTCGGTTCCAACGGTCAAAAATTCATTCCTCCTGAAGTTGTCAAGGATAGAAAAGCCAAAGGTTTGTGTTTCAAATGCAGGGATAAGTACACAACTGATCATGCATCCAAATGCCCCTTTAAGAATGCCACTGTCAAGTTTAATAGCATGTATGTGCTGGAAGAGGACATGCATGACAGCTCTCAAATAATGACACTTGCTGAAAATGCTGAATATGACACTTGCTGAAAATGCTGAAAATGCTGAATATGACTCACCGGACGGGTTCCCTTTTGACCCCGGTGGCTGCCCCATTGATAACATGCTTGGGAATGACCTTTGGCACCCCTCATCCACAGCTATATCAGCCTGCTCAATATCCATGGATGCATGGACCGGCTCTAGGATTCCGAACACCTTACGGGTGCATGGTAACATTGATGGCAAAAGTGTATACATCCTCATAGATAGTGGCAGCACACACAGCTTTGTAAATAAATCAACTCTTAGCCGTTTGGCATGTGTTCCCACTGAATTACAGCAACCCCTTCGGGTTCAAGTGGCCAATGGAAATGAGAAAGTGAGCTCCCATGTATGCACACAAGTGTCTCTCATGCTGGCTGAAAATTACACAGCAAAGGTGGACTTGATTACCCTTGATATGGGCCCCGTGGATATTGTATTGGGATATGATTGGCTTCAGCAGTTGGGAAAAATCTCTATGGACCTCTCTTAGCTGTACATGGAGTTTGTAATGCATGGGCAGCTTGTACACTTGGAGGGAATCAAAGAAAATGCAGATTTTCAGCTTATAACAGCAAGACAACTCAAAAAGGAATTCAAGAAGTGCTCCCAAATCTTTGTCTTGCACTTGCATAAGGATAATGATGACCAACACACCTCGGGGAAGCAAAATGCAGCACTAAAAGCACTTTTTGGCTGAGTATGAAGACTTATTTCAGCCTCCCACTACCCTTCCCCCTAAAAGATTGGTGGATCACCCGATCGACTTGGAGCCCCATGCCAAGCCCATCAATAAACCCCCATACAGACTCTCTAAATGTGAGAGAGAGGAAGTAGCAAAGCAAGTCAAGGAGCTCACTGAGATGGGATTCATAGAGCCTAGCTCTTCCCCTTATGCCTCCCCGGTCCTATTGGTTAAGAAAAAGGACGGATCTTTCCGGTTGTGCATTGACTACCGTGATCTCAATAAGATCACCATCAAAAATAGATACCCCATCACTCGAATTGATGTGGGGGCGGGTGATGAAGTCAAAACGGCCTTCCGGACTGACCGTGGCTTGTATCATTTCCTTGTTATGCCATTTGGGCTCACAAATGCCCCCACCACATTTCAGAGCTTAATGAACAAGATATTGCAGGCATGGATTTTCAAGTTTGTGTTGGTATTCTTTGATGATATACTCATTTACAGCAAGTCAATGCATGAGCACTTGAAACATGTTAGACAGATTTTTTATGTACTGAGAGAGCACCGTCTCTTTGCCAAAGAAAGCAAGTGTGTCTTTATGCAAACGGAGGTTGAGTACTTAGGACACATCGTTAGTGAAAAAGGCATTCAAGTTGATCCTAAAAAAGTGCAATGTGTCCGGGAGTGGCCCACCCCCACTACCACTACCTCCTTGCACGGCTTTCTTGGTATTTCCTCCTTTTATAGGAGATTTATTCGCCATTATGCCACCATTGCAGCCCCATTAACAGATCAGCTGAAAAAAGAGGCTTTCGTATGGGATGAACTAGCTGCCCGCAATTTTCAGCAGCTGAAAGACTTGCTCACCTCAGCCCCCATCCTCGTATGCCCCGATTTTTCAAAGGATTTTACCATTCAGTGTGATGCTAGTGGACGGGGTATTGGTGCAGTTTTGCTGCAGGAACATGGGGTAATAGCATTTGAGAGCCGAAAATTGGATGATAAAGAGAGAGAGTTGCATGTTTATGATCAGGAGATGTTGGCAGTCATTCATGCTATCAAAAAGTGGCATCACTACTTGTATGGCAGCAGATTTAAGGTAAAAAGTGACCACCGTATGCTCAAATATTTCTTGACTCAGCCCAACCTCACTCCCAAACAACGTAGATGGGTGGCGACACTACAAAACTATGACTTTGAGATTACCCACACTCGTGGAAATGACAATGTAGTGGCCGATGCACTCTCTCGCATGTGGGCATGCAAAGTCTCATCCATCACTGAACTCCACCATGATTGGATTGAAGAGCTCCAAGAGGCATACTTGCTTGATGTTGAATTCAGCCCTCTTTTCTAGAAATTACAGCAAGGTGTCTTGGATGAGAACTCCCAATATCAGCTCCATAATGGCCTCATTTGGATCCATGGCCGTATTGTGATTCCCCATGCCTCTCCCTTCACCCAAAGGATCCTTGAAGAGATGCATTCTTCCCCGATTGCTGGCCACTTAGGGGTCTTCAAAACATATGATTGAGTTTCAAAAAGCTTCCATTGGAAAGGCCTATGGCGGGATGTAAAAGACTTTGTGTCTAGATGTGTGCCTTGCCAACAAAATAAAGATAGCTCTCTTAAACCGGGTGGTTTATTGCAGCCTTTACCTATCCCCGAAGGAAAATGGACCCACATTACCATGGATTTCATCACTGGTTTACCTACAACCAAGAAGGGTTGGGATAGCATTTACGTGGTAGTTGACCGACTCACTAAAGCAGCCCACTTCATCCCTACAAAATCACAGTTTACAGCATCCCAAGTTGCCACTCAGTTTATGGAGCATGTTTTTAAATTGCATGGCTTGCCCCAAGTCATAGTACATGATCGGGACACCAAATTTATGAGTCAGTTTTGGCAGACCATTTTCAGCTCCATGGGGACCAAATTGGCTCCGTCTACAGCCTATTATCCCCAAACGGATGGGCAGACTGAAAGAGTCAATAAGTGGCTTGAAACTTATTTGCGACATTTTTGTCATGATGTGCAGAATTCTTGGGATGTATGGTTGCATTTGGCTGAATTTTCTTACAACAACTCCACCCATTCAAGCATTGGAGTCTCTCCCTTCGAAGCATTGTATGGTTATCGGGTGCCCCTTCCTACCATGATCTTCAATGAAAGCTCAACCCCTTGGGGAAAGAAGAGCTGGACCGCATGCAAGCTCTACTCCAACAATGCAAGGTGAACCTCAAAAGGGCTCAAGAGCACATGAAGCTCCATGCTGATGCAAAAAGAAGACCCCTTGACTTTCAAGAGGGTGAAATGGTACTTCTCAAGGTCCCCAAATCCCGTTATGCCACACTAAAGGACGGCTCTTGCAACAAATTGGCACACCGTTACTATGGGCCCTACAAGATCATCAAGAAGGTCGGGGATTTGGCTTACCGCCTCCAACTCCCTTCCACCACTCGAATCCATGACGTCTTCCACGTGAGCCAATTGAAACCTTTCATTGGCACTCCCAAAGATCATGTAGAGGAGCTCCCACCCATAGATGAGGAGGGCCTTATTCAGTACATTCCGGAAGTGGTCATTGGGCAATGTGAAAAGCAACTCCGCACCCATTCCATACATGAATACTTGATCAAATGGCAAGGCCTACCAATAGAGGAAGCCTCTTGGCGCCCAGCCTCTATATTGGATGAATTTCCACACCTCAAGGAGGCTGTGTTGGGCTGGTACCTCACCATGACCCCTGTTTTGGGCTGCAGTCCGCATCTGGACAGCCACTTGTTTTGTACCAGATTTGGTCCTGGTCCACTCTCAGCCCCACCCTCCATACATGGCCAGAAAGTATACCTCGAGGGCTCCGTTCCGACACCTTACTTGCCCTGATCGGAGTTCCCTAGTGGAAGTTATGGCTGTTTTTCTCCAGCCATACTATCTGGGACTGCACACTAGAAATTCCTGGACAGCCCTTTATTTTGTACCAGTTTTGGTTCTGACGTGATTGCAGCCCCGCCCCAACCACATGGGCTGAAAGTACATCTCATGGGCTCCGTAACGACACCTAAATTTTCCCATTCGGAGTTGCCCACACAAAGTTATGGCTGATTTCCTACAACACACTCTTACAGTCCATGACTACATCCCTTGTTTTTTAGGACAAAAACTTCATGAGACGGGATGGTTTGTAATGAACGGGGATCACGGGAATATGGCATGGGAACATACCAGTCACACTGACGGTATATAAGGTGTAAGAGGGTATTTTGAAGCACCACAGAAATTATCAAGAAACTCTCTTTTCACCTTCTCAAGCTTTCATGGCTTCCTCTTCTTCTTCCTCTCTCCCTCTTTCTCTCTCTTCTTCTTGCCTTTCTCTCTCCTCTCCCTCTTCTTCTGCAGTCCTTCTCTCTCTCTTTCTCCTTAGTTAGGATAGTTAGGTCTCCTTCATTACATTTTCTTCATCAAATAATATGCATGATTGAAAAATTGTGATGATTAAAAGTAGATTCTCTCCCCCTTATTGGTCAAGGGATGGAGGAGGCCATGCGTAGCTCATGTCCTGAATAGATATCACACCAAAGTATTGCCGTCTATCACTCCATTGTGAGGCCTAGCATTGTGAAAATCCATTGTGAAAATCCATTTTTTCCCTTAGTTTTTCTTTCTATTTGCATGGATGATGGATCTATACATGTGTAACATTGCAAAAAAATAGATGACAAGCTTGTGAAATTTATATTTATTGGTGTTATTTTTGGAAATAAATATTACAAGTTATATCAACAACAATGTAACATATATTGGTCAATCATAATACCATATTTGTGATTTGTGAAAGATGTTATGGAATATTTACTTTCATGTGCCAAGGTGATAGGATTACATTGTATGACTTTTTTAATGATACTTTTTTGCCTCTTTTTAGTGATTATGAGTAGTCAAATGTAATGCCAAATTAGGTATATTTTTAGCCTTTGTAGGTTTCTACTGAGTCTACAAATCAAGTATTTGTAATATGATTATAGAAGAGGATAATGAAGACGAGTTAAAAGATTGAAGATGAATAATCAAGAGTGAAATAGTATAATTTTTTTCAAATCATGATTAATTCCAAGAGAGATCAATATATTCATTTAGGCACACCATCCATCCATAAGGTGAACTTATTATATTTTCAACTTATTACCTATGGTTGAAATACATTTTTAATGTTGTAAATATTCAATGAGAGTTCATCTCACTCACATGAAAATTGCAACTCCCAAAGTTACATTAAAAGACCCACATTGGATGAGAAGGTGGCAGACAGTCTCTACATACTTTTAATATTGAGAGTGTCCATAAAAAGGTAGCATATTGGATGAGAAGGTTGCAAAAAGTCTCTATTTACTTCTAATATTGAGAATGTCCATAAGAATATAACATATGCTTAAAGGAAAAGGATCGTCCATGCACCAATAGTAAAGGGGAGGGTGTCTAACAAAAAAGTTTAAACCTTAACCCTAACCCTAACGTATATAAGGTGTAAAAGTGAAAAGAGACCTCATTCTTATGTGTGTTAACTTTGAGTCCCTATGAGAAAGAGATGGTGGGATGTACAGTCAATGAAAGAGAGAGGGAGAGACAAAGAGAGAGGGAGACAAAGAGGGAGAGAGACAAATAGAACACAAAGTTTATATGAATACTCACTTATCTTTATTCTTCATTTTTTCACTTCAATATGGCTATATAATGTGTACAATTACAAGAGATGCATACTTGGCCTTTGGTCATTGGCCTTCACCCCAAGAGCCTTCCACTTAAATGCCAATGTGCCTTTAAGAGAGAATGACAAATGCATTTACTATCCAATGCCCATCATTATTCTTAAATGTGCAAAGAGCTCAAAAGATTCATAAGAAGTTCTACAAGATTGTCATTTGTGTGAATCTTGACAAGCTCAATCCACTTTCCTTTACATGAAGGATATGTTTCCATAGCAAGTGGATGGCACTCTAACTGTCACAATGCAAAGTAGAAACCTCTCCAACAATGCTTATATCTCCCACTAGATGAGTAAACTATATGGCTTCCTTGCATGCCATAGTAATTGCAACATATTTGGTCTCAATGGTAGGCCATGCATGGGTATTGTGAGACCCTTGAGACTACAACTCATATGAATATGAAGACAAAACCTATTGTAGATCTCTTCGAGTCCACGTTTGGTGTATTGCATTTAATGAGCACAATGAGGGGACATTGGGCAATAGTCTTCTTATTTTAAGAGCTTTGCTACCTCTCACGTAGCTACCTACACTCTCTTTCACATGAACCGTACACTCTCCTCTCAATCCTCAAAAGAGAAAATTCAAGTTCAATGACGAGTTGAAGTGAGCTCACCATCTTACCTTATGCATTATAGTTGAGACTAGAAAGGTCTGACAATGGCTCCACAATTTAAATAGTGTATCTTGAGTCCTAATGTTACTCTACCAATCAGTGAAAGCTTTTTAAGTGAAAAATGGCAAGAGAAAGAAAATAAAGAAGAAGGTGGAGATGGAGAAGAGCTTCTCCCATTTATTCCACTCTCTCTCTCTCTCCCCCCCCCCCTCTCACTCACTCTCTTCTTAAGCGCAAGAAGATAATCTTGAAGCAAGAGTAGGGTCTCTCTCAAATTTGTGTTTGTATCAGAATTAGGCGCATTTTCTTTGTAGTAGTAGGTCGTATAGCAATGCCATCACTTCACGACGAATTTTGTGCTACAACCCTAGGGATTTTCAAGGTCATGACTTAAGCTTCATCCCCATGAAATTTTATTGCAAATGGTTCAATATATGAGCTGCTACAGTTGTTTTATCATGCCCCTGTCAAACCCTAATAGAAGGAAGCCATATCCAAGATTACTTAAATCTTCAACTTTCTTCATTTTCTCACTCCTCTTGGCACACTCGAGCTCCTACCACTCTAAGCTGAGTAATCACTCAATGTTTAGCAAATGTTTCAACAACAAATCTGTAATGAAGGAGACCTAGGAGAGAGAAGGAGAGAAGGAAGAGACTGTAGAGAGGTGAGAGAAAGGGGAAGAAGATGAGAGAAGAAGAGAGAGAAAGACTAACAGAAGAGAGAGAAAGATAGGAAAAGAGAGAGAAAGAGAAGGGAAGCCATGAAAGCTAGAAGGAAGGATAAAGGAGACTTGATTATTGATAAACTGATGCCCTAATTGGGTCTCTCAACACCTTATATACCCCATCAGTATAACTCGGTATTCCCATGCTAACCCGTGTCCTACCCATCTATCCCCACTCTTTTATATTTCATCCTGTCCCCGAAGGTTTTTGCCCTCAAAAACAAAAAGATGACTTATGGCTCACAACGGAAGGCGGGGTTGCAGAGTACTACTCTATTCAACATTACAAAGAGTACTACTCTATTCAACATTACAAAGGAGAATATAGATATGGGGAAGTACAATCTCATGTGGAAAGAGCCACATAAGGGGCACATGCCTTACAAATAAAATATCCTACTAAAAACATGTTCTCTGTTGTGAAAATCAGGGATGGCCACTTCAGGCATGCAGGCCCAGAACAACTAGCCTCTTTCTCAAATGCGCATCTACCAATGTCTTTTCTGAAGTCTTTTATATCACATAGATCAGTTAACAAGACAACACATCAGATTACGAGTTCCAATGATAGTGGGATAATATCTGAAAGTAACAAAAGTTATGGATCATGAGCTTGGAGCTATTATGAATATTGAAAATGGCATGCCTCAGTCAGCTCCAAATTTGGCTGTAAAAGATTCCCTTTGACCATCTGAACTATCGGATCTCAGGATTTAGATGTTGTGATCAGCTTTTAACAAGGATGTGCTTCTTAATTCCACCGCTTGTGATCCTTGATGACCAGCTCAATTTGGCAAAAGCAAAGATAACCACCAATATGGCCTCGGTTTCAGAATGCACGATGGAGCTGGAACAAATAAATCTCAAATTACAAGTGCCAGAAGAAGAAGCTCAGGAAGCCAACATAATTTTGCTTGCAATCAAATCATATGCCAAGATCTGACAGAAGATGCCTCTAATGGTGTTGGCAGCAGCCATGAATCCTTGATCTCAGACTAGCAAATCAGCCATGAACCTCACATCCAGTCTCATCCCCTTTCTTCACCAATCCTCTACTTTATGTCCCCTTTTTGGGGAATTCAAATTTGAAAGATGGATCACCCAACCAATTTCATTTTACTTCAAGAATAGTTCCAATCTGCAACCCTGCAAAGCCTGTGTCAACACAGCAGGAGAAATGTACACATCAATCGGTTCAGCACCAGTGCAATTTGGGGCGAACCGGTGTGTGATGCAGAAGGGAGTGAAGTTGGAGAGGAGGCTAGGAGTGTGCCAATCATGAGCAACAAATATTAGATCTTCCTCATAAGGTCTATCGTAATAGTCACTCAATAGATCCAAAAATTGAGTGGCCTCAAGCATAGCTTGAGCAAGCAGACTGAGTCACAGCTGGTTTTTGTGATAGTATGCCTCTATGATGTGTACATGATATCCATTGCTTGTCCAGAATTTATCCTATTGCTGGCAATGCTGGTTTGAGCCAAGTGGTTGTAGACCATTACAATGAGATAGTTAATGATGTCCTGGAGCAAGGATTGGATGCAGTCTCGATCCTTGTTGCTGCCTCAGAAGAAGACCTTGCTGCAAGATCTGGTGCTAATGGCATCAGGAGGTTTATTCAAAGAATCCTTGTTATCAGACAAGCCATCCTTCCAGTTTGATTTGGAGCTATTGATAATACCCAACCTCTGGCGGCAGGGTGCTCCTTGCTCAGCGATTTCGACTATAATGTGCCTCCTACTAAGCTCCACACAGCCAACAGGTTTCCCCCAATAGGTCCAAATGCATCAAAAACTTTCTTGAAGTCTTCATCTCAGAAGTAGATTCTATGAGATTTTTTTTAACGTAGATATTGTTGAAGTTAGATCCTGCACTTGCCAAATCTCGTTTAGACATTGTTGAAGTTAGATCCTGCACTTGCATTGATAAGCATGCCATTCACTTTCTCTATTGCAGTTTGAGCCGCCTCCTCATGTTCAAACTGAACAAACCCATAGCCTTTAGAAACCCGAAGGCATGAATTTTGAAGGTGGTCTGCTTGTGGGATTGTCGATTACTGCAATCTTCGCTTAGGGGCCTTTTTGAGTTCCCTCTCTTTCGTCTTGCACTCCTTTGTACCTGGGATGGTAGGGCGGAAGAAGAGTTCCCTCTCTAAACGGGCAAGCTTATCGGGATGAAGGTGTAAGCTTATTTGTTTGATGGTGGGTACTGGGAAGACATTGGAACCATTGAAGCATTCTACAATGCTAATCTGGAAATCACCAAGAAACCTCTTTCGGACTTCGGTTTCTATAAGCGATCAGCTCCAGTTTACACTGCAACTACAAACTGATGCGTCCCACCGGCACACAAGAAGACACCAAAACACAGCAAGAAAAGAGCCTAGCAATTCTGGAGACGATGGGTGTTGTTCAAAGCATTGCCACTTTTCTGCAGTCACAACAGGATACTATAAAGCTTGAGGGAAGTTACAAAAACGAGCATCTCCCTCTTCCCCTCTTTCTTTGCATATTCTTTGTTCCCGCCATTTTCTTGCCTCAAGACCTCCTCCTTTCTGCCATGGTGGAGATTGGAATCAAAATTCTAGAGGAGTTCATACAGGTGAACCTTGATCGGTGGAATGGCTCTTTTATCCAATACGATGTCCAAGGCAATGTGTTACAGTACCTTCCAACAAGACTTCTAGACGACCTGCTCTTATTTTTGAGACTCGCCTTTATTCAAAAGATGGGGAAAGTCGAGTGCACGCTTTCCATGTCATAGATCCTCGAGACCTCCTCCTTTCTGCCATGGCCACTCCCTTCGACAACCAAGATGGTTGGGTCGACCAAAAGCAAAACTCCAGCAATAGCAAGCATGCTGATTACAGCGAGAGGATCAGGACAGTGGCAAGCACTGGCACGAAAAAGGCCAAAGTAATGGCCTCTGCAAAAGGGCCAAGAAGGTGAAATCTAGCTTGAAGAAGCAAGTAGTGTGTAAAAATCTTCGAAAGAAAGCAAGTTCAAGGTGTCTTGAGGAACATGACAGAGCTAGGAAAGGGATAGAACTAAGATTTCACCATGGAAGCTTCTACCAAGCTTGAGTGAAGAAAGAACAAGACCTCTTTTACAAAAAGTAACTGTAACCAAAGCCCTCTTTAACTCTTGTATCACTTTCTTTGACATAGATACCTTCAAAATGGCGTGAGAATGAAAAACGACTTGCTATGTTTGGCGGTTTGCCTCTAGATATGTCCAAAGCTTCTGTGCAAACTCCAAGAAAGCTGTCATCTCTAGTACTCCTTGATTTTTGTGGACTTTCAATGCTATACATGTCCTGATGTACATGTGTACCTGAGTAATTAGGGTTTTTGAACTAAAAAAGAAACTAAAACTAAAGGGAGGAGAGAGAGAAGGAGGATCATAGACCGGTTCTCTGATACCAATTGTAATGAAGGAGACCTAGGAGAGAGAAGGAGAGAAGGAAGAGACTGCAGAGAGGAGAGACAAAGGGGAGGAAGATGAGAGAAGAAGAGAGAGAAAGACACGAAAAGAGAGAGAAAGAGAAGGGAAGTCATGAAAGCTGGAAGGAAGGGTAAAAGAGACTTGATTATTGATGCCCTAATTGGGTCTTTCAACACCTTATATACCTCGTTAGTATAATTGGGTATTCCCATGCTAACCCATGTCCTACCCATCTATCCCCACTCTTTTACACAATCATCAAGCTTTGGAAGATTTAGAGAAATCAAAGCTCAACAGGACAACATCATTGCTACTACAAGTCACAAGCTCTTCAATTTCTCACTCTTTTCAATCAAGTAGAGTTCCTACCATTCAAGATCTGCTACAACACTCAGTCTTCTAGCAAATATTTAATTGATTTACCATCAAAGAGGAGTCAAGATGAAGGGTAACATCAACCATCAAGCAAAAAGAATCATCATCTTCAAATCCATAGTATCTTTTGATACTACATAGTGGGATTTAACACTGCCCCAGCACTTGTACTTGTTAGCACATTCAAGAAGTAACTCACCTTCTGATTCATGCTTCGAAGATTATTCTCAGTTTGTGTGATGATTTAAAGTCACATTGATAGAATCCCATGTAAATCTCAATCTTCTTGTAAAAGGATAGACACTGCCCGAGAGTTCTCGTGGTAAGACCTCCTACTAAGATGACTGAAGTGGAACAGATAGCAAAGTTTAATGGTGAAGGCTTTCATGCCTAGAAGGAGAAGACCATGTACCACCTTATGCAGAAAGACTTGTGGGACTTGTTTGAAGATGAGGAAGAAGATGCAGATGACAAGAAAGAAGATACTGTAAAAGACTAGCCTAAAACAAAGGCATGGAAGAAGTTGAACAACAAAGCTCTAGGTATTATTGCTTGGGGTCTATCAGATGATGTATTACATCATATCTCTGGCATCAGGGATGCAAAGAAGGCATGGGAGGAACTTGACAAAATCTTTGGTACACAAGCAAAGAACTCAAAGGTAAAATTACTTATGCAGTTTTATAAGTTGGATGTAAAAGATAGTTCATCTATGACTATACACATCAATAAGTTCAAGAGCATTAAAACTCAGCTAGCAACTCTTAAAAATAACAATGATGAGGATGAGACAATAGCAGTGCTACTTGCCAGTGTTAATCATAAGCGATATGAGAACCTTGTTTCAACACTGAGTAATGTTCCCAGTCTCTCACTCAAAGATATTGAGCACTCACTACTTGATGGAGAAAGAAAATTTAAAAGCAAAGATGTAAAAGAGATCAGCTCAAGGGAAAATCTCTTATACACCAAAGGAGCTACTGGACCCAAGGGAAGAGATCGAGGACTCAACACTGACAACAAAAGTCGAATGACATGCCATTATTGTGGTAAGACTGGCCATATTGCCAGTGAATGTTTTCACAAGAAAATAGCATAGCAAATGCAGAATGACCACCACCAAGGTCAATTCATGAATGAAGAAGAAGAAGAAGATGCTTCCGCTACGATTAACAACTCTACATATTGTTCTAAGGAAAATTATTCCTATAGTAGATTTGCTTTGTAAAAACCCTCGCCAAAGATGTAAAGTCTATTTAACTTGACTATGCTGCTTATGAACTAGTCTCTCGGGCCATGTTATCTCTAAGGGGGGAAAAGCCAGCAAGTGTAGGGATTCATCATTTGAGGGGGGTGTTGAGAAATGACAAATGATGTATGCTCCAAGAAGAGCTATCTTGAATCCCATATGCATAGTGAGGAGAGTGGAACAACCCAATTTTTATAAAGCATTGTACTTGACTATGACTTTCACATGGAATAAATACAATGTCATGATGCTTTGTACTTTCAGTTAAGTATCTTGTCTTTGTTAGTCCTACATAAGATTGTGTTTATGAGTCCAAGCTACCATCTTGGAACCTAATTCAGTTGTGTAACAGTTTGTCTTTACTTGTCTATGACATCATGAGTTTGGTCTTCATCTTCCACCCTCCATACCATCTGCCATGCTCTAGATCCGCGACGTGTGATATTGAAGAGCCAGTAGGTATATAGTGGAAAGTGTAGCGTAATGCTCAGGATAAAAGGTCTATTGAGCAAGCAGGAGGTGTCATATCCTTGATGGGTTAAGAGGTTGTGAAGTAGGAAATTGGCCTAAGAGCTTAGAGATGGAGCCAATCGACCAAAGCCATTGCATGTACCTAACTTGAGAACCCTTCCAGCCTACACTTTGAATGTACTATTCTCGACACCTCAAAAATTTCTTGCCTAGTGGTCATCATGTTCTTGATTCCTAGTAGTCATCCTATTCTTGCTACCGCAATCTAGGATCTTGTGTCCTAATGTTGCTTCCATTTCAATTGCTTTATTCATCACCTTCAAGGAAAGCATGATTTTGAGTCTTCAAGGGAGAATGAACATGAAGTCCTTGTATATATTCTGCATCTTCTACTACTTTAGTATCAGGAATTCACCTTCCCAATTAATGAGTACGGATTCCATATTCTTGAGGAATTTTATGTTAGGTGTGTGCTAGGGTGAGGTAGCAAACTTTCTCTTTTCTAGTGTTTCTCTTCTCCTTTGCTTAGGATCATTGCTTGTATTCAAAGATATGGGCTCATTTGGTGAGTATCACGTGGTTGTTGATTCTTAAGTATTGGCTGCAAGGTATCTACTAGGCCCCATCCCTCTATATCAAGTAGTGGTGATGTTGGTGGCTCTTGTTGGTTGATGATTCATATCTTCTTTAGATCTTCACTTGGGAATCCTACATCCCTAGACAGTAGCACACAATCTTTGCTTGTAATTCCATAATCTAGTTGAGGTACAATTACTCCGCAAACTTGTTTTTAGGGCCTCTCTTGCTTATAAGCTTATAACTTCCTCATGAGTTCCTCAATTAAGTCTTCCTCATTTGGGTCAGTAGCTATAGTTAGGGTGTGGATGAAGCTTTATTGTTGGGCATGCATTAGTAGTTCCACCAAATTAGTCCTTTTGTTGGCCCATTTTCTTTCCTGGGTTTCTTGCTAATCGAGTGGATAAATCTAGGATGGTGTCTCCATTGCTTTCCTCTTGTTGCCAATTTTTTGTTTGTCTTGCTCCCTCCATTCTACCACTTGGATATAGTATTTAGAATCAATTGCTCCATTGCTTTCCTCTTGTTGCCTTTTTTTTTTGTCTTGCTCCCTCCATTCTACCACTTGGATACAGTATTTAGAATCGATTGCTCCATTCCTTTCCTCTTGTTACCAATTTTTTGTTTGTCTTGCTCCCTCCATTCTACCACTTGGATACAATATTTAGAATCAATTTCTCCTCCTTTCTAGCCCTTAGCAACTCATCCTTTCATGTGTTAGAGGGATATTTTGATTGGCATGTTAGTATTGGGTGCATCATGGGTTTTCCCCTTCTAGATGGCTCCAAACTTATTCTCCAATTCTTTGTAGGTGACATTGCAAACATCAAAGATTATGAGCCCTATTGTATTAATAAAATCCTCAATTTGATTATGAGTTGAAATAATCTTATTAGGATTGCGAGATAATGAAACTTTGTTTGAGCTCAAATTGAAAGCCATAGGTTCTAAGAAGATTATTACGTGCTTGGGGTGACCAATTAATCTTGGCCTTACTAATTCTCAAATGTTTGAGTGAAGGGAGTGAGCCCCTAAAGTTGAAGCACGGAGCGGAAGCAAGATCTATGGTGGAAGGAGCAAGAGCAAGAGAAGTAGACAGGTCAGGGATGGGGGGCAGCAAACTAGTGCAATTCACACTGAATTGTTGGCCACTCCTGTTTGCTCTGATAAGTGAAATATGGTACTGGGGAAGCTCCATTAGGTCCTAGGGAAGCCTCGGAACAAGCCTTCGGCGACAAGAATAAGTCGGGAAGAAGGTAGAGCTCAATGCATACGTCAAGATGAAGAATCCATGGTTGCCATTAAGACTGTGAGATGAAGTTTTTCTCCACAAGCTGGAAGCAATGCTAGATCGGGCTTGATCTCTCGAGGAAAATGGCTTTGATACCAATTGAGAGAGTGAGTGCCTAAACTGGAAGCATAGACTGTAAGCAAGAGCTATGGTGGAAGGAGCAAGAGCAAGAGAGAGAGAGAGACACACACACAAGATGTGGGAACTCCAATAGTCATAATGTGTGACTAACCTTCCCTTTATTCAAATGTCACTCAAAGATTAAAGAATGAAGTGACTGTGGTGGGCGCTCACCACTTGTAGTGTACGAGTGTGCATGTATGAGGGTATTGTCAGTGTAATTAATACACAAGCGGCTAGGCATAATGTGTGACCAACCTTCCCTTTACTCACCACTTGTAGTGTACGAGTGTGCATGTATGAGGGTATTGTCAGTGTAATTAATACACAGGCGGCTAGGCATAGATGCATTTACCCCCAACATTGAGTAGACACTAGAGAAATTCTCTCCTAAAATCAATTGTAGAAAGAATAAAGCCAAAGCTATTTCAAGCAAACTAACAATGGTGAAAACACACACTCAAGCCTTTACTAGTTTATGTGGCTATTGTGCTTGCCCTTTCAAAAAGCAATGAGAAGTGTGAAAGGCTACTCAAAGGCTTTGTTTGGAAACATGAAAGTGATCAGTAATTGCATACCATCTTCTAGGATCAAATTTTGCTAGAGGAAGAAGGATAGAGGCATGGGTTTAGGAGTGTGTTGGGAGAGCATGCTTTCTTCACATTTCAAGTGTTTTAGTGGAATTAATTCAAGCCATGGGCCATACTCAAATAAGAAAGTGGACATATGAAGTTGGGTGTGGTAATGTAGTCTATGACAATTACATGGACAATGCATTATTCTAAGAGCAATTTGACTTCAAAGCTTTATGTATCATCATTCATTAATAGATTGGCTCAATCCTCAAGAGTTACTCTAAGCTCTATAAGATGGATGAATAATATGCAAGTCAATCCTTCCTTTTGGGTTGTGCTTGGCTATCCAATGATGCTTTCATGGATCACTTGGCCCAAAACAAAAAGTTGGCTAAACGTGTGTCCACAATAAAAATATAAAGCATTGGGAGAGCCTATATGACTCCAAATGATATTTGTGAATACATGTTTGCTCTTAAGAATATGGTAGCACAATGGCTACAATAGATAGTCATGATAGTTGAAGATAATTGGCCCACTTCTCGTTTAGAAAATAGAAGGATTGTTGCAAATCTATTCTATTTATTATTTAGAGCTTTACTTCGAGGATCCAAAACCAATCAGAGGGCTCCCAAACCTATGTGGCACAAGGAGAAGAAGTTTAGTATGTAAAAAATATAGAGAGCTTTTTCTTGAAGGGTGAGCAGTGATTATATTTATCTCTTAAGATGATGTTAATGATACATATGCTATAATTGTATGTTAATTCAATTATATATGCATTAATTATTGTTATTAATACGTTAATGTAATTGAACATGTATTAATCTTTAACAATTAAATATTATTATGTAAATTATACTTAACTTACAAGATGTATATTTATAAGTAATATTTATATTATGTACAAATACTTAATTATTATGTATAACTATTATTAACTTATTAATTTATTATTATTATATAAATAAGTATTCTTCATGTGCTATTTTTACTCATGCTAATTGTAATATACTGATGCCAGGAGGCATATTTCATGGTGGATTCCGTGCCACGATGGATTCCGTGCCACGGTGGATTCCGTGAGGTTTTACAGTGGATTCCGTAAACTTTGTTGACCGGGGCTCATACACAAAGTGGATTCTTTGTGCGAGAAGTTGATGGGGATGCCTATCCTTTTCGGGCATTTCATTAATTTAGTGTGTACATAGGTGATTCCATATCGGGTGATTCCACAAAATACATATTAAATTAATAAACGTTTATGAGTTTAGAGTGCGCACTCGTAATAAATTAAGGTCAGGATTGATTTCTAACTAGTTGATTTATTTATCTAGCTGAAGACTGCTACGTATTCACTTTTGTCGGTTTAAATGTATTATTTTACTAACGATTGTGAATGCTTCAGTTGATGTGTAGAGATAGCAGCAGTGGCGGAGGAAAGCATTGGAGGATAGCGTGTATTCGAGTTATCACTTATATTTTGATGGGTGCATACCTTAGGTATGGCGCCTATATTTTGTCGCGCCTATTTATTGAGGCGTTGGATATTTATTTATTACTTTATATGCGCATGGACGCACGATTATGATATTTGTATTTGGACATTGTATTGGGTACGCCTGAATTTTTGGGCGCCCACCCATTAGCTTTATTTCTATTTTGTGCTAAAGCAAACTCAAAAGCCAAAAGCGTGCTATTTTGTAATTTGGGCTATTATTTGAGCTTGAAGATGATTAATACATAAAATACATGCTTTGTGGAGCGCTCACACAAGGCATGGGGGGAGATTGCACCCAATTGGTTTCTTGTTCATGTCGTGCATGCTTTTTACCTTGAGTTTTGTGCAAAAAGTAGAGTTCTTTTGTTCTTGGGGACCTTCCGGCATTCACTACGTGAGCATACGGCATCCAATCTGCGCATCAGTGGTATCAGAGCGAAGTTGAGATCGAGAGCTTCCAATCGCTACCCATCTTGTGCGAAGGCGGAGCTTCTGGAATGATCGAGCGCTACGGTCAATCTCATCGCAAACGATCGATACGGGTGGATTCCTGGCGGTCAAGAACCTCTGTTTCCAGCCTTTGATCACGAAGGACCGGCCTGCAACAGCGGAGGACCACTCCTTCATTCTCTTCTCCAAGTCATGGATACACAAAGATAAGTTTCAAAACTCATAAGCATAAAAGCTTAATATAAAGCTTATTAAGCTTAAAGAAGCTTAAAAGCTTCAAAAATTTCAGTCGATGGCATCAGGGCGGCCATTCCGTGATTTTCGCGGATCAAAAAACGGACCCCCCCTAAAATTCGACGTCGTGGCAGATCAAGCTCAAAGCCTACTACTATAAGTCAAAGTCACACAAAATCTACAAAGTTTACAAGTTTAGATTCAGCAAGTCAAAAATTACTTACTCTGCAAGTCTGGCAAGTAACTTGAAGTCAGAACTGACTTGTGTTCAAAACTCTTATAAAGACTGTTCTTGCGCAGAAGTACCGAACTGCAAAGTTGTTCCCTGGAAGGTACTGTTCGCATATGCAAACTTGCTAAACCAGTTTCAACACACGCAGAAGGTCAAAACGCAGATTTTTTAAAGATTACAAATCCCGCAATAGCCAAAGACGAAGATTTTGAAAGCCACACACAAAAATATATAAGCCTTATACACCCGATCTTGACCTACGCTCATCTCGCTAATTGGATTTTGAGAGTGTGAGGTCTTTTGAAGTTTTGCAGGATGACGGAACAAAATATGAATGATTTAATGGCTGAAGGCGATCTTCCTGAACCTACGATGGAGCAAAAGATGGATTTAATTATGATGCAGTTGGACGAAGAACAAAGAGCCCGGCAAGCATTGCAAGTTCAATTGGCCAATTTACAAAGATCGACTACCGACAAAGAGGAACCACAATATGAAGATCTTATCCGACGTACCATCGATGCGACTCTCGAAGCTCAATCCATCCGCAAAGAAACAAAGATAAGTAAAAGAAATTTCAAATTCCGTACTGTCAATGGCACTCGAGATGGAAAAAATGTTCTTGCATTCATCAGTCAGTTTGATGATTTATTTCATGAGGAAACATACGCTGAAAAAGATAAAATCAAGTGTGTCACTAATCATTTAGTGGATAGAGCATCTCTTTGGTGGACCGTGGTTCGTAAGAGCATAGATTGTCCCACTACCTGGGAGAGTTTCAAGAAGAAGTTTATGTAGAATTTCCTTCCTCCACAATTCCATGAAAAAGCCATAAAGCAATGGGACCTTCTTCAGCAAAGAGATCATGAGCCTATTCCTCAGTACACTGAACGCTTTTGGAATGCCTTACTCCAGTTACACATGCTTGAAGACGTACCTGAAGCGACTCACAAGCGCAAGTATATGTCTGGATTACTTGGGCATTACTACGCTGAAGTTAATATGTTCAAGCTTGCAACACTTGAAGATGCAATTTCTTTAGCTCATGACACTAAAGACAAGCTTCGAGGAAGAGACAAGCATCCACAACAATTTCAAGCCAATGGTAACTATGGATCTAAGCAATTCAATTCACATTTTAGAAGATTTAATCAAGGTCGATTTCCTTCATCATCTTTCCGTAAGTCTTGGGCAAAACCACCTGCTTTACCATCGAATACCAATCAAAACCCTAAGCCAACTTCACAGCCAAATCCTAATATTCCTAGACTTCCTGCCATTGCAAACAATGTATCTAAAGCCAAACCTATAGTGTGTTACAAATGGCACCAACTTGGACATCTAGCAGCCAATTGCCAATCGAAGAAGCCACCTGTCCTTATCAACTATCTTGGAGCAATGGAAGATGAAGAACATGAAGAAATGCCTGACTTTACGGAAGATGAAGATGACATTACTACTCCTTCAGATACTTTACCAGGTATGCCAACTCCACATTCTTTATTGACAATGAAATGTTTAGTGCATGGAAAAGAAAAGATTATTTTGCATGATGATGGTAGTACTCATGATTTTATTTCTGCAAAGTTAGTGAAAGAATTGAAATTACAAACTGTTCCTATGCATTATCGCATTAAAGCAGCATTCTTAGGCACAAGGTATAATGGAACACAGCAGGTGTATGATTTAGAAATTCAAATTGGTGAATACACTGAAAGAAGGAATTTTCTAGTTGTACCATTACAGTCCAGTGATATTATTCTAGGTATGCCTTGGCGTCATCAGCATAACCCTGATATAGATTATTCCACGCATTCAATTAATATTCTTTTCAAGGAAAACATATTACATTGTATGGTATGCATGCATCTAATGCTTTTCCACTGCTTTCTCATACTCAAGCTAAACGTGCATTACGCAAAAGTAGCAAATCTTATCTAATTTGGGTGAATGAACTGCAAGCTAAAGAAAAACATATGCACCCTAGGCATAAAGAATTTCTTGCACAATTTAAAGACTGTTTTGCAAAAGATCTACCACCTGGTTTACCTCCTTCACGTCCTGAAGACCACAAAATAGATTTAATTCCTGGTACACAACCACCTTGTAAAGCACCATATAGGCATAACCAGATAGAGCAAAAAGAAATTCAAAATCAAGTTGAGGAATTACTAAATAGAGGATTGATTAGACCTAGTAGTTCTCCATTTGGTGCACCTGTTTTGTTAGTAAAGAAGAATAATAATACTTCTCGTATGTGCATTAACTATCGTGCTTTAAATAAGATTACTGTAAAGAATAGATATCCAATTCCTAGAGTCGATGACCTTATGGATAAACTGCAAGGTTCCGCCATATTTAGTAAAATAGATCTTAAATATGGTTATCATCAGGTGAGATTAGATAAGTCTGACATATTCAAGACTACATTTAGAACATAATTTGGTCATTATGAATTTTTAGTGATGCCTTTTGGATTGACTAATGTACCTGCTACATTTAGTAGAATGATGAACCGTATATTTTTGAAATATCAGCATTGTGTTATTGTATTCTTTGATGATATCTTGGTGTTTAGTAAAAATGAGAAAGAACATTATGAACATCTATCCTTGGTTTTCAAGTTGTTGAAAGATAATCAATTGTATGTTAATCTGGAAAAGAGTGAGTTTTTTAAAACAGAAATTGAATATTTAGGTCATATTGTGTCATCAGATGGTATTAAGGTTGACCCTAAGAAGATAGAAGCAATATTGAACTGGCCTATACCTAAAACTGTGCATGAGTTATGTTCTTTTCTAGGCCTTGCTAGTTTTTACAGGAAATTTATGCGAAATTTTTCATTACTTGCTTTGCCTTTGACTAAACTTTTAAAGAAAGGTATTGTTTATCATTGGTCTGCTAATCAATAGAAATCCTTTGACTTATTGAAACATGCATTAATCCATGCTCCTGTATTACAACTACCTGATTTTAATAGACCATTCTTTTTAGTAGTTACTGATGCTAGCGGATCTGGAATAGGAGCTGTACTTATGCAAGATAATCATCCCATAGCCTATTCTAGTTGTAAACTGAAACCCTCCGAACTTAAATATTCTACATATGATAAAGAATTATTAGATGTGGTACAAGCTTTAAGAAAATGGAAACATTACTTAATGGGTTCTGAGTTTATGATTAAGACTGATCAACAAAGTATTAGACATTTACTTAGCCAACCTCAAATATCTGACCGACATATCAAATGGGCAGCTTTTATTCAGAGTTTTCATCACATTATTCAATATCAACCAGGTAAAGAAAATGTAGTGGCCGATGCATTAAGTAGAAGACCCACCATTCATAATATCTCTGTTATATCATTTGATTCTTTAACTCCTATGAAAGATACTTATCATCAGGACATTACTTTTCATGCTGATTGGAATAAATTAGTTGGAAATAACTGGATTCCTATTGATTCACTGTCTTATAATGATGGATTCATGTTTTATGAAAAGAGATTATGTGTTACAGTTCCATTTAGATCTTTTGTTTTGAATGAAATTCATTGTCCTCCATATCAAGGTCATAGAGGTATCATATCTACTTTGCGTACATTGACTAAAGATTTTTATTGGCCACATATGGACACTGATGTATCTAACTTTGCTTCTGAATGTCTGATTTGTCAAAGAGTTAAGAGACATCATGGTAAACAGTATGGATTACTTATGCCTTTATCTATTCCATCAAGACCATGGGAACAGATTTCTATGGATTTTATTACTGGTTTACCTAATACTAAAGCTAACCATGACATGATTTGGACTGTAGTAGACAGGTTTAGTAAACAAGCATATTTCATTCCATGTAAGAAAACTGTAACAGTATCTCAGGCAGCACAATTGTTTTTGAAAACTGTTTTCACGAATCATGGATTACCAAAAGTTATTATTTCTGATCTGATTCTAGATTTTGTAACAACTTTTGGATTACTTTGTTTGCTAACCTAGGAACAAAGATTGCACTACAAGGAATTGGGCAATTAGCGACGCCGATTAGCGACGGCGGATATCGGCGTCGCTATTGGCATCACTATTGGCGTCACAACTGGCGTCGCTATTTGCGTCGCTATTTGCGACGCAAATAGCGACGCCGCAGGGAAAAAAAGCGCGGCCGAAACCAGAGCGCCGTTTTCATTTTCTTTTCTTCGCCTTTTGAGAGCGAGAGCGAGGGAGAGAGCGAAGGCTTTGTGAGAGAAGAAGAGGAAGAGACTTGCTGCCGCCGCCGCCACCGCCACCGCCGTTGTTCGCGAAGGAGAGGAGGAGCCCTCGTTGCAAAGAGAAGCCGCCCATGCTCGCCATATCTCATTGGTGAGTCTCCCTCTCTCTTTCTTTTGCTTGTTGAAGGTTTAAATCGTTCTCTTTTGCTTGTTTAGGAGAGGAAATGAAAGAGAAGGAGAGGGAGAGGGAGAGAGAGGGAGAGAAAGAGAGGGAGAAAGAGAGGGAGAGGGAGAGGGAGAGGGAGAGGGAGAGAAAGAGAGGGAGAGTGCATTCTCTCTCTCTCTCTCTCCCTTTTGCTTGTTTAATGTTTAAATTACTTTCTTTTTTGCTTGTTTAGGAGAGGAAACGAGAGAGTAAGAGAGAAAGAGAGGGAGAGGGAGAGGGAGAGGGAGAGGGAAAGAAAGAGAAAGAGAAAGAGAAAGAGAAATAGAGGGAGAGGGAGAAGGAGGGGGAGGAAATAAGAGAGGGAGAGAAAGAGAAAGAGAGGGAGAAGGAGGGAGAGTGCATTCTCTCTCTCCCTCTCCCTTTTGCTTGTTTAATGTTTGAATCACTTTATTTTTTGCTTGTTTAGGAGAGGAAATGAGAGAGAAAGAGAGCGAGAGGGAGAGGAAGGGGAAGGAAATGAGAGAGGGATAGAAAGAGAAAGAGAGGGAGAGTGTATTGTATCTCTCCCTCTCCCTTTTGCTTGGAGGATGTTTAAATCACTTTATTTTTTGCTTGTTTAGGAAATGAGAGAGAAAGAGAGATAGAGAAGGAGAGGGAGAAAAAGAGAAAGAGAGGGAGAGGGAGAGGGAGAGGGAGAGGGAGAGGGAGAGGGAGAGGGAGGGAAAGGAAATGAGAGAGGGAGAGAAAGAGAACGAGAGGGAGAGGGAGAGGGTGAGAGAAAGAGAGGAAGAGAGGGAGAGGGAGAGAAAGAGGGGGAGAGGGAGGGGAAGGAAATTTAAGATAATAGACTTATTGATCATGGTATGCAATGTGCTTTGCCATGGGCCACGTACTTCATCAAAATGAACCCAAAATTATTGTTATAGAAGAAGAAACCCTTAAATTGAGTATAGGATAATTTCTCTCAGGTCTTATGACTATGAGTAGAATTGATTGAAATAAATTTTATTACTATAGTTATAAAATTTCATAGATGGCGCGCATTAATTTTAAAATGGATTACTTATACTCAAAGCCGAGATATAACAAATAATTATCTACCGGGACAAACAAATCGTTGAGCATGATACAAGGCCGAGATATAACATTGGAAAATCTCTCGACTACTATATACAATGCAAGGTTTATGGTCAACTTGCAACTTGACGTACATCTCCATAAAGCTATCCATTTAAGCCTCGTTTGCTGTAATGTAGATAAGATGGCAAACGAAGAAGGTCTTATTGTTCAAGACCGCGAGACGTATCTTAATCAGCGTGTCCCATGTCCGTGCTCTCAATGCAAGTTGGCAATTAGACGAAAATACCGATTGTCTATAGAACACGTACGATGATTTGGCGAGTTTCAATCTGAGATCATTGATCAGGCGATAGCGGATTTTCAGCAAACGGTAACTTGAAATTAGCATTTTTCATGCATTGTACTCTCAAGCTAATTGAAAACCATACACAATAAGATTGGGTCTTGTTGGCAAATTTTGTATCCAGGGGGGTGATGTCTCGACCCAAGGGGGAGTGCACCCTTTGCGGCCAATTAGAAGAGTTCGTGGACGTGCGATGGATGGATTGCAGGAGCCAATCGACCACTCGCAAGGCCCATCTATACCGTCAATGCCAGAGGAGACAGACAACCTTCCCGACTTGCCTACAATCTTGGAGCCTGAGATGGAGGCAATGATCGATGCATTGATTCCCATGGATGTTGAGACATCTGACCCACTTAGAGAGGAAGCATCCATACCATTATATGATGGGTGCCGAGTATCTCGGTTGAAGACATTGCTTGCACTCTTAAGTGTGCAAGCAAAATACGATTGGAGCGATACGAGTGTGACTGAGTTATTCAGGTACCTTGCACACAGACTTCATTGTTTTTTTTTAACAGTATTATTGCAAACATTTGTATTTTTTCAAGGTGTTTTATGATTTTTTTCAGGTTATTGAAATATCATATATTGCCACCTGCAAACACCATGCCTGAGTCTCGTGATGATGTACGACATGTTTTACGGAAGCTTGGCATGGACTACAATAACATCCATGCATGTATCAACGACTGCATATTGTTTCGAGATGAATACGAGACTATGGAGACATGTCCAAAGTGTGGTGCTCACAGGTATCGACAGGACTTGCAAGGGCAGACCATCCCTCAAAAAGTTCTCAGACACTTTCCGCTCATCCCTCGCATAAACCACATGTTTCGCACGTCTGCCATGGCAAGCTTGACAACGTGGCATGTGTAGAATAGGTCCACGGATGGAGTTCAACGAATATCAGCAAATTCGTGCGCATGGAGCCACATTGACTCTACTTTCCCAGGCTTTGCGCGAGAGCCAAGGAATCTTTGGCTCGGTCTCGCCATGGATGGTGTGAACCCATTCGGTCTGCGCTCGACTTCTTACAGTGTGTGGCCTATAGTGCTTGTCAACTACAACATTCCTCCATGGCTTTCTACGAAGAAAGGACATCTCATCCTTAGCTTGCTCGTCCCGGGCCGCTACAAAGTAAAAAATATGAACGTGTACCTTCGTCCATTAGTCGATGAGCTTAAGATTTTGTGGGAGGAGGGGGTCACGGTGCAAGATATGAGCAGGCGCGATGGTCGGCGGTCAGCCAACATTCAAGCCATTCTCATGTGGACCGATGCATGACTTTCCGGGATTGGGAGAGTGCTCAGGTGAGCAGACCTTTGTTCTCGCTGGTAATATCTATATTTTATTTCATTCAATCAAGTATTCACTAGGTCGTGGATCGCCTTGCAGGTCTCATTACCTCAGGTTATCATGCATGTCCATTGTGTGGGCCACAGTTAGACTCCCGAAGGTCACGAACCATGAAGAAGATGGTATATCAAGGACACGCTCGCGACGCTCGCGACTTGGGCCAGAGGGAGGGACTGCGACTGCAGGAGGATCAGGGGGGTGCTGCTGTGGAGACACGAACGCGATGTCTCCGTCTCGTCGTTCAGTTGGAGCTGCGTCACCTCCAGGATTTGTCACACCTGTGGGGACGTCCACTCCAGTTACTCCGGCTTTTGCGCAGCCGTCGGCAGATGGCACGCCTTTTGGTGGCACTCCTTTTGGTGGCACCTCCTTTGGTGGCACCCCCTTTGGTGGCACCCCTTTGAGTGGCACTCCAAGAGAGGGTACCCCCGTCGGTACACCGGATGTACAGGGGTCTCCTGGATATGCCCAGGAGCGTGGACAGAGATGGGAGAGGGCCCATCTTAGGCATACTCCTAAGGGTTATGGATACCTAGTGGATGGCAGGTCAGAAGCCATCATCATGAATGATGAGGGGAGGAGGGTGATGACTCGCATGAGGGAGTTGTGCCAACAAGTTTTTCGGCACAACGTCCTGGATCATTGGAGGAATATACCGGAGGGGAGCAAGGACTACATAGTAGCATCCTTACACGAGGAGTTCCCGGTGCCAGCCGCAGTGGATAGATTCTCTACGGGCTGGATGATGGATTGCATGCGTGCATACATGTCACATAGACGATCCGACGCACACAAGGCCATCAAGAGTGGGGCTCCAAAGCCCGAGTGGTTAGATGCAGACGACTGGCGCCGACTGAGGGAGGAGGCTACAAATTCTCCAGGACGTTGGAGTCAGCACAGCGGGAGGCGACGAGGGCACGAATCGAGGCCGGATCGGTACATCATCTTGGGAGTGGCGACCACAGGACATATTTGGAGGACTTTGTAAGTTTCTCTTTTGTTTTGCTTATTTGTTTTTTTGAGATATTCTTTGTACTGACAATCATGTTTCTAACAGTTAGCATTTTGTTTTCTTTGCAGCACTCCATTACAAATCGCGATCCGCAAGGCCTTGAGACTTGATATGCAGAGAGGCACGGTCTCAGGACATTGATCGACCGATTGTATAGACGCGGCGGCCCTGTAAGTCACTCATCTTTCTTGTCCGTAGTTACCATGAGATATTTGAATGCATTATTGTATGGTGGATTGATATGTTGTTTCTTTTTCTGCAGAATCCGTTTGATGCTCCTTTGCAGCGGGAAGAGCTTTCGAGGGACGAGGATTTGTAGCTTGCCCTTGGATCCTTAGAGCTCACACACCTTTAGTTTTTAGTCGCCCGATCTATGTAGACATTTTCTATGTATTAGTGATATCGTTTCATGATTGTACCAATCGCATTTTATGCGATATCATGTATTTATTTCATGTATCAGTTTTATGATTTCAGTATACATTCTTTTTGTTTGCAAACGCTTTGTATGCAGCAGTGCAGAAACTATTTTGTATGGCTCTCATACAGCACACAATGCTATATGTGGCAGGGCAGCTTGCTGCCCTGCCACAAATTTTTTTTTCTCTGTTACCGTCGCTATTTGCGTCGCAAATTTACTGCACGCGTCGCTATTGACGTCGCTATGAGCGTCGCAAATACTCTGCAATCGTCGCTATATGCGTCGCAAAATGCGACGCATATAGCGACGATTCTATGGCGTCGTCAATAACGATGCTTTTTGCGACGACGGGGGCAAATTTTGTTGTTTGTATTTTCGTCGCTTTAGACGTCGCTATAAGGTCTATATCTTGTAGTGTTGATTTCTCATCTGCATTTCATCCTGAAACTAATGGACAAACAGAAGCCACTAATAGTACTATTTTAGATCTTTTACGTGCTTACACTATTTCTAAATCACAGACATGGGACACATATTTGCATTTACTACAGTTTGCATATAACAATACACCACACACATCTACAAAGAAAGCACCGTTTGAAGTGATTTATGGTTACAAATTGTCTACACCTGTTGCATCTTTATCAAATAGAATTCAGAGTGCTGATGATATTGCTACTATGCACACTACTATTTTTGATAAGGTTAAAGACATGATTGCTAAAGCCCAGCAATCATATACCAAACAAGCCAATAAGAAAAGACAAGCAATGAATTTCAAAGTTGATGACTATGTTTGGTTGAGAATAGAAAAACGTAGATTACAAAGTGTAGATAAACACCCAGTTGTGAAATTAGCACCTAGATTCTATGGACCATTTAAGATCATTCACAAAATCAATGACAATGCATTCAAGTTAGAATTACCACCTCACTGGAAAATTCACAACACATTTCACATTAGTTTATTACGACCTTTTAGAGGCCAATTACCTGTACACCCTATTTATGAAAACCCACCTTTGTTAGATGAAGAGACTAAAATACTTGAACCTGAAGCTATCATAGATACTGACTTTATGACCACTAGAACTGGCTGAAGATATTCTAGATATTTAGTCAAGTTTAAAAACCATCCTGTAGAGGAAGCCCAATGGATGCACGCTAGAGACTTAAATGCTTTCCCCACTCTCTTAGCTCCACATTGAGCTAATAGCAATTGAGGTCAATTGCTATCCCACCCCGGGGGTATGATACCAGGAGGCATATTTCACGGTGGATTCCGTGAGGTTTTACGGTGGATTCTGTAAACTTTGTTGACCGGGGCTCATACACAAAGTGGATTCTTTGTGCGAGAAGTTGATGGGGACGCCTATCCTTTTCGGGCGTTTCATTAATTTAGTGTGTACATGGGTGATTCCATAGCGGGTGATTCTGCAAAATACATATTAAATTAATAAATGTTTATGAGTTTAGAGTGCGCACTCGTAATAAATTAAGGTTATGATTGATTTCTAACCAGTTGATTTATTTATGTAGCTGAAGACTGCTAGGTATTCACTTTTGTCGGTTTAAATGCATTATTTTACTAACGATTGTGAATGCTTCAGTTGACGTGTAGAGATAGCAGCAGTGGCGGAGGAAAGCATTGGAGGATAGCGTGTATTCGAGTTATCACTTATATTTTGATGGGTGCATACCTTAGGTATGGCGCCTATATTTTGTCGCGCCTATTTATTGAGGCATTGGATATTTATTTATTATTTTGTATGCGTATGGGTGCACGATTATGATATTTGTATTTGGACATTGTATTGGGTACGCCTGACTCTTTGGGCGCCCGCCCATTAGCTTTATTTCTATTTTGTGCTAAAGCAAACTCAAAAGCCAAAAGCGTGCTATTTTGTAATTTGGGCTATTATTTGAGCTTGAAGATGATTAATACATAAAATACATGCTTTGTGGAGCGCTCACACAAGGCATGGGGGGAGATTGCACCCAATTGGTCTCTTGTTCATGTCGTGCATGCTTTTTACCTTTTTGTGCAAAAAGTAGAGTTATTTTGTTCTTGGGGACCTTCCGGCATTCACTACGCGAGTATACGACATCCGATCTGCGCACCATATACATATTATAATAATTAATACTTTACTGTACTTGATTACATATATAATAAATAATATGTACAATGATGTAATTGATTAGGTATTCATTATTAATTATTAATATATCAATTACTTATAAAAAAATATGTATACTTGTATGTTAATTAATGTATTATACACATATATATTTATGTATCTATGCTATCAATTCATAATTATGAGAGAGAGAGAGAGAGAGAGAGAGAGAGAGAGAGAGAGAGAGAGAGAGAGAGGAGGAGGAGGAGGAGGAGGAGGAGGAGGAGGAGGAGGAGAAACTCTCAATATAGTTTATGGGTTGTCAAATTTATGTAATGTTGTAGGTTGAGTGTATAATGATAATAAGCATGCCATGATAGCCACAATGTGAATAGAAATCACCAGTAAATAATAGACTCAATGTGTGAGGAATAATATACATGCAATGATAGGCTCAATGTGAATAGAAATCACAATTAAATGTGTTTATGCTTAAGAAACTCTAAGATATGGTCATAAGGGTTCTTTGGAGATATAGTCTAGGCTTGATCTTGTTAATGTTGGTCTTTCACTCCCTATATATTAATGATTGTTACAACCCTTTTTATCGCATTTTTGTGCATTCAACATTGTATAAGTCTAAGTTGTGAGAGCTTTGGAAGTTTTGATTGTGTTTCTTATATAGATCTCATAGGAGGGGACAATGGGACTCATCAATTTGAGAGCTTAATATGTTTAGTTTTGCCAAGTATCTAATTTATCTCTGTTACAAATGAGAAAAGGAAACAAATTGCAAATCACTCTAAGACCATAACAATGTGTACAGATTTATGCCGTTCCCCCACCTATTTGGAATGAGATGAGAAGCTTCTATCTTTGGAACATTTGGTTATGAGAAAATAACAAAGTATTTATGGTGTCAAAAAGGACCCAATATATGGTTTCAAGTATGGTCTTTTCTTTTTTTGTTTTCAAGAAAGTATAAAAGATATTAAGGGTAAAAAGAGGAATATATTTACATTGCTTGTTTTTACATGTAGATGTTGAAAGCTCTCACACATCAAGTATCACCATTGAAAAAGAGTCACCATGATGAACATTCTATTGATGTGGCAATAAGCGTGCAATTTAACCAAGGTCCCCTAATTACCATGAGGAAAACTTGGGGGGTCCACTAGGGTTTATCGTATGGTATCACGTGAGTGTAAGGGAGGGGGGTTATTTAAGGGAAGGAATGTACATTTTATAAGGTAAGGTCCCATAAATAGGAGGTAAATAAGGGGTATTTTCATATATTTCTTGCACGCAGATGACGTCTCCGTATTAATACTAGTGAATCCCCCGTGGAGGAAAACTTGTGTTTGTGGTGAAGTGCCTTGTTTAGCCAACATTGCCTATGACATGGAGCTATTCTATTGGTATTTTTTGAAAAGGCTATTCTAAAACAGATATTTCCTAATGGTTAAACCAGTCTTCATAGCAGTTAGTCATCTATAAGGTGTATGATGCATGCCGCAACGATAATTAAAAGTGTACATTACATCAAAACTCTACATTAAGTGAGACATGGATCCCAACCAAGCAACCAAGCAAAGTAGTTAAGATAAAGATAAACTCTCCGTTAGTCATCTATGTGGTAATCTATGTGGCAATAATCAAAAGTCTATACTAAGTCTGACGTGGATCGCAACCAAGCAAAAAAGCTCAAGATAAGGATAGATGGTCAATTCTCAGCTTTTGAACTCTTTGGTTCATGCACGTTTCCTTTCCTTTAAAAGAACGTACGTGCACAAACTTTACTCTGGAACGTTAATATCGTCGTAATGGGAAAGATAATGCAGTGCGCACATAAAAAGGTGGCGAGGAGAAGGAGCACCTGGTTTTTGTTGTTTTGATGAGCAGGTATAATATATATGGTGTGTCGGCCCTTGGGTGTGGGCTCGTCCAGCTGTAATCCCCCCCCTGCAGGTCAAAGGTGGGAGAAACGCGTTCGTGGATTGCCAAGGGAGTCAAGGACAACAAGCGTTGAGAGTTTTACCCAGGGAAAAGTCAAATCAACACTGCCACCCGAAGCAGATACGCGTATATATAAATATATGCGCATCGCATGATCGAGGCAACACACTCTCACCTTCCACTCCTGCTTCTCCTAGGTAGCTTTCACAGCAATGGCACCGCCGTCTACTAATCCCTTGGTACTCTTATCCATTCTTCTGCTCATCTCCGTGAGCTGCAGCATCAGGCAGGCTTCCATTATTGCTAGCGCTGCGCGCGCAGGAGCTGCCGACGTCAAAGCTCTGCTTGCACCCATTGCTTACGACCCTTCCACGTCGCTGTATTCGGTGACGCCGCTGGCCGACGTGCGGAGAGGCAGCAGACTACTATTCGCTGCAGCCCCGAGTCTGCTGCTGGATTTGGAAGCCAACAACCTATGGCGGGACTGCCTGAACGACACCTCCTTCGTGTACCCATCGGCAACGCTGGAGGCGGTGCTGTGCAAGAGCCGCCTGTGCAGCTCCCTCATCCACAGCAAGGCCTTGGGCCTGTGCGACGACCCCTGCTTCGGGCCCGCCTCGCCCGTGTGCGGCAACCAGACCTGCAGCCTGCTCATCTTGAACAGCGCCATCAACAGCGCGGCATTCGGCAAGGTGTGGACGGACACCATCACAGTGCGGGCCCTGTCGGCGGGCACGGCCAGCAACACGGGCCGGGCCGTCGCGGTCTCCGACTTCGCCTTCGTGTGCCGGGACGACCTGCTCCTGCAGAACAACGCCGTGCCGAGGGGGGTCATGGGTGCCGCGGGCTTGGGCAAGGCTGACCTGGGCCTGCCGACCCAGTTCGCAACCCTCCTGGGCCTCAAGAGGAAATTCGCCTACTGCCTCCCTAGTGGCAGCCCCCAGCCCGGTGTCCTCTTCTTCGGCGACAGCCCTTACATCTTCCTCCCCGGCATCGACGCCTCCAAGAGCCTCCGATACACCCCCCTTCTCAAGGCCCGCCAGGACCCTTACACCTACTTCATCCCCGTCACCTCCATCTCCGTCGACGGGGCCCGGCTCCCTCTCAACACCACCCTGCTCCAGCTCACGTACGAGTACGGCCTAGTTAAAGGCGGCACCCGCATCACCTCCACCACCCGCTACACGCAGCTGGAGCCTTCCATCTACAAGGCCTTGGCCGCCGCCTTCAAGACCGCCGCGGCGGCGAGAGGGATCAAGAAGGCCGGACCGATCGCCCCCTTCGACACCTGCTTCCTTGCGTCGTCTGCGAAATCCACGAGGCTGGGCTACAATGTGCCCGAGATCGACATCGCATTGCAAGGAGCAGGGTCTGCGGGCGGGGAGGTGGTGTGGCCCTTGTTTGGGGCCAATTCCGTCGTCTCTCTCAACAACAACAGGGTCTTCTGCTTGGCTTTCACAGCGGCTGAAGAATCCCAGCGTTCTTCGATCGTTTGGGGCACCTTCCAGCAGCAAGACGCCCTGCTGCAGTTCGATCTGGGCAAATCGAGGCTGGGCTTTACGCCGTCTCTGCTGGGATCCATGACCACCTGCTCCAACTTCAACTTCGCCTTCGCCAATTAGCTCCCAACGTCCTCTCGCTTCCTCTTGTCGCGCGAGGCTGTAAAAGTTGTAATTCTCACGCTTTTGAACCAATAACACCACATGTTTTCTTCATACTTTCCTACCGTCATTGTACAAGCGAATTTTGTTAGAATAACTATGTTACTAACGCAAGCTTGAAGCACGCACGTTCTTTGCCAACGCATATATTGTCTCTTATCCAAAGACATCTCATTGCTCAATCCTATGTGTCTACAGCATATCTCTTTTATCTCAAGACCCAGGTCATCAAACCATGCTCGATAGAATATGGCGTTTAGGCGCATTGGTAGTGGTTGGAATTCTGGAATATCGGTTACAATTCTGTCATGCTTTTAAAAGTAAGGTTGAATTTTTTAACTATTTTAACTATTAAGCAAACACACATATGTATGTATACATTCATACACACATATGCATGCATACATTCATACTCACACACATACTAGTTGCTTCACAAACTTGCCTTTAGTCTTATTGGTGGAGAAAAATATTTTTTTTGGAGCACTAATAATTCCTAATTCCCAACCCTATGGATGAAATAAGGATAGCATTGACTAGTTGTATTTTTCCTCAAGGCATTGACTATATGTATATCCTCTATATCATATGTGTTCAATGCCTATTTATAAATATACGTGTCAAATTTTTTAACTGAAATAAAACACTTTTCTATTCAATCTTTAAATAACTCTTTTATATAGCACCCCTTTGTGTATTAAAAAATGTGCAAGGATTTTTCTTAACTAAAACCCAACGCTTTTCTATTTAATCTATAAATAACTTCTTTATATAGCATCCTTTTATATATAAAAAATATCCAAAGATGGTATTTGAAAAGTCTCTTATATTGGACCCATGTGATGCACACATATATTTATGAGTGACCCTTGAGTATTTTTCTTGACACCTCCACTTTCGTATGTATATATATACATGCTAGATCTCCTAAGTATTTGTATTGATTACCGATATGTGATAATAGCCTAAATGATGGTTATGTTCCTCTCAAAATAAGTAAATAAATTTTGTAACTATCAAACATGTCCTTCTAAAGATGTTGTGTTGTCTATTGATATGACATATAACATACCTAGATTTCTAAATGGTTCGAGTTTATTCTAGATAAGTAAAAGGTACTTCAAAAAGTTTAGGTGTCACATGAAAAATTGGCCAATGGGCATGGCATCAAATTTAGGGCTTGTAGACTATGCTATCCTTCAAAGCCTCTCTCTCTCTCTCTCTCTCTCTCTCTCTCTCTCTCTAAAACACACACACACACACACACACACACACACACACACACACACGTACGTAGAGATATTGCATGCAAAACTGGTTTGGTAGCAAAACATTTTTAAGTGTGGGAAAAGCATCTCATGAGTAATTTTAAGTGTGATAGTGATAGTGGACCTCAAGTCAAAATTGTGGAAAATGAAGAAGTCCGTAGAAGTCTAAATTCACAAAAAAGTTCACATTTCTAACCAAGAATTATGTGAAATAACCTAAGATGGTAATGAAGATTATGAAACGTTTTGTTGAAGATAAATCCATGGAAGAACTATTCTATGATGCTACATAAAGTTGTTTCTTTGGTTTTATTTTCCTTGCATGGTGAGATAAAAAGGATAAGAAGATGCTTGTATTGAGATATCGAGTTCCACTCGTGATATGCCAGGGTGACCGTTGTGCATTTATGTCACCGACTTGTCAGCAGATGCGGTCGGTACACCGCCCATGAATAATAGCTAGATGACAGCTATCCTTATCTACTCTAGTTCGTGGCTCAGTTAGTATGCCACCTTAGTTAGTTGAGTTTGGTTTGAGACCCATATATAGGGTTCTTCTATTTCTATGTACTAGAGTTCTTTTGGCTTACACAACTAAGAAGAGGAAAACTGTTTTTCAGCCTCCACCCTTGTGTGTATTCCCCCATTGTGCAAGCAAGAAAGCTACAAGTGAGACTCCTTCCTTCTCTTCCACAATCTTGACATGGTATCAGAGCCTTGTTCGTGGTAAGGAGCTCAAGAAAGCAAATCAAGTTCGCGGTGTTCTAGTAAGAGGAGTAGTGTTGCTTTCATTTTCTGTTTTGGGAGCAGATCTCTGCAGGTAGCACAGCCGGAAAGTGCAAGAGTGCATTGTCTCAGGTTGAGACGCCCTTCGCGGTGAAGCAAGAGGGCAGTATATGTTGCGGGAAAGTGCTTTAGCCCATGGTGACCCTGTTTTTTTTATTTGAGGCCATTTCGGGGCCTGTTTTGGAGGCGGAAGTTTTCTGCACTTACTCAGGAAAAGGCCCAGTTTTATGCTGTGCAACCACTGTTCTACAGGTCGGTGAAAAGTTACTGTAGAAATTACATCATATGCCTGTGCGCAGAGACATTGGGAGTTACAGAATCATCCTTGTTGCCTGTTGATGCAAAATCGTCACTAGGAAGTGACTGTGTGGTCAAATACCACTTTCGTCAGTTTTGCAGATTTGCCCTTGTGAGGCTGAAGCTGTGTTCTTTGCAGTGACAGAATTTTTTGCAGTGTTCTGTAATGGCGTCTGATTCTCTCTCACAGATTGTCACTGAAAAGCTTGACAAGAACAACTTCCAAGCATGGAATGACGAATTTTCTTATGGGAAAAGGATATTGGGAATTTGTTGCAGGAAATGAAGAAGAACCAGTTCTTTCTGATGTTCCCAATCAACAGCAAATGCAGGCATTTAAAGCATGGCATGAGAGAGCCAGGAAAGTTATGTATTGGCTGTCTATTAGCATTTCAGACTCCATGATTGTGCATATTCAGGATGCAAGTACGCCAAAGGAGGCATGCGATACTCTGTCAAAAATGTATAGCACAAATACGCAAGCTAGGAAAATGCAGCTCAAGCAAGAATTGCATAATGTGCAAAGAGAAAATATGAGCATCAATGACTACCACATGAAGGTGAAGAAGATTGCAGATGTACTTGCTTCCATTGGGTCGCCAATGGAAGATGATGATTTAGTTTCTGTGACCTTGAATGGTCTAGGAAAGGATTATGCACAGTTCCGAACATCCATTTCAGTTCGTGAAAGATTTCCTGATTTTGAGGAGTTGATTGCTCTTCTAATTTCTGAGGAGCAGAGAAATGGTGGTGTATCTTCTTCAGGAGGAACGTCAAAAGAAGCTGTCTTCTACTCAAATACTGGAAGAGGTAGAGGCAGAGGTAGTGGAGGCCGATTTGGAGGCCGTGGTAGAAATCAGAATATGCAGCAAACTCAAGAAAACCAGTCCTATGGAGGAGGACGTGGTAACTCTAGAGGCAGGGGGAGCCAAAGAGGTCGTGGTGGATGGCAAAGAGGCCAAAATGCAAACAGTAATGTTGAATGCTACTACTGTGGTAAAATGGATCATATAGCTAAAGACTGCTATAAAAAGCAGAATGACATCATGAATGGAAAATTGCAACAAGGGAATTATGCATCTTCTAGTAGACAGGGTGATGACAGGAATGAGCATTTGTTTATGGTGTAGCACATGAACAATTCTGTGACAAGTGCAGAAGAAAACAACGATGTATGGTATGTTGACTCAGGTGCATTAAACCACATGACAGGTCATGCAGAATGGATGGAGGATGCAAGGAAAATGGAAAAACCAGGATTTGTGGAGACTGGTGATGATACTGCACATCCTATTATGCAGATTGGAAAAATTCCTTTGTCTATGCAGGATGGGAAAAAGAAATACCTGTCCGATGTATTTCATGTCCCGAATATCACCAAGAATCTGGTTTCTGTTGGTCAAATGGTTGAGCAGGGCTTGCAGGTCAGATTTAATCCTCATGGATGCTTTGTTGAGGATATGAAAAATAAAGGTCGCTTGATAGCAAAAGGAAAGAAGAAGGGCAGAATGTTTACATTGGATGCAGACATGTCTGAATTGAGTGCAGCAATGTTTGCATATGGGACCGGTGTAGTTGCAGATATTGATATCTGGCATAAACGCATTGGTCATGTTAATGTACAGCGACTTAAATCAATGCAGGCCCAAAATATTATTGCAGGATTGCCTAAATTCAAGGTTGCAGAAATGCATAAGGTATGTGAAGCCTGCCAATTTAGAAAACAGGCAAGGAAACCATTTCCTAGACATGTTCAAGAGAGTAAGAAGCCATTGGAATTAATCCCCTCTGATGTGTGGACTACTAAAGCTGCATCTCTTGGAGGCTGTCATTATTTTGTCACTTTTATTGATGACTATAGCAGAAAAGTTTGGGTATATTTTATGAAAAAGAAAAGTAAAGTTTTTGGGCATTTCAAAACTCTTAAAGCTATGGTTGAAAAAGAAACATGCCTGCAAATAAAATGCCTAAGGTCAGATGGAGGGGGAGAGTACCTCTCAAATGAGTTTTCAAGGTTTTTGCAGGAGCATGGCATAAAGCAGAAATATTCATGTAGTCATACCCCACAACAAAATGGAATTGCAGAAAGAAAAAACAGGCATATTGGAGAGGTATCTCGTGCCATGCTCAATGAAAAAGACCTGCCGGATTTTTATTGGGCTGAGGCAGTTGCTACAGCTGTCTATATAATGAACAGGACTCCCACTGCAGCAATACATGGGATAACTCCAGAGGAGAGGTATACTGGTAGGAAACCAGATATTTCTCATTTGAAAATTTTTGGTTGCATTGCCTATGTTCATGTGCCAGATGAGTTGAGATCCAAGTTGGATCCAAAAGCTGAGAAGTGCATCTTTATTGGTTACTCTTTGCAGCAGAAAGGGTATAGATGCTATAAACCTTCTACTCGTAAGTTTACAGTGAGCAGAGATGTTGTTTTTGATGAGATGAGTAGCTGGTATAAACCAATAAATATAATTGATAATGTAGATGCACAAAATGGTAATGCTGCACAGAATTCACAGCAGCAGTCACAAGATATTAGTGGACCTGGAGCGTCCTCTAGCAGTGGTTCACATTCTTCGCCATGGACAGGCAGATTGAGATCAGGAGAATCTTCTCAAAGCAATGCAGATAGTGGTATGCAGGTATCACGAAAAGGAAAAGAGAAGGTAGATCAGCCCTTGTTTGATGTGAATGCAGGTCACTCTTATGTGGATGGTGAATCCAGTGGCTCAGAACAGAACATTGATGATGAGTTGGGTATTCCTTCTATTGTTACACCTGGACTAAGGAAGACCAGGGATGTTTTGAGAGCACCTGGAAGTGACCCTACTTTGCGTAGGTCTACCAGAGCTAGGTATCCTGTGGATAGGCTGAAATATGATGGATTTACAACCATTCACTATGCATATATGGTCAAAGTGATACAGGAACCAGAACCCACTTCTTTTGAGCAAGCCATGGGAAAAGAAAAATGGGAGAAAGCCATGGATGAAGAAATGGATGCCTTGGAAGCAAATGCTACATGGGAATTGGTACCTTTGCCTAAAGGTAAAAATGCAATTGGCTGTAAGTGGGTTTATAAGGTGAAGCACAATGCAGATGGTTCTGTGAACAGATACAAGGCAAGATTAGTAGTCAAGGGGTATGCACAAACATATGGCATTGACTATGAAGAAACATTCAGTCCGGTTGCAAGGATGGCAACCGTAAGAGCAGTCATTGCTATGGCTGCATCAAAGGAATGGTCTTTACATCAGATGGATGTAAAGAATGCCTTCTTGCATGGTGACTTGCAAGAAGAGGTCTATATGGAGCAGCCACCAGGTTATGTGCATGCTATTCATCCTGAGTTTGTTTGCAGGTTGAAGAAAGCCTTGTATGGCTTGAAGCAAGCACCTAGAGCATGGTCTGACAAGATAGGACAGTATCTTGTCACTATTGGCCTTCAGATTTCCAAGGCAGATTTCTCACTTTATGTGAGAAAAACAGAGAAAGGTATTATGCTACTTGTCATTTATGTTGATAATTTGATTATGACAGGTGACAGTGATGAAGATATCCTTCATGTGAAAATGCTATTGAAGCAGAAGTTTGAGATGAAGGATTTGGGAGAGCTGGGTTATTTCTTGGGCATTGAGGTGATTAGATCACCAAGTGGGATATGGCTCTTGCAGAGGCAGTATGGATTGGACATGCTGTCCAAATATGGGATGACAGGATGTAAGCCTATTTCAGTTCCTTTGGAGCAGAATGTGAAACTGAGCGCAGATGCAGGTGAGCTTTTGGAAGACCCTACTAGGAGAAGTTTGATTTATATGACTATTACCAGGCCAGATTTGAGCTATGCTGTTGGATTGGTAAGTCAGTTTATGCAGGCTCCAAGGAAACCACATTTGGATGCGGCTAGACGCATACTCAGGTATGTGAAGTCCACATTGCAGTATGGACTATTTTATGAGACTGGGGTTCAGATACAGTTGCATGGATACACTGATACTGATTGGGCTGGTAGTATTTCAGATAGACGATCTACCAGTGGATATGTGTTCTCTTTTGGGAGTGCTGCAGTCACTTGGAGCAGCAAGAAACAGTCTACAGTTGCCTTGTCGAGCACAGAGGCTGAGTACAGGGGTGCAGCAATGGCTGCATGTGAGGTAGCTTGGTTGCATAAGCTACTTTATGATATGCATCAGCCTACAGATGGGCCAGTTGTCATTTATTGTGTCAACATGAGTAGTATACACTTGGCAAATAACCCAGTCTATCATGCTAGAACAAAGCACATTGAGGTGCATTATCACTATGTGCGGGAGAGGGTTTTACTAGGTCTTATTGATCTAGTTTATGTCAGCACAGAGGATCAGGTAGTTGACATATTCACGAAGGCATTGGGCGCAGAGAAGCTGCGCAAGTTCAGAGACCTACTTGGTGTGCAGGAATTGGGATTGAGCTCGAGGGGGAGTGTTGAGATATCGAGCTCCACTCGTGATATGCCAGGGTGACCGTTGTGCATTTATGTCACCGATTTGTCAGTTGTTTGCAGATGCGGTCGGTACACTGCCCATGAATAATAGCTAGATGACAGCTATCCTTAGCTACTCTAGTTCGTGGCTCAGTTAGTATGCCACCTTAGTTAGTTGAGTTTGGTTTGAGACCCATATATAGGGTTCTTCTATTTCTATGTACTAGAGTTCTTTTGGCTTACACAACTAAGAAGAGGAAAACTGTTTTTCAGCCTCCACCCTTGTGTGTATTCCCCCATAGTGCAAGCAAGAAAGCTACAAGTGAGACTCCTTCCTTCTCTCCCACAATCTTGACAGCTTGTTGATGTTACAAGATAGATTTTCTTGTAGTATATTTTCTCTTTTCTCAGTGCTCTCTAGGGAGGTCTATGTTTTTTGTGCACATAAGGAAAACTGACATCAATAAGCACTTTAACAAGCTAAAAATGAAGAAAATGGCAATGCTAGAAAAAAATGAAGCAATGGAAAACAATAGGAGCCCTAGAACCATGGAAGAATTGACAAGATTTATAGAAAGAGCAACATTTTACAAAAGATTTAACCCTCAATATAGAAAATAGAATGCCATGCCATCTTGATGCAAAGTCTATATAAGGAATAATTTCCACATTTGCTAAAGCTATGGAAGCTTGTGCCACTATAACAATCCAGTTGGAAGGAAACTAAAGAAAAAAAAGTAACGAGAATGTTTAGCAATAGTGAATTTGGCCTTCATTGAAGATCTACCAGACAATGTCAAGTGGGAGATTGTGAAGAAGCTTTATGAGTCATGGTCAATATAAGTTGATAAAAACAAGAAAGAGAAGAGTTGGAATCTCCTTGTAGATGCCAAATAGTAGGGTAGTTATGACGTATGCTACACTAGAAACCTTTTTTATTCAATTAACAACTCATTGGAAGTTAGTGGATCATGTTTGGAATCTTCACAATCTATACAATTGAGAACATGATAAGCTAGTACTATTACAATGATGACATAATGGCTTGGAAACTTCAAAACTAATTTCCTTCCCTTTGCAATGGTATGAAAGTTGAATTAAGAGCGTGTGAGAATAAAAAAGGTAAAGAATTTTTGACAAGATAATATGCCAAAGATTAGGGAAACCAAAAAACCATGTGTTCCCTTTTATCAAGTAGTGACAAGTTAGGTACTGCCAATTCTATCAGGAACGATCGATAAAGAGATAAGCATGGGAATGTCTCTATAGATATGAGAGGAGACAAAAAACTAAGGCTTGAGAAAAAAACAAACTAGTAGGAGAAGAACCCTTTGATGCCCTTGTGACACTCTTTACAGAAGTCCTGATGGCTCAAGCAAACCAAGGTCCCCTTTCTAGGAAAATACATCCTAGAAATGTGGATGATGGTCATGCCAATATAGTCCCATATCCTTTTTTAAGGAAGAGTGTAAGGAAGACCTTGATCTTATTGTAGTTGAGTTTATGGTAGCATATGTGGCCAACAATGTTAGGATCCCAAATCATTGGCTGTCAATATTCTTCATGCCACTTTCTAAGGTGTGGCATCTCAATGATGTGAAAGACATGTAGCATGAACTTTCAGCTCACCAGATAAACTGAAGTAGGCTTTCCTCACCGAGTTTACATTTGAAGGCTGAAGAGTGGATAGGAGAGAAATCCATAAAATTAAGTCAATTAGCTAGAGAATCGATTGAATCATATGTCTCTATAGTGAGTCAATACTAAAGAGATGGTCTAGCCATAACCTAGATGATGGATTTAGAAGGGATTGTTCCTTAGGTGTTCACAATAACCAGAGGTTTGAAAGTTTGTGGAACTAAGAAGATCAACTAATATACAAGCTACATTGGAAGGTACAAGATTGTATGATGAAGTGCAAATTAGCCATGAATCAAGGATGAGGATTTATGCCTCCATCAATACTAAGAGTGACATATCAACCAAATTCAATGCTAGGGAATTTACCCTATCCCTATCCACAAATTCCTACAGTGTCTCCATATGGTACACCAACTCAACAGTGGCCACAAACAATGCCCCCAATGATGATTCAACCACAATAGTAATGGTCTCAAAATCAGCCCCACTGAGACGATTAATCAACACCAACAACCTTGAAATCCCTCCAACTAGAATCAATAGCTAGCCTAATGAGGAGTTTTGAATTGGAATCAAAACAAAGCCCCTTCTACCAACCCAGGGTGTTTATGCCATGATCACAAAGACCCCCCAAAGCCCCATTCTAAGTGCAAAAAGAGGTTAATTTTTGAAGATTATTTGTTGACCTCTATACTAGTAAATATTAAGAAAGAGTGGATAGATGTGATAATGGAGTAGTTGAAGACTCTATAAGTGAATATCACAAGTGCAGCCAATGTCACATGCGCACTTAGAGATGCCGTTAGATCAAACACATGGTGCAAAAACTACCACCAAGTTGGATACTTAGCCACCCCATTGAGTGTATCCAAAAAACCAACAACACCAAGAGCATTTTATTCTTTGACTACTCAAGAAAGAACCATATAGAAGATATTTTCTCCTTGAAAGAGATGCATGAAATGAGGAAGAAAAATTAAATATTTTGGAGTTTAAAAGAACAATCTAAGTTATCAAACCAAAGCCGGAGAGTTTAGACCCAACATTGGTCCTAGAAAGTTTCCATCTCAAAGTTATAGACAATTATACTTTGGTCGTTGGTCAGAGGTCAGAAGTGGAATGCTATGGATATAGCAAAAAAGGCCATATTATCCCAAATTTCCCTAATCATAGAAGATCAATGGGTTACAAGCCATTATGTAGAAGATGCAAAGAGGAGGGCTATACTCCAAAAGATAGCCTAGATCCAACTCATGTAAACACGGGCGCCATTAATAGTCAGTTAAGAGTGCAAGAATTTGCATCTAATTTAGAAGAACTGGAAGTAGCCAATTTGTAACTACTCATGCTAAGAAGGAAGAAGCACCAATTCCGAAAGAGAATATGCCCCCCCAACAAAGAAGTAAAAGTTAAACTCCTAACAAGGCCATGGAAGAGTACAATACTAATGAGCAATACAATGTAGATAACTCCAATGCAAAAGGAGATTCCAAAAACAACCCAAGAAGTAGACCAAGAGGTTTAGGAGATAGAAGTTGAGATAAGACCAATCTTAGGAGAGATAGAATTATATTTTATTCTTGAAGAGAGAAAAATTATGAAAATGGGTGTTGCTCCATGTTCAAGGTGCCTAGAAAAGCTAGTGAAACTCATTAAGAAGTATGACCTCATTAAGGATTGGGACACATTCCAACCCAACCTTACTTTTGCTCAACTATTGATATTATTGTTAGAGATTAGTCATCTCCTATACTAGCATTTCTTAGGTTACCATTCGTGTAGTTAGTTCTTTTAGAGGTACTCTTGCAGGGCATTATTCATTATTCCTACTAGTTTGTGGGAATTTCTAGTAGTAATAATGTATGGGCAAGATGGTCAACATAGATTCTTTTATGCATTTATGATACTATCGAATGGATATTGCTGATCAAGTTGGCCAAATTTTGTGAAGTGGGAGATTGTGAAAAAGCTTTATGAGTCATGATCAATATAAGTTGATAAAAACAAGAAAGAGAAGAGTTGGAATCTCCTTGTAGATGCCCAATAGTAGGATAGTCAAGACGTATGCTATACTAAAAACCTTTTTTTATTCAATTAACAACTCACTGGAAGTTAGTGGATCATGTTTGGAATCTTCACAATCTATACAATTGAGAACATGATAAGCTAGTACTATTACAATGATGACATAATGGCTTGGATGAGTTTTGAAAACTTCAAAACTAATTTCCTTCCCTTTGCAATGGTATGTGAGAACAAAGAAGTTAAAGTATTTTTGACAAGATAATATGCCAAAGATTAGGGAAACCAAAAAACCATGTGTTCCCTTTTATCAAGTAGTGACAAGTTGGGTACTGCCAATTCTATGAGGAATGATCAATAAAGAGATAAGCATGGGAATGTCTCTATAGATATGTGAGGAGGCAAAAAACTAAGGCTGGAGAAAAAAACAAACTAGTAGGAGGAGAACCCTTTGATGCCCTTGTGATTGATGCTAGGAGACATATTCCACAGTGGATTCCATGAGGTTTTTCGATGGATTCTGGGCACGTGGTTTAAATATTTTATTATTGGACTTTGTATTTGGGCACATCCCGAATTTTCGGACACCCAAACGCTTTATTCTTTATTTGGGCGAAAGCAAACACAAAAGCCAAAGCATGTTGATTGTAAATTGGGCTATTTTTTAGCTTGGAGATTAATAAATTTATAAATACATGCCTTGTGAAGTACTCACACAAGGCATAGAGGGAGATTGTACCCAATTTGTCTTTTTATCTCATGTTGTGCAAATCTCTCTTCTTGCTTTATGAGCTTTTGTAGAGTTCTTTGTTCTTGGGGACCTTTCGGCGTTCACTATGCGTGCATACAATATCCAATTTGTGTACCAGTGGTATCAGAGCGAAGCTAAGATCAAGGACTTCCAATCGCTTATATGCCATCTCGCACGAAGGCGAATGTAAAAGCCGCCACCGCCATGATAACGACACCCCCCCTTTATTTATCCCTCCCTCGCCGTCAATTATTTTTTTTCCCTTTCTTTTTTCGTCGCCATCACCATCAATTTTCCCCCTCCCTTTTATTAGAAAACAATAATAATAACAATAGTAAAACAAAATTTATTTTTCGTCACCTCTCCCTGTCGATGCCATCTAGTTGGCAAAGGGAGAGGGAGTTTATCTGCACATCGATGAGGGCAGGAAGAGTTGAGTGGAGAAGGAGTCAAACTGCGAGACGAGGAAGGGAGCTTGACACAACTAGAAATTGCATGGCACAACGGCCATTCTGGCCATTTGAATGGAGGAAGAGGAAGGGGACCTCGTGTCACACCCCCTCCCCGTAATACCCTTCTCCCCCTCCCTATAAAACAATCCCCTCCCCCTGACAAGGGGAATAATCCTCTTCTTTCACCTCCCTTAGCCAACACTCCCTCCATTATAACTCGTTTTCCTCCCCTTTTCCCTTCAAGAGACCCTTATTCCTCTTTTTTTTCTTCCTTTTTTTTGTCACCATGATTTTGAGAAAGAGAAGGAGAGGGGGGAGGTAGTGAAGGAGAGAATGAGAGATAGAGGAGAGGGAAGGGAAATCTAGAGTGAAAAGAAGGGCAAGGGAGGGAGAGAAGTGGTTAAAGAGTAACTCCCTATTGGGCAAAGGCCTGAGTACTACTTCTTCTCACCGCAGGTCCCGTAGCCTCTCCATTGACTGCCTCTAGAGACTGTGAGAGTCAAGGCAAGCACAGGGAGCTGCGGCACTAAGGAGTCCTTCAAAGGAAGTGAAGGTCACTTCCAACTCCGAAATGGCCCCAAAGCGTAAGCTCTCCCAAGTAACTGGAAAATCCGCGACTATGGGAGAAGGATCGGGCAAAGACACCACTATCAACACGAACGGTGTGTCAGGTGGAAACGCTAACTCAACTCCCCAAAACCAGGTATCGCTACCATGTTAGAAACTGGAATCGAATATTTTAAGCATAGACACTATTAGAAATAAAGTCATGCTTCGCATCGGATATTTGCATATTTTGAAAGGTAGCCGAAAAAGGGGTTTAATAATCATGGAATATCGAAAATAAATTGAGGTGATGCTTTCACTAGGGCAATAATTTTTTTATTACTCATTCGTGGTTTGTTGCTGCTTCCAAACTTATGAGGCATGGAGCAGGTTCCTCGTATTTCACATAATGTTCAAGACCACTATGAACTCTTCAAGTTACCACTGATGATCCGACATGATGGGGATCTTAGATCGACTCTACAACCCTTCATCACTATATATGGAAAGGCGTTGGATGTAGAGCACGAGATACTGCTATATAGATGCCAACCGACTCACCTATCTTCAAAACAACTCGAAGAGGCTAAAATGGTTGGAAGACTTGAAGATTATCAAGTTATTCATCTTCCATGAGGCTCGTGTAAATTCCATCCTAAACAATGGATCCCGCAAGTAGAATAGAATCGCTACATCTATGACGAGGTGGTCAAAATCTTGCCAGTTGACAGAATTAAAGTAACGGGGTGAAACGAATATCATGGCTATAAAAAACGGGCCGGACTTCCCGAACTTCCCATGAATTATCGCTTCCTGAGAATCCATTCTCCCAACCCATATTACTACTTTGTCCCTGTAGCTGAATCCAATAGGGAATTATTAACTTGGCATTGATGTATCTATTGAAAAAGAAAATCATCCTAGCCAATCCTTATGTATTCTCGAATAATTGTACTTGAAGCTTATGCTTCTTTATGGATAAATAAGAATTTTTATGTTTATTTGATTTGTTGCACAATAATCATTGAAAAATAAATTGTGCATTGATTCAAGTCATGTAGAGATACGTAAATGTTATCTTAACGTGAAGGTTTTAATCGAAAACCAAATACAATCCCAAGCGCAGAACCAGAGTCTTATGTCCGCACTAAGCCCAGCCGAGGCACAAGAAAAGAAGTTCCTCCTCAAACAGATTAAACCACCAGAATTTGACGAAAAGGGGAAGACTGTTGAATCTCATGCCGAGGTAATGATTGAGTCCATGGAAGATTACTTCAGTGCAGTGGGAACAGCCTATGAACCAGGTCATGATTGCCAAGCTCAAACTTACCGGAGAAGCCAGGATCTGGTGGAAGCAATGGTGTAAGGACCAAGCAGTCTCCAAAAACATAATAACTTGGGACAAGCTAAAGGAAGCCGTGCAGGGAAGATACATGCCACCTACATACAGAACTCAGAAGATGAATGAGTTCTTCAAATTGAGACAGTTGGGCAAGTCACTAGAAGAGTACTACTCGAGATTTGTCTCCTTGCTGAAATACGCTCTGACCATGAGCATTCCCAACAAGTTTCGAAGTTCTATGATGGGTTGAACCCACCATTGAACGCTCAGTTAGAATCAATGAGTCCTTGGATTTGCAAGATACATTGATAAGAGCAAGACCTATTGCCCAAGAAGTCCAACCGAGCCCAGAAGTAATAGACCATGGGCTTACAAGGACCAAGATCCAAGAATGCTGAAAGCTCAATTCAAGAGAGCTCAAGGACAAAGTCAAGAGGCCAACAGAAGAAGCCAAGGGCCAATGCAATCAATGACTTTGTCCCCACTCAAAGAAGCGATCAAAGCATTTGATGTTTCCACTGTAATGAGCCTAGACACTTCAAAAGGGAATGCCCCAAACTTGGCGAAGAGCATCGTCAAGGAAAATTTAGTGGCCAAGCCAGAGCTACCCGTGGCCGCGGTCGTGCAATGGGAAGGGCAAAAATTTCCAATATCTCCACTAAGGGAATCAACGAAGAAGAAGACCCATCCATGGAAGCTGAGATTGAGAGGGCATCTATTCATGACGCTCTCCATAAAAAGGGACCAAATTGCTAGTTCTCAGTAATCCAAACACCATCAGATTACCAAGGTAAGAAATTCAAAACCCTGATTGACTGTGGCAGCACTCATTCCTTCATTTCACCATCTTGTGCAAGAAGGTTAGAAATAGCCACTGTAGTTGCACCTACCCTTGCTTGTTGAACTAGAAAATGGGCGAGAAATCACTTGCACAAGACAAAATGCTAAGGTGGAATTCCTACTCGGAGACAAACCCACATCTGTTAAGTTCATGGTAATGAATCTAGGAGTCCATGAGTGCCTACTCGGGATGGATTGGCTAGTCCCCAATGATGCTCACATCCATTGTGGGAAAGGACAAGGGTAAGCTAGTGACAATGCAGGGAGAAGCAGGTAAACCTAAAATCTAGCTAGCTAAGGCAACGTGAATAGTTCAGGGGATAAGGAAAGGATTACCTATCAACCTGATCAAGCTAAACAAACCAGAACAGGTAGAGGACGCCACTGAAGAACCATCTTGGCTAAAAGAGTATGTGGATGTGTTCCCAGAAGAGTTGACTGAATTGCCACCACCAAGGGAAGTGGATCATGAAATCAAACTAACACCAAGAGCTACACCAGTCGCAAAAAGTCCCTACAAGATGTCCATTCGTGAAGCTATTGAGTTAAAGGAACAACTCAAACAGCTTTTGGACCAAGGGTATATACAGCCCAACAGTTCTCCTTGGGGAGCTCCAATCCTATTCCAAAAGAAGAAGGATGGTACACTTCGCCTTTGCATCGATTATAGAGGCCAGAACTAAGTAACCATCAAAAATAAATATCCTATCCCAAGGATAGATGAGTTGCTTGATCGATTGCAGGGAGCAAAAATCTTCTCCAAGATCGACTTAAGGTCAGGATACTACCAGATCCACGACAAAGAAGAAGATATTCCTAGTAAGGCATTCAACACAAGATATGGTCATTTCAACTTCACAGTAATGTCTTTCGGATTGATTAATACCCCTGCCACCTTTAACAGGCTAATGCAGGACATTTTTAGACCATATCTTGATGATTTTGTGCTTGTCTTCTTTGATGATATCCTGGTTTATTCCAAGGAAGAGGGGGACCATGAATCCCAAGTTCGCATCATCCTTGAGACCATGAGAACTCATAGGCTTTATGCTAAGAAGAAAAAGTGTGCCTTCCTCAAGAGGCAAATTGAATACCTTGGATTTATTGTGTCAAATGAGGGAATCTTTGTAGATCCTACAAAGGTCAAGGATTCCAAGAGTGGCCTCCACCAACTACTGTTGAAGAAGTACGTAGCTTTCTTGGATTAACGGGTTGGTACAGGATCTTCATTAAGGACTATGCCTTAATTGCAGCACCCCTTACAAATTTGTTGAAGAAGTAGGTTGCCATAGCATGGATGCCCACTGAACAATCAAGTTTTGATCAGCTCAATCATAGCCTGGTGACAACACCAATTCTAAAGCTCCTTGACTTGAGCAAGGAATTTGAAGTTGTCATGGATGCTAGTTCACTTGCACTAGGTTGTGTACTAATGCAAGGAGGTCATCCTATAGCATATTCTTCGAGGAAGCTAAAAATCCATGAAAGAAATTATAATACCCATGACCTAGAGCTATTAGCAGTTATTCATGCTTTCAAGCTTTGGTGACACTATTTTCTTGGTAACAAGTTCTCCTTGGTCACAGACCACAAGAGTCTTAAATGGATCTTCACCCAAACTGACCTCAAAATGAGGCAATGACGTTGGATTGAGGCTCTACAAGAATATGATTTTGAGATCAGGTATCGACCTGGCAAGGAGAATGTAGTTGCTGATGCCTTAAGTCACAAAACTCTCTTATTATGGAGGAACCCTCGATGGCAGAATCATTGGCAACTATGATATCAATGCCCAGTACCCCAATCCTTGAATTAGCAAAGGAGGAAGCTAGCCATGACCCAGATTATCTGAAGATTATGAAAGAGATTTTTGAAAATGACCAAAACCCCAAACTTAAGATCAAATATTAAGAATTTTCCATCAATGAGGGACTTGTCTACTTTAGGACAAGATTGTGCATACCCTCAAGCAGGAAGCTCAAACAGATAATACTTTGGGAAGCACATGATTCCCCCTTTTCAGGCCATCCCAGATATGTCAAGTCCCTCAACACAGTTAGTAAAAGCTACCATTGGGAAAGGCTTAAGGGAGATGTGCTCAAATATTTCATGGAATGTTTGTCTTGCCAGTGCATTAAAGTAGAACATGTTAAGATGCCTGGAAAGTTGCAACCTCTTGACATTCCCTAGATGAAGTGGGAATTTATCAACATGGACTTTGTTGTTGGATTACCTTTAGTCCAAGGAGGATACAACTCAATTATGGTTATAGTAGACATGCTCACTAAGGTTGCACACCTCATTCAAGTCAAGACAAACTATAAAGCTTTAGAAATTGCCAGGTTATTCATCAAGGAAGTATTTAGACTCCATGGGTTATCGAGAAGGATCTTAGTGACTGCGATTCCCTCTTCACATAGAGGCTTCCAAAGAAATGCTTGAGGAGATGGAGGAGCAGGTCAGGGCCATCAGACATTCGAGCTGCCAAGGATAGACAGAAAGCCTATGCAGATCTAAATAGACATGAGTGACTCTTTAAAGAAGGTGATATGGTCTTTATTTGAGTATGCCCTAAGAAGAGCTCATTATCACTAGGAGAATTTAAGAAACTAAGTCCAAGGTATTGCGGACCCTACAAGATCCTCAAGCGTCTAGGGTCCAATGCCTACAAGCTCCAACTCCCTGAGAATGTAAAGGTTCACAATGTATTCCATGTTAGCCTACTAAAGAAATATGTATCCAATCCTAACCACATACTCAACGATCAACAAATTGTAATGCCAAGCCAACGACCAACAATACCCCCAATTCCTTTCGAGATGAGGACATCTCGACTCCCTAAGGGGGGAAGGTTGTAACACGCCATTGCCGCCATGATAATGACACCCCCCTTTATTTATCCCTCCATTGTCGTCAATTATTTTTTTTTCCTTTCTTTTTCCGTCATCGTCGCCATCAAATTTCCCCCTCCCTTTTATTAGAAATAATAATAATAATAATAATAATATGAAATTTATCTTTCGTCACCTCTCCCTGTCGACGCCATCTAGTTGGCAAAGGGAGAGGGAGTTTATCTACACATCGACGAGGGCAAGAAGAGTTGAGTGGAGGAGTCGAACTACTGCGAGACGGGGAGGGAGCTCAACACAACTAGAAATTGCATGGCACAACGGCCATTCTAGCCATCTGAATGGAGGAAGAGGAAGGGGGCCTCGTGTCACACCCCTCCCCATAATACCTTTCTCCCCCTCCCTATAAAAAAATCCCCTCCCCCTGACAAGGGGGATAATCCTCTTCTTTCACCTCCCTTAACCAACACCCCCTCCATTATAACTCGTTTTCCTCCCCTTTTTCCTTCAGGAGATTGCTATTTCTCTTTTTCTTTCTTCCTTTTTTTTGTCACTATAATTTTGAGAAAGAGAAGGAGAGGGGGGAGGTAGTGAAGGAGAGAATGAGAGATAGAGGAGAGGGAAGGGAAATCTAGAGTGAAGAAGGGCGAGGGAGGGAGAGAAGTGGTTCAAGAGTAACTCCCTATTGGGCAAAGTCCCGATTACTACTTCTTCTCACCGCAGGTCCCGTAGCCACTCCATCGACTGCCTCTAGAGACCGCGAGAGTCAAGGCGAGCGCAGGGAACATCGGCACCAAGGAGGCCTTCGTAGAAAGTGAAGGTCACTTCCTTCGAAGGCCTTCGAAGGAAGTGAAGGTCAAGGCGAGCGCCTCTAGAGACCAGGAGAGTCAAGGCGAGTGCAGGAAACTTCGGCACCAAGGAGGCCTTTGAAGGAAGTGAAGGTCACTTCCAACTCTGAAATGGCCCCAAAGCGTAAGCTCTCCCAAGTAACCGGAAAAGCCTAACTACGGGAGAAGGATCGTGCAAAGATGCCACTATCAACATGAACAGTGTGTGAGGTAGAAACACTAACTCAGCTCCCCAAAACCAGGTACCGCTACCATGTTAGAAACTGGAATCAAATATTTTAAGCATAGGCACTATTAGAAATAAAGTCATGCTTCGCATCGAGTAGTTTGCATATTTTGAAAGGTAGTCAAAAAAGGGGTTTAATAATCATGGAATGTCGAAAATAAATTGGGTAACTATGGGTGTAGCAAAAACAAGTCAAGAAATATGATCTAACTTCCACAGATGCATCATAGATGGTCAAAGTACATAAATATTCCATCTAGGTCAATTATACTCCATAGACGTCCATCATAGAGAATTAACTTGCATTGTCGATGGATGCATGTACACTCGCATTTAAGTAATTAAGTCATGCCTTTTGAGTTGCATAAATGTACTAGAAGGGATTTATACGAATAGGGACCTTGCATTGCATTGACAACGTAGGGGAGACTTGCATTGTGACTTGCATGGCATCATGAATAGCTTCAATTGCACCACATAATGGGGTATGTGACTAAAAAGGTAGATTAGGATGCTCACGTGAATTGTTGAGCTTGTTTGAAAGGAATAGTTTGGTAAATAAGGTCTTGGCCGATAAGTGAAGCCAGGGTTTAGCTCGACCTACGTAGGACCCTAGTCGCAAGATGAATCGGCTTGTCTTTACGACCATATTTTGACTTGAAGCCAAGACGCTCGTTGGTCTCTACCCCAATAGCCAACCGCAATGAGCCCAAAACACTCTTAAGTATATCATTTCCAGAATATGAAACACCCCAAGACTAACTCAAGGAAGTTGGAATGTACTATCCACAAGGAGAATGACTACTCGCCAAGCTACATTCGATGCTCGTAGCTATCTCGGAATGGTAAGTAGACTTGGTCTATGTTGTCTTGAAAAAAAAAGAGTAAATACAAGTTTCCATTATCTTGAGTACGAGGATACCCTAGGGTGAACTTAAAACCCGATAGAGTTCTAAGATGGAAAAGATAACTACCAATTGACCCAACAAAACCCTAGACCAAAATATTAAGATAGGAGGACCAAAGGATAGTAACTCAGGGGATCCATCATTTGAAACTATAGTGTAATTGCTCTGCGCTAATACATAGTAGTGAGGTCGAGCAGATGGTTTTCTCCATCCCCCTAGGAAATAATGGAAAATGATGCCAAGGCAGGAATGAATAGAAAGGTGACATTAGTGTCAAAGATGAGGACTCCACCTTAGCAGATGTCTTGAGAGCACTCGCCATCATTGTTTGTGTGTGCTTGTACATCTAGGTTCAATGTCTGTGAAAGGAATGAATGACCCAACCTCGCAATGGCAAAATTGAATGATGAATCAGGTTGAATTCAAGGAGGGCGGGCCAAGCTACCCCCAGCTGGCCGCTAACCCTAGCCAAAGGGGTTCCAAATAATCGTGGCGGGAACGTGGACCGAACCCGCCATGGGAGGTCTCTTCGTGGGTTAGTTTGAATGTAGGAGGACGCTTGGATGCCAGGGGGGGCTCTGGCTGTAAATTCCCTGCCTCCGAGTCCTACTCGAACAATCTACGTGACTTGGGATAGAATCTCGAGGCCTTTTTACTAGTGCAAGGGAAAATACTTGGAGGAAATAAGACACATCCTCATGGATTGCAGAATCTATCCCTTTTGGACAAGAATTTGTATTTCAATTAAGATGATAATATAAAATTTACTTCCAAAAAACTTTTCTGAACTGTTTTGTGTCAGTGCCATAAGTTATGCAAACGAACCCTATTTCTTAAAAGGCTTAATTAAGGGAGTTTTTTAAAAATGTCGCACATAAATGTGATAGGACCTAATTATGTAACTAAAGAAATGCCCAATGAGGGAAGCGGATGGGTGGAACCCCTAACACATCTGTCCTATGGAAGGATGGTCCCAGAGAGCTGGGAGGCTTCTCACAAGGTTCTATAGACAAATGACCTTTAGGTAATATTAGAATAGAACCTGATTCATGTCGTTTTAGGGGACCATAATGGGACTAGGCCTTATGGGCAGGGAGGTTGAGCGGTGCATCCCTCTCGCTTTCCATTCTCTTTGAACCAAGTGCAGTATGGATCTACTTCAGATTGGGCATCTTTGTGTAAAGTAGGATATCCAAAACTAGATGCACGGGTGCTGTCAAGAGACTTTGTCTCCTAGGAACCTAAATTTTAGGTCGATTCTAATGGGTTTGGCTGTGGACGTTACGAGGCGGACTCGAAAAACCCTAGGCGAAAAACCTCGAAACACTCCATGGGAGTGCCGGGCGGCGACGCCTAGAATCATTTATCGATGGACCACTAAAACAAGATTGGATAGTCGATAGGCGGGCATGTTACAACCAAGCTCTTGGAAGGAACAGGCTCTACAAGCAGTCTTGCGACAACTGTCAATACCAGCTTGTTCATGGTAGTGAAGAACCCCCTAATGTGCTATCAGATCGTGAAGGACCTCACCCAAGAAGCGTAGGACCACCTTTGAAGATCCTTTGTAAGTCTTTGGAGTAACAAAGAATAGAGAAGGAATATTATTAAGCTTGGAGCTTAATAAGCTTTAAAAATCTTAAGAAAAAGCTTAATCTATTCAAAATTCAACGTTGACGGCGGAAGGATGTACTAAACGACGTTGATTCGATGACGACGTCCTGACGTCCTCCCACGATTGATCCAAAATAATTAAGCTTTTTAATGCTTAAAGTTTTAAGCTTATACTAAAGCTTCAATTCAAGCTTTAGTATCCTTTATAGTGGGTGTTCACACCGAGCTACTCCCGAATCAATTACACAACTTCAACAAGTCTCTGTTCACACCTGCACTTTGGTAGAATTGATTTCTAGCAAGCAAACTGTCACACACAGTCTATTTCCATCTTGGAAGAAGACCGGCATCAATTGCCGTACTCGCAAAAGAAGCAAGATCGAAAAAAGTCATTTAAAAAAAAAGCAAGCATTGTAAACCCAAATTTGAGCTATGCTCATCCCTTTAACGAGATTTTGAGTGTATAAGGTTATTTGAGATTTTTGCAAGACATCCGATTAAAACATTGAAGATTTTATGGCCGAAGGTGATTTGCCAGAACCAACTATGGAGCAAAAATTGGACCTAATTATAATGCAACTTCAAGAGAAACGAAGAGCACGTCAAAATTTGCAAGCACAACTGGCTACACTTCAAGGTCTAGTGTTGATCAAGATGGAGTGCAACTTGAAGATGTTATTCGACGTACGATTGACGTGATACTTGAAGCATAGTCTCACAGAAAATAAATGTTAAATTTCGTACTTTTAATGGGCAACGTGATGGCAAAATTGTTCTTTCTTTCATCAGTCAGTTTGATGATTATTTCCATAAAGAGCAATATGCTGAAAAAGATAAACTTAAATGCATCACTAACCATCTAGCAGACAGAGCATCGTTATGGTGGATTGTTGTCCGCAAGAGTGTGGATTGTCCCTCTACTTGGGAGACATTTCAAAAGAATTTTTTGTAAAATTTTCTTCCACCTCAATTCCATGAAAAAGCAATCAAACAATGGGATCTTCTGCAACAAAGAGATTGTGAATCCATTTCGTAATACATTGAGCATTTCTGGAATGCCTTACTACAACTTCGAATGCTTGAAGATGTTCCTGAGGCGATCCACAAGCGCAAGTATATGTCCAGTTTGCTTGGTCACTTCTATGCGGAAGTGAACATGTTCAAGCCAAAGACTTTGGAGGATGTGATTTCTTTAGTGCATGATGTTGAAGACAAAATTCGTGGACGAGAAAAGCGACCACAACAATTTTCGACTAATGGTAACTATGGTACAAAGCAATTCAATTCTAACTTTTGAAGATTCAATCAAAATTGCTTTGTTCCTTCTTCTTTCCGTAAACCCTGGACTCGATCTCCTACTTTACCATCAAATACAAATTTAAACCCTAAGCCTTCTCTCCAGCCAAATCCAACATACCCAAACTTCCATCCATTGCTAATAATGTCTCCAAAGCAAAGCCTATAGTTTGCTACAAGAGCCATCAACCTGGACACTTAGCAGTGAATTGTCAATCCAAGAAGCAAGCTATTCAAATCAATCACTTGGGAGCGACTAAAGATGAAGACAATGAAGATATGCCAGACTTCACTGAAGATGACGATGATATCAGTGATGCTTCAGATACTTTACTAGGTATGCCAAATCCTTATTTGTTATTAATGATGAAATGTTTTGTGCATGGTCAAGAAAAGATTGTTTTGCATGATAATGGAAGTACATATGATTTTATTTATGCAAAGTTGGTAAAAGAATTGAATTTACCTACTATTCCAACTCATTATCGCATTAAGGCTGCATTCTTAGGTACTAGATACAATGGGACACAAGAAGTTCATGATTTAGAAATTAAAATTGGTGATTATATTGAGCGTAGAAATTTCTTAGTTGTGCCTTTGCAAGCTAGTGATATTATTTTAGGAATGACTTGGCGTCACAAATATAATCTCGACATAGATTATTCCACACATTTCATGAAAATTTATTCTAACGGAAAACAAATCACATTACATGGAACATAGACCTTTGATAATTTTCCCTTGCTTAGTCACACACAGGCTAAATGTGCATTGAGAAAAGGTAGCAAATCATACTTAGTATGGGTGAATGAAATTGAAGCTAAGGAAAATTAGATGCATCCTAGGCATGCATAATTTGTTTCATAATTTAAATTAGATTGTTTTGCTGATGATTTACCCCTTGGTTTACCACCTACATGTCTTGAAGATCATTAAATAGATTTAATCCCAGGTTCTCAACCACCATGTAAACCACCTTATAGACACAATCAGATTGAATAGAAAGAAATCCAAGACCAAGTTGAAGAACTGTTGAACCGAGGACTCATTAGGCCTAGGATTTCTCCTTTCGGTGCACCTGTCCTATTAGTTAAGAAGAAAAATAATACCTATAGGATGTGTATTGACTATCGTACACTAAACAAGATCACTGTTAAGAATAGATATCCGATCCCTAGGGTAGGTGACCTCATGGATAAACTACAAGAACCACTATTTTTAGCAAGATAGATCTCAAATTTGGGTATCATTAAGTACAATTGGATACACCTAACATTTTTAAGACTACATTTAGAACTCAATTTGGTCATTATGAATTTCTTGTTATGCCTTTTGGTTTGAACAATGCACCAGCTACATTTAGTCGTATGATAAATCGTATGTATTTGAAGTATCAGAATTGTGTAATTGTTTTCTGTGATGATTTATTGGTTTTCAGTAAGAATGAAAACTAACATTGTGAACATCTTTGGTTTTTCAAATTATTGAAAGAAAATCAATTATATGCTAATCTTTCCAAGGGTGAATTTTTCCAAACCCAAATCGAATACTTAGGTCACATTGTTTCTTCTAATGGTATTCATGTTGATCCTAAAAAGACAGAGGCAATTTTGAATTGGCCAATCCCTAAAAATGTGCATGAGTTACATTCTTTCTTAGGTCTTGCTAGCTTTTATAAAAAATTTGTGAGAAATTTTTCATTGATTGCATTGCATTTGATGAAATTGTTTAAGAAAAGTGTTGTATATCATTGGTCTGACAACCAACAAAAGTCTTTTGATTTATTGAAACATGCTTTAACACATGCACTTGTTTTGTAATTACTTGATTTCAATCGACTATTCTTCCTAGTAGTCACTGATGCTAGTGAATCAAGAATAGGAGCTATCCTCATGAAAGATTCACATCCCATAGCCTATTCTACTTGCAAACTTAAACCCTCTAAACTGAAGTATTCCACATATGATAAAGAATTGTTAGCTGTAGTTCAAGCCTTACATCAATGGAAACATTATCTAATGGGATCCAAATTTATGATCAAAACTAACCAACAAAGTATCAAATATCTCCTTAGTTAGCCACAAATTTCTGACCTTCATATTAAATGGGCTGCTTTCATTCAAAGTTTCCATCCACTTATCCAATCTCAACTCAATAGAGAGAATGTTGTTGCCGATGCATTGAGTAGAAGACCAAGTATCCATGATATTTTCGTTCTATTTTTTGATTCCCTTATTCCTATGAAGGATACTATGATGGTGACCCCAGTTTTCAAGTTGATTGGAATAAATTAGTTGCTAATAACTGGATTCCAATTGATTTTTTGTCTTATTCTGATGGATTTATATTTTATGAGAAAAGATTGTGTGTCATTATTCCATTTAGATCATTTGTATTGCACGAAACTCATTGTCCTCCATGTCAAGGCCATAGAGGTATTATTTCTATTTTAAGAACATTAATTGAAGATTTTTACTGGCCACAAATGGAAGTTTGATGTTTCTAACTTTGTTTCTTAGTGTTTAATTTTTCAAAGAGTCAAGCGACACCATGGTAAGCAATATGGTTTGTTAATGCCTTTACCAATTCCTGAACGTCCATGGGAGCATATTTCAATGGATTTTATAACTGGTTTGCCTAACACACAAGCTAATCATGATATGATTTGGACTATAGTAGATCGATTTAGTAAACAAGCATATTTTCTACCATGCAAGAAAACATTAACTGCATCTCAAGCTGCATGATTGTTTTTGAAGACTGTTTTTGAGCAGTGGATTTTTCCCGAGAAACATGCTAAAAAATTTTCAAAAAATCCGAATTCCAAGGGAAAAATAGACTTTATCGAAGGCGGCATAGGCAATCGAGTTGATTTTAAGCAGCAGCCCGAACGGGTTCCAAAAGTGCTTTAAAGACCCATCAAGCAACGGTCGGGGAATTTTCATAAATTTCCATGATGTCGGATGAGACCTCAGAAAGAGCCAGGTAGTGCGGGACCTCGAGACGGACACCCATAATTTTTTCAAAAGTCGATTTGGACCCCAGAAGCGAGAATGGGGGTGTCTGGGGTCCAAAGCCCAAAAGAAATCAAGTGTAAAAGGACTTGGTGGGAAGGGGGGTGACCCTTGGGGTCTCCCAACCCCCCAAAATTTGAAGAATGGGGGGAGGGGGGGTGTTTTCTTGATGGCGTGAGGAAAAATGGAGGCATTTTGAGACAGGGCACCGATTTTTTGTGATAGAGGGGGACTATGGAGCTTCAACACAACCCCCTAAACCAATTACATAAGTGATCTACACTCTTTCTTTGCCTTCCATCACCAGTCTCCACTCTTCCAATGGCTGCCTAGATGAAGAGATCCTGTTTCCATCTTTCTCTCTCCTCCCTCTCTCTCCCCTCTATGGATTATTCATAGCACTACTTTGAAAGGAATCGGGTAGGAGATTGAAGCAAATGATGATGGAGATTAATGGAGATGCTGAAGCTTGATGTGTAGCATGGAATTGAGAGCAATGGAGACTCCGTTCGCTAGTCACACAGTCATTTAATGCGTCTCGGGTTTCGTAGAAACACTGTATGACTATTTTTTATGAAGGAAATAAAACTTTTTTGACATTTTATGATGGAAATAATATTCTTATGCGATGAAAATTTGTTTGAGTGTTAGTTGTATCATGTTTAATTGCTGTATATGAGAAAATTCTATTTTCATAATGATTTACATGCGCTATTTAAATCTTGCAAACTCGAAATGCCATTTTTAAGGGTAAAATGATGGTTTTGTCGTTTCGGGTGGGTGAAATGTGTTCTTATGGAGAAAATAGAAAATAAAATTGAATTGTAGTATGCTAAAATGATTGGTATAAGAAAAAATAATAATAATGATTATTAATCAATAAATGCTAGAAAATAAAAAATAAATAAATAAATACTTCATAAAAATAAGAAAAAATATCATGAGTGTTTTTGAATATATTGTAGTGGTGGAGCATGAGGTTTAGCCTCAATTTTTCCTATCTCTTTATCAGAGTTCATGATTTATCACTTTTCATACATCAAAACATGACAAAATGAACCCCTACACCTATGCAATGGAAGTACTATCTAAAAGTAGGGGGTGGGGTGTTTGAATGATGCAATTTGGCTATTGCTTATTGCTAATTTTTCTGATACATAGCATGATATAGGGTTCACTGTATTTTAATTAAGAGGATAGTAGCATGAGTGTTGTCTCGATGCTATCCTCACATCACCGCAATGAGTTAATAAATGAGCAAAAGAAAGCCTTGTTGTGCATGACACGTTTCTGATTGAAAATTATGTTTGAGCACATTAGGATCACCCACTTTTGCATGTGCATATTAACCATGGTATTGGAATATGAAGAACTGGATGTATAGCACCTGTTTTCTGTTATGATGACCTACCCTTGAGTGTGTGTGAGACAATATAATCTGTAGGCTAGTCGATCGTTTTTAGGAATTATTTGATAAGGACACATGGTTTCTCTTGGAATATGTTCAAAGTGAAAGAGTGGAGCTTATATTGTGTGTACTTTATGTTGGAGTGATGCATCTTGGGGCCAATCCCCGAGGTGTAGGAGAGTCGCAGTGGAGTCGCGGCAGTCAACCACCAAGAGGTGCTTCCCTATGTTTGTGTTACGAGGTATTATGCCTATATGTTATGGGATCTCCCTCTGAGGAGAAGGGATGGTAAACATTGGACTAAGATCTTAATACAAACACAGAATCGACATTAGCATTTAGTGTAGCATTTAGTGCCATATCTAGTGCCGACCCATTTTAGATCCCATCAGTGGTGCATCTACTGAGAGCCGCTAATAAGTGGTGGTTTCAAATCTAGGGTTTCCAGGGACCAAATAGTTGGTTTATATCCTTTGACAAGAACCGTCAAGCTGAAATACAAAAAGCAGAATGTGTTGAGAGGGCTAAACGGCGCTGGGAGATTTTAAGGTGTTATTCTCCTCAAAGGAGCAGCCCATTACGTATAAGCGGTAGTGGTTCTAATAACCTAAGTGTCATAAGCATCCCTTTGAGTGCAACTTCTAGTCAATCAACCCACTTCAAGTGGGGGTGTAGTTTTACCTACACAAACTCTTGTTGTCAATTCGGTCGTATCCATGGCACAACCCATCGCAATTCCAGCAGAGGGACATAGAATTTACGACATTAGGAGCACCTTTGCCCATCTTCCATGGGTTAGCAGAAGAAGATGGAGAACTTCATATTAAGGAGTTTCAAAAACTCATGTTCAACTATCGAATCCAAGACGAAGGACACCTAATGATGTTCTTCAATATGACATTAAAAGGAAGGGTAACAGTATGGTTTCACGGTATAGAGGCCAGAACCATAACTAGCACTAACCAATTCTTCACAGCCTTTTGTAGAGGCTTTGCTCTTGGGAGAGGTGGACAGTATTGGTTGCATGTCTTGAATGTAACATGCCAAGAGCCAAATGAGAATGTCCAAGCCTATGCCAAGAAACTAAAGCAAGTTCTTTGCAAACTTAATACTTATATCCCCATTCCACGGGTTGCATAATTGCAATATTTCCTACATGGATTAGATTTCAATATCCAAGTGCAGCTTAATAGTGTTGCTTTGGCCGACATTGACACTGTTATTACCCAAGAAGAAGGAGTAGAGTCGCACTTGCAAGGGGCTTACGTAGCAAGGATAAATTGGAATGGTAATAATTTGGCACTGACCAATGGGAGTCAAGGGGACCCCATGTCAAATGTGAATGGAAAAGGGAGTATCATGCAGAATTTGCCTATGTTACTAGCTCCTCTCACTACAACTATGCCTATGGCTAGTCAGATGGCCCCATTGAGTGGTGGAGGCTAAGCAACAAACCTTAATATTGTCCCAATAAGTTAGCGGCCAATTTCTAATCAAGCGGTTAGGCCGATGGGATGACAAATAGACAATTGCGGCTATGAGTCGAGTGCCTCTAATGTCCTTGGCAAAGTTAAGGACATGATGAAGCACCTCACCGATATGATTTCTGAGCAATATAGACAAATAGCTGTGGATGTCAATTTTCTTAAGAAGCAGAAAAATTTGATAGAGAATCGATGCCCTAAAGAGGATGCTCCCTCAAGATTTAGTTGTAAGTGGTGTGGTGGCCAACATTTCCCTAGGAATTGTTCGAATGTCAAATGTGATATTTGCAGAAAGTCTGGCCACTTAGCTGCTACCTATTGGAGTAAGATTAGTTCTCTCTAACAAGGGAGTAAAATACCACGTCCAATTAACCATCATGCACAAGGGAATAATCTCCAACAAGATGAGGGACCAAGACAAATACTGCAACGAAGAAATGCTATTGTAGGAGGAGTTGCCTCATGGTAGTGGAGTCAGCATTATTGAGGCTATATGTGTCAATGATGCTGAAACTTCTAATCTACGAGTCGTAACAAGAGGTCAAAATATTAAAGAGGGTAACAAAGGAACTGTAAAACCTGTCGAGGGAAACCCTAAGCAAAAGGCTAGGGGAAAGCAAGATTTGAATCCTGATATGAAAGGTGGACATCTAAGGCCTATTGATAGTAAAGTTGATCCTGAGAAGGATAAAGGATTGCCAAGAAAGAAGGTAAAAGTTAAAAAAGAGGCACCAAAGCTGATTCAAAGACCAAAGGAGAGAATGGCTTGGCGAGAGAAGAGAACTTTGGCTAACTACCACGACTTTGATCTAGCAAGTTCTCTTTGCGAAGTGAAACCAGATGTGAATCTCTTGCAATTGATTAAACTGTCTCCAAGAGTATGCAAGGAATTCAAGAAAATCTTGCGTATTGGGTATATTGTAGAACCTTTGGACATAGCTAGAGTGGGAGAAGATTGGTTCGATCATGCTGAAAAGCATTGCCCTAGGGTTCCAGCATACTTGGATGGAATATTAGTAGATCATGCCATCGTGGACATTGGATCCTCCATCAATATCATGAGTTCAGACTTGATGGAGAGGCTAGGTCTAGAAATCCAAAAAGACAGCTCCACACTTCTTAGGATGGTTAATGATAGTTTAAGGAAACCAAAAGGTTGCATCACTAAAGTCCATGTTAGCATTGCAAGCATGGAATGCTATGTGGACTTTAGGATGATAAGGTTTATAGGACATCCTAGCTATCAAGTTTTGCTAGGTAGGCCATGGATTTTACGAATGGACTGTCAAGTTGATATACCCGCTGGTCAAGTGATTCTAGGTAGAGGTGCCAATCGTGTAATAGTAGATGCTTACCCTGAGTCTCCTCAGAGTGAGAGCGCCTTTATCTTCTATTGAACTAGAAATAATAGATGATCCATCTGGTAGTGAGAAGTCATCGATTGATGGATCTAAAGAAGGGTCCACCACAGAGAACATTTATCAGATCACTTTGAATGAGCCGATAGAGCCTCAAGATTGAATAAGAGGCACATACATTATTGAGCTGGATCTTGGTACGCCTAATGATTCGTGGCCAATCAAATTAGGTTCCATGCTTAGTTTAGAAGAGAGAGAGGACTATGTGTGCCTGATTTAGGAGTTTTTGACATCTTTTCTTGGAGCTATGATGAACTTAGGGGCATTCCCCCCAGTTTGGTTGTGCATACCATTCCTCTAAAGAAAGAAAGTCGGCCCGTACATCAAAAAGTAAGGCGCATGCCTTTTGAACTAAGGGACGGGCTATTTGAGGAGCTTTAGAAGTTACGAAAAGCAGGTTTGGTATTGCCTGTTCAACATACTGAATAGTATTCACAAGTTGTGATTAGAAAGAAGAAAAATAATCAAATCCAGCTTTGTGTAGACTTTAGAGAGTAGAATAAGCAGATTGTTAAAGACTACTACGCGTTGTCGTTTATTGACCAAATTTTGGATCAACTAGTGGGTAGAGAAATATATTTGTTCATGGATTGCTTTGCATGCTATAACCAAATGGCGATTGCTGAGCAAGACAAGCTCAAATCAATATTTATTAATGTCTTCGATACCTTTGAGAAATAAGTTTTTAAAAAGCCCACATTACGCAAACATACCATGTGATGGCATTTAGTTTATGTAATGCATCTTGTTTGTGGTAAAGAACAACCGACAATACCTTTGGTGGCATCTCCCCAGAGGAGTTGAAAGTATTCATTGATAATTTGGGGGCAACCACCATAAGAGAAAGGCAGTTGATTATTTTACGGAAGTGTTTTGAGTGTTGCAAACAATTTTGCATAGCTCTTAACCCACGGAAGTGCATCTTTGGGGTACCTTATGGGCTATTTTTAGGTCATGTGGTCAATTCAGTAGGGATCGTAAGCTGACCCTGAAAAGATCAAGGTCATAGTTGCCATGAGTCCGCCACTTACTCCAAAGGAGGTGCATAGCTTTCTGTCACTCCATCAGTAGGGTATTTTTGGAGTTTTATCAATGCCCTAGCAGAAAGAACGTTGCCATTGACGAACTTATCATCCTTCAACTATCAATTTTCATGGAGTGATGCTTGTGAGATATCTTTTGATGATGTGAAGTAGGATCTTTCCAAAGCACTTGTTTTAAAAGCACCTAAAAGGGGTGAAATGTTCCATATATTTTCAACAGCAACAATGTATAGTATTAGCTACTGTTTGGCCCAAATTTGGGAGGAAAAATGGCACCATCCGATTGCTTTTGCTAGTCGGAAGTTGGGCATATTGAAAATTAACTACACCTATATGGAGAAGTTGTGCCTTGCGATGATATTTGCGACCAAAAAGTTTAGGCACTACATTCTCTATGAGAAGGTGGTTTTTTATATGAAGGCGGAAGGGCTTTGATTATTGCTGAACAAGTTACAACCGCATGATCGTTTAGCAAAGTGGTTGATCACTTTGCAGGAGTTTGATTATGAGATCAAGAGCAAGGCACCGAAGCTACAGGGCATTGTAGAATGTCTTGTGGATTTTGGAGAGCCAAAAGAGGTTTTGGCTGAAGGAAGTGATATGGAAACATTGTTTAAGATTGATACGGCGTCTATTCCCTCCTGTTATACTACTATAACACACTATCTATCTACAGGAGAGACTGGAGCTACTTTATCAAAATCCGAGAAGAGGAAAATTAAACAACATGCATTGAAATTTTCTTTGATTGCACGAACACTATATCGGTAGGGTGTTGATGATATCTATCGCCGATGTGTGATGCTTGACGAGGTTCCATTTATCTTGGAGGAGTGCCATGACTCTACTTATGGGGGGACACTTTGCTAGGCAATTGATGGCACAAAAGGCTTTAAGAGCTAGATATTGGTGGCTGTCCATCTTCCAAGATTCATTTGAGTATGTTAAGAGATGTGATACATGTCAAAGACATGACAATAGAGAGAATAAGAAGCGACCACTTACGCCGATTATGGCTACCTTTCCACTTGAGAAGTGGGGCATTGACTTTGTGGGTCCTATTACCCATCATTTACTACTCAAAAGAGATATATTATATTAGCAAAACTGATTACTTTACAAAGTGGTTAGAAGCTCAAGTGACAAAGCAAGACAATGCAAAATAGGCTGCAAGTTTCCTACTTGAGCAGATCATTTGCCGTTTCGGTCCACCAAAGGAAATAGTATCGGACTATGGAACTCACTTCCTAAACAAGGTGATTAAAAGTTTGATTGAAGCATGGAAAATTAAGCATAACAACAAGACCCCCTATAATCCGCAAGCAAATGGACAAGTTGAAAGTACCAATAAGTAGCTTGTGGGTATCCTGTCCAAGATAATCTCCAAAAAGAAACGAGACTGGGATACAAAATTGTATGTGGCGGTGTGGGCGTATAACACGATGTTTAAACGAGCCACTAGCCACACCCCATTCAAATTATTTTATGGAGATGAGTATGTATTGCCCTTAGAAATTGAGTTGCCAACCATAAGATTTACATTTAATCATTCTTTGGGTGATGAAGATGCCCTATTTGAGGTGGTTTATGACCATAGCCCACTTGGATGAGCTCAAATTGTAGAGTCTGTTGCACCAGGAAGTAGCTAAGTGTCGGATGAAATGGCTACATGATCTAAAAGTGAAGAAATATACCCTTAAAAAGTAGCAGTTAGTTCTATAGTACGATGCACGTAGGGAGCTATTTCCAAGGAAGCTGTGGATGGGTAAAAATAAGTCCACAGCTTAACTAGCTGATCTATAGGGAGCGGAATTTAAAAATAAGGTTAATCTTAATAAGATTAAACCTTATTATTTTTTAGTATGCTAACATGCTAAATACATTGCAGGTCCATGATGCTCGGACTAATTTGAGACTTGCAGGAGAGCTTAAATTGGTTGATGGGGCGGTTAATCCCTTATTTGGAGCACCCATATCTAGAGCAAAGATATCATGAAGGGAAGCTTATCTGGTGGAGCAAAGGATACAAAGTGATTGAGCAAGAAGACGGTACCTTTGTGTGGGAGATCAAAGTTTTTGCCATCACTACTTACAATTTTTGACAAGCATCCCTGTTGAGTTTAATGAAGAAGGTGGAATGGAGCCATCAGTTTCATCCTCTAAATATGTTGGATTTTGACTACCATAATTACCAATGGGTGAGGTCCTGATGGTTGGCTATGTAAACCCATTGTGGACATACACGTTATACTTCGATGGAGCGTCCAAGGGCCCTCATAAAAAGGGAGTGTTGGAGTAGTTATTCGAGATCCCTGATGTAGAGTTACGATGAAATTAGCTGTTTATCTCGGGGTGGGATTCGCTAACAATATGGCAGAGTATAAAGCCTTGATTATAGGACTAAATATTGCCAAGAAAGGTGGTATTCAGTGGTTGTTAGTAAAAGGGTATTCCCAGTTAATCTTAAATCAACTAAATGAGACATATACAGTCTGGAATCCCATCCTTCGCATGTATCATCGAACTGCTAGAACCCTACTTGATGACTTTGAGAGAGTATCTCTTCAGCTGCTTCCATGTTCTTGGAATCAGTTTGCAGATTCCCTAGCAAATTTTGCTTATGAAGAGGATCTCTTCTTCAACCATGGTCCTAGTCCAGATGTTGCTATTGATAATGAGACAGGACCCAGTCGCTTGTGGGAAATTTTACTAGACCATGTGTTATATGGCAGGCAATGGTTGATATGGGTAATGCAAAGAGTGGCCCAGACCCATCTATCACTATTATCTTGGACCCATAGGTTAGTTCGATGACATGTTATGCGTACGCCTCTTGCTATATATGCAAGAGGGATGGGTCACAACTTGATGCATTTAGTTTAGGGTAGGAGCCCTATTTTTCCCCTTGGAATGGAGCATATTTTCGTATATCTGCTTTCTTCCAAGGAGGGAGATATATGCGCTGGTTTTCTTGATTTCTTTAGGCTAAGAGGGCCAGTTGCTTTAAGGTTTTAATGTTTTATTAGGCCGAGAGGGCTAGTTAGTTTGTAGAAAAATGTGCTATTTCTTTAGGCCAAGAGGGCCCTATGTTTGTTTGGTGCTGGTATGTTTAACTGATTTTTGTTTAGTGATTGCATTATACAGGATGACGAAGTCACTAGAGGGAGCCTTTGCTGTGGAGGAGCTTCTTATGGCCATTCCAGGTGGTTTCGTTCCCTTTTCGAGTCCTTTCCCTTTTCCCTTAAGCAATTAATGATACATGTGTATGTAAGGGTACTTTTTTTTTATTTGTTGGGGATCGAAAATCAAGGCATGAAGTCCTAGGTTTAGGTTAGGTATGTCTATGGGAGGTTTGAGTAGTCATTACCTCCTGCAACGGCATTGTCAAGCACTAAAAGACCTGCTTTTGAAGGGAGTTCTAGTGCCCCTGTTCTACTGACCTACTAGGCGGCTGTTCTAGGAGTTCCTCTTAGTGTGAGGCAATTAGAGAAGCCTGCTAAAAATAACTTTACTAAAAAAACAAACCCTAAATATCTGGAAGGACGTATAAGAATATACAGAGGTGTGTAAAAAGAGGTTCTAACCCCTATAAAAAGGAAAGAAAAATCCTTGAGCAGTTGATCATTGCCTTGCGAAGGCTTGGTAGGTTCCTAGTAGGGACGAGTCAGTAGGCCCGAGGCCAATGCCTTGTCTTCCTAGGGGTGGCATCTAGCTGAAAAGCAAATAAAAATAAGGATGGTTGGACCGAAAATAAAAGTGGGTGTCAGAAAAGGATTAAGTACCACCTTGTGAGGGCGTGTTAGGTTCTTTGGTACCAAGACAGGACCAGAGGCCGATGCCCTATTCTCCCTGGGTCACTACACTTAGCTCCCTCCTTTTTACATGCCCGAGTATGGAAAAATTAAAGGCCTAAGAGGACAACATGTACTCAAAGACAACATGATCAGGCTACATGAGTCCTCACTAGGAGTAACTTCTCGTTGAGTTGTCCTTTGTTAGGTAGGTAGTTCAAATAGTTCAAACCACCACTTAGGATGACCTCTTTGATAGTTCTGGTTAGTTTGCTATGTTGGAACAGTTGGTTAGTGACTAGCTTTAGGCTTTTTGTCAAATTATACTCGGCCTACTCCTCATGGATTTCATGCCTTGGTTTTGATAGGAGGTAGGGTGGGAGTTGTGATGTGTTTTGATGCGTCTTTTTTGTATAAGCTTGATGCTCTTTGTGGTTGTGTTTATGTGCAAATCTGTTCGTGGGATTCGACCAGTTGAGTCACCCTATCCCGTGGTCGCCAATGAGCGGTCGATTTTTCCCGGAAAACATGCTCAAAATTTGCCAAAAACTCCAAATTTCAAGGGAAAAATAGACTTCGTCGAAGGTAACATAGGCAATTGAGTTGATTTTAAGAAGCAAGCAACCAACAGGTTCCAAAAGTGCTTTAAAGTCCCACCAAGTGATGGTTGAAAAATTTTCATAATTTTCCATAATGTCAGAGGAGACCTTGGAAAGAGCCAGGTAGTGTGGGACCTCGAGATGGATGCCTAGAATTTTTCAAAAGTCGATTCGGACGCCGGACGTGAGAATGGAGGTGCCTAGGGTCGAAAGCTTAAAAGAAATCAAGTGTAAAAGGACTTGGTGGGAAGGGGAGTGACCCTTGGGGTCTCCCAACTCCCCAAAATTTGACAAATGGGAGGGGGGGGCGTTTTCTTGATGGCGTGAGGAAAAATGGAGGCATTTTGAGACAGGGCACTAATTTTTTGTGATAGAGGGGGATATGGAGCTTCAACACAACCCCCCAAACCGATTAAATACATGATCTACACTCTTTCTTTGCCTTCCATCACCATTCTCCGCGCCTCCAATGGCTTCCCAGATGAAGAGATCATGTTTCAGTCTTTCTCTCTCCTCCCTCTCTCTCGCCTCTATAGGCTGTTCATGTGCACTATCTTGAAGATGGAAATTAATGGAGATGCTCAAGATTGATGTGCAGCATGGAATTGAGAGCAATAGAGGCTCCGTCCGCTGGTCACACAGTCATTTAATGCGTCTCGAGTTTCGTAGAAACACGGTATTACTATTTTTTATAAAGAAAATGAAGGTTTTTTTATATTTTATGATGGAAATGATATTCTGATGCTATGAAAAACTATTTGAATATTATTGGTTTCATAATTTTAATTACTGTTTATCAGAAAATTCTGATTTCATACTAATTTACATGCACTATTTGCAAAACTCGAAATGCGATTTTCAAGGGTAAAATGATGATTTTGTCATTTAGGGTGGGTGAAATGTGTTTCTATGGGGGAAAATGGAAAATAAAATTGAATTGTAGTATGTTGAAATGATTGATATAGTGAGGCTCTTCGTGAACAAGTCTGCAGGATTCTGCTTAGTTGGAATCTTGACAAGGTCAACAGACCTGTCCTCAATGACCTCGCAAATGAAGTGATACCTCACCTCAATATGTTTTGTCTTTGCATGGAAGACCGGATTCTTGGTGGATTCTTGGCCAACTAAATGGCTCTCATAGAATCCAAATCCAGTGTAGCCATAGCATCTGTCATACCAAGGTCAGCAATCAAATGGCCTAACTAGATAGCCTCCTTGCAAGCCTCTGTGGCTGCAATATACTCGGCCTATGTAGTAGAAAGGGCCATACACTTCTATGCCTTAGACATCCAAGAGATAGCCCCTCTAGCATAAGCAAACACATAGTCAGAAGTGGATTTCCTACTATCTACATGTCCTGCATAATCAAAGTTAGTGTACCCCACAACTCCTGTATCCTAGCCGCCATATACCCTTCACAGCATCCCAATGTTTCTTGCCAGGTGTAGCCATATAACGTGCCACAACCCCAATTGCAAAAGCAATATCTGGGCAGGTGGCTATCATGGCATACATAAGACTGCCCATGGCTGATGCATAGGGAATCGTGGCCATGTCGGCCCTCTGCTCATTTGTTTGCACAAATCGGCGTGTGAAAATTTCACATAAGAATGTAATGGACATCCAATAGGCTTAACATCATGCATGCGGAAGAGCTCAAGGACTTTATGAATGTCCTCCCTTTATGACAGATAGAGTAGTCCCTGAGATCTATCACGCGTAATGTGCATACCAAGTATATGAGAGGCCTATTCTAGATCTTTCATCTCAAATCTCTTCTTGAGCTAAGCCTTAAGAGCATCTAGCTCCTCATGAGCTATCCCTGCTAAAAGCATGCCATCCACATAGAGTACCAAAATCAGTAAAGAACCGTCACGGGCTTTCTTCGTGTACAAGCATAGATCCATAGCAATGTGGCTATAGCCTTGTGACTGCATGAATGCATCAAACTTATGGTACCACTCCCTAGGTGCATGCCTCATTCCATATAGACTCTTCTTTAGCTTGCACACTAGGTGTTCCCTGCCAGGGTCTATAAAGCCCTTAGGCTGCTCCATGTAAATCTCATCATGCAAGTCCCCATGTAGAAAAGCCATCTTGACATCCATTTGGTACAAGTCCAGGTTAAGCTGTGCAACCACGGCCAAGACTAAGCGTAGGGTGGTCATCTTGACCATAGGATAAAAGACTTCATCAAAGTCAACACCATGATCTTGCTTAAAACCCTTAGCAACCAATCGAGCCTTGTATGCCAGCTTGGGGTGTCCAGGGGTACTTTTCAACTTGTACACCCACTTTCATGCCAAAGCCTTCTTACCCTGCAGTAGCAAGGAAACCAAATCCCAAGTCTAATTCTTAAGCAATGAGTCAAGTTCAAACTGCATAGCCCTCTCCCAAGACTGACAATCACCCCTGCGCATAGCCTCATCATAAGTGAGAGATGTAACCAGTACATAATCCATAGAGGGCACAAAACGGTTAGGAGGTTGTCTATCTCTAGTAGAACGCCTCAACCCAGGCTCAGCTACCTGATTGACATCCTATCTAACATCAGCATGTCTAACATCTAGGCCATGAGCATCAAGTGATGCTGCACGTTGTCTAGCTGGCCGTGGAGCGGCTGAATGGGAGCAAGTGGCTCCTCTTGAAAGATAACTCTGCGTACCTCAACCACTTTCTCAGGGCAGCATATGCATTTTGTCCTCATGAAAGATGACATCATGGTTGCGGATCACTTCTGCGCCTGCGGATCCCATAGATGGTAACCCATCTCTCCTGCATCTCCATAGCCAATGAAAATGCATTTGACACTTTTAGGATCTAGCTTATTGGGTTTGTCCTTGGGCACATGGCAGAACACCTCACATACAAAGACATGGAAGTGATCATAAGAGGGGGGGCTTGCCTGCCCATACCTCCTCTACAACATGAAAGTCAATGCCACTACCAGGCGACCTGTTAATGAGATACACTGCAGTAGTAACTGCCTCAGCCCAAAAGTGTTGTAGTAAGCCAGCCTGGCTAAGCATGCTACAGACCCTTTCCTGAATGGTCGTATTCATGTGTTTAGTTGCCATACCATTCTAGGGTGGGGTGTAAGGGGCAGTCAACAGATGCTTAATACCCCGCCCATCACAAAACTCCTCAAAAGCATGTGATACATACTCACCCCCATTATCTGACCTCAGACATTTGAGCCTTTTTCTAGATTGGTTCTCTGTCAATGCAAGCCAATGCTGAAATGTGTCTAAGACATCAGATTTTCTCTTTATGGGATAAGCCCAAACCTTACGTGAGTAATCATCTATGAAAGTAACAAAGTACTTTGCCCCACCAAGTGATTGGCAGGGCATGGACTCACATACATCTGAGTATACAAGAGCCAAGGGCTCACCCATGTGTTTCTTATCAGACTTTTTATGCGTATTTCTAGTCTGCCAGCCACACAAACAATGATCACAATAATCAAAATGTGAAGAGTCAAAAGGCGAAAGATACTGCAAAGCATGGAGCATTTTCATTCCTTTAAGAGACATATGCCCTAAACGAGCATGCCAAAGGGATACATGGGGAATAGAACCCGCAGACAAAACATGATCCAATGTAGCTCCAGATACAAGTAAGGGATAGAGGCTGCCAGACTTGGCACTTCTTGCAAGTACAAGCCTGCCACAAGTATTCTTCCATGCAGAGTCTCCAAAAGACACGAAATACCCTGCATCATCAAGCTGTCTAGCTGACATAAGGCTGCGAGTCAACACAGGTACATGGAATATATCATGCAAAACAAAAGAACTGCCAAAAGGAAACTACAGCCTAACATCTCCAATGCCCACAATGTCAAGAGACCTATCATCACCAAGACGCATAAAACCAGACATGGTATGATAGGTATGAAACCAATCTCTACATTGTGTCACATGAAAGGATGCACCCGAATCCAAGATCCAGAACTGCGTATACATAGAATGTATCTTAGAAGTCTATAAGGCATAGCATGAAGAAGCTGCAAGTATGTAATCATCATCTGAATTAGTGGCCTGCATGACATTAACCTCTTTTATCTTCACACAGGACTTTGCTGATACAATACTGCGCTCAGAAGACTTTTCTTGCACTTTTTCTTTTCCCTTTTCCTTGCGCTTATCATCAAGCATTTTATGGCACTGCGGCCTAATATGTCCTTCTTTCCCACAATAATGATAGGTAAGATCAGACTTCTGTCCCACGGGACTTACTGCGACCACGTGATTTGGACCTGGACTTCTGAGAGTCCCTGCCCTTATGATCATTATCATGCCTGCCATGTCTGCCACCTCTAAGGGTCAATGCATGTGAAGAGCGAGAAGCATCATTGTTTCTCTTGTTGATTTCCTCAGTCAATAAAGCACTCTCAACATCTTTGATTTTCAACCCATCAAGCTTGTTCATGCATATGGTAGTACGGAATACATCCCATGATTCAAGCAAGGTGCCAAGCAGAAATAACAGGTGCAAGTTGTCTTTGAACTCAATACCCTATGACAACAGACTCTTCATGATAGCATGAAGCTGACTCAAATGAGATGAAAGGGAGGTCCCTCCTTCATGCGAAGGTCCATTCGCCAATACATCTTTGACGCAGGACTCTCTTGTGCATAGAGCTCCTGAATCTTCTCCCATAAATCCCATGCACTCTGATTTTCATCTTCAACAACATTATGATGGACCTCTTCTGAGAGTGACAAAATAATGGTAGACTTGCATAGCTAATCAACTTCCATCCAAACATCATCATCCATATCCTCAGGTTTAACACCCTTGAAATGCAAGGGTTTGATCTGTAACTTTTGCACCAAAACCTGCCATATTTAGGACTTCGAATACCCATAGTTGGTACCATCCAACTTGGCAATGTTAAAGAGAGCTGTGTCTTTCAGATGACCAGCCATACTGTCCCAAATCAAAGCAAAAAATCAAAATTGCAGGTTGCTATAATTAGCAGAAAATGCACTAAAACCACTGCTAAAACTAACTGAAAGGGTGGATTTCACCAAGAGAGCATCTATCCACCAAATATGACCAAGATAATATCAAATAGTAAGCATTACCCTCATAGAAGTGCTCAAAATCTGCAGATTTCAGCTTGCTATAATAAATGACAACAATATGTAAAAATGTACCAAAATGAAGCAATCACTAATACATATGTCACTGCAACTACCAAGTAGCAAGATACATCCAACAATGAGTTTCCAGGGGAAAGAAGGTACCAAGAACTATCAAACCAATCACCTGTCAGGCAAGAGATATCTCATAGGTCTAGAAGTCATGCATGTAATGGGTCTCGGGTTAAGAGAAGAGACCAAGCACAAGCACAACTGATAGAGTAAGAAGCTCAATACATAACCATCCAAGATGTCTAGAAAACTGATAGAGATAGGTGTCTGCCCTAATGGGCATATCAAATCAGCCCACTATAGACAAACTGCAGACATAAAGCTCTCAAGAGAGAAAATGCATGTAACTCTCCCACAAGCTCAACCTCATTTGTAAATAAGACTCTGTGTACATCTGAATATATCAAGAGGCTCCCACTGGAAGTGAAGCCAGATGCAAAAAGAGCAAGAAATGCTCTAATACATCAAATACATAGCATCAGACATGCCAAATCCCAATAGGGTACATCTGGAGCATAAATCCCAAGCTATCTTAGACCCATAAAGCATAAGCCTAAAAGCATTCAAAGAGCAGGTAACTGACAACCAAATGTAATACCTAGTAGATCCCAAATTCTCAAATACATCTGAAGACGAAGCTCCAAGTAACTGTCAAGCATGGGAAAACCAGGTGGCATCCATATTTGACCAAAGCATAAATGCAAGAAGCCTAAATGTCAAGCAGTGACAATAGGCATAGACCGGCCCAAAGCATGCCAACTAAAGCCAAATGCCAGTGAAGAATGACCAAGTCAAAGCTTAATCCAAGCTCAAAAGCATTCTAGAACCAAGAAGAAGCATTTGAAAACCTCCAAATACATCGGTATGATCATTCAAACCTCCAGGAAGCACCCTATATCCATGAACCAATGCATACACCAAGTAAATGAGCTTCATCTCACTGTATTACAACAAGAAATTTACTGTTAAATGAAGCTCAAATGGTGCTCAAATCTACTCCAAATCAATCACAAAGCATAGAAATAGCATCCCATAACATCTGGGCATCACCGGGCATCAATAGGCATCAAATGGGCAATGCTAAGAAGCATTAAATAGTAAATGTCAAGTGCTGCCATGTTTTGACAGTCCTAGCACTATGTATATAGCAAAGGGCTGAAGAGGAAGCACTTGAATCGATCACCGGGAGTCAAGCACTAATGCCAGAGAGTCAATCAATGCTCGGGAAGGTTGCTAAGTGTGTCGGAAAGCCGAGGAGAAGCAGGGAAATGCCGAGAGCAGGTCAGCCCAACCCCCTAAAAATGCACCAAAAATTACGCTGGCTATTCTTGGGGGACTGGGGGATCTTCAACAGGCTTTGGGGACACTTGACAATGTCAAGGGGGCTCCAATGTAGCCAGAGAAGAAGCCGATGAAGGTCCGAAAGCTCGGGGAAGAGGCGAGAGATCAAAACATACCTACAAATGAAAGTGCCATGGCTGCCATTGAAGCTCGGGTTGAAGCTCTTCAAATCCAGGCTGCTGAAGAGAATGCCAGGCAAGCTCCAATGCCTTTGCTCTAATACCAGTTGAAAGGGAAGTGGAACCCAGGAGGAGGAAGCTTGGCAGTGAGAGCTATGGCAGAGAGCTATGGCGGATGGAGAGCAAGAGCCAAGAGAGAGAGAGACTCAAAAGTAGGAACTCGAACAATCACAATGTGTGGCCGGGCCTTCCTTTATTCAAACTATCACTAAAAGAATAAAGAATAAGTGACTGTGATGGGCGCCCGCCACCTGCAGTGTGCAGTGGCGGGTACTGTCAATGTAGTAATACATGGGCAGCTAGGCGGAGGTGCCTTTACCCCCAACATTTGGGTGCTGATTATTGCTGATTTTTTTGATGTATAGCATGATATAGGGTTCATTATATTTTAATTAAGAGGATAGTAGCATAAGTGTTGTTGTTGAGTGTTGAAATGACCTATTTTTTGGTTGATTTTTGTTGTTTTTGAGAGCTGAATGGTTGATTTTATGAGATGATTGATTGGTTTGGAAGTGTTTTGAGAGTGTTTTGGATAGGTTGGAATGGTTTTATTAAGCTCATGATATTTGTTAGTAGAGATGTGAAGTTCTGTTGATGTTCTGATATGTTCTGTTTGGTCCTGATAGCTTCTGTTGAGCTTCTGTTTTGTTCTGTTTTCTCTCTGGAAGGAAGGATGGAGTATTGATTGATAGGGTTTGAGATTGTTTGAAAGATTATTGAGTGATTTTTGATGGTTTGGAATGGTTTAGGTATGAGTTAAGTGGTTTTGATGCTTTCTGTTGACCTTCTGTAACTCTCTGTTGAGCTTCTATGAGCCTCTGTAGACCTTTTGTAGACCTTCTGTATGCTTCTGTATGTGTTCTATTGGATGAGAGTGTAGCTTGGGAAAGTTTTCTAGCCTTGGAAAGAGGTGAATACAAGTGCAAAAGAGCTAAAAGAAGTCAAAGAAGTAGCTGCTGAAGACTCAAGTAAAGACTGGAGTGAAGTGACAGTGGTGAGCTATGAAAAGACACTGTAGTGGCTCTGCTGCCTCTTCATATTAGACATACCTCTTGGGAGGTGCATCCACAACCTAAGAAGCATTATTGAGGGTTACTATTGAGTGATTGTAGTGAGGATATGATGTACTATTGATGGAGAGAGAGAGAGAGAGAGAGTCAGAGGTAGTCAATTCTATCAAAACAGTGTGATTGTATATGAGAGATTGAGAGAGAAGACTATGAAGACATTGAAGATGAATAATATGTGATTGATTTCCATTCAAAGATGGTGTATTCCTTTGTGTTCTTTGTTCTATTGATGGATTTTGTGAAGATGTTGGAGAATATGGTTGATTCTATTAAATCCGTGGGAGAAATCTACTATGATGCTGCGTGAAGAATTGCTGTTTTCTTTGTTTTGATGATCAAAAGAATGAAATAAAAGCTTGTTGATATTACAAGATAGATTTTATTGCAAGAGAATTCCCTTTTCCTTGGTGTTCCTCTTGGGGCTCCATGTTTTTGGTGCGCAGCCGGGGAACCTTGCCATCAACAAGCACCAGAAAATGAAGGAAATGGCATTGCCAAGAAGAGAAGAATTCAATGGATGTTTGTAAAGTTCCTTCTTCCACTGAAGAGTTGGAATTTCTCATAATCAAAGCCACTTTCCACAAGAAGTTCATCCCAAAATGGCGTAAACATATCACCATCATGATGCATGCTCTATGTGGTGGACAGTTTCCTCATCCTGTTGAAGCAGCAGAAACTTGCATCTTGGTGGCAAACTGTTTGGGAACAAATTGAAGAGCAGAAACAGAGAGAATGACCATCCATGGAAGATTTGGCATTCATTGAGAAGTTTCCAGACATCATCAAGTGGGAGATTGTGAAGAAGCTTCCGGAGTCTTGGTCTGTGGAGGTTCACAAGAATAAGAAGGAAAAGAGTTGGAATTTGTTTGTGGATGCTCAACAGCAAGATACATGGGATGCTTGGTGTACTGATAATCTTCTATTTGTTCAATTGGCAACCCACTGGAAGTTGGTAGACAGAGTGTTTTTCACAACATACACTGTTGAAACCATCAGAAGCTGGCATTACTATGATGATGGCACCACCACAATGCTTAGATGTATGCATTTTGACACCTTCAGAATCGAATACCTTCCTCTGTGCAGTGGCATGAAAGCAGAATTCAGAGACGTTGAAAAGGAAGAAGTAGAAGAAATGTTGGCAAGAGATTCCTCCAGAGACTGAAGCCTTCTGTTATCCCTCTGTGGAGCACTAACAACATAGTGGAGCCAACCCCTTGATGAATGACGCAATAAAGAGGCAAGTGTTAGAACGAGTCCAGAGATAGGTGAGAAGAGAGAAGGCAAGAATCCAAGCTGAGAACGAGCTCGCAGCAGAAGCCACCTTTGACGCCCTTGCGGAACTCTTTACAGAAGTCCCAATGGCACATCAAGCCCTTCCTCCTCCTGTTGGAGGTCCACTTCCAAGCCAGATGCGTCCTGGAAATATTGATGACGACAGGCCAGGGAATGTAGTTCCATTGCCAATTTTTAAGGGAGAGTACAATGAAGACCCTGATCTTCATGTAGTAGAGTTTATGGTAGCATGTGTGGCTAACAATGCCAGAACCCCTGAGCATTGGTTAGCAATATTTCCCGCCACTTTCAAGGGCGTAGCATTTCAGTGGTATGAGAGACAAGCAGCAGGAACTTTTGGCACATGGGACGACCTGAAGTTGGCCTTCCTCACTAAATTCAGGTGTGAAGGTTTTGAAGAGCAGATGCGAGAGGAATCTATGAATTTAAGTCAGTCCTCTGGAGAAAGAGTAGAAGCTTATGTCTCACGAATGGAATCCATCCTGAAGAGATGGACTAACCATAATCTAGATGATGGCATTCAGAAGGGAGTGTTTCTCAGAGGATTACAACCAGAAGTCCGTAAGTTTGTGGAGCTGCAAAGACCAACCACACTGCAAGCTGCAACAGAAGGTGCAAGACTATACGATGAAGTGGAATCTAGATTGGCGATGAATCCAGGAAGAGGAGTCCTACCTCCTCTGATGCCAAGAATGATGTACCCACCAAATGCAGTCCCAAGGACAGTCCCCTACCCCTACCAACAGATGCTCCCAGTATCACAGTCCAGTGCACCAAATCCACAATGGCCACAATCAATGCCTCAAATGATGGTTCAACCACAACAACAATGGTCCCAACCAATTTCCCCAATGCCAAATCAGCAACAACAGTGGAACCATACCAACTCGAGCCAATAGCCAACAGTTCAAACAGGAGCTCTGAATCATAATCAGAACAGAGACCCCTCTGCACCAGTCCAACCTGTTTATGCAGTGATTACAGAGACTCCTCAAAACCCTACTGCCGGTACCTCAGGAGGAGAAAGCTTAAAGGATTACTTATCCAACTCAGTTGCAAATATCAAAAAGGAGTTGATGGATGTGATTACAGAGCAGCTACAGACGCTGAAAGTGAATACCGCCAGTATATTCAACATTGTAGGAGCAGGAAGAGATGTGATGCGGTCAAATACTTGGTGTGGTAAGTGTCATCAAGCAGGCCATTTAGCCACTGAATGTACACGAAAACCAACCATTCCTGGAGCCTTCTATTCCTACTATTTGCGGAAGAACCATACAGAGGATATTTGCTCTCTGAAGGAGATGCATGATAGGAGAAGGAAGGAAGAAGACGCAAGATTCAACTTGCTGGAATCCAAAATGGACCCAAGCCTAGAGAGTTTGGTCCTAATTTCGGACCCAGAAGATTTCCCTCTCAAAGTTACAGAGGAAGACAGTTTGGCGGTGGTCGGAGATCAGAAGTGGAGTGTTACAGATGCGGAGAAAAGGGACACATTTCACCAAATTGTCCAAATCCCAGAAGGTCAGTGGATTATAAGCCCTTATGCAGTCGATGCAAAGGAGAAGGCCACACTGCAAAAGACTGTCCAAGCCCAGCCCCAGTGAAAAACAGTGCTACTGATAATCCGGCCAAGGCCCAAGAGCCTATCTCCAATTTAGTGGAATTGGAAGTTGCTGCCATCACGCGTGCAAAGAAGAAGGAACCACCTATCCAGAAAGAAAATAATCCTCCTGCCTTCAATCTTCCACCAGAAGAACAGAACAAAACATAGCCTTACAGTGCCGTACAGAGCACTACAGTGCCACAGAGAGTCATAGAGACAATTCCAGAGACAGGACCAAAGGTCCAGGGGATAGAAGAGGAGGAAGTGCCACAAGTGGCAGAAAAAGTCCCCATGATGCCCCTGTTGGAAGAAAAAAGGAAAATGAAAATGGGTGTTGCCCCATTCCCTAACCGGTTAGAGAAGCCAGTGGATCCTATTAAGGAATACGATCTGGTCAGAGATCTAGATATATTTAAACCAAACCTCACATTCCGACAATTATTGATGTTGTCTCCCAATTGCCGAAAAAGGTTCAAAAGTATACTGACAAGAAGAAGTGGCTTAAGGATTGCTCCCTCAACAGCAACAAAGTCCAACAAAGCTCCAGAGCCTGTAAAAGAAGTGGGAGTGGCTAACACCTTCCTAGATCTGGGTACCCCAGAGACTGGCGTGTGGATTGAAGGTTGCTTCATTGCAAATGCACTGATTGATGGTGGTTCATCAGTGAACATTATGACGGATGTGACAATGAAGGATCTAGGCCTACAAGGTGTGCAACCAACCCAATGGCTCATCAGACTGGCAGATCAGAGCAGAATCAAGCCTTTGGGCATTCTCCCATATGTGAAGACTACAGTGGCTGGAAAAGATTATTGGCTAACCTATCTGGTGGTGAAGCCAAACTCTTATGGTATATCCTACCCCCTATTACTGGGCAGACCATGGATTTTTGAAGCTAGAGCAAGGACGGATTGGTTCAAAGGAACCTTGACCTTGGGTAGAGGACCTAATAAAGTGGTGCTAAAGCTATATGGTGCTCAAAAAGGACATGGATCCACCTCCTTGGAATTATCTTCTGACTCCCCTAATGAGGCTACGGATGGAACATCAGTAGAAGAAGATGCTGTCAAACAGATCCTTCCCAAGAAAACAGTGGCACGTTCCTTAACAGTGGGTACGGTAAGCCAACTCCCAAAATATGCAAAGTCCTTGACAATGGGTGAATACTTCCTGCCTGAACCAGGAGCGATTTCCGAAATCACTTCTGACAATGAGATAGAAGCATGGATGTACTGCTCTCCCTGTTACATAGCCATAGCAGAGCCAGAGACAGAGGCAGAAGATGAAACAGAGAACCTATTTTTCTCTTACAGAGCTCCTACAGAGACAGAGACAGAGACAGAGATAGAGACAGAGACAGAGACAGAGACAGAAGAGGATGGAGATGATATTGAAGAAGAAGGTTATGAAAGCGAGATAGAAGAGTCTATCCTGAAGAGGATACATATAAAGAAGAAGTTCCAGAAGCATCAGAAGCAGACGAGGTCATGCTGTGGGACAGAATGGCGATGGTACCATTTGGTCTGGTAAATGGATCTTCTCACATGCAAAATCCTTATAAGAAATGGTTGAAGAAGAACAAGCCGTCTTTCAGCAGTGGCTCATGCCGCCCTCACCCACCTTTGCCAAGAAAAAATGATGATGATGCACCATGCCAACAAGCACCAGTCTCACGATTCCAACAGGCATCAGAGGGTCCCTGTTATGTGATGTTCCTGGACGCGTCATCAGAAGATGAGTCTTCAAGCCAAGAGGTAACTAATCGTGGAACCAAACCTAAAACGGCTCTAATCCCATTTCAACATCTCAAGGAGCAACCTAAGTCTCCACCAAAAGAAGAAGTTGGTTCTAATGGGACATCAGAAGAGCATACCACCCCCTTGAAGGAGTCGGATCTGTATCCAGAAGCAGTCCGTGGGGCCTTCATCCGTGAAGTAGAAGGTGAAAGGCAGTTAACTTTTGTGGATGCAGATGGCACTGAACGTCATTTGAAGGTGGGTAGCAGCCTACCAGAAGAGGATTTGTCAACCTTGTACAACTTGTTGAAAGAGAATTTGGACGTGTTTGCGTGGTCCTACAAAGACCTAAGGGGGATTGATCCCACAATATGTCAGCATCATATTGACTTGGAGCCTGATGCCAAGCCAGTACGGCAACGACAGAGGCGAATGAACCCGAATTATTCCACATTGGTGAAAGCAGAGCTATTGAAGCTTCTGAAAGCCAAGTTTATCTATCCAGTGGCAAATAGTGAATGGGTCTCACCCATCGTGGTTGTACCCAAGAAGAATGGCAAGCTTCGTATATGTGAGGATTTCCACAAGTTGAATTCCAAGACGAAGAAGGATCACTTTCCTATCCCTTTCACAGACCAACTGTTGGACATAGTGGCAGGACATGAGCTTTATTCCCTTCTGGATGGATTCAGCGGATATAATCAAGTGCAGATAGCAGAAGAAGATCAGTCCAAAACAACCTTCACCACAGAATGGGGGACCTATGCTTACCGAGTGATGCCGTTTGGGCTCTGCAATGCCCCTGCTACCTTCCAGTGAGTCATGATGGCCGCATTCCAAAATCATCTGCACGACTTTATTGAGGTATATTTGGATGACTTCTGTGTGTATAGTTTGATCCGTGAACACTGGGGACATTTGGAACAATGCTTTGACCGATGCCGGGAGTATGGGATTTCCCTCAACCTCGACAAATGCATCTTTGGGGTCTCTTCTGGAGTTTTGTTGGGCCACATTGTCTCTGCACAAGGGATATCAACAGACCCTACAAAGATCGAAAAGATCGCAGCTCTGACAGCACCCACCAACCTCAAACAGTTGAGGGGATTCCTAGGCCACGTGGGTTACTACAGAAGATTCATAGCTCATTTTGCAACAAAGTCAACCTCCTTGCACAAGCTTCTGAGGAAAGATGCAGAGTTTATTTGGACGGAAGAATGTGACAAAGCCTTCAACACTCTGAAGCAGTGTGTGATTGAGGCACCCATTCTGCAACCTCCTGATTGGATGAAGGAGTTTCATGTACACACTGATGCATCCATTGAAGGCTTAGGCGCAGTTCTCTGCCAGAAAGGCTCCTCGAAGCTGGATCAGCCCATCTACTATGCAAGCCGAAAAGTCACTGATAGAGAGCGGAACTACATAGTGACAGAGCTGGAGTGCTTGGCAATGGTGTTTGCTCTAGAGAAGTTTCGCCACTATCTGTTGTCTACCCACTTTAAATTTTATGTGGATCACGAGGCCCTGTCCTTCCTGATGAACAAAGCAGACGTGAAAGGACGAATGATGAGATGGCTCCTTCTATTCCAGGAGTTCGACTTTGAGGTAATTACCAAACCTGGTTGTTCCCATATTCTGGCTGATCATCTGTCGCGTATCCCACAAACTACAGACGAGGAGCAGGATGATCCAGACCTCCCTGATGCTTCCCTATTCCTGGTAGAAACTGTAGCCCCCTGGTATGCAGACATCGCCAATCTGCTAGCAACCCAACGGTACCCTCCTGGTATTTCTAGTCGGGAAAGGAAGAAGCTTATGTTAGAATCAACCCCCTACACCCTGTTAGGCGGTGCACTATACAAGAAAGGCAAAGATGAAGTGCTCAGAAGATGTGTTGTAGGAGATGAGATTGGGATTGTTTTGAAGGCTTGCCATGACGAGCCATGTGGAGGCCACTTTGCAGGAGAAGCTACAGCCAGGAAGGCTATGCTAGTAGCCAGGAATGATGTGATGCTTGTCAGCGAATGGGGAAACCCACCAAAACAAGTGCCATGCCACTGCAACCTATCCTTCCTTTGAAGCCGTTTGAGAAGTGGGGCATCGACTTCGTTGGCCCAATCGATCCACCCACCAGAAGGAAGCAGAATAGATACATCCCTGTTGAACTGGAATTGTCCTCTTTGCGAGTGGCTATTAAAGAGCGTTTGGCGAACGATGATTCACTGCAACGCCGTCTCCTGCACCTCGAATGTTTGGACGAAACTCGCAGGATGGCTCTACAGTGCATGGAAGCCACGCAAGCTCGATGTAAGGCTTACCATGACAGCTTCATCAAGTATAAGGAATTCAAAGAAGGTGATTTGGTCCTAGCCTATGATTCACGATTTGGCAAGTTTCCTGGCAAGCTCCAATAGCGGTGGATAGGCCCATATAAGGTACTTGCTGTCAACCCTAATGGCTCTGTCCAAGTGCAGACCGTTGATGCCTCTGATGATCCCTTCCTGATCAATGGATATCGCCTGAAGAAGTACTTCCCTCCTTGGGGATCTTGACAATCACGGTCACCTGATCCTTTCCCCCATTGACGTGGCACTGTAACTCTTATGATGCTACTTCTGATAGCCGTCCTTCAGCCACTCCTGATGCAGTGGACACAACTATCTGTCCCCTCAACCCCACCTTTCAGCCCTGATCTCTTATCCTCTATTTTCCACCAGTGACAGTGGCGAGGTTGGTTCTAACATATGGTCTTTCTACCATTCCTTTCCTAATTTTTTAAAAAAGAAAAAAAAACCATATATACATATCGGTCATGGGAGAAAAGGACTTAGGTCCCTGTTATGCCGACTTATTCTTCGAGAAAAGGTGGAGACACCCTCAGGAGTAGGAGAAAAAGAAAAGAAAAAAAAACAAACAAAAAGCGAAAAAAACTGTTACGAGAGAAAAGGAAGAAATTCCCTGTCATAGCAGGCCTCGTTCCAAGAAAAGGTGTTTAACACCCTTGGGCGGGAAGCTGGCTGTGGAAAAGGTGGTAACACCCCGCAGTTCAGGATAACTGACTCACCAGCAGAAAATTGTCCAGAAGAAATTTGAAGCCACCTCCCTTGGTACGCTGTCTCTGCAACTTCATCAGTCTGTCTGCTCCCTTTCGCAGACGATCTTTTCTACAACCAATTGAAGTACCAGATCTGATGGCTACCTCCCTGGATATGCCTCTTCAACAACTGACGACATGATCTTCATCGACAAACAATCGAGTGACGCGAGCTTTCATCCTAACCGGATGGGGAAGTGAGTATGGGTTGCCTTCTATATTTATTAAACGAGAGTGAGACAGAGGGTGGGGCGAGAGACCAGTCTTTTTCCTTTAAATCAAATGAGAGGTGAGCAGTGTGAATGAAGTGTTGCATGCATGGGACGGGCCTCTCAATGCACAAAGCACGATTTGTTCTTGTGCACTGCACCATAAGGCTCCCTGGCCTTCCTTCTCGCACCGTATACCAGCACAGGGCGGGATGCACAGTTGCACCATCAAATGCGCACAATGCATACAACCTTTGCACAAGTGACCGTGAGGATAACATCAATGGGTTTTAGGAACGGGCTGCCCTCTGTATCTTTCAGCAGAGCGTGAGACAGAGGGTGGGCTGAGTGTGATTGGTGTTTCCTCAATCACTCATTGAGAGGCGAGATTTGAGGGACGTTACGACACTTGGAATCAGGTACATTCCCGTTTCCCTATGCACCCACGGGGTGGGTCTCTACCGTCATCACAGGACACGTCACCCTGTTTTGTACACTGCACTATAAGGCTCCCTTGCCTTCCTCTTTGCACCTATGCCAGACAGGTTGGACGCACTAATGCACCATCAACTGTGCACCCTGGCATACTCCCTCTGCACCATCCCCCTTGTCGATTTCTAAACTGGGTATGAGATATAGGTTTCAATCATTATTCATCGAGTGATATTAGTAATGGGGCGAGTGATTGTTCTCTCATCCCATTTGAGTGCTGTAAGTTGAGTGACTCTCCTTCATCAGCGACATCGACTCGACAGATTTCTTCAACCAGCTACCTCCCTAGGTGCTGTCGCGTGGTCCCTGCCATGACGGATGTGTGTTGTGAAGATGCCTTGGTACCTCCTGCAGCCGACAACGACAGTGGACGTGTCATCGACAATCAACCTTGATTCTCTACAATATGGGCCAAGTTTTTCTAACCCTACACCTTCTGTTTCTCAGTGACGTTCATGTTTTAAGTGTGGGGACGTTAGGGGTTGGTCTGTTGAGTGGTCCTAGGTCCCTGTTGCTCAGTTAACCCTATCCGTTAAGGTTTTAAGTGTGGGGACGCGTCCCTGCGCGTCTACATTGCATATCCCTCTGCATATGCCTCAACCTGCTAATGCCTCTCTGCCATACCTTGCTTTTACCCTGATGTGGTCTCTTCCCACCCACCCGTTTATTTTTCACCCACCCTCGGGGCTGTTCCCTTGCAGTTTTCCTTCATTCCCTGATTTTGCTGTCCTGCCATGTGCACGTACCCTACGTTCACCGAAATCCACATCCAATCTTATAGCCCTGTTTATCCCTTTTAAATGACCATTTTTCCTTTTTACCAACCCCTATTCCGGTGCACGGTTCTCGAGTTATTAATTTTTGAAGCATTTTGCGCACATTAGTCGGTTTTCCATGTGAACGCATCTTGCTTACTTCGGACCGGTGATATGACATCATAGCCTTGACAACCACTTTCCCCCTAACATTTTTTGTTTTTACTCCGTGTCATTTTGATGCATGGTTTGTCCAATATTAATTTTTGCGATTTCTCGAGACTTTTTTGTGTATCTTTTTGACATTTTTTCATGTGAACCTGCCCTGTTTGCATCGGAATTCCAATTTGATTTGACACTTGTGTCCAAGCGCCTTCCCCCACCTTTTTCCTTTTTCCTCCACCCTCTTTCGACTTCTGGATTTTTAATTATTAATTTTTCAATGTGTTTTCGGGTGTATTTTTGGTGTTTTTCGCATGTGAACCCCTCCTACTTCTGCCAAAACTGCGTTCTAACATGACAACCCTATGCCACCCCTTCCTGCGGACATTTTTCATTTTTACTGCATGTCATTCCGGCAAGCGGTTCGTCCAATATTAATTTCTGATTCCCTTTTCGGGTCTTTTTTTGGGTTTTTTCCATGTGAACGCATCTTATCTCAGTCGGAACCATGTTTTGACATGATAAGATTGTCGGGCACATGCTTCTGCGCATTTTTCCTTCTTCCTGCACTTCGTTCCGATGCACGGATCTTCCGATATTAATTTTCGTTTGCGTTTTTGGACCCGTTTTTTTTGTTTTTCGCATGTCAACGCCCTGTCTTTCCCCCGGAACCCCCTGTTGCATGTTTCCCCTGTCTTCCCCCTGCCGTCCTGCCCACTTTTTGTTTTTATGACATTTCGTTTCGATGCCCGAATTGGGAGATATTAATTTTTCTTTATTTTTATGTGTTTTGCGTAACTCGTCCCGCGCATGAACGCGTCTGTTTTCGATTTTACGCGTCTCCACATGCCCCGGTCGCGTCCGCGTGCCCCGTACTGACATCCCGGCGCCATTCCACCCCCGTCACGGTAAATGTTTTTACCCCGCCCCGTGCACGCGCGCGGGACGGGGGCACGCCTTTCTTTTATGGGAGGTCCCCTATCCTCCCACGGGCACCCTCCCCCCATGGGCACCCTATCCCCCCCACCCCCCACGGACACCCTCCCCCCCTCCCCCCCTAAAACTACCTTCCCCCCCCATCCCCTCCTGCGTCCCCTCCTCCTCCCTCCATCCTTCCTCCTCTTCTCCTCATCTTCCTGCCTCCTCCTCCTCTTCTCCTCCCTCCCTCCTCTCCCCCCGCCTGTTCCCTGGACGTCGCCTCCCTGTGGCCTTTCGCCCCTGTGGTGCCGCCTCAGCCCATCGCCTCCCCTTGGTGCGGCCGCCTGCAGCACCACCTGTCGCCGTTGCCCCCGCCCTGGACGACGACGCCGCCCGCCTCGTCACGCCCTACCCACCGCCTCGCCTGGGCCCTCCCCCCCGGACGCTGCTACTGAAGCCGTCCCCTCTGGCGCTGCTGGCCGCCCCGCATGGCTGGTGTAGCCGCCCGACACCCCTCGCCTGGTTCCTCCCCACCACGTGTCCCATTCCCCCCTTACCCACCCATAAGCCCCCAGTTCCCACCACCCCCCCACAGGCCCACCACCCCACATCCCAACCCCCCCACAAGCCCCTGTTCCCCCCACTACCCACCCCACACCCCAACCCCCCCACAAGCCCCTGTTCCCCCCACATGCCTACCTACCCACCCCACAACCCCCCCATAAGCCCCCAATTCCCACCACCCCCCCCACAGGCCCACCACCCCACACCCAACCCCCCCACAAGCCCTTGTTCCCTCCACTACCCACCCCACACCCCAACCCCCCCACAAGCCCCTGTTCCACCCACTACCCACCCCACACCCCAACCCCCCCACAAGCCCCTTTCCCCCCACAGGCCTACCTACCCACCCCACAACCCCCACATAAGCCCCCTTTCTCACCCTTTTACGCCCCGTTCCCGCAGACGACCTCCACACCACCACAAAAAGACGAAACCAACCGTAACCCACAGAAACTCGCCGATACCTGCAGCACCCCTTCTCAGCCCCCTGTCCCACACGAGCTGTGTGTGCGCGTGTGGTTGTTCGCATGGTTGTTCGTGTGTGGGTGCGGGAGTCCGCGCGGGGACGTGCGTTAGCTTGTCCGTGCGGTGGTGTGCACGAGCCGGCTGTTCACACACAGCTGACACGCAGTCCATTCCTGGGTATATTCCCGGATTTTTAATTTCCAAAACCCGAAAAACCTTAACAATACATTTAAAAATTACAAAATTCATTAAAAATACATTAAAATTCAAAAAAATTACAAAAAAATCTTTAAAAATTTTCCAATATTTTTCCAGTAAATTGAAATATTTTTCCAAACTAGAAATCTCAGGAAAAAAATTTCAAAAAATTTTAAAAGTAAAATTTTTTAAAAAATACACACAAAATGAGTAAAAATTCATTAAAATTGGTAAAAATACCAATTTAATTGCAGAAAAATTCCTGAAAATTTCATTAACTTTTTTTTATTATTTTTGGAATATTTCCTAAAAATGTTGTGCTAATTTATTCCATTATTATTTTATGGCAAAAATGCTTCATTAAATGCCTAAATTCATGAAAAATCCTCTTTAATTCCAAACACAAGCTGACAAATCTAGAAAAATCCAGATACCTTGGTTCTTTTTGGATTGCTGACCTACATTTTGGGGATTGAGAAGTACGCATTCCTTGCATACACATATACCCACTTCCAAGTATTTTTCCTTTTATATTTTTTATTTTTTCCGCTACCCCAAAATTCACGCTTAATTTTTAACATGAATCCTAAACACCACCATGGCACATGCGCTCGTGCCAAACACACCTTTTTCTAATTAAAATCAACCCGCCGTTCACTTAGCATGCGCTACGTGCGCTTCAGAGGCACCTTAATATTTTTAATAAAAATAAACTAGCCGTCACAAGAGCACGCACTGGCAAAAAAGCGCTCCACATCACCTTAATTTTTAATAAATGAATTTTCATTTAGAGACCCAGTCTGGCTATCGAAGTCCGGGATTCGGATTAATGCACCGCTCCAACCTAATAATTTGTAATTAAAATTTTAAGAAGGAACCGCCGTTTTCTTGTTAAGGTTTATCACTTAATTAAAAATTCACCCATTTCTTAATAATTCATAAAATGAACCTTTCATTAAATTAATCCCCCCTCACTGCACTTATTTCCATTTTTTAATGAACTCGCTTCGTGGGATGGGCGCGTACAAATCTATTAGTTGACATTGCTGGTCAAGTTATGGTCCAGTCTTGATGTCCGTTTTTTTTGGTAGTCTGATTTATCCATTTAATACGGTTAAGGGTACGGTGTGTAGTTTTTTTCTTTCTTGCTTGATACGGGGTTTTGGGTGTTTGCATGTTGCATAGCATGAAGCTTTCGGTCGCATATGTGTAGAGGTCATGTCGAATTTTTTTCTAGGCTGTGGTTTGCTTGGGGATAGTTGGTCGAGTCACGTTTTACCACCTTGGTTGATATCTTATCCTTGGTTTTTGTCTGTTATTTTGCACGCATTCTCTTTGTTTGTCTATGTTTGTGGTGTGTGTGTGTAACCATCTGAATGGCGCCCTCTCGTACTCCTCCCCCGATCCAGTATGTTCCTTTGGCTTTACATGATTATTCTTTGTTACTGGATTCGGACGTTGTCGCTAAAGCGGGCTTGTCCAAGTTCGTGAGCCTTTCTTTCCCACTGGTTCCAAATGATCCTACCATTTGTGACGAGTTTTTAACCTCTTACAGTAAGAGGTCTGGTCCAGTCCGTGGCACTATTGTTCTTCTGACACCGAAGAGTCTAGGCAAGGCTCTTGGTCTCCCATATCGTGGGGAGTCTGTCCCTGCTGCCAGACAGTTGTTCGCCAATGACGATATTTTGAAGCTGTTGCAAAAGCAAACTCAAGATGTTCTTGATCCGAAGAAGGTCATTACCACGTCAGGAGTCGGTGTCTCCATGATTTCCAATCCCCTATTGAAACAACTATGCCAATTCCTTCAGGACAGGTTCATGCCTGCAAAATCCCCATCTCATTATCTTTCCAAGGAGTTGTTTACAGCTTCACGAATGATTTTGAAAGGCATAACTATTGATTGGAGTACCTACCTCCTCTCCAAGATGGATCACCACTTTATCCGAGCTACTCGAGGAAATGTGACTAATGTTACATTTGGGTCCTTCCTCTATGTCTTCTTGGTACATGCTGCCCCTGCAAAGGAAGTTCCTTTACCTCCAATTGATCCTCCAGCAGTTCCTCCTCCGCCTCATAATGAAGATGATGATGTGATAATTGAGGATGATGATTCTCCTCCTCCCCTGGTCATTCAGAGAAAATGCCTCAAGAGGGTGGCTGAGTCAGTGCCTATTCCTCCTCCAGTTCCAGTGACAATTCCTGCCCAGTCTTGCAGCACCTTGCCTGCATTCCTTCATACGCCAAATCTTTTCAGAGCCCATAGAGACGGGATGCTAGAACTTACTATTCCTTTTGTTCACCGCCTGGTAATAGGAGATGCTATTCCGTTCCTGTGCAAGGATATCTAGAGTTTTATTGAACTTTCGATGACTGCCTGTATCCAGCAATTATATTCTTCATTTTATGATGAAGTTCAGCAGTCTAAGGAGGAACTGAATAAGACCAATACTGAGTTAGTCTCTGCTCAGGAGAAATTCTCTAACCTTTGTACGCAAATGGAGCAGCAGACTAAGCTCGTGGATACTCAGAAAGATGAAATCTCTAAGTTGAAAGCTGAGTTGGCAGAAGCTAGGTCTCAAGTGGTTGCTGTAACAGAGGAGAGGGAGAAGTTACAGAAAGAGCATCAAGAGATGAAGGAGGTGATAGCTGCCCAAGTAGAGAAGTTTAAATCCACCACAGCTATCTTAGACTAGAGCAATGCTCAAATCCAGTAACTCAAAGATCAGTTGGCTCAGTCTCGGTCCAATACACAGAGTCCTGTGCAACCAGTTTCTCTTTTATCCCCTGCAGACTTGGCACCTCTTCAGAGACAGGCTACCTTGTGTCCCTTATTTCAGGCCAAGGTGGAAAGATTGCAATCTCTCATGGATTTGTTATGGTCTTCTTTTGAGCAGTATCAAGAATATGTTCCACCAGATCATTCCTTTTTTGTTCATTATCAACAACAGAAGTTGGCCTTCTATATAAAACTTTCCACGATGGATTTATCTATTCCAGAGGATGGATGGAGTGGGGCCTGGTCATCTGATTTGCTGATAGAAGTAGTGAGGATGGTTTTTGAAGACTCTGTCACTCCAGATACGATGCTTCTATCCTATATGTATTTGAGGGGTGATTTACTGATTCCAGATGATGAAGATCTGGCTTGGTATGTCGGAGATGTGGTATTGCAAGCTTCTTTGTATGTCTGACATTTGGAGTTGAGGATTGATGAGATGTTCCAGGGATATTCTTCAAAGGTGGCTGAGTGTCCTGAGTTTTCATAGCACACTATGGTTGATGCTGTCATTTTGAATCATCGTCAGGTCAAAGCTTCAGCTCATGCCCAGAACATTAACCAACTGACGGTGGATCTTTTAGCCTATCTCTCCAACCAACCTCCATTTGATACTTCTTTCTTTGAAGCCTATCATCGTAGATCAGCTTTAGGTCCATCCTTACCATGCCTAACTCATTATCAACAAATGGCTCATAGGTATGATGCTTATATTTCCCTTTTTCAATCTAACCCAAAGGTCATTTTACCCCTTCTTTTCCAACCTCAAGGATCTCCTCAAATTCCTATATTTACCCATTGTTCTTTTATTGAAGATCGAGTTTTTCTACCTCCTGATCCTTGTCCTTCCCCATCCCTTGACATTCTATCAACTTTTCCTGCTTATCTTTTAACGCCTTTCTTAATAGAATCTCCTCAATTTTTAGCAATTCCATCTTTAATCCATTCTTCATTTTATGATTTTGCCTCTCCATCACTTCATCCTCTTTCATTAGTCCCTCTTTCATCTCCTAACACTTCTATTCCTAATCCTCCTCAGTTGGTTAGTGGGTATCCAGGTTTTGATCAGAAGATTCTTTGAAGAAGAGGCTGGAGTTCAAATGATTCCCTTATTGGACCTCAAATCAATTGGCCATTGATCCCAGGAGAATGGATATGTGCTAGTCAGGCTTATCAGAATTATCTGCATTTTGCTCAGCAATATTCTCAATTTGTAGATCCTTCTATGCGCTTAACTGCTCATTTTACTTGGTACCTGGCATATATGCATAACCATTCTCATAATGATTCAAAACCTATTCCAAAGTTGTGCATGAATGTCAATGTAAGTATTGATTCCCAGCAACTGGATGTCTTGTACTTTCATGCCCTCTGTTTGCATAGCAGATACCTTGTCTTGTTGGAAAGGATGTGCTGCCTTCAATTTTTTCAGAATCCTCCCAAGACATTTGTAGATGAATCCTTGTCCATGGATCGTTTTCGAAATCACCAAGCTTTCAAAAGGGATCATCTTCATTGATACCTTTGCCATGTATTGTGGATGATTTTTAATGATAAATCTCTCTTTTTGGAGGAGTCATTCAGATGGTTGTGTTGTGTGTAGTGTTTGTGTTGTGGGTTAATTTATGTGATAAGATCGTGGTGGTTGCCTATTCGATTTGTTTTCGTGCGAACTACATTTTTGGAGAATTGCGGTGATGGTGTTGCTGGTTGGATAGTTGAAGATGCTGATGCAAAAGAAGAAACCTCTTATATCCTTTACAAGTTTGTTGTGATTTCCAGTTTGATAAGAAGTATTAATGTATAAAGGGTTTTCCTTTCGTTGTATTCTTTATATCAGATACAGGTTATAAGTTGGGGTCGTGGTTGGATGGACTGTTTTTGAAGATTTATTGAATATCAAAGTTGAGCTCTTGAATGAACTTGTATTCCCTTTTTCCTGGGTTGTGAGGACGCTTCCTTATTAAGTGTGGGGATATGTTGAGTATTGAAATGACCTATTTTTTGGCTGATTTTTGTTGTTTTTGAGAGTTGAATGGTTGATTTTATGAGATGATTGATTGGTTTGGAAGTGGTTTGAGAGTGTTTTGGATAGGTTGGAATGGTTTTATTAAGCTCATGATGTTTATTAGTAGAGATGTGAAGTTATGTTGATGTTTTGATATGTTCTGTTTGGTCCTGATAGCTTCTGTTGAGCTTCTTTTTTGTTCTGTTTTCTCTCTGTAAGGAAGGATGGAGTATTGATTGATAGGGTTTGAGATTGTTTAAAAGCTTATTGAGTGATTTTTGATGGTTTGGAATGGTTTTGGTATGAGTTAAGTGGTTCTGATGCTTTCTGTTGACCTTCTGTAACTCTCTGTTGAGCTTCTGTGAGCCTCTGTAGACCTTCTGTATGCTTCTGTATGTATTCTGTTGGATGAGAGTGTAGCTTGGGAAAGTTTTCTAGCCTTGGAAAGAGGTGAATACAAGTGCAAAAGAGCTAAAATAAGTCAAAGAAGTAGCTGCTGAAGACTCAAGTAAAGACTGGAGTGAAGTGACAGTGGTGAGCTATGAAAAGACACTGTAGTGGCTCTGGTGCCTCTTCATATCAAACATACCTCTTGGGAGGTGCATCCACGGCCTAAGAAGGATTATTGAGGGTTATTATTGAGTGATTGTAGTGAGGATATGATGTACTATTGATGGAGAGAGAGAGAGAGTCAGAGATAGTCAATTCTATCAAAACAGTGTGATTGTATATGAGAGATTGAGAGAGAAGACTATGAAGACATTGAAGATGAATAATATGTGATTGATTTCCATTCAAAGATGGTGTATTCCTTTGTGTTCTTTGTTCTATTGATGGATTTTGTGAAGATGTTGGAGAATATAGTTGATTCTATTAAATCCGTGGGAGAAATCTACTATGATGCTGCGTGAAGAATTACTGTTTTCTTTGTTTTGATGATCAAAAGAATGAAATAAAATCTTGTTGATGTTACAAGATAGATTTTCTTGCAAGAGAATTCCCTTTTCCTTGGTGTTCCTCTTGGGGCTCCAGTTGTCTTGGTGTTATCCTCACATCGCCACAACGAGTTAGTAAATGAGCATTGGAAAGCTTGGTTGTACACGACACGTTTTTAATTGAAAATTATGTTTAAGCATGTTAGGATCATCCACTTTTGCATGTGCATATCAACCATGGTATCGGAATATGAAGAACTAGATGCATAGCACCTGTTTTTCGTTATGATGACCTGTGTTTGAGTGTGTAAGGCAACCTAATTCGTTGGCTAGTCAATCATTTTTGGGAATTATTTGGTAAGGACACATAGTATCTCTTGGAATACTTTCAAAATGAAAGAGTGGAGCTTGTATCCTGTGTACTTTATGTTGGAGCGAGACATCTTAGGGGCAATCCCCGAGGTGTAGGAGAGTCATAGTGGAGCCGCGGTAGTCAATCGAGAGGTGCTTCCCTATGTTTGTGTTACGAGGTATTATGTCTTTATATTATGGGATCTCTCTTTGAGGAGAAGGGATGGTAAACGTTGGACTAAGATCTTAATACAAACACAGAATCAACATTTGTATTTAGTGTAGCGTGAGTCTTAGACGCTCTTGGCCCGCGAGGCCATGTGGTGGGGTTGTCTGTTGTGTGCATGAGGTCTGGCTAGTGCCATAGCTAGTGCTGGCCCATTTTAGGTTCCATCAGTTTTCACTAACCATGGTTTGCCAAAAGTTATTATTTTTTATCGTGATTCTAGATTTTACAATAATTTTTGGACTACTTTATTTGCTAATTTGGGTTCTAAGATTGATTTCTCATCTGCATTTCATCCTAAAACCAATGGGCAAAGAGAAGCTACTAACAGTACAATTCTAGATCTTTTTCGTACGTATACAATTTCAAAACCACAAATATGGGATACACACTTGCATCTACTTCAATTTGCACACAATAATACACCACACACAGCTACACATAAAGCACCTTTTGAAATCATTTATGGACATATATTGCCTACACCAATTACATCATTGTCGAACAAAGTTAAAGCTACTGATGATTATGCCAGTACGCATGCTACTATTTTTTCTCAAGTCAAAGACATGATTGCAAAAGCCCAACAATCATAGACTAAACAAGCTAATAAGAAAAGAAAAGACATGAGTTCCAATATTGATGATTATGTTTGGTCACACATTGAAAAGAGAAGATTGCAAAGTGTTGAGAAACACCCTATTGTTAAGTTAGCACCTAGATTTTATGGACCTTTCAAAATAATTCACAAGATCAATGATAGTGCATTCAAATTAGAACTACCCCAATATTGGAAAATCCATAATACATTTCATATCAGTTTACTATGATCTTTTAGAGGCCAATTACCTATCCACCCTGTCTATGAAAAACCTCTTTTGTTAGAAGAAGAAACTGAAATTCTTGAACCTGAAACTATTCTAGACACCGACTTTATGACCGAATGCATGCCTGTGACGTAAGTGCTTACCCCTCAATGCTTGCTCCACATTGAGCTAATAGCAATTTAGGACAATTGCTATCCCACCTCGAGGGGATGATGCCAGGAGGCATATTCTGCGGTGGATTCCGTGAGGTTTTTTGGTGGATTCCATAAATCTAGAGGCATATTCCACGGTGGATTCCGTGAGGTTTTTCGATGGATTCCGTAAAACTATATGTATTTGTTGGGGCTCAGATTCCTTGTGCGAGAAGTTGACGAGGATGCTTGTCCTTTTCAGGTTTCAGATTAATTTAATATGCACGTGGGTGATTCCACAAAATACATATTTAAATTAATGGAGGTTTATGAGTTTGGAGTGCACTCGTATTAAATTAAGGTTAGGACAGAGTTCCAGCCTATTTATTTATTTTGTAGCTGAAGACTGCTTAGTATTCACTTTTGCGGGTTTTATCTTATTATTTTCTAACAATTATAAATGCTTCAGTTGATATGTAGAGCAGGCATCGTTGGCATTGGGAAGCACCGGGCAATGACGTATATTCAGATTACCTAGAATAATTATTGTTTTTTATGGGCGCACATCTTATCACTAAAGACGTGGCATTAATATTTATTTAGGCGTGCTTATTTATTAAAGTGCTTGACAAACATTTATTATTTTTGTATGCGTATAGACACTCGGTTTAAATATTTCATTATTGGACATTGTATTTGGGCACAGTCCAACTTTTTGGACATCAAAACCCTTTATTATTTATTTGGACAAAAGCAAACATAACAGTCAAAGCATGCTATATGTAAATTGGGCTATTTTTGAGCTTGGAGATTAATAAATTTATAAATATATGCCTTGTGAAGCACTCACACAAGGCATGGGGGGAGATTGTACCCAATTTGTCTTTTTTTCTCATGACGTGCAAATCTCTCTTCTTGATTTATGAGCTTTTGTAGAGTTCTTTGTTCTTGGGGACCTTCCGGCGTTCACTACGTGTGCATACAACATCCAATTTGCACGCCAGTGACACTCTTTATAGAAATTCTAATGGCTCAACCAAACCAAGGTCCCTTTCCAAGAAAATACATCCTAGAAATGTGGATGATGGTCATGCCAATATAGTCCCATATCAATTTTTTAGGAAAAGTGCAAGGAAGACCTTGATCTTATTGTAGTTGAGTTTATGGTAGCATATGTGGCCAAATGTTAGGATCCCAAATCATTGGCTGTCAATATTCTTCATGCCACTTTGTAAGGTGTGGCATCTCAATAATATGAAAGACATGCAGCACAAACTTTTGGCTCACTGGATAAACTAAAGTAGACTTTCCACAGAGAGAGAGAGAGAGAGAGTTGGTGAGTACAGAAGGTGTCAAGGGCCGTGTTTGAGGAGCCATGTTTGAGAAGCCACTTTTCAAGCCACCCCCTCATCGGCGAAGGTCACCTTACTCAGAACCCGAGTTGTGGGAAGTGTAAGTGCCAAAGCTACCAATGGTACCGGTAATGTGGGAGAGGCGAGCGGAGCGACCAATGCAACAAATGCCCCTATGATCACGAATCAAACCCAGGTCCTTTTGATATCCTAGGTTTTATAATTAATTTTGGTTAAGCATATTCTGTATTATTTCAAGAAGAAGAAATAAAAGGGATAGTTACATACATGGAACAAGAACGAGCCTTAGGATTTTTTTACTCCAAGTGATAGGTTGCATGCATGAAATGGTAGAGCATGGAGTTCGCATAAGTTTATATGCATAGAATGATAGCTTTTACACACGTAGAATGATAAGGTTTTTGTATTATTTTACATAAAATAATAGTTTTTAAACCAGTTCAGTGCATGAATAGTCATCTAGAATTCATGCTTTGCAATCGTGATCAAATTAAACACATGGAATGTTAGTTTCCATTCATAGGATGCAATTGCATCGATGGATAGAAACCTAGACTTTCATATACGCAAGTCACATGAGATCCGGTGCATTAGGAATAAGTATTCGTTGCTAGGTATGAAGAGAGTTAATGGTCGTTTAGGATGTACTAATTGTTGAGATGACAAGCTCAACGCATGTGGACATTGATGATGGACCGCCTGGTTAGATGGGTCCACACGTCTACACTTTGCATATCGGTGGTCATTATGACTCTCACATGGCCACTGACTCATTATTTATTATATTCAAGTTGTTACAACTATTTACAGCTGGCATAGTTATAGCGCCAGCCGACTAGTGTAGTCGGTTATGCATTGTTTGACTTAGTAGGCCACTTTCCTTTATGTTGTATCTTATCTATACTTTGTGTACATTGTAAAATGCGTGGAAGAAGAAGATGAAATCAGCAAGAAAACGTTTTGGCCTCTATCTCTCTTCTTGTCTCTTGAGTGAGCTTCTCCTTGTGCATTTTGTGTGTGTTCGGCGCAGCATCTTGAGCAAGTCCCTCCATCACACGATTCTTGACATGATATCAGAGCCGCACCACTGAGAGAGGCTGATTTTTTAAGTTGCGAACAATCCATGATAGGATGCTGGGAGCATCCGGGAAAAAGATCACACCTTAGTAGTTGGTCGTACAAACGGCCTCCGAAATGTTCGTGATTGTACACTTAGGTACATTATTTGAACTCCTTTGCTCAAGGAACTAATTCAAGGAAAAACACTTAATGCTTTAGGTTAAAAGCCTGGAGGGAGAGGCAGGAACAGTTACCTCCGACTGTCTGTCTGGCCCTATTCAAGGGGGTTGTTACCCGTGCCGGGTATATGGACCTAACACGCTGCGAGAGGTCTCTCCGTGGGTGTTTCTTGGAGTGGGAGGATGCTTGGGTTCCAGGGGAGGCTCTGGCTGTAAATTCCTTGCCTCTGGATCCTGCACAAGAGGCCGACGTGACTCGCGATGGGATCTCGAGGCCCGTGTACTAGTCTACGGGCAGAACTTGGAGCAGCAATCCTGTAGATTGCTGGGATAGCCTTCAGGCATGATACTTGATGTACTCCGGGATTATGATAAATAAAGATAAGATATTTGAAAAAAAAAGAAACTTGCTTGACACTGTTTTTGTGTCAGTGCCTAAGTTACATAAAGGAACGAGTGATTAAATTGATTAATTAAGGAAGCTGCTTTTGCATGTCAAAAGTAATGTGGTAGATAATTAGATAACTAAGCAAATTGAGGAAAGTGCGGTGGATGTGACTTGGGTCTGTCCTACGAAAGGGTGGTCCCAGTTAGTTGGGAACTTTTCTTAAAAGATGAGATAACGAGACTGTAAAGACCTAGCATCAGTAGAGTTAGAACCCCGATTTATGCTGTTTTAGGTGAAAGGAATGGGACTATGCCTTATGGCAGAGAGGTTGAGCTTCACATCCCTCTCATTTCCCATTCTCCATGAACCAAGTGCAGCATGAATCCTATTCAACTCTGTTGTTCCTACGCAAAGTGGTTCATCTGGAGCTTGACACTAGCTACTTCATAGAGACCTTGGTGATAGGAAAGGAACCCTAACCTCAGGTCGATCCTAAGTGGGAACGGTCAGACACTTCCGCTTGGGGCAAACTCGGGAAGTCCTAGATCGCAAACCTTGTGACATTCCTTACGAGTGCTAGGTGGGGCTTTCTAGACCCTCTTCCCAATGGGCTGCTAAGATGTGTCCCAGAAGCGGACGAGCGGACACGTTGCAATTGGTATTAGAGCGAACCAACGGGATCTAAGAATTACAAGGGAACTTAATAGAGGAAAATAAAGGGAATAAGGGGATAAACAGGGAAAGGTAATTAGAATAGAGCAGTGTTTGCCATTGAAAACATTTCTTTACTCACTTATGGATGCTCGGTTGCAGAGTCACGAAGCATGGATCGAGTTCTTGGTGTTCCAGGTCATGTTCATGACTGCAATGCCTACTTCGAATTATCGTCAGAGGCTAGGCATGATGAATGTTCTGGACCACATCTATAATCCTTTGCCCCTGTATGCGGAACAGAGATGGACAGGAGACTCAGGAATATACTACATAGCAGCCCACCAACTCGCGTACCTTTAGACCAACTTGAAGAGAATCAAGTGGATGGAGGATTTAAAGATCGTGAAGTTGTTCATATTTGTCGAAGCTCACGTAAACGAAAATTTGCACGTTAGCGGTCGGCAAGTCAAGCAGAACAAGTATGTCTATGAAGAAGTGACCCGGGTGATCTCTGCCGAGACAGGATCAAAGTGTTAGGACTCTATGAGAAGAATGGGTATCAAAGGAAGGGATACCCCAAGCTTCCTATGACTTACCGTTTCCTGAAAATTCATGACTCCACTCCATATTATTATTCCGTTCCTGTTAGCCGATTGTAACACAATCCTATTTTCCCCAAACTGATATATCAATCAGCTTGTCCTACTTATCCAAAATAAGTGTATTCAAGGGGTTATGCCCTCATGGATAAATAAGACTTTTTACTATTGTCTATCTTGATCATAAATGTTAACTGTGGTGTTAAGGGAATATTCCCTGGCCGACTAGTGGAGGCTTATATGGCAGGTCGGTCAAGCCAACCTCACGGCCTTCGCAGGCTATAAAAGCTAAACCCCTTCACAGCCATCGATCACTCATCTTTCACCCAGTCAGAGTTGTTGCTCTAGCTAGCCTTAAGCTCTTCACCTATCTTTTGTCTAGATCGCCATCTAAGCTTCACACAGTGGAAGCCCACGGGTGGACAGAGCCATCTTTGTATCAGTTGTTTGGAGTTAAAGAATTTACTGATTCTCCTCTTATCTGTTGTGTACTCTCTATCTCTTTCTCAGATTCTGTTCGCTGTGCTGTGTAAGTTTTATATGGTATCAGAGCCCAGGGGGCTCTAGAGATCGGAGAGTGTGCAAGAGGCAAAGGCTTCAACAGCAAAGAGAAACTATGTCGACTTCCGGAAGCGGTTCTGGCGCATCAGGAAGCGGTGTAGGAGGTGGTGTTGCTATACCGGCTATTCAAACACTGAGGATTCGTCCACCAACCTTCAGCGAAGGCAAGTTAGATGGTACAAACTACACCCTGTGGAAGTTCAAAATTATAACTATCCTTGATTCTTATGAGCTTCTGGAGACTGTGCTGGGGATTGACGTAGAACCATAGCCTACCCCCGACCCATCAAATCCTAGTGTGATGATTCCTCCGAATGCAGATCTTCTACGAGCTTGGAAATGAAGGAATGCAGATGCATTGTGTGCCTTAGTTACAACCTGTTCTGACAGTGTTCTGACTTTGATTCAGCATACAACCAAAGTGTCGGAGGCTTTGAATGTACTAAGGAGTCAGTATGAAACACGAAACCAAACAAGGATTCAAAACTTGGAGAATGAAGTCCTGAGGTTTAGGTTCAGTATGTTTGAGGGAGGTCTGAGTAGTCATTGCCTCCTGTAAAGACATTGCCAAGAATAAAAAAAACTTGTTTTAGAAGGGAGTTCAAGTGACCCTATTCTGCTAGCCTGCTAGGCAGCCGTTTCAGGAGTTCTTATTAGTTATGAGGCAGTTAGAGAAGCCTGCCAGAAGAAAAATAATGATGATAGGGGAAAAGAAATCCCTGAATATCTTAAAGAAAATAAATATATACAAAGGTGTGTAAAAAGGGGTTCTAACCCCTATCAAAGAAAAGAAAAGAAACAAAAAATTTATGAGTAGTTGATCATTGCCTTGTGAAGGCCTGGTAGGTTCCTGGGGACGAGTCAGACTCGGGGCCGACGCCTTGTCTTCCTAGGGGTGGCATCTTGCTAGAAAAGAAGAAATTAAGGAAGGTTGGAGCGAAAATAAAAGTGAGCGTCAGAAAAGGATTAAGTGTCACCTTGCGAGGGCTTGGTAGGTTCTTGGGTACCGAGACAGGACCTGAGGCCGATGCCCTGTTCTCCTTGGGTCACTACGCTTAGCTCCCTCCTTTTTACATGCCCGAGTATGTCAATAAAATAAAAACCCTAAAAGAAGAAATGTGTTAAAAGAAAATACTTCTTGATCAGGCTATAGGAGTCCTTGCCTAGTAGGAGCTCCTAGTCATATTGTCCTTAGTTAGGAAGGTAGTTCAGCCCACCACTTAGGGCAACCTCTTTGATAGTTCTTTTTAGTTTGGCCGTGTTGGAGCAGTTGGTTAGTGACTAGCTTCGGACCTTCTATCAGATTATGCTAGGCCAACTTCTTGTAGATGTCATGCCTTGGTTCTGTCAGGGGGTAGGGTGAGCACTGTGCTGTGTCTAGTATGTATTATGCTGCACTTGGTTCATGGAGAATGGAAAACGAGAGGGATGCAAAGCTCAACCTTTCTGCCCATAGGGCATAGTCTCATTCTGCTCCCCTAAAATAGCATAAATCCGGATTCTAACTCTACTGTCTCTAGGTCTTCACAGTTTCATTACCACATCTTTGAGAAAAGTTCCCAGCTAACTGGGACTACCCTTCCTCAGGACGGACCCAAGTCATGTCCACCGCACTTTCCTCAGGTTGCTTAGTTATCTAATTACCTACCACATTATGTTTGACACGCAAAAGTAGCTTCCTTAATTAACCAATTTAAACACAGGTTCCTTCACGTAATTTAGGCACTGACATAAAAAAAACAATGTCAAGCAAGTTCCTTTTTCAAATATTTGATCTTTATTTATCATAATCTTGGAATACATCAAGTATCTTGCCCGAAGGCTATCCGAGCAATCATCAGGATTGTTGCTCCAAGTTTCGCCCGTAGACTAGTACACGGGCCTTGAGATCCATCTTGAGTCATGTTGGCCTCTTGTGCGGGATTCGGAGGCAAGGAATTTATGGTCAGAGCCTCCCTTGGCACCCAAGCATCCTCTCGCTCCAAGCAGCACCCACGGAGAGACCTCTTACGATGGGTTTGGTCCATGTACCCGACGCAGCTAACAACCCCCTTGGATAGGAGCAGGTAGGCAGTCGAAGGTAACTGAACCTGCCTCTCCCTCCAGGCTATTAACCTAAAGCATTAAGTGTTTGGCCTTGAATTAGTTCATTGAGCAAAGAAGTTCAAACAATGTACCTAAGTGTACAATCACGATATTTTCTCTGGTCGTTCGTACGACCAACTGCTAAGGTGTGATTCCTTCTTCCCGAATACTCCAGCATTCAACCCTGGATTGTTCGCGACTTGACGAGATTCCAAGGGGTTTGGCAAGCTAGGTTGCCTGCTTACCCTTTTTCCTTGGGTTAGGGTTTATACCTTGCCGACCCCACTTATCATTACCTTAGGTCTCCTTGTACTATAGTGAAATAGATCTTGGACAACCCCGTCATCCTTAGTTGGTCAATTTTCTTCTTAGCCAAATCAATCCAAGGCATAGGCCTTGATCGATAATCCAACCTAGAGCTTAACCTATCGGTTTATCTTGGACTAGGGAAATGTCCTTGTTCCATAGTCTAAGGTCGTAACGATAGTTTACAAGCAACTCGCTTGGTCGCTTAACATCCTTTATTTGTCGATATTACTAGTACTTGTGTCCTAAGGCCTAGTACCCTCTCTTACTTGCAACATAGAACGATCTAAGTACGAGAACACTAGATTAACTCTGCAAGTGCAATACTAAGCAACATTTTTAACTTAACTTAACCTATCTTCTCATATTGAACGTAACTATCATTTCATGAGTATTGCATCCTATATGCTTTTCATCAAATAAAATATAACTCTTTTTCTTTTCATACATTTACTTATGCATGCAGTTGCTTATGCGAATTCTAAATAAAATATAACTCTTTTATTCCTCTCCATAGCAACTATCTATTCTTTATTTAAACATCCTTTTATGAATTAACCTATTTACGGTCTTCACAAGGGATTTTTTTTGCACAAATTCATTGTATACAACATAGTTCATTCTTTCCAACATAAATTACCCAATGCAAAACTTCCAATGCACAAGAACATTGCAATATATATTTAACCTATATGCGAGATGCAACTAGGACATTATTGCATAAGTGCATCTTTTAACACGTGAACCATATATTCAAAAATGCAACAACCTAAACATCCGCAGGAGGGGTATTATTGATTCTTGCACTTTGGGTGGGGACTCCTGCATTTGCTCCTCTTACTCCCGCATGTGCTCCTCTTATGAGGCACTTTGGGCCCATTGCAATTGGGATTTGGGAATAAGTCGGGCAGGTGGAGGGTGTGCTGAAATTTTCAGCAAGTTGGCAGTCCTTCCTTCCTGCAAGGAAACTCCCTTCACAGACAAACTGTGTCCTTTACGCGATCCGCAGGTGAAGCACCCTTAAGAAGCTCTTTGTGGAAGCTTCTTTAGCTTCTTCCTTTCTGTCAGTCGGGCCTGAAAGCATCTCCTCCTTCTCAATCACATTATGATGGTGAAAATGATGGTGATGAGGGTATGTGGCGGCATTTGGCAGCCTGGTGGTGTGTTGGCAGAGCAGGGGGTGGGGTTGCGTGTCAGACGGAGCAGGGGGGCGGCACTGAAGACGACCTCCAAGGGGGAGGGGGGCTCCCCTTATATAGTGGGGAGGGGGTGGTTCATGGGGGGGGGAGGGGTGACGGGCCGCCACCCCTACACCTGGGGGGGTGCATGCCCCCTCTCCCACTCATACTCCCTCTCTGTCTCTCTCTCTCCCCAACATGCTATCGATAGGGGGAGAGAGAGAGATAAAAAATTTTGAACTAATTTTGAAATTTTTTAAAAGGGGAGATTCTTATGGCATGGGAAATGTTATATCCTCTCCCCCTTAGAGGAATCGAGATGTCCTCATCTCGAGAAGATCTGGGGGTATTGTTGGTTGAGAGTATTTTCATCCATCCAAGTGGCATCCTCTTCGGGATAATCTTTCCACTGGATGAGGTATTCTCTCAAGGTCCTTGATCTCAAATGCCTCTCCCTAACATCTAGGATTCTATCAGGCTGTAGCTCAAGCACTCCTTGGCTAGGCATTACAATTTGTTGATCATCAAGTACATGATTCAGATTAGGTAGATACTTTTTCAATAGGCTAACATGGAATACATTATGAATCTTTAGAGTTGCGGGCAGCTGTAGTCTGTAAGCATTAGGCCTTAGGCACTTGATGATCTTATAAGGCCCACAATACCTTGGACTTAGCTTCTTGTACTCCCCAAGGACAATGAACTCTTTTTAGGGCGTACATGAATGAAGACCATATCACCTTTGACGAAGGATCTGTCTTGCCGTTTCAAGTCAGCATAGGCCTTTTTCTATCCTTGGCAGCTTGAATGTCTTGTCTTATTGATTTGATTTGATCATCCATGTCTTCCAGCATCTGTCTTGAAGCTTCTACCCTCAAATTTGGATTCAAGAAGTTCAAAGGGGTACGACAATCATGCCCATACAATGCTTGGAAAGGGGTCATCTAAATACTCTGTTGGTAAGAAGCATTGTAAGCAAACTCAACCAGTGGTTTGGTAAGTATTGAATCCACTTTTTGGGTTCGCGGCAACAGTATGCCCTAAGCATATCTTCAATGACTTGATTGACTCGTTCTATTTGACCATCAGTTTGGGGATGGTAAGCTGTGCTGAAACAGAATTGAGTTCCAATAGCCTCAAAGATAGCCCTCCAAAAGTGTGATGTGAAAAGAGAGTCACGATCACTAATGATTATTCTGGATAACCCATGAAGTTTGAATATTTCCTTGATGAATAATCTTGCAATGTCTGAAGCTTTATAGTTCATCTTGATAGGGATGAGATGTGCGACCTTGGTGAGCATATCTACTACAACCAAAATAGAGTTATATCCTCCCTGAACTTGGGGTAGGCCAACAATAAAGTCCATACTTATGAACTCCCATTTCATTTGTGGAATGTCAAGTGGTTGCAATTTCCCAGGCATTTTAACATGTTCTGTCTTAATACATTGACAAGACAAACATTCCATGACATATTTGAGTATGTCTCCCTTGAGCCTTTCCCAAAAATAGCTCTTTCTGACCGTATTAAGGGTCTTGGCATAACCAGGATGCCCTGAGAAAGGGGAATCATGGGCTTCCCAAAGTATCTTTTGCTTGAAAGTTTAAAACATGAATACATAATCTTGTCCTAAAGTAGACAAGTCCATTACTGATGGAGAATTCTTGATACTTCATCTTTAGCTTCAGGTTTTGATCCTTGATGGGGATCTCCCTTAGCATTTTCTGATAGACTGGGTCATAATATGCCGCTTCTTTTGCTAGCTCAAGAATTGAGTTTTTTGGCATTGATACCTTTGTGGCTAGAGACCTTGCTGTTGATGGATCTTGCAAAATGAGAGAATTTAGAAATGCCTTACGACTGAGTGCATCAACAACTACATTCTCTTTTCCAGGCCTATATTTTATTTCAAAATCATATTCTTCCAGCACTTCGATCGATCGATGTTGCCTCATATTGAGCTCATTCTGGGTGAAGATCCATTTAAGAATCTTGTGGTCCGTTACTAAGGAAAATTTGTTACCTAGCAAGTAATGTCTCCAAAGTTTGAGAGCATGGATGACATCTAACAGCTCCAAGTTGTGGGTAGCATAATTCCTTTCATGGCTCTTCAATTTTCTTGAAGAATATGCTACGGGATGACCTTCTTGCATAAGTACACATCCTAAAGCAAGTGCGCTAGCATTAGTTACCACTTCAAACTCCTTACTAAGATCAGGAAGTTTCAGGATGGGTGTTGATACTAAGATTTGCTTTAGTTTGTCAAAGCTGGTCTGTTCAGCAGGTGACCATATAATTGCTACTTGCTTCTTTAGTAGATCAGTCAGAGGTGCTGCAATCAAAGCATAATCTTTGATGAAAATTTTGTACCACCTTGTCAACCCAAGAAAACTACGTATTTCTTTGATAGAAGTTGGTGTTGGCCATTCCAGAACGTCTTTGACCTTAGCTGGATCTACTGAAATTCCTTGTGCTGATACAATGAGTCCCAGATATTCAATCTGTCGCTTGAAAAATGCGCACTTCTTCTTCTTGGCATAAAGCTTGTGTGCTCTCATTGTTTCAAGAACAATGCAAAGCTAGGGCTCATGATCCTTTCCCGATTTTGAGTAGACTAGGGTATCGTTAAAAAAAACGAGTACGAAGTCATCAAGATAGGGCCTAAAGATATCCGGCATTAACCTGTTGAAGGTAGCAGGAGCATTCGTCAGCCCGAATGACATCACTAGGAATTCGAAGTGTCCATACCTTGTACTAAATGTAGTCTTCAGGATAATCTAGGATCTATCTTTGAGAAGATCTTCGCCCCTTGAAGATGGTCAAGTAATTCATCTATTCTTGGAATGGGGTATTTATTTTTTATGGTTGCTTGGTTCAGCCCTCTGTAGTCAATGCATAGGTAAAGCATTCCATCTTTCTTCTTTTGGAACAATACTCAAGCTCCCCATGGTGAACTACTAGGATGGATGTAGCCTTGATCTAACAGTTGCTCTTTCAGTTCGATAGCTTGTGGGATGGACATCTTATATGGCCTCTTTGCGACCAGTGCAGCTCCTGGCACAAGTTTGATTTCGTGGTCGACTTCCCTTTGGGGAGGAAGAACCGTTAGATCTTCAGGGAATACGTCTGCGTGTTCCTTTAACCATGAAGGTTCTTCTCCGGACTCCTGATTCTGATCTATCTTATTCAGTTTAATCAGATAGATAGGTAGACCCTTTTGAACACCTTTTATTATCCGTGTTGCTTTTTCCAACTATATTTTTGGCTTACCAGCCTCACCTTGAGTCATGACTCATTCCCCTTTAGAATTGTAGAAGGAGACTTGGCCCTTTCCACAATGGATGTGGGCATCATTGGGTATTAGTCAATCCATTCCGAGTAAAAATTCATGGACACCTAGGTTCATTACCCTGAATCTCATAGAAGTTGGCTTCCCACCTAGTAGGAATTTCACCTTAGCAGTTTGCCTAGTACAAGTGACCGCACAACCAATTGCTAATTCCACAAGTAAAGTAGGTGTATCTATTGTGGCTATCCCTAATCTTTTTGCACAGATTGGTGAAATGAAGGAATGTGTACTGCCACAATCAATCAAGGGTTTGAAGCTTTTACCTTGATATTGTGATGGAGTTTGAATCACCGAGAATTGGCGATTTGGACCCTTCTTGTGAAGAGTGGCATGAACCGTTGCCCTCTCAATGTTAGCATCCATGGATGGATCTTCTTCATTGTCCAACTCCTTGGTGGAAACATTGGAGGTTCTCCCTCTAGCCATAACGGTGGTTCCTTAGCCATGAGTGGCTCTATTTTGACCTTGGAATTGCCCCTAGCGATGCCCTCTGCCAAGCTTGGGACACTCCCTCTTGAAGTGTTTGGGCTCGTTGCAATGGAAGCAACGTGGGTTGTGATCATTGCTTTGTGTTGGAACAAAGTTGTTGATAGCATTGACTCTAGCTTTCTTTCTTTGGCCCTGATTCATACCCTGTGCTCTCTTTGTCTGAGCCTTAGACATGCCCTTATTTTGATCCTTGTAAGGTCAAATCTTGTTGTTCATTGGTTTGGTCTGCACCTCCTATATTATTGGAGCAGCTCGAATGAGTGCATCTTGTAGGTCTGTTGGGCGCATTGATTCCAATCGAGTGTTTATGGGTGGATTCAATCCAATATAGAATTTTGACACCTGTTGTGTCATATCCATTGGAGGTGCATACTTTGGGAGTGAGACGAACTTTGAATAATATGCTTCAAGGGATAATCCTAGCTACTTCAAGTCATAGAATTCATTCATCTTTTGTGTGTGGTAGGCAGGTGGTAGATACCTCTCTCGCACAGCTTTCTTAAGCTTATCCCAAGCGACTGTCCCCTCTGAGATTGCTTGGTGTTTCCACCAAAGTCTCGCTTCGCCTGTTAGCTTAAGTTTGGCAAGCATGGCTTGGTTAGCAGGTGCAGTTCCTACTGCCTCAAAATAGTCCTCCATGGACTCAATCTAGATCTCGGCGTCGGCTTGAACAGTCCTTCTTTTGCCATCAAAATCGGGTGGCTTAATTTTTTAAAGAAGGAATTTCTTCTCTTGAGCCGCAGTGGACTTAGTGCATGAGTCGGATTTGGAACCTGCGCTTGGGGTTGCGTCTGAACAATAAGATTCTTTATGTTAAAATCTTATCATACGTTCTTATATTACTTTAATATGACTAGTACAGTTTTTTTGCTAAGTGATTTAATCACTAAATACCTTAGTTAACATTTATGATCAAGATAGACAATTGTAAAAAGCCTTATTTATTCATGAAGGCATAACCCTTTGAGTACATTTATTCTGGATAAGTAGGACAGGCTGATTGATACATTAGTTTGGGAAAAATAGGATTGTGTTACGATCGGTTACATGGACGGAATAATAATATGGAGTGGGCTCATGGATTTTCAGGAAACGATAAGTCATAGGAAGCTTGGGGTATCCCTTCCTTTGATACCCATTCTTCACATAGCGCCCTAACACTTTGATTCTGTCTCAACAGTGATCAGCTGGGTCACTTCTTCATAGACATACTTGTTCTGCTTGACTTGCTGACCGCTAATATGCAAAGTTACGTTTACGCGAGCTTCGACAAAGATAAACAGCTTCACGATCTTTAAATCCTCCATCCACTTGATTCTCTTCAAGTTGGCCTGAAGGTACGCAAGTCGGTGGGCTACTATGTAGTATATTCGTGAGTCTCCCGTCCATCTCCGCTCCTCACACAAGGGCGAAAGATTATAGATGCGGTCCAGAATATTCATAATGCCAAGCCTCTGACGATAATTTGAAGCATGCATTGCAGTCATGAACATGACCTGGAACACTAAGAACTTGCTCCATGCTTCGTGACTCTGCAACCCAACATCCATAAGTGAGTAAAGAAATGTTTTTAACAGAAAACACTGCCCTATTCTACTCACCCTCCCCTGTTTATCCCCTTATTCCCTTTATTTTCCTCCATTAAGTTCCCTTATAATATTTAGATCTCGTTGGTTTGCTCTGATACCAACTGTAATGTGTCCGCTTGTCCACTTGTGGGACACGTCTTCGCAGCCCATTGGGAGGAGAGTCTAGAAAGCGCCATCTGGCACTCGCAAGGAATGTCACAGGGTTTGTGGTCTAGGTCTTCCCGATTCTGCCCCGAAGCGGAAGTATCCGGCCATTCCCACTTAGGACTCCGACCTGAAGTCAGGGTTTTTTTTCATATCAGCCAAATCTCTAGGAAGTAGCTAGTGTCGAGCTCCAGATGAACCACTGTAGGAACAACAGAGTCGAAGCGGATTTATGTTGCACTTTGTTCATGGAGAATGGGAAACAAGAGGGATGCGAAGCTCAACCTTTCTACCCATAAGGCATAGTCCCATTCCGCTCCTCTAAAACAGCATAAATCAGGATTCTAACTCTACTGTCTCTAGGTTTTCACAGTTTCATTACCGTGTCTTTGAGAAAATTTCCCAGCTAACCGAGACCACCCTTCCGTAGGACGGACCCAAGTCACGTCCACTGCACTTTCCTCGGGTTTCTTAGTTATCTAATTACCTACCACATTATGTTTGACACGCAAAAGCAGCTTTCTTAATTAACCAATTTAAACACAGGTTCCTTCATGTAACTTAGACACACTGACATAAAAAAACAATGTCAAAAAAATTCCTTTTTCAAATATTTGATCTTTATTTATCATAATCTTGGAATACATCAAGTATCTTGCCCGAAGGCTATCCTAGCAATAATCAGGATTGCTGCTCCAAGTTTCGCCTGTAGACTAGTATACGGGCCTTGAGATCCCATCTTGAGTCACATTGACCTCTTGTACGGGATCCAGAGGCAAGGAATTTACGGGCCGGAGCCTCCCCTGGAACCCAAGCGTCCTCCCGCTCCAAGCAGCACCCACAGAGAGACCTCTCGCAGCGGGTTTGGTCCATGTCCCCGGCGCGGCTAACAATCCCCTTGGATAGGGCCAGGCAGACACTTGGAGGTAAGTGAACCTGCCTCTCTCTCCAGGCTATCAACCTGAAGCATTAAGTGTTTGGCCTTGAATTAGTTCCTTGAGCAAAGAAGTTCAAACAATGTACCTAAGTGTACAATCACGATCTTTTTTGTGGTCGTTCGTATGACCAACTGCTAAGGTGTGATTCCTTCTTCTCGAATACTCCCAACATTCGATCCTAGATTGTTCGCAACTTGGCGAGATTCCAAGGGGCTTGGCAAGCTAGGTTGCTTGTTTACCCTTTTTCATTGGTTTAGGGTTTATACCCTGCTACCGACCCCAATTATCATTACCTTAGGTCTCCTTGTACTCTAGTGAAATAGATATTGGACAACCCTGTCGTCCTTGGTTGGTCAATTTGCTTCTTAGCCAAATCAATCCAAGGCGTAGGCCTTGATCGATAATCCAACCTAGAGTTTAACCTATCGATTTATCTTGGACTAGGGAAATGCCCTTGTTTCGTAGTCTAAGGTCGTAACGACAGTTTGCAAGCAACTCGCTTGGTCGCTTAACATCCTTTGTTCCGTAGTCTATGGTCATAACAAGAGTTTGCAAGCAACTCGCTTGGTTGCTTAACATCCTTTGTTTGTCGATATTACTAGTACTTGTTTCCTAAGGCCTAGTATCCTCTCTTACTCGCAACATAGTACGGTCTAAGTACGAGAATGTTGGATAAACTTTGCAAGCGCAATACTAAGCAACATTTTTAACTTAACTTAACCTATCTTCTCATATTGAATGTAACTATCATTTCATGCGTGTTGCATCCTATATGCTTTTCATCAAATAAAATATAACTCTTTTTCTTTTCATACATTTACTTATGCATGTAGTTGCTTATGCAAATTCTAAATAAAATATAACTCTTGTATTCCTCTCCATAGCACCTATCTATTCTTTAATTAAACATCCTTTTATGAATTAACCTATTTACGATCTTCACAAGGGATTTTTATTGCACAAATGCATTGTATACAACATAGTTTATTCTTTCCAACGTAAATTACCCAATGCAAACCTTCCAATGCACAAGAACATTGCAATATATATTTAACCTATATGTGAGATACAACTAGGACATTATTGCATAAGTGTATCTTTTAACACGTGAAGCATATATTGAAAAATGCAATAACCTGAACATCCGCATGAGGGGTATTATTGATTCTTGCGCTTTGGGCGGGGACTCCTGCACGTGCTCCTCTTACTCCCGTGTGTGCTCCTCTTGTGTGGTGTTTTGAGGCCATCGCAATTGGGATTTGGGAATAAGTCGAGCAGGTGGAGGGTGTGCTGAAATTTTCAGCAAGTTGGTAGTTCTTCCTTCCCACAAGGAAACTCCCTTCACAGACAAACTGTGTCCTTTACGTGATCCGCGGGTGAAGCACCCTTAAGAAGCTCTTTGTGGAAGCTTCTAGGAAGCTTCTTAAGAAGCTTCTTTAGCTTCTTCCTTTCCATCAGTCGGGCCTGATAGCATCTCCTCCTCCTCAATCACGTTATGATGACGAAAATGATGGTGATGAGGGTATGTGGCAGCGTTTGGCAGCCTGGCGGTATGTTGGCGGAGCAGGGGGTGGCATTGCGTGTAAGGCGGAGCAAGGAGGCGGCATTGAAGATGAAGCAAGGGGGAGGTGGCGCTTTCTAGACTCTCCTCTCGATGGGTTGCTAAGACGTGTCCCACAAGTGGACAAGCAGACATGTTACATTATTATGCACAATATGTGGTTCCTTCAAAAGCAGGTGTATATGGATACCTTGAAGATCTACAGTTACCAAGCCTCTCATCTTTGGATTGGGAGATGCCTGATAAAGCAACAATGGAGAGTTTTAAACTCAAGATTGCTCAAGATTTTCAAAAGGCTATGACTCCTAGAAGGATCTCGAGACGAGTACACTTATCGTGGTTTTTACGTTTGCATATTTTTGTAGCTTTCTTTAAAACAATATGTTTACAATGGATGAAGGTTTCATGGCTAAACAAAAATTTTTCAAATGAAGATTTGGATAAAATTTTAGGTCTATGCTAGAAAGTCAAGGAATCTAACCACAAAGGTGACTTCATAAGGTGCAATGTGTGCCCTCACTCATTGGGTCTATCCTATAATACATCTCAACAATCTCTTGTCATAGGTTTTGATTACAGAAGATACAAACTTAGATTAGGTGCTTGGGTTCCTTTAGATTCAGATATTGATTGTAAGACATTGAAACTTACAGTACAAGTTACCGCACAAGAAGTAAAGGAGGTAAACATTACTTCAAAGTGGAGTCTTAAGGATGTGAAAGACACCTTGGAGTTTCTAGAGAATGTTACTCCTGGATATAAGTTCAAGGTAAATGGTGTTGTAATTGGAAAAAGAGCTGAGAGCTCTGTATCATGTATGAGTTGTTTGCCTCTTAGTGTTGTGAGTTTTGGACCATAAATATGCATGTATAAATTATTTTGAATCTTTCTTTTGCTCACAAATATTGCTGCCAGAAACATGGAATTATACACATTGATAAGTACTATTTAAAAAAATCTTGGTATAAGCTTTGCAGTGATTTTGTGAATAACAAATCGTCATTTTGTGGACCAAAATGATTTCATTATATCATGAGTTACAAAATTGTAGTAGAATTTAATAGGAAAGACTTGGTACAAGCTTTATAATTATCTATGATTCTATGAACAAAAAATCGTCTTTCATGGGCAAAATCAAAATGACATATCGTTACATTTTGGGTTAGAATATTGCACTACAAACCCGGTGTCCAAGTCCATCACTTAGCCCCTACAATTCAGATGAGTTGATGGACTGAGTTAGATTCTTGCAAAGTTTTTGGAGAATTGTACTAGACCCAGCTAGGTTACAACTGGCAGACCTTTGTGAGCCATCTCGACCTGGAGAACTTTATTCTGGTGCACAGAAAAGGTAAATTCGTGAGATGCAACTGCTTAGTAGCTTGAGTAGGCTATCGAGAGAGTTAGTGCCTTAACGGGAGCCAATGGAGTCATAGACCCATAAATGAACCTAAAATGAGTAAGACGACGCAACAAGAGACCCTAGAACTTTAATGGGCCAATCTAGCCAACAAGGGCAAAAAAGGCCACACCACAAAAACATGTATAGGTTGCGTGCAGAATGCATCTAGTCAAAAGCGAAACAAGCTACAACTGTGAGGATGACTAGACATGATAGTCTTGACGATAGATGCACCTTGAATGGCACTACATAGACAACCCAAGACATCAATGAAGAATCCACATCTGGTCATGCAGTTGGGGACTTAAAGGTATGCATCAGAAGGCTTAAATTTACAAGCCAAGACATGGAAGATAAATACATAGTGCCGCGTGTTTATCTTAGGGTCAAACTCGCTGCAAAAAGAGAGGCGATGACATAACATGCAAGCCTACTAACGAGAGTAAGGACTTGTTGGAAGAGTTGATACAAGCACATGTTGAACAGAGAGAACTAGTGAGCGAGGCCATGCTTGAAATAAGAAGGTCAGCAGGCAATGCCAAGGATAGATTTTGGGCCTACAAATATCGTAGAAGACCACAAAAGAAGCCCAATCCTTATAGACGAAAGCATCAATGGAGAGCTAGAACAAAGCCATGATGGATATCCAAATCATTGCTACGTGCTCAAGGGTATTACATAGGTAACCAATGGATTTGGGTGCCAAAACTCCCTGTTAAACCACCTCTCACAGCTAAAGGATAGGACATATCAAGAGCAAAGAAGCACAGGAGGAAGTCTAAATAAGAAAATAAGTCTCAAGTCAAAAACATTGGAGTGACCAAGTCCCTCACAATTGAAATCAAGAAACCAAACGGGACTATTCGAAGGGTAGATCCTTAGCTTAGCATGCTTAACAAGTGGATATCAGATGTAACCATCGAGTATGCACAAAAGCCGCTAGTGCTCAAGGAGCCTTTGACTTCCCAAGAGGATGATGAGCACCACAGGTGCAATGTTGCTCATGATGAGGATAATTTCTCAATAAAGAAAATGGTAGAGTCATCTAATAGCCATGAGCAAATCTTTCGGCGAGTGCCAAGCCCATCGAGGAGCCCCAAATCTCCTACACCCTCTTTCCTTAAACAGACATAGGAAGCCTAGTAGCAGTCTCACCAAGTGCAGATGCTCAGTCCCAATATCTATCTGCATCCAAACTTCCAAATGTCCAAGAGATGGGACATGACACCACCCTTAGCTCTCAGCCTAAGGTTATGCCTGTGCAATCCATTATGACTAGCTCACTAGATGTTCAATATGCACACATGAATGCGCAAAGGTACACGGCCACTTTTAATCTTCTTAAGGACTTGACATCGGAGTTTACCAATAGTGGCCAGTCCTCTGAACTAGCCTCTACTACCAATTAGAAATCATAGCAGCCACCACAGCTTTTGGCCATGACGCACCCCTTGCGGAACGTGTCCTTAGCAATTCACATGTGGAAGAGGTGTTGCAACCAAAACCCTTGACACCTCTAGCACTTCCAAAGCATCTAAAGCCTAGGCTTGAGGAGAAATCTCTTGAAGATTTGGCCAAGGAGATGGTGCATCTGACCAATCAATCTAGCAAGGCTGCCTAGCAGATCTTATCTACGTCCCATGGGGACATGCTAGAGAAAAAGAATGCTAAGGTCCAACTAAGAACGTCAACATCTAACCTAGTTCAGGGTCCTAAGTCCTTAAAGGATACACCTCGATTTCCTAAGAAAAAGAAGAGAGTAGAATAAAAACAACAATGGTAGTTGCAAAGTGGTTGTAGACCCCAAGAATATTGAGACCAAGAGCACTGAAGAGCTGAGGGATAAAACATCAAGCCCATCCACCAATGAACCCATCACCATCTCTCTTGACAGTGGTGAAACCTCAAATACATCTATGTGTTCTAATAAGTCACAGCAACCATTACCATCAACGGTTTCTTGCAACACTGAACCCACTGACTACAGAGCTTGCATTGACAAATCAAGAGTGGATACAACACTGTCACAACAGGGTGACAAATCTATACCAGTCACATCACAAGATAACCATGATGCAATAACAATAAAGCCTGAGGAGAAACATGAAAACCCCGAGGACATAAGCAATCCGAGTGTTGACCAATCTTGCTCATCTAGGCCTGAGCCCCCAGCTATGCTAAAGCCTAGGGAAACTCCTAGAACCTTGCATGAGATAGAAACCGAGCAAGCCCTCATTGAACATAGAAGTGTCGCAGAATGCTTAACTGATTTGGATGCTAAACTCAAAGTATTCGCACGTTTCTATGTCCTTGCAGACATGGGTGCATTCCCTCAAGCTACTCTTGAGGAATTCTTGCCATTTTCTCTATCCGGGGAAGAGCAAGAATAACTTGACGAGCACTATGACAAGCTCCTACATAAGCGCATGCAACTCATCTCTGATGAGGAGGACGATTACTTAGGCTAAATTGTGACATTCAACGACGTGCTGTGCCAACCAAATCTCTTAGAGATAGAGCAACTAAAGCAAAAATCAGAGGATTGAAGTCAATTCAAAAAACATTGGTTTGAAAACCACGTTACAATGGCCAAACTAGGAGCCCAGATCAGTCTCAGAGGAGCGATTGGCCAAATGCTGGTCTCAAAGAGACCCAATCTATTTGGCACCAACTTCCTTTCGAGTCTTGCCTACCATTAGGGGTATGGACTTAGCTGGAACTAGCCAAGAAAATGCTCTAGTTAATAAGATTCTCACTAAGGAGGAGCTACATGTTGCGAGTAGGCTCGGACAAGGTACCATGCTACTCGATGTTGCAAAATATCTATTATTATTGAGTAAGCTGCCACGAGTACTAGATGTGTGTGCCACACTCTAGTATAATCCTGAGTTCTACGATTGGTTTTTATCCTCACAAAGCGACATGGATGCATAAATTGTATAAATGAATAATGTTTTTTGTGACTGTGAATAAATAATATCCAAGCAAGTGCACACATAAGCAATGATAGTTAAACGCAGAGAGAAAAGTTTGGGTTGGACACTGAGCTCCTAGGGTCCTCCTCTTACCACATGTCTAGAAGTCGTTTGACCATTCCCACCTCTGGTTAGAGGGCATGTAGTCCTCATGACCGCCATGGGAAGCCATGAACAACACCTTTGAGGGTGTACACAGGGCATCGTCCCTTTCTTTAGGTTTTCCCTCCGTTTCTGATCTCCCCTTTTGGGGGACGAGCTACCCCAGTCCATCACAACCAATCCATGTGAATTGGGGTGAGAAAATATCTGTACGCCCCACGTTCGGAGCAGGACAAATATTATCACAGGCGTCGTCCCTCTACAACACACACTACATGCCTCACCTCACCCCTCCTCATCATATATGCTCAATAATCTACTGATTAATCCTATTCATGCAAATAATTCTATCCTGCCTCAGGGCCTAACCCTTGATTCAAATTTGGCATGTTCCCCCCGTAGTAGCCATCATGGAGCATACAGTGCAGCTAGCCTGCAAAGGAAGCTCTCTGCCATCGGAGTGAGCATAAGGCATGAGAGTCTCCACCGGAATGCTATGTGCCTACTTTAAAGAGGTATGCGCCAAAAAGAGGCCCCAAGTGATACTGCCCAAGATGCAGGCCAAGCTAGGAGGACGAAGGCTCAAGGGAGCGCCCGAGATGTAGCAACACCTGCTGTGCAGACCCTCCCTAGATGCTCAAGCACCATGTGCTCGAAAGAGGAAAAGGCAGTTAGAAACAAGAGGGAATTTGATGAATTATTTAAAAATCATTCTTGAAATGGCAACGGCCCCAAGGACTACACCATTTGGGTCCTAGGCCGATGTCTTCCCTGCCTAGCCTTATAGGAGCCTCTCACCGACACAACCCCAGTCACCTGACCACCCAAACTCACCCTGCCTCATACAAATAGAATAGCCCCTATGTTGTATATAGTGCTTGACAAAGGCCATCTTCCCATAACTTTTTGTCCTTAAGTGGTTAAAGGGGCAGCTCCCCCAACTAAACAAACCTCCCTTACTTACTACTAATACATATCATGTCTTTAACAAGCGATGATGAGATGCGTCACAGCCAACACCATAGGATTTGGATGAAATAATATCTTTTTGCGTTGCATCTATTTATCATAATTGACACATGTGACTGCGAAGCATCAAGTGGATGTAGGACAACACAGGTCAGTGTACGAAAGTGTTCACTGTCCAAGTAACCACAAGACCAGCAACCTCACAAAGAGCCATGACGGAAGCCTCACTGTTGAAAGTGAAAATCACCCTTGTCAATCGCCCACATCGCATGGCCCAAAAAATGATCAGTGTGGCCACTCTCTCTTTCTGGGTCAAACTCTACACCTGGCACTCTCGACGGTTGTTACCTCAATTGTACCAACATCACACATTACAAAGAGGTTTTGCAAAACCTCTAGTGTATCTCCCCATCTCAACAACTATTCCTCTAGCAACGAGGCTAGGACATAATCATCACTGTAACGTCTATTTTCATAGCCTTCGAATCTCAACGTTTCCCCATCCAATTGAAAGGCTGATAGCCTCAACATATTGCAATGGTTGTACTCATGTTATTAAAAAAAAACACTCACAATCATAGCACGACACCTAGGGGTCCTCAAATGAGGTGCAACCAATGACCTTGGTTGGCTGGCTCCGTCCCTAGTCCCCTAGACCTCTACACATCCCCCACAATTATTTAGGGTACATCAACGATAGGAAATACCTAGGGAGCTTGTATCGCCTATGGTTAGACCCCACAATTGTTCAGGGTACATCAACAATAGGACATACCTAGGGAGCTTGTATCGCCTATGGTTAGACCTGTCACCTTGACCCATTTGTGTGATTCCTTTTTCCACTTTGCCTTAGTACCATCGCAATCGATCGTAGTAAGCAACACACGAACAGCCATGGAAAGTACACTGTACTCGTCAAGCAATACAAGTAGCTACTTGCTATCGAAAGTAATGTGCCGATGAGCTCAACCATGCTACATTGTGTTGCCCTAGCAAAAATTAAGTCTCATATGCCTTCATGTGTACTTCTCCTCAACCTTGATAACTTTTTCCACCTCATTGGACCTTGCTTCATCCACACATTGCTAAGAGGAACCAAACCAACAGCCTTGTAACTATGTAATATCTAAGTATGCACATGCACTCACATAATATTTTCACCACAATCTATACACAGTTTGGGTTCTCAAGTGCAGGACAATCCTCTCGGGTCAATTAGAGTTTGAACTGTCTCCCAAACTAGTCAGACTATGTCTAGTGCATGATAAGAAGACTAGCACTATCCCCAGGGAGAGACCACATATGAGAGGTTTTCAATTGCAGGTATTGAAGACTCCAACAAAAGTACCATCATCTCTTCATCAACACTCAATGCTCAATTTTTATCCTTTATCATCCTGCAAGCCCCGTCACTCGCAAAATCCCTAGCACATCACCACCTGTGCCAACCCATGAGTGCAACTCCCAACAACAACCAGCCCTATCACCAACTTCAACAACCCTACCACTAGCCAATCACCAACAACATGCCCCCAACGACCTTTATCCGCACCACCACCAAAAATCCTCCATGGCAAACCACAGATGTCCCTTCCACCCATGTTTTTGGTGCATGCCAAAGCCTGCTACCTATGATGGTGAGTGCCATGGGACTCTCACTCGTCTAGGAGGGGGGTAATGTTAACTCTCAAATGAACAAGGTAGAAAAGCCAAAAAATTTAAAGAAGGAGACAAGGCCAATGCAAAGGTGAAACAGAAGACGAAGGCATGCCAAGAAGAATTTGAACACACAAGAAGTGCAAAAAAGTCCTAAATCAAGGAAAAAGGTGGGTGGTAGAAAGGAAGCTAGAAAGATAGGACAATGGAAAAAAGGGCCTAGGCTATGGCTGGCCATGTAAACGAGGAGATAAGGCCCAAAAGGGATTTAGGGCTTTGTATATAAAGTTGAAAAGTGAATGAGAACTCATTCTTGTGTGTGGCCAAAAGTGGCTCTCCTCCTCTTCTTCTTCTTCTTTTTCTTGCTTGCTTGAGCTTGTGCTTGAGAGAGTGTGAGAGTGGGAGGAAGTGAGTGTGTGAGGGTAAGGGATCGGGGTGGAGAAGCTCTCCGTCTTCTCCTCTCTTCTCCTCTTCTCTTCTCTTTTATTCTCTTGCTTGCGGAAATGGAGCTTGGAGCATGGAGATTTAGGATGGAGCTCCCTTGAAGCTTGCACTTGGATCGTGGAGTCGCCAGAGTGCTCGGAAGAGGAGGTAACTCGATTGGATATGGAGGTAAGATCACTACACCCGTAGAGATGGATGCACATTGGCTATGTGAGAGGTAGCCATTAGTGCTCAGCTTGGAACGTTGAAGCAAGCGGTCGGTGGGTCTTGGCAGTTGAAGGCCTCTACATGCATGTAAGATAGCCCATCTCTTGGTATTAGATATTCATAGTCATTTCCTTATTTGTTAACAGCATCAAAGAAATAAAAAGCTAAAAATATCAAACCTAAGCACATATTCTAATATTTTAAATCACACCCTTGTGATACCTATCACTAACAATCACAATGCAAACCCTTTTGCAAGGGGATAACTAGCTAAAACAATTAAGTTATCCTTGTAGATAAAAATGCTAACAAAACTTGAAGTGTGTTTGAAGCTACATGATGGGATCATCTTTCTTTCCCTATTGGACTAAGGAGTTGTTCTCATGATCCCTTTATTGAAGATAGAACCCTATCCTTCAACAAGTATACAAGTTTTTCAGTGTGGGAGTGTGATGGAGGCAAGAGTTCCCTTACTATGTGGTCATGGTTTGGAGTCCCTATACGCTACGATGGCTAGGCCTTGTGATCAAAGTTGTTTTATTAATAATTCTAGATGCCTTCATCCAAATGATGGTTGGTCCATCTCTTCAATGTATGGATTCCATTCGCGAGACATAAGCTTCTACTCTTTCTCCAGAGGACTGACTTAGGTTCATGAACTCCTCTCGAATCCATTCTTCAAAACCTTCACGCTTGAATTTAGTGAGGAATGCCAACTTTAGGTCATCCCATATACCGAAAGTTCCTACTGCTTGTCTCTCATACCACTAAAATATTGCACCTTTGAAACTGGCAGGGAATATTACTAATCAATGCTCAGGGGTTTTGATATTGTTAGCCACGCATGCTACCATAAACTTTGCTACATGAAGATCAAGATCTTCATTGTACTCTCCCTTAAAAATGGGAAATGAGACTACATTTGTTGGCCTATCGTCAATATTTCTAGGATGGATTTGATTAGGAAGATGACCTTGAGTTGCCATGGGGACTTCTATAAAGAGTGCTTTTAGGGCATCAAAGGAGGCTTCTACTACAAGCTGGTTCTTTGCCTTGATTTTTTCCTGCTCTCTTCTCACATACCTCTAGACTCACTCTAGTGCTTGCCTCTTGATTGCGTCATTCATCAAGGGATTGGCTCAAACCAGTTGGGTTTGTACTCAACAAAATAAACTTAGAGGGGGCTTCAGTCTCTGGAGGACTCTCTAGCCAACATCTCTTCTACTGCTTGCTTTTCTACATCTTTGAATTCGGCTTTCAAACCGCTATAGAGGGGGAGATATTCCCTTTTGAAGGAATCATTCTCCCACGACTTTAACTTCAACAAAATTCATCATTCTCTTAATATTCTTCATAAAATTGATTGACCAACAAATAGAACACAAAAGAAACACCACTTTGAATGGAAATAATATCACATAGTATTCATCTTCATTGTCTTCATAGTTTTCTCTCACAATCTATCATAGATAAGTACATTGTTTGGCATAGAATTGACTATCTTTGACTCTCTCTCTCTCTCTCTCTCTCTCTCTCTCTCTCTCTCTCTTTCAATCAATAGTACATAATCTCCTCACTACAATACTCAATAATCGCTCACAATAGTCCTTCTTTGGTCGTGGATGCCCCTTCCAAAAGGTGTGTCTGATATGAAAGGTCACCAGAGCCACTACAATGACTCCTCACAGCTCATCATTGTCACTTTACTCCTGTCAAGTCTTGAGTCTTTAGCAATTGCTTCTTCTACTTCCTTGAGCTCTTTTAAACTTACATTCACATCTTTCCAATGCTAGAAAACTTTCCCAAAGTCACACATACATTCTATAGGACACTTACAGAAGCATACAAAACAGAATAGAAACAGGAACATAGGCTCTATAGAAGCTCAACAGAGAGTTATAGAAGGTCAACAGAAAGCATAAGAACCTCATAACTCATACTAAAACCATTCCAAACTATCAAAAACCATTCAATTATCTTTCAAATATTCTCAACTTCCATCAATCATTAATCCATGCTTCATACATAAGAAAAACATAACAAAACAGAAGCTAAATAGAAGCTATCAGAACCTCAACAGAATCTATCATAACATCACAAAGCCTCATATCTCTACTAAAAATCATCATGAGCTTCCAAAACATAATTAACATTATCCAAAATACTCTTAAAAACTTCCAAAATAATCAATCATCACTCAAAATCCATAAAAAATCAACCATTCAACCCTAAAAAACAACAAAAATCAACCAAAAAACCTTGTCATTTCAGTATTCAACATATCCCCACACTTAATAAGGAAGCGTCCTTGCAACCTAAGAAAAAGGGAATACAAGTTCATTAAAGAGCTCAACTCGATCTTCTTTGGTAGCTTCAATAAACCACCCAACCACGACCCCAACTTATCACCTATATCTAAGAAAGCATATAACGAAAGGAAACCCCTTTATCCATTAGCATTTCTTATAAACAACAGTAAAGCATGACAAATTTGTAAAGGATATAAAAGGTTGCATCCGTCCATCAATCAGATAAAATCACAAAACACCATCAAACTTCTGAATCAAGTCCATCTTCATCTTCAACTCCACATAAGAGGATAATACACCACACATACATCATAGAACATACACAAAACTCACATAGACATAATGTCAGGTAGTCTCAATTGTACATGCCCCCAAAAAATGGAGAGCAAAGAAAAAAAAATTCCATTAAGAGAAGATAATACACCAAGAAAAGGCTTTACTTTGAAGTAGGACAAATATATTTCTTTTTAAAGTGCATGTTAAGCTTGACATGTTCAAGAGCTTTACTCTCATCTACAAAATATTGAGGTATATTCTGTAGGAACTATAAACAACACATCCTTTCCAGAAAAATAAGGAACCTGGTAGGGAAAGCCTATGCAAAGTAATATAAGACATCCATTTGAGCAGCAGTCATGTCCACATTTGGATTTATGATCAGCTATGGTATACTCTTTCAAGTATTGAGATGAGATTGCTAATGCATGAAAGCAAGATATCAACAAAAGTGAGAAACAAGGCATACAGAAGTATCCTCAGATTGAACATGCACCCAAGAAAAATGAATATAAGTAGTAGATGTCTCCTAGGACCCTAGAATAAAAGGCCGATTAAACAACGGCGGTCCTGTCAAAGAATCATGCAACGTCCATTGCCTTCAACAAAGAATATCATTTTCATATCCAAGTGTATCCAACACTGATTGGGAAGGAAGGTTAATAAAATCAAATGAAGATGGTAATGGAATAAGAGGGAAACATTGCAAAGGTGGATAAGACAAATCATAAAATGAAGATAAGTGAAGGGATAAGGAAGACAGAAAAGACAGAGAATTCATAAAAAATGTTTGAAGGGATTTTGCTGAGAAAATAGAAGAAATAGGAAGAACTATAGGAAGTTCAGAAAGGATAGGAGACAATGTAGGATCAGCCAATAAAAGGAGAGATAGTAAAAACAAGAATATATGGGAATCCAAAAGGAGTAAAGGATAAAAGAGGAATAGTGTCAGGGGGGCTAGAAGAAAGAATGGAAACATATAAAGGAAAGTGATAGGACGTGAGACAATAGGAAAGAAGATTAGTAGGATCAAATGAATAAATAGAACAACAAAAATTAAGAGCCTAGAAAAAGGACTCAGTAAACAATGGATGATCAACAATATAGCTCAACAATTGAGTTTGCAATGGCTGGATATCAGACTTACAAAAGACACTCCATAAACGATGAGGTTCTAAAGAATCATGCTTCAAAGATAAATGCCAAGCATGCCCTCTACACCAAGACGTCTATTGATGATAAGTCTTCAAGATTTCTACTAACAAGAGCTCCACCGAATGAACATACATGACTGCTTGCAAAATCACATCCCCCACATAAACATTCAGATCCTCCTCATTAGGAATTTGTAGATGTCATGTGAGATACATAAAAGATAATAACTCATCCACAAATCTATCAAAGACAGCTCTCAACAAATCTACAGACCATAGAGTTGACCACCCATCCTCTGGAGATTCCAAATCCACATTGCTTGAAGAAAGATACATTAGGAAAAAAATGAACTCACAAATGGGCCTTTTAGCCTCCCCCCTCTCTCCTCCTTAAAACAAGAAAAAGAGGAGAGAAGAATAGTAAAATAATCCTCTTCTCTCTCCACTTTTGCAATCTTGTTTTTCCTTTTTTATATTATCTACAAAGATATACTCAGATTCATTCTCTCTCCTCATTCAAGAAGTCTTTTTCAACCAAATTTTATATTAAAAAAGGAATTATTTATGGGAGTATGGTGCTTTGTTTTCAATGCAAAATGATTAGTAGATACGAGGTAATTGATTTTTTAATAGAGAACAAGGAAAATGAAATTTTGGAAGTTACTTTTAAGATATTTTGGGGATTTTTTATATTCTAGCTTTTGGTCAAAAAACAAACCAGCTGGTCAAATTTCGTGTTTTTTGAAAATGTTTTTGGAGGCAAAATAGGAATGTCTACAATATGAAAAGTCTTGGACATCCCTACCCTCTGAGCTATTTTCCCCCATATCTATACTCTCTCATGGCTCTATTGTGACCTCTTCTCTAAGTTTATGCAACCTTCATTAACATAGTGAATTACTTACACCCTCCTTTCCCTTGGCACCTTTGTGTGCCTCTCTGTGCATCTCCACTCTACCTCATGTGACAACCAAGTAGGCTCCCCATTTCTATTAATAGTAAAATGAATACATGAAAGAATGAGCTAAATATTGAGGTAGAGATTGAATACGCCCCATTATTCAAAAGAACCCAGTGTATCAGTGTCAACCCTCAAGTTTTGCAGAGTTAAAGGCAAATGGGATTGAAACATGTGGACTTGTGGGTTGATGGGGGAATCTACCCAATTGACTCGTTAAACAATAGACCTCAAACTTTCTTAGAAATCACAAATTTGCTAAAATATATGTGGAGGGTGAAAATGGGTTACTCGGTTATACTAGGCAGCTCAATGATCAAGCATTCAAAGTAATTCCAACTTGCCAAGCAACCACAAAAATTTATCATGATGTGATCATTGCACATCAACTTCATATACTGACAGTATAAATCAACAAAAAAATCAAATTATTTCAATGCAAGACACTATCCATGACATTGATATCTCATATGAGGAGGCAAAGGCACAATTGGACGACCTGAGAAAGATCAACAGCAAGCTAACATAGGAGCACAAATGAAAGAAGAAGCCAATCAATGAGTTAATTGTGAATATCGGTCAATGGAAGTAATGTATCCTCGGGGAGATCAGTCATAAATATATGTATATATCACGTGAGTTCAACATAAGGGATTTTTAAAATACTATTTTTACACTTTTTTTACATACAAAAGAAGGGTCCCATATAAAGGGGTTACTTACAAATTGAATAGAAAAGGGTTATGTTTTATTAAGAAAAAATTCACAAATAATGATATTTATAAATAGGCCTTGAATGCACATGATATAGAGGGTATACATATAGTGAACTACTCGAGAACGTATCAAAGCATGTAAGGTAGCTTTTAATGGACCCAACTATGCAAATAAAGTTTGAATTAGCTCATTGAGATGACGAGCAGCCTTCTATCAATTGACTAAACTTAAAAAACCCTAAAATAATTTAAAATTTTTAAAATTAGGGATGGACTAAAAAATAAAATCAAAAACTTTTTCCTATAATAAGTGCAAAGAATATTGTTAAAAACATATAATTCTAGCTAAAATGATATTTTGAGACCCTCTCAAACTAGCTGAGTGAATAGTTCCTTATCATTGATGAATGGTAGAAATATCAAAAGGATATATTACAAGTAATCATTACCATTTTGAAAGAAATTTTTGGTTTTACTGATTGACAAAGAAAACTTGATTGCGATTTACATCCAATTATAGATAAAACTCTTTATTCCTACCCAAATAATGGGGAGTTTTTTAAAGTTGGTATCTTCTCCAAGGTCAACTATTGTTGGGGCTTAGTTATGCACCATTTTTGAGTTCCACCTATAAACACTATATTAGAGAATTTGGGAATCTCCCAAGTTTCACTCTCAAATTAGAAATAAAGATTTGACTGTGTGGATAAATCTTAATTCCTTTTTTGAAGATGGAACTTGACACTGTCATCTATATAGTATCTAGAAAAAGTTTCACCTTCAAGGAAGGGGGTAACAATTTGACCTTGTGATCAAATATTAACTATCGTATAAATTTGCAAAGTAGATGAAAATTCCCAAACTCTCTAATATAGTGTTTATGAGTGTATAACTAGTACTTAGGATAGAAGGTCCTATAGGAAAGGTCTTCTCCTATGGCACCACATAACTAGGGGGACTCTCATTTGGAAATAGTTAAATGCATAGTTGGTTCTAAGATGGAGTGCAATGTGGAAAGTGTCAGAAGGCCAAAAAAATATGGGCTTGATATCACTCTTTTAGAAAAGAGGGTAGATTTTATACTTGGCTCTATGAGATGGAAATAAATATATAAACTATTTGGAAAAGATTTCCTTCACTATTTTTTGGTTTCACTTTAGTGAATATGTGAAATTAACCTTATGTGATAGTTAATTAAGGTGGTTTTTTTTTAAGTATCAAATAGTGTGGTAGCATACCTTACTTAGATAACTAAAGTAAATTGTGTTTCAATTGCGAAGCAAGTGACCATCTATCCCCGATGAAAGTGATCAATGGTTGGGTGGATCCAATTATTCTTAAATGGAAGAATTAGGATAAGAGCCAAATCATTGACTTCCCTAGGGTCTAGTCTTAGAACCAACCATGTGTCATTTTAGGGAAACGAAGACAAGATTTTACCTCACGGAAAAAGGAGTGGAATCCAATCTCCCCTTGTCTCTCACTCACTATGAATCAAGTGTAGTAATTGGTCTATCCTTGGCTTTGACTAATTGCTAAGTGATCAAATTTGAGGATAAGTGCAAGAATTATATTGGAGATTGTTAGGTCTTTAGGAACCTTATGTCGATCCTCATGGGTGAGATAAAGGGCTTCTCTATGAGGTAGACCTAGGGCTACCCACTTAGATCAAAGTCTGACAATTCCAATGGAGTACAGAGAGTGGCGACTAGGAATAGGCCCTCAATGACTACCAAAAAATGTTATTCCCCAAATCAAGTAGTGGGAACATTATATCTTCCATCCACTTCTTTTATTCTATCATCTTGTCACCATTATTATGAGTGAGAGAGTGAGCGAGTGAGTGAGAGGTGTGTTAGGGGATTGAGGAAATGTGAAACCCTATATCTTATTCTTACCGTATTTTTCTTTTTCCCGGCCATGGTAAAAAGGTTGTGTTTGGAGTTGTGGACGAGATTATGAGATTGCAAGAGAGTGAGGGCTACATAGAGATTAAGCTCTTCTCCATCTTCTTTCTCTTCTTTTTCTTCTAAATCTTCTTCTCTCATCATTAGCATACTTTATGCTAGATGCAAATGAGTGATAGCATTGTATCATGCTATTTATGTTGTGGGACCATCTTTGAGCCTTGAAGCTTTCGAACTATAATGTGGAAAGATAAGATAGGTGAGCTCTCTCTGCAATTAGCCATAAATATGTTTATGTATGACATGGGTTCAACATAAGGGATTTTAAAAATACCATTTTTACACATTTTTTACATATAGAAGGGTCCCATATAAAGGGGTTACTTACAGATTGAATACAAAAGGCTTATGTTTTATTAAGGAAAAATTCACAGATAAGGATATTTATAAATAGGCCTTGAAGGCACATGATATAGAGGGTATACATATAGTGAACTCCTTGGGAGCTCACTGCATCTCAAAACTAATTTTTCACCAAAGTGAGTTGTAGCTTCTAAAAGAATAGAAATTCATCTAATGACTCGACTATTATGCATTTATACCAACATTTTAGTTCTGTTTCTGGGAAAAAGGGTGGTGCAACCATTGAGGTTCTTACACTCCTACCATGTGGTAGATTAGTAGGATTTTTTATCTAAGTATAGATGGGATCAATAGAGTATTGTTTGTCTACACCTGCAACTTACTCTAAAGTAGCTGTGGTTAGTTTAGAAAGGCCAAATCTAGAGGAACCAATTCATTGGTTTGAGATTTGATTAGTTGAGTTGTAAGAATCAAAGAAAACACAAATTTCAAACTCATATAAAACTCAAAACTCAAAGTCTTTTTTCTTAAATAAAGGCATTATTGTGAATTGAAGATAGATTATGCTTTGATACCATGTGTGACATCAATCTATGCTATTTTTGTTTGAAATTTTTACTTTGATACCATGTGTAATATGTTTGAATGAGAACCCCTAGTGACACAATTTAGTGGCCCATTAAAATATTATCCTAAGCAACATTGCTTGGCACTCCTTACCATGCCATGGGATTTGTCACCTAGGCTCTCTTGAGTCCACTTTGCAATGGGAAGTTCCCTCTATAACCCATAAGGATGGGTTTCTAATTTGATAGTAAGGTCACCTACTAGCTTAACTAGTGTTACTTCTTGAGTCACTACACTCACAAGTCAACTCAAACCAATGCAGTTCGATGTTGCACTTGGTTAAAGAGAGTGAGAAACAAGGGGGGTGATACACGTCAACCCCTCCACCCATAGGATATAATCTTGACTCCATTTTCCAAAAATAGAATTGATCAAGACTTAAGAAAAAAGAAAGGAAGTCATACATTGAGCCACTTCCTAAACCTAGTATCTTGAAGGAAAACTCTTGATTCATCGAGACCACCCATCCATAGGACAAACCCATCAAGGATATCATCCTCTCGCTTTCCTAGAGGATGCTTTTCATTATCTAATTATCCTAACATATTTATCTTTAACATGTAATGATAGCTTCCTTAATTAACCATTAAATAATGGTTATTTCACGTGAATTACGGTCACAATAGACACAAATATAAATTTAAATAATCCTTTGAAAGAAGTTGCAAAACAATGTATTTATCCTACACCTTCTCCAAGATGCAATGTCAACCAAGCATTTTTCTCCTTAATTTGGGACTCATATCCAACATTTAGGCACAGAATCCACCAATCTACCCTTATCTAGAATCAAGGTCTTCCAGAAAGTCCATCTTGGGCTCATAGGGGCTAGGCTTGTTATTGACAAACCCAAGGGATATATGGCTAGAGTCCCCCTAGCACCATTGTCACCTGTTAGCCTAAAGTCTTCCCTATGAAATGAACTCTCACATCTAGGGTTGGTCCTAACCTCTAGTGTAGTCAAACAACCCCTTGGTGAAGGGCTCCTACTCTAACCTTGGGAAGGGTTTAGTGTATAACCATAAATCTTCCCATGATGGCACAATAACTTTGTATACATACATAATCGAGCAATTAGCCTATCATCAATAGCTACAAAAACATTTATTTTTTACAATATAAATCCAAACAATCCCTTTGAATAATCCAAAAAAATCAGCCTTGGCTAGGAATATCATCTATTTTTCAAAACAATAAACCAATTCTTGAAGAAATATTCAACAAAAAAAGTCATTTGGATAATTTGCAAAAGAAAATATGATTCTAGTTACTCAAAATGAGATCACATAAGGATTCCTTTTCAATTAAATCATATTATTCAAGTGATTCAACCTACTAGTATAATCTTTCCTTTTACCAATTCCTAGTTTATCTTCAACTATTAGATTACTTATCCTCTAAGGAAGTCCAACTTTATAAAAAGGCATATGGAAGGCTTCTAACATGGGTGGCATGGACATCACAATTGCATTTGAGTATTTTTTATTTGAAATATTTCTCTCGAGAGCCATCATGTGTCCCAAAACTTTGTGTGCTCTTTCTCAAGCCTTAATCAAAGCTTGTGCTTATATTCCGCTTCAAAGTTTGAGCCTTTCTTCTTCCCATACACTTCGAGTCTTAACACCCCACTTTGGCCTGATGGGTTTTAGAATCAATGGCTTAGTGTTTGCTTAGTGAGTAGTACCACACTTTCTCAATGTCTTTTCTTCCCTTTATCTCTTTAAATCCCTCTTTCTCACTCTATCTCTTTTAATCTCTCCCTCTACCTCCTTCTCTAACATTCTTTCTGACTTTTCTTTCATTCTCTCTTTCTATCTCTATCTCTCTTTCTCTCTACCACCCTATCTTTCTTTTTTCCTCTCTACCCATCTCTTCTACTTTTCTATATTTTTCTCTCTTTCTTCTTCTCTTCTCCTTCTACCTCTCCATTGGGACCAAAAATGGGCCTAACACTAGCTCTAGGGCTCTAGCCAGGATCCTATGCTCACCAAACCACCCTCATGGCCTTCTAGCCAGGAGCATCTGGAGGCTATATACTAATCTAGCTAAATTATGCATTTATGTTTATTTTTAGTCTAATGATTTTTTCCATCCCAACTCCAATAGAGGGAGTATCCCATACATACATGTGACTAATACCTCATTGCACATACATACAAAGCACCCCTACCAATCATTGTAGCTCTTATGGCTCTCCTACACCCCAAGGATTGGCCCTAGGATGTGCCATCTAAACATAAAACAAAAGCATAACATTGTCCAATCTTTTTCCAATCTACACATTCCAAGAGATATTTTTGTTTCCTCACTTAATCAGTCCCCAAAGAAAATCGTACTATTCTACAGCTTTGATATCGTCACACTCTCATTGTGGGGTCAACAATTTTGACAACCAATCACAATGCATCCAGGATACTTCTTCTTTCTTGATACCATATATAAGAATGCAAATGCAAATGCAAGGTGTAATGCAATATACTTCTCAAAAAAATTAACCACCAATCAACAAATGTGTCATGTGAAAATTATTTTTTCAATGATATCCTTTCTAACGAAGTGTTATGTTACTTAGAATCGAACTAATATATGCTATTGTTCCTTTAAGATTAAATAAAGTGAGTCCTATATGTCATAATGAGAGTGGATTTTTGAAGCCCGATTTAATGCAAAAAAGTGTCCAAGAAGCATAAAAGACCAAAATTTCATGGAAAATGAAATGGTTGCGGATTGATGAGATGGAGTTTCCCTAGATAGATATCGATGCCAGGAACACAACACAAGTCTACGTTCATCAAATGGAGTCCATTTGACCCCCCATTTAATCGCCACAAGGTTTGGTGTTATCAAGAAACTATGTGATCTAGGAGCCAGAAAGTGCATAATGGGAGGCCAAATTGATAGATTTCAATGCCACAAAGCCATCTATCCAATCGGATCTCGATTTCGAGTTTGTTTGCCCTTCCAAAATGGCTGAAACCACTTATGTCCAAGTGTGAACATGAGAAGGTGAACTAGTTTTTTTAATGTTTAAGACTTAATCCTTAATTAAAATGCTTAAAACTAAACAAATTTGAATCATGGGGGGGGGAGCGCCTTTTTTTTTGTGCCCCCTTCTTGATTTAAAAATGATTTTTGTGCCTATTGGCATTAGATGAAGGCAAGAGGGTAGCAAGATGAAGAACTTCCTCACTATCCATCGTTTCAATGAGATAAAAAAATGATGCAGTAAATAAAGAGATAGGTTTTTAGTATTTCTCTCTCCTCTCTCCTCTCTCCTCTTGTTGTGTGCTTCCATGGTTGATTTTATGCGAGAATGGGGAGGGTTGAAATGAGAGATTTTGATCATGGGATGATGCTGGAGCATGAAGGGTCATAGATCAAGGTTGGAAGAATCGTCAACAGCTATTGGGAAGTGTCAACAAGCCTCCAATCACGAGATATGTACGTAATTTGTTGTTATATGAGTAAGTCGTAAAATTAATTGTTTTATGATAAATTTCATTGATAAATGGTTGGAAATGGTTGTATTTGGTTGTCAATGCTATGATTTATTAGAAATGTTAAAGAAATCAAGAAAAATATGTCATTTAATAATTTCTTTATAAACACACAAAACCTACAACATTGCAGTTTTAGGAAAACCATGTGTTTTTGGGGTTTTGTTATGCGTATGGTATTCACATAGGATGGAATGTGATAGAAAAATATTTCTAAATAAGATAAATTAGTATAAATTAGTAAATAAAAAATTATTGATATTTATTAATAAATAAATAGTGAAAAATAAGAAAAATGAAAAAAATATGCTTCTTTGGGTCCGAACAATAGGAAAAAATAGCATTTGTGTTTGTGAATGTATGATAAGGCTGAGGCGCAAGGTTTAGCCTTAGCTCAACTCTATCTTTATGTTAAAGTGGGCATTTACTACTTTTATGAAGAAAAAATACATAAAAACCACTCTCTAAACCTACCACTAAATGCACAACATTATGCGATAGGGAGAAGGGGGTGTTAGGGGGTGTTAGGAGCTGATAATACACTAAATTCTTTTTTTTAAATGTATGGTGTATAGGACATGTGTGGTTTAAAATTAGGAGGGTTTAGTAGTAGGAGCATGCTCAATACTGGCCCTAGGAAACACAATGATCTTGTTTAGAGAAAATGCATGAAAATGAATGTTTTTGCATCTTCACAATACTAGTTGTTGATGGAAAATTTGTTTGAGCACCAAAGATCATACATAATTGCATTGCATTCAACATATAGCATCATTCTAAAATTGTTTTTATGAACAGTAACACACATTGAGGAGATGAGGCATCCTAAGTTGTAGGATTAATGGTTCATTCCTTTGGGGAGTATTCAGTGAGGACTATCTATTATCTCTTAGATTGATTGATTAAAAGAGTGGAGCATGTTTTGTATGTGTTCTATGATGAATGGTGTATCTTGGGGCCAATCCTTGACATGTAGGAGAGCCAAACACTACAACAAAAGGCTCCATAGATGCACTTGTAGACGCAATATTTGAACTGTGTTTAAAAATGTTGGGCGCGTTTATTACCACGTCTACTGCTGCGTCTAAAATTTCGCGTCTACAAGCGCGCTTATAGTGAAACCTACATGCACATATAGACGCGCCTATTGACGCGCTCCGTAAATATATAATCATATTTATAAAAAAGTAGATATATTCATATTCTGCGTCTATACATGCGTGTAACTGCGCGTCTACAAATGCATGTGCTCTGCAATTTTTTGACGATAATAGACGCACATTTTTCCTGCAATTTAGACTCGCAAAACAGATGTATGAAAAAAAAACAGAGAGCATGTGGCTTTGCAAGCCACATGCTCTCTGGTTTTTTTCCCCCCATCAACATCAAATTGTATGCTTAGGAAAAATAGAGAAATATTATTATACTGAAAGCAAAAGAATGTGGAGAGCCAAAGTCCATATATTAATGATAACACATAATGAGCGTACTGTGCTGAAACATGAGCATACTGTGCTGAAACATTTGTACATATTTCGAAGATTTTTGTACTGAAAACAAAACAATGTATGTAGAACACAAAATTTCATATATATAGATGAAACGTTTTTACATGACGAGTTCTAGAGCTTGTAACCTCAAGCATGGTCATGGTCGCAAGCACTAGCTGAAAGTAATACATATCAAAAATGAAAACTACAAGCCAAGGGGAGGCATGCATGCATGGGGCTCCTCTACATCTCCGCAGAAGAGGCATCATTGTCGCTACCACCACTGCTGTCGATGTCGATGCCGCTGTCGCCACCGCTATTGCTACTCCCCCCCTTCGCTATCCTCAACTACATTAGGGTTTGCCTACACAAAGGATTAAGGTATATAAATACCATTACAAAGAATAAATTAGAGTTACCTATACTTTTCATGTAAAAAATAAAACACACCTCTTCTCGTTGTGGAATCCTCATGGCACGATTATATTGCTCCTCCTTGATGAGTCCCTCCTCGTAGAAATGCTGCCAAGTGGACGCCCGGTTATGACCTCGATGGTAGCCTACCTCTCTAGGAGTAGGCATCCTACCAACGATATGATACTACAAAAAACTTTTAACATACAACGTATTAGAACACACTACATAATGAATTGAAACAAATTACAAATTTAATTTAAAAAAAGAAATCAAATAATACTTACAAACTCAGCCTCCCATGACTCCCTACCACCCGATCCATAATGCGACGATCCCATGGTTGCCATCTAGATAGGTCGCACCTCTGCATGCTAGTGACTTATTCTTTTCTCTGCTGCTCTCTTCTTGGCCTCTTTCCACTCCCTACGGTGGCAATTGGGGGGTTGGCCATATCCAAGGCGCCCCTGCTCTTGTCTCCACAGTGACTCCTTGGCGCGCGTCATAAGGAGAGACCTCTTGTTATGAAGCGCGTTTCTCACCTTTGACTGTCCCCAATCATTTGAGAATCGTGAATTCTCGGGATTAGGGTACCTTATATGTACTGCCCGCAGCACCTCTTGCCACAAACTATTTTTTTGGTGCTTGAAAGGAATCATACAATCTTTGTATGTGGCATGCACGACACTCCTCAAGTAGGCTATCACTTCCCTCCCCTCAGGGTTATGCAAGATACTGCCAACATCTATGACAGAGTAGTACATTTGTGGAGGCTCACCTCTCTCATTTCCCGGTGAGGGTGATCGAAAGCCACCTCCTAGGCAACCCCCACAAAGCCCTCGACCTCCTCGTCCTGTCGCACGACTCTCCCTCCTCCCTCGATGGACACTACCCTCTACCTCACTCGATGCACGTGCTTCTACAGATGCACGTGCTTCGGCCGATCCATGTACTTCAGCTGATCCCTGTGTATTAGTTGATCTGTGTGTATGCATAGTGCGTGGAGTACCTGTTAGTAGAGGTGTACCAAGGTTTGGTGCGCCAAGGTTTGGTATTTGTGCGGCAGTGCTAGGCAAAGATGTGATAGGTATCCCAGACATGACACTAAAAACCTCCTCTGTAGTGGGAGGGCGACCAAGATAACTGGTCATCTCCCCCATGAATCGCTCATTGTTCAGAAAACCTCCAAAAAAACTACTAACACCTCTAGAAAACTCCGCGAAGGTGTTGTTCATGCGTTCCAACTCAGGCTCAATGCTGGAAGATCCAGGATTCCACATCTACACAAGCAAAAATCCATTACTACCCTGTGCAGATAAAACATATTATACGCTGTGTCTATACCTGCGTCTATACCCGCATCTATCAGCGCATCTATTCCTGCATCTATACTTGCGTCTATACTGTCACCTAGACGCGCTAACAGATGCGCAAAGTCGGACCGTACTTTGCAAACTATTATTAAAAACACGCAAAAAACCTCCGTAGATGACAGTCTAAAGCATGTAAAGAGAGAGAGAGAAAGAAAGAAAGAAAGTTATATTAACATCTTCTAAAGACCAAAACTGGCCTATGAGACAAACTGTGATACAACTGATGAGGTCCAACTATCCAAAATAAAAGTGCTGAATGAAAAGCTAAAAACTGGAAACTGAAAATACGGTGCTGTGAGTGTGAGAGAGAGAGACAAACAAACAAAGAGAAAGCAAACAAGATTGAGAGAGAGAAGAAGAACTCACCTTCTTTGCTTGTTCCGACGGGCGGCGGCTAGGTTGCAAGCTCCTTGTCCTCCTTCTCCCTTCCCTTGGTAGGTTGCTTGATTCTTCTTCTCTTCCTTGCTATTTGGCTCTTGTTATATATAGATATATATCTATATATCTATATATAGATATATTACTCTTTGTCTCTTCCTTCCTCCTGTCCTCTTTTTACTCTTATTTCCTTCCCTCATTCTCTTCATGAAGTGATAGATAGACATGATTAGTGATGTCAAGCTCGGATTGCAGAAAACGCGCAAAAAACGCAGGAAAGCACTGGTTTGAAAAGAAAACCACAACTTTTTTTATTTTTTTTAATATTTGTGTGGCGCGTCTGTAAGTGCGTGTACTTGCATGTATATATGTGCAGATAAGACATATTACATGCGTTGATAGACATGCAAATACAATTAAAGTGATTAAATGCTTCGTTTTGGTTGTTTTTGGATCAACATGGCTTTCCTAGTCTTTCAATATCAAAATGTTTGCCTCCATGTTGTAAGTATCAAAATATTTAGGGAATATGACATATATATCAAATGAAATCATATATGTCCTTATGATTTAGGTGTAATTATATCGTCATCTTCTACTAGTATGGGACATGCTGAGTCAACAAATAGTACATCCTCTAGTGAGAATGAGACATTGCGTCTTCACAATCGAGACGCTTGGCTACAACAGAAAATCAAATGTATGTGTGATCGTTGTCGAGGATGTTTTTTTTTAGCGCGTCAAATCACAATGTCACACCTCAGCATGTACGGAGAGTGGAACTAAGAAAAAGACCTAGTAATTTTTACTGCTTTATTTGCACAAATATTATTGGTCTATGTTGCGTCTTCGCTATTAAACAAAACCTTCTTTTTTTTATTGAGCAGGATGCGGTACCACATCCTCAAATGGTCCCTCCAGGGCGTCGAGAGGCTGCGAAGCGTCGACGTGAGGAGACAGAGTCCTCAAGAAGAGTAGAGACTAATGACGACGATAGCAGCCCTCTTCAAATGCCCCATCAAGTTTTGGAGGAAGAGATTTTGGACAACATGGTGCACGATTTATTTTTCGATGAGGTTTGGGGGGAGGGCGCCACTAGAGAGACAGATGACCCGCTACATATAGCGTCGAAAACTCCATTGTACGAAGGTTGCACCTACTCCGTTCTACGTGCATCTCTCGAGATACTGAACTTACAAATCATTTATGGATGGAGTAATGCTAGCTTGAATGCATTATTGAAGTATGTATCATTTGATATTAATTCATAAATGTTTCTAGATAATATTCGCGGTTTGTTAACTCTGTTTGCACAATATATGCAGGTTATTGTCACAAATGCTTCCAAATGGAAATAAATTACCAACTAGAAGGGAGCAAGCAAGGCGTTTCTTGACATCTCTTGGAGGTCTTGATTACGTTAAAATCCATGCATGTGTCAATAATTGCATCTTGTTTCATGGGGATCATGCATCTGCACGACAATGTCCTATTTGTGGTGAACCAAGATACAACCAGGAGATGAAATCAATGGATGTGCCTCGTAAGGTTTTGCAACATTTTCCTATTATTCCACATATTCAACTTATGTTTAAGTGTGAATCTATTGTGAGACTCATGTCATGGCATGCTAGTCACCATTCAAGTGATGGAAAGTGGAGAATTCCTTTAGACACACCAGTTTGGCAACACGTAGACAATTTGTGGCCTACTTTCAAAGAAGAGCCCAAAAATTTGAGACTTGGTCTAGGATTAGATGGAATAAATCCATTTGGCATGCCAATGATCATCCTCCACTCAGCATGAGTCGGTAACTAGTTTACTTCTTTTGTTTGTCTTTAAAGTACACTCCATTATGAGAACGCAAAATAATATATTGTTTGTGCCTTAGATTCTCTATATTTTTTCATCTCCCATATTGGACTGAACTCAAGATCAATCACCTGTTGGACCCCATGCATATATTCAAGAATGTTGCCTCTACATTATGGGATCACTTAATCGGGGCTCGTGATTCTGTCAATGTAAGGGAGGATTTACGTAGCATTGGACGTATGAGACGAGCTTGGCCATGCATCGGACCTAGAGGAAAGATCGAGTTACCGCGTGCACCTTGGATGTTGTCGAAGACCGAAGAAAAGATGGTGAAGCAACAGCTCCCACATGATATATGAGATGCCTCAAGGGAGCCTTCATAAAGAAAAAGAAAAGAGGTGTGGAGCAACTATCCGGTTTGAAGTCTCACGATTAGCACAAAATGATTCAGGTAAGGATTTTCATAGCCATAAATATATTAATTAGTGGAGTAACTATGTAGACTAATTAACAATGTATGAATATTTACATACAGTTCATCCTTCCTACTAGCATATCCAATTGTGTTTCGAAAGATGTGCGTGATATCATTTACAAGATGGGTGAGCTCGCGAGGTATGTATACATTATACTTATTTTTTAGTTTACATATTACGTACATCATGTAGTAAATCCGCTTGAATTTATGGACAAAACTAATCATCATTCTCAATTGCATATTGGTAGATTTGTGAGTTTGAAGGAAATCGATCCAAATACATTGCAAGAGGCTCGAGTATTGTCCATTGAGGTGGTTTGTTTGGTGGAGGAAACTTTTCCTCGCTCCATTTTGACTACTCAAGTACACTTACTCGTACATCTGATTGATGAGATCGCAATTTGTGGGGTAGTTCATGCAAGGTGGATGTTTTTTCTAGAGCGCTTTATGAAAACCCTAAAAGATTTTGTAAGGAAAAATGCACAGCCCGAGGGAAGCATGGCTGAGGGCTGGTTAGTGCAATCATCCCTTGTACAAATCTGTGAATATCTTACTAAAGTGGACCCCTCTTTACCATGATATGGAAAGATGATGAAGATTTAAGGATGAACTCTATATAATACCTCAAGGAAAAGGAAGGAGCAAAGTGCTAATGAAAGAGGAACTTCATAAGTTAAATGTATTTTGTGTGCTTAACAGCAAAGTAATGAGCAAATGGGTGACACTATATAAAGAAGCAAGGGCAAGAAGAGTAAGCGAAAGGCAAGCATTTCATGCTAGACATGGATGTAATGTCCCATATCCAAAACATTTAAGTGCGCTTCCACGTCATATTGATATAGATTGGCTACATGAAGAAATGGAGAAGATGGAAAAAGAGGAGGCGATGGATATATCGCAAGAGGAGTGGGAATACGCACGAGGTTGCTTATCAAAGGTGAGACATACTTATAATTAAATTATCTTTAGTTATATATGATATAATAATTTCACATGTTTTATCTTTAACTAAATCATTAATATGATCTCAACAATGTACTACTAGTGCACATTCTTCAATGCTATTTGGTGTGAAGGCAAACATTTTCGAACTCAACGTATAGATGATAAGAGAAATACCCATAGTGTATGCCACAAGGCAGTGAAATAGATTCAAAAGACTCTCAAGCCAAGCTTCAGAAGCAAGAACAGGCTAGATGGCGGTGTCATGACACTGTGTGTCTACCACCGCAAACCTGAGGGTAGAGTTTTCTGCCAGGGTTTTGGACTCTTTAGTCAGCGTCATTATGAGTTTATTTTCCATTGTGTGTATCTTTTGTGTTTGCAATTGCATGATGGACGAGCACATGTAGTTCGGCTAGGAAAAAATTCTTCAATGGATTCATAATTTTTTGTGGAAGCATTGCTTGATTGATTGCATAGCATGGACTCTGATTTGCAAACTGCATGAGTGATTGGGCACAAAGTTCCTTTCTAAAGCATGTTCTTGATAGGGCACAATTCATGGAAAAATGGATCACATGAAGGTTTTCGTTCTGAAGAATCGAGGACTTGATGAAAAGATTGTAATTCGAATGTTGCCAGTGGAGATGATATGACTCTTCATAAGAAAAATTGGATCACTATTTAGCAATCCATGAAAGCTAAAAGTTATCTTCTCATATTATGGACATTTAAGTGGAGTATTGCTACATCCGACTCTTGCATTCTTTGTGAGGATGTTGGAAACTTGCTAAAAAGATAAAACATACATTCGATATTGACAAAGCTCAACGAGATTACACATATCTTGGATAATGGCCTCTCTTGAACATCCGTTCTACAAAAGTGCCTTGCGTAATATGGATCAACAATTGACTGAAGCATTCTTCACATGACTATGTGATGTTTATAGGAGGACAAGCTTTAATTGCTTGCCATGTGACATCTCAAGTACACATATTGTCAAATACTGTATTGATCTTAACTTCACAGAAAATGGACAATAAAATTGAGTGGTTGTCAAGACATCCTACCTTATTAAGACAGATAAATTTTTAACTTAATCTATGAGCCATGATCTTTGCATATGTAGGGAGAGTCTCACTACGCTTTAGTGATCTAAAGCCTTGCAGTTAGTCATTCCATTTATCAAGGTTTTACTCGAATTTGTCTTGATCAAGAAGAGCTTAAATTTATAACCCTTAAAAAAGTTGGGTGTACAGCATTGGAGTGTAAAGATGGAATAAATGAAGTTGAAGTGTTAAAGAAATTTCACGACATTATTTCATGCATTCGATATTAGTTGAAGGACTAATAAAACAAGCAGTATTAAGAAACGACAATACGCAAAGATGGTGATGGCCGCATAACTGGTGTAATTGTTGACGTCAGAATTTCGAACTCTTTTCTGAGAAAAAAAAGCTACAGTCCGGAATTTCAAGGAGCCCCAGAAGAAGAAGAGTGGCTATATAAATACAAGCCAGCGGAGACGAAGAGAGGGGATCGACGAAGACTGCAACGGGGTGACCAAGGAAAGGGTGAGACGGGGGGGGGGAGAGAAGATGACGATGAAAGAAATGTGACGATGAAGGAGAGCTGAAGGTGAAGAGCTTCAAAATAGGATGTTGGTTGCAAATCCACAGGGGGAAGAATCAAGGCTCTGTTTGCAATAGAGGAGCATTAGGGCTACCGATTGACTTATTGGAGCTCAAGGCCAGCTTTGGGTTAAAGATGAGACAGAAAGCTTATGGATTACTTGCCTACATACTATCGAGAAACTATGGCTATGAAGTACACTCCGACAAGACCATCTCCATCGGCAACCACATCATTTGTGATTCCAATGCTGGAGCACACTCCATGGTTGATTGAGCACTTCTAGTATTCTCTGACAATCTAACTCACTAAGGCCACCTTTTCCCCTCTCTGCCTTGCATAATCTATGATCAGTATGAAAGGAGGCATAATCTGTGATCGGTATGAAAGCCTCCTTTGCTACCACGCCAACTCCATTCGCCATCACATACTACATCTCCTCACATTTAAGGTTGGTTGCTCTGGTAGACTTATGAGTAGCTTGCCTAGTCACCAGTATCCAAGAGTGCTATCTACATCTTAACATACTCTATCATGAGGCCATGGAATTTTTTTAGTCTCGTGCTTCAAATCCGGATGTGATAAATACTATGCTAAGCAGGGGAGGATAAGTCATGTGAGTGATAGATATCACGATGCCGAAGTTGCCACCATCGCCACCATACTCTACAACAATTGTAAAGAGTAGACACTCTTCTTCCTTGTGCTTGTGGGCTAGTTGGCATGCGCCATTGGTACCTTTGCTGAAGAGAAGCATCTAAATAGTCAGGTTTATGAGAGGTTCCATCTCCCTTAGCATGGGCAACCCTTTGATTGATGATCTTTAACAGCAGCGCAGCTGCCACCGCTCATAGGTCTCTTTGGCTACTCATCATCATGTTCGTAATCTTTGAGCCCTACCTTTAAGATAATTATTGCCTTACATTCATGAATTATAGGAGATGATTGATATTCAACTTCAGAGCTTCAAACAAGAAAAATGTCGCTACCTTCCTCAACAAGCTTCTCCGCTTGATTGTTAAGCTAAGGGTCGAAATTTTGATCTAGCTTCTAAGGATCTATACATTGCCATTTGAAAATTCAATATCCTCTTATACTGATTATCCGTATATGGCGGTTTACCATTATGAAGTAAAATCTTTTTGATTGTCATCTTTGCAAAGATAAACGAAGGGTATGAAGATGACATAAGGCCACAATCAAGACCAAGGCTTCAACAAATGCTTAGCTTCATCAAAGCATTATATCAAGGATGCTTTATCATTGAATTGATGTATATCAAATTGCCCTTGCATACTCACCACATCTCATCTTACAATTGTGAAATTCTTTATCCACACCTTCTTTTACATTTTAATGCTTATACCATAGAGAGGTTTTCTTACCTTGGAAGATTGTTCCTTAAATTGTATCTTGTTTCCAAATACAAAGAAAGTTTGAACGTATACATGACTTCTTCCCTCTTACCTTGCTCACTAATGTATTTGATTCTTCTACTCCATGTATTTGCCTTAAGTTGAGTACTCTTCATCATCCTTTTCTCCCATCTCGGGTAGCATCCCTATGGCGAGTGTCATCCATGAACCCCATCGTGAATCCCCTATGACATCCAATGAACCTGACGTGAAAGCGTCGCTTCTAATCATCGAGATGGGAGACTCTTCGAATACTCCACCCACTTCATCATCGAGTGCTTCTTCCTTTTTGACCAATGAGATGAAGACTTTATTACAAACTCTTTCTTCAGCCATTATGATGCAGAATCAATAGATACAGTTATCTATGCAGTAGTAGTAGCAGCAGTTACATTAGAAACAATTAGATCAACAATGAATGATGCATCAAGAACAAGAGCATACGCATGGTGCAACCAAAGCAATCAAGGCAATGGTAAGTGAGTGTAAATTATTTGATAGTCTGAATGTCTCAGCCTGTGTTACACTTTTGAAAGCCAAATGCACTTCTTCAGAGTTCTTACCAATTGGAGCAACTATTTCCTACGGCTTGTCACGCCTGCTTTGCAGGTCACAATGACTCATTTATCTCTGCAAGACTCAAACTGGAATGTTTTTAAGAAGGCACTCAAAGATGAATATTTTATAGAGGATTATGGTATTGCTATGCAAAAGACATTCCAAGATTGGGTCTATCAGCCCAATAAAGGACTTGTTGCTTCTCAGTTGTTGCGGGAATTTGAAAAACGTTACAACCAGTTGGATGCACTTAAGCAAAGAGTCCTGAACTCGAAGAAAGTGGAGTTATTCTTGCAGGAGGTTGATGTTGCACTTCAGAACGAGTTGGGAGAGCTTCTTGAAGACTGTACACAGCCTATGGGATTGAAGACGAATTTGCAAGATGCTATTGATGCGGTTTTCACATTGACGAAGAGGTGAAGATGGAAGGCTCTCTTACAGAACGATATGCAAACAGCTCTAGCGATATCTTCTCCTACCTCGACTTCTTATGTTGCTCCTTCCACTTCTTCTCTTTCTTCTCATCTTGTGTCTATGCCTACTCCTATGCCAATGCCATTCCTGCTATGGTTGTCAAACCATCTGCCAAAACAAATGTCGAAAATATGGTGGAGGAAATTTCAAAGAACTTGAAAGATCTTCAAATTAAGATGACCAGAAGAGAATAAAACCCGCTTAACCTAGCTCCAACTTCTATCCCAACCTCTTCTACTCCTATCAATTCTTCCAAAAAGGATCGTGTTCACCGTTGCATATGGTGCGATAGTCCAGACCATGAGCGGAAGGATTGTCGAGAATTTGAAGAGGCGAAAAGACTAAAGTTGGTGGTCTGGAAGGATATAATGATATATTTCGGAGATACAGAGCAACCGATTAAAACGAATTTCGGCAAAGGAGGTATGAAGAAATTATTGTAAGAATCTATTTTATGCTCTTATTATGTGAAGTAAGAGGCGGCAAGAGAAGCTGCTACCTATGGTCTTCAATTGGAGTAGTTGCTGAAAGATAAGTTTCCTTTATGGTCCTATGCACTGCATGCAGAAAACAAAGGTAAAGCTTTTTATCCAAACTTTCATTCATAGGAGATGCAATTAGAAAAGGGACTAGATGGAATGATCACGTAGATGTCTTCTCTATCTAGGTTTACATTGCAAAATCTCAAGGATTTGAAGCACTTGTTGAAGAAAAGCGCAAAAGAGATAATGATCAACGTGAAGGATCCAAGAGGGAAACTAGGAGGAGTGAACCAATTGTTTAGTCTTCTTCTTTAGGATCCGAGCAGAGTATGGCCAATGTAGAGAAGCCAAAAGTACAAGAAGACCGGAAGGCCGCAAAGGCAAAGGATTCGAAGCCGAAAAAGCAACCTTGATTCAAGATGCTATCCCACATCGAGATATCCACAGACTTGAAAAAGGTACTTGAGGATCAAATTCCTAATTGCAAAATTGAATTTACATTTGGAGAAGTCGTGGGGATTGCCAAAAGAGAGTTTCATGATGTTATTATTGACATCATAAAAAGAAAAGAACAAATTATTGAAGAGCCAACGCAGGATATGATCCATTGAGAGGCTTTAGCTGTTGCCGAGGCTATTCTCTAGGGGTTGCAGATTGAGGAGATTGATTCTGAAGAGGAGACTATTGAGGAGTCTACAAATGGAGCTCTATATATGCACTCCAAGAAGTCTCTTTATCCTTTATTTCAGCCTGTGCAGTATGATGAGAGCGAAGATGCGCCTAGATTGGTGCCTCGTAGCCATTTTTCTCGAAGTCACTAGGCTTGTCCCACTATAGAAACTTTTGTCAAGCCTGGTGAGATTGAGGCTCCTTATGTTGCTCTTTTGGATCATGGCTCCAAGATTAATGTCATAGTGTGAGGTTTATATGATACTAGTAGATGGCCGGTTGATGTGGATAATGGTTGGGCCATGCGTCCGGCCAACAACATTGTAGAAAATTTATATGCTGCTTGTCCAAACTTGAAGATTTCTATTGGATATGTGGGTAAGTATTATCATTTCTTTGTGCAAAACTCTTGTTCTTATCCTATTATTTTGGGGTAGCCATTTATTGCTTAGTCTCGGATGGAGACTAAAGTTCTTTGGATGATAGGTCTACCTATGAACAGATCTAAAGCAAGGATGGGAAGAGAGCTGTCCAGTTCATAACCGTTTTGTATCAATCATCAACAAAATAAGGATTCTTTGAAAAGATTCTCATCTTCCAATAGGACAGCTGGATTTTTTTTTAGGTAGGACTGTCATGCGAGATGATTGTGGTTCGAGTTAGGGGAAGCTCTTGCCTCCTAGAGCGGTAATTTTTTCTCATGTGTTTATGGTGTATGCACTAAAATTACTTTGTGTTTTTAACATATTTATGATATGGCTAGAGCTACCAAGCAGTATGTAAAAGGGAAAGAAAAGGAATTGATGATTGCATGTGTTTTGCAAGAAGAGAACTAGATAGATGGTCTCTATGATGGCCTTTCATGCTCAGATACAATGGAAGAACATTCATTATTACTAAACACTAACAATCAAGAGTTGGCATATGTCTTACAGGTCCATTCTCTAGCGATGTCTTGCGAAATTGCTAATTTTACACTTCAGAAGAATTTGGGTGCTGAGGATTCTCAACAAAAAGTATTACTTTTGCTGACATATTTCAGCAAAAAGAGTTGGATGCTGCTGTGTATACATAGCAAAATTTGTGTTTACCAATGTATTTTCATTGAGGGGTGAAATTTCCATGTTGTAGCAATGAAGCCAGAGTTTAGACAAAATATAAGATAGTTGACAAGAAGGTTAGACTAGTTGTAGGACGGCTACCTTTGGACAGTGATGAGTTGATTAGGAGAGCTACTATGTAACCTCCTTTGCAAGATACTACAGGTATCAGACATAAGTTTTCAGCTGAGACATTGAAAGAGATGAAGATTGGGACTGAAGATTTTTTGCTTCCTAAAGAGGTAAGATGTTTTGAAGAGATGTTATGTAGACATGAAAAAACTTTTGCTTTCTTTCCACATGAGATTGGATGTGTTAATCCTAGGGTTGTGATGCCTATGGTTATTTTTACCATTCCGCATGTCCCTTGGAATCTATGGCCTATTCTTGTGCCAAAGGCTCACTTACCAAAATTGGTAGAGATTTTGAATGAGTGGATCAGGATGGGGATTCTAGAGCCACCTTCAACTCCATATTCCAACAGATGGTTCACAGTTGCTAAGATGAATGGGACACTCTGATGTATACAGGACATGCAGCCAGTAAATAAGGTCACTATTCAAAATGTTGGTGCTGTGGACCTATTGTGGATGAGTTCATTGAAGCTTTTATTGGACATGCTATCTATTCACTCGACAATCTTTATTCTGGATATGATCAATTCCAGCTTGCCCTTGAGAGCAAAGATTTAATTACGATGAAGACATCCTTAGGCCTTGTCTGAATGTGTACACTTCCGCAAGGAGCTATTAATTTGATTGCCGATATGACGAATGGGATGAACAAGGTTCTATGTGATTTTATTTGTGAATTTACTATGCCTTTCATTGATGACTTACCTATCAAGGGTTGTTTGGAAGAAGGAAAATATGATTCTTTAAATGACCATGGATGTAGATTCTTTGTGGCTTCACATATTAGATATGTTGAGAGGATTCTTTGCAGATTGGAAGAAGTGAATTTGACCTTGTCAAGGTTGAAGTCTTGTTTTGGTGCCAAAGAAGTTTTGATTGGTTGTCATATGTGTGGATATTATGGCAGGAAGCCTTCTCTTGCGAAGATTGATGCCATAGAGAAGATTGGGACACTTGCTCTTCTACTTTGGAGGTTCGTAGGTTTCTTGGAGCTTGTGTGTTTTATCTTATTTCGATTCCTCATTTTGCTCATATCGTAGATGATCTTTACCACCTCTTGAGGAAAGGGCAATGTTTTTCTTGGGAGATAAAACATACTAAAGCCATGCAGAAACTGAAGAAATTATTGAGAGCTACTAAGACTCTTCAAAAGGTAGATTATAAGTGTGGGAGACCTATTGTTCTTACTATTGATACTAGATACTAGTCCTATCGGCAATTGGATGGGGCTGTTGGTGCCCAAGGCAATGTAGATGGGAATAGGTATGCTATTTGGTTTGGGGAAAAAGTCCTAAAGGAGCGACAATGAAGGTATTCACAAGTTAAGAGAGAGCTCTTGGGAGTTGTCACGGCTCTTAAGAATGAAAGAGAGTACTTCATTGGAGCTGCTTTGATGGAGCAGATTGATTAGCTGCCTCTTTTAAGTATGATAACGAGTTGTTCTACTCCCGATATTGCCATGCTTAGGTGGATTGGGTACATAAAATCCAAGAATCTTGAGTTCAAGCACATAGTAGGTAAAGAAAACTTAGTATTCGATATGCTTTCATGAGCAAGGTATGATTATATGGATATTTCTTGTATTGACGATGCTGATGATGAGGATGATATTTCAACCATGCATGCTGATCATATTTGTCATGTATTTGCTTTGGAAAGCTTTGATGAGTCTTTGTATATAGGAGAGTATTTGCAAATTGGTCATTATTTGAGTACTATGTCTAGATAGGATGGATGGACTGATGCAAACTTCAAGAAGATCAAGAGAAAATCTTATGGTTTCTTCTTGCAAAGTGGGCTACTTTGGAAGCATCCAGGAAAGTGAGGAGGATAGCCATTGAGAGTTGTTTGTGATAGATCTTCACAGGTACGGATCATGAAAGAGTTTCATGAAAGCCTTTGGGCTGGACATTGAGCTATTTAAGCAACCTATGCGAAGATCAAAGAGCGCTATTGGTGGAGAGGCATGTATAGAGATATCTCACAGTTTGTTGAGACATGCCCTGATTGCTAGTTGTTCTCTTCAGTGAGGCATAGAGATGACCTTCATCCTACCTACCCACTATTTATTCATTACAAGTGGGTTCTTGATTTGATTACTATGCTTGTTGGTTTATAGCAAATGCGCTACATTGTTTTGGCAGGAGAAGATCTCCCAAATCAAGTAGAAGGAAGAGAATTACAAACGAATTCCACTTCATTGGTTTGTAAGTTTCTGTTGGAGGATGTTATTTGCAGGTATGGATGTATTGGAAAAGTTACTGCAGATAGAGGTGAGTTGGATGCTGATGAGGCTAGGGAGTTTTTCTCTCACCTTGGCATTAAACGTGCTTTAACTTTGACATATAATCCAAAAGGCAACGGAAAGAGTGAAAGAGGCCATCCGCTGATTGTGAAAGCCTTGACTAAAGAATGCAATGGATGGATTCGGGAGTGGCCTAGCTTGTTTCCTTATGCCTTATGGGCTGATTGCAGTACTCATAGTGTGACTACAGGCTATATGCCTAGCTAAATTGATGTATGGACAGAAGCTAGTCATGCCTATAGAGACTTGCACACTTACTTGGAGTGCTTTACCATGGCAGCAAGAAGAGATGACTAGAGAAGATCTTTTGGCTCTTCCTATTCGTCAATTGGAGAGAAGACATGAAGATATTGACAAAGCAATTCAAAATATCAAAAAGGCTAGGATTCGCAACAGAGACCACTTTTGTAGTAGACACAGATTGACCCTAAAGAGATTAAAGAGGGAGATTGGGTGTTGGTCTATGACAATAGTCTAGACAACTAGTATAGTGCTATCTGCAAGGTTTCCAGACGATGGTTTGGGCCCTATTTAGTGCAGCATGTCCATGAAAATGCTACATATTCCTTAGCATAGCTTGATGGTATGACCTTGTGGATTCTGATTGCAAGGAAGAGAATCAAACTATTCAAAAGATGAGATGATGCACCCAATGAAATTGAGAAATTGGATGATGCGATTAATGATGGACTTGAGCCAAGAGATGATGAAGATGAAGATGTGAACATTGTAGATGCTTTTACAGAAGATGAAGAGATTACATTGACAGTCGAGCTTGGAGGTAATGAGGATGGGTAGCTGTGGCCCATCTGGAGGATGTGTAGGTTTGGAGGGGGCGGATGTCGTGACGTTGTGTGTCTACCACTGCAAACCTAAGGGTAGAGTTTTCTGCCAGGGTTTTGGACTCTTTGGTCAGCGTTATTATGAGTTTATTTTCCATTGTGTGTATCTTTTGTGTTTGCATTTGCATGACGCACGAGCACATGTAGTTAGGCTAGGAAAAAATTCTTCAATGGATTCATAATTTTTTGTGGGAGCATTGCTTGAATGATTATATAGCATGGACTCTAATTTGCAACCTGCATGAGTGATTGGGCACAAAGTTCCTTTCTAAAGCATGTTCTTGATAGGGCACAATTCATGGAAAAACGGATCACATGAAGGTTTTCATTCTGAAGATCGAGGACTTGATGAAAAGCTTGTAATTCGAATGTTTCCAGTGGAGATGATATGACTCTTCATAAGCAAAATTGGATCACTATTTAGCAATCCATGAAAGCTAAAAGTTATCCACTCATATTATGGACATTTAAGTGGAGTATTGCTACATCCGACTCTTGCATTCTTTGTGAGGATGGTGAAAACTTGCTAAGAAGATAGAACACAGAACACACATTCGGTATTGACAAAGCTCAACGAGATTACACATATCTTGGATAATGGCCTCTCTTGAAAGTCCGGTCTACAAAAGTGCCTTGCGTAATATGGATCAACAATTGACTGAAGCATTCTTCACATGACTATGTGATGTTTACAGGAGGACAAGCTTTGACTGCTTGTAATCTATGAGCCATGATCTATGCATATGTAGGGAGAGTGTCACTATGCTTCAGTGATCTAAAGCCTTGCAGTTAGACATTCCATTTATCAAGGTTTTACTTGAATTTGTCTTGATCAAGAAGAGCTTAAATTTATAACCCTTAAAAAGGTTGGGTGTACATCATTGGATGGAATAAATGAGGTTGAAGTGTTAAAGCAATTTCACGACATTATTTCATGCATTTGATATTAGTTGAAGGAATAATAAAACAAGCATTATTATGAAATGACAATACGTAAAGATGGTGATGGAAAAAGCAGAAAGCTTTTTGAAGCTCGTGATGGCCGCATAACTGGCATAATTGTTGACGTCAGAATTTCGAAATCTTTTCTGAGAAAGAAAAAGGCTACAGTCTGGAATTTCAAGGAGCCGCAGAAGAAGAAGAGTGGCTATATAAATACAGGCCGGAGACAAAGAGAGGGGATTGGTGACACAAGGGTTTCACTCATAGTAAAGAAGACATGTCACCTGCGTGCAAGGACTTCTTTAAAAAACCCTATTTATGAAGCTTGTAATACTAATATATCCCCCTATTTAATCTTATAAGATATATACATGTATGGCTTTTTATGTATCCGCTTTCTTAAATGTAAGTCTTCATAGAACATATACTAAATTTCTTTTTAAAAGTTGGAATTATCCTAGGAAATTAAAAGTATCGAAATGGTCATATAACAAAGTAATTTATGTAGTGGCACTTGGATACCATCAAAGTATGTGTCACAATGTTTTTGAGTGCCCGTGCCCCCTTACCACAGGAGGAGAGTGCCTACACCAAGTGGACACCAAGCTCTCTCCAGAAGAAGGGGAGTTGAATCTCTCTACCAAAACCATGGGAGAGTGCCAACTCCCCCCTCCCACACTATTATTAATTCAATAACCCTACTATGTGAGGGTTTAGGTTTTTAACCTTACTTGTCAAGGTCTCTTGTATGCCATGGAGAAACCAATCAATGGAGAGAGGTGATCAAATGCGTCCCCCCCTTCTTTTTTCCCTCTATCCCCTCCTCAAATTTAAGTTCAATATAGGAAATCAAAAGGGGTCTACCTCTAATGTATATGCTTAAGTTTCCCCTTCCAAAAACCCCCCTCCCTTACACTCACGTGATACCATACAACATCTATAGTGAACCCCCTGAGATCAGCAAAGATTGCAACAGGGTGACGAAGAAAAGGGTGAGATGGGGAGAAGAGAAGATGATGACAAAAGAACTGTGATGACAAAAGAGAGCTGAAGGTGACGAGTTTCAAAAGAGGACAGTGGTTGCAAATACACAAGGGGGAAGAATCCAAGCTCTGTTTGCAATAGAGGAGCGTCAAGGCTGTTGATTGATGTACTGGAGCTCAAGGTCAGCTTTGGGTTAAAGATGAGATTGAAATCTTCTGGATTACCTGCCTACATACTATAAAAAACTATGGCTATGAAGTACACTCCGAAAAGACCATATCCATCAACAGCCACATCATTTGTGATTCCAGTGTTGGAGCACACTCCACAGTTGATTGAGCACTCCTAGTATCCGTACATCTCGAGGATCGTTGATTATTCTCTGACGGTCTGGTTCACTAAGGCTACCTTTTCCCCGCTCTGCCTCGCATAAGCTATGATTGGTGGTATGAAAGCCTCCTCTCCTACCATGCCAACTCCATTCGACATCACATAGTGCATCTCCTCACATTTATAAGGTTGGCTACTCTACTAGACATATGAGTAGCCTACCTAGTCACCAATGTCAAAGAGCATCGTCTACAGCTTAACGTACTCTATCATGAGGCCATGGAAGTTTCTTAGACTTGTGCTTCAACTCTCTATGTGATAAATACTATGCTCAGCAAGGAAGGATAAGTCCTCTAAGTGATAGATATCACGACACCAAAGGCGCCACCACTGCCCCCATACTCTACAACAATTGTAAAGAGTAGACACTCTTCTTCCTTGTGCTTGTGGGCTAGTTGGCATGCGCCATTGGTACCTTTGCTGAAGAGAAGAATCTAAAGATTCAAGCTTATGAGAGGTTCCATCTCCCTCAGTATGGGAAACCCTTTGATTGATGACCTTTAACAGCTGCTCATAGGTCTCTTTGGCTACTCATCATCTTCGTAATCTTTGAGTCCTGCCTTTTGGATAATTATTGCCTTACATTCATGAATTATAGGAAATGATTGATATTCAACTTCAGAGCTTCAAACAGGAAAAATGTCGCTACCTTCCTCAACAAGCTTCTATGCTTTCTTGTTAAGCTAAGGTTGAAATTCTGATAAAGCTTCTAAGGATCTATACATTGGCATTTGAAAATTCAATATCCTCTTATACTAATTATCCGTATATGGTGATTTACCACTATGAAGTAAAAGATTTTTTATTGTCACCTTTGTGAAGATCAATGAAGGGTATGAAGATGGCACAAGGTCACAATCAAGACCAAGGCTTCAACGAATTCTTAGCTTCACCAAAGCATTATATCAAGGATGCTTTATCATTGAATTGATGTATATCAGAATTTCCCTTGCATAGTCACCACATCTCATTTCAAAATTGTGAAATTATTTATCAACACCTTCTTCTACATTTTAATGCTTATATCATAGAGAGGTTTTCTTACCTTGGAAGATTGTTTCTTTGTATCTTGTTCCCAAATACAAAGAAAGTTTGAACGTATACATGACTTCTTCCCTCTTACCTTGCCCACTAATGTATTTGATTCTTCTACTCCACGTATTTGCCTTAAATTAAGTACTATTCATCATGCTTTGCTCCCATCTTGGGTAGTTTCCCTGTGGCAAGTGGCATTCACAAACCCCCTCGCAAATCCCGTGTGACATTTGGTGAACACGACGTGAAAGCATCGCTTTTGATCATCAAGATGGGAGACTCTTCAAATACTCCACCCACTTCATCATCAAGTGCTTCTTCCTTTTTGATCAATGAGATGAAGACTTTATTACAAAATCTTTCTTCAATCATTATGATGCAGAATCAACAGATGCAGTTATCTATGAAGTGACAACAGCAGTTATATCACCAACAATTAGACCAACAATGAATGTTGCATCTATGCATGGCGCAACCAAAGTGATCGAGGCCGTGGAAAGTGAGCACAAATTATTTGATGGTTAGAATGTCTCAACCTATCTTATAGCTTTTGAAATCCAGACGCGCTTTTAAGAAGGCACTCAAATATGAATATTTTATGGAGGATTATGGTATTGCTACGCAAAAGACATTCCGAGATTGGGTCTATCATCCCAATAAAGGACTTGTTGCTTCTGAGTTGTTGTGGGAATTTGAAAAATGTTACAACCAGTTGGATGCACTTGAGCAAAGAGCCCTAAACTCGTCAGAGAAAGTGGAGTTATTCTTGCAAGTGGCTGATCCTGCTTTTCAGAAGGAGTTGGGAGAGCTTCTTGAAGACCATACATAGCCTATGGGATTGAAGACGGACTGGCAAGATGCTATTGATGTAGTTTCCACATTGACGAAGAGGTGGAGATTGAAGGCTCACTTACAGATTCGTATGCAAACACCTCTACCAATGTCTTATCCTATATCGACTTCTCCTGTTGCTCCTTCCATTTCTTCTCCTACTTCTCATCCTATGTCTATGCCTACTCCTATTCCTATGCCTATTCCTATTGGGTTGTTAGACCATCTGCCAAACTGACTATCGAAGACATGGTGGAGGAAATTTCAAAGAACACGCATATGGTGCGATAGTCCAGACCATGAGCGGAAGGATTGTCAAGACTTTGAAGAGCCAAAAAGACAAAAGTTGGTGGTCAGGAAGAATAGGATGATATGTTTTGGAGATACGAAGAAACCGTTGGAAACAAATTTCGGCAAAGGAGGTATGAAGAAATTATTGGACGAATCTCTTTTACACTCTTCTTATGTGAAGCAATAGGCAGAAAGAGAAGCTACTACCTATGGTCTTCAATTGGACCGATTGCCGAAAGATAAGTCTCCTTTATGGTCCTATGCACTGAATGCAGAAAAGAAAGGTAAAGCTTCCTTATCCAAACTTTCATTCATAGGAGATGCAATTAGAAAAGGGACTGGATGGAATGATCACGTAGATGTCTTCTCTATCTATGCTTACATTGCAAAATCTCAAGGATTTGAAGCACTTATTGAAGAAAAGTGCAAAAGAGATAATGATTAACCTGAAGGATTGAAGAGAGAAACTAGGAGGAGTGAACCGGTTCTTTAGCCTTCTTCTTTAGGACCGGAGTAGAGTATGGTTGACGTATAGAAGCCAAAAGTACAAAAAGACCAGAAGGCCCTGAAGACAAAGATTCGAAGCCAAAAAAGCAACCTAGATTCAAGCTGCTATCCGACATCGAGACATCCACAGACTTGAAAAAGGTACTTGAGGATCGAATTCTTAATTGCAAAATTGAATTTACACTTGGAGAAGTCTTGAGGATTGCCAAAAGAGAGTTTCATGATGTTATTATTGACATAATAATAAGAAAATGGCAAATTATTGAAGAGCCAACGGAGGATATGATCCATCGGGAGGCTTTAGCTATTGCCGAGGCTATTCTCCATGGGTTGCAGATTGAGGAGATTGATTTTGAAAAGAGGAGACTATTGACGAGTTTAGAGATGGAGCTCTATGTATGCAGTCCAAGATGTTTCTTCATCATTTACTTCAACCCGTATAGTATGATGAGAGTGAAGATGAGCCTAGATTGCTGCCTCGTAGCCATTTTTCTCGAAGTCACTAGGCTCATGCCACTACAGAGACTATTGTCAAGCTTGGTTAGACTGAGGCTCCTTGTGTTGCTCTTTTGGATCATGGATCCCAGATTAATGTCACAGTGCAAGGTTTATATGATACTATTAGATCATTGGCTAATGTGGATCATGATTGGTGCATGCATGTGGCCCAACAACACTAGAGGAAATTTGTATACTGCTTGTCAAAACATGAAGATTTTTATTGGAGATGTGGGTGAGACTTATCATTTGTTTTTGCAGAACTCTTATTCTTATCCTATTATTTTGGGGTAGCCATTTATTGCTAAGTCTCGGATGGAGACTAAACTTTTGGATTTGGGTCTGCCTATGCACGGATCCAAAGAAAGGATGGGAAGAGAGCTGTCCAGTTCATGATCGTTTGTATTTGTCATCTGCAAAATAAGGATTCTTTGAGGGATTCTCCTCTTCCAATAGGAGAGCTAGATTTTTTTTAGGTACCATTGTCATGCGAGACTATGGTGGTATGAGTTAGGGGAAGCTTTCGCCTCCTGGCACAGTGGCAGTTTTTCCTCATGGGTTTATGGTGTATGCACTAAATGTACTTTGTGTTTTGAGCATATTTTTGATATGCCTAGAGCTGCCAGGAAGTATGTAAAAGGGAAAGAAAAAGAATTGATGATTTCAAGTGTTTTGTAGGAAGAGGATTGGATAGATGGTCTCTATGATGGCCTTTCATGATTAGAGACCATGGAAGAACTTTCGGTATTGCTAAATGCTAACAATCAAGAGTTGTCATATGTCTTACAGGTCCATTCTTTGGTGATGTCTTTCAAAATTGCTGATTTCATGCTTCAAAAGAATTTGGTTGCTGAGGATTCTTAGCAAAAAGTATTACTTGCTCACATATTTCAGCAAAAAGAGTTGGACGTTGTTGTTTATACATAGCAAAATTTGTGTTTACCAAGGTATTTTCATCGAGGGGTGAAATTTTCAAGTTGCAGCAATGAGGTCAGAGTTCAGACAAAATATAAGATAGTTTACAAGAAGGTTAGACCACTTGTAGGACCGCTACCTTTGGACAGTGATGAGATGATTAGGAGAGCTGCTATGCAACCTCCTTTGCGAGATCTTGCAGGTATCAGACATAAGTTTTTAGCTGAGACATTGAAAGAGATAAAGATTGGGACTGATGATTTTCTGCTTTGTGAAGAGGTAAGACTTTTTCCAAGGGATGTTATGTAGACATAAATTTTTTTTTGCTTTCTTTTCACATGAGATTGGATACGTTGATCCTAAGGTCTTGATGCCTATGGTTATTTTTACCATTCTGCATATCCCTTGGAATCTATGGCCTATTCTCAAGGGCTCACTTGCCCAAATTGGTAGAGCTTTTGAATGAGCGGACTAGGATGGGGATTCTAGAGCCATCTTCAGCTCCATATTCCAACAGATGGTTCATAGTTCCTAAGATGAATGGGACACTCAGATGTATACAAGACCTACAGCTAGTAAATAAGGTCACTATTCAAAATGTTGGTGCTGTGGACCTAATGTGGATGAGTTTGTTGAAGCTTTTTTTGGACATGCTATCTATTCACTTCGACGATCTTTATTCCGAATATGAAAGCAAAGATTTGACTACAACAAAGACACTCTTAGGCCTTGTCCAAATGTGTACGCTTCCGCAAGGAGCTACTATTTCGGTTGCTCATATGATGAATGGGATGAACAAGGTTCTATGTGATTTTATTCATGAACTTACTATGCCTTTCATTGATGACTTACCTATGAAGGGTTGTTTGGAAGAAGGAAAAGATGATTCTTTAGATGACCATGGATGCAAATTCTTTATGGCTTCACATATTAGAGATGTTGAGAGGATTCTTTGCATACTGGAAGAAGTGAATTTGACCTTGTCAAGGTTGAAGTCTATTTTTCGTACCAGATAATTTTTTATTGTTGGTCATATGTGTGGATATTATGGCATGAAGCCTTGTCCTGCGAAGATTGATGCCATAGAGAAGATTGGGAGACTTGCTCTTCTACTTCGGAGATTCGCAGGTTTCTTGGAGCTTGTGTGTTTTATCTTATTTGGATTCCTCATTTTTCTCATATTGCGGATGATCTTTACCAGCTCTTAAGGAAAGGGTAATTTTTCTCTTAAGAGATAAAACATATTAAAGCCATGCAGAAATTGAAGAAATTGTTGAGAGCTGATCCAACTCTTTGAAAGGAAGATTATGAGTGTGGGAGACATATTATTCTTACTATCGATACTAGTCCTATCAGCATTGGATGGGGCTGTTGGCGCCTAAGATGATGCATATTGGAATAGGTATGCAATTTGGTTTGGGGAAAAAGCCCTAAACGAGCGACAATGAAGGTATTCACAGGTTAAGAGAGAGCTCTTTGGAGTTGTCATGACTCTTAAGAATGACATAGAGTACTTCATTGGAGCTGATGTGGTGGTCGAGACTGATTATTTTCCTCTTTTAGGTATGATCACGAGTTGTTTTACTCCAAATATTGCCATGCTTAGGTGGATTGGGTATATAAAGTCCATGAGTCCTGAGTTCAAGCACATAACAGGTAAAGAAAACCCAGTAGCCGATATGCTTTCAAGAGTAAGGTATGATGATATGGATATTTCTTGTATTGATGATGCTGATGATGTGGGTGATCTTTTAGCCATGCATGTTGATCATATTTGTCATGTGTCTACTTTTGAAATCTTTGATGAGTCTTCGTATACAGGAGAGTATTTGTAGGTTGATTGTTATTTGAGTACTATGTCTAGATAGAATGGATGGACTGATGCAAACTTCAAGAACATCAAGAGAAAAGCTTATGGTTTCTTCCTGCGAAGTGGGCTACTTTGGAAGCATCCACGAAAGTGAGGATGAAAGCCAATGAGAGTTGTTTGTGATAGATCTTCACAGGTATGGATCATGAAAGAGTTTCATGAAAGTCTTTGGGCTTGGCATCGACCTGTTTGGGAAACCTATGAAAAGATCAAAGAGTGCTATTAGTGGAGAGGCATGTATAGAGATATCTCGTAGTTTTTTGAGACATGCCTTGATTGCTGGTTGTTCTCTTCAGAGAGGCATAGAGATGAGCTTCATCCTACCTACCCACTATGTATTCATTCTAAGTGGGTTCTTAATTTTATTACTATGCCTGTTGGTTTATGTCAGATGCGCTACATTGTTTTGGCATGAGAAGATCTCCCAAATCAAGCAGAAGGAAGAGCATTATGAACAAAATCCACTTTGGTGGTTTGTAAGTTTTTGTTGGAGGATGTTATTTGCAAGTATGGATGTATTGGAAAAGTTACTACAGATAGAGGTGAGTTGGATACTCATGAGGCTAGGGAGTTTTTCTCTTGCCTTGGCATTAAACTTGCTTTGACTTTGGCATATAATTCAGAAGGCAACAGAAAGAGTGAAAGATCCCATCCGTTGATTGTGAAAGCCTTGGCCAAAGCATGTGATGGACGGATTCGGGAGTGGCCTAGGTTGTTGCCTTATGCCTTATGGGCTGATTGCACTACTAATAATGTGACTACAAGCTATATGCCAAGCTGAATTGATGTATTGGCAGAAGCCAGTCATGCCTAGAGCGACTTGCACACTTACTTGGAGTGCTTTACCGTGGTAGCAAGAAGAGATGACTATAGAATATCTTTTGGCTCTTCGTATTTGTTAGTTGGAAAGAAGACCTAAAGATATTGAGAGAGCAATTCAAAAGCTCATAGAGGCTAGGATTCGCAACAAAGATCACTTTGATAGCAGACATAGATTGAGGCCTAAAGAGATTAAAGAGGGAGATTGGGTGTTGGTCTATGACAGTAGTCTAGACAACCCGTATAGTGCTATCCGCAACGTTTCTAGACGATGGTTTCTAGATATTCCTTAGCAGAGCTTGATGGTATGTTCTTGTGGATTCCGATTGCAGGGAAGAGAATCAAACTATTCAAAATAAGAGACGATGCAGCCTATGCAATCGACGAGTTGGATGATGTGATTAACTATGGACTTGTCAAGCCAAGAGATGATGAAGATGAAGATGTGAACATTGTAGATGATTTCATAGAAGATGAAGAGATTGCATTGACTATCGAGCTTGGTGGTGATGAGGATGGGTAGCTATGGCCCATCCGAAGGATGTGAAGGTTTGGAGGGGGCAGATGTCGTGATGCTGTGCATCTACCACTACAAACCTGAGGGCATAGTTTTGTGCCAGGGTTTTGGACTCTTTAGTCAGCATCATTATGAGTTTATTTTTCGTTGTGTGTATCTTTTGTGTTTGTATTTGCATGACGCACGAGCACATGTAGTTAGGCTAGGCATGAATTCTTCAATGCATTCAAAATTTTTTGTGGGAGCATCAATCAATTAATTGCATAGCATGAACTCTAATTTGCAACCTGCATGAGTGATTGGGCATGAAGTTCCTTTCTAAAGCATGTTCTTGATAGGGCACAATTCATGGAAAAACGGATCACATGAAGGTTTCCATTCTGGAGACTCAAGGACTTGATGAAAATATTGTAATTCGGAAATTGCGAATGCAAATGATATGACTCTTCATAAGTAAAATTGGATCACTATTTAGCAATCCATGAAAGCTAAAAGTTATCCACTCATATTATGGACATTTAAGTGGAGTATAGCTACATCCAACTCTTGCATTCTTTGTGAGGATGGTGAAAACTTGCTAAGAAGATAGAACATACATTCGATATTAACAAAGCTCAATGAGATTACACATATCTTGGATAATGGCCTCTCTTGAATGTCCGGTCTACAAAAGTGCCTTGCGTAATATGGATCAACAATTGATTGAAGCATTCTTCACATGACTATGTGATGTTTATAGGAGGACAAGCTTTGACTGCTTGCCATGTGACATCTCAAGTACACATATTGTCAAATGCTGTATTGATCTTAACTTCACAGAAAATGGACAACAAAATTGAGTGGTTGTCAAGACATCCTACCCTATTAAGACAGAGAAGTTTTTAACTTAATCTATGAGCCATGATCTCTGCATATGTAGGGAGAGTCTCGCTATGCTTCAGTGATCTAAAATCTTGTAGTTAGTCATTCCTTTTATCAAGGTTTTACTTGAATTTGTCTTGATCAAGAAGAGCTTAAATTTATAACCCTTAAAAAGGTTGGGTGTACATCATTGGAGTGTAAAGATGGAATAAATGAGGTTGAAGTGTTAAAGCAATTTCACGACATTATTTCATGCATTTGATATTAGTTGAAGGAATAATAAAACAAGCATTATTATGAAACAACAATACGTAAAGATGGTGATGGAAAAAGTAGAAAGCTTTTTGAAGCTCGTGATGGCCACATAACTGGCATAAGTGTTGACATTAGAATTTCAAAAGATCTTTTGAGAAAAAAAAAGCTACAGTTTGGAATGTCAAGGAGTCGTAGAAGAAAAAGAGTGGCTATATAGACGAAGAGAGGGGATTAGCGAAGACTACAACAGGGTGACAAAGAAAAGGGTTGAGAGGAGAAGGAGAGAAGATGACGACGAAAGAGCTGTGATGAAGAAGGAGAGCTCAAGGTGACGAGTTTCAAAAGAGGATGGTGGTTGCAAATCCGCAGGGGGGAAGAATCGAGGCTCTCTTTGCAATAGAGGAGCGTCAGGACTCTTGATTGACATATGCAAGCTCAAGGCCAACTTTGGGTTAAAGATGAGACTGAAATCTTCTAGATTACCTACCTACATATTGTAGCGGCCTGCAAGAATAACTCCACATTCTCCAAGTTTAGGGGTCTTTGCTCAAGTGCATCCAACTAGTTGTAATGTTCTTCAAATTTTCGCAAAAACTCAGAAGCAACAAGTCCTTTATTGGGTTGATAGGCCCACTCTCAGAATGCCTTTCACATAGCAATACCATAATCCTCTAGAAAATATTCGTCTTTGAGTGCCTTCTTAAAAACATTCCAGTTTGAGTCTTGCACAAATAAATCAGTCACTGTGACCCACAAAGCAAGCATGACAAGGCATAGGAAATAGTTTCTCCAGTTGGTAGGAACTCCAAAAAAGCACATCTGGCTTTCAAAAGCTGTAAGATAGGTTGAGACATTCCAACCATCAAATAATTTGCACTCACTTACCATGGCCTCATTCGCTTTAGTTGCACCATGCGTATGCTCTTGTTCTTAATGCAGCATTCGTTGTTGATCTAATTGTTGCTAATGTAACTACTATTGTTGCTGCATAAATAGCTACATCTATTTATTTTGCATCATAATAGCTGAAGAAAGAGTTTGTAATAAAGTCTTCATCTGATTGGTCAAAAAGGAAGAAGCACTCGATGATGAAGTGGGTGGAGTATTCGAAGAGTCTCCCATCTCGATGATCAAAAGCAACACTTTCATGTTGCATTCACCAGATGTCACATGGGATTCACGAGGGGGTTCGTGAATGTCCTTTGCCACAGCAACACTAGCCGAGATGGAAGCAAAGGATGATGAAGAGTACTCAACTTAAGGCAAATACTACGTGGACTAGAAGAATCAAATACATTAGTGGGCAAGGTAAGATGGAAGAAGTCATGTATACATTCAAATTTTCTTTGTATTTTGGAATAAGATACAAAGAAACAATCTTCCAAGGTAAGAAAACCTCTCTATGGTATAAGCATTAAAATGTAGAAGAAGGTGTGGATAAAGGATTTCACAATTGTAAGATGAGATGTGGTGAGTATGCAAGGGCACTTTGATATACATCAATTCAATGATAAAGAATCCTTGATATAATGCTTTGGTGAAGCTAAGAATTCGTTGAAGCCTTGGTCTTGATTGTGACCTTGTGTCATCTTCATACCCTTCGTTTATCTTCACAAAGGTGACAATCAAAAAGATTTTACTTCATAGTGGTAAACCACCATATACAGATAATCAGTATAAGAGGATATTGAATTTTCAGACGCCAATGTATAGATCCTTAGAAGCTTTATCAAAATTTCGACCCTTAGCTTAAAAATCAAGCGGAGAAGCTTGTTGAGGAAGGTAGCAACATCTGTCTTGTTCGAAGCTCTGAAGTTGAATATCAATCATCTCTTATAATTCATGAATGTAAGGCAATAATTATCTTAAAGGTAGGACTCAAAGATTACGAACATGATGAGTAGCCAAAGAGACCTATGAGCAGCAGCAGCTACTACTGTTAAAGGTCATCAATCAAAGGGTTGCCCACGCTGAGGGACATGGTGGAGGAAATTTCAAAGAACTTGAAAGATCTTCAAATTAAGATGACTAGAAGAGAACAAAAATAATTTAACCCAGCTCCAACTTTTATCCCAACCTCTTCTACTCCTATGAATTCCTTCAAAAATGATCATGTTCGCCATTGCATATGGTGCAATAGTCCAGACCATGAGCGCAAGGATTCTCAAGACTTTGAAGAGGCAAAAAGACTAAAGTTGTTGGTCAGAAGGATAGGATTATATATCTCAGAGATATAGAGCAACCATGTAAAATGAATTTTGGCAAAGGAGGTATGAAGAAATTATTGGACAAATCTCTTTACGCTCTTCGTATGTGAAGCAAGAGGCGGAAAGAGAAGCTACTACCTATGGTCTTCAATTGGAGCAGTTGCCGAAAGATAAGTCTCCTTTATGGTCCTATGTGCACTGCATGCAGAAAAAATGATCGCGTAGATGTCTTCTCTATCTATGCTTACATTGCAAAATCTCAAGGATCAACCTGAAGGATCAAAGAGGGCAACTAGGAGGAGTGAACCAGTTATTGAGCCTTCTTCTTCAAGACTGGAGGAGAGTATGGCTGGTGTACAGAAGCCAAAAGTATAAGAAGACCATAAGTCCGCAAAGACAAAGGATTTGAAGCCGAAAAAGTAACCTAGATTCAAGCTGTTATCCGACATCGAGACATCCATAGACTTGAGAAAGGTACTTGAGGATCGAAATATTAATTGTGAAATTGAATTTACACTTGGAGAAGTCTTGGGGGATTTCCAAAAGAGAGTTTTATGATATTATTGTTGATATCATAAAAAGAAAACGGAAAATTATTGACGAGCCAATGCAAGATATGATCCATCGACAAGCTTTTGCTACTGCCGAAGCTATTCTCTATGGGTTGAAAATTGAGGAGATTGATTATGAAGAGGAGACTATTGAGGATTCTACAGATGGAGCTCTATGTATGCAGTCCAAGAAGTTTCTTCATCCTTTACTTCAGCCCGTATAGTATGATGAGAGTGAAGATGCGCCTAGATTGGTGCCTCATAGCCATTTTTCTCGAAGTCACTAGGCTCGTGCCACTATAGAAACTGTTGTCAAGCTTGATGAGACTAAGGCTCCTTGTGTTGTTCTTTTGGATCATGGCTCCCAGATTAATGTCAGTGTGTGAGGTTTATATAATACTGGTAGATGGCCGGTTAATGTGGATCATGGTTGGCGCATGCATGTGGCCAATAACACTGTAGGAGATTTGTATGCTGCTTGTCCAAACCTGAATATTTCTATTGGAGACATGGGTAAGTCTTATCATTTCCTTGTGTAGAACTCTTGTTCTTATCCTATTATTTTGGGGAAACCATTTATTGCTGAGCCTTGGATGGAGACTAAAGTTCCAGATGATGGATTTGCCTATGCATGGATTTGAAGCAAGGATGGGAAGAGAGCTGTCCAGTTCATGACCGTTTGTATCAATCATCAGCAAAATAAGGATTCTTTGAGGGATTCTCCTCTTCCAACAGGAAAGCCAGATTTTTGTTAGGTACCATTGTCATGCGAGACAATGGTGGCACGAGTCAGGGAAAGCTCTCGTCTCATGTGTTTATGGTGCATGCACTGAAGGTTCTTTGTGTTTACATCATATTTCTGATATGCTTAGAGTTGCCAGGTAGTATGTAAAAAGGAAAGAAAAAGAATTGATGATTGGAGATGTTTTGCATGAAGACGACCGGATAGATGGTCTCTATGATTGCCTTTCATGCTCACATACCATGGAAGAACTTTCGGCATTGCTAAATGCTAACAATCAAGAGTTGTCATATGTCTTACAGATCCATTGTCTGGCCATGTCTTGCGAAATTGCTGATTTCATGCTTCAAAAGAATTTGGGTGCTGAGGATTCTCAGCAAAAAGTATTATTTGCTGACATATTTAAGTAAAAAGAGTTGGATGCTGCTATTTATACACAACAAAATTTGTGTTTACTAAGGTATTTTCATCGAGGGGTGACATTTGCAAGTTGTAGCAATGAAGCTAACGTTCAGACAAAATATAAGACAGTTGATTAGAGGTTAGACGAGTTGTAGGATCCCTACCTTTGGACAGTGATGAGATAATTAGGAGAGCTACTATGCAACCTCCTTTGCGAGATCATACAGGTATCGGACATAAGCTTTTAGCTAAGACATTGAAAGAGATGAAGATTTCAGCAAATAGAGTTGGATGCTGCTATTTATATACAACAAAATTTGTGTTTACCAAGGTATTTTCATTGAGGGGTGAAATTTTCAGGTTGTAGCGATGAAGCCAGCGTTCAGACAAAATATAAGACAGTTGATAAGAAGGTTAGACGAGTTGCAAGACCCTTACCTTTGGACAGTGATGAGATAATTAAGAGAGTTTCTATGCAACCTCCTTTGCGAGATCGTGCAGGTATCATACATAAGTTTTTAGCTGAGACATTGAAAAAGATGAAGATTGGGACTAAAGATTTTCTGCTTCCTCAAGAGGTAAGATGTTTTGAAGAGATGTTATGCAGATATGAAAAAGATTTTGCTTTCTTTCCACAAGATATTGGATGTGTTGATCCTAGGGTTCTGATGCCTCTGGTTATTTTTACCATTCTGCATGTCCCTTGGAATCTACAACCTATTCTTGTGCCGAGGGCTCACTTGCCCAAATTGGTAAAGCTTTTGAATGAGAGAATCGGGATGGGGATTCTAGAGCCATATTTAGCTCCATATTCCAGCAGATGGTTCATAGTTCCTAAGATGAATCGGATAGTCAGATTCATACAAAACCTACAGCCAGTAAAAAAGGTCACTATTCGAAATGCTGGTGATGGACCAATTGTGGATGAGTTTTCTGAAGCTTTTGCTGGACGTGCTATCTATTCAATTGGCAATATTTATTCCAAATATGATTAGTTCTAGCTTGCCCTTGAGAGCGGAGATTTGACTACGGTGAAGAAACCCTTAGGCCTTGTCTGAATGCTGGTGATGGACCTATTGTGGATGAGTTTTCTGAAGCTTTTGCTGGACGTGCTATCTATTCAATTGGCAATATTTATTCCAAATATGATTAGTTCTAGCTTGCCCTTGAGAGCCGAGATTTGACTACGGTGAAGAAACCCTTAGGCCTTGTCTGAATGTGTACACTTCCGCAAGGAGCTACTAACTCGGTTGCCCATATGATGAATGGGATGAACAAGGTTCTACATGATTTTAGTCGTGAACTTACTATGCCTTTCATTGATGATTTTCCTATCAAGGGTTGTTTGGAATAAGGAAAAGATGATTCTTTCGATGACCATGGATGTAGATTCTTTGTGGCTTCACATATTAAAGATGTTGAGAGGATTCTGTGCAGACTGGAAGAAGTGAATTTGACCTTGTCAAGGTTGAAGTCTATTTTTGGTGCTAGAGAAGTTTTGATTGTTGGTCATATGTGTGGATATTATGGCAAGAAGCCTTCTCCTGCGAAGGTTGATGCCATAGAGAAGATTGGGAGACTTGCTCTTCTACTTTGAATGTTTGCAAGTTTCTTGGAGCTTGTGTATTTTATCTTATTTGGATTCCTCATTTTGCTCATATTACAGATGATCTTTACCAGCTCTTGAGGAAAGGGCAATGCCTTTCTTGGGAGATAAAACATACTAAAGCCATGTAGAAACTGAAGAAATTGTTGAGAGCTGCTCCGAATCTTTGAATGGAGGATTATGAGTGTGGGATACATATTTTTCTTACTGGTGATACTAGTCCTATCAACATTGGATGGGCTGTTGGCCAAGATGATGTAGATGGGAATAGGTATGCTATTCGTTTTGGGGAAAAAGTCCTAAATGAGCCACAACGAAGGTATTCACAAGTTAAGAGAGAGCTCTTGGGAGTTGTCACTGCTCTTAAGAATGATAGAGAGTACTTCATTGGAGCTACTGTGGTGGTCAAGAATGATTATTTGCCTCTTCCAGGTCACGAGTTTTTCTACTCGAGATATTGCCATGTTTAGGTGGATTGGGTACATAAAATCCATAAATCTTGAGTGCAGGCACATAGTAGGTAAATAAAACCTAGTAGCCGATATGCTTTCACGAGCAAGGTATAATGATATGGATATTTCTTGTATTGATGATGCTGATGATGGGGCTCATATTTTGGCCATGCATGCTAATCATATTTGTCATGTGTCTCTTTTGGAAATCTTTGATGAGTCTATATAAAGGAGAGTATTTGCAGATTGGTTGTTATTTGAATACTATGTCTAGATAGGATGGATGGATTGATGCAAACTTCAAGAAGATCAGGAGAAAAGCTTATGGTTTCTTCTTGGGAAGTGGGCTACTTTGGAAGCATCCACAAAAGCAAGGAGATAGCCATTGAGAGTTGTTTGTGATAGATCTATCAAAATTTGCGAGATCTAGAGCATGGCAAATGCAGAAGCTAGGGAGGTTGAAAGAGAAAGAAGAAAATCATGAAGACATTGACCTTGACAAAGACAAATTGTCATACAAATGAATTAGGTTCCAAGATTGAGACTTGGACTCATAAACACAATCTTGTGTATTGACATTGACAAGACACTTTATTAGAAAGAAAAGAGTACTATCATTGTATTAAAAAAAGAGTACAAGTACAATGCTCTATAGGAATTGAGTGGTAGTACTTTCTCCTACTATGCATATGGGATTCTGGTCCTAAGCCCTTACTACTCCTTACAAAAGGACTGAAGTAGGTGTGATTGTAAATATCTCAACACCCTTCCTTTATCACAACCAGAAGTACAAAGTGTGTAGAGGCTTTAATGAAAGCAACACCTGGAAAGTGTGGGCGCACCTTAAACATGGCAAAACTCCAGAGACTGTTGCAAAAAAAAAGGCTAAGTGTGGGTACCACAAACATGATGGACATCCAGAGGCTGTACCAGGGGCTTCACAAAGTGTACAGAGGCTATAGTACAAGGATTATTCAAAGATTTTATAATTGAAGCACTAGGCCTAGGAAATACAAAGCTAAAAAAATTTATCTGAATAGAAGGACTAATGAGGTCTGTTGGTGGCTTTCTTCTTCTTCTTCTTTCTTTGCTCTGTTTTCTTCTTCTTCTTTGACTGCAACTAGATAGGCCTTTTGAGATCTCTTTCTGGCATGGCAAAAGTTATCGGTGTGTCCGATCCTTTTGTAGAAGTCACAGAAGAGCTGATCCCTCTTGCCTTTGTACCTGTTGCCAACATATAATGCATGTTCATCTCTAGAGGTGCTTGGCTCTTCCTTAGTTTTTAGCTTCTTTTCCTCCTCTAACAATGATGCCTAGATATCAACAAGTTCAAGATTTGGCATGTTGATTAAAGTTGTTGATATATTGTTATATTCAGGATGCAAACTCTTAAGTAGAACACCAATGCAAACATCTTCTTCCATTTTAATGTTGATTCTTGCAAGTTGGGTTAGAAGTCCTTCCATGTCATTTAGATGTGTGGCAAGTGATGTGCTGGACTTCATTTCAAGCCTGAAAAAATCAATCAAGATACCATACTTTGATGATTTAGACTGTGCACCAAACAAGGTGTCAAGTGTCTTTCATGTATATTGTGAAGTCTCACAGTTATCCACATGGTGGATATAGCTATCGTCTAGTTCCAGTTTGATAATGGCATGAGCCTTATCATCATTCTTTTGCCAAGTGACAGCAATGTCCGCATCACGAGGCTTCTTTTCTTTTTCGGTGGTAATGGCCTAGAGGCCTTTCTTCATTAGGATGAGTTTGATGTGGGTCTGCCAAGTATGAAACTCAACTCCTTTGAAATGGGAAGTTGGAGAATCTTTGCCCATGTTAGACTTGCAAGAACAGCATCAAATCAGCTTCAAAATTGTTAGATTTAAGTAGCAGAAAAGTTGGTTGAGATGTGTCAAAAGACACAAGTGCTAAGAGCATTAAATGAGTGTTAATGGGCACTATGTTTCTTCCTTGAGTCTTCCAAATTTGCAAAATCCTTCAAGTTCTTTCAGATCCAAATCTTCCCCTTCTTGATTTGATGTTGGGACTTCATATTTGAGTCAGATGGGTTGTTCCAGGTGGCAAGAGAGAGAAAATGATGAGATTTTTGAGCTTGGTGAAGTTTGGCTATGGAGTCACAGTTAGGGTTTTTGAGGGCGGCCTAGTTTTTCTGACATTGTAGGAGCTACACTTAATCATTTTGAAAACTTTTTTTATGGAAATGAAGCTCTCTTCATGCTCTACCTAAGCCCATAATGATTTCATGATTGATGCTGGTTTTAAGTGCGCAGGGTGGACAACAATAGTAGGTGCATTTTTTGTCAGTTTTCCACGTTTTCTACAATGCTAGTCTCAGTGTGCATCAATATCGACGGTTTTTGTGATAGGATGGAGTGTCTGATGTTGAAGAAGATTTTCCTAGAAGATATCATGATCAATGGTGGCCTGTAGTGTGACATCCATAAGCTCCAAGATGCCTAGGTACTTCTTGGCTATGGAGGCCACAGATAGAACCTGAGAAAATTGACCATGCTAAGTACTGGATGGGGCAATTCAAGTTCTGAGATGACACAGAGAAGCATTAATAGCGGGGGAACACTTCTCCAGAAGGAAGCTTGGTAAGATTTGGCGTGTGGAGTGAGATACAAGAGCTTCAATCTGACAAGGTGCTGTTGGCTATGGCAGCCATGAAGGCAAGCTTGAAGGTGGAGATGGAAAATGATTTCATAGGCTAAGACTGAGCTGGGTAGAGATGGACTAGAGGTGAAGAGCTACTAAAATGAGCTAAGCCATGCTCAGCTACGCTTTGATACCATGTTAAAATATGCGAGATCTAGAGCATGATAGATGCGGAAGCTATGGAGGTTGAAAGAGAAAGAAGAAACTCGTGAAGACATTGACCCTAACAAAGACAAATTGCCACACAAGTGAATTAGGTTCCAAGATTGAGACTTGGACTCATAAACACAATCTTGTGTATTGAGAGTGACAAGACACTTTATTGGAAAGAAAAGAGTACTATCATTGCATTAGAAAAAGAGTGCAAGTACAATGCTTTATAGGAATTGAGTGGTAGTACTTTCTCCTACTGTGCATATGGGATTCTGGTCCTGAGCCCTCACTACTCCTTATAAAGGGACTGAAGTAGGTGTGATTGTAAATATCTCAACAAGATCTTCCTAGGTACGGATCATGAAAGAGTTTCATGAAAGTCTTTGGGCTGTGTTTGGGTGACGTATGAGAATATTAAAAAGCGCTATTGGTGGAAAGGCATGTATAGAGATATCTCACAGTTTGTTTAGACATGCCCTGATTTCCAGTTGTTCACTTCAGTGAGGCATAGAGATGAGCTTCATCCTACCTACCCACTATGTATTCATTACAATTGGGTTCTTGATTTGATTACTATGTCTATTGGTTTGTGGCAGATGCACTACATTGTTTGGGCACAAGAAGATCTGACAAATCTAGTATAGAAGGAAGAGCATTACGAATGAAATCCACTTCAGTGGTTTGTAATTTTCTGTTGGAGGATGTTATTTGCAAGTATGGATGTATTTGAAAATTTACTGCAGATAGAGATGAGTTGGATGCTGATGAAGCTAGGGAGTTTTTCTCTCGCCTTGGCATTAAACTTGCTTTGACTTCGGCATCTAATCAAGAAGGCAACGGAAAGAGTGAAAGAGGCCATCTGCCGATTGTGAAAGCCTTGGCCAAAGCATGCAGTGGACGGATTCGGGAGTGGCCTAGATTGTTGCCTTATGCCTTATGGGTTGATTGCACTACTCATAGTGTGACTACAGGTTATATGCCATTTGAATTGATGTATGGACAGAAGCCGGTGATGTTTATAAAGACTTGCACACTTACTTGGAGTGCTTTATCATGGCAGTAAGAAGAGATGACTAGAGAAGATCTTTTGGCTCTTCGTATTCGTTAGTTGGAGAGAAGACCTGAAGATATTGAGAGAGCAATTCAAAAGCTCAAAGAGGCTAGGATTTGCGAAGAAGACCACTTTGATAACAGACACAGACTGAGGCCTAAAGAGATTAAAGAGGGAGATTGGGTGTTGTCCTATGCAGTTGAGGAGTTGGATGATGTGATTAATGATGGACTTGAGCCAAAAGATGATCAAGATAAAGATGTGAACATTGTAGATGATTTTATAGAAGATGAAGAGATTGCATTGACCATCGATCTTGGTGGTGATGATGAGGATGGGTAGCTCTGGCCCATCCGGAGTATGTGCAGGTTTGGAGGGGGTTCGGATGGGGCCTCCGAAGTTGATGGTTTGACATATCTTACAGTATCTGAATGGAGAAAGTGCAATGCTCTACCTAAGGGGAGTGTCTGCTTTACTGTGTGGTGCCTTATGCTCGTGCTGGTGGAACGGGGAGCTGGGTCAACCACAGGTAGGCCTAGGTGATGTCCCACACTTGAGGACCCCATTCATACAGTAGGGAGGTGTGGTGAGTGTAGCATAGGGTGACATGTCTAACTGTAGGTGAGTGTTACCTCCCTAGGTGTGTCCTGCCCTTCAAGTGCTCTAAGTGTAAAGTGGGGGCAAAAAAGGGCTAGGGGGTTAGGAACAAGACTGGCCGACTGAGGTCACCGAATGTGTCTAACTTAAGAACCCCTAGGTGTAGGGATTGTGAGCCATGTGCCGCGACCTGCGTGCAGATACATTTTTCTTCTTCTTCTTCTTCTTTTGGTTGGGTTTAGTAGTAGGGAATTGTTAGTCCTCATCCCCAGGAGGGGGTCGTGAAGGAGATTTAATGGAATGGCTCAAAATTCTCTAGCTCTGCATGAAATTCTTAAGGTTCAAGTAAACCTGGAGGGGAGTGGTGGAGAGGAAAGGATGGCTACAGTGAGTGAACCGGTTGTCGCTCAGGTGGGTCATCGCGCAGTTATCGATTGCGTTAGGATAAAACAAGATCGGGGGAAGGCCGCATTTGGGTCTTGCCTAAGTAGGATTTTTAGGAGCCTAAGATAGTTACAAGTGGTGATGAAGGTGGGATTCGGGCATGAGGAGAAATCAGCGATAAAGCATGTCATGGTCGCATCTAAGCTGTCAGAGGTGAAGGTGAGGGCCTGGGCTAAAGTTGTGGTACAGGGGTTGTATATTACAGGGAAGTCATAACGGCCATGGGCGTTTGCATCAAATTCTACTCCTATTCATCGAGGGTACGCCATGTAGGTAGGGTCGTTCCTCTCCGAAGGGAGAGTGTTACAAAAGGTCATCCATGCGAAAGGAGAGTGTTACAAAAGGCCATCCATGCGAATATTTTGTCGTTGCATATGCGCCTTCGCCACAGTGGTTAGCACTCATATTCGGGCACGGACCAAGGCACTTCAAAAACTTTATTCTACCAGTATTCCATATCCTTGATGCCTTAGAGGGTGGGATTCTTCTCTCTTTCCTTCAGCCACTATTGGCTTAGTCAACTTTCGATGTTGATCACCTCGTCCACTATTTTAGTGTGAAGAACTCTGCATAGGGCATTGGGGATGAGGAAGCTCAAGGTGAAGGGTTGCTCTCCTGTTCTTGTCTCTCCCAGAGTATGTGCTCCGCATGAAAACTAGGAGGCATGGCGGGAGGGGTACAGATGGCTGGGCCATAGGGTTAGCCCTTAATCTTTGTCTGGCTTCTTCCACCAGTTTCCTCCTCTTCTCCCTCAGGGTGGTTTTTCTCTTCGCAAATGCGCCTGCTAGCTACCCTTGCCCTTCAAGATGGGGTAAAGGGGGTTTTGGAACCACTTCTTCTTCGAATCCATAGATGCATCTGCTAGCTACCCTTGCCCTTCAAGATGAGGTGAAGGGGATTGTGGAACCACTTCTTCTTCGAATCCGCCTCGATGTGCGATTTTGTCTCACTCCCTGGGCGCTCTTGTTGTTGTATCCCTTCTACTACGAACCCCAGAGCATCAATTTCTTGGGGGTTTAGGCCGGCCGATAGCAGATACCTACGTTGTTCCTTTGGGCTTAGTCCCACTGTAATAGGTTGGGAGGACATGTGTAACCTTGCTCGCAATGCTTTGTGCACTATGCTCAATTTCTTTTTTACTGCCTCCAAGGATTCCCCTTCCTCCTCATGAGTGGCATCTACAATGGTATTTAGGAAGATTCGTTGTTGAGTATGGAAGGCCACTTGGGCTACCTTTGCTATGACTTTTGCTAGGATTTTCTCTTTCTCCACTAGAGCCAAGCGATGCACCAAGGCCTTCACTCTTTGCTCATTCTGGCCTGCCCACTCTTTAGCCCTCTTTTTCATTTCTTCCATGTCTTCTCCCTGTCTTTGCACCAAGGTTGTGAGCCTTCACTGCTGATCTTCCAACTCTTTGCTCATTCTCTCCTACTCTTCTCTTTCGAGGCTCAGTCTTTCGGTTATTGTTTCCATTTCTCGGTGGTGGTGCTCCTCTTCTTGTTTCCTCCCTTTCTCCCCTGTGGTAAACTCCTTCATGCCCTATTCAATCCACCCTATTATTGCTACTAGATCCTCGTGTTGCATGATCAGAAGGTTATATTCTTTTTGCATCTTCTTGAGCTCTTGATTTTCATCTATGAGCTATCACCGCCAGCTTTTCTCCTTTTCTTCTTTGGTCTTTAGTTCCCTCTTCAGGTCGAGAATTTCCTTTTGTTGCGTAGCCATTTGCTTTGTCTTTTCGAGCTGGAAGGCCACAACCGCTTCCCTTTCTGCCTCCAACTCGACCACCACAATCCTCCTTTCCTCCCTTGCCCTTTCTAACTATGAGAGCAATTCATCAACGTATTCATCATGATTTGCGTGTGGCATCATAGTGGTGGGGATTGGGGTGGTTGAGGCTTCCATTTTTTGTCATTTTGGCTCTTACCTACATTCGGCATCTGTAGTTGCCCTTTTGTGCCCAATGGCTGTGGCCTCCTCGCTCCTTCCTTGTGCTAGTTTCTTATTGATAAAGTATTGCATCCACCCCACAAAACTGTTCACGTCGGTGCTGCCTAAGATGCTTGGGGTGGAAGTGGTGGCTTCGCTAGCGGGTACCAAGGGGGCTAGAATGGGATGGATGGGGGCCTTAGCCTTTCCCTCGATGACCATGGATGGCCTAGCTTCAGGTACTTGTGCGCTTGAGCTGGGTCTATCTTCCCTAGGCAGACTTAAAGTCCTTAAGCCATCGAGTCGGCTTTGTTGTTCTATGGACCGGCGAATTGATTTTGCCATGTCTTCCTCCTCCTGTCTTCTCAACTCTACCTCCTCTTCCATAACTCTTCTTTCTCTCTCTTCTTCTATTTTCCTTGCTCGCTCGGCCAACCTTTCAACTTCTTCCTTCTCCTTCTTTTTTCACTCCATCGCCTCTCTCAGGGATTCCTCTTTTGCTCTTTCTAGATCTTCTTCTTCCTTTTTCCTGCCCGCCTTCTATTTCTTCTTCTAAGTTACCTTCCCTATGAACTCCTTTGTTTTTCTTCGTCTGGATTGAGCCTCCCGCTCCTCCTTCTCTGTCTTGGTTTCTGTCTTATTGCTCGATTTCTCATCCTTTTGATGGGTCAGCAACATGTCTGGGGTCTCATCTACTCCTTTGTTTCCTTGTTGGGCCTCTTTCACGGCCTCCTGGATGATGGCCGTTAGTATGCTTCCATACCCGATGAAGGAGGATTTCGAGGAAGGTTTCTTCCTCTCCATATTCTTAGATGTGGGGGATTCTCCACCTGCATGTTTGTTCCCCAGGGCTAGTGCTTTGGCCGCTTGTTCTATTGTTTTGTGCATGTAGCCATTCCAATCCACCTCATCCAGAGTGCGGGTTGCCACATTCTCCAGCACAGGTACACTGATCCGGTGCATGAGGGAATTGTAGCGTTGGTTGGAGAAAAGGGCATGCACCAACTTTTCCTACATGTGAATCTCAGCATCGGATATGTCTTGTATGCTGATGTCGTCGTTTGTCAAAACTTCCTCCCTCTTCATCTTTAGTAGAGCATACACATCCCTCTTACGTTTTTTTCTCCACCCTAGGTTCCAGCCCTAGTGCTTTCTCCACCAAGGCCTGGTTTAGTGGTACCTGCACTTGTCGGGCATTGTCCCCCCTTCCCACCGTCACCATTTCACATTCTTGGTCGGGGTTGTATGTTCTCAAGAACTCTACACACTTCATGTGGTCAGGTTCCTATGCAAACTTCTCTAGGTACTTGTGGAGGTTGCACTGTTTCACTATTCTCCTTGCGGCCTGCTCCTTGGCCACCATCTTCTCAAGGTTGTGAATGATGTGGAATTTTAGCTGACTATAAGCTCGATTTTCCAGGTTGATGCCATACTACGCTCTCTCTTCCTCCGTGAAGGGGAGTCTATGGACATGGTCATGTTGCGACATCTCTCATTCCTGTCAAATGAACCATACTTCCCATTAGTGCTATAATTAATATATATATAATAATTTGTTGAAAAGAAAGATTTTATGTTTGTTGAATGAAAGCATTAAGATCCAATACAAATTCTTCCCTTCTGACTTTTTGTTTTTTGTTTCAAAGTTTTTGTGGCATTCCTCCTGCATCACCAGTTTCTTATGTGTTTATTGCATTTACTGGATTTGGTTTTAGAGTTAATAATGATTTCTGCTTGTAATATGGTTTAAGGCCCACATGTGGCTGGGGTTTGATGGGGCTAGGAATCTCAGCGAGAAGATGGTGGCAGTTGCCCATGAAGCGGTGGATAAGTGTCGGAGTAGTAGTTGCTACGGATGGGCTGCTACACTCGGATTGGGCTCGGCAAGTCTTATCGGCATTAGCAAGGGTTGAAGGGGGTAACGTTTTTTGGGGTTTAGGCCGATAGGCTTGCTCAACTCTTCTGATCTTATGCGTGGGTGAGCTAGTAGGAGGTGGGTTCACGAAGCGTTGCGACTTTTGGTTTCGAGGTTCTATGGGGCTCAGAGTGATTAAGCGTGAGGGTGGCATATGAATGATGCCATGGGCCATTCGGGCCTTAGGGATCCATACCCAGGCATTTCCCTCATAGTAGCCTTGAGCGTGCAAGAGGGCTTTAGGAACCCATCTTGTCTTTATCATGCTTTGATTTCTGTAACTGTATCTTGGCCTCCTGGGTTTAGAGTTTCTTATGTTACGAGGATGTGGGCATCTACTCCTAGGCGGCGGTTGCGGTTATTTAGGCCTCCATTGAAACTCAAGTCCACAAGAGAATAAAGAAGAAACCAGACACAAAGGTCACGCTAAAAATAGAGATGTGCTGGAAAGAAAGTGACAAATGCAAAAGCGGAAATGTCAGCTCCAAGGACGGCTGAGAAGGGAAGTGCGAAGGTCAGAGAGTACCCCAATCCAAAGTGCAAACTTGAAGACATTGAAAAAGTGAAGGAGTAGGTGAAAGAAGCCTAGGAACACTTAAAAGATGCTAAGCCCATATTGGAAGATGAGATCAATGATCTCTCAAGCATAAGCGCACCAATGTTGCCTCCATGACCAAAATCGAAAGATGTGACTGCATGTGGGAGCTTTCACTCAACCGCCAAGACCCTCGGACCGCTTATTGTTTCAAGCGTTCCAAGCCGAGCACTAATGGCTACCTCTCACATAGCCGACGCGCCATCCATATCTACGGGTGTAGTGAGCTTACCTTGATGCCGTTCGAGTTACCTCCTCTCCCGCGCACTCCGGTAGCTCCACGATCCAAGTGCAAGCTTCAAGCAAGCTCGATCCTCCCGCTCCAAGCTCCAAGCTCCATTGCCGCGAGCAAGACAAGAGAAGAGAAGAGAAGAGAAGAAGAGAGGAGAAGATGGAGAGCTTCTCCTCCTCGGTCCCTCACCCTCACACACTCACTCCCTCACACTCTCACACTCCCTCTCTCAAGCACAAGCTCAAGCAAGCAAGAACAAGAAGAAGAAGAAGAAGAGGAGAGCTACTTTTGGCCACACACAAGAATGAGCTTCTCATTCACTTTTCAACTTTATATACAAAACCCTAAATCCCTTTTGGGCGGTCATCCCCTTTTCCCCTTTTTACATGGCCGGCCGTAGCCTTGGCCCTTTTTCCCATTATCCTTCTATCTTCCTAGCTTCCTTTCCACCGCCCATCTACATTTACAAATTGCACGGGTGAGAGCCCGGCGCTTCAGGATGCGCCTTTTTATTTAAAAATGCACCTTTTCCCTTTTGCCTTTGCCTTGGACTTTTAAGGTTGCCCTTGTGCTTTTGGCCTTTTCTCCTTTTCTTTCTTCAGTCGGGCTACCTTTTTTCCACATTTGCCCTGCGTCTTTTCCACTTCCTTTTGCTTTCTTCGTGTTGGGGTTAACATTACCCCCCTCCTAGACGAGTGCCAGTCCCATGGCACTCACCGTCATAGGTAGCAGGCTGTAGCATGCACCGAAGACGTGGGTGACAAAGAAGCCGGTGGTTTCCGTGGAGGAGTGTTGGTGGTGGTGTGGGAGAAGGTCCTGGGGGCCTGTTGGTGGCCAAGGTGGCTGGTGGAAGGTTGTTGGAGTTGGTAGTAGGGCTATGCTGTGTTGGGGATTGCATTGATGGCCAGCACAGTGTTGGTTGATTGGGGAGTCTGAACATGACGATTCTTTGCGGGCTTGTCGGATGGTAAGGGATAAGCATTCAGAGTTGGGTGTTGATGAAGAGCGAACGACACTTGCGTTGGAGTCTTCAACACCTGCAATTGAAAACCTCTCCTGTGGTCTCTTCCTAAGGGGTAGTGCTAGTCTTCTTATCGTGCACAAGACCTATTTTGATTAGTTTGGGAGACAGGTCGAACTCTAAGTAATCTTGGAGTATTGTCCTGCACTTGAGGACCCAAACCGTGTATATGCTTTGGTGCAATTAGTATGTGAGTGCTCGTGAGTATTTAGGTTATACTTAGTTAGAAGACTGTCGACCTGGTTCCTTGTATAGCAATGGGTTAGTGTAGCAAGGGGCTAAGTTGATGGAAAAATTTGTCGATGAAGATGGGAAAAGTACACTTGAATATTGCTTGAGACATCATTATGGTCTTGTCAAGGCCATGTAGCATAATTGAGCTCCTTGATGTCTTAGCTTTTGGTAGTTAGTGGCTACTTGTAGAAAAGTATGTTGTACTTGTCCAGTGTCTTTCATACCTTGCTTACCACTATTGATTGTAATGGCATTGAGATGAGTGCGAGAGAATTGTGCAAGTGGTTCAGGGTGACAAGTCTAACCATAGGCGAGGCGAGCTCCCGAGGTATGTCCTGCCCTTGATGTGCCCTGAACAATTGTGGGGGATGTACAAAGGGCTAGGGGATTAGGGACGGAGCCAGCCGACCAAGGTCACTGGACGTATCTAATTTGAGGACCCCTAGGTGCGGTGCTGTGATTGTGTGTGCTTTTTTCTTTTTCTTTTTCTTTTTCTTTTTTCTTTCTTTCTTCTTCTTCTTCTCCTTTTTTTTTTCTCTCTCTCTTTTTTTTTCCTCTCTTTTCTTTTTTTTTTGGTGGGAAAAATGAATACAATCAACGCCATACATTGAGGCTGTTAGCCTTTCATTTGGATTGAGAAATGTTGGGATCCAAAGGCTATGAAGGATGGATATTACAAAGATGATTGTGTCACCAGCCTTGATGCTAGAGGAACTGTTGTTGAGATGAAGAGATACACTTGAGATTTTGCAAACCTTTTTCTAACATGTGAGACATCGAACAATTGAGGTAGCACTTAGAGTGAGCTGTGCATGGACAAGGGCAGAGCATCTTGCAAATTGAATCTTAGATGATGAAGAGACGTTCACCCTTGTTGAGAGCGTGGCTCCTACTTGAACATAGAGTTTGGCCAAGAAGGAGGAGGTAATCGATGATTATGCTTGGCCATGTTCAGTTGCAATATGTGCTTTTCTGCAGAGGTGTCTTTGGATTCTCTTCTAGTGGCGTTTCCGTCATGGCTTTTGTTTCTTGGTATTCCTGTCACCTCCTCCATAATGGTTGTTTGTGGGGTTGGTGGTCTTGTGGTGGCTTGGATGTGAAACGCTTTTAGACATTGACTTGTGTCATTCTGCATCAACTTGCCACTTCATGAGAGTACATGCATGGTATAGGCTGCAACTATAATAAACCATGCAATGCAAGGAGACATCACTTATCTGAATTTTATGGTGTTGACTTAGATATTTATCACCTGCACTTGATTAGCTTTTTCTTTTGCTAAAGACGTGAATTATATTAAACGCAGATATGAAAAGTTCATACACTTCGGGATCATGTCAACACTTAACCATTTAAAGACAAAAAGTCATGGCCCGGTAGCATTTGATAAGCCCTTTATACAACATGGGGCTACTCTATTTGTACGAGGCGGGGCGAGTCTGGGTGGCCGGGTGATTGGGGCTCTGCTGGTGTGGGGCTCTCGTGGGGGTGAGCAGGGAACATGTCGGCCGGGACATGAATGGTGTAATCCCGGCCTGCTACCGTCTCCAGAATGTCTTTAAATAATTCATTAAATTCTTCTATTTCCCGAGCTGCCCTTTCTGCCTTTGAGCATCTGGGGCCCGAGTGGGAGCTGGGAGCTCGTGCCACTAGTGCTGCCACCTGTTGCGCGTTTCGAGTCTCGACTTTCCTGACTCGAGGATTCTTCGGCCTTCGCCCTGGGCAGTGTCGCTTAGGGCCTCGCTTCTTGGCATACCTCTTGATGGTGGGCACATAGCGCTCCGATGGAGGGGCGCGTGCCACATGCTCCCGCCTTCTGCGAAGAGCGTCTTTGCATGCTAGATCTCCATGATTCTCCATGCGTTCCGCCGCAAAAGGAAACCTGCAAGACGCACTCCAAGGGTCAGACCTTGATACAAGATACAACTGTTTGTATGGAAGGGATTTTAGTGTGGTTTATCAAGCGCATGTGACAAGAAGGGGAGGGGTGAGGCATGCAGCGTTTTGTCGTAATGGGATGGCCCCCATGATGATGTTCATTTTGCCTCCAGCCATTAGCCAATATTGGCTTATGCTAAGTTGTGTGGACTGGTTGTCATGGAGTGGGATAGGGCACATCCTCGGAAGAATAGACCAAAAGGGAAGAAGGTGCATAGAGAGGGGCTGCACCCTGTCTACACCATCAGTGTTGTTGGTCAAGGCTTCCTATGGCAGTAACGTGGGTTGCATGCCCTTCACTTGGAGGTGGGAGTGGTCACACGGCTTTTAAATGTGTGATGAGAAGAGGACTTGAGGAGGTTAGCCTGTTAGAACCAACTCTTCTCCCTGTGCTTGACTATCATTACTTGTGTGTGTTGATATTGTTTATACATGGTGACACAAAAATCAGTGTTTATTTATATACATATCTATGAATCCATGTCACATCACGAGGATAAGAACCAAGTGTAGAACTCGGGGTTGTACCGGAGCATGGCACACGCATCTAGTATTCGTGGCAGCTGACTTAATAGTGATAGATATTTTGCCACGTCGAGTAGCATGGAACCTTGACCGAGTCTACTGGCAATATGTAACTCCTCCTCGGTGAGAACCTTATCAATCAAAGGGCCCTGTAGCCTAGCCCCATCCAAGTCTGCACCCCGAATGTCAGTGAGCGCTCGAAGGGAAGTTGGTGCCACGTAGGTTGGGTCTCTTTGAGATCGCCATTTGGCCAATCGCTCTTCTGAGACCGTCATGATCTGAGCCCCTAGATCGGCCATTACGACGCGGCTTTTGCACCAACGCCGCTCAAATTGACTCTGGCCTGCTGACAGTCGCTTTAGTAGCTCTATGTCTACGAGATTCGATCGACAGAGCACTTCATTGAACGTGACGGTTAAGCCTAGTTCGTCAGCCTCCTCGTCAGGGATGAGTCGCATCTGTTCATGCAGGAGCCTGTCGTAGTGCCCGTTAAGATGTTCTTGTTCTTCCCATGATAGAGGAAAGGTCAAGTACTCTCCAAGCTGCTCCTTGGGGATCGTGCCCACGTCCGCAAGGACGTAGACACGTGCGACCACTTTGAGCTTAGCCTCCAACTCAGTTAAGCATTCTGTGACATTTCTATGTTCAACGAGGGCTTGCTCGGTTGCTATCTCATGCAAAGTTCTAAGAGTTTCCTTAGGCTTTAGCATGGCTAGGGGCTCAGGCCTAGATGAGCAAGATTGGTCAACGCTAGGATTTCTTATGCTCTTGGGGTTCTCATGTTTCTCCTGAGGTTTTGCTACCATTTTGTCATGGTTTTTCTCGGATGTGACTGGTATAGATTTGTCACACTATTGTGACAGCGTTGCATCCACTCTTGATTGATCAATGTGAGTTCTATTGTCAGTGGATAGAGTGTTGCAAGCAACTGTTGATGGCAACGGTTGCTTTGGTTTTTCAAAGCACACGGATGTGTCTGAGGGTTCACCGCTATTAGGAGAGGTATTAATGGGTTCATTGGTGGATGGACTCGATGCTTTATTCATCGGCTCTCCCGCACCCTTCGTCTCAATGCTCTTGGGGTCCACAACCACCTGCAAATGTTGCTTTTTTCTCTGCTTTCTCCTATTTTTCTTGGTCAATGAAGGTGCCTCTCTCGATGACTCAGGACCCTGGGCTATATCGACCGTTGATGTGCTTGGTCGGGCCTCAGCATTTCCCTTCTCTAGTGTGTCCTTATGGGACATAGCCGTGGTTTGCTGAATAGCCTTGCCCGGTTGTGAGGGCACAACTACCGCCCTTTTCGGAGAGTCTAGCTTTTCAACCAAGCCCCTCGCGTTTGACTCCTCCGTCCTAGGCTTTAGGAACTTTGAAGGTGCTGGAGGTGCCGAGGGATTTGGTTGCGACACCTCCTCCACATGTGAACTTCTAAGGATACGTTCCACATAGGGTATTGTCATGGCCGAGGGCTGTGACTACTGTGATCCCTGATTGGAAGTAGTAGCAGCTAGTTTAGTGGGCTGGCTACCCTTGGTGGATTGCGGTGTCAAGTCCCTAGGGTGATCAGAAGTGGTTGTGTCTTTCGTTGGCCTTTGAGCACTCATTTGTGTAGATCGAACGTGAGCTGATCTAGTTGCTTTAGGTGGCTCAGGCATATCCTTGGGTCGAGAGCTACAGATGGCAGCATGTCCCACTTCTTTGACGATTGGAAGCTTAGATGGAGATAGAGATTGGAATTGAGCAGTTGCCCTTGACAACTGCCATGGTGCTTCCTGTGTCTGTTTGGGAGAAGAGGGCGTAGGAGATCTAGGACTCCTAGGTGGATGTGGCACTAGCTGAATGATTTTCTCAAGGCTATTAGACGATTGTGCCATTTGCTTTGTTGAGCGATCAGCCTTGCCTTGAGCAATGTTGTGCCTATGATGCTTGTTCTCCCCTTGGGAAATCAAAGGCACCTTGGCCACTAACAATTTTTGTGCCTGCTCAATGGCTACGTATGACATCTGTCTATTTAGCATGCTAGGCTGGGGCTCTTTCCTTCGAACAATCATGTCTGGTTTCTTGCCTTGAGATCTAGAGTTTCTCTTAGATTTTCTCCTATGCTTCGTTGCTTTTGATGCACTCTGGCCTTCAATCGACCAGGGAGGTTTGGCAAGGGGTTTTGGCACCCAAATCCATCGGTTGCTTGCATAATACCCTTGAGCCCGAAGCAACGCCTTGGATATCCATCGTGGCGTTGTGCTGGCTCTCCATCGACGCCTCCGTCTATAAGGCTTGGGCTTCTTTTGGAGTCTTCTTCGATATTTGTAAGTCCAAAGCCCATCCTTGGCATTGTCTCTTGACCTTTTTGTTTCAAGCATGGCCTCACTCACTGGTCCTCGTGGTTCGACCTGTGCTTGTATCAACTCTTCCAACAAATCCTTGCCCTCGTTAGTAGGCTTGACTGTTACGTCAGCACCTTCCTTGCCTTTCCCTCGAGGTTTGATGAGGTCACCCTTGCTAAAGGTTGTGACTATCCTCACACCCGGTAGTGTCAGGTGTATCCTCTGTGCTACATAGTTAGCCTCACACTTGGTCGCCCTTTTGAAGGGTCTTCCTAGGAGGGTTTCTTTCCCGCAGCTAGCACTATTTGGAGGAACATGGAATAGGATAGGCAAGCTTTCAGTTTCAATAGTTGCCAAGATTTTGCACTTCCCCATGAGTGCTTGTGGGTGTCCCCCATAAGGGCTAAGAGTTGCACTAGTCAGTGTGAGCTCTGGTTGGCCCAGTAGGGTCCATGATTCATAGGTCAAGATGTTAAAATCTGCTCCTTCATCAATCAGAGCATCGATAGTATGCTCTCTTTTTGCGGTGAGTTTGACCCTAAGATAAGCAGGTGGTACTATGTCTTCATCTTCCGGGTCCTAGCTTGTAAATTTAAGCCTTCTGATAGATGCCCTTGAGTTCTCGACTGCACGACCAGATGTGGATTCTCCACTGCTGTCTTGGATCATCAGTGCAGTGCTATTCAAGGTACATCTCTCGTCAAGAGTGTCATGTCCAATCATCTTCGCATTTGTAGCTTGCTGAAGTTGCATTTTGCTCTGACTAGACACGGTTTGAACACAATGTCTTTGTGTTCTCGTGGTGTGGCCTTTTTGCCCTTGTTGGCTAGATGGGCCCATTGAAGTTCTAGGGTCTCTGTTTGTCTCTATTCGTGTACGGGCTTTTGGTTGCCCTTTTGCAAGTGAGCATCCATGCTCATGTAGAGCCATTGCTACACTAGGGCCCAATTTGGAGGACCTGTCATGGCGAGCATTTTCTCTCCAACCTACTTGGGGGAGATGCGGAGGGAGCAGAGCCCCCTCTGCGGGGGTCCGGGGGGGCAGTCCCCCCCGGCCCGCAGGGCCGTTACGGTAGACGCCATATGTAATTTGGAGGACCATTTATAGCCAAATTTTGAACTACGTGCTCTAAATTTTAACCCGGTTATGGATCTGTGATGTGCCTTCAGCTCTACGTAGCCTTAGGGGTCAATCTCGGGGTTTAGATGTGTCAAAATTTGTGTTCTAGATGCCTGTCCAATTTTGACAGTTTTCTGTCCGATTCTCAGATGTCTGATTTTCAGGAGTTCGATTATCAGAATCGGACGTCCGATTTTGGGTTGGTCCGATCGGACCAGTGGTCCGATTTTGTCACGTCCGATTCTAGGAGTCGGATCAAAAAATGGTCCGATTTTCAAGTTGGTCCGATTCTGGCTGGTCCGAGTTTGGGACTCGGACGGCCTGGTCCGATTGTGAGTGGTCCGATTATGGACTCGTCCGAGTGTCCGAGTCGGATGGATTGGTCCGAGCATTCGAGCGTCCGATTCTCAAAATCAGAGGGTTGGTCCGACTGCCACGTGGCAGTCCGATCGGGCTGGTCCGATTTTGGGAATCGGATGGTCTGACTCCCGAACTCGGGTGGTCCGATTCTGGGAATCGGACCACAGCGAGTTGGTCCGAGTGCGTCGACGGGCGGACGCGATTCCCGTGCATTTGTCCCCTCCTCACTGTCTGGTGCACAAAATCACCACAGACTTTCTAAATCTGATCAGGGCACTTGTTGGAAGACATTAGACTCACCTGGAACAGCACGAATCACCGATGCCTAGGAATCGGGGTAGCGCTTCCTCGTCCTGTGAACCAGAAGTTCTCTCTCTCTCTCTCTCTCTCTCTCACACAAGGCAAACCCAGGAAATGAGGTCTGTCCTGGCCTCCCAGGCCTCTCAAGGTCCTTTTCGAGCACTGCAGAACCTCACAGCTAGTTCCTTGTCCATATCGTACCCAGAAACTTGAATCAGGTCCCCTGTTTCCCTGTTTTAGCCTGTTATACAACAACAGAAAACCCCACTGTTTGCCTGTTTTTTTCTTCTTTTTCTTTGTTTTTTCCTACCCTAAATGCATCCAAATCACAAAATAAATACCTACACTACTCCATTCCACAACATAAATCACAGAAAGCAAAAAACCTACTTGCCAAGGAGATCGAATACCATCTTCAACCCCCTTGCTTCCTACCTATCTACCTCAAGCACCGGTTCGGGGAAAACCCCTTACTTTGATGCTCGATTCGAAGCGCGTAAGAGCTCAAGGCTTGAATCCGTGGTCCCGGCAACGGAACCAAAATGTGGGAGCTTTCACTTAACTGCCAAGACCCTCGGACCGCTTATTGTTTCAAGCGTTCCAAGCCGAGCACTAATGGCTACCTCTCACATAGCCGACGCGCCATCCATATCTACGGGTGTAGTGAGCTTACCTTGATGCCGTTCGAGTTACCTCCTCTCCCGCGCACTCCGGTAGCTCCACGATCCAAGTGCAAGCTTCAAGCAAGCTCGATCCTCCCGCTCCAAGCTCCAAGCTCCATTGCCGCGAGCAAGACAAGAGAAGAGAAGAAGAGAGGAGAAGATGGAGAGCTTCTCCTCCTCGGTCCCTCACCCTCACACACTCACTCCCTCACACTCTCACACTCCCTCTCTCAAGCACAAGCTCAAGCAAGCAAGAACAAGAAGAAGAAGAAGAAAAGGAGAGCTACTTTTGGCCACACACAAGAATGAGCTTCTCATTCACTTTTCAACTTTATATACAAAACCCTAAATCCCTTTTGGGCGGTCATCCCCTTTTCCCCTTTTTACATGGCCGGCCGTAGCCTTGGCCCTTTTTCCCATTATCCTTCTATCTTCCTAGCTTCCTTTCCACCGCCCATCTACATTTACAAATTGCACGGGTGAGAGCCCGGCGCTCTTTTACAAGATTTCAGGGTGCGCCTTTTTATTTAAAAATGCGTCTTTTCCCTTTTGCCTTTGCCTTGGACTTTTAAGGTTGCCCTTGTGCTTTCGGCCTTTTCTCCTTTTCTTTCTTCAGTCGGGCTACCTTTTTTCCACATTTGCCCTGCGTCTTTTCCACTTCCTTTTGCTTTCTTTGTGTTGGGGTTAACACTGCACCACAAGCAGTGCTGCTTAGACAAACCTAAATGCTACGGAGCAATGAATTAGTCAAGGCCTTTGGCCAGGAAATGCATGGATAGGAGAGTGGCAAGCAGCTAACAACCTCCTCAACACTCTAGTGACCATCCCAATGACTCTAAGCCTAGGAGATCTACTTAGGCAGCATTCGACATTGTGGCAAGAGTTAAAGCAGTGGGTTAAAGGGTCAAGGAAGAAAGCTGCTACCGTTGACTTGCACGAGAACAACACAGAAATGCAGATACCAAGTTTGATGGTGACTAATGGGTCCTATGAAGAAGTTGATCCTCCAATTTTTGAAGGGTTGTCGTGCAATTATTGGGGTTAACTCCATTTGATCCTTGTGAATTGGGACCTTTGTCCACTAACACTCGTCACAATGCTTGACGAATCGTGCTGTGTTGTGAAAAAGCGTGGGCCACCAAGTTGAGACTATAGCACCTTGCGGGTTGTCGTGTCTCTGCTAAAGTGTTCTCCAGCAATTCCATTGTGCGCCTCTGTGAGCACATCGTGCATCTCATGCTCGCATATACATCTACACAATAACCCATCTTGCCCTAACCTATATAGTTGGCCTTCTATCAATTGATAGGGTTGGATTTTGAGGATAAGTTGCCTAAGTCGGGCATTTTGTATAAGTTGCTTAGGCAGTCCTACTCCAACACTTGGACGATGTCATCTGCCTAGTATGGTATTAGATTAGCCTTGAATAAATCTCTCTCGCTGGAAAGGTTGAACAGATGGGCATCTGGCAATTCATCGGCAATGCCTTGTCCAGTGGCCTCTCCTATGGGAATGTATGACATGTGGTTAGCCATGTAGTGTTGTTTTCCCTTCCGTACGACCACGAAAAAGTTGAATTCTAAAAGTAGAAGGAATCATCAAGTTATGCGTCCTGTAGTGCAGGGTTTGTTCACTAGATACAACAAGGCTTGATGGTCCATAAAGTAAAAGGCGTATCCAAAAGATAATGCTGAAACTTCTTTACAGCAAATACCATGGCTAAGCCCTCTCTCTCAGTTGTCAAGTAGTCCATTTTGGTCTCAATGAGTTATCTGCTAGCAAATCTCATTGGATAGTCGAGGTTGTGTTCACCAGGTTGGCACAACACTACCCCCACGGTGAATTTTGAAGCATCAATATGTACGTGAAGGTAATGGTCTAATCTGGGGCTCGTAGGATCGGTGCAGTAGTCAGAGCCTTTTTCAATTCCTCGTACATTCGTTGACATGCTTCAGTCCATTCAAAGATGATCAACATCTTGTACAAAGGTGTAGCAATCAATGCATAGTTTAGCACAAACCGTCAATAGTATCCTGTATGGCCTAAGAAGCATTGAACTCCCTTATAGTTGATTGGGGGCGGAAAATCAACAATAACCTTGACCTTCAAGAAGTTGATGGCAATGCCATTCTTTGACACCACGTGCCCTAGGATGCATCCATGTTTCACCCAAAACTGGCACTTTAAGGGGTTCAGGGAGAGACGATATAGGTGATACCGCTCAAATTAGACTGCTCAAAGTTTGTCTAAGTGTTCTCCCCAGGTGGAGTGAACAATCAAGTCATCCACGAAGACCTCCAATTCCTTGCAAAGCATGTCTTTAAATATGGTTCATATGAGGCGTTGAAAGATGGCTGGGGCATTAGTCAACCCGAAGGGCATGACCTTGTAAGCAAAGAACCCCACTCAGTTAGCGAAGGCAGTCTTATGCATGTCGGCAGGATGCACTTGCACCTAATTGTATCCAGAGAAGCCGTCCAAAAATCTGTGAGCCTCTTTTCCCACCACTCTTTCAAGCATGTGCTTGGTGTACAGCAATGGGTATTTATCTCTCTTAGTGGCAGTGTTCACCTTCTTGTAATTGATGCACACTCTAATCTTTCCGTTCTTCTTCACCACTATGACTATGGGCAACACCCAGTCTGTGTGCTTGATTTCGTAAATGAATCCTGCTCTCATCAGATGTCAATCTCCTACATGAGCGTATTTTGGATTCATTGGATACAGTCAGTGCTTAACCGGTGTTGCGTCTGGCATCATGGGTATGTTATGAGTCACTACACTCGGATCCATCCCCTTAAGCTCCTCTAAGGACCAAGCGAACACATCTATATACTCTCACAAGAGAGCAACAAGACTCGTCTCCTCTTCCTCAGTCAAGTCATCGGCAATTAAGACCGAATGGGGTGTCTCCCCCCTGTGCTAGGTTCATCTCCTTGACCTTGGCTATGGTCCCTCGATGGGTTCACTTATTTGCCCTTGGCGTTTGGCACCCAACAGGATTACTACCCTGTCACCCTTCTTAAACCTCGTAAATCTCTTCAGGAATCCTATGGCTTTCTTTGCTCTTCCATTTGCATGTCCCTAGGCTATTTTGCCCTTTCTTCCTTCAACCGTCTGCGCCTCAGGTGGACGGGTAGGTCCCCCTTGGTGCATCTGGTCTTGGATAGTCTAGGTATTTCTGGGTCGCTATCTGAGCTCACTTTCGACTCGGAGTCGAACTCACCGTTTTTGCTAGAAGAGGTGGTTTCTCCTAGCAGTCTCGCAGCTTAGAGGGTGACTTTGTTCTAAGTATTGGTGTCGTACCTAGTTGGGTTAGGTCTACTTGTTCAAAATCTATGGCTCCTGTGTGTTCCAACCATGCGCGGTCACAATCCATGCGCATGACCCCTCATTCCATCTTAAAGACACCCTTTTTTTGTGGCTTGGAGTTTGCTTGTATCTGTTCTATTTCTCGTCCCTCAGTGTCGTATTCCATCGTGTCTATCTCACCCTTACTTTCGTCACTGAAAGAATGACAGTCTTTGTACTTATCATTGGAGTCATCTTCGTCCGACTGCTCATCATCCCCTAGGTTTTGGCATATCTCTTGTCTCCGGTCAGAGACTAGGGCCCAATTGTACATGAGGTTTAAGTCATGTACCTTGGTCCATTGCCACCTTGGTTCGTCTAACAGATCTTGGAGTGGATTGAAGTTTGTTGCTGGATTGCCAGCTAGCTTGCCAGTAAAATACTCCAGAATCTCTTGGAGTTCCTTCTTGTTATTTGGCACTTGTGGAATGTGACAGGATTAGGTTGCCCACAAAGCACTCCTGCCATCATGCAGATTGGTATGGAGGGTGTGTCTTTTGACCTGCCAATTGTCTCAATGGCTTGCTTATATGCCTCATGATCTGAGAATGGCAAGTTGATTGTAGCAAGGACATGCATCCAGTCTCGCTCATCCTCCCTGCATGGGATATACTTGGTCAAGGGCCCATAGGACTTCTTGACCTGAGCGTTACCTTTAAGCATCGTGGAGATAGCATCCAAGTAGACTGGTGAGGTTTTCCATGTGTCCATCTCTACCCTCACAACTTCCTTTCTATTGCCAAGGAAGATTAAGCCGTTACCCCAATCTTCAATGAATCTGGCATTGCGCATCCAAGTCGGCCTAATAGGATATCATAGTCCACTCCCTTCATGACTATAAAGTCAACTGAGAAGTGGACGCTTGTGATTTTCACCGGCCATTTTTTAAGTACCCCAAATGGTTTCACTCTCGTACTGTTTGCTAGTGTGACATTGAACCTGGCAGTCGACAGGCGAATTTCCCCACATCTGAAGCACTGTGTGGCTCAGTACACTAACCCCCACTCATGTGTCTACAATCCCCTTTCTAGTTGTGTCACCTAGGGCTAAGATAGGTAAGACTGCATGCGTCTCGGTGCCTTCCCAGAAAGCATTAATGTGCAAGGACTTAGGCATAGAGTACATGTTAGAAATCAAGCTCACCATCAGTGTGTCTTCATCTATGACCGACATCTATGATAGCTAGTGTGTACAGCTATCTACATGTGACTACATTAAATAAGTCAGGTTAGTAGTCAGTCAGTGACCTGACTAGAGTTAGTCAGTCTAGTCTACGTTTACACTAGGTCACTTTATCTTGTAGTGTGTGTGCTTTTCAGTTGAGTGTGTGGAAATGAAGGAATGAGCTTGAGAGCCTGAAGGCTCATGGATATGGAGTCTTTCCCTTTCTCTCTCTCTACTCTTTGAACATGGTATCAGAGCCTCATCCATGAGGCTGTGGGAGAATGGGCATGACAACTTGGAGTGCAAAGGAGATGGAAGTAAGGAATGAGGAAGAAGCTGGACACTTGCAAATGAAGCCATAGTCAAAGGAAGGAATCAGCGTGGACTGCCTCCTGAAAATCGTGGACCTGTGTCTGAAAATCGTGGACTGCCTCCTGAAAATCAGCAACCTGTATCTGAAAATCTGCGCCTGCTGATCTGAATGGATAGCAACCTGTATCTGAAAATCTGCGCCTGCTGATCTGAGTGGACAGCAACCTGTGCCTGAAAATCTGCGCTCCCTGGTCTGAAAATCTGCGCCTGCTGATCTGAGTGGACAGCAATCTGTCAATCTTCAGTGGGGCACCTGGACAAGGTTCATAGAGCATGTATGCTCACTATTGAAGGTATTTGAAGTGTGCAAGGAGTAAATGCTTATGTGGGAGCTCTGTTATGAGCTGGAGTGACAGAAACAGACCTGTAATCATTTCTGAACTGCTGTAAACATGAATGGACAGCATGCATTCAGTCATTACTGACACACAGGAGCCTTGTACTACACTCAGAAGGCATCTTTGGAGCACAAGAATGTGTCAAAGCATGTATACATTAGATCAAATGTCTTGGAGCTGAGATCTCTTGCTCAGAATACTTAGATCTGAAAATCAATAACAGGCTGAAAACTGTCATACACAGTCAATGACAGAATACTCAGATCTGAAAATCAATGACAGGTTGAAAACTGTCATACACAGTCAATGACAGAATACTCAGATTTGAAAATCAATGACAGGCTGAAAACTGTCATACACAATCAATGACAGAATACTCAAATCTGAAAATCAATGACAGGCTGAAAACTGTGATACACAATCAATGACAAGTACTGTGCATTACTGAAGCAATACAGGTCATCTTGGGGGTTCCATCATCTATATGAACTGGCCTATACATGCTGAATGCATGGAGAATTGAAGCAAGCAATGAGCATCATTGAAAACTGAATTTTGAAGCTGAAATAAATGCAGTTACACTGTCCTGGTTAATTACAAATAGCTCATGAGGTTTATGCCATTGGTCAATGAAAACAGGTTGTCTATGCCTACTCAGATGCTCATGTATTGAACTTGCCACTACAAAGTAAATGTATGACATGGTCAAAAGACATTTTGGAGCTGCTTGGAGCTTGGTATGCTGAATTCTGGTTGACTGCAACCTGAAACTGAATTTGTTGATACACTCAGTTTTGGACTTGAAATTGCTGCTGGTTACTCACAGTTTACAGTTTTCAGACTGCATGTATGTACCCTGGCAGTGAGGTTACATAAGCTTAAGCTGAAGCAAACACATAGCTTATGTATTGACAGTTATATCTACAGTTGAGACCACTTGTTTGTGGGTTGTTTTGGGGTGTCAGTGGGCTGAAATACCCTGGTTTTTTTCTGCAATTTAGTGCAAAAAACTGTCATAAACTGTTACGGACTGAACTTAGTCAGTCATACTTATTGGACTGCAGGGAGTTAGGCACTTGATAGACAGTCTATTGCATCATGGCTAATGCACATGGGACTGACAACATCACTTAGATAGTTGGAGAGAAGTTGGATAATAAGAACTTTACATTATGGAAATTCAGAATGAAAAACTTTCTGGTTGGCAGAGGTTATTGGGATTTATGTACAGGAGATGAAGTTGCTCCTGAGTTGCCTACACACAATCCAACAAATGAATAGAAAAAAGCCTACAGGCTATGGAATGAAAGAGCATGCAAAGTGCTGCATTGGTTTTCCTTATGTATATCTGATGCTATGGTAATTCAAATCACTGGATGTGAGACTCCGAAGGATGCTTGGGACATACTGATGAAAAATTATGGAACCATGACACATGCAAGAAAGATCTAGTTGAAACAGTAGTTCAACAACATGTCTAGGAATGGCAAGAGCATCAAGATGTATATCACGGAGATTAAGACCATAGCTGATCAACTTGCTACTATTGGCTCAAGTGTATCAGAAGATGATATGATTGCTGTTGCTTTGAATGGCTTAGGCAAAGAGTACAAAGCTTTTGACACTTCCATTTCTGTCAGAGAAGAGTCCCCTAGCTGGGAAGAGCTAGTTGCTTTGTTGCTGCATGAGGAAGTCAAACTTGGTTTGAATACAGGTTCTAGTGCATCTCAGAGTAGAGACACTGTGTTGTACTCTAGCCAGCGTGGCAGAGGATCTAGAGGTCGTGGTTCATTTCGAGGTCGTGGTGACACTCGTAATACTTATGGACAGCAGCAGTAGCAGAGTAATTGGCATGGTGCAAATACACAAGGCCAGCATGGATCTGGTGGGTTTAGAGGCAAGGGGAGATCACTCCGAGGTAGAGGTGGTGGTTCTGGTTCATGGCAGTCGTCTGATCAGTCCAAGAGGGACAAGGACTGCCATTATTGTGGCCGGTATGGGCATATTGCAAAGGATTGTTACAAGAAGCAAGGAGATATGAAGGCAAAGGGCAGACAGCATGGGCACTATGCATCTTCCAGTGGTGCTCATGATGAGTCAGTTGATAGACTCTTTGCCATGCAGCATGTGTCCAAGTCTGCGTCAAGGTAGAATAGAGATGACAGGTGGTACATTGACTCTGGTGCGTCAAACCACATGACCCTGCATGGAGAGTGGTTTGATGAGATGGTTGCAGGTACACATGGTCATGTATGTACTGGGGATGATACCCAACATGACATAAAGCATAAAGGAATTGTTCCATTGATGATCCCTGATGGCAAGAAGAAAGGCCTGCATGATGTCTTACATGTACCGACCATAACAAAGAATTTGTTGTCTGTGGGTCAAATGGCAGAACAGAATCTGCAAGTGAGGTTTAACAAGGATGGATGTTTCATTGAGGAGTATGGAAATGGCTGCAAGCTAATTGCCAAGGGCAGAAGGGATGGCAGGATGTTTACTTTGGAAGCGACCATTCCTGAACTTAAAGCAGCCATGTTTGCACATGATGAGAGTGCCATTCGGGATGTAGAGATTTGGCACAAGCGGATTGGACATGTCAATGTACAAAAGCTGAAATGTATGCAGCAAAAAGAAGTAGTACTTGGATTACCTAAATTTAAGTATAATGATTTTGGTCATGTATGCCCTGCATGTCAGTTTGGGAAGTAGGCACGGTTTCCTTTCATGAGACATGTAAAAAACAGCACTAGGCCTTTACAGTTGGTATACTCTGATGTCTGGGGTCCTTCACATAATGCTTCCTTTGGCAGTGCATGATATTATGTCTCATTTATTAATGATTTCAGCAGGTATACTTGGCTTTATATCTTGAAACATAAGGATGATGTGTTTGATGCATTCAAAGACTTCAACAAACATGCTGAAAATGAATTGGGCTGTTACATATCATGTTTGAGATCAGATGGAGGAGGTGAATATGTCTCAAACGGTGTTGCAGAGAGGAAAAACAGGGTTTTGATGGAGTCAGCTAGAGCTATGCTGAATGAAAAATGTCTGCCAAATGGTTATTGGGCTGAAGCAGTGGTGACTGCTGTATATGTGCTGAATCAAACCCCTACAGCAGGGATTCATGAGGTCACTCCATATGAACGGTTGTATGGTCATAAACCTGATATTTCACACTTGAAGGTATTTGGCAGCGTTGCATATGTGCATATACCGGATGAGAAGAGGAAGAAATTGGATCCTAAGGCAGTGAAAAGTGTGTTTATTGGATATGCACAAGAACGGAAAGCTTATAAGTGTTATGTACCTTCTACGCATGAGACACTCATAAGCAGAGATGTGGTATTTGATGAGTTAGCATCTTGGTATGGGAATCCTGTTGCAGTGCCTACTGATGGCTCACCCAGTATGAGTCATGCTGAAAATACTCCTGCAGAGAGTACTTCCATGACTGGTCAGACAGGTGATGTATCATCTACAGTGAGTCCTTGGACAGGACGATTATGGAGTCACACTACTGCATCCACTGACATGGATATGTCAGTGGTGAGGGGGAGAACAGATAAGGGAAAAGAAAAAGTTTTTGAAGATGTAACAGGTCCAGTCACTGCAGGTTATGATTCATCTAGCAGTGACAGCTTAGATAGTGAATTGGGGATTCCGACTGTTATGACGCCAGGCCATTATGTGCCGCCTCATGAGAGGCAAGCTCACAATGAGCCACAGCTCAGGAGATCAGAGAGGGTCAGATGACTTGTTGACAGGTATACTTACACTGGATATTCAGCCCGTCATTATGCTTATATGACGAAAGTAACAAGTTTTAGAGAACCAAGTACGTTTGATGAGGCAGTTTCAGATGAGAATTGGCGTGCTGCTATGGATGAGGAATATTCAGCTTTGGCTGAAAATTGTACATGGGATTTGGTACAATTGCCTGAGGGCAAAACACCTATTGGATGCAAGTGGGTGTATAAGGTAAAATGTAAACCAGATGGATCATTGGAAAGATATAAGGCCAAGCTGGTTGCAAAAGGGTATGTGCAGCAGTATGGTCTTGATTATGAGGAGACTTTCAGCCCTGTAGCAAAGATGGCTACAGTTAGAACTATGATTGCTTTGGCAGTAGCTAGAGGCTGGAAACTATGGCAGATGGATGTAAAGAATGCATTTCTCAATGGAGAATTACAGGAAGAGGTTTACATGGAACAGCCTGAAGGCTATGTACATCCAGAATTTCCAGCACATGTATGTCGGCTGAAAAAGGCATTATATGGGTTGAAACAGGCACCCAGAGCATGGAATGCTTGCATCAGCAGTTATTTACAGCAACATGGTTTCCGATTGGGAGATGCTGATCATAGTCTATTTGCGAAGAAGACAAATAGTGGCCATGTTTTTCTAGTTGTCTATGTTGATGACTTAATCATTACAGGAGATGATGAAAATGGGATTGCAGAAATAAAGACATGTTTACAGGCTGAGTTTAAGGTCAAGGACCTTGGAGAGTTGAAATACTTTTTGGGGATTGAGGTTGTCTCTACACCTCAAGGCATATGGCTGCTACAGAAGCAGTATGCTCATGACATGTTACAGAAATATGGTATGGCTAATTGCAAGCCTATGGATATGCCTTTGGAGCAGAATGTCAAGCTGCAGATTGATGTTGGGACAGAGATTGAGAATGTTACTATGTACAGACAGATGGTAGGCAACTTGATCTATCTCACGATCACTAGACCTGACTTGAGTTATGCTGTGGGGCTGATCAGTCAGTTCATGCAGAAGCCTCGCAAACCACACTTGGATGCAGTTAGAAGAATTCTGAGATATGTAAAGGGTACCACAGATCATGGGCTGTTTTATGCATATGGGAAAACCCTTGACTTGATGGGGTACACTGATGCTGACTGGGCTAGTTGCACATATGATAGGAGGTCAACCAGTGGCTATGCATTTGGATTGGGTAGTAGCATGATCAGTTGGCAGAGTAAGAAACAACCTACAGTTGCATTGTCCAGTACGGAAGCAGAGTATCGTGGTCCGGCCTTAGCGGCCTGTGAAGCTAAGTGGTTACAAAAGTTACTGAATGACTTGGGAGTACACTTGGACAGCAAAGTCAAGCTGTACTGTGACAATTTGAGCAGTGTTATGTTAGCAAGCAATCATGTTTATCATACAAGATCAAAACACATTGAGGTTCACTACCATTTCATCAGGGAAATGGTTTTAGCAGATCAGATTGACTTGGAGCATGTGAAGACTGAAGACCACGTAGTAGACATCTTTACCAAATCACTTGGTAAAGATAAGTTCATTCACTTTAGACAGCTACTTGGAGTGATGCAGATGATTTGAGTTTTGTTTTTGAGCTTGAGGGGGAGTATTAGAAATCAAGCTCACCGTCAGTGTGTCTTCATCTATGACCGACATCTATGACAGCTAGTGTGTACAGCTGTCTACATGTGACTACATTAAATAAGTTGGGTTAGTAGTCAGTCAGTGACCTGACTAGAGTTAGTTAGTCTAGTATACATTTACACTAGGTCACTTTATCTTGTAGTGTGTGTGCTTTTCAGTTGAGTGTGTGGAAATGAAGGAATGAGCTTGAGAGCCTGAAGGCTCATGGATATGGAGTCTTTCCCTTTCTCTCTCTCTACTCTTTGAATAGTACAATGTTAGGCTCGGTATTTCTGTCTCTGCATCATGGTCTTGTAGGTCTACAGCAGCTTGCTCTCGTGATCCTTCAACCCACTGCTTCAGGTCTTGCCATAGGGAGGAATGCTACCTAAGCAGGTCTCCTAGGCTCAGCATCATAGGGGTGGTCACTAGCGTGGCAAGGAGGTTGTTGGCTACTCGTCTTTCTCCTATTCCGGGTTATCCTGGCCAAAGGTCGTGATTGATTTGCTAGCCTATAGCATCAAGGCTTTGCCTAAGCGATACTACTTGCGGCACAATCGCATCTCTTGCTTTTGTTTGAGGGGGTGAGAATGGCATGCTTATGCTGGAGAGATCTTTGATCTCATCCTCTAGGATGGGCTCAGCATCTTTTAGGTGCTCTTGGGCCTCTTTTACCCATTCCTTCACTTTTTCGATAGCCTCTAGTTGGTGCTTTGGATGTGGGTACTCCCCTACTCTAGTACTTCCCTTTTCGGTCATCTTAGGAGCTGAGGTTTCTGCCTCCGCGTCAGTGACCTTCTTTCCAGCAGGCAGAGTAGTGGCACTCTCGGTTTTCAGCGTGATCTTAGCTTTGGGTTTCTTCTTTCTCCGTATACGGCTCTTCTTCCCGATCGAGGTTGCTCGAACCTGGCAACGATATGCCAGCTTGCTTCGTCTGTGCTCGGGTCATGACACGCAGTGGGATAGGTGTGGACTCCCCATCAAGGTTCTCGATGCCAAACAGCCCTAATGGGACAGATGGCACATTGGCTGAACTTGATGATGGTTTTCTCTTGGGACGGTCAATGAAGAGGTGAGTGATTCCACACTCTGGGCACCTTAGGTCTACCTTGTTTCTATTTGGTTGCTCCCTTTTAGGACAACGTGATGAGACGTGCCTGGATGACCGCAAGTCCAACATATGATTGGATCCTGCGTCTGCCCTCCTAGGCCTCTACCTTGGCCTCTTCCTAACACCATCACCGATACTGGTCGATAGTCCATAAGGACTGCATTGCCCTAGTCATGCGAGACGTATAGGTATACGTAAGTGTCTTCCTCATTTGGCTCCTCCACATAGTGGACTAGAGCGTCACTTGGTGGATGAGACATGTAAGGACCAGGTGGTCTAGGTATGCCTATAGGGTTTATCTCCATTCTAGGAATAGTCGATTTAACATCGTTAGGCGCAGGAAGGGCCAATGGGTCCCCCCTTTCGAAGAATTATTGGGGTCTACTCACTAGATATGGCTGGCCATAGGGTTGTGAGTACGGGAGTCTTCTCGGTAATCTTCAATGCGCAACATCATGACCGAATCTACCATAATTAGCGCAAGGTCATGACCTAGGGTCTTGACACTCAGCTGGCAAGTAGTTTCCGCCATAGTACACGCATTGGATGTGTGGGCGCGTTGGTCATCTCAACATATCCTGCAGTTTGGCTATCTCCATTTTTACCTCACTCAAGTCCTGGTTTGTCTCAGTGGCTTTCCCTTTGTCTTGGGCTATTGGACCTGATCATTCACTAGAGGCTGATGCTCTCTCTGCACTCCGAGAATTGGTCTCTTTAGAATTTGAGCTCCTGGAGCTCCGCTCTTTTAGCTGGTTGTCTACTTGAATGGCCTCTTCAAACACCCTAGCTATCGAGTCTCACTACAAGCTCGAGTTGCTTGCCAAGGCCTTATATAGCTCCTCACTCCGTATTCCACTAATAAATACGGTGGACACCGCTCTTTCAATAGGTCATTTGCCCATCGGAATTCTCTTGAAGAGGCTCCTCATGTGGGTGACATAGTCGCAGATGTCCTCTTTCTCTTTTTGCTTGACATTCATTAGTCTTACTAGTAGATTGTCAAAGTATCTGGGCTTGGAGAATTTCTTGATGAAGAGGTTTTTGAGGCCGTTAAAGTCTACTCATTCTCTGGCATCTAGACTCGTGTACCAAGTCCTACCCTTGTTGCCTAAGCAAAGCCCAAATTCTTGAGAGTGTTGAGTCAAGTCGGTGAGATCATTGACCTCACAGACTTGCTTGAATTTCTCTATAAAGCTGTATGGATCATCATGGGGTTGGTACTTGTCGAGTTGCTTTGCAATAATTGGGATTTATACTGGCCCTTAGAGCCTTGGCTCCTCCTAATCCTGCTAGTAATGATGTCGCTAGTGCTGCAGCACTCTGCTCCATTGCTATGTTGTCGAGCAGTCGCTTCATGAAAAGCTCACTCAATGTCAAGTCTCCTTCTAGGGCTCTCTCATGATTGGTTCGATTCCCACTTGCCAGGTTCAGTACCCACTGTACCTCGCACAATTCTGCATTCTTCCTTAAGCTCCTAGCACACTGGTCTTGGTTTTATTTCACTATGCCTTGCAGTGCCTTGTGGGCTAGCTTCCGTTGCTCTTCCAAGTTTGTTATGATGGCTTCTACCGCGGTGCTCATACCAAGCGTGTGCATCCTCGTAGCTACTTACCAACTGTTGAATTGCCTCTGGAAAAACTCCTAAGTCAAGTTTCTCGTTTGGCCTGCAGTCTGAGCTTTCCTCTGACATGATTGCATTCTCATGCTCCACCAAGCTGTTGATCAGGTTGAGTATAGTGTTGCTTGCTTGATCCTACTCTGTGCTTTGGTTGTCTATCTATGTCTTGGGATCTTCTCCTACTGGTGGGTTCCTTGAGGTGTTTATTTGAGTGAATTCCTTGACTTATTGCATCGAATCCTCAATTTATCTCTACTCAGTATGTGTGTGTTCTTTCCTGTGCACTTGTGCTCAATCAGGCTTTCAGCTGTCCTTAAGTGTACTTCAAGTGCGAAAATTTAGGGTGAGTGCAAAAAACAATTATCTAAGTGGCTTACGCTCTCTTTCGCTTTGTTTTAGGCCTAATAGGCTTGTTGACCCGCGTCTGACTATCTTGTCAGTTTTTAGGGTTTCTCACTACGTTGTCTTGCCTATTTTAGGGTTGTTCAGGGTCTTTGGTTCAGCTGGTTGTCGCTAGGACTCTGGGTCTAGCAATAGCCTATTCGAGTTGCTAAGTGACAGTGTCCTACAAATTTGCCTATTTCCTATGCTAGAATTGAGTTCCACGCCTCGGGGGTACTCACGAAGGTTTATGCGGCCGGAGAATTTGGAAAAATCCTAACTCGGCCCAACTCATCCAAGTTGCAGGGGCCGAGTGTTTCACTCAAATGGCCCAAGGGCCGAATGGAATTGTGGGCTGAGGAGATTCACTCAGACGGGCCGAGGGCTGAATAGTAACTAGTCCGAGTGTGATTAGGCCGAGGGCCGAGTGGCCAAATAGTGACTAGTCCGAGTGGGACTAGCCAAATGGGCAAGGGCCGAGTGGCCGAGTCAAGTGGGCCGAGTATCAAGTGGTTTGAGAGATTCACTCAGACGGGCCGAGTGAAAGGCGTCTGCCAAGTGGGCCGAATTGCAAATTGTGGGTCGAGTGCTGATTCTGGGACTTGGCCAAAAATCACCGTCACTCGGACGGGCCGAGCCGTGCGTGATAACGGTTGCATCGGGGATGATTTCGTTGAATCTAACGATCTGCACAACCACCAAGAGTGCTTCCTTCCAAATCACAACAAATACATAGCAGGGAGGTCTTGATGTACATGAATCGCACGAAGAACTCCCCAATGGCAAGGTCGAATCGAATCAATGCTGGAAACACACTCTCGCTCTCTCTCACTCTCTCTCAATGTTAGGGTATGAAATGAGCTCTTCCATGACCTATTAGCTCTTAAATCTCTTCTCAAGTAAGGCTTTGATATCCCCAATCACTCACTTTCCGACATTAACATCCCAAGCATTATTTTTCCCCATTTTTGCATGACTTGTGCCCTGTTTTGCTCTGTTTTACAACAGCAAACCCTACACTTTTCCTATCCGGTTTCCTAATCCTAACCTACTCTAAATGGAACAAAGGTCAAAGGCAAATAACTGAAATGATTTCTCCATCTTTTCCAATCATCAAACTAGCAAAATAACCCAAAATACTTACTTGTTTTGAAGATCAAAAATCCCAAACTTCCTACCTACTTCAAGCTCCAGTTTGGGGATGAATCCCTTACTTCAACGCTCGATATAAGGCGCGCGTGTGCTCAATCTTGAATCCGTTGGTCCCAGCAAAGGAACCAAAATGTGGTAGCTTTTTCTCAACAACCAAGACCCACAGACCGCTTATTGCTTCAAGTGTTCCAAGCGAGCTCTCATGGCTATCTCTCACCTAACCAATGCGCCGTCGATCCTCTTAGGGTGTATTGAGCTTACCTTGATGTCGAAATGAGTTGCCTCCTCCTTCACATAAGCTGGTAGCTCCACTATCCTTGATGCTAGCTCAAGCATCCTCAAGCCTCCTCCATCTCCAAGCTCCATCCACCATAGCCGCGTGCGAGACAAGATAAGAGAAGAGAAGAGAGAAGAAGAGACAGGAGGAGATGGTGAGGAGCCTCACCCTCTTGATACCTTACTCCCACACACTCACTCACTCTCCCTCCCTCAAGATCACACACAAGCAAGATGAAGAGAAGAAGAGAAGAAGAGATGACTCTTGTTAGCCACACACCAAAGAATGAGCTTCCATTCACTTTTTGAACTTTATATATACAAACCCTAAACCCCATGAGCGCCCATCCCTTTTTACATGACTGGCCATTGTGGCAAGGTCCCTTTTTCTAATATCCTCTTCTTGCTTCATGCCCTAAGCCTATACATGTCTATTCTTTTACAAGTGGCACAAGGGAGAGCCTGGCACTCTTTTACAAGAGTTTTTAGAGTTTTTGAGGCGTCTTTCCTTTAAAATGTCTCTTTTTGCCTCAATTTAGCTTTAGAGGCCGCCTCTACGCCTTTTCTCTTTTCCATTCTTTTTCTACTTTTTTCTTCATTTTTTTGTCATTTCGATTTGAGGTTAATACATATGTACAAAAATGAAGCTCAATTACACAACTAAGTATGTGTCCAAATCTGACAAACCCTCTAACAAGAGGAAGTGCCATGCATACAAATCAAAGGTAGATTATCCCACAATCATCAATGTCTACAAGGACAATGTATAAAACTAACTAAGCATATATACGTAAGCAAGAGACTCCCACTACGTCTCATTAACCAAGCTTTGCAATGAGAATATCAAAGTACTCCCACTAGGAACAAAATTCAAAATAATAAAGAGAAAATGCAATCTCAAGACATAAGTGGCATAACATCCAAGAACCCAAGAAGTATCAAATGTACATCTGAGAGCATATTCATAACATGAAGTGACCAAGTAATTGATAAAGCTCCAAAGTAAGAAACAAATATAAGTATGTAAATATCCAAGGTCAAGATCAAACCTCAAAGCTCAATGAGAGTATATCCAAGCATATACATCAATGGCAAGCATCCATGAGTCTATATAACATCCTCAAGTAGCATATAGGCATCAAATACATCATACATATAATCATTTCCTATATATGATTACTACCCACATGGTATTATAATAAAAAATCTTCCAAATGTTGAGCTAAACAAGCTCTAAAAGACCTAAGAAGCTTTCTCAAGCATCAATATATTAGCTAGGCATCACAAACTTTTCCCATAATCATTATTAGAGCATTAAACAATCAAATATATGCTGCCCCAAACAATAAACCATGGTCTACCTTGAACTATGAAGTAATGGCTAAGTAATACCTCTTCAAAGAGTTCTCAAGATAGAGTTGGAGAATCTGAAAAGGATCCCCAAATGTCAAGCAATGAGCAATAGGAACTATAGGGGAAAATGGCTCATGCAAGAGGAGCATGAAACAATCCTAAATTTAGATTACAAATTGCAAGGCTATTCTTGGGTATTTTGTAGTTTCTTTGGAGGTTACAGATCATTGGGGAGCCTCAAACAATATTAGGGAAGATTTTGATCAAGGCTAAAAGGTGTAGAGCTAATGAAGGAGAAATGGGACTAATAAAATGAATCTCTCTTCCCAAGTCAAAATGAAGGTCAATGGAGCTCCTTGAATACATGCTCTCATGCTAGTTAAAAGGTGGAAGAGCTAATCAAGAATGAGAGCACAAGGAAAAAAAGTAACTAAGAGCTATGGAGGTTGGAGCAAGAAGAGAGAGCAAGAGAGTATGTGGGAACTCCAATAGTCACAATGTGTGACCTTCCTTCCCTTATTATATTATCATAGTAAGAATAAAGAATAAAGTGATAGTGATGGGCAATTGCCACCTGCATTGTACAAATGTGTGGGTAGAAAGTATAAGATAAATATAGGTGGCTAGGCAGAGGTGTCCTTTAATACCTAATAACCATGACCACCATCTTGGCCACTGCCACAACCTATACCTCTACTAGTAGAGTAAAACACATAATCGAAGGCAAGGTTCTTCTCCTCAAATATCATAATAGAAATCAAATCTACAAAGTCAGGGATATCATCCCTAGTATTCATATAGATGACATGAAGCTCTTGTACTCATCTCTAAATATACTCTCATAGCATCATCATCATCAACTATGCATAGTCATTGATGGGTAGATTCCCTCTTTTAACTTGATTCAGCTCTAACTTGAGTTGTAACTTTCTAGCCTTTATGTTTACCTCAAAAAACCTTACTAGATTTTCTATAGTAGAGTCTTCTATCTCATCCCTAACATTAGCACTCTACTTGACATTTTGCTCCAATGGTACTAAAAGTCACTTATATGTGTCATACCATACTTGGATAACATATCCAAGCTATACAACCTTTGGGATAGTCATATACCATCATCACATCTGATCACCACAATACCAAGAAAGTACATCAACTCACCCAAATCCTTCATCTCAAACTTCTTTTTCAAATATTCCTTAACTTCAGCAATCCCAATATTAGTGTCATCTATAATAATCAAGTCATCCACATAGATGACTATGATGACCAAGGCTGCATCTCCCTTTCTCACATAAAGTGAGTGGTCAGCATAAAAAAACATAAAATCAAATGTTGACAAGAAACTCTCCGATATTGTTAGACCATTCTCTCGGTGCTTGCTTCAGTCCTCCATAGAGTGCTTTCTTTAACCTACACACATATGTGGAATTCTCTAAATCCTCAAAACCTATTGGCTACTCCATATACACCTCTTCTTCAAATTCACCATGTAATAAGGCATTCTTAACAACCATTTGCTGCAAATTCCAACCTTTGGCTATGCTACCAAAGCAAAACACACATCTAACAATTGCCATCCTAGCAACTGGGATGAATCTCTCTTCATAATCTATGCCATATGTTTGAGTATAGCCTTTTGCAACCAGCCTAGACTTATACATGCTAACCAAACCATCTACATTATTCTTGATTTTGTAGAACCCCTTACAACCAATAGATTTCTTGCTCTTATGTAAGGGTACCAAGTCCCAAGTCTTATTGGCTTCTAATGCAGCCATCTTCTCATCCATTGCTGCATCCTAATTCGCATGACCAACAACATACTCAAAATAAGTAGGATCAACATCCTCAACTACCTTTACAATATAAACATAATGGTGAGATACATAATCTTCAAAACCAAATCTTTTAATAGGGTATCTAACCCTACTAGACCTACATACCACCATATCAATTAATGGAGCATTTACATTAACATGTGCTCTTTGTACACCTGATGTCTTGACTGAAGAAATACGAAGCTAAGAAATACCAAGCTTATCATCCAAACTCTCTAAACCACTAGAATCTCCATCAAATCCCAAATGACTAGTAGGTGCATCATTATCATCCAACACTTTCTTATTTCCTTTGTCTTTACTTGAAATACTTGTAGATCCATGTGAAGATGTGGGGCTACTCTATAGTCTCGCAGACCAAGGGCTAATTGTAGATGTAGTACTAGATGATAGTTTTGGTCCACAAAGGCTCCATGATTCTTGCATTTTTTTTACACATAATTATCATCATCATCTAATGCATCACCACTAGATGCATATCAACTAATCATCTCATAAAAAATAACATCCTTGCTCACTTTGAACTCACCTATGAGACAAGGTTATAACAATGATACCCTTTCTGCTATAAAAGTATCCAATAAAAATATATTTTTTAGCCTTTGGACCAAGCTTCTTTCACATGTCATATCCAACATGTGAACATATGCAATATAGCCAAACACTTTCAAGTGTGACACATTGGGTTTCTTGCTGCCTATAAAGCATTCTTTGGGATTCATCTCATGAACTACAAGTGTGGGAGTTTTGTTCATATATAGACAGCAGTATGAACAACTTCAGACCAAAAATGTTTTGGCATATTCTTTTCAACCATCAATGCCCGTATAACTTCTGTAATATGCCTATTTTTTCTTTTCGCGACCCCATTTTACTATGGGGTATACTTGCAAGTAAATTGTCTCTTTATCCGACCTCAAGAATCCATAAACTCATTAGAGAGGTAATCTCCCCCTCCATTTGATCTCAAGCACTTAACTTTCAAACCTATTTCTATTTCAATAGTAGCTTTTAAAGATTTGAAGTCCTCAAATACATCACTCTTTTCCTTCGTAAAATATGCGTAGATCTTCCTTAAACGATCATCAATAAATGTGATAAACTATTTCCTACCATCAAGAGATAGTTCTGTGTAGGCTCCCAAACATCTGTATGCATAACAGTATATTTTTGCTCACATCTCTGTCATGCAAAAAAACGCTATCTTGCTTGCTTACCAAATTGACATGCTTCACACACTTTGTGAAATTCTACAACTCTAAAAGCAAGCAACCCTATAACTATAATACTTTGGACTGCATTAATGTTAGCCTTTGCACATTTGCATGTCCAATATGTTTATGCCATATTTCAATGCCTGCAACAATCGCACTTTTTCCTTTAGCATTGTCAGAGAGTGAACTATAGAGAGAGAAAGAGGAGAGAGAAGACTGCAGAAGAGAGAGAAGAAGAGTGACGAGGAGAGAGAAATACTAGAATTGGAGAGAGAAAGACACGAAAGAGGGAGAAGCCATAGAAGCTGTGAGCAAGATGGGAGAGAAGGACTGTAATTGTATTAATGTGTCAAAAAGATATGAAAAATTACATGTCCTCTCCTTTTATACCAATGTCAGTGTGACATGGCATAACATCAATATTATTTACACCAAATCCTTATTCCCAGCTTCTTACAATCCATCCCTTCCTAAAAGTTTTTGTCCTAAAAAACAAACCTGGAAGACTAGAAAAAGACGGATAGAACAGAGCACTACTCTGTTTTTTACAGCTTTATAAATGGGAAATGAATGAAGTATGAACAACTATATGGATTGAGATTAAAGAACGGAAATAGGCCTCAGCTATATACATGATCTGGAGTACTTCAAAAGTATATGAAGCCATAAAGTCTTCAACAAATAATCTCAAAACAAAGTAGACAGCTTGCTGTGTAAATAGACCCTGTTGGACCAAATGTGCCATAACTTCTAGTAGAAGTGTCCAAATGAGACGTACTATATATCAAAACGAAGCTCTTGAAGAGTATTTTAAGCCCATGTAGATAGCTTAATTTTGGAAATTAGGCATGATAAAAAATATTCTAAAACAACGTGCTAGTTTGATCATGTCTACATCATCACTAGCTCTATAATCAATAGGCTTCAGCCACCAATGTATTCCTTAAGAAAGGAAACTCATTCAATACAGAATCAGGCCTCCAAGAAGCTTCCTCAGGTGGTAAACCTCTCCATTTGATCAAATATTCCAAGATAGAACGAGATCGAAGCTTCTTCTCACGCTGACCTATAACAACCTCTGGGATGTACTGAATAAGACCTTCTTCATCAATAGGTGGCAGCTTATCAACTATATCCATTGGATCACCATAAAAGGGCTTGAGCTGACTAGCATGGAAGACATTATGAATCTTTGTGGAAGAGGGAAGCTCTAATCTATATGCCAAATCTCCAATTCGCTTAAGGATCCGGTAAGGGCCATAAAACCTGTGCGCAAGCTTATTACTAGATCCATCTTTTAATGTAGAGTACTTGGACTTGGGCACCTTCATTAAGACCAACTCTCCTTCTTGAAACTCCAAAGGCTGCCTCTTCTCATTAGCATACATCTTCATTTGATCTTGAGCCTTCCTAAGATTCATCTTACATTGCTGAAGAAGGGTCTGCATTCTTTCTAACTCTTCCTTCCCATGAGGATTGATCCTTTCATTGAAGATGACTGTGGGTAAGGGCACCTTGTAACCATACAAAGCCTCAAAGGGTGAAACTCCAATGCTAGCGTGAGTAGAATTGTTATAAGCAAACTCAGCCAAGTGTAACCAAGAATCCCATGAAGTTTGGACATCATAACAAAAATGGCGAAGATAAGTCTCCAACCATTTATTGACTCTTTCTGTCTATCCATCAGTTTGGGGATGATAAGCCATAGATGGATCCAATTTAGTGCCCATAGATGTAAATACCGCCTGTCAAAAGTTACTCATAAATTTTGAGTCTCTATCATGAACAATCACCTGCGATAATCCATGTAGTCTAAAAATATGCTCCATAAACTGACTGGCCACTTGAGAAGCAGTAAACTGAATCTTGGTTGGAATAAAATGGGATGCCTTGGTGAGTCTGTCTACCACCACATATATACTATTCCATCCCTTCTTGGTAGTAGGTAAGCCAATAATGAAATCCATAGTAATATGAGTCCATTTAACTGTAGGAATAGGTAATGGATGTAACAAACCTCCTGGCTTATGAGTGTTGTCCTTATTCTACTGATAAGGCATTCACTTCATAACAAAGTCCTTGGCATCTTTCCACAGTCCTTTCCAATAGAAACTTTTATTGATCTTGTCATAGGTCTTGAAAACTCCTAAATGTCTAGCTAGAGGCGAAGAATGTAGTTCCTCCATAATTTTCCGCGTAAAAGAAGAGGTAGAAGGAATAACAATCTTGCCTTTCAACCAAATAAGGCCATTTTTTAACTGGTAATGCGAGTTTTCTTTCATAAGACCTTGCTGCAATTTCTGAAAAATATGGCTGAATTCTTCATCTAGAAGATAAGCCTCCTGTAATTCTTCAATCCAATAATTATGCAATTATATCATAGCTAAAACTTTGCAAGCCCACATACGAGAAAGAGAATCAGCCACTATATTATCTTTACCCCTTGTATGAGTGATGTCAAAATCATAATTCTGTAATGTAGCTACCCAACAACGTTGCTTTGGAGTAAGATTGGACTGAGTAAGGAAATACTTAAGTACCCTGTGATCACTGTGTACTTTGAATCGGCTACCATACAAGTAATGGTGCCACTTCTTAATTTCATGCAAGATAGCCAACATCACCTGGTCATAAACATTCATGGCCATTTCTTTATCTGTAAGCTTACGGCTCTCAAAGGCAATCACTCCATGCTCCTATAGCAAAACAGCCCCAATGCCACGGCCACTAGCATCACATTGTATAGTAAATTCTTTGGAAAAGTCCGTGCATACTAAGATAGGAGCAGAGGTAAGGAGTTCCTTTAACTGGTTGAAGCTGCTATCTACAAGAGCATCCCAAAAGAAAGCCTCCTTCTTCAACCTATCAGTCAAAGGAGCTGCAATGGTCACATAATGCTTAATGAATCGGCGATAGAATGAAGATAAACCAAGGAATCCTCTAAGAAAGGTAGTAGTAGTAGATGTTGGCCAATCTTTTATACATTGCACCTTCTTGGGATCAGCGTGTATTCCTTTTTCACTGACAATATGTCCTAAGTATTCCACTTCAATCTGCATGAAAGAACACTTCTTCTCCTTAGAAAAAAGCCTATGATGTCTCAATACATCAAAAACCCTCCTCATATGTGCCAAGTGATCCTGTAAAGTCCTGCTGTAGATATAGCACACTATAACAGATTTAGGATAGAAAATTCTGTAGCTCAATTTCTGAGTCTGAACTGTCCAGGCCTGCACCCTGTCTAAACCTGTAAGTGCCCTGTTTTGACCCTGTAATGCAAGATAGTAACCCCAAATGGTTACCAAACCCTGTAGAAGGCTAGATAGGACTTGTGGGTCATGTACTTCAGTAATGAAGGGTATACCTGTAACCACCTGTAAATGCCCTATAAGTGCCCTGTAAATTCCCTGTTTTACCATGTTTTGAACCTGTAGGTACTTGAGCCTTTGGAAAGTCTTTAATCTTCAATTCTCCACTCGCTGTACCTGTGTGAGGGATAAAACGGCATAACAGGCTCCCTACACGGGCTCCAAATCACCGGGAGATGGGTAAAGTTCCCCCCGGGTTGTTGAGATATCGAGCTCCACTCGTGATACGCCAGGGTGACCGTTGTGTATTTATGTCACCGACTTGTCAGTTGCAGATGCGGTTGGTACACCGCCCCTGAATAATAGCTACATGATAGCTATCCTTATCTACTCTAGTTCGTGGCCCAGTTAGTATGCCACCTTAGTTAGTTGAGTTTGGTTTGAGACCCATATCTAGGGTTCTTCTATTTCTTTGTACTTGAGTTCTTTTGGCTTCCACAACTAAGAAGAGGAAAACTGTTTTCAGCCTCCACCCTTGTGTGTATTCCCCCATTGTGCAAGCAAGAACGCTACAAGTGAGACTCCTTCCTTCTCTCCCACAATCTTGACATGGTATCAGAGCCTTGTTCGTGGTAAGGAGCTCAAGAAAGCAAGCCAAGATCACGGTGTTCTGGTAAGAGGAGCAGTGTTGCTTTCATTTTCTGTTTTGGGAGCAGATCTCTGCAGGTAGCACAGCCGGAAAGTGCAGGAGTGCATTGTCTCAGGTTGAGACGCCCTTCACGGTGAAGCAAGAGGGCAGTATATGCTGCGGGCGAGGGCTTTAGCCCTCAGCGACCTTGTTTTTTTGATTTGAGGCCATTTCGGGGCCTGTTTTGGAGGCGGAATTTTTCTGTACGCACTCAGGAAAGGGCCCAGTTTTATGCTGTGCAGCCACTGTTCTACAGGTCGGTGAATAGTTACTGTAAAAATTGCATTGTATGCTTGTGCGCAGAGACATTGGGAGTTACAGAATCATCCTTGCTGCCTGTTGATGCAAAATCGTCACTAGGAAGTGACTGTGTGGTCAAATACCACTTTCGCCAGTTTTGCAGATTTTCCCTTGTGAGGGTGAAGCTGTGGTTTTTGCAGTGACAGAATTTTTTACAGTCTTCTATAATGGCATCTGATTCTCTTTCACAGATTGTCACTGAAAAGCTTGACAAGAACAACTTCCAAGCATGGAAGTTTAGAATGACGAATTTCCTTATGGGAAAAGGATATTGGGAATTTGTTGCAGGAAATGAAGAAGAACCAGTTCTTCCTGATGTTCCCAATCAACAGCAAATGCAGGCATTTAAAGCATGGCATGAGAGAGCCAGGAAAGTTATGTATTGGCTGTCTATCAGCATTTCAGACTCTATGATTGTGCATATTCAGGATGCAAGTACGCCAAAGGAGGCATGGGATACTTTGTCAAAAATGTATAGCACAAATACGCAAGCCAGGAAAATGCAGCTCAAGCAAGAGTTGCACAATGTGCAAAGAGAAAATATGAGCATCAACGACTACCATATGAAGGTGAAGAAGATTGCAGACGCACTTGCTTCCATTGGGTCACCAGTGGAAGATGATGATTTAGTTTCTGTGACCTTGAATGGTCTAGGAAAGGATTATGCACAGTTTCGGACATCCATTTCAGTTTGTGAAAGATTTCCTGATTTTGAGGAGTTGATTGCTCTTCTAATTTCTGAGGAACAGAGAAATGGTGGTGCATCTTCTTCAGGAGGAACTTCAAAAGAAGCTGTCTTCTACTCAAATGCTGGAAGAGGTAGAGGCAGAGGTAGAGGAGGCCGATTTGGAGGCCGTGGTAGAAATCAGAATATGCAGCAAACTCAAGAAAACCAGTCCTATGGAGGAGGACGTGGTAATTCTAGAGGCAGGGGGAGCCAAAGAGGTCGTGGTGGATGGCAAAGAGGTCAAAATGCAAACAGTAATGTTGAATGCTACTACTGTGGTAAAATGGGTCATATGGCTAAAGACTGCTATAAAAAGCAGAATGACATCATGAATGGAAAACTGCAACAAGGGAATTATGCATCTTCTAGCAGACAGGGTGATGACAGAAATGAGCATTTGTTCATGGTGCAGCACATGAACAATTCTGTGACAAGTGCAGAAGAAAGCAATGATGTATGGTATGTTGACTCAGGTGCATCAAACCACATGACAGGTCATGCAGAATGGATGGAGGATGCAAGGAAAATGGAAAAACCAGGATTTGTGGAGACTGGTGATGATACTGCACATCCTATTGTGCAGATTGGAAAAATTCCCTTGTCTATACAGGATGGAAAAAAGAAATACCTGTCCGATGTATTTCATGTCCCGAATATCACCAAGAATCTGGTTTCTGTCGGTCAAATGGTTGAGCAGGGCTTGCAGGTCAGATTTAATCCTCATGGATGCTTTGTTGAGGATATGAAAAATAAAGGTCGCTTGATAGCAAAAGGAAAGAAGAAGGGCAGAATGTTTAGGTTGGATGCAGACATGTCTGAATTGAGTGTAACAATGTTTGCACATGGGACCGGTGTAGTTGCAGATATTGATATCTGGCATAAACGCATTGGTCATGTTAATGTACAGCGACTTAAATCAATGCAGGCCCAAAATATTGTTGCAGGATTGCCAAAATTCAAGGTTGCAGAAATGCATAAGGTATGTGAAGCCTATCAGTTTGGAAAACAGGCAAGGAAACCATTTCCTAGACATGTTAAAGAGAGTGAGAAGCCATTGGAATTAATCCACTCTGATGTGTGGACTACTAAAGCTACATCTCTTGGAGGCTGTCATTATTTTATCACTTTTATTGATGACTATAGCAGAAAAATTTGGGTGTATTTTATGAAAAAGAAAAGTGAAGTTTTTGGGCATTTCAAAACCCTTAAAGCTATGGCTGAAAAAGAAACAGGTCTGCAAATAAAATGCCTGAGGTCAGATGGAGGGGGAGAGTACCTCTCAAATGAGTTTGCAAAGTTCTTGCAGGAGCATAGCATAAAGCAGCAATATTCATGTAGTTATACCCCACAACAAAATGGAATTGCAGAAAGGAAAAACAGGCATATTGGAGAGGTATCTCGTGCCATGCTCAATGAAAAAGACCTGCCAGATTTTTATTGGGCTGAAGCAGTTGCTACAGCAGTCTACATAATGAACAGGACTCCCACTGCAGCAATACATGGAATGACTAAAGAGGAGAGGTATACTGGTAGGAAACCAGATATTTCTCATTTGAAAATTTTTGGTTGCATTGCCTATGTACATGTGCCAGATGAGTTGAGATCCAAGTTGGATCCAAAAGCTGGGAAGTGCATCTTTATTGGTTACTCTCTGCAGCAAAAAGGGTATAGATGCTATAACCCTTCTACTCGTAAGTTTACAGTGAGCAGAGATGTTGTTTTTTATGAGATGAGTAGCTGGTATAAACCAATAAATGTGATTGATGATGTAGATGCACAAAATGGTAATGCTGCACAGAATTCACAGCAGCAGTCACAAAATATTAGTGGACCTGGAGCGTCCTCTAGCAGTGGTTCACATTCTTCGCCATGGACAGGCAGATTGAGATCAGGAGAATCTTCTCAAAGCAATGCAGATAGTGGTATGCAGGTATCACGAAAAGGAAAAGAGAAGGTAGATCAGCCCATGTTTGATGTGAATGCAGGTCACTCTTATGTGGATGGTGAATCCAGTGGCTCAGAACAGAGCATTGATGATGAGTTGGGTATTCCTTCTATTGTTACACCTGGAGTAAGGAAGACCAGGGATGTTTTGAGAGCACCTGGGAGTGAACCCACTTTGCGCAGGTCTACCAGAGTTAGGTATCCTGTGGATAGGCTGAAATATGATGGATTTACAGCCATTCACTATGCATATATGGTCAAGGTGATACAGGAACCAGAACCCACTTCTTTTGAGCAAGCCATGGGAAAAGAAAAATGGGAGAAAGCCATGGATGAAGAAATGGATGCCTTGGAAGCAAACGCTACATGGGAATTGGTACCTTTGCCTAAAGGTAAGAATGCAATTGGCTGTAAGTGGGTTTATAAGGTGAAGCACAATGCTGATGGTTCTGTGAACAGATACAAGGCAAGATTAGTAGTCAAGGGGTATGCACAAACATATGGCATTGACTATGAAGAAACATTCAGTCCGGTTGCAAGGATGGCAACCGTAAGAGCAGTCATTGCTATGGCTGCATCAAAGGGATGGTCTTTACATCAGATGGATGTAAAGAATGCCTTCTTGCATGGTGATTTGCAAGAAGAGGTCTATATGGAGCAGCCACCAGGTTATGTGCATGCTGTTCATCCTGAGTTTGTTTGCAGGTTGAAGAAAGCCTTGTATGGCTTGAAGCAAGCACCTAGAGCATGGTCTGACAAGATAGGACAGTATCTTGTCACTATTGGCTTTCAGATTTCCAAGGCAGATTTCTCACTTTATGTGAGAAAAACAGAGAAAGGTATTATGCTACTTGTCATTTATGTTGATGATTTGATTATGACAGGTGACAGTGATGAAGATATCCTTCATGTGAAAATGCTATTGAAGCAGAAGTTTGAGATGAAGGATTTGGGAGAGCTGCGTTATTTCTTGGGCATTGAGATGATTAGATCACCAAGTGGGATACAGCTCTTGCAGAGGCAGTATGGATTGGACATGCTGTCCAAATATGGGATGACAGGCTGTAAGCCTATTTCAGTTCCTTTGGAGCAGAATGTGAAGCTGAGCGCAGATGCAGGTGAGCTTCTGGAAGACCCTACTATGTACAGACGCATAGTAGGAAGCTTGATTTATATGACTATTACCAGGCCAGATTTGAGCTATGCTGTTGGATTGGTAAGTCAGTTTATGCAGGCTCCAAGGAAACCACATTTGGATGCGGCTAGACGCATACTCAGGTATGTGAAGTCCACATTGCAGTATGGACTATTTTATGAGACTGGGGTTCAGATACAGTTGCATGGATACACTGATGCTGATTGGGCTGGTAGTATTTCTGATAGACGATCTACCAGTGGATATGTGTTCTCTTTTGGGAGTGCTGCAGTCACTTGGAGCAGCAAGAAACAACCTACAGTTGCCTTGTCGAGCACAGAGGCTGAGTACAAGGGTGCAGCAATGGCTGCATGTGAGGTAGCTTGGTTGCATAAGCTACTTTATGATATGCATCAGTCTACAGATGGGCCAGTTGTCATTTATTGTGACAACATGAGTAGTATACACTTGGCAAATAACCCAGTCTATCATGCTAGAACAAAGCACATTGAGGTGCATTATCACTATGTGCGAGAGAGGGTTTTACTAGGTCTTATTGATCTAGTTTATGTCAGCACAGAGGATCAGGTAGCTGACATATTCACGAAGGCATTGGGCGCAGAGAAGCTGCGCAAGTTCAGAGACCTGCTTGGTGTGCAGGAATTGGGATTGAGCTCGAGGGGGAGTGTTGAGATATCGAGCTCCACTCGTGATACGCCAGGGTGACCGTTGTGTATTTATGTCACCGACTTGTCAGTTGCAGATGCGGTTGGTACACCGCCCCTGAATAATAGCTACATGATAGCTATCCTTATCTACTCTAGTTCGTGGCTCAATTAGTATGCCACCTTAGTTAGTTGAGTTTGGTTTGAGACCCATATCTAGGGTTCTTCTATTTCTTTGTACTTGAGTTCTTTTGGCTTCCACAACTAAGAAGAGGAAAACTGTTTTCAGCCTCCACCCTTGTGTGTATTCCCCCATTGTGCAAGCAAGAACGCTACAAGTGAGACTCCTTCCTTCTCTCCCACAATCTTGACACGGGTCAGTTGGTTGCACCCCTTCGGGATCTTTGATAGTGACGGAGTGTTGAGTGTTGAAATGACTTGTTTTTTGGCTGATTTTTGTTGTTTTTGAGAGCTGAATGGTTGATTTTATGAGATGATTGATTGGTTTGGAAGTGGTTTGAGAGCGTTTTGGATGATATTGATTGTGTTTTGGAAGTTCATGATGTTTATCAGTGGTTCTGTGATGTTTTGATAGGTTCTGATTGGTTCTATATACCTTCTGTATAGCTTCTGTTTTGTTCTGTTTTGTTCTGATTGTCTTCTGTAAGGAGGGATGGAGTATTGATTGATGAAGATTGAGATATTGTGAAAGCTTATTGAATATTTTGTGAGATTTTGGAATGGTTTGAGTATGAGTTATGAGGTTTTGATGACCTTCTGTAACCTTCTGTAGGTCTTCTATAGAGCTTCTGTCTCTGTTCTGTTCTGTACTGTAGCTGTTCTGGTACTGTTCTATAGACTGTTCTGTATGCTTCTGTATGTGTTCTGTAGAATGTATGTGTAGCTTGGGAAAGTTTTCTAGCCTTGGAAAGAGGTGAATACAAGTGCAAAATAGTTGAAAGAAGTGAAAGAAGTAGCTGCTGAAGACTGAAGTGAAGACTGGAGTGAAGTGACAGTAGTGAGCTATGAAAGGACACTGTAGTGGCTCTGGTGACTCTTCATATCAGACATACCTCTTGGGAGGGGTATCCACGACCTAAGAAGGATTATTGAGAGTGATTATGATAGATTGTAGTGAGAATATGATGTATTATTGATGGAGAGAGAGAGAGAGAGTCAGATATAGCCAATTCTATGAAACAGAGTGATTGTATGTGAGAGATTGAGAGAGAAGACTATGAAGATATTGAAGATGAATACTATGTGATATATTTCCATTCAAAGATGGTGTATTCCTTTGCTTTCTTTGTTCTATTGATGGATTTTGTGAAGATATTGAAGAATATGGTTGATTCTATCAAATCCGTGGGAGATCTACATGATGCTGCATGAAGATTTGTTGTGCCTGGTATTCTTTTCTTCATTATGATCATATAAAACATAATAAACAAGCTTGTTGATGTTAGAAGATAGATTTTCTTGCAAGAGAATTCCCTTTTCCTTGGTTTTCCTCTTGGGATTCCATGTTTTTGGTGCACAGCCGGGGAATCTTGCCATCAACAAGCACCAGAAGAGGCTGAAAATGAAGGAAATGGCATTGCCAAGAAGAGAAGAATTCAATGGATGTTTGTAAAGTTCCTTCTTCCACTGAAGAGTTGGAATTTCTGATAATCAGAGCCACTTTCCACAAGAAGTTCATCCCACAATGGCGGAAACACATCACGATCATGATGCATGCTCTATGTGGTGGACAGTTTCCTCTTCCTGTTGAAGCAGCAGAAACTTGCATCTTGGTAGCAAACTGTTTGGGGACAAACTGAAGAGAAGAAACAGAGAGAATGACCATCCATGGAAGATTTGGCATTCATTGAGAAGTTTCCAGACATCATCAAGTGGGAGATTGTGAAGAAGCTTCAGGAGACTTGGTCTGTGATGGTTCACAAGGACAAGAAGGAAAAGAGTTGGAATTTGTTCGTGGATGCTCAATAGCAAGATACGTGGGATGCTTGGTGCACTGATAATCTTCTGTTTGTTCAATTAGCAACCCACTGGAAGTTAGTAGACAGAGTGTTTTTCACAACATACACTGTTGAAACCATCAGAAGCTGGCATTACTATGATGATGGCACCACCACAATGCTTAGACGTATGCATTTTGACACCTTCAGAACCGAATACCTTCCTCTGTGCAGTGGCATGAAAGCAGAATTCAGGGACGTTGAAAAGGAAGAAGTAGAAGAAATGTTGGCAAGAGAGTCCTCCAAAGACTGAAGCCTTCTGTTAACCCTCTGTGGAGCACTAACAACATAGTGGAGCCAACCCCCTGATGAATGACGCAATAAAGAGGCAAGCGTTAGAACGAGTCCAGAGGTACGTGAGAAGAGAGAAAGTAAAAATCAGAGCCGAGAACGAGCTCGCAGCAGAAGCCACCTTTGACGCCCTTGCGGAACTCTTTGCAGAAGTCCCAATGGCACACCAAGCCCTTCCTCCTCCTGCTGTAGGTCCACTTCCAAGCCAGATCCATCCTAGAAATATTGATGACAGGCCAGCGAATGTAGTTCCATTGCCAGTTTTTAAGGGAGAGTACAATGAAGACCCCGATCTTCATGTAGCAGAGTTTATGGTAGCATGTGTGGCTAACAATGCCAGAACCCCTGAGCATTGGTTAGCAATATTCCCCGCCACTTTCAAGGGCGCGGCGTTTCAGTGGTATGAGAGATAAGCAGCAGGAACTTTTGGCACATGGGACGACCTGAAGTTGGCCTTCCTCACTAAATTCAGGCGTGAAGGTTTTGAAGAGCGGATGTGAGAGGAATTTATGAATTTAAGTCAGTCCTCTGGAGAAAGAGTAGAATCTTATGTCTCACAAATGGAATCCATCCTGAAGAGATGGACTAACCATAATCTAGATGATGGCATTCAGAAGGGGGTGTTTCTCAGAGGATTACAACCAGAAGTCCGTAAGTTTGTGGAGCTGCAAAGACCAGCCACACTGCAAGCTGCAACAGAAGGTGCAAGACTGTACGATGAAGTGGAAGCTAGATTGGCGATGAATCCAGGAAGAGGAGTCCTACCTCCTCTGATGCCAGGAATGATGTACCCAGCAAATGCAGTCCCAGGGACTGTTCCCTACCCCTACCAACAGATGCCCCCAGTATCACAGTACAGTGCACCAAATCCACAGTGGCCACAATCCATGCCTCAAATGATGGTTCAACCACAACAACAATGGTCCCAACCAATTTCCCCAATGCCAAATCAGTAGCAACAGTGGAACCCTACCAACTGGAGCCAACAGCCAACAGTTCAAACAGGAGCTCTGAATCAGAATCAGAACAAAGATCCTTCTGCACCAGCCCAACCTGTTTATGCAGTGATTACAAAGACTCCTCAAAACCCTAATGCCAGTACCTCAAGAGGAGAAAGCTTGAAGGATTACTTATCCAACTCAATTGCAAATATCAAAAAGGAGTTGATGGATGTGATTACAGAACAGCTACAGACGCTGAAAGTGAATACCGCTAGCATATCCAATGTTGCAGGAGCAGGAAGAGATGTAATGCGGTCAAATACTTGGTGTGGTAACTGTCATCAAGCAGGCCATTTAGCCACTGAATGTACACGAAAACCAACCATCCTTGGAGCCTTCTGTTCCTACTGTTTGCGGAAGAACCATACAGAGGACATTTGCTCTCTAAAGGAGATGCATGATAGGAGAAGGAAGGAAGAAGACGCAAGATTCAACTTGCTGAAATCCAAAATGACAACACAAGATATTGGACCCAAGCCTAGAGAGTTTGGTCCTAATTTTGGACCCAGAAGATTTCCATACGAAAGTTACAGAGGAAGACAATCTGGTGGTGGTCAGAGATCAGAAGTGGAGTATTACAGATGTGGAGAAAAGGGACACATCTCACCAAATTGTCCAAATCCCAGAAGGTCAGTGGATTACAAGCCCTTATGCAGTCGTTGCAAAGGAGAAGGCCACACTGCAAAAGACTGTCCAAGCCCAGCCCCAGTGAAAAACAGTGCTACTGATAGTCCGGCCAAGGCCCAAGAGCCTACCTCCAATTTAGTGGAATTGGAAGTTGCTGCCATCACGCGTGCAAAGAAAAAGGAACCACCTATCCAGAAAGAAAATAATCCTCCTACCAGAACACTGAAGTTCAATCTTCCACTAGAAGAACAGAACAGAACAGAGCCTGGCAGTGCCGTACAGAGCATTACAATGCCACAGAGAGTTACAGAGACAGTTCCAGAGACAGGACCAGAGGTCCAGGAGACAGAAGAGGAGGAAGTGCCACAAGTGGCGGAAGAAGTTCCCATGATTCCTCTGTTGGAAGAAAGAGGGAAAATGAAAATGGGTGTTGCCCCATTCCCTAACCGATTAGAGAAGCCAGTGGATCCTATTAAGGAATACGATCTGGTCAGAGATCTAGATACCTTTAAACCAAACCTCACATTTCGACAATTGTTGGTGTTGTCTCCTAGTTGCCGAAAAAGGTTCAAAAGCATATTGACAAGAAGACGTGGCTTAAGGATTGCTCCCTCAACAGCAACAAAGTCCAATAAAGCTCCAGAGCCTGTAAAAGAAGTGGATGTGGCTAACGCCTTCCTAGATCCGGGTACTCCAGAAACTGGCGTGTGGATAGAAGGCTCCTTCATTGCAAATGCACTGATTGATGGAGGTTCATCAGTGAACATTATGACGGATGTGACAATGAAGGATCTAGGCCTACAAGGTGTGCAACCAACCCAATGGCTCATCAGACTGGCGGATCAGAGCAGAATCAAGCCTTTGGGCATTCTCTCATATGTGAAGACTACAGTGGCTGGAAAAGATTATTGGCTAACCTATCTGGTGGTGAAGCCAAACTCTTATGGTACATCCTACCCTCTGTTACTGGGCAGACCATGGATTTTTGAAGCCAGAGCAAGGATGGATTGGTTCAAAGGAACCTTGACCTTGGGACGAGGACCCAACAAAGTGGTGCTGAAGCTATATGGTTCTCAAAAAGGACATGGATCCACCTCCTTGGAATTATCTTCTGACTCGCCTAACGAGGCTACAGATGGAACATCAGCAGACGAAGATGCTGTCAAACAGATCCTTCCCAAGAAAATAGTGGCACGTTCCTTAACAGTGGATACTGTAAGCCAACTCCCAAGAGATGCAAAGCCATTATCAATGGGTGAATACTTCCTGGCTGAACCAGGAACGATTTCTGAAATCACTTCTGACAGTGAGATAGAAGCATGGATGTACTGCTCTCCCTGTTACGTGGCCATAGCAGAGCCAGAGACAGAGGCAGAAGATGAAACAAAGAACCTGTTCTTCTCTTACAGAGCTCCTACAGAGACAGAAGCAGAGACAGAGACAGAGACAGAAGTAGAGACAAAGACAGAAGCAGAGACAGAGATAGAGACAGAAGAGGATGGATATGATATGGACGAAGAAGGTTATGAAAGTGAGCCAGAAGAGTCTATTCCACCCGAAGAGGATACATTTGGAGAAGAAGTTTCAGAAGCATCAGAAGCAGACAAGCTCATGCTATGGGACAGAATGGCGATGGTACCATTTGGTCTGGTAAATGGATCTTCTCATATGCAAAATCTTTTTAAGAAATGGATAAAGAAAACTAAACCGTCTTTTAACAGTGGCTCTTACTGTCCTCGCCCATCCTTGCCAAAGAAAGATGATGATGATGCACCGTGCCAACAAGCACCAGTCCCACAAACCCAACAGAAATCAGAGGGTCCCTGTTATGTGACGTTCCTGGACGTGTCATCAGAAGATGAGTCTTCAATCCAAGAGGTAATTAATCTTGAAACCAAACCCGAAACGGCTCTAATCCCATTCCAACATCTCAAGGAGCAACCTAAGTCTCTAGCAAAAGAAGAAGTTGGTTCTAGTGGGACATCCGAAGAGGACATCACTTCCTTGAAGGAGTCGGATCTATATCCAGAAGCAGTCCGCGGGACTTTCATCCGTGAAGTAGAAGGTGAAAGGCAGTTAACCTTTGTGGATGCAGATGGCACTGAACGCCACTTGAAGGTGGGTAGCAGTCTCCCAGAAGAGGAGTTGTCAACCTTGTACAACTTGTTGAAAGAAAATTTGGACGTGTTTGCATGGTCCTACAAAGACCTAAAGGGGATTGATCCCACAATATGTCAGCATCATATTGACTTTGAGCTTGATGCCAAGCCAGTACGGCAACGACAAAGGCGAATGAACCCGAATTATTCCACATTGGTGAAAGCAGACCTGCTGAAGCTTCTGGAAGCCGAGTTCATCTATCCAGTGGCAAATAGTGAATGGGTCTCACCCATCGTAGTAGTACCCAAGAAGAATGGCAAGCTTCGTATATGTGTTGACTTCTGCAAGTTGAATTCCAAGACGAAGAAGGATCATTTTCCTATCCCTTTCACAGACCAACTGTTGGACACAGTGGCAGGACATGAGCTTTACTCCCTTCTGGATGGATTCAGCGGATACAACCAAGTGCAGATCACAGAAGAAGACCAATCCAAAACAACCTTCACCACAGAATGGGGGACCTATGCTTACCGAGTGATGCCATTTGGACTCTGCAATGCCCCTGCTACTTTCCAGCGAGTCATGATGGCCGCATTCCAAAATCATCTGCACGACTTTATTGAGGTATATTTGGATGACTTCTGTGTCTATAGTTTGATTCGTGAACACTGGGGACACTTGGAACAATGCTTTGATCGATGCCGGGAATATGGGATTTCCCTCAACCCCGACAAATGCATCTTTGGGGTCTCTTCTAGAGTTTTGTTGGGCCACATTGTCTCTGCACAAGGGATATCAACAGACCCTGCAAAGATCGAAAAGATCGCAGCTCTGACAGCACCCACCAACCTCAAACAGTTGAGGGGATTCCTAGGCCATGTGGGTTACTACAGAAGGTTCATAGCCCATTTTGCAACAAAGACAACCTCCTTGCACAAGCTTCTGAGGAAAGATGCAGAGTTTACTTGGACGGAAGAATGTGACAAAGCCTTCAACACTCTGAAGCAATGTCTGATTGAGGCACCCATTCTGCAACCTCTTGATTGGACGAAAGAGTTCCATGTACACACTGATGCATCCATTGAAGGCTTAGGTGCAGTCCTATGCCAAAAGGGCTCCTCGAAGCTGGATCAACCGATCTATTACGCAAGCCGAAAAGTCACTGATAGGGAACGGAACTATACACTGACAGAGCTGGAGTGCTTGGCAATGGTGTTTGCATTGGAGAAGTTTCGCCACTATCTCCTATCTACCCACTTTAAATTTTATGTGGATCATGAGGCCCTGTCCTTCCTAATGAACAAAGCAGACGTGAAAGGACGAATGATGAGATGGCTCCTTCTATTCCAGGAGTTTGACTTTGAGGTAATTACCAAACCTGGTCGTTCCCATGTTCTGACTGATCATCTGTCACATATCCCACAGACTGCAGACGAGGAGCAAGATGATCCAGACCTCCCTGATGCTTCCCTATTCCTGGTAGAAACTGTAACCCCCTGGTATGCAGACATTGCCAATAGGCGGCGCATTGTATAAGAAAGGCAAAGATGAAGTGCTCAGAAGATGTGTTGCAGGAGATGAGATTGGGATTGTTTTGAAGGCTTGCCATGACGAGCCATGTGGAGGCCACTTTGCAGGAGAATCCACAGCCAGGAAGGCTCTGCTAACAGGATACTGGTGGCCTACCATTCACAAGGATGCCTATGATTACTATAAAAGATGTGATGCTTGTCAGAGAATGGGGAAACCCACGAAGACAAGTGCCATGCCACTACAGCCTATTCTTCCTTTGAAGCCGTTTGAGAAGTGGGGCATTGACTTCGTAGGCCCAATCGATCCTCCTACCAGAAGGAAACAGAACCGATACATCCTCATATGTACGGATTATGTCACAAAGTGGTGTGAAGCTAAAGCCCTAAAGTGGGACGATGGTAACAGCGTGGCCCTGTTCATGTATGAGAATATCATCACCCATTTTGGCAGTCCCTTAGAGCTGGTAAGTGACAGGGGCACTCATTTCATTAATAAAGTCATGGAAGAGTTGACAGAGTTGTATAAGATCCGCCATCGCAAGTCCACTCCTTATTACCCCAGAGCCAACGGCCAAGTCGAAGTCACAAATCGCATCCTCTGCTCGATTCTGACAAGAACGATTGCCGCACATCGTCGTGACTGGGACGATCGACTTACAGAGGCCCTCTGGGCGTACAGAACCTCCTATAAAGCAGCAACATGACAGACACCCTTCCAACTGGTGTATGGTACAGAAGCTGTTTTCCCTGTTGAACTGGAATTACCCTCTTTGAGAGTGGCTATCAAAGAGCGTTTGGGGGACGATGATTCACTACAACGCCGTCTCCTGCACTTTGAATGTTTGGACGAAACTCGCAGGATGGCTCTACAGTGCATGGAAGCCACGCAAGCTCGACGCAAGGCTTACCATGACAGCTTCATCAAGCACAAGGAGTTCAAAGAAGGTGATTTGGTCCTAGCCTATGATTCACGATTTGGCAAGTTTCCTGGTAAGCTCCAATAGCGGTGGATGGGCCCATATAAGGTACTTGCCGTCAACCCTAATGGCTCTGTCCAAGTGCAGACCGTTGATGCCTCTGATGATCCCTTTCTGATCAATGGATATCGCCTGAAGAAATACTTCCCTCCTTGGGGATCCTGACAATCATGGTCACTTGATCCTTTCCCCCGTTGGCATGGCACTGTACTTCTTATGATGCTACTTCTGATAGCCATTCTTCAGCTACTCTTGATGAGATGGACGCAACCCTCTGTCCCCTCAATCCCACCTTCCAGCCTTGATCTCTTATCCTCTATTTTCCACCAGGGACAGTGGCGAGGTGGGTTCTGATAAGTGGTACTTCTACCATTTCCTTGCTTAATTCGAAGAGAAGGAAAAGAAAAAGAAAAAAAAAAGAGGCAAAAATACATATTGGTCATGGGAGAAAAGGACTTAGGTCCCTGTCATGCCAACCTATTCTTCGAGAAACGGTGGAAACACCCTCGGGAGTAGGAGAAAAAGAAAAAAAAAAGAAAAAAAAACAACAAAAAAAAGAAAAAAAAACAAATCTGTTATGGGAGAAAAGGAAGCAATTCCCTGTCATAGCAGGCCTCGTTCCAAGAAAAGGTGGCAAACACCCTTGGGCAGGAAGCTGGCTGTGGAAAAGGTGGCAACACCCAGCAGTCCAGAAAGTGGATTCATCAATTGATATCCCCAGGATCCAATTCCGAAGCTACCTCCCTTGGTACGCTATGTCCTGGGTCTCTCTACAGAGCGTCTACCTGTCCTCTAGCCGACGACATGTTCTATTCAACACAATGTTTGATTTGATGGCTACCTCCCTTGGTATGCCTCTTCAACAACTGACGACGTGATCTTCATCGACAAACAATCGAGTGACGTGAGCTTTCATCCTAACCGGATGGGGACGTGAGTATGGGTTGCCCTCTGTAACTATCAACAACGAGTGAGACAGAGGGTGGGGTGAGTGACCAGTCTTTTCCCTTCAAATCAAATGAGAGGTGCGAAGTGTGAATGAAGTGTTGCATGCACGAGACGGGCCTCTCAATGCACAAAGCACAATCTGTTTCTGTGCACTGCACTATAAGACTCCCTGGCCTTCCTTCTCGCACCGTATGTCGACACAGGGCGGGATGCACAGTTGCACCATCAAATGCGCACAAGGCATACAACCTTTGCACAAGTGATCGTGAGGATTACATCAATGGGTTTCAGGACATGCTTGCCCTCCTGTATCTATCAATAGAGTGTGAGACAGAGGGTGGGCTGAGTGTGACTGGAGTTTCTTCAATCAATTACCGAGAGGTGAGATTGAGGGACGTTACGACACTTGGAGTCATGTATGTTTCCGTTTCCCTATGCACCCACGGGCATCGATGAATTTCCTGCGATTCCTTCAACCAGCTACCTCCCTCGGTGCTGTTGCGTGGTCCCTGCCATGATGGATGTGCATTGTGAAGATGCCTTGGTACCTCCTACAGCCGACAACGACACCGGACGTGCCATCGACAATCAACCGTGATCCTCAACAAAATGGGCCGAGTTCTTCTAACCCTACATCCTGTTTCTCCGTGACATTCATGTTTTAAGTGTGGGGACGTTAGGGGATGGTCTGTGATGTGGTCCTAGGTCCCTGTTGCTCGGTTCACCTTACCCGTTAAGGTCTTAAGTGTGGGGACGCGTCCCTGCGCGTCTACATTGCATACCCTTCTGCATATGCCTCAACCTGCTAATGCATCTATGCCATGACTTGTTTTTACCCTGATGGGGTCCCTTCCCACCCAACTGTTCATTTTCCACCCACCCTTGGGGCTATTCCCTTGAAGTTTTCCTTCATTCCCTGATTTTGAGGTCCTGCCATGTAAACGCATCCTATGTTCACCAAAGTCCAAATCCAACCTTATAGCCCTGTTCCTCCCTCTGAATTGACCATTTTTCCTTTTTACCTACCCCTGTTCTGGTGCACGGTTTTCGAGTTATTAATTTTTGAAGCATTTTATGCACATTAGTCGGTTTTTCATGTGAACGCACTTTTCTTGCTTCGGAACCGTGATTTGATGTCATAGCCCTGACAACCACTTTTCCCCTGACATTTTTCCTTTTTACTCCGAGTCATTTTGATGCACGGTTTGTCCAATATTAATTTTCCGGTTTTTTAAGACTTTTTCGTGCGTCTTTTTGACATTTTTCCATGTGAACCTGCACTGTTTGCATCAGAATTCCAATTTGATTTGACAGCCGTGTCCATCGCGCCTTCTCCCACCTTTTTCCTTTTTCCTCCCCCCTCTTTCGACTTCTGGATTTTTAATTATTAATTTTAAAATGTGTTTTCGGGCGTATTTTTGGTGTTTTTTGCATGTGAACCCCTCCTACTTCCACCGGAACTGCGTTTAACATGACCACCCTGTACCACCCTTCCTGCGGACATTTTTCCTTCTTACTGCATGTCCTTCCGGTGAACGGTTCGTCCAATATTAATTTCCGATCCCATTTTCAGATTTGTTTTTTGGGTTTTTCCCATGTGAACACGTCTTATCTTAGTCAGAACTATGTTTTGATGTGATGAAATTGTCAGGCACGTCTTTTTGCACATTTTTCCTTTTTCCTGCACCTCGTTCCGATGCACGGATTTTCCGATATTAATTTTTAATGGCGTTTTTAGACCCGTTTTTTGCGTTTTTTGCACGTGACCGCCCTTTACCCCCCCCCCCCCCCCCCCCCCCCGGAACCTCCGTTGCATATTTTTCCTGTCTTTCCCCTGCCGTTCTGCCCACTTTTTGTTTTTACGTCATTTCGTTTTGAAGATCGAATTGGGAGTTATTAATTTTTCTTTATTTTTATGTGTTTTTACGCGCCCCGTCCCGCGCGTGAACGTGCTCGTTTTCGATTTTACGCGTCTTAACACGCCCCACTCGCATCCACGTGCCTCGTCCCCGCATCCGGACGCCCTTTCACTCCCGTCACGACAAATTTTTTTACCCCCGCCCCGCGCACGTGCGTGGGACGGGGGGTACGCCTCCTTTTTGGGCCCACTAACCCTAACCCTACCACTAACCCCTACTCTTCCCCCCGGGCACCCTCCCCTGGGCGTACCCCGCCCATTTCCACCCCCATCCCCCTATGGGCACCCCCCCATGGGCCCTGCCCCTTCCCTATGCCCCTTCCCCCCATACCCTTCCCTATCCCCCCCACCCTTCTCTCTCCCCGACCCTCCCCACCCCAACTACCTCTCCCTCTCCCTCTGCGTGTTCCCCCTCCCTCCCTCCATCTCCATCTCCCTGCTCCCTCTCCCCCTCTTTTCTCCCCTCCTCCTCCTTTGTTCTCCTCCTTCCCTCCTCCTCTTCTCCTCCTTCTCTCCTCCCTCCTCCCCGTCATTCTCCCTCCCCTCTTTCTTCTCCCTTCCTCCTCTCCCGCCCTGCCTGCTCCTCCCCTCTCCTTCTCCTCCTTCCTCTCCCTCTTCCCCTCGTCCTCCTTGGCATCGCCCCGTGCAGGGCCTCTGCTTCGTCCAACGTCAGTCGCCCGCGCCAGCCCCTCAGCCGCTCCGCCGTGCAGCCTGCGCCGCCCCTGGGCCCTCCTCTGCGGTGCCCGACGACGCCCCACCCTGCCTCTGCTCCAGCGCCGGTCGCCTGGACGCCCGCCCCACGCCGTCGTGCCGTCGCGTGCCCCAAGGCCCCCTGCCTGCGCCCGTCGGGTGTTCCTCCCCGTCGTGGCGCCTGTGGCCTCTTGTGCCATCTGCCCTACCCGCCAACGCCCGCCGTGGAGCCCTCCTGCGCTGTGCCGCCACAGCCTGCGCCGCCCCGTTGACCTCCAGGGCGCCCGTCCACATCTGCAGTGCCGCCTACCCGGCCGCGTCTGCCTCGTCCTCGCCTGCCCCGCGCCAGCCCCGCTGAAGACCGCCCCGCCCCTGCCCTCGTCGAACTCCGCCACGACCGCCCCGCCCCTTCCCTCGCCATCGCAGCCGACTGGGCCCGCCCTGTCCGCCTGTGGCCTCTCCCGCCGCTGCTACCGGTCCCCGCCGCCCTGCCCGCCCTTCCCGCCGCCTGCCAGCTCATACACCTCCCCTAACCCCCCCACTAATCCCCCTTCACACCCCCATTCAAACCCACCTCCCCCACCCCCCCACTAATCCCCCTTCACACCCCCATTCAAACCCACCTCACTCACCCCCCCACTAATCCCCCTTCACACCCCCATTCAAACCCACCTCCCCCACCCCATACAAGCCCCCCTTCACACCCCATAACCACACACTCCCTACCCACCCCCAACCAGGCCCTTTTTCCCCCGAAAGAACACACCCCCCCACCCCCACACAAACCCCCATTCACACCCCAACAAACACCCACTACCCCCCACCCCCCCCACTAATCCCCTGTTCACACCCCCCCAGCACACCCACTTACCCCACCCATACAAGCCCCTATTCATACCCCATAAGCACACTCACCCTCCCACTAATCCCCTATTCACACCCCCCACTAAGCACACCCACCTCCTACCTAGCCCCCATTCCCCCCACTAAGCACAACCCCCCTCTCAGCCCCCTTTTCCCCCCAGAAACCCGCTGAACCGCTGAACCGCCGAAACCTCCCCGTACGCCCCTTGTCACCCGCCGGCACCCCTCTTTACGCCCCCTTTCATCTGCCGACAACCAGCAGTCCCCCGCCGACCCCGCAGATACCATTCTCCACCCCTTGACACACGTGCGCGTGGGAGCTTGAGGTTGATCGTGTGATTGATCGTGCACGGGTGCGGGACTTTGATCGTCGGTTGCTGACACGTAGCTGCCACGCAGCTTCTTTCTGGGTATTTTCCCAGATTGTTAATTCACAAACCCGCAAACCCTTTTAAAAAATTTTTTAAAAAAAAACAAAACACAAAACATTGAAAAATTCAAAAAAAATCATTTAAAAACACTTACAATTCTGAAAAAAATCCAAAAAAATCTAGGAAAATTCCTATTATTTCTGCAACCAATTGCGTTTTTTTAAATCCTATAAATTTCAAGAATAAAATTCAAAAAAAATTAAAATTACGTATTCTTTTCAAAAAAATACCCAAACATTTGAAAAAATTCATTAAAAAAGCTAAAACATTCCCAATTCATTTCTGAAAAATTCCTAACACTTCCATTAATATTTTTATTTATTTTTGGCATATTTTTCTCAGCTGTCACAATATTTCATTTCACACCTAAATTCCTTAAATATACAAACAAAAAATAATAAAAATCTTTTTTATCCAATCACCAACTAAACATCTAGAAAAAAATCCAGATATTTTTGGATTGAGGAGAGCGCATTCTTTGCATTTACATACACCCACTACCAGGTATTTTCCTTTTTATTTGTTATTTTTTTTTAGCTACCCCAAAACCCACGGTTAATATAAAAATAAAAAACAACCAAGAAAAAAAAAACACAAACAAACAAACAATTACTAACAAAAATGAACCCTCAACACCACCATGGCATGCGCGTTCACGCTAAAAACACCATTTTTAAAAAATTAAAAATAAACCCGCCGTTCACTTCGCACGCGCTAAGTGCGCTAAAGAGGCACTTTAATATTTTTAATTAAAATAAACCAGCCGTCACAAAAGCACGCGCTGGCAAAAAAGCACTCCACATCACCTTAATTTGTAATCAATGAACTTGCATTTTGAGACCTAGTCTGGGTATTGAAGTCCGGGATTCTCATTAAAGCACCGCTTTCACCTAATAATTGGTAATTAAATTTTTAAGAAGGAACCGCCGTTTTCTTGCTAAGGTTTATCACTTAAAAAAATTCACCCATTTGTTAATAATTTATTAAAATGAACCTTTCATTAAATTAATTCCCCCTCACTGCACTTAATTCCCCTTTTTAACGAACCCGTTTCGTGGGATGGGTATGCGCAGTCATTGGAGTTATTTCCATGGTCCAACACTGGTTTATTAAAGATGTGGTCTTGATATGTGTAGGTTGTGGTGATGTTTTGGTTTAGTGTCTTTGTTATGGTTAAGGGTACGGTGTGTAGTTTTTTCTTTTATTGCCTGATACGGGGATTTGGGTGTTTGCATGTTGCATAGCATGAAGCTTTCGATCGCATATGTCTAGAGGTCATGTCAAATTTTTTCTAGGCTGTGGTTTGCTTGGGGTTAGTTGGTCGAGTCACGTTTTATTGTTTTGGTTGTTCTCTTATCCTTGGTATTTGTCTGTTGCTTTGCAGGCATTCTCCTTGATTGTCTGTGTTTGTGGTGTGTGTGTAACCATCTGAATGGCGCCTTCTCATGCTCCTCCCCCTATCCAGTATGTCCCACTAGTCAGTAGGGATTACTCTTCCCTAGTCACTTTTGAGCCTCTCACGAAGGCGGGACTCGCTGCTTTTGTGGCTACCTCCTTTCCATTGCTTCCAGAGGATCCGTCGTTGTGTGATGAGTTTCTGGCCTCCTACAGCAAGAAGTCGAGACTGGTCCAGGGTATTTCTATGACTTTGACACCTCGAGGCCAAGGGAAGGCTCTGTCTCTTCCCTCCAAAGGTGAACCTTTTGTTACCACTCGTCAACTTTTCTCTAGTGAAGAGATTCTGAAGCTGTTACAAAAGCAGACAAGGGAAATGCTGGATGTTAAGAAGGTGATAAACTCTTCAGGAGTTTCCTTTTCCATGATCACTGATCCTGTATGGAAGATGGTCTGTCAGTTTCTCCAGGACAGGTTTATGCTTGCCAAAACGCCATCCCAGTACTTGTCCAAAGAGCTTTTCACAGCTTCAAGGATGGTGTTGAAAGGAGTCGCTATTGATTGGAGCACTTACCTCCTTATTAAAATGGACATTTCGTCAAAGTCACCAGGGGTAATGTTACCAATGTCACATATGGATTGTACTTGTCTGCCTTCTTGACCTATTCAGGTTTACAGAAGAGTGTGCCTCCACCTCCTCCATCAGATTCAGTACCTCCTCCTCCACCTTCAGATGAGTCAGAACCCATTGATATAGAGGATGATGATTCTCCACCTCCCCTGGTCATACAGCGCAAACGCTTGAAGCGGGTCTAAGAAATAGGATTTATTTCCCAATTTCTTGGAAATAAAGGCTTCAATAATTGTGATATTCATTTGCATTTTTATTGCCATCATCCTCAATGCTATTGCCATGCCTTAGACACCATCTATAGATTTTATGGAAAATTCAAGGTTTTTCAAAAATTTTCTACCATTTCCTTATGCTACTTAGATTGATTCCATTATAGCACCATGCCTCTCCTTCAAAGCCTTTGTGAGGTCCATGGCATAGGTCAACTCCTTGGTGGGCAAGTCTAAGCCAATGTAAAACATGTGGGTCCACTTGCAATCCTTCTTTAGAACCCTTCCATGTAGTGATGTTTTGTTAAGACCTAAACACTGTTGCCTTGATTGTGGAATCAAATTGGAGGCAGTTCTCAATGTGGGTCATATACAGAAGTATAAGAGAGAATATACATGTTTTGCAAAATTTACTTGAAGATCATTGAGCAAATGTATCATTATAGTTATCTGCAACTATTGTGATTGGAACAACTCTTCCATTAGATCATAATTTTCTTTTTCAAAGTTGTTATGGCTGAATTTGTCTCCATTCAACAAGCCAACATTGTAAGTGTCTAGTAGCTATTTTTTCTCATGGTATATATGGCTACCAATAAAAAATCTCTATATAGCACAATGAGATCCTTTTGAACTTCTTGTACGCTTACCTCTAGTTAACTTTCATGCCATTTTTGATACAAAGGCTGACCAACCCATTGCACATTGATACTTTTAATCTTTCAACACTAGACATGTGTTTGCCATCAAATCTTTTTTCTATAGTAAGAAAGTTGTAGTGCTTCATATATGTCCATGGCATTGCCCTACCGATTCCTTTTTTGCTCGGTTGGTGTTTGGTTTTTCTCCTCTTAGTATTACAACCCATAAATTGTGATGGTGGCTCACTTTTAAAATTGTGAGCCATTGTTTTGAAGATAAAGAGAGAAAGAAAAGTTAACACTACCTTAGAACAACACACCACACAAAAAGACTATTAACATTAGATATAATTGCACCTTTGAGCATAAGTATTGATAATTCTTGCAACTAGGCATGTAGGCATGTAGATATCTAAGGGATACTCTTGAGTAGACATTCAATCTTCAATTTGCAAGGAATTAAATCAATAAGTAGCCTCCACACCTCCATGAGCATGATTTGATATTCCAACCTTCAATAAAAGAAATGTTAGCTTCAAATCTTTTAATCCTCATAGGGGAGAATTGGCTCCTAACTATTATCTAGAATGAGAATAGTTAGCAAACTCCTCTAAGTCCTTAACTAATTTGAAAACCAACAACACCACCTTCTGCACCACAAGCGTGATGGCAACCACACATATATACTCTTCCCTCACAAACAATAACATCCACACTAGTAGACAACAATGGTAGAAAGATCACTAACAACACCATGGAGTTCATCACCACGATCTTCAATGGCAAGGTGGTTGTGGATGGTCACTTCTTATGCGGCTTGGCATGGCAAAAAGTGATGTGTTGATCACTATCACTTGTGTGTTCTTAATTGCTTAGTTTATAAATTAGTACCTTTAGAACAATGAGAACATTAGATGAGAAAGTAATGGAATGTATCTTTAGTGGTTGGAATTCTAAAAGTAAAGGATATATGTTATATCATCCACAAAGTAAGCATATTTGATTAATTTTGATGTTTTTCATTCAAATATACTATTCATGCTTTAATTTTAGGTACTAAAGAGATAGATATAGTCTCACAAGATATATGCCATTTTATTACCTCTCTTCAATGGAGGGCAATCAAATGTAGCACTAAATGAGATAGTTTTTGGGTTCGTGTTTATTCCTTTCTTAGCTTTCTATGTTGCCTTGGTGTTTCTTTGTTAATTCATTATTCTAAACTATTTACTAGTGTGATCAATGCTTTACATATGATTTGTCCTTGTTATTTTAAACAATTTCTTAGTTTTTATGTTTTACATATGGTTTTCAGTGCTAAAAGATGGATTTTCTTAAGTAGAAGGCTCTAATGAATCCACACATCAACCTATTTCTAATGTAGATGTGGATGATACTCTTCTTAATGAGAGACAAGAAATTGAGTAGTTGAGGGACTATGATAATGTCATTGTACCATTTCTTGTCTTGCTTTACCTTATGCATAAATGATAATTAAAATATTAAAACTAATATAACTTGGTGGGAAAACTAAAAATCTTGATAGGCTTTCCAAGGAAATGGGAAATATCAGCATGCTTTTTGTAGGTTGCCAGGTGACACTTGACATGCTATGAAGTGAACAAAAAATAGAGTGATCATGTAAAGAAAGTGATTACTTTAACAATCCTTCCTAATGTGCTAACATAGAAAAACCTTATAGGTATTCTCACAAATTCATTTCCTTGTGAGAAGTTTAAAGATTTTCCAAAGTCTTGGGCTTCTTTTCTTTTGTGTATTAATTGTAATCCAACCAAGCTAGGTTTCCTATACACGAGTGCTAGCATCATGTCACTTCTCGAAGGATTTGTTACCATGTTTCATTTGTGATGTGTATGAGTACATTTAGGACCCCCATGACATTCTTTTGCCTCATTAGAGTAGGTTCCTCCCCCCCCCCCCCCCCCATATTGTATGTATGCCTATTCACTTTAGGATATACCTAGTCTTATAAATCTTGTACTTTGATACCCTCAATACTTTTTTTCTCTCAATAATCTTATTCTCTAAGGGATGTGTGTGCATTCTTGCAACCCTAAGAACAATATATTTATCCATTACAATGGCTACATAGATCTTAATGCAAGAAGAGAGAGAGAAAATCACTCTTGACACTATCTATCTCCACCATTGATGTAAAACATGTATCTAAAATGAAATGTGGTTCCAAAATGAGCATTTATGGTGAGAGAAATGCATGCTTACCTAAAAGAAGAGAGTACTTTGCTATAGTTGAAGCATAAAATCCATGGGAGCTTCATAGAGACTCTAAATCCTTGCAACCTTCATGTACCAACCTTGTTAATGATGGGAGTGCCTTTTGCAAACCTTTGCATATGAGGGTAGAAGCTTGAAAGAGGTGGAATCATACAAAATACTTGTTACATTGTTTGTCATAGACACCATTGATTTTTGGGAGTTCCATGCATTCTCACTCTTTGCCTTTCCAAGCTAGTCAAAATATTGACAAAAATAGAGGGAACTGAGGGAATGCATGGATCACACTATCAATATCTATTTGCTACCTTGGAGCCTCCAAAACTACTCCAAAAAATTTGATGGATTTTTCAAGTTGGTTTTTGACAATAAGCAAGATTGTGTTATGCCTTTGACCACTTCTAGTCTTGAATTTGATGCTACAAAGCAAGGGCTATAGTTTAGAGTCATGGAGGTGAGAAATGAGCAAGGTGAAGTAGCCTTTGGAGTTGAACAATCTAGATTGAGAACTCAAAAGTGAGAAAAGAGGCCTTGCCACTTATAACTCTAGCAAAATAACATTTAAACTAAAGCTTAGAGCAAGATGAATAACTTAGTGATACATTCAAAAGACATCAAATCCAATGATGGAAAGCTATGGAGCTTGAATCTCTAATTAAGAAGAGGGAGAACAACAAACAATCAAGCTCTACCAAATCTTTCACTTCTTTGAAAACCTCTAGCAAGACATTCCAAAAGGTGAACTATTATCAAGAACTACTATTTCAATTGTTTCACTTAGCAAGGAATGTTCAAACTAGTAATGCAGAAACTTTTTACTCTAAAATAACCTAGGTTAAACCCTAACTAATTCCAATCATTATAGTAAACTATTCCTACTAACAAAAGGATCAAAGATAACTCTAATACCAATTGTCAAGAACCCAAAAGGGCTACTAGATATAAAGGACTATAGTTTGAACTAACCTTAAGAGGTGGACCTTGAAAACACCCAAGGATTAGGTGAGAGAGAACCTCTACCATCAAGAAGGTAGTAAAACTCTCTCTCTCTCTCTCTCTCTCTCTCTCTCTCTCTCTCTCTCTCTCTCTCTCTCTCTCTCTCTCTCTCTCTCTCTCTCTCTCTCTCTCTCTCTCTCTAAGGGCTTTACAGAGTACAAGCTTAAAAGATACAAGGCTGCACATATCTAGAGGTGGTGGATGTGCTATTAATTTATGAGAAAATTGGACGTGATGGTCAAGTTATTAACATAGGCATGGCAATCATTGACCTATGCCCAACCCCAATCTTAGGACCCTATTGCAAAAGGACATGAGGGCAAGACACACGTGGCAAAAAAATTGTTGATGAATAGATTATCATTTCAAAGACTTGTGAATAAAGTTTTTGATGCTCATCTACGTATCTCAAGAATCTATGATTTATGGCATATATGCAATCATGAGTAGCGACATGAAACCAATCCATTATCTTTGTTTTGGCCATCCATTCTCATATATTTTAATGACCATATGTATTTTTTCCTAGCATGCTTAAGAAATTTGGAACAAAACATGTAAATATGAGGATCTTTGTCCCATCATCATAGACTTGTCTCATGATGTGAATTATATTCTTTGATTATGATGAATTATATGATATAAATGTATAAATAAGGGCTTCACAACCAAATAAATTTGCAATAAATTTTTGATGGGGCTAGGGTAATAACTTTTGTGGTTATGTGTTACACAAAAATGGCATACTATTTGGTGATAGAGGTGTTATTACAAGAACTTTTATGGAATTTTTTCCTAAGTGTTTGCAAGATATTATTGATTAACTTTGAAGAATAGGTGGAAAAATGCAAGTCTCTCAAAGTTGCATATAAAGTAGTTAGTAAATGCACTTAGTTGTTTGTCTTAGAACTATATGTTTTACTACATGTATCATGTATTAATGATGCATAAACTTATGGTTTGGATGTGGCTTCCATTTGAAATTATGCCATGTAAATTCATAGAAAAAAAGTATTTTGAAGAATAAAAAGAAATGTGTCATTTAGAGGTCTCTCTAATTGTGTAAAAAGATTGTGTTATGTCTTATAGATCATGTGAAACAATGATATGCCATGTCTATAACATGGTATTTTAAACAATAATAATTCACTAAGACAAAAGATAAGAGCTCATGGATTGAAGGATCATGATTGTAACCTATATTGATTAATTTCTACAATATAATGGAAGTGATTAAAGTTACTTGCTTGCATAAATGTGCAAAAGTTATGTATCCGTTAGGATTGATTTTCTTCTATGCCGTTATCATCTTAGAAGTGATTGAAGTTACATGTTTGAGTAGACACCAAAAGTTCATGAACCAGTATAAATGACATTGCAAACATAATTGATTTGGTGTGTTGTATCTTGTCGTATCCATATATGAATTGATCTGAATAAAGATTGCCATAACATTTAACAATTTCTATAATGATTATGCTATATTTTCATTTTTTCCTTAAGATCAATATCGATAGTGTTTTGATCTATGTGGCTTGGGCAAGTGAATAGACATTGATTCCACCTAACAATCAACTAAAAGTTGAATCATCTTATTGAGATATGCCATGGTAATAACCTACAAAGTATGACATTTGAACCACCAATGTCTAATTATTGTTTCTAACCTCATAATATTTTGGAGGAGCCAAAAAGGCTTGAACAATATAAACAAAAGTAATTGTATCACCATGATACAAATTGCTTTTTGTTGGCAAGCTTATGATCATCTATGTGGAAGAAATGATAAGAAACATATCTACGTGGAAGAAATGATAAGGGAAACATGTAAAGTTGGTTCTTTCAAAGCTCTTTTGTAATTATCCACAGTAATGTGGATTATAGTGCTAAAAAACTTTGCCACTAGGTTGTAGAATAGTTGTCTAATTGTAGTTTATGACATAATAATTTCCAAAAACTCAATAAGTTGTAAATAATATTTAAAAAAGTATTTTACTCTCTAGAGACATAATGTTTTTTGTGACAAATCATAAATTGTGTTTTGTGGAAAATCATACTTTCATGTGTATGAGAAAAATGAGAAGGGAAAATAAATCAAGTCAATAAATGTGAAATGTTATCTAATATATCGATTGAGTATATTATTTCTAAATACAAGAATGGGAAATGAGTTTTTAACTATACTTAGAAGATGCATTTTATATGTGTACATGAAATTGAATCAACAAAATACAAATTGCCTAGCCAATAGCCTTGCTAATTGTAGTTCATGTAGTTGCCATCATTGCAAAACTCGAAAGACTATGCATTGGTTGCTTTGTGCTTTTGGGAGCAAAGGAAAGAAATGGCCACTGACTTATCACTTATTATATTTAGTTTATTGCACCTACCTATAGGTGGCATAGTTATAGCACCAACCGATTAGTATAGTCAATTATACATTGGTTGACTTGGTAGGCCACTTTTCTTTATGTTGTATTTTATCTATACTTTGTGTACATTGTATTGTTTGTAGTAGTAGAAGAAGAAACCAATAAGAAAACATTTTGGCCTCCATCTCTCTTCTTGTGTTCTTGAGTGACATTCCTCTTGCATTTACATGTAGGGTGTGTGTTTGGCATAGCAATTCAAGCAAGTCTCCCACACCATACGATTCTTGATATGGTATCGGAGTGGTGTCATTAAGAGAGGATAGTTTTGTGGGGTGAAGTTAAGGAGAAGAAGCAAGGATTTAAGCAAACAAGCAAGGGGTAATAAGTTCTCCCACTCTTCTACTCTTTCTCTTGGATAGTGCCTGTGGAGGCATCGAAAGCAAAGCAGAGTGGAAAATCTCAAATTGTAACGAGATTTGGTGTATGAATAGAGCATTGTATATTCTATAGGGCTTTTGTAGGTTTTGTCCATTTGAGGCTATTTCGGACCTCATTTTGGACACACAAGGTTGCAAACAACATTTTCAAGGCATACTGTACTTTCAAATGTGTTGGTCGAAAGTGGGTGCATAGATTATAGATTTCAAATTTGTAGATTTAGAGGTGTTTTCCACGAAGAAAACATAATTTAATCTATAAACAGGTTGCAGATTACATGTATTGTTGAGCAGTCAATGAAAAAGGTTACATGGTGTATTACTATGCACTTGTTATGAAAGGTTACAGAAGACTTGCTTGCTATTTTGTATCATTTTTGTGATAATAACAGAGAACAATAGTAATCCCATCATTGTGGAGCTAGACAAAAACAACTACCCATCATGCAAGTTTTGTGTGACAAACTTCCTTTTTGAAAAAGGCTTTTATGAGTTCATCTCAGGTGAATAAAAGGAGCTAGAACTGAGTAACCCTCTGACTATGAATGAATTAAAGGCAAAGAAAGAATGGAATGCAAAGGAAAAAAAGTTGATATATCTTTTTGGGTATTTGTAGTAATTGATAATACTATACTAGGGTATATCAAGAATGCAGAAACTTCACATGCAACTTGGACAATTTTTGAGAACATGTTTTTAGTAAATACAAAGGCACGAAAGATTCAACTCAAGTAAGAGTTGAATACTTTGAAGAAAGGAAAAATGCCTATCAATGAGTATGTTTGGACGGTAAGAAGCATTGCAGATGCTTAGGTAGTGATTAATACAATGCCTAATGATGATGATTTGGTTTCATCTACTTTGGGTGGCCTTAATAATGAGAAGGCTTGGAAATCATTTGTGACTTTCTATATATGTATGAAATCCATTTCCATATTTTGATGAGTTGATCTCTCTCATGATTATCAAAGAGATCAATATGCAGGGTGACTCATTTGAAAGAAATGGTGAATAGGTCCAAGCATTTTACTCAAGTTCACGAAGAGGATATGGCAGATCCTCTTCAAGAGGCCGTGATATGGGATGTACTAGTGATAACTAGCAAAATAGGTTAAATCAGTAATTTGGTAAAATACAGGTTTCAGGAGGCTATGGAAACTTTAGAGGTACGGGGAGATCTAAAGGAAGAGGTGGATGAAAGAATATAGATTTTGAAAATTATGCTATTATTTGCTATTATTGTGGAAAAATTGGTTATATTGCATACCATTGTTCTAAGAAGTATGATATGTATAGTGGTAAATTGTAGCAAGGAAACTATGCATCATCTTCATAGCACAATAAAGACAAAAAGGAGCATTTGTTTGTTATGCAACATATGATGAATGCTGTTTTAGGAAAGGAGACACATAATGATGTATGGTATGTTGATTCAGGTGCATCTAATCATATGACCAATCATGTTGAATGGTTTGGAGAGATGCAAGATTTGTAAAATCCAAGTTATGTGTAGATGAGTGATGATTCATGCCACCCAATTTTACACATTGGAAAGGTTCCCTTGTCCTTGCATGATAACTAGACAAAGAGTTTGTCAGATGTATTACATGTGCCATCAATCACAAAGAGTTTAGTGTCTGTTGGCCAAATGGTAGAGCAAGGGTTGTAGGTTTGATATAATGCAAAAGGTCATTTTGTAATTCAATGCTTTATTGATAAGTATAGATTGGTTGCAAAAAAAAGTAGAGTTGGCTCCATGTTCACTTTAGATATTGGGATTCCTACTATGAATACTACTATGTATGCTTGTAGGAAGCTAGGAATAAGGATTTAGTGCAAATAATATTGATATTATGCCATGTCACACTGACATTGGTATAAAAGGAGAGGACATGTAATTTTTCATATCTTTTTGACACATTAATACAATTACAGTCCTTCTCTCCCATCTTGCTCACAGCTTCTATGGCTTCTCCCTCTTTCCTATCTTTCTCTCTCCAAATCTAGTATTTCTCTCTCCTCATCACTCTTTTTCTCTCTCTTCCTGTAGTCTTTCTCTCTCTTTTTCAGTCTTCTCTCTCCTCTTTCTCTCTCTCTAGTTCACTCTCTGACAAGTGATATCAGAGCATTCGTCTTTGATCCATTCTTTTTCTTCTATTTTCAGTCCTATTTTTCTCTATCAAAATCGATTTCAGACAAAAATTGTACAAGACAGTGACTAGTGGAGTGCTACAGATCATCTACAGTTAGTAAGAGACTACATCTGGAGATATCCAAGGTCAGATATGGCGGAGGATAGCTTAAGTGAAATGTTGTCATCAAATTTCATGCAAAATTGGAGGTAATTAGGGTAAAGGAGAGTTAACCGGGCTTAGTTTGGGAACAAACTGTGGTTACTTTGAAAAGAGGGAGTTCTCTTTCCCTTTCTTGGAGTTTTTTGCAGATTTCATGGAAGTTCATCAGCAAGATGTGCTCATATCTCTCAGACCTCTGATCTTCTTGGCCAAGCACCACCTGGAATAGCTTCCTTGCTTCAATACCTACAAGATGACTACTTGTTTGCTTCAGATTGGCTCAGCAATGGAGTAGGAAGAGCCCCGAAAATTGTGGCGCAATTTTCGGGCTGATTCCAGCTTGTTTCTTGCATTTTATACTTTATCTTCAGCCCTTGGCACTCTCCCTAATCTTTGGCAAGTGAAAACCATTAGTGAAATTGAAGGATTGAACTATATTCAAGATTCTTCAGCCCTCCCCTAAACCCTAGATGAACAGTCCATGGCAGCCATGAAAGCTTCAGCCCAAGCTTTCATTTCTCAACAATTTGGCTGAATTCTTTTACCCAAGCTGAAATATTGTAAAAGGGTAAGTACTAGCAATCAGTGAGCCACTGAATTGCATTGGTAAGACCCTTCCCCTATCCAAACATTCAAGATTCCATTCAATTGCATCTCATGAAAGGCTGAATGAATATTTCAGAAATGCATCTCATGTTGATTGATTAGATTAGTAAGCTACTGCCATGTTGATATACCCACCTGTTAGCTTTCATGGATGCAGATAGAGAGCGACACACACAGAGTGAAGCAATATGCTTCCTCTCTCATTCAACTCATTTACTGAAAAGACATAGGTCAAGTATTTACAAGTCTAGAAGGACAATTCACACCAACCATAAAGACTAGAGTACCGACTTATTTAATATACCTGACTAATATAGCTAGACTAGCTATGTCCAAGGTCAAACACATATTAAAGAGCTTGATATTCTAACACTCCCCCTCAAGCTCAAGACAGCATCTGTACTCCAAGAATCTGCCTAAAACCACATAATTTATCTTTACCCAAGGACTTGGTAAAGATATCCGCAACCTGTTCATCTATCTTTACATGCATAAGATCAACTCGTCCTGCAAGAACCATCTCTCTGATGAAATGGTAGTGTACCTCTATGTGTTTTGTCCTGGCATGATAGACTGGATTCATAGCCAGGAGTACACTACTCAGATTATCACATAGTAACTTCACTGGAGCATCTACCTGTATGTCCAAATCAGCCATAAGCTTGAGCAGCCATGAAATCTCGCATGCTGCCAATGTAGCACCCCTATACTCTGCCTCAGTACTCGACAAAGCAACCGTAGGCTGCTTCTTACTGCTCCAGCTAATCATGCCGCTACCAAATCCGAATGCATATCCACTCGTAGATCCACGGTCATATGAGCAAGCTGCCCAATCTACATCCGTGTATCCAGTCAATATCAAGGGCTTATCTCTGACATAGAACAGCCCATACTCTACAGTGGACTTAACATATCTCATAATGCGTCTAACTGCATCCAAGTGTGGATTTCTAGGCTTCTGCATAAACTGGCTTATGAGCCCTACAACATAGCTCAAGTCAGGCCTAGTGATGGTAAAGTAAATCAAACTGCCAACCATCTGCCTGTACATAGTCACATCCTCTACTTCAGCCCCAGTGTTCATGTCTAGCTTGACATTCTGATCAAGAGGTGTATCCAACGGTTTGCATTCAGCCATGCCATACTTCTTCAGCATCTCCATGGCATAGTGCTTTTGCATCAGCCATAACCCATTGTCAGCTGAACTACCTCAATGCCCAAGAAATACTTCAGTTCTCCTAGGTCTTTCATATCAAATTCAGATTTCAGCATCTTCATTACATGCAGTATGCCCAAGTCATAATCACCAGTGATTATCAAATCATCAACGTATATGACCAGCACTACCAAGCCACTGTCAGTCTTCTTTGTAAATAGGCTGTGATCAGCCCTGCCAACAGCAAAACCCAATCTCTGCAAGTAGTTTACTGATCCTAGCATGCCAAGCTCTCGAAGCCTGCTTTAGCCCATACAATGCCTTTTTAAGCCTGCATACATAATGCTGAAAATCAGGGTGAACATACCCTTCTGGCTGAACCATATAAACATCCTCTGCTAGGTCACCGTTAAGAAATGCATTCTTAACATTCATCTGCTGCAATTTCCAGCCTTTAGCAGCAACCAAGGCAATCACAGTGCGAATGTTTCCATCTTGGCAACAGGGCTGAATGTTTCCTCATAATCAAGTCCATATTGTTGGGCATACCCCTTTGCGACTAGCCTGGCTTTGTATCTCTCCACACTGCCATCTGACTTGCATTTGATTTTGTAGACCCATTTGCAGCCAATGGTCTTTTTCCCTTCAGGCAGTGGCACTAAATCCCATGTCTTATTTTCATCCAAGGCATTCATTTCTTCATCCATGGCTACACACCAGTTCTCATCTTTCACTGCTTCAGCATATGTACCTGGTTCTTTGACCTCCATCACTTTTGTCATGTAAGCATAATGCTTTGCGGAGTAGCCATTGTATGTCAACCTGTCAACAGGGTATCTGACCCTCTGCAAGCGTCTAAGCTGTGGTGTACTACTCGATTCCCCTCTCTCATGAGGTGGAATATACCTGCTCTGCCTTGTGCCAGGCATGTAGACAGTCGGAATACCAAGTTCCTGTCTAAAGTATCAGCAGACTCATAGCCAGAAGTCATTCTGCCAGGTGTCATCATACCAGATGCATCCTCAATAACTTTCTCTTTTCCTTTGCTGTCCAAGACATCATGTCTCCCCCTCACTGACATACTGGTGTTAGTGGATGGTGAGCTCCTCAATCTCCCTGTCCATGGGGATACTGTCTGACTACTAGGTCTAGTCATAGCAGTGCTCTGCTCTAAATCAACTGTAGAGACATGAGTGGAAGGCACATCCGATGGCACTGCAACTAGTGATACATACCAAGAGCCCATCTCATCAAAGATAACATCCCTGCTCACCAAAGTCTCCCTGGTAGAGGGATCATAGCATTTGTATGCCTTCTTCTCCTGCGAATATCCAATGAAAACACACTTATGCGCTTTGGGATCCAGGTTCTTCATTTTCTCATCTGGAATATGCACATAAGCAAGACAGCCAAAGACTTTCATGTGACTTACATCCATCTTATAGCCATACAGCTTCTCAAACGGTATCCTCTCATGAATACCTGTAGTGGAAGTCCTGTTCAGAATGTATACGGCTGTCTAGTAAAGCGGCATATGCTTTTCATTCATCATGGCCCTAGCAGCTTCCATCAGAACCCTGGTCTTTCTTTCAGCTACTCCATTCTGTTGCAGAGTGTAACTGCAGGTTAGCTGCCTACGAATGCCATTTTCAGCCAAGAAATCATCAAATTCATTTGATACATACTCCCCACCACTGTCAGATCTCAAGCAAGAGATGTAGCATTGAAACTCCTTCTCAACCTGTGCTTTAAATTGCTGAAAAACAGCGAAGACCTCATCTTTTGTTTTCAATATGTAAAGCTAGATATAGCAACTGTAGTCATCAATGAAAGATACATAATATTTGGAACCTCCCATAGATGCATTATGAGCTGGCCCCCAAACATTAGAGTGCACTAACTGTAACGGATGTGTACTCTGCCTTACATGTCTGACAAATGGCAGTCTAGACTACTTAGCGAACTGGCAAGCGTCGCATACATGACTGAATATTGGAACTTGAGTAAACCTTTAACCAACTGTTTCTTCCGCATAATTTGCAACCTTTGCAAATTGACATGCCCCACTCTCTTGTGCCATATTTCCAAATCCCTAACAGTGCCAGAACCATGGGCAAACATAGCTGAATTCAGCTCTGGCAAAGAAGCATCAAGAGTAAACATTCGGCCATTCCTTTGACCACAAGCTATCAACTTGCATCCATTGCCAAACTCTTCAATAAAGCAGCCATGTTTATTGAATCTAACCTGCAAGTTCTGATCCGTCCGACAGACAATAAGTTCTTTGTAATTGAAGGGACATGCAAGACATCATGCAAATTTTTCTTCCTACCATCATGAACCACAAGAGGCACTTTGCCTTTATGCTCAATGCTATGCTGCGTGTCATCACCTGTGCATACATAGCCATGCTTTTTAGCCACCATATCAGTGAATCAGTCACCGTGAGGGGTCATGTGATTCGATGCCCCTAAGTCAATGTACCACACTGGATCATCAGATGATTTTTCAGCAGCCTTATCTTTGACATATTGCATGGCAAATAGTCTATCACCAGAGTCATCTGCCTGACTGGACGTAGCATAGTGTCCATGCTACTTGCCCTTCTGGTTTCCCTGCTTCTTCCATCAGTCCTTCGCAATATGCCCATACTTTCCGTAGTAGTGACAATCCTTATCCTTATTTGGATTATCTGACTGATGCTGCTGCTGCCATGAGCCTCTTCCACGGGAGTTAGATCTCCCCCTACCTCAAAAGTTTCCACCACCTCTTGCATTTGATGACGGCTGATTGCTATTACCATAGGATGCATTCTGCTGGCCTCCTCTGCCAGATCCATAGCCCCTACCACGGCTTCCACGGCCACGCTGATTCGAGTAAAAAAACTGCATCCTTATTCTTTGAACTGCTTGACCCTGTAGCTAAGCCAAGCTTCACCTCTTCATGAATCAACAATGCAACTAGCTCATTAATGTCAGGCATTTCAGCCCGCACAGACACTGAAGTGTCAAAAGACTTGTATTTAGGACCCAAGCCATTCAAAGTCACTGCAACCATATCTTCATCTTCAACCTGTGAACCAACAGATGCCAGCTGATCTACTATGGTCTTAACCTCTGTGACATAATCCTGTATGGATCTGCTCTTCCTCTCCATGTTATTGAATTTTTGCTTCAATTGTATCTTCGTGGCACTTGTGGTTGTGCCATAGTATTTGACCAATATATTCCATGCATCTGCTGGGGATTTACAGTTCATGATCTGCATCACCATAGCATTCGAGATACATAATGACAGCCAATGTAAAACCCTACGAGCTCTTTCTATCCAAGCTCGATGCGCTCGTCTTTGATCAGCTGTAGGATTCTTTTCTGGAACTTCAGGTTCAGCCTCAACACATGTCACTAAGTCTCAGTATCTTTTGCGTATCAGAAAGTTCTCCATGCGAAACTTCCATATTGCATAATTGTTGCTATCAAGCTTTTCTCCCACAATCTGGGTTACATTATCAGTTCTATCAACATTTGCCATGTTGTAGACCTTGCCTGACTACTTGCAAACCAAGATCTTCTTAACAGTTCAACTTCAGCCTGGAACTGTTTATGACAGTTTTTTGCAATTAATTGCAGTAAAACACCAGGGTATTTCAGCCCACTGACAACCCAAAACAGCCCACAAACAAGTGGCTTAACCTGTAGGTAAAACAGTCAGTACAAATGCTATGTATTTACTTCGGTTTGAACTCCTGCAACCTCACTGCTAGGGTATATACATGCAATCTAAAAACTGTAATTCTGTGAGTGACCAACAGTGGTTTCAAGCCCAAAACTGAGTGGTATACATGTCATACATGTCCCAACCTTTCATAGATAGCTGCTAGTACATGTGTCAAGCCGTACATAGGAATAGAAACACAAAATAGTATATAACCATCATATATGAATGTTGTAAATATATTCCCAGATTTCAAATAGCCAATGCACTGGCAATAGGGATTGATTTTAGTCCCAAAAAACCATAAAACATTTGCATCACTTCCGTTTCCAATGCTCAAGCATTTAATAGCACAGACCAAGTCTTCAAATACCTGTGGGACTAACCAAATCAACTAGTTCTTCAGGAGTAACCAATTAGTGCTTTATGTCTGCAATTTTTTTCCAGTTTTCAGCCTGTCACAAGCTCTCAGATCAGGCCATTCCAAGCTCCAAGTTTATGTCAAAATACCCAAGAAATAATGTACATGCCAAAGAGCATCCAAAATGCAGACATCACAAGTGTATAATGTCCTTGTAACTCCAATAACAGTTCAGCCCTGTGTATTCAGATCTGGTACAACTCTATTACAGCTCACACATGAGCTCCCACAGGGGCAATAGCAAACTATACCCTTCAAGAACCTTCCTTGGTATGCATCCATGCTCTATGCCACTTGACAAGTGCTATTCACCTTAAATCTCTGCCAATGAGAGCAGCCTGTTCACAGGCACAATCCACACAGACAGTTCAGAGTATATTTAGATCTGATTTCATGGTGATGATGATGAATGCCCACTTGTTGATGCTCAATGGAGCCTTGGTGAGTCTCCAAACAAGCCACACACTTGTTAATGCTCAATGGAGCCTTGGTGAGAAGTCCATATATTAAATCCCGGCCATGGAGTTCTGATGCCAGGAGGCATATTCCACGGTGGATTCCGTGCCACGGTGGATTCCGTGAGGTTTTACGGTGGATTCCGTAAACTTAGATGACCGGGGCTCATACACAAAGAGGATTCTTTGTGCGAGAAGTTGATGGGGACGCCTGTCCTTTTCGGGCGTTTCATTAATTTAGTGTATACATGGGTGATTCCATAGCGGGTGATTCCGCAAAATGCATATTAAATTAATAAACATTTATCTTTTTAGAGTGCGCACTCGTAATAAATTAAGGTTAGGATTTATTTCTAACCAGTTGATTTATTTATGTAGCTGAAGACTGCTAGGTATGCACTTTTGTCGGTTTAATGGTATTATTTTACTAACGATTGTGAATGCTTCAGTTGATGTGTAGAGATAGCAGCAGTGGCAGAGGAAAGCATTGGAGTTTAGCGAGTATTCGACCTTTGGACTATATTTTGATAGGCGCCACGCCTATATTTTGTTATGTCTATTGAGACATTGATTATTGATTATTATTTTGTATGCGCCTATGCGCACGGATATGTTATTTCTATTTGGACATTGAGATTGGGCGTGCCAGACTCTATGGGCACCGTCCATTAGCTTTATTTTCCTATTTTTGTAGAAAGCAAACTCAAAAGCTAAAAGCTTGTCATATTTTTGTAATTGGGATATTATTGAGCATGAAAATTGGAAATATACATTAAATACATGCTTTGTGAAGCGCTCACACAAGGCATGGGGGAGATTGAACCCAATTTGTCTCTTGCCTCTTGTCGTGCATGCTTTTACATTGTTTTTTGTGCAAAAAGGTAGAGTTCATTGTTCTTGGGGACCTTCCGGGATTCACTACGTGAGCATACTGCGTCCGATCTGCGCACCAGTGGTATCAGAGCGGAGCAGAGATCAAGAGCTTCCAATCGCTACCAATCTCGGGCGAAGGCGGAGCTCCAGGAACAAACGGGCTCTACAGTCAATCTCATCGCGAACCGTCGATACAGGCAGACTTCTGGCGATCAAGAACCCCTGTTTCAATTGTCAGATCGCGAAGAACCAGGCTCTGCAGGCGGAGGACCACTCCTACATCCTCACATACAAGTCGTGAAGAAACAGTGAGAAAAACTCTTAATCCTCTTAATCAAAAGCTTAATTATAAAGCTTAAGGGTCTTAAAGGAAGCTTAGAGCTTCACAATTTCATCACGGCGTATCAGAAGAGGCCTCCGAAAATTCCGCGCGGCCAAAAAAACGGCCCCCCCCCACGAAAATTCACGCCGCCCTGTTTACTCCTTCTTTAAGCTTATTAAGCTTAAGCTTAATCATTTAAGCTTAAGTCATTAAGCTCTCTGCAAGTCTGACAAGACAGATAAGTCGATATACTCCAGGTCCCGCACTTCTGAAGTCAAGTTCAGCAAGTCAATTGAAATCAAGTTCTGCAAGTTCTGCAAGTCGGCCTAAGTTCAGCAAGTCAGTAACTCTGCAAGTCTGCTAAGTCTGCAACTCTGCAAGTCAGAACTGACTAGTGCTTAAAACTCCTAGAAGACTTGTTCCTATGCAAAAACTCTGAACTGGAAAGTTGTTCATGGCAAGGAGTTCTACCTATCTAGAAGTTTGTTGAAGTACTTTCAGCAAACGGATACAGAAATATTGCAGATTTTCTGAAAATTGAGAAAGAAATACCCAAAAATACATAGCCTTGTAACCCCGAATTTGAGCTACGCTCATCCTGCTAACCTGATTTTGAGTGAGAAATGTTTATTGAGTTTTATAGGATGACTACCCCACATATGGATGATCCTATGGCTGAAGACGACCTACCTGAGCCTAGCATGGAACAAAAGCTGGATCTAATCATGCTGCAATTGGAAGAAGAGCGAAGGGCTAGGCAAGCATTGCAAGCGCAATTGACAAAACTACAAAGAGCGTCTACCGACAAAGAAGAACCTCAAGCTGAAGATTTGATTCGCCGTACCATCGATGCCACTCTTGAAGCACAAACCATTCGCAAGGAATCCAAGATAAGTAAACGAAGTTTCAAGTTTCGCACTTTCAATGGCATACGAGAAGGAAAGACTGTTTTATCATTCATTAGCCAGTTTGATGACTATTTCCATGCGGAAACTTATCCAGAAAAAGATAAAATCAAGTGTGTTACTAATCATTTGATAGACAGAGCATCACTTTGGTGGACTGTAGTACGCAAGAGCATAGAATGTCCTGCTACTTGGGAAGATTTCAAGAAGAAGTTCATGCAAAATTTCCTTCCACCGCAATTTCATGAGAAGGCTATCAAGCAATGGGATTTACTTCAACAACGGGATCGTGAGCCTATTCCACAGTATACAGAGCGTTTTTGGAATGCACTCCTACAGCTACGCATGCTTGAAGACGTACCAGAGACGACACATAAGCGGAAGTATATGTCTGGACTTCTTGGACATTAGTACGCTGAAGTGAACATGTTCAAGCCTGCTACCCTTGAAGACGCCATCTCCTTAGCTCACGACACTGAAGATAAGTTACGCGGAAGAGACATACGACCACAGCAATTCCAAGCCAACGGTAATTATGGATCTAAACAATTCAATTCCAATTTTACAAGGTTTAATCCAGGTCGTTTCTCATCACCATCTTTCCGCAAGAATTGGCCTAAACCACCTGCATTACCATCCACTGTCAATCCAAATCCTAAACCTATTCCACAAGCAAATCCAAATGTACCCAGACTTCCAGCCATTGCAAATAATGTAACCAAAGCCAAGCCAATAGTATGCTATAAGTGTCACCAGCCAAGGCATCTCGCAGCAAATTGTCATTCAAAGAAGCCACCAGCACATATCAACTACCTTGGAGCCATGGATGAAGACGAGCATGAGGATATGCCGGATTTCACTGAAGAAGAGGATGATATTACTACTACTTCCGACACTTTACCAGGTATGCCTACTCCACATTCATTGTTGACTATGAAATGTTTGGTGCATGGAAAAGAAAGAACTATATTGCATGATGACGGTAGTACCCATGACTTTATTTCAGCAAAATTGGTAAAGGAATTGAAATTGCATACAGTACCTACGCATTATCGCATAAAAGCTGCATTTTTAGGCACTAGGTACAATGGCACACAAGAAGTACAAGATTTAGAAATTCAAATTGGTTCATATATTGAAAGAATAAATTTCTTAGTTGTTCCATTACAGTCAAGCGACATTATTCTAGGAATGCCATGGAGACACCAGCATAATCCAAATATAGATTATTCCACGCACACAATGAATATTAATTTTCAAGGAAAATCTATTACATTATATGGTATGCATGCATCTCATATTTTTCCACTGCTTTCGCATACTCAAGCAAAACGTGCACTACGCAAGAATACTAAATCATATCTCATTTGGGTGAATGAATAGCACGCAAAGGAAAATCATATGCACCCTAGGCATAAGGAATTTCTTGTATATTTTAAGGATTGTTTTGCAGAAGACCTACCACCAGGTTTACCACCTTCACGTCCAGAAGACCATAAGATTGATTTAATTCCTGGCACACAACCACCTTGCAAAGCACCATATAGGCACAATCAAATAGAGCAAAAAGAAATCCAGAGTCAAGTTGAAGAATTACTAAATAGAGGCCTAATTCGACCTAGCAGTTCTCCATTTGGTGCACCTGTACTCTTAGTCAAGAAAAGAGAATAATACCTATCGTATGTGTATTGACTACCGAGCATTAAATAAGATCACTGTAAAGAATAGGTATCCTATACCTAGAGTTGATGACCTTATGGACAAACTGCAAGGATCTTCTATATTTAGTAAAATTGACCTTAAGTCTGGATATCATCAGGTGAGGCTAGATAGATCCGACATATTTAAGACCGCATTCAGAACACAGTTTGGCCATTACGAATTCTTAGTCATGCCATTCGGATTAACTAATGCACCTGCTACCTTCAGTAGAATGATGAACCGTATCTTTTTGAAATATCAATATTGTGTGATTGTTTTCTTTGATGATATTTTGGTGTTCAGTCAAAGTGAAAAAGAGCATTATGAGCATTTATCATTAGTTTTTCAATTACTGAAAGAAAATCAATTGTTTGCAAATCCTGAAAAGAGTGAATTCTTTAAGACAGAAATAGAATATTTAGGTCATATTGTATCAAAAGAAGGAATTAAAGTTGATCCTAAGAAAATTGATGCAATATTGCATTGGCCTATTCCTAAAAATGTACATGAACTACGCTCATTCCTTGGTCTTGCTAGTTTTTATAGGAAGTTTGTACGTAATTTCTCATTACTTGCTTTACCATTAACCAAACTTCTTAAGAAAGGAATTGTTTATCAATGGATTGAAACTCAGCAGAAATCCTTTGACTTACTGAAACGTGCATTAACTAATGCCCCTGTTCTACAATTGCCTGACTTTAACAGACCATTCTTTCTAGTTGTGACCGATGCTAGCGGATCAGGAATAGGAGCCGTACTAATGCAAGACAATCATCCAATAGCATATTCTAGTTCTAAGTTGAAACCCTCTGAGCTCAAATATTCCACTTATGACAAGGAACTATTAGCAGTTGTACAAGCATTAAAACAGTGGAAGCACTATTTAATGGGTTCAGAATTCATGATAAAGACTGACTAGCAAAGCATTAGACATCTACTTAGCCAACCCCAAATTTCTGACCGTCATATCAAATGGGCTTCCTTCATTCAAAGTTTTCATCCTATCATTCAATACCAACCTGGAAAAGAAAATGTAGTTGCTGATGCATTGAGTAGAAGACCTGCAATTCATAATATTTCTATTATATCTTTTGATTCTTTGATTGCTATGAAAGATACATATCACCAGGATATTACTTTTCATTCTGATTGGCAAAAATTAGTTCAAAATAATTTCATTCCTGTTGATTCATTGTCATATAATGATGGATTTATGTTTTTTGAAAAGAGATTGTGTGTTACTATTCCATTCCAATCTTTTGTTTTGAATGAAATTCATTGTCCCCCATATCAAGGTCATAGAGGTATCATATCTACATTACGCATGTTAACTGAAGATTTTTATTGGCCGCATATGGATGCAGATGTATCTAATTTCGTTTCTGAATGTTTGATTTGTCAAAGAATAAAGAGACATCATGGTAAACAGTATGGATTATTAATGCCTTTGTCTATTCCATCTAAACCTTGGGAACATATTTCTATGGATTTCATTACTGGTTTACCAAATACTAAATCTAACCATGACATGATTTGGACAATTGTAGATAGATTTAGTAAGCAAGCATATTTCATTGCATGTAAGAAAACTTTAACATCATCACAAGCAGCACACTTATTTTTGAAAACTGTTTTTACTAACCATGGATTGCCAAAAGTGATTATTTCAGATCGAGATTCTAGATTTTGTAATAATTTTTGGATTACACTGTTTGCAAATCTAGGCACAAAGATTGATTTCTCATCTGCATTTCATCTAGAAACAAATGGACAAACAGAAGCCACCAATATACCATTCTAGATCTTTTACGTGCATATACTATCTCTAAACCTCAGACATGGGATACTCATTTGCATTTATTACAGTTCGCATACAACAATACACCGCACACATCTACAAAGAAAGCACCTTTTGAAGTTATTTATGGATATAGATTATCTACACCTGTTGCATCTTTGTCTAATAGAATTCAGAGTGCTGATGATATTGCTACTATGGATAACAATATTTTTGATGAGGTTAAGGATATGATTGCTAAAGCCCAACAATCATATACCAAACAAGCCAACAAGAAAAGACAAGCCATGAATTTCAAAGTTGATGATTATGTTTGGCTTAGAATAGAAAAGCGTAGACTGCAAAGTGTAGATAGACATCCAGTTGTCAAATTAGCTCCTAGATTCTATGGACCATTTAGAATTATTCATAAGATTAATGATAATGCATTCAAGTTAGAATTGCCATCTCATTGGAAAATTCATAATACATTTCACATTAGTTTATTGAGACCATTTAGAGGCCAATTACCTATCCACCCTATTTATGAAAACCCACCTTTACTAGAAGAAGAGACTGAAATACTTGAACCAGAAGCCATCATAGACACTGACTACATGACCACTAGAACTGGCCGAAGGTATTCTAGATATCTAGTAAAATTCAAGAACCATCCTGTAGAGGAAGCACAATGGATGCACGCTAGAGACTTAAATGCTTTCCCCACTCTGTTAGCTCCACATTGAGCTAATAGCAATTGAGGTCAATTGCTATCCCACCCTGGGGATATGATGCCAGGAGGCATATTCCACGGTGGATTCCGTGCCACGGTGGATTCCGTGAGGTTTTACGGTGGATTCCGTAAACTTAGATGACCGGGGCTCATACACAAAGAGGATTCTTTGTGCGAGAAGTTGATGGGGACGCCTGTCCTTTTCGGGTGTTTCATTAATTTAGTGTGTACATGGGTGATTCCATAGCGGGTGATTCCGCAAAATGCATATTAAATTAATAAACGTTTATGAGTTTAGAGTGCGCACTCGTAATAAATTAAGGTTAGGATTTATTTCTAACCAGTTGATTTATTTATGTAGCTGAAGACTGCTAGGTATTCACTTTTGTCGGTTTAATTGTATTATTTTACTAACGATTGTGAATGCTTCAGTTGATGTGTAGAGATAGCAGCAGTGGCGGAGGAAAGCATTGGAGTTTAGCGAGTATTCGACCTTTGGACTATATTTTGATAGGCGCCACGCCTATATTTTGTTATGTCTATTGAGACATTGATTATTGATTATTATTTTGTATGCGCCTATGCGCACGGATATGTTATTTCTATTTGGACATTGAGATTGGGCGTGCCAGACTCTATGGGCACCGTCCATTAGCTTTATTTTCCTATTTTTGTAGAAAGCAAACTCAAAAGCTAAAAGCTTGTCATATTTTTGTAATTGGGCTATTATTGAGCATGAAGATTGGAAATATACATTAAATACATGCTTTGTGAAGCGCTCACACAAGGCATGGGGGAGATTGAACCCAATTTGTCTCTTGCCTCTTGTCGTGCAATTGTTTTTTGTGCAAAAAGGTAGAGTTCATTGTTCTTGGGGACCTTCCGGGATTCACTACGTGAGCATACTGCGTCCGATCTGCGCACCAAGTTCAGCCTGGAAAACAGGCGCAATCACGCTGGCTGGACTGACCTCTGCTGCTGCACGATTTACTGATTATTTTAATGATGAAGCACTCACTAGTGCTCAACCAATCCTTGGGAGACTCCTCAGCAAGCCACAGCTCCTCCTTCAGGCAATGAGAATCCAACCTCTGTGTGTCCATTGATGGAAATGATTGTCATTCTTCTTCCTTTTCCAGCCCTTCAGGTCAATCTTCAAGTCTTCTTCTTCAGTGCATTCCACCAGTGAGCCCATTCATGGCTCTGATACCATGTTAGCTTTCATGGATGCAGATAGAGAGCAACACACACAGCGTGAAGCAACATGCTTCCTCTCTCATTTAACTCATTTACTGAAAAGACATAGGTCAAGTATTTACAAGTCTAGAAGGACCGTTCACACCAACCATAAAGACTAGAGTACTGACTTATTTAATATACCTGACTAATATAGCTAGACTAGCTGTGTCCAGCTCATGTCGGTCAAACACATATGAAAGAGCTTGATATTCTAACACCACCAAGGAAAAAGGTGGATGCCGGGGGAGATAGTGGGACAAAAGAGAGGTGACCCTCCTTGGATCCCGAAGAGGAACACCAAGGAAAAGGGAATTCTCTTGCAAGAAAATCTATCTTGTAACATCAACAAGCTTGTTTATTATGTTTTATATGATCATAATGAAGAAAAGAACACCAGGCACAATAAATCTTCATGCAGCATCATGTAGATCTCCCACGGATTTGATAGAATCAACCATATTCTTCAATATCTTCACAAAATCCATCAATAGAACAAAGAAAGCAAAGGAATGCACCATCTTTGAATGGAAATACATCACATAGTATTCATCTTCAATATCTTCATAGTCTTATCTCTCAATCTCTCACATACAATCACTCTGTTTCATAGAATTAGCTATATCTGACTCTCTCTCTCTCTCTCCATCAATAATACATCATATCCTCACTACAATCTCTCATAATCACTCTCAATAATCCTTCTTAGGTCGTGGATACCCCTCCCAAGAGGTATGTCTGATATGAAGAGTCAGCAGAGCCACTACAGTGTCCTTTCATAGCTCACTACTGTCACTTCACTCCAGTCTTCACTTCAGTCTTCAGCAGTTACTTCTTTCAGCTCTTTTGCACTTGTATTCACCTCTTTCCAAGGCTAGAAAACTTTCCCAAGCTACACATACATTCTACAGAACACATACAGAAGCATACTGAACAGTCTACAGAACAGTACCAGAACAGCTACAGTACAGAACAGAACAGAGACAGAAGCTCTACAGAAGACCTACAGAAGGTCATCAAAACCTCATAACTCATACTCAAACCATTCCAAACTCTTGCAAAATATTCAATAAGCTTTCACAATATCTCAATCTTCATCAATCAATACTCCATCCCTCCTTACAGAAGACAATCAGAACAAAACAGAAGCTATACAGAAGGTATACAGAACCAATCAGAACCTATCAGAACATCACAGAACCACTGATAAACATCATGAACTTCCAAAACACAATCAATATCATCCAAAACACTCTCAAACCACTTCCAAACCAATCAATCATCTCATAAAATCAACCATTCAGCTCTCAAAAACAACAAAAATCAGTCAAAAAACAAGTCATTTCAACACTCAACATATCCCCACACTTAATAAGGAAGCGTCCTCACGACCCAGGAAAAAGGAAATACAAGTTCATTTAAAAGCTCAAATTTGATCTTCAATAGCTCTTCAAAAACAATCCAGCCAACCACGACCCCAACTTATAACCTGTATCTGATATAAAAATACAACGAAAGGAAAACCCTTTATACATTAATACTTCTTATCAAACTAAAAATCACAACAAACTTGGAAAGGATATAAGATGTTTCTTCTTCTTCTTCATCAGCATCTTCAACTCTCCAACCACGAACCCATCACCACAATTCTCCAAAATGTAGCTTGCACGAAATCCAATCCAATAGGAAACCACCACGTTCGTTTTACATAAAGTAACTCACAACACAAACACTACACACAACACAACCATCTGAATGACTCCTCCAAAAAGAGAGATTTTCATTAAAAAGCATCCACCATACATTGGAGAGGTATCAATGAAGATGATCCCTCTTGAAAGATTGATGATTTCGGAAACGATCCATAGACAAGGATTCATCTACAAATGTTTTGGGAGGATTCTGAAAAAACTGAGGACAGCACATCCTTTCCAACAGGACAAGGTATCTGCTAGGCAAACAAAGGGCATGAAAATACAATATATCCAGCTGCTGGGAATCAATGCTCACATTGACATTCATGCACAACTTTGGAATAGGCTTTGAATCATTATGAGAGTGCCTATGCATATACGCCAAGTACCAAGCAAAGTGAGCAGTTAATCTCACTAAAGGATCTGCAGACTGTGAATACTGCTGAGCAAAATGAATATAGTTTTGATAAGCTTGACTGGTAGCTGTCCATTCTCTTGGAATTACTGGCCAATTTATCTGAGGTCCTGTAAGGGAATCATTCGAGCTCCATCCCCTTCTTCTGAAAATCTGATGATCAAACCCGCCATAGTCACTAACCAACTGAGGTGGTTGAGATATAGAAGTATTAGGTGATGGAAGTGGAATAAGGAAAAGTGGATGAAGTGAGGGATAGGCAAAATCATAAAAGGAAGAATGATTTAAAGAAGGAGTGGCAGAAATTTGTATGGAATCAGTAAGGAAGGGTGTTAACTGATAAATAGGAAAGGTAAAAGGTACATGAATGGATGGAGAAGGACATGGTGGAGAAGGGGAAAATACTCTATCCTCAATAAAAGAGCAGCATGTAAAAATGGGAATTTGAGGAAAAGAGGAAGGTTGGAAAAGAAGGGGTAAAATAGTTGTGGAATTAGATTGACAAAGGGAAAGATATAGATAATATCGGTGAGCCATTTGTTGGTAATACAAGAGGGTAGGAACAGAAGGTCCTAAGAGAGATCTTCTATGATAGGCATCAAAAAAGTTAGAATCAAACGGATTATGTTTTGAAAGATAAGCTAAGAGATCCACCCTCAGTTGATGCATGATGTACACATCCATTAATTCTTTAATTAAAAAAAAGTTAATTAAGAGGACACACTCAATATTTAGATCAATTTGTCTCATTTTACTAATGTCGAGATGGTTTCAATAGTACATTAAGAGATCCCAAAAACATATGAATCAATTGGTATCATTTCACTAAGATGCAATGCATGAAAAACATATAGAGTATAGTGCATGAAAATAATCCCATGCATAAATTATATGATTAAAACATATGTCAGATATATGGAGAATTTGTGTGGGTATATAATTTCAAGTATTAACCATATGTTAAAAATATGCTTAACAATGTAATTACAAAATTATTAACTTATAAACCTCTCACACAAGGGTTATCAACTAGAGGGTTGTTAATACCAATGCCTACACCATCAAGCTCTGCAAATTCATCAACCATATTTATGAGGAGGTTATTCAATATATAACAAATATTGGTCATATGTGGAAGGAAATCAAGGTTGGGTGACATGCCTATCTAATGAATCCTTGGTAGCACGGTTTTGGTAGTCCATCAAGGGATATGCCTAGGCGACTCCATCCAAAATTGCCATGGAATATCCTAACTTTGTGGCCTAGGGTATCTTTAGCCTATCCTCATAGAAGAAGTTCTACTCCATCCCCAAGGAGGATAAACCTGCAATAAGGTTCCTAAATGACTTCCAAGGTTACCTAACAAGTTTCTTGTGCCAATTATAGGTAAGTACTTATGATGATGAAAACAATCTAAACCAAACTTGTATTGCACTTGGTTCAAAGACAATGAGAAATGAGGGAGAGCTAAATGCATATACCCCTCTACCTATAGAGTAAAGTCTCAACCCTATTCCCTAAAACCACACAATGTTAGCATCTATGATGACACTCTAAGACAATCAACATTCAACTCTTCCTAAAATTTCCCCATCTAGCACATTCTTGAGAAAAGCCTCTTAGGTAATCAAGGCCACCCTACCATAGGATGAATCCATTGAGGGTTTGCACTTCCATTTCCCATTTGTGGCAAGGTTTGCTTAGTTATCTAATCATCTACCACATTTAGTTCAACATATAAAAACAAATTCCTTAATTAGCCATTAAAAATAGGATTTTCCTAAATAATTTAATCACAAACATGAAAACCATTAGAAAATAGTCACTTTCAAAAAAGCATAAGCTTTATTTTCAAACTAGATAATAATTGTTGTATTACATCAATTAATAATCTATATATAAGACTCCACTCAAAGGTGAGAACTACCAATCCACCTTTAGCTAGCATGGAGGCCATTCAAGAGAACCATTCTAGGCTCGTAGGGGGTTAGAATGACCCTATGGTACCCAAGGAATCACATCTAGATCCCCTAGCTCTTGGCACCTCCTAGCTCACACCTACATGTTGAATATTGAAATTACTTTGATTTTTGTTGTTTTTGAAGGCTGGATGGTTGATTTTTGATGGATTTTTTATGCCAGGAGGCATATTACACGGTGGATTCCATGCCACGGTGGATTTCGTGAGGTTTTATGGTGGATTTCGTAAACTTTTATTATCGGGGCTCATACACAAAGTGGATTCTTTGTGCGAGAATTCGATGGGGACGCCTATCCTTTTCGGGTGTTTTGTTAATTTAGTGTGTACATGGGTTATTCCATAGTGGGTGATTCCACAAATTACATATTAAATTAATAAACGTTTATGAGTTTAGAGTGCGCATGTTAGGATTGATTTCTAACCAATTGATTTATTTATGTAGCTGAAGACTGCTAGGTATTCACTTTTGTCGGTTTAATTGTATTATTTTACTAACGATTGTGAATGCTTCAGTTGATGTGTAGAGATAGCAGCAGTGGAGGATAGCATGTATTCGAGTTATCATCTATATTTTGATGGGCGCATACCTTAGGCATGGCGCCTATATTTTATCGCGTCTATTTATCAAGGCGTTGGATATTTATTTATTATTTTTGTATGTGCATGGGCGCACAATTTAGATATTTGTATTTGGACATTGTGTTGGGTATGCCGGACTTCTTGGGCGCCCATTAGCTTTATTTCTGTTTGGCACTAAAGCAAACTCAAAAGCCAAAAGCGTGTTATTTTGTAATTTGGGCTATTATTTGAGCTTGAAGATGATTAATACATAAAATACATGCTTTGTGGAGCGCTCACACAAGGCATGGGGGGGAGATTGCACCCAATTGGTCTCTTGTTCATGTCGTGCATGCTTTCTACATTGATTTGTGTGCAAAAAGTAGAGTTCTTTTGTTCTTGGGGACCTTCTGACGCTCACTACGCGCGCTTATGGCATCCGATCTGTATACCAGTGGTATCAAAGCGAAGCTGAGATCGAGAGCTTCCAATCGCTACCCATCTTGCACGAAGGCGGAGCTCCTGGAACGATCGAGCTCTACAGTGAGTTTCATCGCGAACGGTCGATACGGGTGGATTCCTGACGGTCAAGAACCTCTGTCTGCAGCCTCTGATCGCGAAGGACCGGCCTGAGGAGGCGGAGGACCACTCCTACATCTCCCTCTCCAAGTCTTTTTTTTTTCCACAGCATAGTAAGCTTCCATATCCACAAGTTTAACTTCAAAGTTTATTAAGCTTTAGTAAAAAGCTTAATAAGAAGCTTAAAAAGCTTCAATTATGAAAATCACGGCAGCGGCACCTCAGCATGAGATTCGATGGAAAAAAAGCCCCCCCCAAAATCGAATCGACGACAGGCAGATCAATCATAAGCTTAGTTACATAAGCTATAAAATTTTCAAGTCTTCTAAGTCACTCAAGTTTTGCAAGTTTTATTACTCTGCAAGTTCACCAAGTCACAGAGGATCAAAACAGACTTATCTCAATTACTCCCATAAAGGTTGTTCCTGTGCAGAAGCACAGAATTACAAAATTTCTCCCTGGAAGACTCTGTTCACACACGCAGACTTGCTGAACCAGTTTCAGCACACGCAGAAGTTCATACGCACTTTCTACAAAGATAACAAATCCCGCAACCGCAAAAGACAAAGACTGTAAAAGACAAACAAAAATTTATAAGCCTTGTATACCCGACTTTGAGCTACGCTCATCTAGCTAATCAGATTTCGAGAGTGTGAGGTCTTTTGGATTTTTACAGGATGACGGAATAAAATATGGACGATTTAATGGCTGAAGGCGATCTTCCTGAACCTACGATGGAACAAAAATTGGATTTGATTATGATGCAGCTTGATGAAGAACGAAGAGCCTGACAACCTTTGCAAGTTCAATTGGCCAATTTGCAACGATCTACCACCGACAAAGATGAACCGCAACCCGAAGATCTTATCCGACGAACCATCGATGCGACACTCGAAGCTCAATCCATCCGCAAAGAAACAAAGATAAGTAAAAGAAATTTCAAATTTTGTACTTTCAATGGATCTCAAGATGGAAAGACTGTACTTGCATTTATCAGTCAGTTTGATGATTACTTTCATGAAGAGACATACGCTGAAAAAGACAAAATTAAATGTGTCACTAATCATTTAGTCGATCGAGCATCTTTATGGTGGACTGTGGTTCGTAAGAGCATTGATTGTCCCACTACCTGGGAGAGTTTCAAAAAGAAGTTTTTGCAGAATTTCCTTCCTCCTCAATTCCATGAAAAAGCCATAAAGCAATGGGATCTTCTATAGCAAAGAGATCGTGAGCCTATTTCCCAATACACTGAAAGTTTTTGGAATGCCCTACTGCAACTACGCATGCTTGAAGACGTACCTGAATCGATTCACAAACACAAGTTTATGTCTGGCTTACTTGGACATTACTATGCTGAAGTCAATATGTTCAAGCCAACAACCCTTGAAGATGCAATTTCTTTGGCTCATGACACTGAAGACAAGATTCGAGGAAGAGACAAGCGTCCACAACAATTTCAAATAAATGGTAACTATGGTTCCAAGCAATTCAATTCAAATTTTAGAAGATTCAATCAAAGTCGTTTTCTTCCATCATCATTCCGTAAGTCTTGGACACGACCACCTGCTTTGCCATCAAATACCAATCCAAACCCTAAGCCATCTTCACAGCCAAATCCCAATATTTCTAGACTTCCTGCAATTGCCAACAATGTATCTAAAGCCAAACCTATAGTTTGTTACAAATGCCATCAACCTAGACATCTAGCAGCCAATTGCCAATCGAAAAAGCCACCTGTCCATATCAATTATCTTGGAGGAATGGAAGATGAAGAACGTGAGGAAATGCCTGACTTTACGGAAGATGATCATATCTCTATTGAAAAACATAATGAGCTTCCAAAACATAATCAAAATTATCCAAAAAAATCTCAAACACTTCCAAAACTACTAAACATCATTCAAAATTGGTGCATAGATTGGATGCCATAAGCGCATGTAGTGAGCATCAGAAGGTCCCCAAGAACAAAAGAACTCTACTTTTTGCACACAAATCAATGTAGAAAGCATGCACGACATGAACAAGAGACCAATTGGGTGCAATCTCTCCCCCATGCCTTGTGTGAGCGCTCCAAAAAGCATGTATTTTATGTATTAATCATCTTCAAGCTCAAATAATAGCCCAAATTACAAAATAGCACGCTTTTGCTTTTGAGTTTGCTTTAGTGCCAAATAGAAATAAAGCTAATGGGCACCCAAGAAGTCAGACATACCCAATACAATGTCCAAATACAAATATCTAAATCGTGCGCCCATGCGCATACAAAAATAATAAATAAATATCCAACGCCTTGATAAATAGGCACGACAAAATATAGGCGCCATGCCTAAGGTATGCGCCCATCAAAATATAGATGATAACTCGAATACACGCTATCCTCCAATGCTTTCCACCGCCACTACTGCTATCTCTACACATCAACTGAAGCATTCACAATCGTTAGTAAAATAATACAATTAAACCGACAAAAGTGAATACCTAGCAGTCTTCAGCTACATAAATAAATCAATTGGTTAGAAATCAATCCTAACCTTAATTTATCACGAGTGCGCACTCTAAACTCATAAACGTTTATTAATTTAATATGTATTTTGTGGAATCACCCGCTATGGAATCACCCATGTACACACTAAATTAACAAAATGCCCGAAAAGGATAGGCGTCCCCATCGACTTCTCGCACAAAGAATCCACTTTGTGTATGAGCCCCGATAATAAAAGTTTACGGAATCCACCGTGTAATATGCCTCCTGGCATCATACCCCTGGGGTAGGATAGCAATTGTCCTCAATTGCTATTAGCTCAAGGTGGAGCTAATAGAGTGCGGAAAGCATTTAAGTCTCTAGCATGCATCCATTGGGCCTATTCAACAGGATGGTTTTAAAACTTGACCAAATATCTAGAATATCTACGGCCAGTTCTAGTGGTCATAAAGTTAGTATCTATAATAGCTTCAGGCTCAAGGATTTCAGTCTCTTCATCTAACAAAGGTGGATTTTCATAGACAGGGTGTACATGTAATTGGCTTCTAAAGGGTCGTAATAAACTAATGTGAAAGGTGTTGTGAATTTTCCAATGTGGTGGTAGTTCTAGTTTAAATGCATTATCATTGATTTTGTGTATGATCTTGAATGGTCCATAGAATCTAGGTGCTAATTTCACAACTAGGTGTTTATCTATACTTTGTAATCTACGTTTTTCTATTCGTAACCAAACATAGTCATCAACTTTGAAATTCATGGCCTGTCTTTTCTTATTTTCTTGTTTTGTATATGATTGCTGGGCTTTGGCAATCATATCTTTAACTTCATAAAAAATAGTAGCGTGCATATTAGCAATATCATCAGCACTCTGAATTTTATTTGATAATGAAGCAATAGGTGTAGACAATCTATAACCATAAATAACTTCAAATGGTGCTTTCTTTGTAGCTGTATGCGGTGTATTGTTATATGCAAACTGAAGTAAATATAGATGTGTATCCCATGTATGCGGTTTTAAAATAGTGTAAGCACGTAAAAGATCTAAAATAGTACTGTTAGTAGCTTTTGTTTGACCATTAGTTTCAGGATGAAATGCAGATGAAAAATCAATCTTTGTTCCTAAGTTAGCAAACAAAGTAATCCAAAAATTATTACAGAATCTAGAATCATGATCAGAAATAATAACTTTTGGTAAACCATGGTTAGTGAAAACAGTTTTCAAAAACAATTGAGCTGCTTGAGATGTTGTTAAAGTTTTCTTGCATGGAATGAAATATGCTTGTTTGCTAAACCTGTCTACAACAGTCCAAATCATATCATGGTTAGCTTTAGTGTTAGGTAAACCAGTAATAAAATCCATAGAAATCTGTTCCCATGGTCGTGATGGAATAGATAAAGGCATCAGTAAACCATATTGTTTACCATGGTGTCTTTTAACTCTTTGACAAACTAAACATTCAGAAACAAAGTTAGATACATCAGTGTCCATATGTGGCCAATAAAAATCTTCAGTCAATGTACGCAAAGTAGAGATAATACCTCTATGACCTTGATATGGAGGACAATGAATCTCATTCAAAATAAAAGATCTAAATGGAACTGCAACACATAATCTCTTTTCATAAAACATGAATCCATTATTGTAAGACAGTGAATCAATAGGAATCCAGTTATTTGCAACTAATTTATTCCAATCAGCATGAAAAGTAGTATCCTGATGATAAGTATCTTTCATAGGGATAAGAGTATCAAATGATATGACAGAAATATTATGAATGGTCGGTTTTCTACTTAAAGCGTCGGCTACTACATTCTCTTTTCCTAGTTGATATTGTATAAGGGGATGAAAACTTTGAATGAAAGCTGCCCATTTAATACGTCTGTCAGATATTTGGGGTTGACTAAGGAGATGTCTAATACTTTGTTGGTCAGTCTTAATTATAAACTTAGAACCCATTAAGTAATGTTTCCATTGACGTAAGGCTTGTACTACAGCTAGCAATTCTTTATCATATGTAGAATATTTAAGTTCGGATGGTTTTAGTTTACAGCTAGAGTAGGCTATGGGATGATTATCTTACATAAGTACGGCTTCTATGTGGCACAGGGTTGGCACGTTAAACTGCAGTTCCGGTGGAAGTAGGAGGGGGTCACATGCAAAAAACTCCAAAAATACGCCCGAAAACTCATTGAAAAATTAATAATAATAAATCCGAAAGTCGAAAAATGGTGGAGAAAAAAGGAAAAGGGTGGGGGAAGGCACAAGGGACACGGCTGACAAATCAAATTGGAATTCCGATGCAAACAGGGCAGGTTCACATGGAAAAATGTAAAAAAAAACGCACGAAAAAGTCGTAAAAACCGGAAAATTAATATTGTAGTTCCGAAGCAAGAAAAGCGCGTTCACATGGAAAACCGGCTAATTTGCGCAAAATGCTTCAAAAATTAATAACTCAAAAACCGTGCACCGAAACAGGGGTAGGTAAAAAGGAAAAATAGTCAGTTCAAAGGGAGGAACAGGGCTATAAGGTTGGATTGGGACTTTGGTGAACGTAGGGTACCTTCACAGGACAGGACCTCAAAATCAGGGAATGAAGGAAAACTGTAAGGGAACAGCCCCAAGGGTGGGTGGATCATAACCGGATGGGTGGGAAGGGATCCCATGAGGGTAAAAGCAAGTCATGGCATACATGCAGGAACAGGTTAAGGCATATGCAGAGGGGTATACAAGGTAGACACGCAGGGACGCGTCCCCACACTTAAGACCGTAACGGATAGGGTTAACTGAGCAACAGGGACCTAGGACCACGCCACAGATCATCCACTAACGTCCCCACACTTAAAACATGACCAGCACTGAGAAACAGAAGTTGTAGGGTTAGAAAAACTTGGCCCATTTTGTTGAGGATCAAAGTAAGGGTGAGTGTCGATGGCACGTCCAGTGTTGTAGTCGGCTTCTGGAGGTACCAAGGCATCTTCATTGTACACGTCCGTCATGGAAGGGACCACGCAGCAGCACCCAGGGAGGTAGCTGATGGAAGGAATCGCAGGAAATGCGTTGTCGATGATGAGGGATATTGCACTCAACTCACAGTCACTCAATTGGAATGAAAGAACAGTCACTCGCCCCATGACTAATATCACTCGAGGAATAAGGATTGAAACCCATATCGCATACCCGGTTTAGAAATCGATAAGGGGGAATGGTGCAGAAGGAGTATGCCAGGGTGCACATTTGATGGTGCATTAGTGCGTCCAACCCGTCTGGCATAGGTGCAAGAAGGAAGGCAAGGGAGCCTTACAGTGCAGTGGACAGAACAGGGTGATGTGTCTTGTGATGAGGGCAAAGACCCATCCCGTGGGTGCATAGGGAAACGGGAACATACTTGACTCCAAGTGTCGTAACGTCCCTCAATCTCACCTCTCAGTAACTGATTGAAGAAATTCCAGTCACACTCAGCCCGCCCTCTGTCTCATGCTCTGTTGATAGATACCGAAGGGCAGCCTTTTCCTGAAACCCATTGATGTAATCCTCACAGTCGCTTGTGCAAAGATTGTATGCCTTGTGCGCATTGGATGGTGCAACGGTGCATCCCGCCCTGTGCCGGCATACGGTGCGAGAAGGAAGGCCAGGGAGCCTTATGGTGCAGTGCACAGAAATAAATTGTGCTTTGTGCATTGAGAGGCCCATCCCGTGGGTGCAACACTTCATTCACACTACTCACCTCTCATTTGATTTGAAGGGAAAAGACTGGTCTCTCGGCCCACCCTCTGTCTCACTCTTTGTTGATAGTTACAGAGGGCAACCCATACGCACATCCCCATCCGGTTAGGATGAAAGCTCACGTCACTCTATTGTTTGTCGATGAAGATCACGTCATTAGTTGTTGAAGAGGCGTACCCAGGGAGGTAGCCATTAAATCGAATGTTGTATTGGACAGGAACATGTCATCTGCTAGAGGACAGTTAGACACTCTGCAGAAAGACCCAGGGCATAGCGTACCAAGGGAGACAGCTTCGGAATTGGATCCTGGAAATATCAATTAATAAATCCACATTCTGGACTGCTGGGTGTTGCCACCTTTTCCACAGCCAGCTTCCCGCCCAAGGGTGTTTACCACCTTTTCTTGGAACGAGGCCTGCTATGACAGGGAATTGCTTCCTTTTCTCTCATAACAGATTTGTTTTTCTCTTTTTTTCTCTTTTTTTTTTAATTCTTTTTTTTTGTTTTTATTTTTATTTTTTTGTTTGTTTTTTCCTATTCCCGAGGGTGTTTCCACCTTTTCTCGAAGAATAGGTCGGCATGACAGGGACCTTAGTCCTTTTCTCCCATGACCGATATGTTTTTTTTTTCTTTCTTCCTCTTTTTTTTTTTTTCAAATTGAGCAAGGGAATAGTAGAAAGATAATTTGTCAGAACCAACATCGTCACTGTCCTTGGTGGAAAATAGAGGATAAGAGATCAAGGCTGGAAGGGGAGTTTGAGGGAACAGAGGGTTGCGTCCACTTCATCAGGAGTGACTGAAGAACGGCTATCAGAAGTAGCATCATAAGAAGTACAGTGCCGCGCCAACGAGGGAAAAGATCAAGTGTCCGTAATTGTCAAGATCCCCAAGGAGGGAAGTACTTCTTCAGGCGATATCCATTGATCAGAAAGGGATCATCAGAGGCATCAACGGTCTGCACTTGGACAGAGCCATTAGGGTTGACTGCAAGTACCTTATAGGGGCCCATCCACCACTGTTGGAGCTTGCCAGGAAACTTGCCAAATCGTGAATCATAGGCTAGGACCAAATCACCTTCTTTGAACTCCTTGTGCTTGATGAAGCTATCATGGTAAGCCTTACGTCGAGCTTGCGTGGCTTCCATACACTGAAGAGCCATCCTACGAATTTCGTCCAAACATTCCAAGTGCAGGAGATGACGTTGCAGTGAATCATCATCCCTCAAACGCTCTTTGATAGCCACTCTCAAAGAGGGTAATTCCAGTTCAACAGGAAAAACAGCTTCTGTACCATATACCAGCTGGAAGGGTGTCTGTCCTGTTGCTGCTTTATGAGAGGTTCTATACGCCCAGAGGGCCTCTATAAGTCGATCATCCCAATCACGACGATGTGCGGCAATCGTTCTTGTCAGAATCAAACAGAGGATGCGATTGGTGACTTCGACTTGGCCGTTGGCTCTGGGGTAATAAGGAGTGGACTTGTGATGGCGGATCTTATACAACTCTGTCAACTCTTCCATGACTTTATTAAGGAAATGAGTACCTCTGTCACTTACCAGCTCCAAGGGACTGCCAAAACGGGTGATGATATTCTCATACATGAATAGGGCCATGCTGTTACCATCGTCCCGCTTTAGGGCTTTAGCTTCACACCACTTTGTAACATAATCCATACATACGAGGATGTATCGGTTCTGTTTCCTTCTGGTAGGAGGATCGATCGGACCTACGAAGTCGATGCCCCACTTCTCAAAAGGCTTCAGGGGAAGGATAGGTTGCAGTGGCATGGCACTTGTCTTCATGGGTTTCCCCATTCTTTGACAAGCATCACATCTTTTACAATAATCATAAGCATCTTTGTGAATTGTAGGCCACCAATATCCTGCTAGCAGAGCCTTCCTGGCTGTAGCTTCTCCTACAAAGTGACCTCCACATGGCTCGTCATGGCAATCCTTCAGAACAATCCCAATCTCTCCTCCTGCAACACATCTTTTGAGCACTTCATCTTTGCCTTTCTTGTACAGTGCACCACCTAGCAGGGTGTATGGGGCTGATTCTAGCATAAGCTTTTTCCTCTCCCGACTAGAAATGCCAGGAGGGTACTGTTGGGTTGCTAGCAGATTGGAAATGTCTGCATACCAGGGAGTTACAGTTTCTACCAAGAATAGGGAAGCATCAGGGAGGTCTGGGTCATCCTGCTCCTCGTCTGCAGTTTGTGGGATACGCGACAGATGATCAGCCAGAACATGGGAACGACCAGGCTTAGTAATCACCTCAAAGTCGAACTCCTGAAATAGAAGGAGCCATCTCATCATTCGTCCTTTCACATCTGCTTTGTTCATCAAGAAGGATAGGGCCTCATGATCCACATAAAATTTAAAGTGGGTGGATAGGAGGTAATGGCGGAACTTCTCTAGGGCAAACACCATTGCCAAGCACTCCAGCTCTGTCACTGTATAGTTCCGTTCCCTATCAGTGACTTTTCGGCTTGCATAATAGATCGGAGGAGCCCTTTTGGCATAGGACTGCGCCTAAGCCTTCAATAGATGCATCAGTGTGTACGTGGAACTCTTTCGTCCAATCAAGAGGTTGCAGAATGGGTGCCTCTATCAGACACTGCTTCAGAGTGTGGAAGGCTTTGTCACATTCTGCCGTCCAAGTAAACTCTGCATCTTTCCTCAGAAGCTTGTGCAAGGAGGTTGCCTTTGTTGCAAAATGGGCTATGAACCTTCTGTAGTAACCCACATGGCCTAAGAATCCCCTCAACTGTTTGAGGTTGGTGGGTGATGTCAGAGCTGCGATCTTTTCAATCTTTGCAGGGTCTGTTGATATCCCTTGTGCAGAGACAATGTGGCCCAACAGAACTCCAGAAGAGACCCCAAAGATGCATTTGTCGGGGTTGAGGGAAATCCCATACTCCCGGCATCGGTCAAAGCATTGCTCCAGGTGCTCCCAATGTTCACGGATCAAACTATAGATACAGAAGTCATCCAAATATACCTCAATAAAGTCATGGAGATGATTCTGAAATGCAGCCATCATGACTCGTTGGAAAGTAGCAGGGGCATTGCAGAGCCCAAACGGCATCACTCGGTAAGCATAGGTCCCCCATTCTGTGGTGAAGGTTGTTTTGGATTGGTCTTCTTCTGCTATCTGCACTTGGTTATATCCGCTGAATCCATCCAAAAGGGAATAAAGCTCATGTCCTGCCACTGTGTCCAACAGTTGGTCTGTGAAAGGGATAGGAAAGTGATCCTTCTTTGTCTTGGAATTAAGCTTTCGGAAATCCATACATATTCGCAATTTGCCATTCTTCTTGGGTACAACCACGATGGGTGAAACCCATTCACTATTTGCCACTGGATAGATGAACTCGGCTTCCAGAAGCTTCAGCAACTCCGCTTTCACCAATGTGGAATAATTCGGGTTCATTCGCCTCTGTCGTTGCCGTACTAGCTTGGCATCAGGCTCCAAGTCAATATGATGTTGACATATTGTGGGATCAATCCCCTTTAGGTCTTTGTAGGACCATGCAAACACGTCCCAATTTTCTTTCAACAAGTTGTACAAGGTTGACAACTCCTCTTCTGGGAGACTGCTACCCACCTTCAAGTGGCGTTCAGTGCCTTCTGCATCCACAAAGGTTAACTGCCTTTCACCTTCTACTTCACGGATGAAGGTCCCACGGACTGCTTCTGGGTACAGATCCGACTCCTTCAAAGGAGTGGTATCCTCTTCTGATGTCCCACTAGAACCCACTTCTTCTTTTGGTGGAGACTTAGGTTGCTCCTTAAGATGTTGAAATGGGATTAGAGCCGTTTTGGGTTTGGTTTCAAGATTAATTACCTCTTGGCTTGAAGACTCATCTTCTGATGACGCACCCAGGAACGTCACATAACAGGGACCCTCTGATGCCTGTTGGGTTGGTGGGACTGGTGCTTGTTGGCACGGTGCATCATCATCATCTTTCTTCGGCAAGGATGGGTTAGGACGGCATGAGCCACTGTTGAAAGACGGCTTGTTCTTCTTAATCCACGTCTTATAAAGATTTTGTATATGAGAAGATCCATTTACCAGTCCTAATGGTACCATCACCATTCTGTCCCATAGCATGAGCTCGTCTGTTTCTGATGCTTCTGGAACTTCTTCTTCAAATGTATCCTCTTCAGGTGGGATAGACTCTTCCATTTCACTTTCATAATCTTCTTCATCCATATCATATCCATCCTCTTCTGTCTCTGTCTCTGCTTCTACTTCTGTCTCTGCGTCTGCTTCTGCTTCTGCTTCTGTCTCTGTCTCTGTAGGAGCTCTGTAACAGAAGAACAGAGCTTCTATCTCACTGTCAGAAGTGATTTCAGATGTCATTCCTGGTTCAGGCAGGAAGTATTCACCCATTGATAATGGCTTTGCATCTTTTGGAAGTCGGCCTACAATATCCACTGTTAAGGAACGTGCCACTGTTTTCTTGGGAAGGATCTGTTTGACAGCGTCTTCATCTGCTGATGTTCCATCCGTAGCCTCATTAGGGGAGTCAGAAGATAATTCCAAAGAGGTAGATCCATGTCCTTTTTGAGAACCATACAATTTCAGCACCACTTTATTGGGCCCTCTACCCAAGGTCAAGGTTCCTTTGAACCAATCCGTCCTTGCTCGGGCTTCAAAAAGCCATGGTCTGCCCAGTAACAGAGGATAGGATGTACCATAAGAGTTTGGCTTCACCACCAAATAGGTTAGCCAATAATCTTTTCCAGCCACTGTAGTCTTCACATATGGGAGAATGCCCAAAGGCTTGATTCTACTCTGATCCGCCAGTCTGATGAGCCATTGGGTGGGTTGCACACCTTGTAGGCCTAGATCCTTCATTGTAACATCCGTCATAATGTTCACTGATGAACCACCATCAATCAGTGCATTTGCGATGAAGCAGCCTTCTATCCACATGCCAGTCTCTGGAGTACCCGGATCTAGAAAGGCGTTAGCCACATCCACTTCTTTTACAGGCGCTGGAGCCTTGTTGGACTTTGTTGCTGTTGAGGGAGCAATCCTTAAACCACATCTTCTTGTCAGTATACTTTTGAACTTTTTCCGGCAACTGGGAGACAACATCAATAATTGTCAGAATGTAAGGTTTGGTTTAAAGGTATCTAGATCTCTGACCAGATCGTATTCCTTAATAGGATCCACTGGCTTCTCTAACCGGTTAGGGAATGGGGCAACACCCATTTTCATTTTCCCTCTTTCTTCCAACAGAGGAATTATAGGAACTTCTTCTGCCACTTGTGGCACTTCCTCCTCTTCTGTATCCTGGACCTCTAGTCCTGTCTCTGTAACTGTCTCTGTAACTCTCTGTGGCACTGTAGTGCTCTGTATGGCACTGTTAGGCTCTGTTCTGTTCTGTTCTTCTGGTGGAAGATTGAAATTCACTGTTCTGGCAGGAGGGTTATTTTCTTTCTGGACAGGCGATTCCTTCTGCTTTGCACGCGTGATGGCAGCAACTTCCAATTCCACCAAATTGGAGGTAGGCTCTTGGGCCTTGGCCGGACTATCAGTAGCACTGTTTTTCACTGGGGCTGGGCTTGGACAGTCTTTTGCAGTGTGGCCTTCTCCTTTGCATCGACTGCATAAGGGCTTGTAATCCACTGACCTTCTGGGATTTGGACAATTTGGTGAGATGTGTCCCTTTTCTCCGCATCTGTAACATTCCACTTCTGATCTCTGACCACCGCCAGACTGTCTTCCTCTGTAACTTTGAGAGGGAAATCTTCTGGGTCTGAAATTAGGACCAAACTCTCTAGGCTTGGGTCCAATATCCTGTGTTGTCATTTTGGATTCCAACAAGTTGAATCTTGTGTCTTCTTCCTTCCTTCTCCTATCATGCATCTCCTTCAGAGAGCAAATGTCCTCTGTATGATTCTTCCGCAAACAGTAGGAACAGAAGGCCCCAGGAATAGTTGGTTTTCGTGTACATTCAGTGGCTAAATGGCCTGCTTGATGACACTTACCACACCAAGTATTTGACCGCATCACATCTCTTCCTGCTCCTGCAACGTTGGATATGCTAGCGGTATTCACTTTCAACGTCTGTAGTTGTTCTGTAATCACATCCATCAACTCCTTTTTGATGTTTGCAACTGAGTTGGATAAGTAATCCTTCAAGCTTTCTCCTCCTGACGTACTGGCAGGAGGGTTTTGAGGAGTTTCTGTAAGCACTGCATAAACGGGTTGGGCTGGTACAGAGGGGTCTCTGTTCTGGTTCTGATTCAGAGCTCCTGTTTGAACTGTTGGCTGTTGGCTCCAGTTAGTAGGATTCCACTGTTGCTGCTGATTTGGCATTGAGGAAATTGGTTGGGACCATTGTTGTTGTGGTTGAACCATCATTTGAGGCATGGATTGTGGCCACTGTGGATTTGGTGCACTGTACTGTGATACTGGGGGCATCTGTTGGTAGGGGTAGGGAACTGTCCCTGGGACTGCATTTGGTGGATACATCATTCCTGGCATCAGAGGAGGTAGGACTCCTCTTCCTGTATTCATCGCTAATCTAGCTTCCACTTCATCGTACAGTCTTGCACCTTCTGTTTCAGCTTGTAGTGTGGCTGGTCTTTGCAGCTCCACAAACTTATGGACTTCTGGTTGTAATCCTCTGAGAAACACCCCCTTTTGAATGCCATCATCTAGATTATGGTTAGTCCATCTCTTCAGGATGGATTCCATTCGTGAGACATAAGCTTCCACTCTTTCTCCAGAGGACTGACTTAGGTTCATAAATTCCTCTCTCATCCGCTCTTCAAAACCTTCACGCCTGAATTTAGTGAGGAAGGCCAACTTCAGGTCGTCCCATGTGCCAAAAGTTCCTGCTGCTTGTCTCTCATACCATTGAAACGCCGCGCCCATGAAAGTGGCGGGGAATATCGCTAACCAATGCTCAGGGGTTCTGGCATTGTTAGCCACACACGCTACCATAAACTCTGCTACATGAAGATCGGGGTCTTCATTGTACTCTCCCTTAAAAAGTGGCAATGGGACTACATTCCCTGGCCTGTCATCAATATTTCCAGGACGGATCTGGCTTGGAAGTGGACCTCCAGCAGGAGGAGGAAGGGCTTGATGTGCCATTGGGACTTCTGTAAAGAGTTCCGCAAGGGCGTCAAAGGCGGCTTCTGCTGCGAGCTCGCTCTCGGCTCTGATTTTTGCTTTCTCTCTTCTCACGTACCTCTGGACTCGTTCTAACGCTTGCCTCTTTATTGCGTCATTCATCAGGGGGTTGGCTCCACTAGGTTGTTAGTGCTCCACATAGGGTTAACAAAAGGATTCAGTCTCTGGAGGACTCTCTTGCCAACATTTCTTCTACTTCTTTCTTTTCAATGTCCCTGAATTCTGTTTTCATTCCACTGCACAGAGGAAGGTATTCGGTTCTGAAGGTGTCAAAATGCATACGTCTGAGCATTGTGGTGGTGCCATCATCATAGTAATGCCAGCTTCTGATGGTTTCAACAGTGTATGTTGTGAAAAACACTCTGTCTACCAACTTCCAGTGGGTTGCTAATTGAACAAACAGAAGATTATCAGTACACCAAGCATCCCATGTATCTTGCTGTTGAGCATCCACGAACAAATTCCAACTCTTTTCCTTCTTGTCTTTGTGAACCTCTATAGACCAAGACTCCTGAAGCTTCTTCACAATCTCCCACTTGATGTTATCTGGAAACTTCTCAATGAATGCCAAATCTTCCATGGATGGTCATTCTCTCTGTTTCTGCTCTTCAGTTTGTTCCCAAACAGTTTGCCACCAAGATGCAAGTTTCTGCTGCTTCAATAGGAAGAGGAAACTGTCCACCACATAGAGTATGCATCATGATGGTGATGTGTTTCCGCCATTGTGGGATGAACTTCTTGTGGAAAGTGGCTTTGATTATGAGAAATTCCAACTCTTTAGTAGAAGAAGGAACTTTACAAACATCCATTGAATTCTTCTCTTCTTGGCAATGCCATTTCCTTCATTTTCAGCCTCTTCTGGTGCTTGTTGTTGGCAAGTTTCCCCGGGTGCGCACCAAAAACATGGAGCCCCAAGAGGAACACCAAGAAAAAGGGAATTCTCTTGCAAGAAAATCTATCTTGTAACATCAACAAGCTTTTTTATCATGTTTCATATTATCACAATGAAGAAAAGAACACCAGGCACAACAAATCTTCATACAGCATCATGTAGATCTCCCACGGTTTTGATAGAATCAATCATATTCTTCAATATCTTCACAAAATCCATCAATAAAACAAAGAAAGCAAAGGAATACACCATCTTTGAATGGAAATACATCACATAGTACATTCCTATTCCACCGGGGCTGTCCAATTGCAATACTTCTTGCATGGATTGGATTTCAATATTCAGGTACAATTGAGCAGTGTGGCTTTGGCTGATATAGACACCGCCATCACACAAGCAGAAGGAGTAGAGTCACGATTACAAACGACCTACTCCTCTCGAATAAATCTTAATGTGGGTTTAGTACCTAGAGGCAATTTACCATTGACAAATGGAAGTCAAGGGATGTCTATGAATAACCCTAATGGGAGAGGAAGCATGGTTCAAAATGTACCTTTGCTGCCAGCTCCTCCCAATGTGACCATGCCTATGGTTAGTCAGTTGGCTCTACCAAATATTGGAGGCCAAGTTTCGAACCCTAATGTTGTTCCTGTGAGTCAACAACCAATGCCCAATCAAATTGTTAGGCCGACGGAACGACGGATAGACAATCAAGGCTATGAGTTGAGTGCCTCTAATATTCTTGGTGAAGTTAAGGATATGATGAAGCACTACACTGACATGATTTCTGAACAATATTGGCAAATAGCTGTTGACGTCGATTTCATGAAGAAGCAGCAAAATCTGATAGGGAGTCGACGCCCTAAAGAGGGTGGACCCTCAAGATTCAGTTGTAAGTGGTGTGGCAAACAACATTTCCCTAGAAAGTGTCCAAATGTTAAATGTGATATTTGTGGGAAGTCGGGCCACTTAGCCGCTACCTGTTGGAGTAAGATTAGTTCCCTCCAACAAGGGAGTAAACAGCCAGGTCCTGTTAATCATAGAGCGCAAGGTAGTAACCTCCAGCAGAATGATGGACCAAAACAAATACTGCAAAGGGGAAAGACCTCTATAGAAAAGTTGCCACCAGGCAATGGAGTTAGCATTATTGAGGCTGTACGTGTCAATGGCGCTGAAACCTCTAACCTAAGAGCCATGACAAGAGGCCAGAAGGCTAAAGAGGTTGATAAAGATAATGCAAAACCGGTCGAGGGGAACCCTAAGCAAGGGGATAAGGGGATGCAAGTCCTGAATCCTGGCATGGAAGGTGGACCTCTAAGGCCTGTTGATAGAAAATTCGATCCTAAAAAGGATGAGGAAGTGCCAAGAAAGAAGGCAAGAGCTAAAAAAGAAGCACCAAAGCCGGTCCCGAGACCAAAAGAGAGAATGGTTTGGCGAGAAAAGAGAGCTTTGGCTACCTATCATGATTTTGATTTAGCAAGTTCTCTTTGCGAAGTCAAACCAGATGTAAACCTCTTACAGTTGATTAAATTATCTCTAGGAGTACGCAAGGAATTCAAGAAGATCCTGTGTATTGGGTATATTGTAGAACCTTTGGCATAGCACAAGTAGGGGAAGATTGGTTTGATCATGCTGAAAAGAATTGCCCTAGGGTTCCATCATACGTGGATGGAATATTAGTAGAGCATGCTATCGTAGACACTGGGTCCTCCATCAATATCATGAGTTCAGAGTTGATGGAGAGGTTGGGTCTAGGCATCCAAAAAGATAGCTCCACCCTCCTTAGAATGGCTGATGATAGTCTAAGGCAACGAGAAGGTTGTATGACTAAAGTCCATGTTACAATTGCAAGTGTAGAATGCTTCTTGGACTTGAAACAAACTCACAAAGGCCTTGGATCTTACGAACGAGAAGGCCTTGGACTTGAAACAAACTCCATGGTTGAAACGAGAAGGTTGCGTGACTAAAGTCCATGTTACAGTTGCAAGTGTAGAATGCTTCTTGGACTTGAAACAAACTCTTGCTCCTTTTCTTCACTTGAAACAAACTCATAAAGGCCTTTTCCAATAAGAAAATTCGTTACGCAAAACTTCTATGATGAGTAGTTGTTCTTGTCTAGCTTCTCAATGATGGGATTAGGATTGTTCTATACCATGATCACAAAAATGATACAAAACAGCAAGCAAGTCTTCTGCAACCTTTTATAACAAGTATATAGAAATATACCAAGCAACCTTTGTCATTGATTGCTCAATAGTACATGTAATTTGCAATCTCTTTGCAGATAAAACTTATGTTTACTTCTTGGCAATACATCAAAAGTTACAGATTTGAAATCTGTAACTTGTGCACCCACTTTTGGTCGACACTAAAATTGTAGTATGTCTTGAAATTGTTGTTTATAACCTTGTGTATCCAAAACATGACCCAACATGGCCTTGAAAGTTAGTGGCCATGTGAGGATCATAATGACAACTAACATGCTAAGTGTAGATGTGCGGACCTATCTAGTCATATAGTCTATCATCAATGTCCCCAGGTGTTGAGCTTGCCATCTCAATACCTACTAGGTAAAATAGTGCGTGATTAACTATGCTAATCGATTGGCACTATAGCTATATCTGTTGTAGGTAGATACAACAAACTAAATATAATAAGTTAGTGGCCATGTGAGAATCATAATGACCATAGATGTGCTAAGTGTAGATTGTGGACCCATCTAGCCAGATGGTCTATCATCAATGTCTGCAGGTGTTGAGCTTGCCATCTCAACACCTACTAAGTCAAATAGTGCATGACTAACTATACTAATTGATTAGTGCCATAACTATGCGGGTTGTAGGCAGGTGCAACAAACTAAATATAATAAGTGACAAGTCAGTGGCTATATGAGGATCATAAATGACCACTGATATGCTAATGTAGATGTGCAGACCCATCTAGCCATATGGTCTATCATCAATGTCCGCACATGTTGAGCTTGCCATCTCAACACTCCCTCTCAAGCTCAATTGTAACTTTGCAACTCAAAGTCCATGTAACATGGAGTTTGTTTCAAGTCCAAGAAGCATTCTACACTTGCAACTGTAACATGGACGTCCTAGCTATCGAGTCTTGCTAGGCAGGCCTTGGATCTTACGAACAGACTGTCAAGTCGATATACCCGCCGGTCGAGTGGTTTTAGGTAGAGGTGCTAATCGAGTAATAGTCGATGCTTACCCTTTGTCTCCTCAGAGTGAGAGAGCTCCTTTATCCTCTACTGAATTAGAAACGGCAGATGATCCATCTGGTAGTGAGACATCATCCAGTGATGAATCTAGAGAGTTGTCCACTACACATTAGGAGAAATATGGACTCTCTTTTTTGCCCCTTAAGGGGTTTCTCTCACCTCTCTCTCTCTAAAAAGAGATTCCAAAATAATATTATAAAAAGAGATCTTCTACAATCAAGCAAATCTCGTTTTTGTGTTTTCAATAGATTTCACCTATTATTTTATTCCCAAACTGCAGGATAAGGTCACTTTTTCTCAAAATCCTCATAACTAAAAAAATACAATTCTATTTTTTCTAAAAACGCAGCCAATCATTCTTTAATGCCCTCATGACTCTTTAATGCCCTCTTTAGTGCCCTCATGACTTTTCAATCATTCTCATTCTCGCTTCTTAAAAGGGCGGAAGTTAAAAAACGATATAAAATGACGTACACATCATATTTTAAGATTATTTTTTACCGAGAGACACCTTTTTGACTCGAGAGTTTCCTTGTAAATTTTCATCTTTTTTGGACAAGTATATACCTATTTCTGGGCATTTTTTCATTCCCTCAGAAAGCTCTAGTTTTGTCCCAAATTTTGTGCATTCTTCTCTTTCCCTCCAGAATATGGTTTCTTGCATACGAGTTCTTCTGAAGCAGCATTGAGGAGTAGTTTTGATACCATTTGTTGAAATCAAAGAATCTCTATCTACAACACACTCTACCCTGCTACAAGCCATCTTCCTCGTCAGAAATATGCAGTAAGAAATGTCCGTCTTCAACAGTCTATACTACAAGCAATCCAGTGATAATGGAGGTATCTTTATTTTTTAAATCTTTGTGATGTTATTATTCTTCACAGTTGTTGTTCAGTCCTTAAGCATCAATTCATAGAGAGAGAGAGAGGGGGGAGAGAGAGAGAGAGAGAGGAGGGGAGAAGGGGGGGACAGAGAGGACTGTGTGAGATGAACAAAGAAAATAAGTGATAGAGTGACAGATAGTAAATTAGGGTAGAAGATAAGATGATGTTATTGTTTTCCACTAGCCAAGCTTCAGTATGAATGTGTTTAGGGTTTCCTTGATGAATTTTTGTTGAGAGAGAGAGAGAGAGAGAAAGAGAGAGAGAGAGAGAGAATATTTTGGATAGAACAGAAGATAAGATTTGATGCTAATTAGAGGTAGATTAAAAGCCAAGATTACAGGCTGATTAGGGGTTGATTAGGGTCTATCAAGACTGAAAGCAAGAGAAAGAGACAAGAACCAACTGGGTTTTTAAAAAAACACAGATATAGTGAATCAAAGGGGTGTAGTTCTGCGATTTGAATGTTAATCCAAGTTAACATTTGCATACTTTTTTTTTTGCAGAATGCAGGTGCAGGATGTACCAAGAGAAAGAGAGATATTCACTTTCAATTGGAGGATGAATATGCACCAATGTTCAAAAGAACTGTGGAAAGAGATGATGCAATAAGATGCAGGATGCAACAAGAAAGAAATGCAGGGAAAAAAAATGTGGACCTTTGGGTTGATGGGTGCATTTATCCACCCGATCCACTCACTCGAAGGCCACCACAATTTGAAGGGCTTACATCATTTGTAAAGTTTGCTTGTGAAGGCAATGAAGGATTGTATGGATACACATGTAGACTTGTCACACAAGGATTAGCAGGGGCTCATCAAACCTTGACAAATATGTAGACAAGATTACAAGGGAATATGCAGTCTTTGATGGAAAAGGATAGATTATTGGCTGAGAAGGATAGAGAGAACCAGAACCTACAACAAGCAATGTCTGTCATTGAAGATGCTATGCATGCTACACAAGTGCAAAATATGGAGTTACAGTCTAAAGTCAATGACTTGGAGAAGGAGAATCGAAACATAGAGAGGAAGCTCACAAAAACTTTGGAGATTGGGCCCACTTTAAAAACCAAAGAGGCACGTCGGCGCATCCGATCCGTTAAACCAATTGGCCAATTAGCCAAAGGAAGTGGACAATATCATAGACGGATATATGCTCAATCTACTACAATGAGAAATATGTTTCCTCATGCAGAGAATGATACTATTGCCAAAGTCCTTAGCAAGAATATGGTCAAAAATGCATTGGAAAATCGTAAATTCAGGGACATTGTGGATGGTGTTGCTAGTGAACGTCTTAGGGATGTGAGCAACTTGTTTACTGCTACAGATGCCCAGGGATTATGTGACAAGGTGGGAATGAGTTCTGAGTCATATAGTATGCTCTATCAACAATTGGATACAGGTTTTAAGCAAGTCTTCAATACTAAGCGAGTAATGCCTCTGCCAAAACCATTTCACGTGAAGAAGGCTCGAAAACAACTAAATGAGAAAGTTTTAGAACTAATTGGTGAGCCTACGCATCTGGAACACACACAAATATTGAAGTATGGTTCCAAAGAAGTTGCCTTTGTATTGAATGCATCCAACAACTTTGTATTGGATATATGTAGGGTTCAGATTGCTATGGTCAAGTTTTACAATATGTCTATGGAAGAATGTAGAGGCAAGCTTAAGTTTGTCCTCAAACTTGATGAGAGTGAGATTATCAAGGGGCAAAAACTTGAGCGTGTGAGTATAACACTTATGAATCGAGCATTGGATCCCAACATCGATGAAAAACATCCTTTATACTTCAGTGTACAATCGGAGAATGAAATATGGTGGCTTGCAGCATTTGAAGTACCAAAGGAGGACCATGAAGTACTTAAAGTTTTTTTTAACCTCACTAATATACCCAGTGTTATTCAACAGCAAAATAATGGAGTAGTTTTACATGTTGAGGGGTTTGGGGACTATCAAGTTGAATGGCATCTTGCAGGTGATTTAAAAACATTGAAGTGTATGTTTGGTTTATCAAATGCAGCAAATGCAAAATTTCCGTGCATATACTGCATGCAAACTAGGAAGAAAGGGAAAGATGGAAAGAAAGAATGGCTTGCCAAGGCAGGACAACAGGGTGCTCCGACACGTGATCAGAAAGTCATGAGAAATGGAATGCTAATTCCAGTGGATCCAAACTGGCGCCCTATTTTGGAAATACCACTAACAAGGGTTCACTTTTGCACATTGCATTGTTTGGTTAGAATAATTGAGAAGCTAGTATATGAATATATATGCTTTGCATACAAGATGCAGCCCGTGTCAGAATCTGATGCTACATGCAAGAAGGTAGAACAAGTCCTCTCTGAAGTTGGATTGCACGGAGGCCAAGTAGAAATAAAAAAGGACGAGAAAAAATCGGGGAAGAGTGGAAATGTTCCTTGTAAACCATGCTTTGGCGGACCCAAGGCTAGGAAGTTTTTATCTCCACCTCGAGATGAGGAAGGCAATATACTAGTAAAACAACCAGAGAAGTACGAAGCATGGAAAAAGTTGCACCTTGCTGTTTCAGATTGGAGCAATGGGGGACGAACGAGGATTGTGAAGGCAGAAGTGTGGATACACCTAGATAGATTAGCAGCTCTCTTACAGAAGTTGGGGTTTATGATGCCAATGCATTTAAAGAGACAGCTGCTAAATTTCATAAGTCCATGGTGGAGGCATGGACTACAAATAGCATAACACACTACATGGTCAGTATTATCACCATTGCAAAAAAAAATCATCATTTCGAATTACTTTGTGTTTCTAATCTCTTTTCTTGTGCAGCATATACTTGAAGCACATGGTCCATACTTTGCAGATCAAGGAAGTTTGGCAATATGGTCAACTCAAGGCATGGAAAGATCTCACTGGCAAGCTCGCTGTGCTTTTCAAAAGGAAACTGATCATGGAGGTGGCATCAATGATTCCAATTCTATGAGGCAATTATTCCAATGGTGGTATAGGAGACTAGAGATACGATACGAGGAAAAAGAAAAGAAGTCCAAAACATCTCAAGCAGAATCTATAAGTAGGGCAATATATGAAGTGAGAAAAGCAAGATATGAAAACAGCATAGCTAGACAACGGCACGCAGAATGGTTGGCAACCCAAGAGAGAGATGGCAAAAAATGGAGACCTAGATAAAGATAATAATTTTGATGCATTTAGAGTCCACAAGAGAGCACAAGTCCCAAGGATATGACTCATATCTCTAACATGAGATGTCTTATAAATTTTCTTTAAAATTTCAAAGGTTTGTCACTATATTTTTCAAAGTCGATTTCGAACTTTGTTTTTTAATTATGAAAAGTCGATTTTGAAATCCTAAGACAAAGATATGAAAATTCTAAACATTGGAACATTCATTGGCCTAGAGAGAGAGGGGGGGCATGAGGGGGGTGTCAAGAGATAGAGAGAGGTAGGGATGGGGTGGAGAAATGAAATGAAATGATAAATTTAAAATTCATTTACACCACAGTAAGTTTGAAAGTTTCGTATTTAAGTCGTCTCTCCTTTCATTTTTTCCCATTGCTCTCCACTCTACCCTCCACCTTTCTATCCTTCATCATCACAGCCATGGCACGTTCCAAGCTTCCTATCAAAAAGGTGCCTGCGAGAGCAAGAGCTCAACACTCTTCCGAATCTAGTGAGCATACTGTGAGTGACAAAGATCCCTTGGTGACCGATAACCGTGGCCCTACTTCAGCCAATAATGGTGGCGCTACTGTGGCCAACAATGGTGGCCCTAGTATGGTCGATAATGATGGTTCGCCATTGTCCAGAAATGGTGGTCCACATGCTCCAGCTGCTCCACCTCCCACTACTGCTCCAGCTCGTAATACACGCCCTCCAACACATAAAAAGCGAAGATGGAGACCAGGCACAGCTGCGCTACGCGAGATAAGGAAATTCCAGAAGAGTGCCGACTTGATTATTCCTAAGGCACCATTCTCCAGGTTGGTGCGAGAAATACTGCAAGATCTACAGTCAGGGCATCATCACAAGTTCTTTTCGAGGAACCAAGCAAGGAATGTGGGGCGATGGTCAAGCCAAGCCTTGCTTGCTCTCCAAGAAGCAGTTGAAAGCTACTTGATTGATCTAATGAGTGATGGTCAACTTTTAGCCATTCATGCCCGACGTATCACTATTAAGCCCATAGATCTGGTTCTTGTTCGCAGGATCCGCAATAACAAGGATGCATTTAATCTTAATGTCAACAATATGCTTTGAGAAGCTACCTTGTAATTGGATCTATGTTTTTAGCTCAGGTTTGGTTGTAGATTGTAAGGAGCTTAGTTTTGGGTTATCTTTCCAGTAGACCTTCAAGTATTTGATAGTAGTGGCCTGCAAAATGGAGCTAAATTTTCCCTAGCTCTAGTTGTACTTGGTGCGATGCACTATCTACCGTGTATTTCATAGTTTCGCAATGCTAAATCCAATATGTGATATTCTATTTTGACCATGTTTCGCATTGTGTGAATTTTCAAGTTTCCAATTTTGTAAGTAGTTTTGTTGAGGATAAATTCAATGTGCAACCACGTACACGTCGGTGATCAGTTGTACATGGGCCGATGCACTATATCCTTACTATATTTAGTGGTTTGGCAACAGTATATCTGATGCGATATTCCATTTTAATAAATCGGAATCTGGTGAAACTTCACCCTCATGCTGGGCATTAGAAAAACTCATTTATATTAAAAATTTGGCCCCATCAGAAGCCTCTGGGTCACCTGTCCGGAGGCTCGCATCTGGGGCCCTGAATCTGGGGATTCAGGGCCCCAGACGCGAGCCTCCGGACAGGTGACCCAGAGGTTTCTGTTGGGGCCAAAAAAATTTTGGGTGGTTGATGTGTCCTTGAGGAGCCTACAGGTAAAATTTCATGTGAATCGGAGCACTGGTGATATTTTTCCTAAGCATGGATTCATTAATTGAAATTTTAGGGTTTTTGAAAAGTTTGGCTATAAGTTTAAAGTTTCACCTCATTTTACACATTTCACTTTTGAGTTCTGAGTTCTCTCTCCTAGAAGACATGGTACGCACCAAGCAAGCGGCCCAGAGATACCCCCTTGGAAATTCCATACGGCAGCCACGTCCTCCAGCTCCATCACCACCACCACCACGCCAGCATCGCAAGCGTCGATGGAAGCCAGGCACAGTGGCTCTACCAGAAGACCACTCACCTCCTGATACCGAAGGCTCCATTCCAGAAGTTGGTGCGGGAGATCATGGAGGGCATACTGATCAGGAACAACAGGAACCAGTTTCCAGACACATCACGCGCGAAACAACCGGATCGCTAGACTGCCCAGGCCCTCCTCACACTACAAGAAGCTGTTGAAGCCTACCTCATCGACTTATTTGGAGACTCAGTCTATGCAGTGGTGCATGCGAGGAGGGTCACTATCACCGAGAGGGATCTGCGGATAGTCAGGTTCTTTCGGCGATGGAAAGATAGTCCTCGCGGAGGTCAGCAAGGATAGAGGTGTACAAACTCAAAAGCACATGGAATGTAGCTTCTGAAGACATTTTGTAAAGCCTTGGTTGTAATGGACCCCATGTAAAATTGTTATTAATACAAATACAAAGTTTTTGGCGCGTCTTATTTTTGTTTAGTCGCTTGATATTTATTTTATTTACGTCATTCAGTTATCGTTACATGCGTTCGAACAAATACATGTTGCGCACGAATTCGATAAAGCACTGTGTATTAAATTTAGGGTACGAATCGTGTTACGTATAAATTCGATAAATAAACGTAACATTCAAGTTAAAAAAAACAGTAAATGACACGTATCACAAACTACATTGCACGCGAATCCAACAAACATCAGTTTTCATTACTTGAAGAGAAGATTAAAAAGTGCAGTACATCAGTGATGCGATATCAGTAGGCAATAAGTACATCTATTCTCTCCTAGGCTTCTTGGAGCTAGGCTCCCCATGGTCAAAGCTATTCTTGATCATAGGCAACAATACATTTTGCCCCAATAGTTCCTGTCTAACGACAGTGGGGTCTTCAACACCGGCAACCATGCCACGGGCCACCATGGAGAAAAGTGGGCCAGACCTAGTACTCGTGAATAAGTAGAGAAGCTTCGAACGTCGAAGCAACACTACTTTCTCCAGGCTGGAGTTGGTCGGGATGGACTTGAAGGGCCCAGCCTTTGTTAGTGCCCTCAACTTCAAGAAGTTCTCTGCAAAAGCAGGGGAGCATGTCTTATGAAATACAATAATGTCGTTGACAAGCTGCCCAACGTACTCCTTCAATGCCGAGTCTTGCACCCTTCCTTGGCTACCAGATCGGCCACCCTGCCTAGATGAAAACTCATCTATATAGACAATCTCCTGCAACACACAAGTTCAGTATCAGACTCACTATGCATGGAGTGTGCTGAAGATATATAAATCATATTCATATGAAACTTAACCAGTAGGGCCTCTAGGGCATCGGGAGCACACACATGTGTTTTTTTCGGGATCGGGCCCCCAGATGTGCCCTGGCCAGAGGCTCGCGTCTGGGGGCCTGAATCTGCAGATGTGCCCTGGCCGGAGGCTCGCGTCTGGGGGCCTGAATCTGGCCCCCAGACGCGAGCCTCCGGCCAGGGCACATCTGCAGATTCAGGCTCGCGTCTGGGGGCCGGAGGCTCGCGTCTGGGGGCCTGAATCTGGCCCCCAGACGCGAGCCTCCGGCCAGGGCACATCTGCAGATTCAGGCCCCCAGACGCGAGCCTCCGGCCAGGGCACATCTACAGATTCAGGCCCCCAGACGCGAGCCTCCGGCCAGGGCACATCTAGGGGCCCGATCCCGACAAAAACACGTGTGTGCTCCCGATGCCCTAGAGGCCCTACTGGTTAAGTTTCATATGAAACCGAGAACATTACCTTCTCTGCATCATCTATCTGCCGCTGTAATGGAGCATCCAGGTCTGCTCCTGCCACTGGGCTGCCCTCGTCTCTCTCCTGGGTAGGCACTGCATAGTCGGGTCGAGGACCAAAAAGGCTTTCCTGCAACCGCTCGAACTCCTCATCAGAGATCTAATACTGTGGCGCCGCATCCTCAATCTGCTCCTGGATGCTCACAATGGCAGAGATGTCATCGATGCTCGTGCCATCATAACGAGCCACCTCATCAACATGTGGTGGGGCATCCTGTAAATCAAAATCTATGAAATCACTAGGTGCATCACGCACCATGATACAGTATAGTTCTTCTTCCCTAAGCTCCAACAACTCTAGCACATCCTGCATGAGTAGATATTCCACCCCCTCGATGGTGATAGCATGGAGAGAAGAGAGGGGTGGCTCTTCGCTCGTGGGCATCTCATCAGGGCAGGGAGGTGGGTGCACAATGGCCAAGCTCTGTGCTGCCTCAACACTCAGATCGAGAGTGATCTCCTCAGGCTCCCTCTCAAAGTACTCTAATAGTGGCCGAGAGGGTGCATCGATGTCCTCGTCACTGTCCTCTTGCACCTCAGTGCACATAACATATATGGCAAAGGCGGCATCCCTCTCAATGAGATCCATCGTGACGTGGTCCTGTGACGAGGTGGGCACTGCTCTAGCGCGGAGATGTTACCCCACATGCACCAGGGCTCGACTTATCACCTTTGCATGGCTGGATCCGACACACAAACTATACAAAAAATCCATGGGAACCCACCTGAGAGTGGAGTCGGGAATAGGGCAAGTGAGAGGGTTCACTGCATCACAAAACGATGCTAGTATACTAGAGTCAGGGTCTACAGCGGAAAGCGAGCTCTCTAGACTCAAGGTCACGCAAAACCTAGGGTATATCTGGTCCCCTATGTGCGCATAGCATGTGGAACTGATCCATGCGGCGAAGGCGGGAGTGGTAGCCATGGCACACAAAGAGAGAAGGAATAAGAGCACAAGTGTAGGGAAGTGGAGAATGAAAGTGAAAATGAGTTTGGAGTTATAGCTTTTATGTGTCTAGGGTATTAAATAAAGGTTCTTTATAAAGTTATTAATTCTAAAGTTTCAAATTAAAACTCTTACCTTAGTTTCTTTATTTCAGTACTTTAAAGTCACTGTTAAAATTACTCATACAGACAAACGCTTCGTTCTACATTATTATATCCTCGAATATGTTTGGGTCGCTGAGTATATTCAAGTCTAACGAGAGAAAATATATAATTTTTTAAAGAAAATAAATCTAAAAGGCCTTGAAATTCCCTTTGGATCCAATTTAATATTAAAATGTAAGAAACGAGCAGCAGAGATGCGTTACAATATATCATTGTGCAAAGACAATATTCTCTAGATTATAGACCTCTAACCTGCAATTTAATTATGATTTTTAACTGCACGATTGAGTAATTACAGTATGTATTATCGCACGCTTGGATCACAGTAAACTAAAATTTAAAGTACTCAGAAGTTCAAAAAAGGTATGTATTCGCTCTTTATAAAGTTTTTTTACAAGGATTCCACTATCTCAAGGATATGTGGAGAAGCACATTGTTTACATGTCATGGATTGCTCACTATGAGTCCTGACTTTTCTATTATCTAACTTGAAATAGAAGTTGTAGAGGGGCTCACTGGACATTAATTGGATTTCTTGTATCAGAAAATAAATGGGCCAATGACTCTCTGCACTGACTATGAAAGGATTATGACCACTCCACAAGATTATCACATCTACGAGCGCTGTATATGTGTCATCTCGGATATCTTGATCCAAGCTGATCCACTCCCCTCGCAAAAGTCGCCATCTTCTATATCGAAAGCGAACGCACAGAGTTTGTCTAGCAATGAAATACCTGTAATAAAAACAAAAATAATGGTAAGTGATCAATGCGACTAACATAACAATTCATCTAAGCGAGACCTATGTCAATTAAATCAAGGTATGCAAAGTAGTAAAAAAGTTTTACCTGAATGTAATATCAGATTGGTTGACCCTGCACTCAATCGTCTCATCAAAATGTGTTCTTTTGACTTCCCAAGACTCACCCAATAGCTGACTCATCCATTCCTCGGATGGACACTTGCATTGATAAGTAATCTTTGTTTTCTTCAAAACATCACATGAACCAAACAAATGTGCAAACAATGAGAATGGAATAAACCAATTAAGATGCACATCTTTGGAGCCTGTGGTGGGTTTCATAGCACTATTGATGTCAGATTTTATCTTCGACTTGCAAGCTCCTGACAACTCCAAGCTACCAATGAACCATTCACCACTAGACAGTGGCGGCAATGGGACATGCTGCAATCTCTGGCTTTCTACCACATACAATGAATTATAAAAAAAGATATTTTGAGTGGCAAGTTGACTTGTAGAGGTATTATCATAGATCAAAGAACCTATCTCTTCATGCCAAACATGTATCTTGCCGCTTAAACATTCCACATTCTGCCATTCATGCAAAGTCGATGGATATAGAGCTGTCAATCAAACAAGACTGAATTAGAATATTGCAAAGACTTTTAAAAACAACTCTGATACAAAAGAATAATCAATGATAAAATTTAACAACTTACTGTTTTGTTTATAATTTGCAATGTTGTTCTCGTCGTGTACAGAGATTTGTTTATGCGTATAAACATGTTGAATCAACACTTCTGTTACTGCACTTGTGCCATTAAACACTTTTCTGAACTCTAGAATTCTACCTTTCCAATGTTTGCTAGGGTTTGCAACATCCTTGCGCTTGACCTTGAAACTCCCTCGAGTACTTGGGTGCATCAAAATCCAATCCAACTTATAATACTTATCACAAATCCAATTACCGCCATTATCTTTCCTGTTGAAGACCTCCACTGCAAGTATGCTACTGATATTTTTCCTCCGTGAAGACATCTGTAACAACCAAATACAAAAGTTACCTATCAACATGTGTATAATTTGCAAATGTTCTCTCCAAATGAAATTAAATTTAAATGGATCAATTTAAAAAAGAAACATTGTACCTGTAATTTCTTTCACAAAGATCCCTAGATATGTTGAACAAGAAGTTGACTTATAGCAAGACCATTGTTCCTTCACTGACAGATTCCTGTAGTACAAAAACAAAAGAAATATTGGGTCAACGCATACATATAACTTATATAGGCTTTGTCCAAATGCGTTGAAATTTAACCATGGAACAGTAGTAAAAAATGGCAATATACCTGTGGCTTTCTCTGCAAAAAATCCCAAAGATGTTGTAGAAGTTGAGTTCTTAATAAATCATTGTTCTTCACCCTCGGAGATTCTTGGAGTAAAAAAACAAAGGAAAGCTCAGTATGCATGTAACTTGTATACATTTTGTCTAAACGAGATAAAATTTAACAGTGGAGCAACAAAAAAACAAGACAATATACCTGTAACTTTGTTTACAGAGAAACCCTAAGATGTTGAAGAAGAAGTTGAGTCCCAAAGATGTTGTAGAAGTTGAGTTCTTAATAAATCATTGTTCTTCACCCTCGGAGATTCTTGGAGTAAAAAAACAAAGGAAAGCTCAGTATGCATGTAACTTGTATACATTTTGTCTAAACGAGATAAAATTTAACAGTGGAGCAACAAAAAAACAAGACAATATACCTGTAACTTTGTTTACAGAGAAACCCTAAGATGTTGAAGAAGAAGTTGAGTGTTCAAAATCCCAAAGATGTTGTAGAAGTTGAGTTCTTAATAAATCATTGTTCTTCACCCTCGGAGATTCTTGGAGTAAAAAAAACAAAGGAAAGCTCAGTATGCATGTAACTTGTATACATTTTGTCTAAACGAGATAAAATTTAACAGTGGAGCAACAAAAAAACAAGACAATATACCTGTAACTTTGTTTACAGATAAACCCTAAGATGTTGAAGAAGAAGTTGAGTATTCAAAATATCACTATTATTGACTATAAGAGACTCCTAGAGCATCAAAACAAAAGAAATTACATGTCAGAGAATGCACATAACTTGCACAGGTTTTCTCCAAACGAGATAAAACTTTACCATAGAACATCTATGGAAGAGAAAAATATACCTGTAGAGTTTTGTGAAGAGAATATTAGGGCTTTGGTAAAACAAGCTCTGCTCTCATAAAACACATGAAACTCTCTCTATGCTTGTGCAAAGCAAATGAAATTTTACAGGGTTACAGACAGGGCAAGAAACAGTGAGGCTGTAAAATTTCGTCAGGAAAGAAGAAGCGGGGAAAGAGATATGACAAATTTGAGTTCCGCCTAAAAAAGAGGGGGAAACTGAAAAGGGGAGAAAAGAAAAGTCAAACATAAAAAATAAGAAAATGAAAATTCGAGGCACAAACTTCCAAGAAGTGACAGCTTTGTACTCCCCTTTTCCCTTATTTTATTGCTGAGGGAAGATTTGGTCCAAGATATGGCTAGAAGATTCATGTTACATGAATCTGGAATCCCAGCTCTCTCATTGGTTAGGCCTATATTTGTTTATTCACTCCTTAAGGGGCAAAAAAGAGAGTCCATATTTCTCCTAATGGAGGATATTTATCAGATAACTCTAAATGAGCCGATAGAGCCGCAAGATAGGATAAGAGACGCAGATGTGATTGAGTTAGACCTTGGCACACCGAATGATTCGCGACCAATTAAATTAGGTTCCATGCTCAGTTCAGCAGAAAGGGAGGACTATGTGTCCTTGATTCAAGAATTCCGCGACATCTTTGCTTGGAGTTATGACGACGAGCTGAGAGGCATTCCTCCCAGCCTAGCTGTTCATACTATTCCTGTAAAAGAAGGCAGTCGTCCTGTGCGTCAGAAGGTAAGGCGTATGCCTTTCGAATTGAGGGACGGGCTGTTTGAGGAGTTATAGAAGTTACGGAAAGCTGGTTTAATGTTCCCTGTACAGCACACGGAATGGTGCTCACCAGTTGTTATCAGGAAGAAGAAAAACAACCAGATCCGACTATGTGCAGATTTTAGAGAGCTGAATAAGCAGACCGTTAAGGATTACTACCCGTTGCCATTTATTGACCAGATTTTGGATCAATTAGCGGGTAGCGAAATATATTCATTTATGGATTGCTTTGCGGGTTACAACCAGATGGCAATTGCAGAAAAGGACAAGTTGAAAACAACTTTCATTACTGTCTTTTGTACTTTTGCGTACCATGTGATGGCCTTTGGATTGTGCAATGCACCTGGATCATGGCAACGAATAGCAGACAAGACCTTTGGTGACATCTCCCCAGATGAGTTGAAAGTATTTATTGATGACCTGGGGGCAGCCACTGTAAGGAAAAGGATGTTGATTATCTTAAGAAAGTGCCTTGAGCGCTGCAGACAATTTTGTATTGCTCTTAATCCACGGAAGTGTGTCTTTGGAGTGCCTTATGGGCTATTGCTAGGCCATGTGGTCAGTTCAGTAGGGATCGCAACTGACCCTAAAAATATCAAGGTTATAGTCATTATGAGTCCACCACATACTCCGAAAGAGGTACATAGCTTTCTATCATCGATAGGGTACTATCGGAGATTTATAAATGCCTTGGCAGAAAGGACGTTGCCATTAACGAACTTATTATCCTTTAGCTATCTATTTGAATGGAGCGACCCTTGTAAGGTAGCTTTCGAGGATGTGAAACAGGAGTTAGTAAAAGCTCCAGTTTTAAAGCACCTAAAAGAGGCGAGGTATTTTACATATTTTCAACAGCTACCATGCATAGCATCAGCTGCTTTTTAGCCCAAATCTGGGAGGAAAAGTGGTATCATCTGATAGCTTTTGCTAGTCGAAAACTGGACAATTCAGAAATTAACTACACCTATATGGAGAAGTTGTGCCTTGCGATGGTCTTTGCGACTAAAAAATTCAAGCACTACATCCTCTATGAGAAGGCAGTTTTCTATACTAAGGCGGAAGGACTTAGATTGCTTATGAACAAGCTACAGCCGCCTGATCGTTTGGCAAAGTGGTTAATCACTTTGTAGAAGTTTGATTATGAGATTAAGAGTAAGCCACCGAGGTTGCAGGGGATTGTGGAATGCCTTGTGGATTTCGGGGAGCCGAAAGAGGCTTTGGCTGAATGAAGTGATATTGAAGAAATGTTTAAAATTGATACAGCTTCTATTCCATCTTGGTATGCTGCTATCACGCATTATCTATCAACAGGAGAGACTGGAGCTGGTTTATCAAAATCTGAAAAGAGGAAAATCAGACAACAGGCTTTGAAGTTTTCCTTGATCGCAGGAACACTATATCGATAGGGTGTTGATGATATCTATTGCCGATGTGTGATCCCTGACGAGGTTCCTTTCATCTTGGAGGAGTGCCATGACTCTGCATGTGGAGGGCGCTTCGCTGGACAGTTGACGCACAAAAAGCTTTACGAGCTGGATATTGGTGGCCGTCCATCTTCCAAGATTCCTTTGAGGCCCAGTTATGCCTATCATGGCTATCCTTCCATTTGAGAAGTGGGGCATTGACTTTGTGGGTCCTATCACCCCGTCGTCTACTACCTAGAAGAGGTACATTATAGTAGCAACTGATTATTTTACAAAATGGTCAAAAGCGTGGGTGACGAGGAAGGACAATGCAAAAGAGACTACAAGTTTTCTTTTAGAGTAGATTATCTGTTGTTTCGGTCCACCGAAGGAACTAGTGTCGGACTGTGGAACCCATTTTTTGAATAAAGTGATCAAAAGCCTGACTGAAGCTTGGCAAATCAAGCACAACAAAATGACCCCCTATAATCCGCAAGCAAATGGGCAAGTCGAAAGTACTAATAAACAGCTTGTGGGTATCTTGTCTAAAATAGTCTCGGAGAATAAACGAGACTAGGACAGGAAGTTGTATGTGGCAGTATGGGCGTACAATACAACATGCAAGCGAGCTACCGGCCATACTCCATTTAAATTAGTTTATGGGGAAGAGTGTGTGTTACCCCTCGAAATCGAGTTGCCAACCATACGGTTTGCAATTAACCACTCTTTGGGAGATGAGGATTCACTCTTTGAACGTTTCACGACCATAGCCCACCTGGATGATTTGAAATTGCAGAGCTTATTATACCAGGAGGTAGCTAAACGTCGGATGAAGCAGTTGCATGACCTTAAAGCAAAGAAGTATACCTTTAAAAAAGGGCAATTAGTTCTGTATTATGATGAGCATAGGGAGTTGTTTCCAGGGAAGTTGGAACCTAGATGGGATGGCCCCTACAAAATTGTTAGGATAGGGAAAAATAGGTCTACGGCTCTATTAGCTGATCTGCAGGGAGTAGAATTTAAAAATAAGGTTAATCTTAATAAGATTAAACCTTATTACTTCTAAGTATGCTAACACGAGAAAATGCATTGCAGGTCCATGTTGCAGCTGATTTGAGACCTGCAAAAGAGCTTAAAGCTGGTTGATGGGGCGGTTAATTCCTTATTTGGAGCACCCATATCTGGAGCAGAGATACCATCAAGGGAAACTCATCTGGTGGAGCAAAGGATACAAACTGATTGAGCAAGAAGACGAAACCTTTGTGTGGGAGATCAAAGTTTTCTGCCATCACTGTCGTCGAGGCCATTTCCCTTGCCTTTGCTTTTATTGCATCATTTTTTTTCCCTTTCTATGTGAACACCCCCTATGTTCCCCCCACTCCCGATCCACCCTTATCGCCCTATTCCTCCCTTCGACTACCACACTTTTCCTTTTTACATCCCCCTATTCTGGCTTATTGTTTTTGTGTTATTAATTTTTGAAGCTTTTCTTGCACAATTGGATGTATTTCCATGTGAACACACCCTTATCACTTCAGACCAGTGATCTACCATACCAACCATGTCCTACGCCTTCTCTTGGATATTTTTCATTTTATCTGCCTATTCTTTCGATGTTTTGTTTGTCCATTATTAATTTTTGCATGTTTTCATGTCTTTTTCGTGCGTATTTTTGCCCTTTTTCCATAAGAACTTGCCCTATTCTCCTCGGCATTCAATTTCGACTGGATAGCCTTGTCCAGCCACCCTTCTTACACATTTCTCCTTTTTCCTCCGCCCAATTTTGACCTCTGGATTTTTTGTTATTAATTTTTATTAGTGTTTTCAAGCTCCATTTTCTTATTTTTTCCATGTGAATCTCAAGCCACTCCAAGACCTCTTAGACGAGCCTGAATGGCAATGGTCCAAGGTGCACAATTTAAACTTGAGGTTTAATTGGACCTTAATCCTTGACCAGCAAAAAGAGAAATGTCAGAACCTAGAGAATGATGAGCAACCAAACAAAGACAACTTTGACGATGAATATAAGGACTATTGTTCCTTCAATGATGAGAGCGAAAGGAAAATCAATACCATAGAATACGACACCGAGAGACGTATAATCGAACAAATACGAGTAGACTCCAGAACACATAGGAGTGTAACGCCTCCTAACACCATCACAACTACGTTCTAAATGTGACATCCCTGACAATCATCTATGTCCTGACATTTTTCCTTTTTATTGCCCTTCATTCCGATGCATGGATCATTCAATATTAATTTTTGAATCCCTCTTTAGGTACGATTTTTTGGTTTTTTCCATGCGAACAGGGTTTCTCTTGCTCGGCACTATGTTCTAATGTGATACGATTGTCGGGCACATTTTTTTGCACATTTTTCCTTCTTCCCTCCATTTGTTCCAGCGATCGGATTTTCCGATCTTAATTTTCGTTTGCATTTTCGGGCTTGATTTTTACGTTTTTCCCATGTGAATGCCCTAAATTGTTCTCAACATCCCACTGCACTTTTCCATTGTTTTTCCCTCAACTTTCGGCATAGTTTTGTTTTTTATAGCCTTTCATTTTAGTACATGGTTTGGGTTTTATGCCTTTTTCCATCCCTTTGCGCTTGTGGTGCCTCTACCATCGCGCGTGACCGCCCATTTTTTTAATTTTTAATCATGATGTTGCAACCATCGCATCCTCCCGCACCCGTGTCGCCATCCCAACTCCCTTTGCTTTCCGCCACTGCAAATTTTTTTACCCTCGCCCCGCGCTTCTGTGCGGGATGGGGGGGGCTCCCTTGATTTTATTTTCTCCTTATTCTTCTTCTTATTTATTTTTCACAATTTTTTTATTTATTTAAAAACAAATTTACCCCCAGATGGTTTCCCCCTCTCCTTCCTCCCTCTTCTTTCTCCTCTTCTCTCTCCTCTTCTCTCTTCTCTCTCTCTTTCTCTCTCCCACCCTTCCCCTTCTCTGCGGCTCCCACCCTTTCTCCCCCCCTCTTCTTCCCCTCCATCTCCTTCGTCCTCTCTTTCCTCCTCCTCTCCTTCCCTCATTCTCCCCTCCATTGCCTCCCCCTCCTTCTCTCCCTCCTCTCCTGAACCTCGTCCTTTTTGGCTGCTTGCCCCACCGGGTCCCCCTCTTGCGTTAGCTTGGTGGCCTCCTGCCCCGCCTCATGCCCGTCTGCATGCCACTGTCGCCTCTCCACCCTGGACATCAAATGATGTCGCCACAGTCCACCTCCTTGCACCCGGTCACCCGCCACATCGCCTTCACCATGCCGTCTACCCGCTGGGATGCCAGGTCGACACCCTCGCCACCAACGACGCCTGTCCTCGCGCCACCACCTGCACCGTCCCCCCTACCCTCCCCTTAAACCCCCCTACCCAACCCCCCTACCTGCTCACCTTTCCCCCTACCCCCCTACCCTCCCCCCTCCCTCCCTGCCCGTCCCCCATTACCCCTTCCCAACCCACGCCACTAGTTTACCCCCACTAAACCTCAATCCCCCATTACCCCTACCCAACCCACCCCACTAATTTCCCCCCACCCCCCATTACCCTAACCCCCCCCACCCCCCATTACACTAAACCCCCCCATCTAACTAATACCTAACCCCCACTAATCTAACCCCAACTAGACCTAATCTAACCCCCCTCACTAACCCCCACCCCCCGCATTCACCCTCACCCCCCCCCACTAAACCTAATTCCCCCCACATTATCCCTAACTCACCCCACTAACCTAACCCATCTAACTAGCCTTAAACCCCCCTACGCACCCTCCCCTCCGCCCATGTCGCGTGATGCCAACAAGTACCAGCGGGTCTTTCCCCTTTTTTTGTGTGCATCAGTGTTCACGTGTTTTGTGCGTAAGCAGCTGTTCGCGTGCCGCAGCGTGTTTGTGTTCATGTTCGCGTTCGTGAGCTGCACATGGGTGTACACGCACGAGGACGCGCGTCTAGCCTTTTCCGTGCGGTGGTGCATGACCATCCGTTCACAAGTTGCTTTTCACACGCAACCGAGTACCCCATTTTTCATTTAAAAACTTTCAAAACCCCTTAAAGAAACATAAAAATCCAAAAAAATACTAAAATTTTCTAAAAAGTCATTAAAATTTACATTAAATAGCTAAATATTTCATTTGATTGACTAGACAATTTTTGGATTATTTTCCAAAACTGAAATTCTAAACATTAATTGCAAAAAATTCAAACCCTTCAAAATTATTTAAAATCCATTAAAATTTATTCGAAAATTGTTTAAAAATAAATGAAAATCAAAAAAAATTCAAAGAAACTTCAAAAAATTCCATCCACCTTTTTCTTTTATTTTTTTTTTAATTCTAAACATGCTACAAAATGGTCGTATTTTTATTTTTGGGCAACAGTCTTTTGAAAAAAGTATTTTAAATGCTAAACATAAACGAAAAAATGTTGGAAAAATCTAGACACCTTGCTAAAATTTGTTGGTTCAGTTTTCCTTCATGTTGGATGGTTGAAACATCATAATTAAAATACGAAACCTTTTTTGTGTGTCCAACGTAACACATTTTGAAAAAAAAATCCAACCCCCAAAATGCTTTTAACTTGGATTCACACCTAAACATTTCAACCTGGGAGATTTCTTTATTATTTTTTTTAAAAAAACACAAGTCAACACACAACTGAAACATTAATCCCAACTAAATCAAATACACCCACCCTAATCTTGTCGGTAAAAGTATTGTCTTGGCAAAAATCTAACCAAACACTGCATGTTTCTTGATCATTTTTTTAATGAGGTGTTGGTTTGGTTTTTTATGAGCTTACCATGTTCAAATCTTTTTCAGTTGTTGGTTTTTCTCTTTTAAGACTCATTTGCATTGTGGGATTGATACGTGCCCATTTAGTATCCTTGCACATACACTCTCTCAGAGGCATCCCTTTTATTTGTGAGTTGTATTGTGTGTTCACTATCTGAATGGCACCTCGTATGTCTCCTCCTATTCAATAGTCCCATTGATCAATAGGGATTATTCTTCCCTACTGGCTTTTGAGCCTATTGCGAAAGTTGGCTTTGCATCTTTTGTGGCTGCTCCTCTCCCTCTGATTCCAGATGATCCAGCCCTTTGTGATGAGTTTCTCGTGTCATACAGTAAGAAATTGAGCTTGGTTTGTAGTACTTCCATGTCCCTTCCCTACAAAGGGGAACCCTTTGTCACAGCCAGACAGTTATTCTCAAATGAAGAATTCCTAAACTGTTACAGAAGTAGAATAAAAAGATCCTCCATGTCAAGAAGGTGATTAACACTTCAGGAGTGTCTTTCTCAATGACCATTGATCCTCTCTGGAAGCTAGTCTGCCAATTCCTTCAAGAGAGGTTCATGCCTACTAAGGCACCATCTCACTACTTGTCCAACAAGCTCTTCACAACTTCCAGGATGGTTTTGAGAGGGGTTGCCACTGACTGGAGCACTTACCTTCTTACGAAGATGGACCAGCATTTTGTCAAGGTGACTTGAGGGAATGTTACCAATGTAACCTTTGGTTCATATTTATATGTTTTTCTGACATATTTAGGCCTTAAGAAGGGTGTTTTACCTCCTCCTCCATCTAATCCAGTTCCTCCCCCTCCACTCTCAGAAGATTCAGAATGCATTGGCATAGAGCATACTGACTCCCCCCTCCACTGGTCATTCAGCGGAAGCGCTTGAAGTGTGTAGTAGAGACAATTCCACTAGTCATTCCTTCAGTGTTAGTTCCTGCTACCTCTGGAAGTGAACTCCCTACCTACCTCGCATGCAACAACTTATTCAGGGCACATCGAGAGGGTTCTTTGGATATATCAATTCCTTCGTTGAACTGGTTAATGACAGGGAATGTTATCCCTTTCCTTTGTCAAGACATCCAGAGTTCTATTGAACTCTCAGTTGCATCTTGTGCTCGACAGTTATATTATTCTTTTTATGAAGAATTGAGGCAATCCAAAGACCAGATGAATAAGGCAACCATAGAGCTAGCCTCTGCCAAAGACACTCTTTCCAATCTGTTTAAGCAGATGGAACAATTGATCAAAATGATTGAGACCTAGAGAGAAGAAATATCTTCTTTGAAAAATCAATTAGCAGAAGCTCAGTCATCAGAGGTCACCACGGTCTCTGAAGAGAAAGAGAAAATGTCCAAAGAAGCTCAAGAGCAGAACAAGCGACGTTGACTTGGGAATTGTGGGCTATGATGATGTGTGCGAGCATGGCTAGGGGGATGAGAACTTGGTTATTGTGCACGATGCTCTAATACCAAATGACAAAACCGAAGTGGAGGGAGTCAGTGAGGCCACTCAGATGGGAAGTCATGAGCACAAAATCTTCTTCTCCTCCATTATTCTCCTCTATTTCTCCAACAATCCACAAACACTAAAATGGTATCCTCAAAAGATAGATACCCCAAACTTAAAGACACTTTACATACAACCATAGGATATGACATATTTATCAACATTTATGTCCTTTATTTTGAGCCAAGGTTGAGAGATTGCAGTCTAGAATGGATATCTTATGGACTACTTTTGAGTAGTTTATGGAGTTTATTCCTCCCGCCCACTCTTTCTTTGTTCATTATCAACAATAGAAGTTGGCCTTTTATGTTAAACTTTCAACCATGGATTTATCTACTTCAGAGGATGGCTGGAGTGGAACATGGTCTGCAGATCTATTGTCTAGAGTGGTCAGGATGGTGTTTGAGGATTTGGTAGTCCTAGATTCAATGTTGATGTCCTATATGTACCTCAGAGGTGACTTGTTAATTCCACATGAACCTCTCTTGGTATGTTGGAGATGTAGTCTTGCAACCAGTACTCTATGTACACCTATTCTTCTAGAGTAGCTGAATATCCAGAGGATTCTTGGCATCCTATGTTGGATTCTGTGATCTTAAATCAAAGACAGTTAAAGGCTTCGTCTCATGTGCAAAATGTTAACCAACTGAGGGTGGATCTGTTATCCCATCTTTCCGAGAAAACTCCTTTTGATCCTTTATTTTCATGCTTTGTGCTTGCCAACTATTTACATTTTGCTCAGTGAGACTATTTACATTTACAAAGTTATGAAAGGCTTTGTAAATAGCTGGATGTGCTTTATTTTCATGCTTTGTGATTGTCAAGCAGATTTTTTATCCTATTGGAGAGAATTGTCCTCCAAAAACCTTTGTGGATGAATCTTTATCCCTAGAAAGGTTTAAAAATCATCAATCCGTTAAAAGGGATCATCTTCATTGATCCATTATCCTTTGTAACTTTGATGCTTGATCAGAATACATCTATCTATCTTTTTCCTTCCAAAGAGGTGCCATTCAGATAATTGTTTGTGTAAGTGGTGTGAGTTGTGGTATGTGTATATTCTTTATCTTTGTTGAATGGAGCTAAAGTTGAAGCTGGATTGATGAAGAATATATTGGATTAAAAGCTAGCAGAAGATGATGCTAATTTAAGGAAAACTCTTATATCCTTTATGAGTTTGTGTTGCTATCAATTTTTTAAAAAAACAGAGATAATATACAAAAGGGTGTTTTCCTTTCGTTGTAGTATTATCAGATATATAAGTTACTTGTTGGGGTCGTGATTGGATGATTTTATGAAGTGCTCTCAAAGACAAAAGATCACATTAAGCTCTTTATTGAACTTATATTCTTATTTTCCTTAGTTCGCAAGGAAGCTTTCTTTCTAAGTGTGGGGATATGTTGAGACTGGGAAAATACTAAATTTTTGACTGATCTTTGTCGTTTTTGGTGGACTGAATGATTGATTTGGTATGATTTTTTATTGATTTTAGAATGATTTGGAATGATTTGGATAGGTTTGGATTGATTTTGATAGTTCATGATATTTTTTGATGAAGATATATTGATGTGATAGGTTGTAATGATGTTCTTATAGCTTCTGTATGATCCTATTTAAGCATGTTGAGCTTCTGTTTTGCTCTGTTTTGTTTGAGTAAGTGAGGTTGGGATATTGAATGATAAATTTTGATGTTATATGATAGCTTATTGAGTGATTTATGATGGGTTTATTTGGTTTTAGTTGAGCTGAATGTTTGTTGTTTAGTTGTTGTTGAACCTCTGTAGACTTGTAGAGCCTCTGTTCCTGCTCTGTTTCTATTCTGTTCTGTTCTGTTCTGTATATCTTCTATAAGTGTTCTGTGATTTGAGGGTGTACTTTGGGAAAGTTTTTTTACTTTTGGAAAGGATGCATCTAAGTTCAAAAGAGCTAAAACAAATAGAAGAAGCAGTTGTTGAAGACTGAAGTGAAGTGACAGTAGTGAGCTATGAAGAGACACTGTAGTGGCTCTGGTGCCCTTTCATACCTCCCATGCCTCTTGGAAGGGGCATCCACGACCAAGAGAGGAGTATTGTGAGTGATTATTGAGTATTGTAGTGAAGAAATGATGTACTATTGATTGAGAGAGAAAGAGAGAGTCAAAGATAGCCAATTCTATCAAAACAATGATTCCTTCTATGAGAGATTGTGAGAGAAAACTATGAAGACAATGAAGATGAATAATATGTGATTATTTCCATTCAAAAGTGGTGTGTTTTTTTGTGTTCTTATTAGTTTTGATGGATTCTATGAAGATGTTGAAGATTTGGTTAATTCTATCAAATCCGTGGGAGATATCTACTATGATGTTGCGTGAAGATTTGTTCTTTTCCTTGTTGTGGTTCTCTAAAAATGAAACAAAAGCTTGTTAATGTTACAAGATAGATTTTCGTGTAGTAGAAACCCTTTTTCCTTGGTGTTCCTCTTGGGGCTCCACACATCATTAGTTTCTTCGACCCCACCAACATATCACATCCCCCTCCTTGCATATTATCCATTTTACAAAGGGGACTCTGTACATAAAGCTTTAGGCATTAAAGACATCAGGAGAACCAAAGTACCTCAAAATAAACCACCACATCAATATCAGCTATAAAATACTTTGATTTATGCATGAAATTTATACTACTTCCAAGTCCAAAGTGAAGTCGAACTCATTGTAGCCTCTACTTGTGACCAAACTTGCCACCTCCACCAAGGACAACTCTGAAGTACTTCAAGTAAGAGGGATGGAAGCTCTAAAATAACGAGCACAAGAAATTCAACAACTCACAAGAAGTGATGTTCTTGACCAAAACCTCCATTAAATGTAAAGCCTAAATTGAAAAAAGGACCTATTATGGAGATGACGAAGGAAAATCACAAAAATAGAATTTATCAATAATTGAATGCCACAAACAAATTCATAATAATATAAGATTTCTTTTATATATATATATATATATATATATATATATATGTTCATACTAACTTAGGAAGTCATATTACAAAATATGAAGAATTCCTTAAATGGTCGTTAGTGTGGAAAGAGCAAGAACATGTTTGTATAATAAGATATGTGGGGTCTAGACAAGAGGTGGCACATGCAAGTGACATCCCTATCACACTAACTCATGCCCATGTGCCCTTCCCCATATTTAAAAAATACTTTTGATATGATAAACACTAGTCAATATTATTTTTGTAAGGCTTAGCACACAATGTCATGCAATTGCTAGAGTTGAAGCATCTTTATGAAGCTTTGGGACTTTGGGACTTAGTTTCCTAGGAGGGAATTTTTGAAGATGTGTCCCCTTCCATGATGTGGCTAGTCCTTGTGTAGCATATTATTTTATAATAGTTAGAATAAATTCCTTATGATGATAGAATGTATGTTGAGTAAAGAAACCTAAATCCAAAGTCCTGCACAATATAAATTATTAGAATCTCTTTCTTTAAAACACACCCAATGAAGTGTTGAGTACGCTTAGCTTAGGTTTTCTCTAAAGATGTTAATGTCAAGGGGACACTAGGTAAATATTTAGTCCTTCTCAAAAGTAGAAACCATATATTAAGTGATATCTAAGATAGTGTAAGTGAGTAGAAAAGGATAGACAATCTTATCCAAAGTGAACCTTGACCTTGTTTAAGAACCCAGTTCACCAAGGTCTTGTCATAGGGAGAACTACTTTAGGGACTTGGTACATCCTAGCTAAGGGATGTCATTTCCTTGCACTAGTACTAAAGGATTAATATACCCTTTGATAAAATTTTACGGAGTTATACATATCTAAAGGGTTTCCTTCCGAGTACTTACAAAGAAAGCTTTCCATGATCCTTAACAGGTCATGTAGCTAAACTTCCATATCCATAAAAGAGAAATATGGTTCAAAAAGACCATAAATGTCCTTATAACTTAACTACTTGAATTTAGGAGAATTAAAGATTTCGAAGGGGGAATCAAACCAAATTTAAGATATCAAAGTGACATAAAGGTGGAATTTTCTTTAAGAGACTAGGTTGATGCCTTCCATAAGTTCATGAATAACTAGGTGAAGTCAACCAAAACCTCAAGTTAGATGGAATAACAACTAGAATGTATTTTGATGCATATATATTTTAGATGCACGCTAGACCTCCCTCAAGGCTAGATGTTATTGGGGTATTTACCATATATAGCCAAAAGTCACAAGCAAAGACTCATGTAAGAAGATCTCGATGTACTGAGAGAAGAAATTTTGTAGAAGAAGATGGCTTAGAAAAACAAGAAACCAATATATATTGTCTCTGACAAATATCACAATGCTTAGCATATTCAAAAGCATCCTGGAAAACCTTCAACCACTAATACCTAGCACATAAAGTCTTTAGAGCGGTAAGCCATCTAGCAAAATGACCCCCACATGCTAAATCATGGCATTGCTCTAAAATGAATGGCACCTCATCAAGCACCACACAACAATGATACACCTCATCTGCTCCCCTTCTATACAAGACTTTCGCTACAAAGGAAAAGCAAAGTGCATGTTGCTTAATCTTCCTCTTCTCAGAAAGAGCTTCCATCACATTGCCTATGAATAGATAATGGGTAATAGCTACATATCACAATGGAGCTGAGGTTGCATCAATCTTACATAACTCTTTGCAATCATTGATGTTAGCCCAAATCACCAAAATCCAATAAACATTCAACAAATCCTTGCAATTTTGGCTACTTACTCTAAATCTCAGTCAAACTCTTGTAAAGATATTAACCGCTTGGCCAAGCGATCCAAGGGTTGAAGCTTGTTTAATAATAAGTGTAATCCCTCAATCTTAGTGAAGAACACCATCTTCTCATAAAGAATGTAATGTCTAAATTTCTTAGTGGTGAAAACCATAACCAAACATAATTTTTTTAGAAAGATATAATGAAGCTCCAAAAACGCTTAATTTTTGGCTAGCAAATGCAATCGGATGATAAAGTTATGCTTTTCAAAATTGGGATAGGCAGCAACTGGTGTTGTGCATAGTCATAGTCATAAAGATATAGAAAACTTCACCCCTTGAGGAGCCTTAAGTATTGGCATTTTGGAAAGTTCCATCTTAACATCCTCAAATGCTACCTTACACGGTTCAGTCCATTCAAACACATGGCTATGCAACAAGAGGTTTGTCAAAGGCAAAGAACACTAGCTAATGCATTAATTAACCAACGATAATAGGCCACAAAAAAGATAAAACTATGAATCTCCCTAGGGCTAGTGGGTGGACTCAGGGCCATAATGACTACTACTTTCAAGATTAGTGGCCATACCAACCGCACTCGCAACATATCCCAACAACAAGCAATAAGGAACCCCAAATACACAGCTCCAAGGATTTAGCATGATACAATACTCACAATAATGCTCAAAACATTTATGAAAAATAATAAGCTATCTATTTCGATTCGTGGCATCCCCCAAATCATTTATAAAGACCTCGAGTTCTTTAAGGGAGATATCGATCTCCTGTTAGGGGCACTGCATAAGCCAAAATCCATAACATGATATGCAAAGGTACCAATGACAATATTAAATGACATTTTAGGATTTCCATTCTCAACTATGGCCATTTGATTGTAGCCCACAAAGCATACCATGAAAGAATACATTGATAAAGAGAAAAGGATAGTAATCCTTCACAATACGCTTACTCAACTCCTTGAAATCCACACACACTGGCCTTGCCTTGCTAGAGTGAACTAATTCTACTCCAACATGTACTGGCCATATGTCCTAAATTCCCACATATTTCACATTTCACATGAGGACAATTTTGCAAGAGGTGCTAACCACCATACCACTTACAACTAAATATTGATGGGCCTACATCATCAGGCTTTCTAGTGTCCATCAGATTTTGCTAGCATTTCAAGAAATTAACATCCATTGCTATTTGTCGATATTGTTTAGTAATCATGTCAATGTAATGTTTCATCATGCCCTTGACTTCCTCTACAATATTTGATGCAGAGGATTCATAACAAGTGGCATTAGGAGCCAATCCCACACCAAGTTTTACAATCTGTAAAGGAACTGGTGGTTGCATGGACCTTTGGTTTATGGTGGGGGCTTGTTCACTACTCACAGACTTTGTAGGTCTTGATTGGGAAACATTTGGCCCTATAGGAGTAGGTAATTGAGGAAATTCTTGATTTAGAGCTCCTTGATTTTACATCACTACGTTACTGGTAATGCAAGTAATGAATTGTAACCCATTAGCACTGCATTTGGCATCGACCTAGTGACTAAGAGGGCTTGCCCTCTTACTGTATGAGTAGCTTAAACTCTTGACTCCACTCCTTTTGCTGCTACTATAGTTGCATCTAAATCATGTAGTGCCATATTACTCAAGTGTAGTTGCTTCGTGAAGTCCAACCCTCTCAAGAAAAAATACAACTAAGCAACAAGGGATAATTGGATAGTAATATCCAAACAACAAAAAACGTCACATAGCTTTTGAGCATACACTTTTACACTCTTGTTAAACTCTTGTTGAGTTTCATTTAGGATACATAGCCAATATTGACTCTCCTTTTTAGGAGAGAACTCCCTACAAAGCACAATATAGAATGCTTGCATAGTGGCAATCGAATTTATCACAAGTCAATAGTGCCACTAGGCTACATTTTCCTTCAAAGCAATACTAAAGAACATCAAATGAGTGCTTTCTCATTGACTTCACATTTAAACATAAGTTTTCAAAAATCTTTGATATGTAATTTGGCATCTTTTTTTGGACTTCCACTACAGATAGGAAGTGGGTAAAAAACGGATAGAGGTGCCATAATAGTTGGAATTTGAATTGCTTGAGGTAATATCAAGGGTAGTGTGTCAACCCTATGGATATAGAAATAGACTTAGAAAGGACAACTATAATGCTACCAAGGGCACCCCTAGATGGTGGGGTTGATCCACCACTTTGGCTAGCCCACAAAGGAGTAGATTGCCCAACTTTAGGTGTTAAAGGTAAACTACCACCTTTGTGTGTACTTGGATTGTTCTTACTACAAGGGGTTGTAAGCCCCCTACTTTAAGGGATACAAGACTAGTATGGTCTGAGTATTTGCAAAAAAAAATTATATGTTTCCTTGGCCATTCCTCACATTGCTCTCGTTGAATTCGAGAGATCTCTAGCATGCACTTATGTCCTTGCCTTAATAGTTATTTCTTCACTACTAAAGCAAAGAGTCACACACTCAAGGACTAAGTTTTAGGCCCTCTTTGGGAGACCTAAAGGACTCTCGCAAATGCATCACCTATTAGGACCTAAAATGGGCCCAACAACGGCTCTCACACACTAAGCTCACTAACGAATCTCACAAAACCAACCCCTATGGCCCTAGCCATGAGTGACTAGTAATAATCTAGGAACTCTCTCTCTAAACCTTAACACGCTATGTTGAAGTTCAACCTCCTAACTACCTACCTCAAACTCCAAGCAGGAGTGCCCAAATAAAATGTGTCGAGTACACCACACAAATGTAACATAGGCTCCTCCCCAACTAATTATCGTGGTCTCTAGATATACTAGTGATCTATCCGGTTAGGGATTTGACCTGCCAATCCTCATCTTTTAGCACAAATGTAACACTTACTCTCCACTCATCCTCATTGGAAACCCCTTTGAACCCTCGAGACTAATTGGCTTGGATCTCCTCACCCACTCAGTCAATATAGGAACTAGTTGCTATGCAATGGTATATGCATAAAAATGCTTCGATGAATAGTGTTCATGAGAGTACACGAGAATTTTTAATGTGAGAAAACAAGAAGTGGATACAACAAACAAGCCTTTCGTAACTTTCAGTTATGTATTGCATCACTATTGTACACACCCCAAAAGCACCAAGTGTTCCTCACTTGTGCTACTTTTGGGTACATATTTCACACAAAATCGCCCTAGATATGATATGCAAACAAAAAAATAATATTTTTAGCATTCTTCATCATAATTTAACATGTTTTTCCATTTAGATCACTACATATGGCACTGGCACCAACCCCGTGCTACCAATACCCATATTTTACACTTAAAGATTCTCAAGTCTTTTCCTTAGTCGTGGGGATATGGAATCCACTTGGGTAGGAAATTCAAAGATATATACACATGTGATTCCTATACCAACCAATGCTTAAGCTACCTTCTCATTTTACATTTTTCCTCACTTGAGTAAGAAATTCAAAGATATACACATGCGATTACTACATCAACCAACCCTCAATCATGCTACCTTCTTACCTTGCATTTTGCATCATAAAATCCTTCAAAGTTTTCATGTAGTGCTAAAAAAAGAACATAAATTGAGCATGCACAACGCCACATAGAGGAGCCTCATCTACCAAATGGACTATGAGATATAGTTACTCGCAAGGACAGTGGAAAAGTCTTCACCAAACAAAGCATTTCAATCACTATTATGACATATTTTGATAGTGATGTGTGAATAGATTTAGGACCACTAGTGGTGTACTTTTTTCCCTCTCTAGGAGGTTCTAGTGTGGATTGATGGAAATGACGGAGCAAGATAATGGAAAAAGTGAAGCATACAAAGACAAACACCTTTTGTATGCTTAATAGTGATATGATGAGAAGATGAGTAACATGTATGAGGAAGAAAAGGCAAGAAGATAAAGGGAGAGGGTGATATTTTACATGTACCAAGTGCACATTATTGCATATCCTTCACATCTAAAAGCATTACCAAATAACCTTAATATGTATTAGCAATATGAGGAAATGGAGAGACTAGAAAAAGAAGAGGGGATGCATATCACTATGGAAAAATGGGAGGACATTCAAGAACGCCTACCACTAGTAAGTGTGTGTAGCATTCCACATATATATTAATTGTTAATTATGAATTTAAGAATACTTATCAAATTCATTTGTCTAAGTAAAGTGCACATTTTTCAATTATATGTGGTGTGAGGGTAAGCATTTTTGGGTTCAAAGGGTTGATGAGAAGAGCAACACCTAAGATTGTGATGTCAACACTAGCTTTGAGAGAGTCAATGGAAATATGGATTATTAGTGTAGCATAATCCAAGTTATCGTTAAGCTCAACTCTTAAAGCTTGGTTGTACATGTTTTAGATGTTAAGGGGTTTTTAAGGATGTGGTGGGAAAATGCCCTAATGCAACAATCAAATACCACAAAATTATTTTATAACAATTTACTCTACAAAGTTATGGCAAGTTTAGAATGGAACATTAGGTTGTCTTTCAACCAATGTTAGAGAAACATATATGGTGGCAAGTGAAAATTTGATGAAGATTGGAAATGATCACATGTAACTACCTTTTGTAGCACCTTCACTTCAAATGACAGCTTACTCCATTGGCCACTATAAGGCCATCTATCTACCCATGCTACTCTCTAGTTGAATTGTGATGCTTATTTCTCCAAGTCTATTTTTTCAAAATATTTTCCCTCAAAATCTAAATGAGATCCACTAATTCACAATTTATCTTTATTTGTTTCCATGCAAATAACTTATTCTCATGTATAGCCCCTCCCACATGTGATTTGACATTTCTATCCTCAACAAAATTTCTAATGCCTTGCAAATATACTATCTTTCAAATATTGATACTATGTTAAGTGGTACTAGAAATCCACCCCTTCCAAGTTAATTAGGAGCATAAACATCAATACCATTTCGAATTTATGTTTAAGCATCAATAATATTAGAAATATCCTTACTAGTAGTTGATACTAAAGACTTTAAACTTAAGTCACTTCTTTCAAATTGAGTACTTCACTTGAACCATGAACTAGGGTATCTACAAAGAATGTGGAATCCTACAACATAAAGCCATGGTCTAAACCACACCACCTCTCGCAATACCATCTACACTGAAACTTTTAGCAATATCCATGATGGCTTCCCTTGTTTCCTCTAAACAAACATCATGCTCATTCTAATTAATCAAGGAAATCATAAGCAAAATTTGGAAAACCTCATCAACCCCCATTCCTCTAGCAGGGCATATAGATTAGTGAATTTTTTTAGCTTCTTGGCCACCTTCTTTCATTAATCTTCTCCATTATTTTGGTCTTATTCTTGGGTTGAATATATTTTGAGGGGGACATAATTCCTTTATCTACTCTACTATTGCTCTTTGGAATTCCCTCCTTTGGCATACTTTTATTCGTCTCCTTGTTTTGCAATGGTTGGCTTTGTTTATTTGTGAGGCTCGATGGCGATTGCCTTGTTTCTCTATAGTGCTTTGCCACATTTGATTAACTTTCACTATTCTGCCCTTTATCCTTTTGCAAAGCAACATTTTCCTTACTAGTACCAATTGCCCAAACTTACTCTTCTTTCTTTTTAGACCACTCTTCTTTTTCTCTTATTTACCATCTTCCTTAACCATATTCGTTGGGAAAACTTGTGTAAAAAGTCCCATTTCACTACATGTATATCATGCATCAAGAAATGACAAGAATTCCACCTCAAACACTAAGAAAAATCCTCTAGAGTCTTAGGTTGTAGCACCTAAGGAGGTTCTGCCCTCCTTTCCCTCAAGATGCAAGCCTTCCTATCTCCTTTGCATTCATCACCTACCCAATGGGAGGGGGGTTTGATTGTGTGGGTAGAGATACAGATTACCTTTCCCAATCCACTTGCAATAACACAAATCCTCCTCCCTCAAAAATGGTGTGCAATCCCAAGAATGAGACCCAAATTGGGTACTCCAAAAAAAAAACATCTATTGAAAGAAAATTGTGTAGACCAAGGGATTGTGTGTGCAATGTTCTCTTTGAAAGCCAAAGCACGCCCAAGTATCTAGTCACACATTAATCTTGAGACCCAACAAGTGCCTACATAAACCTTTCTCCACAAAATTGACATGCAATAGAGAACAATGAGGATTAAAGGTAGAAACAAACCATTTAGAAACTTTTATAAGTATACATTCCATTAAGAACATGAATGACCCAAGAAAAAAATTCATAATATCTACTACAGAGACTCCATAAGCAAAGTAACATCACTTTTTTATAACCATTTAGGTGCTTGGTTTATCCTATGCATGTCTATAGCAAGAGCATGGATGACTAGTTGCATGTTGATTTGTTTTCCTCACACAATTGCTTGTTCAAGGTACATTTACATTGCATGCATGTAGGCCACATATTTGCCACTTTCATGGTTCTCTCTCTCTCTCTCTCTCTCTCTCTCTCTCTCTCTCTCTCTCTCTCTCTCTCTCTCTCTCTCTCTCTCTCTCTCTCTCTCTCTCTCTCTCTCTCTCTCTCTCTCTCTCTCTCTCTCTCTCTCTCTCTCTCTCTCTCTCTCTCTCTCTCTCTCTCTCTCTCTCTCTCTCTCTCTCTCTCTTTTTGTGGATAGAGTTAGGGAGCCTTTTCATTCTCTTTGTTTTCCCCTTGCCATCAAACTACATTCCTTGTGGTCATTAAGTATATTATTTGCCACTTTCATGGTTCTCTCTCTCTCTCTCTCTCTCTCTCTCTCTCTCTCTCTCTCTCTCTCTCTCTCTCTCTCTCTCTCTCTCTCTCTCTCTCTCTCTCTCTCTCTCTCTCTCTCTCTCTCTCTCTCTCTCTCTCTCTCTCTCTCTCTCTCTCTCTCTCTCTCTCTCTCTCTCTCTCTCTCTTTGTGGATAGAGTTAGGGAGCCTTTTCATTCTCTTTGTTTTCCCCTTGCCATCAAACTACATTCCTTGTGGTCATTAAGTATATTTCACATTTACATGCCACAAGCATACATTTCAAAAATGTATTATTAGCAATGTGTACACATATCAATCTAGTGAAACCACTTTACAAATAGATGAATATTTTTCTTGAGAAATGGAATAGAGTACTTTATAATACCATCAATGTCAATAGAATATTTTATGAATGAGAGAATCAAATGTGATCCTATAATAAATAAAACTAATGCAACAATACTCACTTTAACCATTATGTGTGCCTCCATTAATCTAAAATATTATCAATGAGTACATTCCAAGCAATGGTCTTGTCAAACCTAATGAGTTCTCATCCATCAATTGGATAATTTTCATGATTTACATTCATGGATAGTCCCTAAGTCCAAAGAAAAAATATCCCACTATCTTCTTCACGTTGTCTTCATAAAAGTAGGAGGCGGCTTAATGATACATAATGGAAGGGCTCCAATATAATGTAGCTATGTAAGATAGTTGGACGTAAAAATCTACTCTATGGTATTCAATGGAGATAAAGTGCTATGATCATCTCCTTAAAATCCAAGAGAAGGACAACTTTTGATTATCAAAATCCATTATCCTAGAATCATTCATTCTTCCATTTAGTTTTCTTTGAGGGAAAAAATTATTTGTGAAATAAGGGAAAGGTCTCAAGTAATAAACTCATAGACTTTACAAGAATGTTACTTCATCTTAAGTAAGTAGGTTTTAAGAAATTATAGATATCATTTACTACATTTTAGAAGAGGTCATGGTAGATACTATCTATATTTAATGTGAGATTTTTTCATGAGAAATCCTGATCCGATCTTCCATAGTCTAAATCAAATAAATGTCAAATCCATATATGATGTAATTGCAATGAGCATACATTGAGTGTACATATAAAAGCTTCACATCTTTTTGAAGCTCTTTTTTTGTTTACACTGCTTATAAAGACAACTTTATAAACGTGCAAAATGCAATTATGTATTGGGTCCTATCCCATAGTACTCATTGGATATGATGGCAATGTTCCATTCTATCATTTCCAAATTTTGATAGTCAAAAGTTGTAAACATGCTATAGAAGAAAAATACAAAATAATTAAGTGATACTAAGATATTGCATCCAAATAAATAAGAGCTTGAAATTTCTTTTAGATTACTATTATCCACCCTCCAAATACTTATAGTTGAGCAATATTACATAATGATAAGACATGATAAACTTGCCAAAATGAAATCAATATGATATACAATGTGATGTTGAACACATAAAATATACCTCCTTTTCTACCTACATTTGTGTATGTACTAATAATGAGGACATCCATAAAAGCAATTATCCCTTTCCTATTTTAGGTGTAGAAATATGTGTGCATGTGCGTGTACGTGTGCATAAGCGTGTGCGTGTGCATGTCCGTGTGTGTGTGCGTGTGCGTGTGCATGTGTGTATGTGTGCGTGCGTGCATGCAGAGAGAGAGATAGACAGACAAAGACATAGAGAGACAAAGGCAAGAAATTACATCATTGGAAAAAGGATTGACGAAGAGATTTCAATCTCTTTCCAACTAGTTTTAGGGTCATATATCTCTTTCCATATCTTAGTACATAATGAAAATGTATCTACTAGAAAAATTGGCACACCATTGCCTAATATCCCTATAGGAAAGACTTTCCTAGTATGAATCAAGTCATTCCTTACATTCCATGTTCTCTTATATTATAAGCTATGATTATACTCCATAAGTTGCATGACTAGTCATTCATGTTTCCATTATCACCAAAAACAATTTGCTTCCAAGTCACTACATTGTGAAAGCCTAATTGCCCATGTTCTTCATCAACTTCTTCCATACTATTCTAACTTATTTGGATTCCCAAAATATGTGCTCTCCTCATCAATTCTATAATCGTTTTTCAAACAAGCATGTTCAACAATGTCTTCCATGCAAGCATTGTTATTACACCACCTCTAAGCACTTGGTTTAACTTTTACCTTCTACCAATAACATATCCAACGAGTCAAACATGTTCCACTATCTAACACTCTACAAAATGTTGACCAAGAGGGAAATGAAGAACCTACCCCAATCAACCCAACTTTACTCAATGTGAAGAAGGAGAAACCACACATGAAAGTAATGGACATTCCTCTAGAGGTACATGAAGAGGTAGAAATTTCTTATGTTTGTTGAAATTTTGGACATCATGCAAAAGATTTCTAATCAAAATTAGGTTCTTTCAAAGAAGCCTTGTGTAGGCAACCCTTTCGTCACATGTTTGTTCAAAGAGTAGAGAGAGAGAAAGGGAAAGACTCCATATCCATGAGCCTTCAGGCTCTCAAGCTCATTCCTTCATTTCCACACACTCTACTGAAAAGCACACACACACAAGATAAAGTGACCTAGTGTAGACTAGACTGACTAACTCTAGTCAGATCACTAACTGACTACTAACTCGACTTATTTAATGTAGTCACATGTAGACAGTTGTGCACACTAGCTGTCATAGATATCGGTCTTAGATGAAGACACACTGACGGTGAGCTTGATTTCTAACACTCCCCCTCAAGCTCAAAAACAAAACTCAAATCATCTGCATCACTCCAAGTAGCTGTCTAAAGTGAATGAACTTATCTTTACCAAGTGATTTGGTAAAGATGTCTGCTACCTGGTCTTCAGTCTTCACATGCTCCAAGTCAATCTGATCTACTAAAACCATTTCCTTGATGAAATGGTAGTGAACCTCAATGTGTTTTGATCTTGCATGATAAACAGGATTGCTTGCTAACATAACACTGCTCAAATTGTCACAGTACAGCTTGACTTTGCTGTCCAAGTGTACTCCCAAGTCATTCAGTAACTTCTGTAACCACTTAGCTTCACAGGCCGCTAAGGATGCACCACGATACTCTGCTTCCGTACTGGACAATCCAACTGTAGGTTGTTTCTTACTCTGCCAACTGATCATGCTACTACCCAATCCAAATGCATAGCCACTGGTTGACCTCCTGTCATACGTGCAACCAGCCTAGTCAGCATCAGTGTACCCCATCAAGTCAAGGGTTTTCCCATATGCATAAAACAGCCCATGATCTGTGGTACCCTTTACATATCTCAGAATTCTTCTGACTGCATCCAAGTGTGGTTTGCGAGGCTTCTGCATGAACTGACTGATCAGCCCCACAGCATAACTCAAGTCAGGTCTAGTGATCGTGAGATAGATCAAGTTGCCTACCATCTGTCTGTACATAGTAACATTCTCAATCTCTGTCCCAACATCAATCTGCAGCTTGACATTCTGCTCCAAAGGTGTATCCATAGGCTTGCAATCAGCCATACCATATTTCTGTAACATGTCATGAGCATATTGCTTCTGTAGCAGCCATATGCCTCAAGGTGTAGAAACAACCTCAATCCCCAAAAAGTATTTCATCTCTCCAAGGTCCTTGACCTTAAATTCAGCCTGTAAACACGTCTTTATTTCAGCAATCCCATTTTTATCATCTCCTGTAATGATTAAGTCATCAACATAGACAACTAGGAAAACATAGCCACTATCTGTCTTCTTCGCAAATAAACTATGATCAGCATCTCCCAATCGGAAACCATGTTGCTGTAAATAACTGCTGATACGAGCATTCCATGCTCTGGGTGCCTGTTTCAGCCCATATAATGCCTTTTTCAGCCGACATACATGTGCTGGAAATTCTAGAAGTACATAGCCTTCAGGCTGTTCCATGTAAACCTCTTCCTGTAATTCTCCATTGAGAAATGCATTCTTTACATCCATCTGCCATAGTTTCCAGCCTCTAGCTGCTGCCAAAGCAATCACAGTTCTAACTGTAGCCATCTTTGCTACAGAGCTGAAGGTCTCCTCATAATCAAGACCATACTGCTGCGCATACCCTTTTGCAACCAGCCTGGCCTTATATCTTTCCAATGATCCATCTGATTTACATTTTACCTTATACACCCACTTGCATCCAATAGGTGTTTTTCCCTCAGGCAACTGTACCAAATACCATGTACAATTTTCAGCCAAAGCTGAATATTCCTCATCCATAGCAGCACGCCAATTCTCATCTGAAACTGCCTCATCAAACTTACTTGGTTCTCTAAAACCTGTTACTTTCGTCATATAAGCATAATGATGGGCTGAATATCCAGTGTAAGCATACCTGTCAACAGGTCGTCTGACCCTCTCTGATCTCCTGAGCTGTGGCTTACTGTGAGCTTGCCTCTCATGAGGCGGCACATAACGGCTCTGTCTAGCACCTGGCGTCATAACAGACGGAATCCCCAATTCACTATCTAAGCTGTCACTGCTAGATGAATCATAACCTGCAGTGAGTGGACCTGTTACATCTTCAAAAACCTTTTCTTTTCCCTTATCTGTTCTCCCCCTCACTGACATATCCGTGTCAGTGGATGCAGTAGTGCGACTCCGTAATCATCATGTCCAAGGACTCACTGTAGATGATACATCACCTGTCTGACCAGTCATGGAAGTACTCTCTGCAGGAGTATTTTCAGCATGACTCATACTAGGTGAGCCATCAGTAGGCACTGCAACAGGATTCCCATACCAAGATGCTAACTCATCAAATACTACATCTCTGCTTATGAGTGTCTCATGCGTAGAAGGTACATAACACTTATAAGCTTTCCGTTCCTGTGCATATCCAATAAACACACTTTTCACTGCCTTAGGATCCAATTTCTTCCTCTTCTCATCTGGTATATGCACATATGCAATGCTGCCAAATACCTTCAAGTGTGAAATATCAGGTTTATGACCATACAGCCGTTCATATGGAGTGACATCATGAATCCCTGCTGTAGGGGTTTGATTCAGCACATATACAGCAGTCACCACTGCTTCAGCCCAATAACCATTTGGCAGACATTTTTCATTCAGCATAGCTCTAGCTGACTCCATCAAAACCCTATTTTTCCTCTCTGCAACACCGTTTTGCTGCGGTGTATAACTGCATGTGAGCTGTCTTCTGATCCCATGTTTAGCAAGATACCTGTCAAAGTAGTTTGAGACATATTCACCTCCTCCATCTGATCTCAAACATGATATGTAACAGCCCAATTCATTTTCAGCATGTTTCTTGAAGTCTTTGAATGCATCAAACACATCATCCTTATGTTTCAAGATATAAAGCCAAGTGTACCTACTGAAATCATCAATAAATGAGACATAATATCGTGCACCGCCAAAAGAAGCATTATGTGAAGGACCCCAGACATCAAAGTGTACCAACTGTAAAGGCCTAGTGCTGTTTTTTACATATCTTATGAAAGGAAACCGTGCCTGCTTCCCAAACTGACATGCAGGGCATACATGACCAAAATCATTATACTTGAATTTAGGTAATCCAAGTACTACTTCTTTTTGCTGCATAGATTTCAATTTTTGTACATTGACATGTCCGATTCTCTTGTGCCAGATCTCTACATCTCTGATGGCACTCTCATCATGAGCAAACATAGCTGCTTTAAGTTCAGGAATGGTCGCTTCCAAAGTAAACATCCTGCCATCCCTTCTGCCCTTGGCAATTAGCTTGCAGCCATTTCCATACTCCTCAATGAAACATCCATCCTTGTTAAACCTCACTTGCAGATTCTGTTCTGCCATTTGACCCATAGACAACAAATTCTTTGTTATGGTCAGTACATGTAAGACATCATGCAGGCCTTTCTTCTTGCCCATCAGGCATCATCAATGGAACAATCCCTTTATGCTTTATGTCATGTTGGGTATCATCCCCAGTACATACATGACCATGTGTACCTGCAACCATCTCATCGAACCACTCTCCATGCGGGGTCATGTGGTTTGACGCACCAGAGTCAATGTACCATCTGTCATCTCTATCATGTCTTGATGCATTTTTAGATACATGCTGCATGGCAAAGAGTCTATCAACTGACTCATCATGAGCACCACTGGAAGATGCATAGTGCCCATGCTGTCTGCCCTTTGCCTTCATATCTCCTTGCTTCTTGTAACAATCCTTTGCAATATGCCCATACTTACCACAATAATGACAGTCCTTGTCCCTGTTGGACTGATCAGACGACTGCCATGAACCAGAACCACCACCTCTACCTCGGGGTGATCTCCCCCTGCCTCTAAACCCACCAGATCCACGCTGGCCTTGTGTATTTGCACCATGCCAATTACTCTGCTGCTGCTGCTGTCCATAAGTATTACGAGTGTCACCCACGACCTCGAAATGAACCACGAACTCTAGATCCTCTGCCACGCTGGCTAGAGTACAACATAGTGTCTCTACTCTGAGATGCACTAGAGCCTATATTCAAACCAAGTTTGACTTCCTCATGCAGCAACAAAGCAACTAGCTCTTCCCAGCTAGGGGGCTCTTCTCTGACAGAAATGGAAGTGTCAAAAGCTTTGTACTCTTTGCCTAAGCCATTCAAAGCAACAGCAATCATATCATCTTCTGATACACTTGAGCCAATAGTAGCAAGTTGATCAGCTGTGGTCTTAATCTCCGTGGTATATGTCTGGATGCTCTTGCCATTCCTAGACATGTTGTTGAACTGCTGTTTCAACTGGATCTTTCTTGCATGTGTCATGGTTCCATAATTTTTCATCAGTATGTCCCAAGCATCCTTCGGAGTCTCACATCCAGTGATTTGAATTATCATAACATCAGATATACATAAGGAAAACCAATGCAGCACCTTGCATGCTCTTTCATTCCATAGCCTGTAGGCTCTTTTCTGTTCATTTGTTGGATTGTGTGCAGGCAACTCAGGAGCAACTTCATCTCCTGTACATAAATCCCAATAACCTCTGCCAACCAGAAAATTTTTCATTCTGAATTTCCATAATGTAAAGTTCTTATTATCCAACTTCTCTCCAACTATCTGAGTGATATTGTCAGTCCCATGTGCATTAGCCATGATGCAATAGACTGTCTATCAAGTGCCCGACTCCCTGCAGTCCAATAAGTATGACTGACTAAGTTCAGTCCGTAACAGTTTATGACAGTTTTCTGCACTAAATTGCAGAAAAAAACCAGGGTATTTCAGCCCACTGACACCCCAAAACAACCCACAAACAAGTGGTCTCAACTGTAGATATAACTGTCAATACATAAGCTATGTGTTTGCTTCAGCTTAAGCTTATGTAACCTCACTGCCAGGGTACATACATGCAGTCTGAAAACTGTAAACTGTGAGTAACCAGCAGCAATTTCAAGTCCAAAACTGAGTGTGTCAACAAATTCAGTTTCAGGTTGCAGTCAACCAGAATTCAGCATACCAAGCTCCAAGCAGCTCCAAACTGTCTTTTGACCATGTCATACATTTACTTTGTAGTGGAAAGTTCAATACATGAGCTGTTTGTAATTAACCAGGACAGTGTAACTGCATTTACTTCAGCTTCAAAATTCAGTTTTCAATGATGCTCATTGCTTGCTTCAATTCTCCATGCATTCAGCATGTATAGGCTAGTTCATATAGATGATGGAACCCCCAAGATGACCTGTATTGCTTCAGTAATGCACAATACTTGTCATTGACTGTGTATGACAGTTTTCAGCCTGTCATTGATTTTCAGATCTGAGTATTCTGTCATTGACTGTGTATGACAGTTTTCAACCTGTCATTGATTTTCAGATCTGAGTATTCTGTCATTGACTGTGTATGACAGTTTTCAGCCTGTCATTGATTTTCAGATCTGAGTATTCTATCATTGACTGTGTATGACAGTTTTTAGCCTGTCATTGATTTTCAGATCTGAGTATTCTGTCATTGACTGTGTATGACAGTTTTCAGCCTGTCATTGATTTTCAGATCTGAGTATTCTGAGCAAGAGATCTCAGCTCCAAGACATTTGATCCAATGTATACATGCTTTGACACATTTTTGTGCTCCAAAGATGCCTTCTGAGTGTAGTACAAGGCTCCTGTGTGTCAGTAATGACTGAATGCATGCTGTTCATTCATGTTTACAGCAGTTCAGAAATGATTACAGGTCTGTGTCTGTCACTCCAGCTCATAACAGAGCTCCCACACAAGCATTTACTCCTTGCACACTTCAAATACCTTCAATAGTGAGCATACATGCTCTACGAACCTTCTCCAGGTGCCCCACTGAAGATTGACAGGTTGCTGTCCACTCAGATCAGCAGGCGCAGATTTTCAGATACAGGTTGCTGTCCATTCAGATCAGCAGGCGCAGATTTTCAGTTACAGGTTGCTGATTTTCAGGAGGCAGTCCATGATTTTCAGACACAGGCTACTGATTTTCAGGAGGCAGTCCACGATTTTCAGAAGGCAGTCCACGCTGATTCCTTCCTTTGACTATGGCTTCATTTGCAAGTGTCCAGCTTCTTCCTCATTCCTTACTTCCATCTCCTTTGCACTGCAAGTTATCATGCCCATTCTCCCACAGCCTCATGGATGAAGCTCTGATACCATGTTCAAAGAGTAGAGAGAGAGAAAGGGAAAGACTCCATATCCATGAGCCTTCAGGCTCTCAAGCTCATTCCTTCATTTCCACACACTCTACTGAAAAGCACACACACACAAGATAAAGTGACCTAGTGTAGACTAGACTGACTAACTCCAGTCAGATCACTAACTGACTACTAACCCGACTTATTTAATGTAGTCACATGTAGACAGCTGTGCACACTAGCTGTCATAGATGTCGGTCTTAGATGAAGACACACTGACGGTGAGCTTGATTTCTAACAATGTTGCATAGTAGGAAACATGTCGTCGTCCTACATACCACTAGAAGAAGCATAATTACCATGTTGCTTCCCTCTTGCTCTCTGATCATTTTGCTTCTTGTAGCAATCCTTAGCTACATGCCCATATTTTCCACAATAATGGCAATCCCTATTTGCATTTGATTGATATCCATGACTCATTTGAGGTTGCTGCCAAGTGCCTCTTCCTCTAGCTGAATAACTTCCTCTTCCATGAGCATTTGAGGCACCTCTATTTGCTTGAGGTTGCCTATTTTTCCATCCAGTAGCTTGCTGTCCACGGGTTGCATATGCATTTCCAGCACCTCTTCCTCTAAAATTTGATCTTTCTCTTCCACCTCTACCCCTTTGATTGGAGTAGAAGATGTTGTTCCTACTATTTTTAGACCCACTGGAACTTGTGTTGAGTCCAAGTTTCACTTCTTCATGCAATAGAAGTGCTACAATTTCATCAAAGTCAGGCTGCTCCTGATGCACTGAAATGGAAGTGTCAAACTGCTTATATTCCTGTCCAAGTCCATGGAGGGTAGTAGCCACCAAATCATCATCCTCAACTTCAGCTCCAATTGAGCCTAGTTGTTCTGCAATGGATCTGATCTCACTGACATAATCTTCAATAGACCTTCCATTCTTGGATATGTGGCTAAACTTTTGCTTCAGTTGTGTCTTTCTCGCATGAGTGACATGCCCATAATTCTTCATCAATAAGTCCCAAGCAGCTTTTGGGGAAGTACAGTTTGCAATTTGCATAGCCTTTGTGTCTAACACACATAATGATAGCCAGTGCAAGACTTTGCTGGCCTTTTCCAACCAAGACTTGTGTGCCTTTAACTGATCCTGTGTTGGAGATCTATCCTCCAGTAGCTTGGGCTCATTTCAAGAATGTGACTAGGTCCCAATAGCCTGTTCCAATTAAAAAATTAGACATCCTGAATTTCCATAGAACAAAATTGTTGTAGTCTAGCTTCTCACCAACTATCTAAGTGATAGTATCCTTCTCTCCTGTGTTTATCATTTTCAAGGTCTTTAGCTTCACAAAACCAGTAAATTTTAGTTCACACCGATATCATACACCCTCAAACATGTGGCAAAGCACCAATTCTTGTCTAGCTCTTTAGGCAACAATGCCACATAGTCTTACCACAAACTGTTAACAGTCAGCCCTACTACAAAATATGTAGTAAATCAGTTCAAAAAACTGAGTATTTAATGCTCACAACATTCCACCTTTATAAAACTAGTCAATTTCCCAAAATTCCAGCAGGCAATGTACTCCAATACCCTGTAATGCAACCAGTTTTTTTCGCTGTAAAACTTCAAGCAATGACCACTATTACATTCTCAACCAATACATCTGCTCATATTCCCATTCAACTACACTTACAATGCATCAACAACTTTGCATTCCAATCTGATAAACCATCAAACTCGAGACTTTTGCAACTAAAGCAGCTCTACCATGTATAGAGAAGTTAGAGTTTATCTGAGCTCAAAGTCCAGGCTTACTGCAGGTTTGTGGTGATTCTTTTGAAGTTGCTCACTCCTGACTAGCCACCACTACATTTTACCACAATACATCATAAATGGTAATCTAAGTACGCATTGAAATTGACTCTGCAATTGACCTGACCAACTACTTAGCTAAAATGCTATAGTCTACAACCACACTGAATCACTGACATGGAATATTGCATTTGATTGGCTCGTCAGCTATGACAACATCATATCTGAGTCTGCCATGAGTGCCACAACCATTTGCTTAAGCTCTTCACGGTTGATGTATCCAGACTGCTACTTCAAATCATATAACTTAAATGCAATAGAAAATGGCGTATCCAGACTGCTTCTTTGCAAGCCTGGATTTGAAGCAGCCTATGTAAAACAAAACAGCATGATCTAGCAAATGTCCACTGTATACTTCTTAGCTCATGAACCTGATTGCCAGATTCTACAAAAGGGTTGATTCACTGTCCACACTACGGTTACCACTAACTGGTCATGATAATCATTTGCCTGAGACTCGAGATGGAGACACACACTTTCTTGTAAGAAAAGGAGGAGGTCTGGCATGATGGCGGTCATGATGTCTGTTCTTGAGGCTGATGTTGTTGTTGATATTGTGGCTATGACCCAAGAGTTGGATCGTCAGCATCCTTTCCGTGTGGACATAGATTTGCATCATTACTAGGATATCCATACAACATTTTGAGGAAAGAGGGGGCTTCTGGGTTGCAATTCATGCCCGGCCAAATTTCATCATGAAGCTACCTTTAGTGGTCCTCAACTCCGAGGAAGGTGGCATCAATGATTATGAGATCAGATGTGCCTTGTCCCCTCTTACAGTCAATCCAATTGAGCTCACAGCTGGAGACTGTTCTACTGCTGCATCTCCACATCACTTAGGTAGCTCATCAGGTGCCACATTGCTTCCAAGCTCCATGGCATTTGCATCTACCTCATGTGATGTAGCACAGGGCCTCCAGTTCTCAAACCCAATCTTAATGGGTGGAATGCCAATTGGTTATGTGCTAGGTGATCGTGGAGAGTTTCTGGGCATCAAAGATCAAACAGCCACAGCTTATCTCTCTATAGACACCCTCGAACCAAGGGAGTTGCTGTCAGGCCACCGAGATGTTTTACCTGATGGAGGTACAGTAGGGGCCCCTATGTTAGTTGTAGCAGGCAATCAACTTCTAGCATGTTCTTCAACAGTCTCTAGACTTCCATCGACATACTACAACATTTCTAGCTGTTGAGCCTTCCGCTTCCTTGCCTATAGGGTGAGGAGAAGAATATTGTGCCTCTCGTCAGTGCAACAGGGAATTCTGGCCCCATCGATAGGCATAGCGATAGTCATCCATGGACGGCTCTGATACCATATTAGCATTCTGAGCAAGAGAGGTGGTCCATGACAAAGGCACAGGCAGGAAGGGTAGCAGACATGCTCCCTTCAGTTCATTCCATCAACACAGTCACTAAAGTCAATTGTGTGTACTATATACACACAAAAGATCAAAATGACCTAGATCTAACCATGGTTAAGTCAATGGGACTTAATCTTATTCAACTAAGGTAGAAAACTATGAGCTTGAATCTCAACATGTCGGTAGTGTCAGTGTAACTAATACATGGGTAGCTAGGCACTTGTGCCTTTACCCCTAACAATAACCTCCCACTTAAAGGTAAATGTGCCCCTAGTGAGGTGAGAATGTGAAAAACTAACAAAGTACAAATGTACATAAAGTACATCAGGATGAGGAAAAGACGGCATCTCATCCTACATCCACCATCTTCCTAGGGAAGGAAAAATGTTTTGCTTAGAGACTTTTAGTGAGTAGATATATACCATTCTTGTCAGTCAAGATCTTGAAGGTAGAGGACAGTCAATAGGCTTACCATCTTGCATATGAATCTGCTCAATGACTTTTTGGATATACTCCTTTGACAGATAAAGAAGCCCCTTCAAGCAATTGCATGTGATGTGCATCCCAAGAATATGCAAGGCGTGTCCCATGTCCTTCATCTCAAAGCTCTTCTTGAGCTAAGTTTTCAAGGCATCCAATTCATCATGAGCTCTCCTAGTAGTAAGCATATCATCCATATAGAGTACCAGAATCATAAGACTGCCATCATGAACCTTCTTTGTGTATAAACATGTAACGTGCCCAACTATCGGCTGTCCAAGCACGTTTTAGCAGTCCATTGAGAGACAAATCTAACCATCACGTCGTCCTGGCACTCCCATGGAATGTTTTGGGGTTTATCGCCAAGGGTTTCCCGGGTCCACCTCTCAACGGAACATTCGCGGCCAAACCCACTAGGATCGACCTAAAATCTGGGTTCCTAGCTGTCAAGGTCTCTTGACAGCATTCTAGCATCGGGCTTTGGGTATCCTACTTTACATAGAGATACCCAATCCGAAGCAGATCCATACCGCACTTGGTTCAAAGAGAATGGAAAACGAGAGGGATGCGCTGCTCAACCTCTCTGCTCGTAGGGCATAGTCCCATTCTGATCCCCTAAAACGGCATGAATTGGGTTCTAACTTAACAATAACTAAAGTCAAACGGTGATAAATCCTTGTGAGAAGCCTCCCAGTTATTTGGGACCACCCAGTCATAGGACAGACCCATCAGGGATTCCCCCCACCCGCTTCCCTTGATAGCATTTAAAATCAGCTTCATTAATTAAGCCTTTTAGGAAACATGGTTCATTCGCGTAATTTACAACACAGACACGAAAACAAAAGAAGCAGTCCTTTTGACAAACAAGTTCCTTAACTTATCTTCAAGTTAATCTTTGTCTCCTACCCATAGAGGAGAATTATGTATCCCTTCTGTCCAACAAAAGTACCTGGTCTAAATCACATGGCACCAAAATTTCCATCCTTTATCTAGAATAGGATCTTCCAATGTCCCAGACGTTGGGCTCACGGGGATTTTCAACTCCATTTTGAACAAGCAATTGGTGTCCAGAGCTCCACCTGACCCACAAGCGGTCTAGGAGTGAGATGCCATTTCTGTGGTTGGCCTTTTCACCCACTCGACCATCGGCCTGTGAATTGAGCAATGCCCTCTTGGGATAATCCATGGTGCAATCTTGGAGATGATCCACCTGTGCAAAATATCCTTCCTTAATTAATCCAATTAAGAATCAAGCATAATCAAGGCAATCATCCCTAATATCATCTTCTAGGAAAACATTCCTTTATTCCCATGCCTACTTGTCATTATTGACCCTTGCCATGCTTTTGCCATCAAACACAAGCACTTGGAATATTTATCCAAATCACAACGCAACAATCACTTGATTGTAAAAAAAACATTTAGAGTGTTGTTCAATCAACCCACAAAACTAATCGTATTTTTCCCAAACAATACAAGAATAGACACGATAATAATTCCATCGCATATTTGCTCTCCCCCTTGGGATCAAAGAGCGATTCTATGCAAAATTTACTTAATAGTTGCATGCACAATTTTTAATGTCATGATTACGCCATTCACAACCCTTGACTGATTCCTCCTTGTAATTGCTTTATCAATGAACAAGCCATATGCAACTAGGTGCAATTAACTTTCCTTGATACATGCACTTTGTAAGCTTGATCTTTTGAATACGTGAGATGAAATTTATCCCTTCCGATGACCTATATTCGTGCATCATAGTTGCCACGGCACAAATAGAACCACGAACCGGCTAGGTAGAGGCTGCAAATACATTGCTGGACACAAAACCTGCAAGAAACCTCTTCTTTCTCACCAAGAACCATGCTCTCCAAACACACAAGAGAGAGACACACAAGAAATTTGACAATTCTTCCATCCTCACCCTCTTCCTCTTCCTCATTCTCCATGAGAAATGAGCATGAAGCACAAGAGAGGGAAACAAGAACAAGAAGGCAAGAGTTGTGCCAAAATGAGAGAGGGAAACGTGAACCGTGAGAGGAGAAGATAAAGGAAGAGAGAGGGTGTAACCACCTCAACCTCCCACCTCCCCAAATCCCACGACTACAACCACCTCCTTTTCCTTTCTTGAATTATGAAATTCAAATTTGCATACATTGGCTAAGGTCTAAAGACCCTTCAATTTTTAGCATGAGACAAAAGGGTTTGACCTTTCCTTTCCTAGGAATATTTTATAGTGTGTCTCTTTTGGACTACACATTTTACATTGCTTCATATTTGATTTTTGACAAAGGAGTACAAAAGCAAAGTGTTAATTTGCAAATGATGTTTCCATGTTGAGCACATTTTTGTGCCTTTATTTGCACTGATTTCCCGGTTATCAATAGTATGGGGCCTAATATATCTCATACAAGAATCAAAGCAAGCATCTATCAATTTAAAAATGCATTACTTACGACCGGAACCGTAGTTGGATTGACAATGATGCCTTCACCCGAAGCTTCGTTGCTAATTGTAGGATTGCCATCCACACGCTACATTCTTCGCTTGGAGACCATCGTCTGCAAGTAGACTTAAGAGATTAAGAAGGCACAATAGATTTGAGATGGGAGAGCATAAGAGAAGATGGCTAAGTCGAGGATCGAGATAGAGGGAATTGTGCAGCCTCTCGAGGTAACTCTTCTCTCTCTCTCTCTCTCTCTCTCTCTCTCTCTCTCTCTCTCTCTCTCTCTCTCTCTCTCTCTCTCTCTCTCTCTCTCTCTCTCTCTCTCTCTCTCTCTCTCTCTCTCTCTCTCTCTCTCTCTCTCTCTCTCTCTCTCTCTCTCTCTCTCTCTCTCTCTCTTGAGGGGTATCCTTCTCTCTACCTCTCTCTTGCATCCTCTCGGGGTCTCCTTATGCTCTCTTGTGCCTCCCCATGCCTCATATTTATAATGAATTAGAGAGGAGGGGATAAGGCTGAGAACAAGAGTGGAGGGGCTCTTGGAAGACTAAGTGATCTGATGCTTAGATCATAAATCTGATGGTTGCATTGGCTCCAAAAGGGGGGTAAAACCCCAAGACACTTGATTAGAAAACTCTCTGTCCACTCCTTTTCTCTATTTGAAGTGTTGTCTCTACTGCCTGTATACTGCAATCGCGGAGCGCGCGATTTTGCTAGTCACTTTTCTTTATTTTTTCTTTTTATAAAATCTCCAAAACTAACTAAAACATCACTTGTCTTTTCTTTTAAGTGACTTTCAATTCTTTTTTTTAGGATAATATCTAAAATATACTGTCTTTTTTTCCCAAAAATCTAATATTTTTGGACCATCCAAACTATACGCATTAATACTAGTGATTAGTATGGCTCATAAGTCTCGTTCACGTTGTGACTTCCGTGAAGGATGGCTATGGTCCTAGTCAATCTGAGAAAAATATCGGATTTACGACTCTCAGTTTTTTAAATATATTTTTAATTAAATAAAAATTATTAGCTATTAACGTTAGTTAGTTTTTACCTTAGTTAGTGTTTAGTTGGTAATCTTACTAACTTATTAACTGACTAACTAACTTTTGAACTAGCCAACTAACTTTTATTGCGTGGAAATATTACAAAACATCGATCCATAGTACTATGGCTATATCCTTATGAATGCATAGAAGCATCAAACTTGTGCCTAGGTGCTTACTTAAGGCCATAAAGGCTCTTTCTCAACTTGCACACTAGGTGTTCCATGCCTTTTTTCTCAAAGCCCTTAGGCTGCTACATATAAATCTCATCATGCAAGTCCCCATGTAGAAAAATTGACTTTACATCCATCTGATAAGGTCAAGATCTAGCTTAGCAACCAATGCTAGTACCAGTCTTCTTGACCATAGCAGAAAGGACTTTATCAAGTCAATACCATGTTCCTGCTTGAAATGGTTAGCTACCAATCTAACCTTACAAGTGGGCTTGGGGCATACATGGATACTTTTCAACTTGTATACCCACTTGAATGGCAATGCCTTCTTGCCACTAGGCAAAGGAACCAAATCCCACTTATGGTTTTTTTGTAAATATTCAAACTCTGACTCCATATCCCTATTCCATGAGTGATTATCATCTCTATGCATTGAATGCAGGATCTAGAGCATGGCAGATGCTATGGTGGATGAAATATGAAGATTAAGATCATGATGACATAGACAAAGACAAGGACTTGACCTGCTACACAAGTGAATTAGGTTCCAAGATTGAGACTTGGACTCATGAACACATTCTTGTGTATAAGACTGACAATGACATTGTATTCATCTCATGTGAAAATGACAAGCAAGTACAATGATTTATAGGAAAGTCTAGGTAGCACATCCTCCTACTGTGCTTATAGGATTCTTGTCCTGAGCCCTAATTGCTCCATCTAAAGAGACTGAAGTAGGTGTGATTGCAAATATCTCAACACCCCTCCTCAATCACAACGAGAAGTACAAAGTATATAGAGGCTTTAGTGAAAGAAAGAGCTACAAAGTGTGGGCACACCATAAACATGGCAAACATCAGAGGTTGTCACAAAAAAGGCTATGTGGGTACCATAAACATCATGGACATCCAAAGGCTATAATAGGAGCCTCAGAAAGTGTATAGAGGCTATAGTACAAGGCTACATTAGTAGTTTACAAGCTTATGTCTGAAGCATTAGGGCTAGGGAATACAAGGCTAAAAAAGTCTATCAGAATAGAAGGACTGATGAGGCTTCTGGTGGTCTTCTTCTTCTTCTTCTTTCTTTGCTCCATGGTCTTCTTCTTCTTCTTTAACTGCAGCAAGATAGGCCTTTTGGGACCTTTTTTGTCATGGCAAAACTTCTTGGTGTGTCGGTCCTTTTGCAAAAATCACAGAAAAGCTAGTCCTTCTTGCCTTTGTACTTGTTGCTAACATATAATGCTTGTTCATCTCTAGAGATGCTTGGTTCTTCCTTAGTTTTTAGCTTCTTTTCCTCCTGTAACAGTGATGCATGGATATCAACAAGCTTAGGGTTTGGCATATTGATTAAGGTTGTTGATATATTATTATATTTGGGAGGCAAACTTTTAAGCAAAACACCAATGCAAACATCTTCTTCTAATTTAATGTTGATTCATGTAAGCTAGGTTAGAAGTCCTTCCATGTAATTTAGATCTGTGGCAAGTGATGTGTTGGACTTCATGTCAAGCTGGAAAAATTTAATCAAGAGACCATACTTTGATGACTTAGACTGTGCACCAAACAAGGTGTCAAGTCTCTTCCATGTATCATGTGAAGTATCACAGTTATCCACATGGTGGACATAGCTGTCGTTTAGCTCCAGTTTGATAATGGCGTGAGCCTTATCATCATTCTTTTGCCAAATGACTACCAGGTCTGCATCATGAGGCTTCTTTTCTTTGCCACTTGTGAAGGCCCAAAGACCCTTCTTCATTAGGATAAGCTTGATGCGAGTCTGCCAAGTATGAAACCCAAACCTTTTAAACCTGACGGTTGGAGAGTCTTTTCCCATGTTGGAGTTGCAAAGGCAATAGCAAATCAGCTCCAAGAATTCTAAAAAAAAATTAAGCTCAAATAATTCTCAGTTTTTTTTAAGCTCAAGGTTGATCTTGAGTGTGCACAAGTATTAAGAGACAGTAGATGAGTAGTATCAAGAGATACTAGTTATGACAAACTGAGTGTTGCTTGCCTTGTTGGACTTGAGGTCTTTAAGGACTTTCAAAAATTTGATCCAATCTACTCCAAATCTTCCAAAATCCCCTCCTTGATTTGATGCTAATCTGGTTTGATAGTAGATTTGAGTGTGACAAGGTGGAAAAAACAAGCTTATGACGGGCTATGCTTCAAAAGATTTGCAAAAAAATCTCCAAAATCTTCCCTCCTTAATGGTTTGAGGATAAATCTTGCTGGAGTATTTAGTGGATTAGCAAACCAAAGTGACAAAGTCTTAATCCAAGTGGTAGGAGAGAGAAAATGAAGAAGAGGAAAAAGCTTGAGTACTCTTGGCTATGGAGGACTTTGTTAAGGTTTCAGAGAGAGCAGCCTGGTTTTTTTCTTAGTGTGCATTGTTTACTCAACCATTTCAAGAAATTTTTATATGAGAATGAAGCTTGGTTAATGGGCTTCCAAAGCCCTATAAACCTAGGCACAATCGCGAGACATGGTAAATGTGCAGAGCATACAAATCAAACTGTGTCGTTTTTCTTCTGTGAGCTGGTTTTCTTGCAATGCCAGGCCATATACAACTTCTTAGGTGATGAAGAGGAGTGCCTTGACCTGGGGGAGATATCCCTAAAAGAAATTGACTTAAGATATGGCTTGTAGAAGAAGATCAAGAAGCTCCAAGAATAGTAGGTTCTATCTAGCTATGGCTCCTACCACAAGCTTGACTGAAGATGAAGTTGAAAAAATGAAGTCCTGAGCTGGCAGAGATGATCAGAGGTGGTGACAAGAGACTAGAGAGGCAATGCCATGCCCAACTGAGCTCTGATACCATGTAAAAGATGCGGGATCTAGAGCATGGCATATGCTATGGTGGATGAAAGATGAAGATTAAGATCATGATGACATAGACAAAGACAAGGACTTGACATGTTACACAAGTGAATTAGGTTCCAAGATTGAGACTTAGACTCATAAACACATTCTTGTGTATAATACTGACAATGACTATGTATTCATCTCATGTGAAAATGACAAGCAAGTACAATGCTTTATAGGAAAGTCTAGGTAGCACATCCTCCTACTGTGCTTATGGGATTCTTGTCTTGAGCTCTCACTGCTCCATCTAAAGAGGTTGAAGTAGGTGTTATTGCAAATATCTCAATGTGCATAGCCTCATCATAAGAGAGAGGCTCACCTGCATCTTTCACCTTAACATAATCCATGGAGGGACGTAAAGCACTCAAGCTGATGAGATCTAGTAAAGCATCTCAAAGCACGATGATCATGTACAACACATAGATCCTAGTCCACCAGAACATCAATTACTACTACAAGCTATCCAATTGGTGGTACAGAAGCAAGAGGCTCCTCCTAAAAGATCACCTTGCATACCTGCTCATGATGCTTACGCATCTTTTGCTCATAGAACATACATCATGGCTATGGATAACCCTTTGAGCCAATGGATCCCATAGGCAATATCCCATCTCACTTGCATCCCCATAACTAAGAAATATTCATTTCACTGGCTTGGGATCTAGCTTATTGCACTTGTCCTTGGAAACATGGCAGAATGCCTCATAACCAAAGACGTGGAAATGAGCATAGGATGGAAGTTTCCCAATCCATACCTCCTTTGCAAGCTAGTAATCAATAGCAATGCAATGAGACTTATTAATCAAGTGAACAGTAGTAGTAACTAGCTCAGTCCAAAAGTACTATGATAAGGCTGCCCAGCTAAAAATGCTGATTTGAGGACTCCATCCTAAATCATCATGTTCATGCATTTGGCAATACCATTTTGGGGAGGGATGTAAGGGATGGTCAACTGACACTTAATACCCCATTCATCACAAAACTTTGCAAAAGCTTTTGAGAAATACTCACTCCCATTATCTAACCTTAGATATTTTAGCCTATACCTAGATTGGTTCTCAACAAGAGCAAGCCAATATTGAAAAGTAGACAACACATCCAATTTTTGCTTAATAGAGTAAGCACAGACCTTACGTGAGTAATAATCAATGAAGGTGACAAAGTACTTCACACCATCTAGCAACTATTAGGTCATGGGACCACATATATCCAAATGAATAAGAGCCAAAGGCTCACCCATGCACTTCATACCAAACTTCCTATGCATACTATATATCTACTCTTGCCATATAAATAATGATAACAAGACTCAAAACACTTATAGTCTAGGTGTGAAATTGACTACAAATTGGTAAGCATTTTCATTTCTTTCAAAGACATGTGCCCAAGGTGATGATGCCAAAGAGATACATGTGGAACTAGAGCCGCCACCAAAACATGGTCAACTGACCTGAATACAAGCGAGGGTAGAGGGTAATCTTCCATGTGGAATCATCAAAAGAGACAAAATAACCTATATCATCCAAGATGCAAGTAGAGATAAGGCTCTTCGTGAGAGCGAGTACAAGATATATCATCCAAGATGCAAGTAGAGATAAGGCTCTTCATGAGAGCGAGTACAAGATATATATCATGAAGACTGAACATACTACCTAAACTGAACGGTAGCTGGACATTATCAATGCCAACTATCTCCAATACCCAAACAGAAAGATCATACTATGATATGAGTGAAACCACTCTCTAACGAGGGGTCACATGAAAGGAAGCCATGGAATCTACCAACCAACATTGAGTATATCCTAACAAAGCATTAGTCAATTATAAAGCATCTAAGGAAGAGGTTGCCAATATGGCATCATTAGCAAACACATTAGGCTGCACCACATTAATCTCCTCAACATCGATGCTAAGTTTACTACACACAATATTGCGGTCATGATTCTTCTCTTGCACTTTCTCTTTACCCTTTTTCTTATGCTTGTCTTCACACATTTATGGCACTACAGCCAAATATGACATGCTTTCCCATAGTGATGACAAGTGAGATAGGACTTACAGCTACAAGACTTATTGTGAAACTATCCAGATGTCCTAGACTGAGACTTGCTAGAGTCACTACCATGGCCATTTCCATCCTACCAACCTCTCATATTCAATGCATGAGACATATGGGAAGCATCCACATTCTTTTTTTCACCTCTTCTATCAAGAGAGCACTCTCAACATCCTATAATTTCAGTCCATCCTTAGCATAAAGAGCTATACGTAAAGTGTTCCATGACTCAGATAGAGTGCTAAGTAGAAATAAAGGATGCAAAGTTTCCTTGAACTCAATCGCCTGCGAAGCTAAATGGTTGATGATGGAGTGAAACCCATTCAAGTGCGCAGACATAGAAGTCCCTTCCTTCATGCGAAGGTCCATCAACTATTTTAGCCAATACATTTGAGATGCAAGACTCTGCTTGTCACAAAGATTCTTAATCTATGTCCCTATCTAATTTCCAGTTACAACATTATAGTCCAAACCTACTATATCTGGGTCTTCCAATAGCTATAATTAGTCCCATCCAATTTCTCAATATTGAAGATAGCATTGTTGTAAGAAGCACTAGCCATAATGAGACCAAGCAAGTACACAAAAGGGCAAGTCATGCTATTATAATACCCTACAAATCAGGTCCAAAACCACTACTAAATCAAACAGGAGACAAGAGATATTTCCAAAGTAATGAGCTATCCACAAATTGTAAGCAAAAGACTATCAAGTCTAAGTGACTACCCTCAAATAGAATGCATAGAATTAAAATGACATGTTATTGTAATAAACTGTAGCAATATGCTAACAACCAACTGTGAACAACCAAGAAGGAAGATGCTAGGAACAACCAACACTGAAGACTGTCACAACTGCACTATGCCAAAAACCAGATATACAATAACCATAGATGTCATGCATAGGATAGGTCTCAAGTGTAAATGAAGAGAACTGCCATATGCATAGGATAGGTCTCAAGGGTAGATGTCATGCATAGGATAGGTCTCAAGGGTAAATGAAGAGAATTGCCATATGCATAGCCCACTTAGCAAAGCTCAATACATAACCCAGAAGCATATAAATACCACTGACAAACATAAGTTCCAAGTCTAAGCCAAGAGATCAAGTCAGCCCATGATAGGGTAATTGCAACCAATACATTTCAAAAGAGCACATACATGGCACAACAAGTCCTAGTGTCTCACTATAAGACACTCAAGCTCAACCGCAAATATCAAGTGCTCTATGTAACACCCAAGTGTCAAGTATGGCTCCCACTGGAACAAAAGGCAAATGCCAAATGAGCAATGCAAGCTCAATACATTAAGTACATGATATATGAGTATCCAAGTACATGAACCATAAGCCAAAGGCAAAAAACCCAATGTATTCTTCAAACCCATAATTGCATAAGCCACTGAATTAGTAAAGGCATGTAGCCATAGGAAGATAAATGTCACCAAGCTCAAAATCAAAGCTCAAGAGCTTTTAATAGCATATTCAAGGGAGTATACCAATATTGATCATCAATGCATTGATATGAAACACTCGAATGATATCCAAGAGCAAGGAAAGAAACTGAGTAAAAGATGTGGAGCTCAATGCATACCTTGGGGTGAAGGATCCATGGCGGCCCTGAAATGAACTGCTATAGGTATTCATAAGCTAAAGCAAACTAAACAAAAGAGCTCCTTGATCTCAACTCTAATACCAGTTAAAGGGAGTGATCCCTAAGTGGCAGTCCATGAGTAGAAGCAACAGCTACAATGTAAGGAGCAAAAGACATAAGATGTGGAAACTCCAATAATCACAATGTGTGACCAGCCTTCCCTTATTCAAATATCACTAAAGGAATAAAGAATGAAGTGACAATGATGGGCACCCACCACGTGTAATGTACAAGTGTGTGGGTACTATTAGTGTAACTAATACACAAGTGGATAGGCACAGGTGCCTTTACCCCCAACATGGAGAAGCTTCTACATACATATCAAATATCTACATATGTATCAAGGTTAGGAATCTAGAAGGAAAAGATTGGGATTTTGTTGCTGGGTTGGAAAGAATCTCTAGGTGGTTATGTGATATTGGATAAATGGAAACTAAAAAGTATCTAGCATTTTAGGTATCTTGCTTCCCCCCTTGGCTTGCGTATTACCATGAATCAACACTCCTTATATGAATTTTTAGCAAGCCCAAATTCATAATTGCATGGGATATCCTTTGGGATTTGTAGGAATTGGTTGCAAAGATTATTCATGCTTTTATTATATCTTACGGGTTACAACAATAAGCTCCAAGAGAATGATATGCCAAAATATATGAGCATTTGAAAGCTTAAGGTTTCCAAAGGAGTCAAGCCAATCATACTCTTTACCAAGATTTAAGAAAAGAGCATTGTTCTTGCTCTTTTAGATGTTGTGACTAATTTTGAGAGATAGCAATGAAGCACTAGGGAAAGAAGTGGAATCCAAACTTTCGTATGAGTTTGAGCTCAAAGACCTTAGGCTATTTATAATGCATCCTTGCATTAAAGTTTTGATAGCAAGGATGGTGTTGTCTTCATCTCACAACAAAAGTATCTTTAAAGTATCCTTCAAAAGTCTAACATTACAAACTATAAGCCATCTTTTGCTACCATGCATAGTATAATCAAACTCAACAAGGATGAAGAAACTTTAACTTTTGATCCTACACTTTATAAGTAGTGTTGGAGATCTCATCTACTTGACTCACTCACCTAAATATCTCTTTTGTTATTGTTACAATGTTACAAGACATGTCACTGAGAGCGGAATTTAGGTGACGGGAAGTGCTTAAAAATAGCTAAACATTATGAAGATCGAGGGAAAAATATTCACTGTCAAAGGCGGCGGCTCGATCTAGGACGATTTTAAGCGCCAAAGTGCTTTAAAGGCGCCCGAGCGACACTTGTTGATTTTTCATAATTTTTCAGACAGTCGTGCGGGTTGACACGAGCTACTGGCCAATGCGGGATGCTAAGCCGGACGCCCAGGATTTTTCAGAGCTCGATTCCGAGTCCGGACGGGGAAATGGCCAAGAAACCGGTCAAGATGCGAAGGGGTGGACAAAATTTGGCCAAAATGGGCAAGTGACCCTTGGGAGCCCAAATTTAAATGTAACATGAAACTTTGGAGGAGAGAGATACATGAAATCGTGGAGGAGAACGTGAACAGACTGCGCCCGAAATTCACGCCATGATGTTGATTATGCCTCTCCCAGCCTGCAAACAACCCACCCAAATGATCATTGGCAGTCATTCCCCTCCGTATCCTGACTCTATCGCCGCCCTTCGCCCGTCAAATGATGCCCTCTTTGAAGAATTCTGATTTCAGTCTTTCTCTCTCCTCCCTCTCTCTCTTCTAAAGGCAAGTTCATGTGGGGAGAAGAAGGAAGAAGAAAGAATGGTGAAGGCTTGTCCGGCATGGACCGGATTGCTACACGGGCTGAGAATGGTGATTTGTGATGTTGCTGGACATGAAGTGTTGCTGTTTTCCAAATCTACAGCCATGGATACAAAACCCGAAACACGCAAATAAGCGGTAATTTAAAATTTTCAAAGGAAATTTGAGTTTCTATGGCTTTTTATGGATGAAATGGTGTTCATGTGGGATAATAATTGTTCATGATGCTGTTTCATATGAGTTCTTGCTGGTCATGATCAAAAAATCAGAAAAATATGCATTTTGTGGTTCAAAATAATATGTTAAAACACGTAAAACATGAAAAACAAGGGAAAAGGAGGGTTTTTGGCATAAAAATGGAAAAATGGATAGGAACATCAACTAAATTCTCATTTTTTCTGCAAGAAGGAACTAAGGGCCACAGCCCATAACCTGTTTTGAATTTCCAGTAATTAAATAATGCAGGAAAATAAGGGAAAATAGGGAAAAACCATGAAAAATAGGGGAAAATGCATTTTGGGTTCCGAAAAATAAGGATAAATAAGAGCAATGTTTGTGAATGTTTGTGGGGACTGAAGCATGAGGATTTGCCTCAGTTCAACCCCACTTTCTTGTTCTAGTGTGGTTTTTTCCGCTTTCTATACATAAAATGATGTCAAAATACCCTATACACCTATCCAACGATGCACTATTTAAATGGGGAAGGGTAGAGAAGTTGAAAAATGTTTAAATGCCGCTGAGCATGAGGGATAATTTGCTGATTTTATATGCATAGCATTTAGGAGGGATGATAGTTAAGATCAAGAGCTTAGTAGCACGAGAATCACCTCGGTGCTAGGCCCATGCAACGAAGCACAAAGCGGTTAGAAAGAAAAGCATGAAAGAATGATTTGCACTTGTGCACGATACTGTTTTGCTAAATGTTTGAGCACTAGACATTCACCAAATGCATGGAGCATGAAACGAATTTAAGAGTATCAGTGGTTAGCTCCTGGACATGCATTGCAATTGGTTTATTATGACATGACCTACGTTGAGAGGCAGTGAGATACCCATGTTGTAGGCTAGTCGTGGGATCCTAAAGGGGAAATCAAGTAAGGACAATGGTACATTCCTGGACACGCTTATTTGGTACCTTGAGCGACGTTTGTGCGAAATGTCTAAGTGTTGAGCGACGCATCGAGGGGCCAATCCCCAAGGTGTAGGAGAGTCGCAGAGGGTTGATGGCATTCAGCCGTAGGAGGAACCCCATGTGTATGTGATTCGAGCCTTTTGGCTATGTGAAAGGGACTCCCTCTGAGGAGTAATATTGGGTTAGGATCAGTTGGACTACAACGTATTACGAACCCAATGTGTAGGAAGGCAGAGATTTTGATAGACGCTCCTGGCCGCGAGGCCGAGGGGTTGTCTTGTGCATAGTGACGAGGTCCGGCTAGTGCATGAGCCAGTGCCGGCCCGTTTTTTGGTCCATCAGTGGTGCGTCTGCCGGGAGCTGCTTAAAAGTGGCGGTTCCCGAATCCTGGTTGTTTAAGGACCAACTAGCAGTTTATGCCAGAGGATACTGAGCTTGATCCGTTATTTATTGATAAGCATCGTCTAGCAGAAATCCAAAAGCAAGAAAGAGACGAAAGAGCTAGGCGACGTGCTGAAATTTTTAGGAGATATTCCCCTAAGCGTAGCGGTGCTGAACCCTTACGAGGGAGTGGATCTAGTGGTCTTGGGTCCACAAGCAGCAAGTTAGGAGAAGGTGGAAGCTCTAGTGCTCCCCTTCCTGCCATAAGCCAGTCCACGTCAATTGTGGGAGGTGTAACCCCACCGTCCCCTATTCCTAGTGCAAATCCAATCCTCGTCATGGCGCAGCCTATTGCAATTCCAGCAGGAACGACGGATTTGCCGGCTCTAGGTTACCCACTACCCATTTTTAATGGGTTAGTTGAGGAAGATGCGGAACTCCACATTATGGTTTAGAAGCCGGAACCATATTGAACATTGATGCATTTTATGGAGCTTTTCGAAGGGAGTTTGCCCCTGAAAGGGGTGGGCAATACTGGTTGCGTGTACTCAACGTGACCCGCCAAGATCCACACGAGGATATTCGTGCTTATGCGAAGAAGATAAAAGAGGTCTTCCGTAAGTTGGACACCTCTATTCCTATCCCCGCAGCTGCCCAATTGCAATATTTCCTACATGGTTTGGACTTTAATATCCAATTGCAGTTGAGTAGTGTCCCCTTGGGGGATATAGATACTGCCATTACACGAGCACAAGAGGTGGAATCCCGACTACAAGCAGCCTATGCTTCTAGAGGCAATTCGAACATGGGTTTAGTATTGGGAAACAATATGGCAATAGCCAATGGCAGTAGTGGCCAAGGGATAGCGATGGCTAACCCTAATGGGAGAGGGAACATGATACAGAATGTCCCTTTATTACCAGCTCCCCCTAGCATGTCGATGCCTACGGGCAGTCAAATGGCTCCAAATGGTGGAGGCCAGGCGGTCAATTCTAATACCATGCCTGTGGCTCAACAACCAGGGCCTAATCGAATTGTTAGGCCGATTGAACGACATGGTAATGACCAAGGCTATGAGTCGAGTTCTTCCAATGTTCTTGGCGAGGTTAAGGACATGATGAAGCATTATACCGACATGATTACGGAGCAGTATCGACAAATAGCCGTTGATGTCAACTTCCTTAAAAAACAACAAAATTTAATAGGAAGTAGATACCCGGAGGAGGGTGCACCGTCGAGGTTTAGTTGTAAATGGTGTGGCGGGCAGCACTATCCAAGAAATTGCCCAAATGTTAAGTGCGACATTTGTGGAAAATCTGGCCATCTAGCAGCTACTTGCTGGAGTAAGATCAGTTCTCTCCAGCGTGGTAGTCGGCAACCAGGGTCTGTCAATCATCGTGCCCAAGGAAATGATTCCCAGCGAGAGGACGGGCCTAAACAAATACTTCAACGACCAAAGACTACAGTGGAAGAGCTACCAAGTGGTAGTGGGGTTAGTTTGATTGAGGCTGTACGCGTTAACGATGCTGAAACCTCTAATTTGCGAGCTGTCCTTACAAGAGGTAAAAAGGGTAGAGAAGCCGACAAGGATAAGCCTGTCGATGGAAACCCTAAACAAGGCGACAAAGGAACGCAAGTTTTGGATCCTGCCCTAGAAGGGGGACCTTTGAAGCCTGTAGAGAGTAAAGCCGATAAGGAAGCACCAAAGAAGAAGGTAAAAGTTAAGAAAGAGGCAATAAAGCCAGTTCAGCGACCTAAAGAGCGGATGGTTTGGCGTGAAAAGCAAGCTCTATCGAACTATCATGAATTCGATTTGGCAAGCTCTCTTTGCGAAGTCAAGCCGGATGTGAACCTCTTACAGCTTATTAAGCTTTCCCCAGGAGTACGCAAGGAATTTAGAAAGATCCTACGTACCGGGTATATTGTAGAACCTTTGGGTATTGCGCGAGTTGGTGATGACTGGTTCGAGCATGCTGAGAAGCATTGCCCAAGGGTTGCAGCCTATGTCGATGGGATACTAGTAGATTATGCCATTGTCGACACTGGATCATCTGTTAACATTATGAGTTCTGAACTGATGGAAAGGTTGGGTCTTGCGATTCAGAAAGATACCTCCACAATTCTTAGAATGGCAGATGATAGTTTGAGACAGCCGGAAGGCTGCATTGCTAAGGTCCATGTCACTGTTGCAAATGTAGAATGCATATTGGACTTTAGGGTGATTCGTTTTGCAGGGCGGCCAAGTTACCAAGTATTACTTGGACGACCTTGGATCTTGCAAGCGGACTGCCAAGTAGATATACCTGCCGGTCGACTGATATTCGGCAAAGGTGCCCAGCGTGTGGTGGTTGATGCTTATCCTGAGTCCCCGCAGAGTGAGAGAGCTCCTCTATCTTCTACAGAATTTGAGACATTAGAAGATTTATCTGGCAGTGAGACATCATCGAGTGATGAGTCCAAAGAGGGATCCACCACATAGGACATCTATCAGGTCACTTTGAACGAGCCGATAGAGGCCCAAGATCGTATAAGAGATGCAGATGTTATCGAGCTAGACCTTGGTACGCTTGATGATTCGCGGCCAATCAAATTAGGGTCCATGCTCAGTACAACAGAAAAGGAGGACTATGTGGCCTTGATCCAAGAATTCCGTGATATCTTTGCCTGGAGTTATGATGAGTTGAGAGGCATCCCTCCTAGTCTTGCTGTTCATACAATTCCGTTGAAAGAGGGCAGTCGTCCTGTACGGCAGAAAGTAAGGCGTATGCCTTTCGAATTGAGGGACGGGCTGTTTGAAGAGTTACAGAAGCTTCGAAAAGCGGGTTTGATTTTTCCTGTGCAACACACGGAATGGTGTTCGCCAGTTGTGATTAGAAAGAAGAAGAATAATCAGATCCGTTTATGTGTAGACTTTAGGGAGTTGAATAAGCAGACAGTTAAGGACTACTACCCATTGCCATTTATTGACCAGATTTTGGATCAATTAGCGGGTATGGAGATATATTCGTTTATGGATTGCTTTGCAGGATACAACCAAATGGCAATTGCAGAAGAGGATAAGTTGAAAACAACTTTCATCACTGTATTTGGTACTTTTGCGTACCATGTGATGGCCTTTGGTTTATGCAATGCGCCTGGTTCGTGGCAACGAACAGCCGATAAGACATTCGGTGACATATCCCCTGAAGAGTTGAGGGTGTTTATTGATGACTTAGGGGCCGCCACCGTGAGAGAACGGCAGTTGATCATTTTGAGAAAATGCTTTGAGCGCTGTAGACAATTTTGCATCGCCCTAAATCCACGGAAGTGTGCTTTTGGAGTACCTTATGGGCTATTGCTGGGCCATGTGGTCAGTTCGGTAGGAATTGCGACAGACCCCGAGAAGGTCAAAGTTATAGTTGCCATGGGTCCACCACGCACTCCGAAAGAAGTTCATAGCTTTCTGTCTTCGGTTGGTTACTACCGTAGATTCATTAACGCCTTAGCAGAAAGAACGTTGCCGCTTATAAATTTATTGTCCTTTAGCTGTTCGTTTGATTGGGGTGACCCTTGTAAAGTAGCATTCGAGGACGTGAAACAAGAGCTAGCAAGAGCGCCCGTTTTAAAAGCACCTAAAAGAGGTGAGGTGTTTTATATATTTTCAGCAGCCACCATGTATAGTATCAGCTGCTGTTTAGCCCAAATTTGGGAAGAGAAGTGGTACCACCCGATTGCTTTTGCTAGTCGGAAGCTGGGGGTATCCGAAATTAATTACACCTACATGGAGAAGCTGTGTCTAGCGATGGTCTTTGGGACCAAGAAATTCAGGCATTACATTCTCTATGAGAAAGTCGTGCTGTATACGAAGGCGGAGGGACTTCGACTATTGATGAATAAGCTACAGCCGCCTGATCGTCTAGCAAAGTGGTTAATCACTTTGCAGGAATTTGATTATGAAATCAAGAGTAAGCCACCAAGGTTGCAAGGCATCGTGGAATGTCTAGTGGACTTTGGGGAGCCGAAAGAATCTGTGGCTGAAGGTAGTGACATGGAGATGATATTTAAAATAGATACGGCATCTATTCCCTCCTGCTATGCTGCAATAACGCATTATTTATCAACGGGAGAGGCGGGATCCGAATTATCTAAGGCTGAGAAAAGGAAAATTAAGCAGCAAGCGTTAAAGTTTGCCTTGATCGCAGGTACATTATATCGGCAAGGGGTTGATGACATCTATCGCCGGTGTGTGATGCCTGACGAGGTGCCATTCATTTTGGAAGAGTGCCATGATTCTGCTTGCGGTGGCCATTTTGCTGGACGGCTTACAGCACAAAAGGCTTTGAGAGCAGGTTATTGGTGGCCTGCCATCTTCCAGGATGCGTTTGCGTATGTTAAGAGGTGCGATATTTGCCAACGACATGATAGTCGAGAGAATAGGAAACGACCACTCACCCCTATTATGGCGATACTTCCATTTGAGAAGTGGGGAATAGACTTTGTGGGTCCTATTACTCCGTCATCGACTACGCAAAAGCGATACATCATTGTAGCAACTGACTACTTCACAAAGTGGTCAGAAGCACGGGCAACAAGGAAAGATGATGCTAAAGAAACTGCTAGTTTCCTTTTAGAGCAGATAATATGCCGGTTTGGTCCGCCGAAAGAATTAGTATCGGACCGCGGAACTCATTTCCTGAATAAGGTGATCAAAGGTTTGACAGAGTTGTGGAACATCAAGCATAACAAAACAACTCCATATAACCCGCAAGCCAATGGGCAAGTTGAAAGCACCAACAAGCAGCTTGTGGGCATCCTGTCCAAAATTGTGTCGGAAAAGAAACGGGATTGGGACAAAAAGTTATACGTGGCAGTGTGGGCCTATAATACGACTTTCAAACGAGCCACTGGCCATACCCCGTTCAAGTTAGTATATGGGGAGGAGTGTGTCTTGCCTTTAGAGATTGAGCTGCCGACTATTCGGTTTGCCATCAATCATTCTTTGAGCGATGAAGACGCTCTTTTTGAGCGCTTGACGACACTGGCACATTTAGATGAGCTTAAGTTGCAGAGCTTATTGCACCAAGAAGTGGCGAAGCGCCGAATGAAGAAGCTACACGACCTCAAAGCTAAGAAGTACACCTTCAAGAAAGGACAGCTTGTTCTGTATTATGACGCACGACGCGAATTATTCCCAGGCAAGCTAGAGCCCAAATGGGATGGGCCTTATAGGATCGTTAGGATAAGAAAGAATAAATCTACAGTGTTGTTAGCTGACCTTGAGGGGATAGAATTTAAAAATAAGGTTAATCTTAATAAGATTAAACCTTATTATTTCTGATTGCACTAATGCTATGACTGCCTTGCAGGTCTAGGCGAGATCGATCAAACATCCGCAAGGAAATCGTGATAGAGGTTGATGGGTCGTCTGATCCCTTATTTAGAACACCCATATTTGGAACAGAGGTATCATCAGGGAAAGCTCATTTGGTGGAGCAAAGGATACAAGGTGATTGAGCAAGAAGGCGGGACGTTTATTTGGGAGATCAAGGTCTTCTGCCATCACTGCCTACAAATTTTGACGAGTATCCCTGTTGAATTCAATGATGATGGAGGGATGGAGCCTATAGTCCACCCGTTGAATATGCTGAATTTCGATTACCATAATTACGAGTAGAGTTCAGGATGGCAGGATATGTAAACCCTTTATGGACGTACACCTTGTATTTTGATGGGGCGTCCAGGGGTCCATGCAAAAAAGGAAGTGTAGGAGTTGTCATCCGAGACCCCCGACGACGCATTGTCATGAAATTAGCTGCTTATCTCGGGGCGAATTTTACCAATAATATGGCCGAATACAAAGCCCTGATTATGGGTTTGAATATTGCAAAAAAGGGTGGTATTCGCGAGTTGTTGGTGAAAGGGGACTCTCAGTTGGTTTTAAATCAACTCAATGGGACGTATATGGTACGGAACCCGATCCTTTGTATGTACCATCATACTACCATAGCCCTGCTAGACGAATTCGATAGAGTGTCTTTTCAGCTCATTCCACGGAATTGGAATCAGTTTGCCGATTCATTGGCTAATCTTGCGTATGAAGAAGACCTCTTATTTAATTGTGGCCCTTGTTCCGATATATCTATTGATGGTGAGACAGGACCTGGTCGTTTGTGGGGTATGCTTTCTGAACATGCCCTCTTTGGCAGACGATGGTTGATTTGGGTGATGCACAGGGTAAGCGAGACTCATCTGCCTTTATTATCTCGGACCCACGGACTGATTCGACGACATGTGATGCGAACACCTCTTGCGATATACGCAGGAGGGATAGGTCATAATCTACTGCACCTAGTTTAGGGCTACAAGCCCTGTTTCCCTGGGAATAGTATGCTTTGATGTCTCTCATGGTTGTTTCCAGGTGGATGTTCTGCATAGTATTGTTTGATTTCATTAGGCCAAGAGGGCCGATACAGTTTAGTAGCAAAGTCATGTCTGATTTCATTAGGCCAAGAGGGCCATTTCCCTGTCTAGTGCGGGTGCGTTTAATTGGGTTTTTGTTTTAGTGTTGTGCTGGACAGATTTCGTGGTTCGTGGAATTGGGTGGAGCCTGGAGGAGCCTTTGCTGCGATGGAAGCTTCTTGTGGCCAATCCAGGTGATATTTCTCCTTTACGAGTACCTTTCTTTCCTGTCATATGTGTATTTGTACTTGTTGAGGGGATGCTTTTTGTTGGGGACCGGCAACCAAGGCATGAAGTCCCAGGTTTAGGCTAAGCACGTTTGAGGGAGGTCAGAGTAGTCATTGCCTCCTGTAAAGACATTGTTAGACATTGAAAGACCTGTTTTAGAAGGAAGCCCTAGTGGCTCTGTTCTGCTAGCCTGCTAGGCAGCGTTCTAGGAGTTCTTGTTAGTAGTGAGGCAGTTAGAGAAGCCTGCTAGAAGATAATAATAATGATGTCAAGAAATCCTGAATATCCTAAAAGATGAATATAAATGCGAAGGTGTGTAAAAAGGGGTTCTAACCCCTATCAAAGAAAAGAAAAGAAATGACAATATATAAGCAGTTGATCATTGCCTTGCGAGGGCTTGGTAGGTTCCTGGGGACGAGTCAGACCCGGGGCCGATGCCTTGTCTTCCTAGGGGTGGCTTCTTGCTGGAAAAAATAATATCAAAACAAGGAAGGTTGGAGCGAAAATAAAAGTGAGCGTTAGAAAAGGATTAAGTGTCGCCTTGCGAGGGCTTGGTAGGTTCTTGGGTGCCGAGACAGGTCCTGAGGCCAATGCCCTGTTCTCCTTGGGTCACTACGCTCAGCTCCCTCCTTTTTACATGCCCCATTATGTCAATAAAGTAAAAACCCTAAAAGAAGACATGTACTGAAGGAAAATCCTCTTTGATCAGGGTATAGGAGTCCTCGCTTTGTAGGAGCTCCTAGTGGTGTTGTCTTTAGTTGGTGAGTAGTTCAGACTACCACTTAGGGCAACCTCTTTGGCAGTTCTTTTTAGTTTGGCTGTGTTGGAGCAGCTGGTTAGTGATTCACTTCGGATCTTCTATTAAATGATACTAGGCCTCCTCCTTGTGGATGTCCTGCCTTGGTTCTGCCCAGGGGTAGGGGGAGCATTGTGCTGAGTTTTATGATGATCATTGTTTTGTATCAGTTTGATGCTTCTTTGGTTGTTTATGTGCAGATATGTTCGTGGATTCGACGGGCTGAGTCGCCCTATCCCGTGGTCGCCAATGAGAGCGGAATTTAGGTGACGGGAAGTGCTTAAAAATAGCTAAACATTATGAAGATCGAGGGAAAAATATTCACTGTCAAAGGCGGCGGCTCGATCTAGGACGATTTTAAGCGCCAAAGTGCTTTAAAGGCGCCCGAGCGACACTTGTTGATTTTTCATAATTTTTCAGACAGTCGTGCGGGTTGACACGAGCTACTGGCCAATGCGGGATGCTAAGCCGGACGCCCAGGATTTTTCAGAGCTCGATTCCGAGTCCGGACGGGGAAATGGCCAAGAAACCGGTCAAGATGCGAAGGGGTGGACAAAATTTGGCCAAAATGGGCAAGTGACCCTTGGGACCCCAAATTTAAATGTAACATGAAACTTTGGAGGAGAGAGATGCATGAAATCGTGGAGGAGAACGTGAACAGACTGCGCCCGAAATTCACGCCATGATGTTGATTATGCCTCTCCCAGCCTGCAAACAACCCACCCAAATGATCATTGGCAGTCATTCCCCTCCGTATCCTGACTCTATCGCCGCCCTTCGCCCGTCAAATGATGCCCTCTTTGAAGAATTCTGATTTCAGTCTTTCTCTCTCCTCCCTCTCTCTCTTCTAAAGGCAAGTTCATGTGGGGAGAAGAAGGAAGAAGAAAGAATGGTGAAGGCTTGTCCGGCATGGACCGGATTGCTACACGGGCTGAGAATGGTGATTTGTGATGTTGCTGGACATGAAGTGTTGCTGTTTTCCAAATCTACAGCCATGGATACAAAACCCGAAACACGCAAATAAGCGGTAATTTAAAATTTTCAAAGGAAATTTGAGTTTCTATGGCTTTTTATGGATGAAATGGTGTTCATGTGGGATAATAATTGTTCATGATGCTGTTTCATATGAGTTCTTGCTGGTCATGATCAAAAAATCAGAAAAATATGCATTTTGTGGTTCAAAATAATATGTTAAAACACGTAAAACATGAAAAACAAGGGAAAAGGAGGGTTTTTGGCATAAAAATGGAAAAATGGATAGGAACATCAACTAAATTCTCATTTTTTCTGCAAGAAGGAACTAAGGGCCACAGCCCATAACCTGTTTTGAATTTCCAGTAATTAAATAATGCAGGAAAATAAGGGAAAATAGGGAAAAACCATGAAAAATAGGGGAAAAATGCATTTTGGGTTCCGAAAAATAAGGATAAATAAGAGCAATGTTTGTGAATGTTTGTGGGGACTGAAGCATGAGGATTTGCCTCAGTTTAACCCCACTTTCTTGTTCTAGTGTGGTTTTTTCCGCTTTCTATACATAAAATGATGTTAAAATACCCTATACACCTATCCAACGATGCACTATTTAAATGGGGAAGGGTAGAGAAGTTGAAAAATGTTTAAATGCCGCTGAGCATGAGGGATAATTTGCTGATTTTATATGCATAGCATTTAGGACGGATGATAGTTAAGATCAAGAGCTTAGTAGCACGAGAATCACCTCGGTGCTAGGCCCATGCAACGAAGCACAAAGCGGTTAGAAAGAAAAGCATGAAAGAATGATTTGCACTTGTGCACGATACTGTTTTGCTAAATGTTTGAGCACTAGACATTCACCAAATGCATGGAGCATGAAACGAATTTAAGAGTATCAGTGGTTAGCTCCTGGACATGCATTGCAATTGGTTTATTATGACATGACCTACGTTGAGAGGCAGTGAGATACCCATACTGTAGGCTAGTCGTGGGATCCTAAAGGGGAAATCAAGTAAGGACAATGGTACATTCCTGGACACGCTTATTTGGTACCTTGAGCGACGTTTGTGCGAAATGTCTAAGTGTTGAGCGACGCATCGAGGGGCCAATCCCCAAGGTGTAGGAGAGTCGCAGAGGGTTGATGGCATTCAGCCGTAGGAGGAACCCCATGTGTATGTGATTCGAGCCTTTTGGCTATGTGAAAGGGACTCCCTCTGAGGAGTAATATTGGGTTAGGATCAGTTGGACTACAACGTATTACGAACGCAATGTGTAGGAAGGCAGAGATTTTGATAGACGCTCCTGGCCGCGAGGCCGAGGGGTTGTCTTGTGCATAGTGACGAGGTCCGGCTAGTGCATGAGCCAGTGCTGGCCCGTTTTTTGGTCCATCAGTCACCGGAGAACAAGAATCACGCAACCAAGAGAAAGCAGAGAAAGATGGAGGAAGCCCAAGTCAAAAAGTGAATGAAGAAGCTCATTCTACCCAGGCAAGAAAAGTAGAGGAGAAGGAAAGCTCAGAAAAAACATGGGAGACCACTGAATATTCTAGCAAGGTGCTCTCAAGGATGAGGAAAAAGCACTGAAGATTCTAGCAAGGTGCTCTCAAGGATGAAGGAGAGCACTGAATATTCTAGCAGGGTGCTCAGAAAGAACCTCTAAGGGCTCTCGCAAGGAAAGTGAGGGATGCAATGTAATTCATTTTATAAGAGCACCAAGCTCCCTCCTATGCAAGTTGTAAGGTCTAAACGGACATGGGTGAAGGGATAAGGCAACTAGAAGGGAATGGAGAAAGAGGACCTTAGCAAGATGCTTAGTCATGTAAAAAAGGGGATGGATGCCCAAGGAATTAAGGGTTTGTATATAAACTCAAAAAGTGAATGAAAAGCTCATTCTTTGGTGTGTGGAAAAAGTGATCTCTTCTTTTTCCCTTATTCTCTCCTTCTTGCTTGCTTGTGTATGCTTGAGAGAGGGAGTGTGAGAGTGTGAGCGAGTGAGGGTGTGAGGGTCAGGGATCAAGGAGAAGAAACTCTCTATCATCTGTTCTCTTCTTTTCTCTTCTCTCCTCTCCTCTCCTCTCCTCTCCTCTCCTCTCCTCTCTTCTCTTCTCTTCTCTTCTCTTCTCTTCTCTTCTCTTCTCTTCTCTTCTCTTCTCTTCTCTTCTCTTCTCTTCTCTTCTCTTCTCTTCTCTTCTCTTCTCTTCTCTTCTCTTCTCTCCTCTCGCACACGGCTATGGAGGATGGAGCTTGAAGGTGGAGGCTTAAGCTTTCTTGAGCTTGCATCTTAAATTATGGAGCTATCGGGTTGCTTGAGGGAGGAGGCTACTTGTTTGGGCATTAAGGTAAGCTCACTGCACCCCTGTAGGATCAAAGGTGCATCGATTAGGTGAGAGATAGCCATTTGTGCTCGGTTGAAATGCTTGAAGCAATAAGTGGTCCATGGGTCTTGGCAATTGAGTGTGAGCTCCCACTACATTTTGGTTCCATTGCGAGGGCCAACGGATTCAAGCTTGAGCACTTGTGCACCTCAAATCAAGCGTCAAAGTAGGGTTGCATCCCCAAACCAGTGCTTGAGATAGGTAGGAGATTTGGGTTTTTAATCTTCAAAACAAGTAAGTATTTTGGGTTTTTGATGAGTAAACAAGTAGGAGGATTTATTTCAGTATTTGTGTTTTGATTCTTGTTGCATTTAGAGTAGGATAGGAGCAAGAAATTGAAGTAAAAAGCTTTAGGGTTTCTGTTGTGAAACAGACCAAAATAGGGTAAAATCAAGGGAAAAATGGACTTGCACTCCATTGACAAGGCTCAAGCACTAACAGGATAGCACTTGGACATTAAGACAAGGGCTTAAGACCCAGGGAAGGGGGTGAAAGGCTCATTTTCAGTTTCAGTAGTAGAGAGAGAGAGAGAGAGAGCTTGAGAGAGACTTGGATCTTAGGGTGAATTGATCGGCTACCACAGGTGGCCACGATTCGAATTTTTGTTGTCATTTTCATGCCAATGGAATTGGACATGGTTAACAAGGGTCCAATTCCCAAAATCGGACACTTGGATGTTTGATTCTTGGAATTCAGACATTCGGATTAACTTGACTTGTCTGAACATATGTTGTTCATCCAATCTTGGAAATCAGATTATCGATCAGTCATCGGATTGGACATTCACCCTGCCCGATTGGACGATTGGACTCACTAGAATTGTACTCGGACACTCGGTCATTAGCCACTCAAATAGTCGAATGTTTTCAAAATCGGATGCTTGGCACTCAAACATGCCAGAATTGGATACTTTGAAATTGAACAACCAAAATCGGACGTTGGAATCTGAGAATCAGACATTGTAAAAGCAAATCAAAATTCTAGCAGGAGAGATTGACAAATCTAGCATATCCCGAGCAAGGCAAAACACCTCCTGCAACTGGGAAAGGCTCTAAAAGCCTTACGGACAATATTGACCCTAGAAATCATAGCTAGACGACTATACATGACCATTGATAGTCATGTCAACTTTTAGTCCCTATTAGGGCCGTGAGACGGACCCTAGACCCCCATTTGACCCTGATCAAGATGAACACAAACCCCTAGAAACCAAAGAAAGTGGCCAACGCGACCGAGTGTAAAGCCCTAATTTGGCCGAAAACCTAGACTGGAGTGCGAAAGCTACATTATTATCATGTGTTTGCACCCACATTGTTTTTGACACTCGAAGTGCACCTAAAAAAGCTAAAAGCCTGATTGCGCACCGTGCATGGAAAAGAGCAACATGCAAGCACTGAGTGAACTAAAATTAAGGGTTGGCTATCAATAAAAAGGAACACACTCAGACCTAATTAACAAAATGAACCCACCAATAGGAGGTGACACTCAAACCTAAACAAGGGATTGAGTGACCCCGATCGGTAGAGCCAAGTGATAGACACAACACGAAAGGCCAGACACATCAAAGGAGCAACATCATTGGGAGCGCAACATTGCCCAACCTGATCAACCTCATCGACAACTTGGTAGAGAAGGAAACCACAAATATGGCATAACCCGGTGTAAACCGTGAAAATGAGGAGCTCGACCTAGGAGATTTTCCAATCCAAATCCAACAGATGGTGAATGCATACGATACACAAACCAAGGTAGACCCCCATGGAAAACCATCAGAATACATCATAGAGGACCTTGAAGAGGAAAGAAAATTGACACAGAAAGCCCTGCAAGACATAGCAGAATACCACCATCAACAGGAGGCTAGGAGATTGTGACAGGACATAGAAACGAGAGAAGTAAACATGTGCTAGCCCTAGCAAATAGAAACCGAACAAGACCAAATGCAGAAAGAGAGAAAGCACTACATGTAGACTTGACTCTGAGTGAGCTTCTCATGAAGTGACTGATAGAGAGCATGTCAACGGAGCAAAGCGTGATAGCACTAGCAACATTGTTGCTGGCAAGATTAGGAGTTGATACCCAGGGCTCCAAGAGCCAATCAAGGATCTTTGTGGTCCCCAAACAACTAGATAAGTACCATCCAAGCAACAACCCATATAGTTTTGTAGAGCAGTTTGAGCATGTCTGCGAGGCTAATGGCCTCACGGATCTTGCCTAGCACTCGCAAGCTTTCAGCCTATGCTTAGGCGACAAAGGACAAATGTGGTACACCAAGATGGACAATGCTGAACGCAATGACTTCAACACCCTCAAGAGTCTCTTCATCAAGAGGTTCTCTAAGGTGGAATACTTTGGCAACCTTATAGTTAGATTGATGAGTGTTAGGACCCAAGATCCTGCCGACCATGCACAACTGTGGTAGATTCGGCCAAGATGCCATGCACTGCAGAGACTGTCGCAGAGACTCCCATATTCATAGCCTTACAACCAACTAGGGAATAGACCTCTGAATTTCTTCAAGAGAGAAGAGAGACCCATTGGCCCTCCGAGCACCTAACAATACAAAGCCAGTCATCCCTAGGATAGAGATCAATCCCACATGCATACCTAGGCCGCCTAGACCCTACATAACCCATCCATCGAAGCAACGCTCCAATCCATTATATGGAGGAGCCTAATGATGAGGAGCCCTATGTGAACCCTTACATCTCATATGATGAAGAGGGCAATCCAGTCCTCTTGGACTATTGGCCAGTGCCGGTGATGGTGTTAGGAAGAGGGAGAGGCAAAGGCTTAGGAGGGTAGATCCAAGAACCGATTTCTTGTTGGACTTATGGTCATCTAGGATGCGTCTCTTCGCACTGCCCCAAGAGGGAGCAAGCTAACCAAGATAAGGTTGATCTCAAATTCACTGAGTGTGAAATCACTCACCTTTTTGTCAATTGCCCTAGGCAAAAGTCATCCTCTAGCTTGGCAATTGTGCCATCAGTACCACTTTGCATGATAGCCAAGAACTCTAGTAATCAACTGACACCAGTGCACCTACCACAAGCGCCTCCAATGGTAGAACCACTTGCAAATGTAAGAGTAGCCACCATCACTGAGATTGAGGAAGAGGGTGAGGAAGTGGTGGCACCTACCTAACTATGCATATTAATAACCACCCAGAAGACGCATGTGTTTGATGCACTCATTGATGAGGGGGCTAACTGTAACATTCTTATGCATGCTCATTAGACCCTCATTGGTCAACCCCAACTACAATCGACCAACACTAAACTCAATCCATTCGAAGGATAGTTCTACTCGATGCTGGGAAAGTGCATTCACCTTGCCATTGGAAATATTTGGATAGTGACAGCTTTCAACAAAGGCAACACAACTCCATCAAAGCCAGTGATCTCACTAGTGGAGGAACCTAATGCAAGGTCTAAGGAGGGGGGTTGTAACTTGACTCATCTTACGAAGACAAGTTGGATGCATCCTAAGGGAGACACACTAAAGATCACTGATCAAGAGCTTAGATGGGTGCCCAAACAACAATCACAGCCATGTAGAAATTAACCCGCACAAATCCATGACTACAGAATATCACGTCCTAGGCATAGGAGGCAAAGCTCACACTACCGAAGTAGACAAACAGTCAAAGCCATGATGGGTCCCCAAAGCCCTATTACACACTCAAGGATACTACAAAGGCAACAACTAGATTTGGATACCCAAGTCTAAAAATGGTATGGGTGCTCCTCAATCCAAGCCCTCCATCCCATCTCCACAAAGCAATGAGCCAAGTAGGGAGGAGAAATCCATTACCTCAAAAAGCACCAAATCCATAGAACCTCATGAACAGTATCAACTGAAGCCGCAATCATCCAGCCCTAGCCCAACTCAATCTAACACTTCCAGTGTCCCAACTACTCCACAAGCCAGGAACAACATGACAATTGAGATCAAGATCGAGTTATCACACAAGCGGTCGACAAAAACCCCATTTAACCACCCATGAGGCAGGCATCAGTAGTCGAGCTACCCAACTCAACCAAACCCCAACCTCTCATAGACCTTAGACCCTCCTATAAGCATCGATCAATCCTTAAATTGGCCATGGACCTAGCTATTAATACAAGGGATGACTTGGTCACCTGCATTAGGTGTTGGACACCACATTCACCACACTAGCCAAGAACTATGAATAGTTGGACTTAGGCCTCCTTGATGAGACATTAGCAAGGGAAGTATGCTCCTTGCCATACACTTGGGAGAGCTATGAGTTCTTGTTCATTAAGATTCCTGAGGTAGCCAAGGAATCGATTGACAATGAAATCTCTCGAGAGCAATCTTGCACACAATGTCTGATCACATCATATTGCAAGTGCAAAATCCGTGCAACAAGCCAAGAACTAGGAGAGCTGACAAAGCTAGCTGACTTTGACTCTTCCTTTCTACGGAAGTGGTATGCTCTATGTCTCTAATGGGAACAAGTGGGCTGCCAAATCATGACCAATGTTGAGCAAAGATGTGTAATCAAAACTGCTGAGTATGACCCTATCTATGTGGCTCCTACCTCACTCTGAGTCTTGGCTATCACGTGCAAATGACCTCTAGAGGAATATGTCATGGTCCACGCCTATTTTGATTGAATCCTAACCGAGGAAGAAGTGCATGTTGCTAGCAAGATAAACTCTGGTGACTTCCTCACATTGATGTCCTAACCTACATTACACACGTAGACATTAGACCCCATGACATGGACTATCATGCCCAATTGGAGTATAACCCAAACTTCTACGTTTGGCTCATGACAAAGTAAAACATGGAAAGCACGTGCTTAAATGCCCTTAACCCTTCATCCTCCAATCCTAATAGGATTCTTATCATTCTCAAGGGGGAGGAGGTAAGACAGAAAAGAAAAAGGGAACATGACTTGAACTTCAAAACTCAAACTGAATGCCAACAGCAGGTGTGAATGGTATGAAACATCATGGAACACAAAAGGTGAGGAACATAAAAACAAACTCTAAAACCTCAATCAATGTTCAAAAGCACAAAAGAATATGTTAAAATCAGCTCATGATTGAGTAATAGTGTCAAAAGTTTTTGAGGAATGCATGGATTTTTTAAAGGAAATAATTCTCTTCCTATTTAAGCATTTGAATGTCCATAAGCATTTCTTCCATTTCCTACATGTCTTTCCTTAAAAATGATCTGAAGAATACTGATGGTGAGTTGTGGTGTTGTGACAAGCACCCACAATGGCAAGATAAGAGAAGAGCAGAAAACTCCTATTATCGAAAGACGAACAGACTAAATATGGTCTCTCAATGGAGACAAGGGCCTTCAACCAATTCAAGTTTAGGTATATCCTGAACATGGAGGATGTGGCCATGGAGGAACCAGCCATAAAATAGCTTATAGAGCAATGCAATCTATAGAAGTACCTGAACAAAGTCAACCAAGATGTGGACTACAAGAAATGCGTAGAATTCCTTTGAAATTTCCACAAGAATCATGGCACCATAACGATGCATGATGAAAATGAAACCCACCAAGTGCGAGCTGAGCCCCAAATTGGTGCAGAGAGCATTGGGCCTACCCAACAAGTTCGAGAGATGACTTGAAAGAGACATATGTGATATGTTGGTAGGGATGGACAAGATCTTGGTCCATGCCAATGATGGCATCAGTCTCATAGACATCTCAGATCCAAAAGTCCTACCAACTACATGCAAAGATGGTCCATGAGTTGTTCTCCAGTCACAGGTACAATGCACTGAAGATCTGAATCAATGTGCCTATGTTGGAGAGCATTGCCACCAAATCCATGGGGATGAAGCAAACCTAAATGGCTTTGTGTGGAAAACAATAAAAACTTCAACAAAAGCACTAGCCACAGTAGGAGGAAGACCCATGAGGGGAGAGTCCATGGCCTCCAAATCTAGAAAGTCGTTGTCATCAAAGGCCTCTACCATTGACTTTGGAGGGGTCTTGATAGCCATCATAAGAGAGGCACTGGGGGAAGCACAAGAAGACAAGGAAGTCAATGAGACACTAGACAGATCCCCTCCATGCCAAAAATAGGAGTGGTCCAGCGAGAGGATGGAGAGCAACGAAGAAGAAGGGAAAGAAGTGCAATCTAGCCGAGGAGGGGCCAAGAAAACAAAGAAAGAGACTCCACAAAAAAATGTCAAAAACGAGAGTAGGAAGAAAGACAAAACAGGCCTACGAAGAGCCCACAAGGAGTCCAAAAGTGTTGAAGAACGAAGAAAGAGAAAAGAAAAGAATGAGGCAAAAATAATAAAAGAGGAATCCAAGAAAGTTAAAGAGGAGAGAAAGAGAAAAGTTGAGGAAGAGGAGAAGGAGCTCATAAAGAAAGAGGAAGAAGACATAGCCCTAGCCATCCGCCTCTCTATGGAGAAACCCTCCAAAGAGTAGGAGATGGCTGCCATGAACCCTCGTGAAGAAGAATGCTAAAGCACAAGCTCCTAAGCACCCAAAAGCTTGCCGCCCCTAGTAGCAAAAGGCAAGGCCAAGGGTCCACTTATCCCCCTCCCATGTGTCCTAGTGCCAACCACCCCAGTCTCTACACCTAACCAAGGCTCTTCCACCACAGTAGATACCAACAACCTTGTGGCCTGGGTGCAGTTTCTCATCAATAAAGAGACAACTCAAGGCGCAAGTGGAGGAACCCCCATGACAAGAGCAAAAAGATAGGCAGCTCTGTGGATACAGAATCCAGACATGACCCCAAAAGGCAAAAGATAGAAGTGCTAAAATGTGCGGGATCTAGAGCATGGTAGATGTGGAAGCTATGGAGGTTCAAAGAGAAAGAGTGGGTTCATGAAGACATTGACATGACTAACTATTACATAAGTGAATTAGGTTGAAGATGGAAGCTTGGACTCATAAACACAATCTTGTGTATTGACTGACAATGACACAAAGACTTTATTGAATGACAAAAGTACTATGGCATTGCATTAGAAAAGAGAGCAAGTACAATGCTAAGTCTAGTACTCTCTATCATTTTCTTGTATTTGGGTCAATAGACCACGTTTTGGCTATGGCTTTAGTTCCATTGATTTGGCTATGATTTTTTGGCTATGATTCAGGGTTATTTTGATATCATTTACAGTAGCCTATTTGTCTTGGATTGTGCTTTTACCTCTTGCATTATGGCTAGTGGGTCAAATGACAATGCTATATTTAACATTGAGAAGCTAGATGGCACAAATTACAACTATTGGAAGGCACAAATCTGGTAGTTTCTATTACAGAAATTGTAGATTAAGCCATTGAGCCATGAGGGTATAAAGCCCGAATGCTTTGATGTAGAGGATTGTGATAAACTAGATGAGTTGTGTAAATCTATAATCATTTTATCAATCTCAAGCAAGTCTACTATAATGTTGTCTTTGATGGGCAGATTGCATGGAAGTTATGAAATAAGATTTGCAATGTCTATGACAAGTAGAGCCTTGCCTCTCAGATGTATTGGTTGAAGCAACTCATGGACCTTCATATGAAGGACGAGACCTCTATATTAACCCACTTAGATGAGTTTCATTTTATTTTTAGCCACTTACCTTCATTACAAGAAGTTGAATTTAAGGACAATCTTCCTCCCTTCTTCTTGCTAATTGCATTGCCTAAGTCATGGGACACATTCCGTACTACTATATGTGCAAATATGCCTACTAATGGGTTGAAATTGCAAGAGATAGAGAGTATGCTCTTGAATGAAGAGGTTAATAGAAAGAATGTCAATGATTCCCACACCTCTCATGCTTCGATAATCAAAGGCAATAACTATAGGAGCATGTAACGTGCCACCCAACAAGCTATTCCTTGGCGGTACATTCTTAGTATCCCATCAATGTCCTAGGAAGCTCCATTGGGGATTTTGATAAAACCCTCGGAGTTTGCTAGCTAGGCTCTCTTGAGTCTACCCCGCAGTGGAAATTCAGGCTGCTCCCATGAGAACCAACCTGAGTTTTTCTTGTCAAATCTATTACTGGTGGCTAATTAATATTAGCGGATTCTAAAGTGATGTGAGTCAATCTTTCTGGTTTCTAAGGATCCATCAAGTGCGATTTTTATTCCTTCTTAGGAAAGCTCTCGGCTTACCGAGACCACCCACAGCCATAGGTTTGGATCCATCGAGGTTCCATCCTCCAGCTTCCCTTGAGAGAGTAGTTTTAATTATTTAATTGCCTACCACTTTAGGTTCAACATATAAAATCAGCTTCCTTGAATTATCTCTTGATATAAATTCGTTACACGCCTTTAATTTACGACACAAAAATAGAGTAAAGCAATTCCTTCTTAATAGTTCCTTTCGAAAAAATGACTTTTACAATGTCTTCTATATGAAGTGCTATTCTCTCCAAGTTCCATTCCCCAACTAGTATTGGAACCCCCAGAACACAATCTAGAAATCGAAGGATAGTTGGCAGTTCGTAAGAGCCTAAGGAGTTTATGACCAGAGCCCCCTAGTATCTTCACCTCCTCCTACCGACTAGAGTTCCCTACGGCAAGACCTTTCGCGTCATGATTGGTCTAAACTCACTAACATGAAACAAAAAAGGAAAACCCCTTGGAGTAGGTTTTATTCACGCTAGCCTTGGAGAGGTTTAGCGCCATCAAGAACACTGCCTCAGTCGGCATTCTATGTTCACCAAAATAATGCCTCAGTTAGCGATCTATATTCAGTCATCCATCTTTTAGCCTGATGATTTCAAGAAAGATCAATACCTAGCTTACAATCACAAACATCTTACTTCGAATGCATTATAGATAAACATTTAACAAGTTTATTTCCAAGATAAATCTCTTTTTTCCAAAAATAATAACATCAAGGCAAATTAGTATAAGTGGCAAAACAACTATAAGTGACAAAATAACTTCGAGACAAATCAGCATAAGTGGCAAAATAATTTCGAGACAAATCAACGTAAGTGAAAATACCTTCCAATAGTCTTCTTGGATTCCCTCTTCCTTGGGGATTAGTTGGAATTGAATTTAAGCAAGAATTTCATACTTGAGGATAACTGCCTTGGAGTTTTGTGGGTCTTTGCCCGCAATTTAAAAAAATCTTGATTAGTTTAATTATGAACAGTAGCAATTGCATCTCAAGGTCTCTTATATACTGAGGATTAGCATTTGTGATTCAGAAATTTCATTTAATCAGCACAAAAATAAAAAATATTAAATCTTTTAGGAACATGGTACCTTCCTTGTACTCGCATAGGTTCATCTCATATATACCTAAGTTAACCCTTGGAATTCACGATTAAGAATTCCTCAAAGAAATTATATGCATGAATCAAATAAAATCTTATTTTTCACATACAGCTTATGTTGCATATTCATGGAATAAAGACATGCTAGCTAATTTTATTTAAGAAAATTAGTACCTAAAGATCCATGACGGGTGCTTGGTTGATGGTATTCGCGATGTCATTTGCAATCCCCATACTCATCATCCTGTTTGTAGTAATTATGTCCGTAGCGTTATTGGCAACTCCTACTTCCACGACCTTCATAGCTTTCTTCTTCGAGACCATGGTCTTTAATTACGAGATTGCAAAAAGGGGGAATTTGGTGAAGGAGCTTGGGGGTAATTAGATTGATGGAATTTTGATTGTGTGTGTGTATGTGTGTGTGTGTGGGAGGGGGGGAGGGGGGGGTGGGGGGTGAGGGGTGAGGGGCGAGGGGAAGCGATCACCAAAGATTTCGAGAAATCGAGAAGAATCTTGATTCCATAGAAGGAATATGACAGAAGGGGTGGAGGAATTGAATTTGAGAGCTCGTGAAATATCATCCTTGTCTTCTTGGCAAAATTAGCAATCTGATGCTCAGATCACAAATCTGATGGTTCCATTGGCTCCAAAAGGGGGGTAAAACCCCAAGAAGTGTTGTTTACTGCATGTAAACTGCGATCGTGATGCACGCGATTTCACCAATCCCCTAACCACTTACTTTTTTTTTTTACATGACATCATATTCTAAAAATTTCCATATCTTTTTAGGATATTTACAATAAATAATATCTGAAAAATCTAAAATATGCTAGTCTTGTCCAAAAATCTAATATTATGGACCATCCAAAAAATCTAAAATATGCTAGTCTTGTCCAAAAATGCCAAAAGTCCACTAGATTCATGGGGGACCTAAAGTAATGGACTAATGTGACCAGTAAGTGACCTAAGTAGGTCAAAAGGTAGTGTGGAGCTTAGCAGGATGCAGCCCGCATTTTTCGGTGCAAAATGCGGGCCTGCACAACCTGCTGCATCTGGAGAAAACTGGGAGCTATGGTGCATGCTTTGGAGCATGCAAACTGAAGATTAACAAGAGCTGAAGATGAAGATACAAACAAGGTGAGAGCTCCACTTATTCGTCCATTTGGTCTAACGAAAATGCATGGTATGACAGTCTATAAAAGGGGAAAATCTGAGAGAAAAGTATTCATCCTGCTCTTATGTACGTCTTCTCTCATTTTATCTACCTTATTCATGGTCCAATGAAGCCCGACTTGTACCCAAGTACTTGAGTGACTTTGGGCATGCAAAGGGTGAGGATTTTGAAGGTGTATAGGCTGTTATGGGCTGAAAAAACCAGTCTTAAACAGGGTAATCCACTGCTCTTGTCCATTTTGATGAGCAAACAAGTAATTCATGTGGTTGTAATAGAAGAAAATGACCTCTTAACATCCGAGCTTTACCCATTAATGATTGGAGGAGCTTATTCATGAGTTTATGTACTCTTTTTGAGCTTGATTATGGGCTGGAATTTTTTGTTTTAAAACAGGACTAAAGTTAAAATTATGCTCCTTCAATGCATTTCATGTACTATTGGTCCATATCTTGAATGTATTTGAATCTACCATCATAATACTTGTTTCCTGGAGTTGTAATCCGTCTATGTACATGAGATAAAAGATTTGAGCTTGCATTTGGTATTTGCATTTGGATTAAAAATCTGAGAATATCCTTCACGTTATGGTTTATGTTTCCAAATGCATTTGATGTAATCAAGATAGAGACATTTATTCCATTCATGTATGCTAAATACACGGAAAAAAAACTTGAAATCTTCTTCCTCATCTAAGTCTTTTCTGAAACCCGAATCTTGTCAAACCCCATTCTTTTTCCCTTCTCCGAACCTTGAATCCCATACTCTTCTTCTGCGCTAAGCCCCGGTGGTAGACCTTCAACCCTTAACACGACGACAATGTGGTAACTTATGTGGTGGGTGGCTACAATCCTTGTCAATCCAAAAAATGTCGGGTTACGATCCTTGGGTCTTTTTTCTTGAGATCTTTTTTATTTAATGATTTTAGAGTTCTTAAAGCCCATTTTGCAAGAACTTGGAAATTTTTTAAATTAAAGTCGGGATATCACATCCTCTCCCCCTTAGAGGAATCAAGATGTCCTCATCTCAAATGAAACTAGGGATATTGGTTACATAGCGATTCATGATCAATCCAAGTGGCATCCTCTTCATGGTAATCTTTCCACTAGACGAGATATTCTCTAAGGGTTTTGCTTCTTAGAGTCTTTTCTCGCATGTCAAGTATATTTTCTGGTTGAAGTTTGAGGACTCCCTGACTTAGCATTACAATTATTTGGTCATTAAGTACATGGTCTAGGTTAGGGACATATGCTTTCAATAGATTGACATGAAATACATTATGTACTTTCAAGTTGTTATGCAGTTGTAGCTTGTAGGCATTTGGCCCTATACACTTTAGTACCTTATATGGCCCACAATACCTGGGACTCAGCTTCTTGAATTCCCCCAAAGATAAGGAACTTTTCTTTGGGCTAACTCGTAGGAAAACCATGTCACCTTCTTTGAAGATGCATTCTTGCCTTCATTGATTGACATATGCCTTCTATCGCGATCCTTGGCGGCTTGAATATCTTGCCTTATAGCTTTTACTTGTTGATCCATTTCTTCTAGCATTTGCCTAGATGATTCTATCCATAGGTTAGGATCGGAAAAATTTAATGGGGAAAGACAATCTTGCCCATATAGTGCCTGAAAAGGAGTAATTTGAATACTTTGATGGTATGATGCATTGTAGGCAAATTCAACTAAGGGTAGCTATTGGATCCACTGTTTGGGTTCCCTATTACAATAAGCCCTTAGTATGTCCTCAATAACTTAGTTGACCCGCTTTCTTTGACCATCGGTTTGGGGATAGTAAGCAGTACTGAAGCAGAGCTGGGTTCCTAAAGCTTTAAACAAACTCTTCCAAAAGTTTGAGGTGAAGAGAGAATCGTGGTCATTGATGATTCTTTGGGGTAATACATGTAACCTAAAATTTTCCTTAATGAAAATCCTGGCAATATCAAAAGCCTTGTAATTGGTTTTTACAAGAATAAGGTGTGCAACTTTTGTCAGCATATCAATGACTACCATTATGGAGTTATATCCTCCTTGTACCGAGGGTAATCCACCTATGAAGTCCATGTTGATATACTCCCATTTCATTTGAGGGATGTCAAGTGGTTGGAGCTTTCTTGGCATCTTGATACGCTCGGCCTTAATTTTTTGGCATGATTTCGATAATTAGGGTGTATATAACCTCAGATTATTTTATATACATTTATTCAAACAAATCTACGTTCAAAAATGCATTTTTGACATCCATCTACCAAATCTTTGATCCCTTAGACACTGCCAAAGCAATGATATTTCTCACGGTTTCAATTTTTGCAACTTTGTTGAAAGTCTCCTCATAATCAAGACCATATTACTATGCATATCCTTTAGCAACCAAGCTTGCTTTTTTCTCCAAAGATCCATTTGCTTTGCATTTCACTTTATAAACCTATTTATAGTCAATGGGTATTTTTCCTTTAAGAAACGACCAAATCCCAAGTGTCATTTCGGCCAATGATGCATATTCCTCATCCATGGTTGCTGGAGCCCCAAGAGGAACACCAAGGAAAAGGGAATTCTCTTGCAAGAAAATCTATCTTGTAACATCAACAAGCTTGTTTATCATGTTTCATATGATCACAATAAAGAAAAGAACACCAGGCACAACAAATCTTCATGCAGCATCATGTAAATCTCCCACGGTTTTTAATAGAATCAACCATATTCTTCAATATCTTCACAAAATCCATCAATATCACAAAGAAAGCAAAGAAATACACCATCTTTGAATGGAAATACATCACATAGTATTCATCTTCATAGTCTTCATAGTCTTCTTTCTCAATCTCTCATATACAATCACTCTGTTTGAATAGAATTGGCTATATCTGACTCTCTCTCACACACTCCATCAATCATACATCATATCCTCACTACAATCTCTCAAAATTACTCTCAATAATCACTCTTAGGTCGTGGATACCCCTCCCAAGAGGTATGTCTGATATGAAGAGTCACCAGAGCCACTACAGTGTCTCTTCACAGCTCACTACTGTCACTTCACTCTAGTCTTCTCTTGAGTCTTCAACAGCTACTTCTTCCACTTCTTCCAGCTCTTTTGCACTTGTATTCACCTCTTTCCAAGGCTAGAAAACTTTTCCAAAATCACACATACATTCCACAGAACACTTACAGAACAGTCTACAGAACAGTACCAGAACAGTTACAGTACAGAGACAGAACAGAAACAGAACAGAAGCAGAAGCTCTACAGAAGACCTACAGAAGGTTACAGAAGGTCATCAAAACTTCATAACTCACTCTCAAACCATTCAAAACTCTCACAAACCATTCACTAAGCTTTCTCAATATCTCATTCTTCATCAATCAATACTCCATCCCTCCTTACAGAAGACAATCAGAACAAAAACAGACCAAAACAGAACAAAACAGAAGGTATACAGAACCATTCAGAACCTATCAGAACATCACAGAACCACCAACAAACATCATGATCTTCCAAAACACAATCAATATCATCTAAAACACTCTCAAACCACTTCCAAATCAACCAATCATCCCATAAAATCAATCATTCAGCTCTCAAAAACAACAAAAATCATCCAAAAAACAAGTCATTTCAACACTCAACATATCCCCACACTTAATAAGGAAGCGTCCTCGCGACCCAGGAAAAAGGGAATACAAGTTCATTTCAAAGCTTCATTGTGATCTTCAATATCTTCTCACAAAAAGAATCCATCCACCACGACCCCAACTTATAACCTGTTTCTGATATATAAAAATACAAAGAAAGGAAAACTCTTTTATACATTAACACCTCTTAGCAAACTAAAAATCACCACAAATTTGTAAAGGATATAAGAGTTTGCTTCGTCTTCTTCTGCATCAGCTTCAACTCTCCAACCACGACCCCATCTCTACAAATCTCCAAAACATAGCTCGTACACAAGATCCAATAGGAAACCACCACGTTCGTTTGACATAAATGAACTCACAACACAAACACTAATACACAACCCAACCATCTGAATGACTTCTTCAAAAATAAGAGTTTTGGCATTAAAAAGCTTGCAGTATACATTGGAAAGGTATCAATGAAGATGATCCCTCTTAAAAGATTGATGTTGTCTGAATCGATCCATAGATAAGGATTCATCTACAAAGTTTTTAGGAGGATTTTGAAAAAATTGGAGACAACACATCCTTTCCAATAGGACTAGGTATCTGCTAGGCAAACAAAGGGCATGAAAATACAGTATCTCCAACTGTTGAGAATCAATGCTAACATTGACGTTCATGCACAACTTTGGGATAGGCTTTGAATCAGTATGGGAATGCCTATGCATATACGCCAGGTACCAAGCAAAGTGAGCAGTTAATCTCACTGAGGGATCTGCAGACTGTGAATATTGTTGGGCAAAATGAACATAGTTTTGATAAGCTTGACTTGAAACTGTCCATTCCCCTGGAATTACTGGCCAATTAATCTGCGGTCCTGTAAGGCAATCATCCGAACTCCATCCCCTTCTTCTGGAAATCTGAGTATCAAAACCGGCACAGTCACTAACCAACTGAGGTGGTTGAGATATGGAAGTGTTAGGAGAGGGTAATGGAATAAGGGAAAGTGGATGTAGGGAAGGATAAGAAAAATCATAAAAGGAAGAAAAGGTTAAAGAAGGAGTGGCAGAAATTTGTAAGGAATCACTAAGGAAAGGTGTTAATTGATAAATAGGAAATGTGGAGGGTACATTAATGAGGGGTGAAGGACAGGGTGGAGAAGGGGAAAATACCCTATCCTCAATAAAGGAACAGTAAGTGAAAATAGGAATTTGAGGGAAATTGGAAGGTTGGAAAAGAAGTGGTAAAATTACTGTGGAATTAGTTTGACAAAGGGAAAAATATATAGCATAACGGTGAGCCAATTGTTGATAATAAAGGAGGGTAGGAACAGAAGGTCCCAAGAGAGATCGTCTATGATAGGCATCAAAGAAGGTAGCATCAAATGGATTATGTTTAGAAAGATAAGTTAAGAGATCCATTCTCAGTTGGTTAGTACTCTGTACAAAGGTAGGAGCTGTGTTTTGTCTTTGATTGAGGACCACTGAATCAATCATAGGATGCCACGAACTATCCTGACAATCAGCCACTTTGGAGGAATATCTCTGAAACATATCAGCTATGCGCAACTCCAAATGATTGACATAGAGAACAGCCTGTAAGACCACATCCCCCACATACCATGCCATATCTACCTGATCTGGAATTAACAAATCTCCTCGGAGATACATGTATGACATTAGCATGGTGTCTGGCGTGACAGAATCTTCAAAGAGCATTCTGACTACCTCTGTCAACAACTCAGCAGACCAAGCCCCACTCCAGCCATCCTCTGGAAAAGGTAAATCCATCGTGGAAAGCTTCATGTAGAAGACCAACTTCTGTAAGTGGTAGTGGACAAAGAAAGAATGGTCTGGTAAGACATAGTCCTGAAACTGTTCAAAGGTAGACCATAACAAGTCCATTCTGGACTGCAATCTTTCCACTTTGTCTTGGAATAGAGGGCACAAAGTAGCCTGTCTCTGTAATGCAGCCAAGTCCTGTTGTGAAAGATAAGGAATTAATGGAACAGGAGGGCTTGGAGGAACAGAGCGGGACTTTGCAAGCTGATCCTGCAACTGCTGGATTTGGGAGGCTTGGTTGGCCACTGTGTCATTAGCCATTTGTAAAGCTGAAAGCTTGTCATCTAATTGAACTTGGAATTCTTTCGCTTCACTGGACATCCTCTCCTTCTCTGCTGAAAGGCTAGTAACCTGTGACTGAGCCTCGAATAACTGGGTCTTTAATGAAGCAATCTCATCACTTTGAATGGCAACCAGTTGGGTTTGCTATTCCATTTGCTTAAATAGATCGGCTAGGGTATCCTTAGTAGAAGCTAATTCAGATGTTGCCTTATGCAACTGGTCTTTGGACTGCATGAGCTCCTCATAGAAAGATGCGTACAGCTGTTGAACACAGGCTGTCACTGACAACTCAATGGAACTTTGAATATCCTTGCAGAGGAAAGGAATGGCATCGCCTGAAACAAGACTGTTCAGGGAAGGAACTGAGATCTCCAAGGATCCTTCTCTATGTGCTCTGAATAGGTTATTGCAAGTGAGAAACTCAGGGAGGTCACTGCCAGAAGTAGCAGGGATAGGCACTGAGGGAAGTACAGCAGGGGCTTTGTCCGCTACCCTCTTCAAGCGTTTACGCTGTATGACCAGGGGAGGCGGAGAATCATCATCCTCAATGTCAATAGGTGCTGACTCTTCGGAAGGTGGAGGAGGAGGTACTGGATCTGAGGGAGGAGGTAGAGGCACAGTCTTCTGTAAACCTGAATAGGTCAAGAAGGCAGACAAATAGGATCCATAGGTAACATTGGTAACATTACCCCTCGTGACTTTAACAAAATGCTGATCCATCTTAGTAAGGAGGTATGTGCTCCAATCAATGGCAACTCCTTTCAGCACCATCCTGGAAGCTGTGAAAAGCTCTTTGGACAAATAATGGGATGGCGTTTTAGCAGGCATGAACCTGTCCTGAAGGAACTGGCACATCGTCTTCCAGACGGGATCAGTAATCATAGAAAACGAAACTCCTGAAGAGTTTATCACCTTCTTAACATCAAGGACTTCCCTTGTCTGCTTCTGCAACAGTTTGAGAATCTCTTCATTAGAGAAGAGCTGTCGAGTGGTCACAAAAGGTTCTCCTTTGGAGGGTAAGGACAGAGCCTTCCCTAAGCCTCGAGACGTCAATGTCATAGACATGCCTTGGACTACTCCTGTCTTCTTGCTGTAAGAGGCCAGGAACTCATCACATACGGACGGATCCTCTGGAAGTAATGGAAAAGGAGTGGCCACAAAAGCAGCAAGCCCTGCCTTCGTGAGGGGCTCAAAAGTAAGTAGGGACGAGTAATCCCTACTAACTAGTGGAACGTACTGGATAGGGGGAGGAGCATGAGAAGGCGCCATTCAGATGGTTACACACACACCACAAACACAGACAATCAAAGAGAATGCCTGCAAACCAACAGACAAAAACCAAGGATAAGAGAATTACCAATAAAACGTGACCCGACCTACTAACCCCAAGCAAACCACATTCTAGAAAAAATTTGACATGACCTCGAGACAAATGCAACCGAAAGCTTCATGCGATGCATCAAACAAACACCCTGAACCCCGTATCAGGCAATAAAAATAAAAAACTACATACCGTACCCTTAACCGTAACAAAGATAAGAAACCAAAACCATACCAAATCCGACACATATCAATACGACATTGGTGATAGAACCAAGACTGGACCATGGAAAACAACACTAAGAACTGCGTATACCCATCCCACGAAAGGGTTCATTAAAAAGGGGATTAAGTGCAGTGAGGGGGGAGTTAATTTAAGGAAGGGTTGATTTTAATCAATTATTAAAAATGGGTGAATTTTTATTAGGTGATAAACCTTAATAAGAAAACGGCGGTTCCTTATTACAAATTTAATTACCAATTATTAGGTTAAACCGGTGCTTTTAGACGATTCCCGGACTTCGATTCCCGACTGGGTCTCTAAATGCAATTCATTAATTATAATTAAAGTGATGTGGAGCGCTTTTTTGCCAGCGCGTGCTCATGTGACGGCTGGTTGATTTTAATTTAAAATTTTAGAGTGCCTCTTTAGCGCACGTAGCGCGTGCGAAGTGAACGGCTGGTTGATTTTAATTTAAAAAAATGTGTATTTAGCGCGAATGCGCGTGGAAACGGTGGGTGGATTAAAGAATTGATTTTAACAATTAATTCGTGATTAAGGGGGAAAAATAAATAAATAAATAACAGAAAATAAATACCTGGCAGGGTGTGTATGAAATGCAGGAATGCGCACGGAAGAGTCCCAGGAAAGGAAAAGCAAAAAGCACTGATGAAACAACAATGAACACCTTAGCAGATGTGTTAATTTGATTTATGTTGGGTTTTTATTTTTATTTATTTAATTTGATTTTTAGGTGTGATTTTTTATGTTGGAATAAATGGAAAATGAGCAAGGGAGGTGAGGGGAATTTTTTAGAAGGTTTTTAGAATTTTTTACAATTTTTTACAATTTTGAAATGATTTTTCCTATTTTTTTGGCAATTTATGGGTAATTTTAGGAAAGATGGATTTTTCTAAAATTATAGGAAAGGCAATTCCTAGCAGACAAAGGTCCAAAAATGGACAACAGACAGAAGGAATTTTTAGAAATTTTTTGAAAATTTTTTTAATGGAAAAATTAATGTAGTGATTAATTAAGTCACATTAATCACATTAATCACATTAGTCATATTAGTCATATTAGTCAGGTTAGTCAAGCTAATCAAGTTAATCAGGTAAGTCGACCTAGGTTAGTCTAGTAAGTCAACCTAGGTTAGTTAAGTTAAGTTTACCTAAGTCAGTTAGGTAAAGTCTAACTAAGTCAGTTAGGTAAAGTCTAACTAGGTTAGTTAGTTAAGGTCTAACTAGGGTCTAATTAGCTTAGGTTAAGTTAGGTTAGTGTTAGGTCGAGTTTTAACTACACTAGAGTTAGTGGTAACCTGGGAGGGAGGTGGTGGAGGAGGTGGAGGTTGGAGGGAGGCGAGGGGAGGTGGAGGCGGCGAGCCGGCGGCGTAAGGGCGATCCGGGCGGCGATCAGTGGCGGCGACGGCGGCGGTTCGAAGGCGGCGAGCAGAGGGCACCGGCGGCGCGGTTCAGCGCAGGCGTGGGCGGGCGCAGTCGTGGGCGGGCGCAGGCGGAAGGGGCGGCGACGGGGTCCAGCGCGGCGGTCGTGGCAACTGACGGTCTGGAGGCGGCGGACGCGAGCTGACGGTGGCGGCCAACGGCGGCGAAAGGAGATCACGGCGGCGGGCGCATAGGGGAAGGAAGGAGGAGGAGTGGCGCAGGGTAGGAGAAGAAGGAGGTGGGTCGGTGGGAGGTGAAGAAGAAGGAGGTGTGGGCGGTGAAGAAGAAGGAGGTAGGGAGGAAAAGGAGGAGAGGGAGAGGAAGAGGAGTGGGAGGAGAAGGAGGAGAGGGAAGTGGAGATGGAGAAGGCGCAGAGAGGGAGAAGGGCGTCGTGAGGGAGGAGAGAGAAGGAGAAGATACGCAGAGAGGGAGAAGAGGGAGGAGAGAGAGAAAGAAGAGAGAAGGAGAGAAGGTGGAGATGGAGGGAGAAGAGGGAGGTGGTCGTGCACGCACAGAGAGAGAGAGAGAGAGAAAAGCAAGAAAAAGAGAGAGAAGAGAGGAGAAGGCGGTTGAGAGTCGGGGGGGAAGGGTGGCCGTTGGGGAAAATTTTGTTTATTTATTTTTTTTCATCTTGCTGTTTTTTTTTTTTTTTTTTTAAAGGAGGTAAGGGCAATGGGCGGGGGGTAAGATGGATGGGCAGGGGCAATGGCGGACGTATCCCCGTCCCGCGCACGTGCGCGGGGCGGGGTAAAAAAAAAATTTGCCGTGACGGGATTGAAACGACGCTGGGATGACGGTACGGGTTACGCGGACACGACCGGGGCGCGTGGAGACGCGTTAAATCGAAAACGGGCGCGTTCACGCGCAAAACGGGCGCGAGAAAAAACGTAAAAATAAAGAAAAATGAATAACTCTCAATCCGGACGTCAAACCGAAATATCGTAAAAACGAAAAGTGGCCAGGACGACAGGGGGGAAACAAGAAAAATATGGGACGGGGGTTCCGGGAGGGGGAAAGGGCGTTCATGTGCAAAAAACACAAAAAACGAACCAAAAACGCAATTGAAAAATTAATATCGAAAGATCCGTGCATCGGAATGAAGTGCGGAAAAAAGGAAAACTGGGCAAAAAGATGTGCCCAACAATCCGATCATGTCAAAACATAATTCCGACGAAGGTAAGACGCGTTCACACGGGAAAAACCCAAAAAACAAACCCGAAAATGGGATCGGAAATTAATATCGGACGAACCGTTTACCGGAAGGTCATGCAGTAAGAAGGAAAAATGTCCGCAGGAAGAGGTGGCACAGGGTTATCACGTTAAAACGTCGTTCCGGCAGAAATAGGAGGGGTTCACATGTGAAAAACTCCAAAAAGACTCCCGAAAACTCATTTAAAAATGAATAAGTAAAAATCCGAAAGTCGAAAAAGGGTGGAGGAAAAAGGAAAAAGGGAGGGGAAGGCACGGGGGACATGGCTGTTAAGTCAAATTGGAATTCCGATACAAATAGGGCAAGTTCACATGGAAAAATGTCAAAAATACACACGAAAAAGTCTTAAAAACCCGAAAAATTAATAACGGACAAACCATGTATCAGAATGATGCAGAATAAAAAGGAAAAATCTCAGGGGAAAAGCTTTGGTCAGGATTATGACGTCAAATCACGGTTTCGAAGCAAGAAAAGCGCGTTCACATGGAAAACCGTCTAAATTGCGTAAAATGCTTCAAAGATTAATAACTCAAAAACCGTGCACCGGAACAGGGGTAGGTAAAAAGGAAAAATGGACCGTTCAATGGGAGGAACAGGGCTATAAGGTTGGATTTGGATTTAAGTGAACGTAGGGTGCATTCACATGGAAAAAACCTCAAAATCAGGGAATGAAGGAATACTGCAAGGGAACAGCCCCAAGGGTGGGTGGAACATAACCGGGTGGGTGGGAAGGGACCCCAGGAAGGTAAAAGCAAGGCATGGCATACATGCATGAGCAGGGTAATGCATATGCAGATGAGTATGCAATGTAGACGCGCAGGGACGCGTCCCCACACTTAAGACCTTAACGGATAGGGTTAATCGAGCAACAGGGACCTAGGACCATGCCACAGACCATCCACTAACTTCCCCACACTTAAAACATGACCAACACTAAGAAACAGAAGTTGTAGGGTTAGAAAAACTTGGCCCATTTCGTCAAGAATCAAGGTTGAGTGTCGACGGCACGTCCAGAGTTGTTGTCGGCGCTAGAGGGACCAAGGCATCTTCTTGGCACACATTCGTCATGGCAGGGACCACGGAGCAGCACCCAGGGAGGTAGCTGATGGAAGGAATCGTAGGAAATCCGTCGATGATGAGGGATATTGCACTCAACTCCCAGTCACTCAATTTGGAATGAAGGAACAGTCACTCGCCCCATGACTAATATCACTCGAGAAAGAATGATTAAAACCCGTAACTCATACCCGGTTGAGGAATCAACAAGGGGCGAATGGTGTAGAAGGAGTATGCCAGGGTGCACAGTTGACGGTGCATTAGTGCGTCCAACCCGTCTGGCATAAGTGCAAGGAGGAAGGCAAGGGAGCCTTACAGTGCAGTGTACAGAACAGGGTGATGTGTCTTGTGTTGATGGTAAAGACCCATCCCGTGGGTGCATAGGGAAACAGGAACATACCTGACTCCAAATGTCGTAACGTCCCTCAATCTCACCTCTCGGTAATTGATTGAAGAAACTCCAGTCACACTCAACCCACCCTCTGTCTCACGCTCTGTTTGATAGATACAGAAGGGCAGCCTTTTCCTGAAACCCATTGATGTAATCCTCACAGTCACTTGTGCAAAAGTGTATGCCTTGTGCGCATTTGATGGTGCAACTGTGCATCCCGCCCTGTGCCGGCATACGGTGCGAGAAGGAAGGCCAGGGAGCCTTATGGTGCAGTGCACAGAAACAAATTGTGCTTTGTGCATTGAGAGGCCCATCCCGTGCGTGCAACACTTCATTCATACTTCTCACCTCTCATTCGATTGGAAGGGAAAAGACTGGTCTCTCGCCCCACCCTCTGTCTCACTCTCTGTTGATAGATACAGAGGGCAACCATACTCACGTCCACATCCGGTTAGGATGAAAGCTCACATCACTCGATTGTTTGTCGATGAAGATCGCGTCATCAGTTGTTGAAGAGGCGTACCCAGGGAGGTAGCCATCAAATCGAACATTGTGTTGAATAGGACATGTCATCTGCTAGAGGACAGGTACTCACTTTGCAGAAAGACCCATGACACAGCGTACCAAGGGAGGCAGCTTCGGAATTGGATCCGAGGGATATCAATTAATGAATCCACTTTCTGGACTGCTGGGTGTTACCACCTTTTCCACAGCCAGCTTCCCGCCCAAGGGTGTTTACCACCTTTTCGTGGAACGAGGCCTGCTATGACAGGGAATTGCTTCCTTTTCTCTCATAACAGATTTGTTTATTTGTTTTTTTTTTCTTTTTCTTCTTTGTTTTTTTCTTTTTCTTCTTTTCTTTTTTCCCTATCCCCGAGGGTGTTTCCACCTTTTCTCGAAGAAGAGGTCGGCATGACAGGGACCTAAGTCCTTTTCTCCCATAACCGATATGTTTTGTTTTTTTTTTTTCTTTTCTTTTTTTTTTCAAAGTGAGCAAGGGAATGGTATAAAGACCATGTGTCAGAACCAACCTCTGTACTGTCGCTGGTGGAAAATAGAAGATAAGAGATCAAGGCTGAAGGAGGTTTTGAGGGAACAGAGGGTTGCATCCACTTCAGCAGGAGTGATTGAAGAACGGCTAACAGAAGTGTCATCATAAGAAGTACAGTGCCGCGCCAACGAGGGAAAAGATCAAGTGACCGTAATTGTCAAGATCCCCAAGGAGGGAAGTACTTCTTCAGGCGATATCCATTGATCAGAAAGGGATCATCAGAGGCATCCAGGGTCTGTATTTGGACAGAGCCATTAGGGTTGACTGCAAGTACCTTATAGGGGCCCATCCACCGCTGTTGGAGCTTGCCAGGAAACTTGCCAAAGCGTGAATCATAAGCTAGGACCAAATCACCTTCTTTGAACTCCTTGTGCTTGATGAAACTGTCATGGTAAGCCTTACGTCGAGCTTGCGTGGCTTCCATGCACTGTAGAGCCATCCTACGAATTTCATCCAAACATTCCAAGTGCAGGAGACGGCGTTGCAGTGAATCATCATCCCCCAAACGCTCTTTGATCGCCACTCTCAAAGAGGGTAGTTCCAGTTCAACAGGAAAAACTGCTTCTGTACCATACACCAGCTGGAAAGGTGTCTGTCCTGTTGCTGCTTTATGGGAGGTTCTATACGCCCAGAGGGCCTCTGTAAGTCGATCATCCCAATCACGACGATGTGCGGCAATTGTTCTTGTCAGAATCGAGCAAAGGATGCGATTGGTGACTTCGACTTGGCCATTGGCTCTGGGGTAATAAGGAGTAGACTTGCGATGGCGGATCTTATACAATTCTGTCAACTCTTCCATGACTTTGTTGAGGAAATGAGTGCCTCTGTCACTTACCAGCTCTAAGGGACTGCCAAAACGGGTGATGATATTCTCGTACATGAATAGGGCCACGCTGTTACCATCGTCCCGCTTGAGGGCTTTAGCTTCACACCACTTTGTGACATAATCTGTACATACGAGGATGTATCGGTTCTGTTTCCTTCTGGTAGGAGGATCGATTGGACCTACGAAGTCGATGCCCCACTTCTCAAACGGCTTTAAAGGAAGGATAGGTTGCAGCGGCATGGCACTTGTCTTGGTGGGTTTCCCCATTCTTTGACAAGCATCACATCTCTTACAGTAATCATAGGAATCTTTGTGGATGGTAGGCCACCAATATCCCGCTAGCAAAGCCTTCCTGGCTGTAGCTTCTCCTGCAAAGTGACCTCCACATGGCTCGTCGTGGCAAGCCTTCAGAACAATCCCAATCTCGTCTCCTGCAACACATCGTCTGAGCACTCCATCTTTGCCTTTCTTGTACAGTGCACCACCTAGCAGGGTGTATGGGGCTGATTCTAGCATGAGCTTCTTCCTTTCCCGACTGGAGATACCAGGAGGGTACTGTTGGGTTGCCAGCAGATTGGCAATATCTGCATACCAGGGAGTTACAGTTTCTACCAAGAATAGGGAAGCATCAGGGAGGTCTGGATCATCCTGCTCCTCGTCTGCAGTTTGTGGGATACGCGACAGATGATCAGCCAGAACATGGGAACGACCAGGCTTAGTAATCACCTCAAAGTCGAACTCCTGGAATAAAAGGAGCCATCTCATCATTCGTCCTTTCACATCTGCTTTGTTCATCAAGAAGGACAGGGCCTCATGATCCACATAAAATTTAAAGTGGGTAGATAGGAGGTAATGGCGAAACTTCTCCAGGGCAAACACCATTGCCAAGCACTCCAGCTCGGTCACTGTATAGTTTCGTTCCCTATCAGTGACTTTTCGGCTTGCATAATAGATCGGTTGATCCAACTTTGACGAGCCCTTCTGGCATAGGACTGCGCCTAAGCCTTCAATTGATGCATCAGTGTGTACGTGGAACTCTTTCGTCCAATCAGGAGGTTGCAGAATGGGTGCCTCAATCAGACACTACTTCAGAGTGTGGAAGGCTTTGTCACATTCTTCCGTCCAAGTAAACTCTGCATCTTTCCTCAGAAGCTTGTGCAAGTAAGTTGCCTTTGTCGCAAAATGGGCTATAAACCTTCTATAGTAACCCACATGGCCTAGGAATCCCCTCAACTGTTTGAGGTTGGTGGGTGCTGTCAGAGCTGCGATCTTTTCGATCTTTGCAGGGTCTGTTGATATCCCTTGTGCTGAGACAATGTGGCCCAACAGAACTCCAGAAGAAACCCCAAAGATGCATTTGTCGGGGTTGAGGGAAATCCCGTACTCCCGGCATCGATCAAAGCATTGCTCCAGGTGGTCCCAGTGTTCACTGATCAAACTATAGACACAGAAGTCATCCAAATATACCTCAATAAAGTCGTGCAGATGATTTTGAAATGCAGCCATCATGACTCGTTGGAAAGTAGCAGGGGCATTGCAGAGCCCAAATGGCATCACTCGGTAAGCGTAGGTCCCCCATTCTGTGGTGAAGGTTGTTTTGGATTGGTCTTCTTCTGCGATTTGCACTTGGTTGTATCCACTGAATCCATCCAGGAGAGAATAAAGTTCATGTCCTGCCACTGTGTCCAACAGTTGGTCTGCGAAAGGGATTGGAAAGTGATCCTTCTTTGTCTTGGAATTAAGCTTTCGAAAATCCACACATATTCGCAATTTGCCATTCTTCTTGGGTACAACCACGATGGGTGAAACCCATTCACTGTTTGCCACTGGATAAATGAACTCGGCTTCCAGAAGCTTCAGCAGCTCCGCTTTCACCAATGTGGAATAATTCGGGTTCATTCGCCTCTGTCGTTGCCGTACTGGCTTGGCATCAGGATCCAAGTCAATATGATGCTGACATATTGTGGGATCAATCCCCTTTAGGTCTTTGTAAGACCATGCAAACACGTCCAAATTCTCTTTCAACAAATTGTACAAAGTTGACAATTCCTCTTCTGGGAGACTGCTACCCACCTTTAAGTGGCGTTCAGTGCCTTCTGCATCCATAAAGGTCAACTGCCTTTCACCTTCTACTTCACGGATGAAGGTCCCGCGGACTGCTTCTGGATACAGATCCGACTCCTTCAAGGGAGTGATGTCCTCTTCTGATGTCCCACTAGAACCAACTTCCTCTTTTGGTGGAGACTTAGGTTGCTCCTTAAGACGTTGGAATGGGATTAGAGCCGTTTCGGGTTTGGTTTCAAGATTAATTACGTCTTGGCTTGAAGACTCCTCTTCTGAAGATACATCCAGGAACGTCACATAACAGGGACCCTCTGATGCTTGTTGGGTTGATGGGACTGGTGCTTGTTGGCACGGTGCATCATCATCATCTTTCTTTGGCAAAGATAGGTTAGGACGGCAGGAGCCACACTTGAAAGACGGCTTGTTCTTCTTCATCCATTTCTTATAAAGGTTTTGCATATGAGAAGATCCATTTACCAGACCAAATGGTACCATCGCCATTCTGTCCCATAGCATGAGCTCATCGGCTTCTGATGCTTCTGGAACTTCTTCCCCAAATGTATCCTCTTCAAGGGGGATAGACTCTTCTGGCTCACTTTCATCATTCTCTTCGTCCATATCATATTCATCCTCTTCTGTCTCTGTCTCTGCTTCTGCGTCTGCTCCTGTTGCTGCTTCTGCTTCTGCTTCTGTCTCTGCTTCTGTTTCTGCTTCTGCTTCTGTTTCGGTAGGAGCTCTGTAACAGAAGAACAGATTCTCTGTTTCCTCTCCTGCCTCTGTCTCGGCTTCTGCTTCTGCTTCTGCTGTGGCCATGTAACAGGGAGAGCAGTACATCCATGCTTCTATCTCACTATCAGAAGTGATTTCAGAAGTCATGCCTGGTTCAGGCAGGAAGTATTCACCCATTGATAATGGCTTTGCATCTTTTGGAAGTCGGCTTACTGTATCCACTGTTAAGGAATGTGCCACTGTTTTCTTAGGAAGGATCTGTTTGACAGCATCTTCGTCTGCTGATGTTCCATCTGTAGCCTCGTTAGGGGAATCAGAAGATAATTCCAAGGAGGTGGATCCATGTCCTTTTTGAGAACCATACAGTTTCAGCACCACTTTGTTGGGTCCTCTGCCCAAGGTCAAGGTTCCTTTAAACCAATCCGTCCTTGCTCGGGCTTCAAAAAGCCATGGTCTACCTAGTAACAGAGGATAGGATGTACCATAAGAGTTTGGCTTCACCACCAGATAGGTTAGCCAATAATCTTTTCCAGCCACAGTAGTCTTCACATATGGGAGAATGCCCAAAGGCTTGATTCTGCTCTGATCCGCCAGTCTGATGAGCCATTGGGTTGGTTGCACACCTTGTAGGCCTAGATCCTTCATTGTCACATCCGTCATAATGTTCACTGATGAACCACCATCAATCAGTGCATTTGAAATAAAGCAACCTTCGATCCATACGCCAGTCTCTGGAGTACCCGGATCTAGAAAAGCATTAGCCACATCCACTTCTTTTACAGGCTCTGGAGCCTTGTTGGACTTTGTTACTGTTGAGGGAGCAATCCTTAAACCACGTCTTTTTGTCAGTATGCTTTTGAATCTTTTCCGGCAACTGGGAGACAACATCAATAATTGTCGGAATGTGAGGTTTGGTTTAAAGGTATCTAGATCTCTAACTAGATCGTATTCCTTAATAGGATCCACTGGCTTTTCTAATCGGTTAGGGAATGGGGCAACACCCATTTTCATTTTCCCTCTTTCTTCCAACAGAGGAATTACAGGAACTTCTTCTGCCACTTCTGGCACTTCCTCCTCTTCTGTATCCTGGACCTCTGGTCCTGTCTCTGTAACTGTCTCTGTAACTCTCTGTGGCACTGTAGGGCTCTGTACGGCACCGTTAGGCTCTGTTCTGTTCTGTTCTTCTGGTGGAAGATTGAACTTCACTGTTCTGGCAGGAGGGTTATTTTCTTTCTGGGTAGGTGGTTCCTTCTGCTTTGCACGCGTGATGGCAGCAACTTCCAATTCCACTAAATTGGAGGTAGGCTCTTGGGCCTTGGACGGACTATCAGTAGCACTGTTTTTCACTGGGGCTGGGCTTGGACAGTCTTTTGCAGTGTGGCCTTCTCCTTTGCATCGACTGCATAAGGGCTTGTAATCCACCGACCTTCGAGGATTTGGACAATTTGGTGAGATGTGTCCCTTTTCTCCACATCTGTAACACTCCACTTCTGATCTCTGACCACCGCCAGACTGTCTTCCTCTATAACTTTGAGAAGGAAATCTTCTGGGTCCGAAATTAGGACCAAACTCTCTAGGCTTGGGTCCAATATCTTGTGTGGTCATTTTGGATTCCAGCAGGTTAAATCTTGCGTCTTCTTCCTTTCTTCTCCTATCATGCATCTCCTTCAGAGAGCAAATGTCCTCTGTATGGTTCTTCCGCAAACAGTAGGAACAGAAGGCTCCAGGGATTGTTGGTTTTCGTGTACATTCAGTGGCTAAATGACCTGCTTGATGACACTTACCACACCAAGTATTTGACCGCATCACATCTCTTCCTGCTCCTGCAACGTTGGATATGCTTGCTGTGTTCACTTTCAGCGTCTGTAGTTGCTCTGTAATCACATCCATCAACTCCTTTTTAATGTTTGCAACTGAGTTGGATAAATAATCCTTCAAGCTTTCTCCTCCGGACGTACTGGTAGGAGGGTTTTGAGGAGTCTCTGTAATCACTGCATAAACGGGTTGGGCTGGTACAGAGGGGTCTCTGTTCTGGTTCTGATTCAGTGCTCCTGTTTGAACTGTTGGCTGTTGACTCCAGTTGGTAGGATTCCACTGTTGCTGCTGACTTGTCATTGAGGAAATTGGTTGAGACCATGGTTGTTGTGGTTGAACCATCATTTGAGGCATGGATTGTGGCCACTGTGGATTTGGTGCACTGTACTGTGATACCGGGGGCATCTGTTGGTAGGGGTAGGGAACAGTCCCTGGAACTGCATTTGGTGGGTACATCATTCCTGGCACCAGAGGAGGTAGGACTCCTCTTCCTGTATTCATTGCTAATCTAGCTTCCACTTCATCGTACAGTCTTGCACCTTCTGTTGCAGCTTGCAGGGTGGCTGGTCTTTGTAGCTCCACAAACTTACGGACTTCTGGTTGTAATCCTCTGAGAAACACTCCCTTCTGAATGCCATCATCTAGATTATGGTTAGTCCATCTCTTCAGGATGGATTCCATTCGTGAGACATAGGCTTCTACTCTTTCTCCAGAGGACTGACTTAGGTTCATAAATTCCTCTCTCATCCGCTCTTCAAAACCTTCACGCCTGAATTTAGTGAGGAAGGCCAACTTCAGGTCGTCCCATGTGCCAAAAGTTCCTGCTGCTTGTCTCTCATACCACTGAAACGCCGCGCCCTTGAAAGTGGCGGGGAATATCGCTAACCAATGCTCAGGGGTTCTGGCATTGTTAGCCACACACGCTACCATAAACTCTGCTACATGAAGATCGGGGTCTTCATTGTACTCTCCCTTAAAAACTGGCAATGGGACTACATTCGCTGGCCTGTCATCAATATTTCCAGGACGGATCTGGCTTGGAAGTGGACCTCCAGCAGGAGGAGGAAGGGCTTGATGTGCCATTGGGACTTCTGTAAAGAGTTCCGCAAGGGCGTCCAAGGCGGCTTCTGCTGCGAGCTCGCTCTCAGCTTTGATTCTTGCTTTCTCTCTTCTTACGTACCTCTGGACTCGTTCTAACGCTTGCCTTTTTATTGCGTCATTCATCAGGGGGTTGACTCCACTATGTTGTTAGTGCTCCACAGAGGGTTAACAGAAGGCTTCAGTCTCTGGAGGACTCTCTTGCCAACATTTCTTCTACTTCTTTCTTTTCAACGTCCCTAAATTCTGCTTTCATGCCACTGCACAGAGGAAGGTATTCGGTTCTGAAGGTGTCAAAATGCATACGTCTGAGCATTGTGGTAGTGCCATCATCATAGTAATGCCAGCTTCTGATGGTTTCAACAGTGTATGTTGTGAAAAACACTCTGTCTACCAACTTCCAGTGGGTTGCTAATTGAACAAACAGAAGATTATCAGTACACCAAGCATCCCATGTATCTTGCTGTTGAGCATCCACAAACAAATTCCAACTCTTTTCCTTCTTGTCCCTGTGAACCTCTACAGACCAAGACTCCTGAAGCTTCTTCACAATCTCCCACTTGATGTTGTCTGGAAACTTCTCAATGAATGCCAAATCTTCCATGGATGTTCATTCTCTCTGTTTCTGCTCTTCAGTTTGTTCACAAACAGTTTGCCACCAAGATGCAAGTTTCTGCTGCTTCAACATGGAGAGGAAACTGTCCACCACATAGAGCATGCATCATGATGGTAATGTGTTTCCGCCATTGTGGGATGAACTTCTTGTGGAAAGTGGCTTTGATTATGAGGAATTCCAACTCTTCAGTGGAAGAAGGAACTTTACAAACATCCATTGAATTCTTCTCTTCTTGGCAATGCCATTTCCTTCATTTTCAGCCTCTTTTGGTGCTTGTTGATGGCAAGTTTCCCCGGCTGCGCACCAAAAACATGGAGCCCCAAGAGGAACACCAAGGAAAAGGGAATTCTCTTGCAAGAAAATCTATCTTGTAACATCAACAAGCTTGTTTATCATGTTTCATATGATCACAATAAAGAAAAGAACACCAGGCACAACAAATCTTCATGCAGCATCATGTAAATCTCCCACGGTTTTTAATAGAATCAACCATATTCTTCAATATCTTCACAAAATCCATCAATATCACAAAGAAAGCAAAGAAATACACCATCTTTGAATGGAAATACATCACATAGTATTCATCTTCATAGTCTTCATAGTCTTCTTTCTCAATCTCTCATATACAATCACTCTGTTTGAATAGAATTGGCTATATCTGACTCTCTCTCACACACTCCATCAATCATACATCATATCCTCACTACAATCTCTCAAAATTACTCTCAATAATCACTCTTAGGTCGTGGATACCCCTCCCAAGAGGTATGTCTGATATGAAGAGTCACCAGAGCCACTACAGTGTCTCTTCACAGCTCACTACTGTCACTTCACTCTAGTCTTCTCTTGAGTCTTCAACAGCTACTTCTTCCACTTCTTCCAGCTCTTTTGCACTTGTATTCACCTCTTTCCAAGGCTAGAAAACTTTTCCAAAATCACACATACATTCCACAGAACACTTACAGAACAGTCTACAGAACAGTACCAGAACAGTTACAGTACAGAGACAGAACAGAAACAGAACAGAAGCAGAAGCTCTACAGAAGACCTACAGAAGGTTACAGAAGGTCATCAAAACTTCATAACTCACTCTCAAACCATTCAAAACTCTCACAAACCATTCACTAAGCTTTCTCAATATCTCATTCTTCATCAATCAATACTCCATCCCTCCTTACAGAAGACAATCAGAACAAAAACAGACCAAAACAGAACAAAACAGAAGGTATACAGAACCATTCAGAACCTATCAGAACATCACAGAACCACCAACAAACATCATGATCTTCCAAAACACAATCAATATCATCTAAAACACTCTCAAACCACTTCCAAATCAACCAATCATCCCATAAAATCAATCATTCAGCTCTCAAAAACAACAAAAATCATCCAAAAAACAAGTCATTTCAACACTCAACAGTTGCACACCAATTTTCATCACCAACTGCTTCACTAAACTTCATAGGCTCTTTGTGACCTATCAATTTAGTCATGTAAGCAAAGGGTCTAGTTGAATACCCACTATAAGTCAGCCTATCAACAACCTATTTGACTCTCCTTCTTAACTACAATGCACTATGTGATTCCCTCTCATGAGGTGTTACATACCTGCTTTGCCTAACTCTAAGCATAGTAACAGATAGTATACCAAGTTCACTATCAAGACTATCACTACGAGGTGACTTATAACTAGAAGTAAGTGGCCCAATAACATCTTTAAACATCTTTCATTTTTCTTTATTTAATCTCCCCCTCACTAACATATCCGTGTCAGTGGAGATAGAACCATGATGGTGCAAGTGACTTGTCCATGGACTAACAATAGAGGATGTGTCTCCTATATGCCCACTAATAGTAGTGTTATCCATAGTATGAATTTTAGCATGAGTATCATCTGCTAATCCATTAGAAACAACCACATTTGGACCACCGTACTGTGAAGCTAGCTCATCAAACACTACATCCCTACTAACCAATGTCTCATGGGTAGTCGAATTGTAGCATTTGTAAGCTTTTTTGTCTTGTGCATAGCCCATAAAGACACACTTAGAAACCTTCAAATCTAACTTTTTTCTATTCTCTTTGGTATATGTACATAAGCAATACATCCAAAGACTATAAGATGGCTGATATATGGTTTTGCCCATACAATTTCTCATGTGGTATAAGATTAGGAATACCAACTGTAGGAGTTCTATTTAAGACATATATTGTGGTTACAATTGCTTCAACCCAATAATAGTTTTTAAAAAAATTCTCATTTAGCATGGCTCTTGCAACTTTCATAAGCACCCTATTTTTCCTCTTTGCCACACCATTCTATTGTGGAGCAAGTAGTTGACGTATGTACGGTGATCGAGCTTCCTATCACCATATAGCCAGCTAGATAGCCTATAGTTGATGATGTTCCAATAGCCTATGATTATGATGTTGGACAAGATGTACAAGCCCCACAACACAATCTACTAGAGATAGACATCAACTTGATCAATTTGTGCCCTCCATGGACTATGTTATGGTGACAAATTCCATTGAGCCCTTTACTTATGAGGAGACCATGCACAAAGGTGATAGTCACTCTTAAGAGAGGGCCATGCAGTTTGAGTTTGATTCAATATAGAAAAACCATACATGGGATTTGTTCCTTTGCTTAGCGGGAAACATGCATTGCCATGCCGTGGGTGTATAAGTTGAAGAGCACCCCTAGATGCCTTGTTGGGTGTAAAGGCACCTTCGCCTAGCCTACCGTGTATTACTACACTGATAGTACCCGCCACTACACACTACAGGTGGCGAGCGCCCATCACAGTCACTTTATTATTTGTTCTTTTAGTGATAGTTTGAATAAAGGAAGGCCCAAACACACATTGTGACTGTTGGAGTTCCCATCTGTGTCTCTCTCTCTTCTTGCTCTTGCTCTCCGCCATAGCTCACTTCCAAGCAAGCTTCGATCATTCTCACCTTTCAATTGATATCAAAGCAAGGCTTCCCAACTTACCGAGCTTGGTTCATGGCATTCTTAGCTTCCATTCAAATACCTACAACATTGGGTCTCCTTCTCAGTAGCCATAGCCGACCTTCCCGAGTTCCCGTCACTCCCCGGCTTCTCGAGCACCTTCCCGGCCTATTGACGCACCCTCAATGCATTGATACAAAGGTATTGAAGTGTTCTTTTAGTGCTTTTATTCAATTCTCATGTTGCAATCAATTAGGGCAGCCATAGCTCAAACCCTTGGAGCTTGTATCTTACTCCCTCTTGCATTTGGGCACTTGAGGCTTGTTGTGTGCCTCCCTGGGCACCCCCTGGAGCCTCGAATCATTACCATTGAGGCCGCATGGATGTATAGTAGCAAAATCGTACATGAGAAAATTTGCGTCATTTTTTTGGCTGATCTGGACAGCATAACACAGCAGCACACCTACTCCTCAGTGATAGCTATGTCATTCTTTGGCAATGCACTTGGCAATGGTCTCTAACATGTGTTGAAGCCTCCTTGATCATTGGCATTGGATTTGGGTCTGATCTCTACATTCCCATGACTGTTTACAGCAGTCCCATAGTCATGTTATGTAGAAGTAACATTGGCATCTAATGATATGCTTGTTTGGGCACTTCTACATAACATGTTTGGTACCTATTGATGTCCTATTGTTATGCCATCATTTTGGACTGATTTGCTTGCTGAAAATACTCAATTTTGAATAGTAAATCATTGATGTACAACGATGGGATACCGAAGTCTATTACTTCATGTTTGGTTATGCCTATTTGTTTTTCGGGCTATGTCTTTGGGATATGCAATGAAGTATTGACCTTCAGGGTATGACGTTGAGCTTGTTTTTGGTTCCGAATCTTCATTTGAGCTTGAGCTCGGCTTTGGAATGCATTTGATGCTCTGTCTTAGATGTACATATGGCATGTATGTTACCTATGTCTAACCGGTCTTAACATGCTTGGCCTACACCACTACTACATGCTAGTTACATTGTTTGGAGTCGTTTGCTACTAGTGCCTTGTCTTGGCTTGCATCTAGATCCCAGAACTTACTTGGGATATTTCTTAGCTTGCCAAAGTTGTATTTGGGATACAATTGATGTCTATGGATGCTCTAATTGGAGGCTATTGAGCCTATATATATCAACCATGCAACATCCAACTGAAGAAGATCCCAGTCTTAGAAGACTCAAAGCTGAATAGCATAAACCACCTGCTGCTCAATGTCTATCAAGCATCCAACAATGCTCCCATTGGCACAGAAGCCATATGGATCAAGCCAAGAAGCTCAAGAAAGGCATATGAGAGCACCAGTGATGAAAGATCCCAAGACCAGACATCAATAAGACATCACACCTCTTTGTGTCAAGTCTTGCCAGTGTTGTGTAAACTTTGCCCTATTACACAGGGGGTGTGTCAGCTTACTGACTGATCCATTTGACATGCTTGGGTGTTTGCTCAATGTCTGTATGACTATCATATGCTGATTTATACCCGCTTGATGCTAGTTATGCTTTGACAGTTAATGGTTGACTTGGTGCATTGATTTTGCCTATAGTTTGCTCTCATTGTACCTCATCGTAATTTATTACAGCAAGCAGTTATGCATGGACTGATGTGGAATTTTCATGCTGAATCATCCTGATTTTATGTACTTTTGATGGTACTTGGTGGACAGCATCAGCTATTAGTTCGTGGTCAATTTGCCTTGGTTTTGATGGTATTTTGGCTATTTACAGTAGCAAACAACAAGCAGTTTTGAACTGTCTTTTGGACTACATTATGGGTTCTTCTTCCACTAACAGTGCTATCTTCAACATCACAAAGCTTGATGGTATAAATTATGCCTATTGAAAGAGCCAAGTTTGGCAGGTATTGGTGCAGAAATCGTAGATAAAGCCACTAAGGATGCATGGCGAGCACCCTGAAACTATGACTGATGACAAATGGGATGAGCTTGATGAGTTATGCAAGTCCACCCTCATCTTGTCTCTCACTAAACAAGTGCATTACAATGTGGTGAGGAAGCACAGAGTGCTTGGCAGCTTTGGGATAAAATTAAGAACTTCTATGACAAGAAAAGTCTAGCAAGTCAGATGTATTGGTGGCTGAAGCAGCTTATGGACCTACACATGAAGGAGAATATGACAATGTTTGCTCATTTGAGTCAATTCCATGCTATTCTTAAGAACTTGACTTTGTAGGGTATTACCTTTAATGATGAGGTTACTCCATTGCTTTTGCTTGGGACTCTGAGTGAGTCATGGGATGTATTCCGCACTGCCTTATGTTCTCCTACTACTCTTTTGAACTTGCCTGATGTAGAGAGTGCTCTTCTACAGGAAGAGATCAACCGTAAGAACTTGGATGCCTCTCGTGTGTCGCATGCTTTGACTATTAGAGGCAGAGATGGTAATGGCAAGAATGGATGTGGGAATGGCTGTGGCAGAGACTCACAGAAGTCTAGGCCTAAGTTGCGTGGTAAGTCGCACAGCAAGTCTCCTGGGAGAAATGCTAATGTGACATGTCATCATTGTGGCAAGAAGGGTCATATACGCCCACAGTCATGAATTGCGCAAAGAGAAGGGGAAAGACAAAGTATAGAAAAAGTCCTCTAATCGCAGCATTATGCCTGCGAAATCTAGTGTGAAAATCGAGGAGATAAATGTCATATAGACTAATGACTTCAATGGGGAGTACATACTTGTAGCTAGTTCTTGTGATGCTACGTCGTTGACCGATGTTCACTCTACATATGCACAGTGCTGGCTTTTGGATTCTGGTGCTTCATTTCATGTTATACCATGTCGTGAGTGGTTCCACTCCTACCGCACTATCTCCGATTCAGTTCACTTGGGTGATGACAGTAGTCTTCCATGAAGACAAGATGCATAGGCATCTTGAGAAGGTGGTAGAGATATGCAGGGTTATATTCTAGGAGGAGCCACATGCTCCTGCACAGCCAGTTGGACAACCTGCAGCAGCAGTTAGTATACATGGCCAGGATGTTGGACCAGCCATAGAGCCTACCGTGAGACGGTGTCATGATGCTATGCGGACACAGTTTGAAAAAACATGGAATGCATCATCATCTGACTTTCTTATTGATCAAGAGAGTCAATGTGAGCTAAATTGTTAGTACTAGTGTGAGTGGCATGGATTATCCAAAAATAGACAGATTGGTGAAATCATGCGCATCGTGATCGTTGTTGACAGGCTGAAAACTCCACTTTGAACTGGAAGAAGAAGAAGGAGTGATCAGGAAGATCCGTGAGCAGGTATCCTAAGGTTTTACCCCCCTTTTGAAGCCAACGGAGTCATCATATTTAAGTTCTGAGCAACATAGAAGGAGCTATTTTTTTAAATCCATGTTTTTGTTCTACGATGGAGCTCCAGGAGATCTAATGCCTGGAGATTGCTTCTAAGTAGTGCCAGACAAAAGAATCCAGGTTCTTATTGAATCAATTCATTGTGCTTTGTCATTATTGTGTTTACCTCTTGTGTATTCTTTATCTTCTCTTCCATCTCCTATCTCTACTTCCTTTTACCTCTGATTTGCAGTGGATACGACCTTTCGACAAAAACCCCTTCGACATTGGTGAACCCGACATGAAAGGTTGTCAGAATAAGGAAAGACAAGATGGGAAAACCTTCAAACACAATCTCCAATGATGTTTTGCAATAATTAGTGCAAAATATGAATTGCTTATGCAAGTACAACAACAACAACAGGTGATCCAGGCTTCTGCACAAACAGAAAGTGTTGTGATGAATGCTTTGCAAGCAGTTGAGCATGAGGTGAAGCTATTCAATGGTAGGAATGTATCTGCATATGTACATACCTATGCTCAAAAGATGGAATTCTTTGGAGTGGCTCAACTCACATGGAGCCGGTATTTTGTGCGTGTTACTGTACATGAACTGAAAGCGCAGATTACTGAATTATACATGCAAGATGCTGACTGGGTAGCTTTCAAGAAGACACTTAGGGAAGAATTTTGTATTCAAGATACCGGTTTGATTACGCGCAAGACTTTTCAAGAGTGGGTTTTACAACCCAATAAGGGTCTTGTGGCTACAAAATTGTTAAGAGAATTTGAAAGTCGATTTGAGCTGTTGGATCTTGCAGAGCTCTTACAAGTTAAAAAATTGAATTATTTCTACATGCAGTTGATCCTGAGCTTCAAGAAAAGCTTGATGATTTGTTGGAGGATCAGACTACAGAGACAGGTCTGAAAACAGAGTGGAGACATGTCAAGGAAGCTATTACTACACTTGTGATAGAAGAAGAGAAAGATTGCATGTCTCTAGCTTGCCCACTGTTACGGGCAAGACAATTGATGTATCCAATAAGCCACCTACTTCTGTGGCTAACCCTATGGATGTACCTACTATTGTTCCCTCTATTAGGGAAGATGTCTTAGATGAATTGGTCAAAGGCATGTGGGATCTTCAATGGAAGGTTGCAAAATTGGATGAAAAAGGACAAGAGGAAAGGGGATGGGCAGCAGCCCCTAAGCTAGGAAAAAGATATATGTGGTGTGATAGTTTGCAGCATGAGAGAAAGGATTGTGTTGCCTATCAGGAGGCCTTGGCACGATAGCTCATCTTTTGGAAAGATGGCAATATCCATGCACAAGAAACAGGATTGCCTCTTGCTTTGAATTTTGGAAAGGGATGTATGCATAAGTTGTTGGAAGACTTGGCTGTCCGAAATGCTTATGCAGCAGTACATGCTTCTACTTTTGGTCTACAATTGGATAGAATGCATGCCAAGTGATGGTTGGTCCAAAGGATGAAATATGGACACATGCTTTAAATGTAGTTGAAAAGAGAAAGGTTACTAATTATGAAATGTCTCATGCATAGCAAGACATTCATGTCATAACTAGTTGGGAATCACCGGTAGATGCATATTCAGTGTATGCATATTTAGCAAAGGTACAAAACACGTATGCACTTGAGGAAGAAAAACAAAACAGAGACAAAGATAATGCAAGGACATAGAAAAGAATGACAAGAGGAAGTGTTGATCAGCCTAAAGCTACAAATCAGCCACCTCTCGAGCATGTTATGGAAGAGGTCAGTCAGGAGCAAAAACATGATAGCAAACAAGAGGGCAAAAAGAAGGGTAAACAGCTAAGGTATAAGTTGCAGTCTGACATTGAGATAGCCATAGATCTAAAGAAGGTTCTTGAAGAATGGATCTTAAACAGTCGGGTGAAATTCACCTTGGGAGAGGTGCTTGGCATTGCCAAGCGAGAATTTCATGATGAGATCATTGACATAATTAAGAGGAAGCGTCAGTTTCTTGGTGATACCACTAGTGCATTGCTGCAATTTGAAGAGGAAATTGGTTTGTTGGATATTCAGGCTGAATATGAGCATAAAGTAAGTACTGGATTATCTATGTATGATGCTACTAATCAGTGGACAAAATGTGGAAAAGAGAAGAAAGTGGCTAAAAATGCATTGTCTTGTAGCAATATGCATGGTGGAGTAAGGCTGATGCAACAATATGGGGAAGAGACTCTAGGATTTATTCCTCAAAGTCACTACACAAGAAATCATTGGGCTAGGGCTACCACTGAAACGGTAGTGAAAATAGGGGAACGTGAAACTCCTTGTGTTGCTTTACTTGACCATGGGTCTGAGATAAATGTCAATGAGCGTGGATTGTATGAAAATGGTGCATGGCCTGTGGACACTGATCATGGTTAGCATATGAGGGCTGCAAATAATTCTTCGAGAGAGCTCTATGCTGCATGTCCTAATGTGAAAGTGATGATTGGTGATGTACAAGAAGAGCAACACTTCTTTGTGCAAGATAATTCCTCATATGCAGTGATTTTGGGACAATTTCTTATTGTTTGTGTTAATCATCCTAGAAATCAAGATACGCTTCAAGAGTCTCCTTTGGCTCCAAATGCAAGGGAATTCAAAGACCTGGATTTTCATTAAGCACTACTGTAATGTGGGGCTACAGTAGTGCTGTTCAAAGCATGTACTCGCCTCTTGATAGAATGAAGCATGTATTTACTAGTGATTATTCTTAGTTTACAGCAAACAGTTCATGTTGGTTTAAGCCTATGGAAGCTATGTGCAAGGCTGAACGCATATCTATGAAATGGGCTACTAAGGAACTGAAAGCATTGGGACTGTTAGGCTAAAAATGAAGGTATTTCATGCATCTTTTATGGGTTGAATATTAATGACACTATAGCTGAAATTTCAACAACTATACATGTAGAAAATGAGGCTGAAAACAGAGTGTTGTTAGTATGTTCTTTGGACATGTATGATGTTATAGCATTGTTTGCTCAGCAAGAAGAATTACAATGGACTGAAGCACTTGTGGAGACAAAGTATAAGACGGTTGACAAAAAGGTGAAACCCATTGCTTTGCCACTTCCACTAGACAGTGAGGATTTGTATGAAAAAGTGTCAAGGCAACCAAGCTTATGAGATCCTAAAGATATAGGTCATCAGTTTACATCTGAAACATTGCAGGAATTGAAAGTTGGTGCAAAAGGGTTTCTTTTGCCTGCTGAGAGATACTGTTTTATGCGGATGTTGGCTAGGCATGGAAAGGCGTTTACATTTCAGTCAAGTGAAATAGGTTGTGTGGATCCAAATGTTGTCTCTCCTATGGTAATATTTAGTGTGCCACATGTACCATGGAACTTGAGGCCTATTCCAGTGCCTAAAGCTTACTTACCAAAGCTGATGGATTTGCTAAATGAAAAGATTCGCATGAAGATCTTGGAGCCCTCTTCAGCCCCATACTCAAATCGTTGGCTTATTGTGCCCAAAAAGAATGGGGGCTTTAAGATTTATTCAAGACATGCAACCAGTCAATAAAGTGACCATAAGAAATGTGGGTACAAGTCCTGTGGTTGATGAATTTGCAGAGGCTTTTGCAGGTAGAGCGATCTATTCTTTGGGTGATCTTTACTCGGGGTATGATCAGTTTCAGCTTGCAATTGAAAGCAGGGATATCACAACCATGAAGACTCCCTTGGGGTTAGAATGGATGTGTACTCTCTTGCAGGGTGCAATAAACTCAATGGCACACATGACAAATGCTATGAATAGGGTACTCAGGGATTTTATACCACAATTGACAATGCCCTTCTTAGATGATGTTCCAATCAAAGGGTGTGCAGTTGATGAAAAGAATGAAGAGATGGATGCTCATGGATGCAGATAGTTTGTTGCCGATCATATTGTAGACTGTGAGAGGATTTTGATGCGTCTAGAAGAGGTGCATTTAACTCTTTCTGGACAAAAGTCTATCTTTGGAGTTGAAGAGATTTTGATTATTGGGCAGATGTGTGGGCCCTATGGGCGAAGACCATCACTAGCAAAAATAGATGGGATTGATAGAATGAAGGATGTGTGCACGAATGTATCAGAGGTGCGTAGATTATTGGGAGCATATGTGTTCTATTTGATATGGATTCCTCACTTTGCACATGTAGCCGATGCTCTTTATTAGCTTCTAAGGAAAGGTTAGAGATTTCATTGGGAAAGGAAGCATCAGAAAGCTATGAAGAAATCTAAGCAACTCTTAAAATCTGCTCCTACGTTGAGAAAGGCTGACTATTCACATGGAAAGCCTATCATTATTACTATTGATACAAGCCCAATCGGGATTGGATAGGCAATTGGGCAAAGATATGCAATTCGCTTTGGTACTAAAGTATTGACTGAAAGATAGAGAAGATATCCACATGTAAAAAGAGCATTATGGGGAATTGTGACAGCCCTTAAATGTGATAAGGAGCATTTTATGGGTGCTCGTATAGTTATTGAGACCGATTGTTTGCCGATATTGGGTATGATTACTAGTTGTGCTACCCCGAACATTGCTATGCTCTGGTGGATTGCATACATAAAATCTTTGCACCCTGAAATTGTTATCTCAAGCACACTATGAGAATGAAGATGGAATGATGGATGAGGAGGAAGAAGATGATTTTTTGCAGCTAAAAATGATGTTGTAAGGGTGAATTTAGCAATGCAAGGTGTTGCTACAGCATTAACAGAAGCTTGGACAACAAAGAGAAGACACTTTAGATGTTTTGCATCTTGTGTAGAAAGTGTTTCTGAAAGACAAATATGTAGGAGAGTGGCTGAGAATTGGTCAATACCTCAGTACATTAACAAAGAGAGATGAATGGTCAGATGAAGAGTTTAAGGGGAGTTTAAGAAGATCAAGAGGAAAGCCTATGGGTTTTTCTTAAAAGATGGATACTTATGGAAACATGCTAAAAAGAAACAGGGTATGCCATTGCGAGTTTTGGGTGACAGAGCTTCACAAGTAAATGTTATGCAAGAATTTCATAAAAGCTTGTGGGCTGGCCATAGAGGTGTTTAGGGTACTTTTGCAAAGATCAAAGAAAGATATTGTTGGCAGGGTGTGTATAAGGATGTTGCTCACTTTGTTGAAACATGTATGACATGTCAAATGTATTCATCTGTGAGACATCAGGATGGATTGCAGCCCACATATCCATTGTCACTTCATTTTAAGTGGGTGGTGGATTTGGTCACAATGCCTGCAGGTATTTCGCATATGAGGTATCTTATGCTTGCCCATTAAGACTTGACTAATCAAGTGAAAGGGAGAGCTTTATATACTAAGACAAAAAATGATGTGTACTTTTCTCTTAGAAGAGATCTTTTGTAGGTATGGCTGTGTGGGTAAAATTACAAGAGATAGGGGTGAGCTGGATACAGATGAAGCTCATGATTTCTTTGCACAGTTGGGGATAAAGCTTGCTTTAACTTCAACCTATAACCTTAAAGGAAATGGAAAAAGTGAAAGAGGTCATCCACCTATTGTGAAGGCATTGGCAAAAGCATGTGGAGAGAAGGTAAAAGAGTGGCCACGATTGCTCCCTTATGCTTTGTGGACTGAGAGAACAACTCATAGTGTTGTTACAGGATATATGCCTGCAGAATTTATGTATGGTCAAAAACCTATCATGCCACTAGAAGAGATGACAGTCACATGGAGTGTCCTACCTTGGGAGGAGGAGTTGAATCAAGAGGAGTTGTTGGCCTTGCACATTAGACAATTGGAAAGGAAGTCAGAAGACATAGAGGCAACAATTGCAAGATTAAGGGCAGCAAGGATACATAATAAGAAACGGTTTGACAAAAGACATAGACTGAGACCAAGAACCATACGAGATGGGGATAATTTGGGTATTGGTCTATGATAGTAGTTTAGACAACTAGCATAGTGCCATGCGTAAAGTTTCCAAAAGATGGTTTGGACCCTATCTGGTAAGACAAGTGTTTGATAATGCTACTTATGCATTAAATGAACTGGATGGGATAGCCATAAAACTTTTGGTAGCAGGGAAAATAATCAAATTATTCAAGAGGTGGGAATTTATTGCCTATGAGTTGCCAGAATTAGAAGAAAATAGTGGCCATGATACAGGGGCTAGCCAGGAAGATATGGAAGATGAAGAAGTTAAGGATATGGTTGTAGAGGATGAGGAGGACTCGGAATCTAGTGGCAACTAGGATTTTGGCACATACCGGAGAATGTGCAGGTTCAAAGGGGGTGGATATCGTGATGTTATGCGGACACAGTGTGAAAAAGCATGGAATGCATCATCATCTGACTTTCTTATTGATCAAGAGAGTCAATGTGATCTAAGTCATTAGTACTAGTGTGAGTGGCATGGATTATCCAAAAATACTAGATTTTTGGATAATTTTAGCTTATTTTTATATTATTTATTGTAAAAAATCCAAAAAAGTTAAAAAAAACTTCTAAATTAGGATTGCATGCAAAAAGCAATTTGCTTTTTCAGCCAATTATTGGATTTTTCATATAAAAGAAAGATTGGTGAAATCACACGTATTGCGATCACTATTGACAGGCTGAAAACTGCACTTTGAACTGGAAGAAGAAGAAGGAGTGATAAGGGAGATCTGTGATCAGGTGTCCTAAAGTTTTACCCCCCTTTTGGAGCCAACGAAGCCATCAAATTTAGATTCTGAGCAGCAAAGAAGGAGCTGTTTTTTCTTATCCATGTTTTTGTTCTATGAGGGAGTTCCAGGAGATCTAATGCTTGGAGATTGCTTCTGAGTAGTACCAGACAAAAGAATCCAAGTTATGTTAATACATATTGATTCAATTCATTGTTCTTTATTATTATTGTGTTTACCTCTTGTGTATTCTTTATATTCTCTTCCATCTCCTATCTCTACTTCCTTTTACCTTTGATTCGCGGTGGATACAACCTTTCGACAAAAACCCCTCCGACAACAGTCTACTAGAGATAGACGTCCACCTGATAGATTTGAGCCCTTGATGCATTATGTCTTGGTCATAGATGCATGAGAGCCTCTCACCTATGATAAGGCTATGCGCAGGGATAACAGTCACTCTTGGGAGAGGGCTATACAGTCTGAGATAGACTCCTTGCACAAAAATATGACTTGGGATTTGGTTGAATTACCTCAGGGTAAAAAGACTTTGCCATGCAAATGGGTGTACAAGCTGAAAAGTACCCCTGGACACCCCAAGCCGGCTTATAAGGCAATACTTATTGCTAAGGGTTTTAAATAGGAGCATGGATTTGACTTTGATGAAGTCTTTTCTCCTATGGACAAGATGACCACCTTACGCTTGGTTTTGGCCTTAGTCACGCAGCTTGGCTTGGACATGTATCAGATAGATGTCAAGATTGCATTCTTGCATGGGAATTTGCATGATGAGATTTATGCAACTTAAGGGCTTTGCAAAACCTGGCACGGAGCACCTAGTGTCCAAATTGAAGAAAATTATTTATGGCTTAAAGCAAGCACAGGGCTACAACATGAGTGCTATGGATCCGTGTCTTTACATGAAGAAAGCCCATGATGGCTCATTGCTTATTTTAGCACTTTATGTGGATGATATGCTGATCACAGGGAAATCTCATGATGAGCTGGATGCTCTTAAATCTAAGTTGAAGAAGAGCTTTGAGATAAAGGATTTGGGACAGGCCTCTCACATTCTTGGTATACATATTAAGCGCGACAGGCATCAGGGACTACTCTACCTCTCCCAAAGGGAGTACATTCATAAAGTCATTAAGCGTTTCCGCAAGCAAGAGTAAAGCCTATTGGATGTCCATTACCTTCTTATGTGAAGGTTTCACAGGCCGATTGTTCGCAGACGGATGAGCAGAGGGCCGAGATGGCCAAGATTCCTTATGCATCAACCGTGGGCAGTTTGATGTATGACATCATAGCCACTCATCCAGATATTTTCTTTGCAGTTAGTATTGTAGCATGCTATACGGCTACACCTGGCAAGAAACATTGGGATGCCGTGAAGGGTATCATGAGATACCTGAAAGGCATATCAGATATGTGTATTTGCTATGGTAGCCAGGATACTGGAGTTGTGGGGTATACAGACTCCGATTATGCAGGACATGTAGATAGTAGGAAGTCCATTTCTGGCTATGTATTCACCTATGCTGGAGGTGCTGTCTCTTGGATGTCTAGGGTTTAGAAGTGTACAACTCTCTCTACCACTGAGGCCGAGAATATTGCAGCAACTGAGGCTTACAAGGAGGCTATATGGTTGGGCCGTTTAGTTCATGACCTTGGGATTGATACTATACATACGTTGCATTCGAACTCTATGAGTGCTATTTACCTAGCCAAGAATCCGGTCTTCCATGCAAAGATGAAACACATGGAGATGAGGTATCACTTCATACGTGAGGTCGTGGAGGACAAGTCTATTGACCTTGTCAAGATCTCCACTAACAAAAATTATGCAAATCTGCTCACGAAAAGCCTCACTACTGAGCACTTTGCCTTCCTCAGGAGATTGATGGGTATTGGATAAGATTACGTTTTTCCTCATCCTATTGTACATGTGTACATTATACTGAGGCAGATTCACCTTTAAGTAGGAGGTTGTTGGGGGTCAAGGTGCCTCCACTTAGTTGCCCCAGTATTACTATATTGACAGTACCCGCCATTGCACACTGCAGATGGTGGATGCCCATCACCGTCACTTTATTATTTATTCTTTTAGTGACAGTTTGAATAAAGGAAAGCCCGATCACACATTGTGACTATTGGAGTTCCCATTTGTGTCTCTCTCTCTTCTTGATCTTGCTCTCCACCATAGCTCACTTCCAAGCAAGCTTCGATCTTTCTCACCTTTCATGCCCCAAGCTAGCATACAAGGCTAGATTGGTTACCAAGAATTTAAAAAAAAGCATGGTGTTAATTTGATAGAAGTCTTTTCTCTTGTATTCAAAATGACTACCCTACAATTTGTTTTGGCCTTGTTTGCACAATTAGATATGGACCTTTATCAAATGGATGTAAAAATGGTTTTTCTGTATGGGGACTTGCATGAGGATATCTATATGCAATAGCCTAAGGGATTTATGGAAAAGGGACGATGTGCAAGTTAAGAAAGAGTCTTTATGGTCTTAATCAGGTACCTAGGGAATGGTACCATAATTTTGATGTTTTCACACATTCACAGGAATATACTCACAGTGATATGAATCCATGTTTATACACAAAGAAGGCTTATGATAGTAGCATTATTATCATGGTACTTTATATTGGTGATATATGATATATGATATATTAACTATTGTGAGAGCTCATGATGAGCTAGACGCTTTGAAGGCTCAACTCAAGAAGACCTTTGAGATGAAGGACATGGGTCATATCTCACATATTCTTGGTATGTGCATTATGCACGATCGCTCTAAGAGGCTTCTTTACACATCATAGTAGACCTATATACAAAAAGTGATTAAGAGATTTCATATGCACGATGTTAAGCCTATTCCCTATCTTTTACATTTCCATGTGAAGGTCAATTAGGTCGACTATTCCTATTCAAATGAGTAAAAGGCCAAGATGGCCAAGATCCCTTATGCATCCATAGTGGGCCATGTATGCCATGATAGCCAATTACCTTGACATAGCGTTTGCAATGGGAGTTGTGGCACACTATATGGCTGCACCTAGCCATTGACATTGGGACACCATGAAGGATATTGTGAGGTACGTGAAAGGCATTGCAAATATGTGTATTTGCTATGGTGGCCACGATACTATAATCATGGGTTATACTAACTCTAACTATGTAGGACATGCAAATAGTAGGAAGCCCACCTTTGGGTATGTCTTCACCTTTGCTAGAAGCGAGACTTTGAAAGAGAGACTTCAAAACCTTATGCCAAAGCAATTGCTTTTGCCATGGGTGTCCTTAAGTTAATAGCAAGCAAAGATTCATTCCCTTTTGCCATAAGTGCAATAGGGGACATAGTAGGCACAATTGCCATTTGCCACACCCTTGAGACAACAGTAAACCAAGATTCATTCCCTTCTACTCTAAGCATGACAAGGGGTAAAGTGAGTATAATTGCTGCTCTAATAACTAGGCTAGAACCTTTAGCTCACTCACTATACCCTCAAATCCATTAGGAATACTTGACACAAACATCTACTAAACACAATACAAAGGCATACAACTAGAGTAGTATCTAGAGGACATTTTCCAGCCCTTCATTTATTAGGACAAGGTGGGACCATTGGTCTTTTATAATTGGAGGCTCATAGAGTCAAAAGCAATCAATAGAGGGGTAAGTCATAGAAGAGGCCTAGAGGGAACACACACACGCATGTGCATGGACACACATCCCCTCCTCATTGGCACCATGTGCCTTTGAGCAACCATCATCACCCTTGGCCATGTAGGGTTCCTTAGATAGCCATGGAAATCAAGCCCTTCTTAAACTTGTGGGGGGTGAGGTGCACAATGTGAGGTGGGAAATGAACCCATGACACATCATGACAATTCAAGATGGCTAAAGTTAGTGCCCTCCTGATCCACTTTAGTGATGACAAGTGCCAAGTCTACCTATGCATGAGCTAGACGATCATGATCCATGTGTTGTGAGTAAGTATAATTTTCCACATAGAAAATTTTTCCACATCAATCATGGAGAAAATCATGATGTTGTGGTATTAAAAAAGTAGGGTTATAGTCATACCCTATGTAAAGGACAAACTAGGTTATTTTGTACTACAAATTTGGTGAAATTCTAGGGTAGTGATGACCAATTACACATGATGAACTTGATTAGTTGCAGTAGCTCCTTTTCAAGGGGGTATTACACCAATAAAGTGCCAAACAACCAAATTTATTTTCCCACGACCCCTATGAATGCCATGAATCGCTTTCTTTTTAAACTATGCACCATATTTACAAATGGCAAATTGCAATGCCCTCTCTCTCTCTCTCTCTCTCTCTCTCTCTCTCTCTCTCTCTCTCGATTAACGATACACATTAGAATACATTGAAAAAAGTTCTAGTGCTAATAAGAAGGGTTTCCCACTGCGAGTTTTTCCAAAGAAAAACCACTGGTTTTTGCATTCCCATGGAGCATTTCCATGATTTTTGGAGATCTCATGTGTATCAAAATACTTTTGCCAAAATGGAGAAGGTATGAAACTTTTGCAATCCTTTCATCTCCATGACCTCCCATAATTGGTGGACTCGCAATTTGAGCAACTCAAGGAGACAGAAAAATGAAGGCGGGATAACGGTCTGCTAGTTCCAGAATCCTCCGTGGGAAGAGGCTCTAACAATGTAGCGACAATGGGTTTTCATCCCACTCTTAGCATCTTGGATGTTTGAATAATTGGATGAAATAAAACGTGTTCCTTGGTTCGATGCTTGGATCAGCGCATCCTGATTCATCCGATGGCGTGTGAAGAGGGAGAGCATCGTTTTCCAAAGCGATTACGTGGATGCAAAGCCGCGGTGCCTGTCCGATCAACACGGAGGGAGATAGGACAGTTTAGCGGGAGGAGTTATGAGAGAAAGGAGAGAAGACGGTCCTGCCTAGCGACAGACTCGGGAGAGAGAGAGAGAGAGAGAGAGGCTTTCGTCCACCAGCCTACTACTTGGCAAGTACACTTGACCAGCACTGTGGATGCCTTCTCTGTAAGCTACTGTGGTTTATTCTGTCGGTGTTCTTTACCAGAGAGAGAGAGAGAGAGAGAGAGTGAGAGAGTCTTTCAGCGTTATAAGCTCATTTCTCTGTAGGTTCTTTGTTCTTGCGTAAGCTTTGAGTTGCTTCTGAGTAAAGATCCATGGAGCGTTTCGAGGTCGTCAAAGACATTGGTTCAGGCAACTTTGGTGTAGCAAGATTGCTGCGCGATAAGAGGACCAAGGAGCTTGTTGCTGTCAAGTACATAGAGCGTGGCCCCAAGGTGGTGTCTCACTATATCACGTATATATAATTTCGTAAGCAAAAGTTGAAGCATTAAGTTTCTGGATCGTAACCAGAATGTCTGGAAACTAAGGTTTTGCTCTGAAATTAATGAATCTGAATACAGAATCTCCTTTTGCCTCTGTGCCTTTTTCTACTGCAAATAACGTATTATTACATTTGATCACTTAGATTGATGAGAATGTGAAGAGAGAGATTATCAATCATCGGTCATTGCGCCATCCAAACATCATTCGCTTTAAAGAGGTATACGATAGCAGGTTGTTTTTAATCTTGTTGTGGTTTTCCTTTTACGAATTTCTTGGAGAGAAGGATGTTGATCACAGGTCTGCTTGACACCCACACATTTAGCCATCATAATGGAGTATGCAGCAGGAGGAGAGTTATTTGAACGCATATGCAATGCAGGACGTTTCAGTGAAGATGAGGTTTGCTTCAGTTCAGATATCGTGTTCATTTAAAAAAGAACCGAATTTCACAAGGCTGGCCAGTTTCTCATAATATTATTGTACTTCTCAGGCCAGGTTCTTCTTCCAGCAGTTGATATCGGGTGTGAGCTATTGCCATGACATGGTACATCATTCAACTCTGTACTTAAAATCATTCAATTCTGTACTTAAAATATACTTGTGATCGGCAGAAAGATCAGTCAACTGTGCTAAAGCATTTGAACAGGGAGAAGTTTGGGCATAGAGATTTTGATATAATCAAAGCTTCAGTTCACTGCTTGTGGAAATAAATCTTTCAATTTTCAATACATGCATGGCAATACTTTACAAACAACAGTGCGTGTTTCTGTTAGCAAGTGTGCCACCGTGATCTCAAATTGGAAAATACTTTACTGGATGGAAACCCTACTCCTAGGCTTAAGATTTGCGACTTTGGTTATTCAAAGGTAAAGTGATTTCACCTGTGCTAACAATGTTAAATGGTTGTTTCTTTTCTGTCTTTGCCATTGGCTTTATTGCTAACCTGTATTCACGTTGGCAGTCTTTGTTACTGCATTCCCAACCAAAATCTACTGTCGGGACACCTGCTTACATTGCTCCTGAAGTCTTATCTCGCAAGGAATATGATGGCAAGGTACAGTGTTACATGTGGACTTAATGATTTACTGCCTTAATCAATTGGTTTATCTGAGACAACTAAAGGCCTGGGACACATCATATAGTGAAGAGCCATTGACTTTGCTTAAATGAGTTTTGAAACCTGACTAGATTAAACTTTCAACTAAATGCAGTTTCTTTGATGAGACATTGACACTGCTTGAACACATGCATGTGAACTCTAGGGTTGTGAGCAAGCTTGGCTTCTAGTACGGGAGGCATTGTGGGTTTGACTCCCTATGGAGAGTTCTTGTGACGGGCTTTCTGAAGGAGGTTCTGGTAGGATTCCAAGAGTTAGAGAGTACGCAAGATTACCATCTCACAATTGTCTTATGCTTGTAAGATAAACGGATGTATGGTACTTGGCATTGATTGTAGGTAAGCTGGTAGGTGTAGTGGTAGGCTTGGCTAGAATTGGGTGGATAGTGCTTGTGCTTAGTATTGTAAATCGAGGGCTTGACTAGAATTGGGTGAAGCAGGTGGATAGTGCTTGTGTCTTCTTGATGGAGCGGCTCTTTGGTGAGAGTTGTACCCACTCTAACACAATGTGAGCACTTGGCTAGATGCACCCAATAATTCACTCCACACTAACACAAGGAGTGAGAGTGATGCAAATAGAAGTCACGTGAGGATGCCGATGTATTCTTCTAGGTTTATGAAGTGCCTATTTTATGCATGCCTTTTTTGTTTCTTTATGTCAATATATCAAAGTGTGGATTCTTCTATCTTTGTTCGTATGCAGACACAAATGCTTTCCATTTTGGAGTAGGTGATGGAGTTGGCTGCTCCTTGTGACAAGCAAGAGAAATTGAAGAAGGGTAGCACTACATCAAAGTGGCAAAAGGCACATGCAAGTCCAAGATTTTGTGGAGTTAGACCTTCTTTGAAGAAGCAATTGCTCACACACAATGGTTGTTGGAGGAGAATAGGTGTTTCATGTGCAAATAGAAAGAATACAAGCATCACTTGTTCTGTAGTAGAGGTGAAAGGGCAAGAATTTGATGAACTGGTGGGTTCAAGTGATAGGGACTTGGTGTTGAATTTTGGTAGCAACCAAGAGATAGTTATAAGAAACAATTGTTTGGTAGCCCTTGAGGGTGAGCTTGTTTGGCTTTATGGTTGGGAGGTGAGTTTGATGTCCATCACTTATGTATCTTTCTATGCTTGTATGTCAGTACCAACTTCATGTCACATTCAATGAAATTTCACCAGATCTCTGACATCCACAAATGACAAGGAACAAGCCCTTGAATTTATGAACATATCCATTGGCAAATAATGTCCTTTGCCAAGGCTGAAAGCATAGTAACATGGGATGGCCATTTGCTAGCTTCCCATCCCAATCCCACCCCTTGTACCCTCCCAATCTCATCTTCATGTTAGAGCGTCCTCTCATGGTGATAGGGGATGGCAATTTCTGTCCATCCTCCTTCCTATACCCATTTCCAAAGCCCATCCCATGTTTCTATTGCTGAGAGCCCTAATGTGCTTAAACCATACCAGCCTTCTCAGCAACCTCCACTAAAGCTTGGATTGACAAAGTGAGAAGAATTCTGCTCACTCTAGATAAGGGCAGTTTCTTAGGGAAGGATTTTTACCTTCATGTGGATTGTTTAACCTGTATCAACTAGTTTCTATGAGGAGCTGCTATAGTCCCCCTAATACTGAAAGAAAGCATTTGGTAGTGTTTGATTTTTGTCTATTGACTAGATTTTATGGTTTGCTTTGAATATACCAGCACTCTAATGCACAACTTGAAAAACAATCAAACTCTATAACAAACACAAGACACATGGTGTAGACATTAAGCCTTTTGCACAACATAGGCCTCATTCCAAAGAGGCCTTGTGAGACATCCCCCTAGGATCCAACCTACAATGGGACACAATACAAGCTGTACCCATTACATATAACATAAAGGGAATGGACATAAGACTCACCTCCCAGCTATGGAGCCAGGGGGGCTCACCCTTCAGCTGTGGGAGCTAGCAACACATTGGGTTAGGACCACATCGCAATAGCTGGTGTCCCATACCACCAACCCACATAGTCCTAGCATGTGATGCGGCCCTAAAGTTCAAAGTGGTGATCACACAATGATGTGTACAATAGGGCCTAACCCATTCACACTAGGTCACTCCAATGATGAATGACCATTATGACCAATGCTACTATTGCCCATCAGATGTCCAAGGATGTAACACCTTGTATATCTTAGCTGACAGCAGCCCGTTTTCAAGGTAGAGATAGGATATAGGAATTCTGATCTTCAGCCTTGTGTGTGTTGCGTGATGATTGTTTGAATTTAAATGTCTTTGCCTCTTGTTGACTGGCCCAAGATGGTTTGACATACTGTTGGTTATTGTGTTGACCAACAATAGGTTCCTTGCAATGTGATACCTTTTACCTCAAACACTTGCTAGCACTGTTGCCTTGTGTACTTGCCAGCACATCCTTTCCACGTATGTCTGCCTTGTTGGCTAGTTGCATCTCATCACATCTTTGACCTGCACATGATACACCATGTCTCATGATTGTCTTGTCAGCAGTTTGTGCCAATGCTCCTCATCACCCCTGTGGTCAATGCCTCAACAATGGCCTTGTTTCATTGGGTTGACTGTAACTAGCTAGTGTTGTGATATACTTAGCCCTAGATTCCCTTGTCTTTTTAGGTGCTGGTTTGGGCACCAGGACACAGCAATTTACTGAATGGGCAACCTGGAATGAGTGGTGCAATCTTTTGAAATTTCTTGGTTTGAAGCAGTCACATTCTGATAAGCTGCACTGGTATTGGATTACAATATCTATATTACGATTCATGTTATTGCATTTTCTTTGGAGTTTGTTAATTCAGAACCTATGGTGAAAATTTCGGAATTTTGGTTGAGGATTTTCATGACTCAGCATTTGCTTAGTGTTTAATGACTGCTTACAGAACAGCAGTTATTCACAATTTAAAGGAGACAATGCGTCAGATTTAAGTTTTGAACTGTTTTGCAGATAGCAGATGTTTGGTCTTGTGGAGTCACTCTCTATGTGATGTTGGTAGGCGCCTATCCATTTGAGGATCCAGAAGACCCAAAAAATTTCAGGAAAACAATCAATGTAAAGCTAATTACACCTTCCCTTTTGCAATTCCACTTGTTCTATGAGTCATTGATCAGTCTGGATGGCTGTTACTGATATGTTTGGTTATCCAGCGAATAATGAATGTGCAGTATACTATTCCAGACTATGTGCACATTTCACCTCAATGCCGTCATCTGCTTTCACACATTTTTGTTGCTAATCCAACAAAGGTATGTGCCTGAGAAGTTTCAGTTTTTTTTAATTTGGCTTGATCTGAACGCCTCATCTGAATTTACCCTATGCCCAGAGAATTACAATTCCGGAGATAAAGAGTCACCCATGGTTTCTTAAAAATCTACCAAGGGATCTACTGGAAGGGGCTGATACTAACTACAATCATGACAATCCAAATGATCCTCCACAAAGTGTGGATGAGATTATGAGGATCCTTGATGAGGCCAAAGTCCCTGGAATGAAAGCTTCGAGTACAGCCGGATATTCGGATGAGATGGAACTTGATGCTGAAGCTGATGTTGAAGCTGATGTAGAAGGCAGTGGAGATTTTGTCTGTTCAGTATGAGCTAATGACTGTTCTTTACAACAGTCTTGATGCCACTAAGATCTAAGAGTGTATTTTGGTTATCTTAATAGAGCATTTGACTGAATCTGCCTGGTTCAGGCCAGAAGCAGAGGCAGTTGACTCCATGTATAGCTGTGCAGATTATATTTTCTATAACAAGGTAAATGGGTTTCTAGGAGCCTCTCTCCCCGTAAGTAAGGGGGTATGTTTGCCCTACTTTTTGATAGAAGTTGGCAGTATACGAACACAAGGCAAAGTCTGTAATCATGCATGTATATTTATGCTGGAACATCATCAAGAAAGCCCAATACTATCATAGTTAGGATGATGGAAAGGTTTGCTGTTCATGTTATGTTGTATCTGTTTTTCCATCACTATAATGAGACTCTACACTGTTTGGTGATTAGGACCATGTGCAGGCAGTAGAGAGTGTGCTACATTTGATTGTATTGGATCTGTTAGTGTGTTGTATGTGTTTTTGTTGGATATCTGTGATGCAATCTGAGCTTGGATTGAGCCTGTAAATCAATACTCGAAAGCTGTAAGCTAGTCTTTTGGTTGCATTACTGGGTTAAAACTAAGAACCCTATGTCCTGTTTGGAACGTGCAACACGTTGAAGTTGAGGTTTATAACCATTGCCTTAGCAAATCTTAAAGGAAAATGCTAACCTGAAAACGTTGGTGCAAGGGCAATACTAAATGTTTGGTGGCAAGCCAGGGTGCGATGATCATGCATTTTGGGATTACATCTACTGCAATGTCAGTTTGGCCACATGGCACTCCGGGATGGAAGGGGTTTCTAGTTTGTTTTTTGAAAAACATTTTTGAGTAAAAAAGCTGTTACTTTCTCTGGCAGTTTTTCACTATGCGAGGCTTCACTTGTCTCACTTGATTGCACCACTTACCTCCATAAGATGCCTCGCCTGAATCCACAACTACATCCATATAGAAGCGTTTGAATGCCCAAGCATACCTACAAGGCCCCAAATGGGGAGGGAGAGTATCTTTAAGCTAGAGATTGTCAAAGAGGCTATACCAGGCCCCAGAGTGTAAGTTCATGTCAATCGTCAGTAAGGTATTCGGATGCATTGGAAAGTTGAAGATTTCTATGCTCACTTTTTATTGGATAACCTAGTTAATTGAGACGATACAAATGATGATGATGCAATTAAATTGCCTACACATATTGTGATTGAGGTTTGAAGGTTTTCCTCTTGTCCACATGCTTTTAGTTTATGCAATTCTTGGAGGAACTAAGGAAGAAAATATAACTTGCATGCTGCGTGTTATCATTTCTTGTAGGACGAAAGGATGTACCAACTAAAATAAAAATTGAACCTCTACATCTTCACATTATTGAGGATCTTATGTAGTTAGAGTATACTTATCTCTCTAAGGGCGATAATGCTCGGTTTTCATCTCCTCTTCTTCTGTGGTGGTCCTTGTGCTTTATGGGGAGCACCTGTTGCTGTACTAGAGGAGGCTCCACCGTATACTCCAGGTGATGGGTCTTGACGTGATTTCTTGAGTTGTAGCATTCGAGTGTCTATGACTCAAGCCGTCCGAGAGGAGTGTCTAAGTTCGAGTGGCCTCTCCGAGTCTAAGTGGTCTAGCGCTCGATCGTTCGAGTGGATGGTCATTTGAGGTTGAAATAATTAGATTCAAGGTCTGAGTTTGAGTCTTGGACTTGGGCGGTTTTTGGTTGTCAATGTCCAACTGCTCAAGGGAATACTCAAATGAATGTCGAGACGAGCTTAAACAACTATCATCCACAGCCAAAGCATAAAGCATTTACCAAGACATCATAACCCGTACTGGGTAGCTTATGCATAAACCATGTCATAGATGAAATGCCAGCTGTAAAGAAATGACAGTCAAACCCAAATCGAGCTTTAATTTAAGCTCAAAAGCATTTCGGAGCATAAACAAGACATGTGATATAGTCCAAATATATCATGACATCATACCGAGTAGCTGGAAGCATCCCATGACCAATAGGCATAACCTAACTGTAGCATAAATAGCTCCAGTCTTAAAGTTTCAAGTAGCAAATAACAGTCCAAAAATGAGTAAAATAATGCTCAAACCAAGCTCAAATCAAGTGTCAACTCATAGGCATACATTCTCAGACATGTAGGAAAGATAGATCCAATAACAAAGTTGCTCACAGTTTTATGGACCCTACAAGATCTTGAAACACATTGGAAACTTGGTATATAGATAGGAACTATCCTCTTCTACAAAGATTCATAATGTGTTTCATTTTAGCTAGCTCAAGCCCTTTTATGGTACTCATGTGGATATAATTGATGAGTTGCCTCCTATAGATGAAAAAGGTCTTATTCAGTACATCTCTGGGGAGATCATAGGTCAGCATGAGAAGAAGCTATGCTCTCATTCTATCATTGAGTATTTAATTAAATGGGTAGGTTCACCACCCGAAGAAGCTTCTTGGAGGCTTAAAACTATATTAGATAACTTTTCTTACCTACGGGATGCATTACTGGCTCAAGCATAGCTACAATGAAGCTAGTTAGGGTGCATACAAGTTTCGAACATAAGTTTATTTTAGAACAATATTTATTCTGCCTAAATTTTTAGAAATATGCAACTTACATAGATTCAATGTACTCTTCAATAGCTACGTTTTGACATGTGGCACACTTCATTTGGATACTTCTATAAGAAGTTATGGCATATTTTATTCAACGGAGTCTATTTTTACAACAAGTTGTCTATTCACTCTTGAGCTTGTTTTTTGAGTATCTAAAGGCTCCAATTTCTTATTGAAGATATCTAGATCATGTATATGACTGAGGCTTTCCTTATTGTCTTTGTTTCAAACAATATATCTTCAATTCTTCATTGATTTCCCATACTTTATATAGCTAAAATTTGAGTAGTACTCTATTTCATGCATCCTTTTCAGTCATTGTAAGCTTTATTTTTATGGAAAAAAACCCTTCTGCAAGAAGCTAGGAAGATATATTTTAGTGAGAGATTGTCAATAATACCTTGTCACATTAATATAGGTATAATAGTGTGAGACATGTAAACTTACATATCTTTTGGCAATAATATAATTACTGCCTCTCGTGTCACCTCCTTGTCCACAGTTTCCATGGCTTCTCTCTCTTCTCTCTCTTTTTTTCTATCTTTCTAGTGTTTCACTCTCCTTATCACTCATTCCCTTTCCTCTTTTCTCTTCCTTTGCTCTTATCTCTCTCACCTCAACTCTCTCCTTGATAGTACTAGGGTAGATATCTGAATGCACAATTTGAAAATATCAAAGTTCCTAAATTTATAAATTAAAGAGAATTTTGTTACTCTTTGTCATACATGTGATGAGAGAGAGAGAGAGAGAGAGAGAGAGAGAGAGAGAGAGAGAGAGAGAGAGAGAGGTCTATACATGTTGCAAAATACATTTGACAAGAAACTATCTATAGGGGGTAGTAGTCATTGGATATCAAGGTGTATTGTGCAAAGTGACAATGTGATATAAATGAAAACTAATGTGCAACATAATGTCAATCGTGGGACAAAAGGGGTGGGTGGATGGAGCACTAAATGACTAGCTATGTGATTGAATGATAGACTACTTACTATATGTGTCAAGGATACAACTATGTAGGGTATCCTATCTAACTCCATCTAGTTAGGATTAGTGGGTATAACATATTATACATCCTTCCTCATGTGGTACCTAGATAGCATTTAGCCTAGTCTCGAGGCATTGCCAAGTTCTGCTCATGCTACCAACCAATATCCACAATCTGTTTCTAATACGATCTTTGTATTTGATATCCATGCACCCCTAACTAGTGTGTAGCTTTGATCTCCTTAACTATCTAGAGTGCCACTCCTCTACATGTGGGGACAATATGTGTGATCATTAATTGGAAAAAGCTATCGAGATGTGTGACTATCCCTCCTTCCTATGTACGGTGCTTGACTAGAGTAATGATGTGTAGAGCATCTGAACTTAAAGGAGCAACTAGCCCAAACATCATTGATCTAGAGACTCAATGACTACTTTGAGCGGCTATCTTATAGGCCTTGCATTTGCACATTTAGTGCTACTTGCTCTCCACATCCTTCTGGTGGCATCATTTCCAACTCCTCTCAATTCTAGGGATATAGGTTGCTCTCCTTGTCTTTATTTAATACTATGATCAAAGGAGGACCTAATCCGATGATGGCTAGTCTCATTCCGTGTGGCATGTTTATGTCCAGGCACCTAGGCACTTTAATGAAATCACTTGATGTGGTCATGAGAAGATGAACCCTATCTTACAACATCTTTGGGGAGAGGGGCTTTTCGAGTGTAATCCACATATGCATATGTGTAGTCGATAGAGATCTTGTTTGATTACCATGTTCCTCTCAATGTGATAGAGGTATATGGAGGGGAAGTCTGGGTCATAGTGCAATGGAGGGAGATGATCTATGTCATTCTGATACCCTGTGTGCCACTACTCCATTTGTGCAATGGAGGGAGGTGATCTATGTCAATCCGATACAAATCCGATACCCTATGTTTGTATGGAGTTAACGGTTTGAGAAAGTACCTCCTTTAGCATGAAGGGTGTTGTAAAATTCACTTTGACAATCTCGTTTGGTATGGATGGTTCATTATTACAGATCATTTATGAGAGTATGATAATCTATGTCCTCTCAATCTACTTTCATAGAGATGTAGCCAAACTAGGGTTCTTGATTGGGTGGTCCACGCATTATGGGTAGTGTGACTAGTCTATCACCACAAACAATTCCATCCATGTTTAGGGCTCATAGAAATGTGCATGATTGCATTGTCTCTCCAACATGTCTAATGTTGCATGTCCTCATGTGAAGCGTTCTTAGCTACTTATGACATGGTGAATCTCCCAATGGATGTAATACATGTAACTCCCAAATAGACATATGAATCCATCACCCACCTATCCTATTCCTAAAGTGAAATTGGACCTCCTTTCTATCAAGTTGAGGTGTCAAAGATCATGATCTTGGTTTTCCCAAGATTCATGATCCATACCCTTTTGTGTGCAAAAATCATGTAGCATGTGAGATGTCACTATACACCCTCTTGTGACTAAGAGACCAAGATGACATCATCATTAGAAAGCACAATAGGGACCAATGTACTTGCTATGTTCACTTGATCATCACAACCTCATGTGATGACTCCTCTACTTTGTTGGAGTAGACTTGAAATAATTTAGGAGAGAGAGATCCCTAATTCATGTTGAATATGATAGAGATTACATCTTGAATTTCTCTTGGGCATATGATCAACCACTCATCCTCTCATATAGTGCACAATGCCCCATAATATGGAATTGTAAGTGTTTGGAACCTTTGTAGTTACCTATCTTGTGTGATTGTATCAAAGTCTATATGAAAGTACACAAATAAAAAGTAGAGTCTCTTCTTTCTAGATTTTTCCTACACAATCATACATCACAAGATGAAGATATGACATGTGGAGAATTCCCATTTAAATCCATCTTGTTCTACATCCCCTTTCCCTACATAGTGCTCAACTCTACCTCCATCACAACTCCATAGATCTTGGCTACTGTGAGTACACCCTAATTGTACATGGTGCTCGTGCTCCTTTGGATCTTTTGAGAATAACAAGATATCATCCATGTATATAAGTACAAAATCATCTAGATGCTCTCGAAAGTTATCATTCATCATAGGTTGAAACATTGCAAGAGCATTGGTGAGACCAAATGGCATAACAACACACTCAAAGTGACCATACCTTGTGCAAAAGTTTGCCTTCCATTCATCTCCTTCTCTGATCCGTACAAGTTTGTAAGCCCCTCTCGTAGATCAATCTTTGTGAAGATCTTCGCTTTTCCAAGGCGTTCCAAGAACCAAGGTATCAATAGCAAAGGTTATTGATTCTTGAATGTTATCTTGTTGAGTCCTTGATAACCCACACACATTCAAAGCGAATTGTTTTTCTTCTTCATGAATAGAATTGGGGGTCCAACAAGAGACTTTGAGTGCCTAATGAACCCCTTGGCTAAGTTCTCATCAATGTTCTTGTGTAGTTTAGCTAATTCATCAGGGGGTTAGCCTGTAGATGGGCCGAAAAGGTGGTTGAGCCCCCTCATGGAGTTTTATAGCACAATCATATGGTCTATGTTTGGGCAAGAGATCTACGTTCTTTTTTTCAAATATATCTTGGATTTCTTGATACTGGCTCAGTAGCTTGACTAACTCATCCTTACTAGATTCTTGAGCTAGCATACGATATATCATGCAGGTTGGTCCTTGCCTTGTTGTGTGCATAAAGGCTTTGGCTCCTAGACATACCAACATTCCTTGATTTCATGATGTGTAATCTTTTTCTTAACCCAATCAATTTTTGGGTTGTGTTTCTTTAGCCAAGGCATCCCAAGGATGATTGGATTTGTGGGACTAGATGTGACATTAAAGCATACATGAGATTTGTGATCACCAAGAGTTACCATGAGTGGTCGGGTTTCCTTAGTAATATCTCTAGATTCTAGAGGTCTTCCATCCATGACTTTAGCTGGTGCAAGATTGGTCTTTTGGAGTATTAGAATTTGGTATTTGTTCATAAAGATATGATCAATGAACCATGCGAAGGCCCAAGAAGTCGACTAGGGTTTGAGGGAAAGGGTCTCTCTTGAGATCATCTAGACTGTGACAAGGAAAGTTTACATGGGCATGGCTAGGATCAAGAGACCCTTTCTTATATCAAGGTCCGGTTGTACAGTCTCATTTACAATCGGACATCCTCGTTTTCCTACTCGAGGATAGTTGCAGCAACTCTTGGGGTTCTTGCCCTCTTATTTGGGCAATTTAGGGCGATGTGTCCAAGGTTTCCACAATATAGGCATATATGATTCTCTCTTTGTCCTTGCTTTTCTTGTGGGGTCAAGGGATGGAATTTGGTATTGTTTATTTGCATTGGTTCGGGCTTGGTTTCTTCTCTGATTGGGTCTTTGATTGGGCCTGGGTTCCATTGGTGAGGCCTTAATTCTTCTTGGTTTTCTTGCTTCCTATCAAACAATCCATTATCACATTGGATGGCTTGCATGATATAATCATTGAGTGTTTTTGCCTCAGGTATAGTGAACATAAGGTTCTTCATGTCATCTCAAAGACCCCATCTTAAAACACTCATGCCAAGTGAGGTCACATATTAATTGCCTAAATTCAAATCCTTGTTTCAACTACTTCACCAATGTTTGCATCTCTAAATGTGGAAGTAAGCTCACAAAGAAATGCCTCATGCTTATAAAGTACTAGCACATTCTTTTCCAAGATTGGGGCAAACCATGATAAAGCTTGACCACAAAGCAAAGTCCCAATGAATCCCACCTTTGAAGCATCATTTGGATACCTATTTGGTTGCATGTGGATATAGATCTTGTTGCATGAATCCCTTGAACTTTGAACGATCACCATTGAACTTCTTTGGCATGCTGATCTTGGGTTCTCTTGTTAGGGATTAATAAACATGCGGAATCATCTAATCACTTCCTATGTTATTCTGCAAGTTTCAAATCTAGTTTTCTATCTCTTAAAGCGTAGGGCCCCGATGCATAGGGTGTTCTATTTGAAATTGCGCTTGTCATTCATTCAAGTCTTGAATTTGTTGTTAGAGGTTTTGAAGGGAGGCCACGATTCTTTCAAGGGTCACCTCCATGGTGCTCAATAGGGCTAGAAAGTAGTCTTGCCAAATTGTTATGGGAGCACTAGATTGTGCTCAAGAGACTAGAATATATGCAATATTTGTTACAATAATTTTGATTTCAAGATAATCCCATGTAGGGGCACAAGATACAATGATAACTTAACAAGATAGAGAAAATCCCACAACTCCAAACTGTAGGTATAGATAGGGCTTGATAGGATATAAAGGATCCCATAACCTGGGACCATAGTTATGGATACAAGATATCAGAATTACATGATCTCCCTCGACGGGGATTTTTCCGAGGATTTTCCTAACCAACGAGATGTTACCTCTCTTAGGTTTGCTGTAATGGGGTTTCACCAATTCCTACCACGTCATTTTCTCCATCGGCCATGTTCCTTGCTTCCCTTGCTTCAAATGGGCTTTTTGAATTTCTGCAACCTCGTGGAGGCATGGATGTCAAGTGAAATTGATGTGGTAGTTTAGGAAGAGTTGGTGGTTGTCCAAAAAAAATTCACTAGTATTTTGCTTAACGATATGGTTGTATGGGAGACATGCATAATAGGGGGTAGAGAAAACGGAAATGAGGTAGAAGAGGAGTATTTTCCTCTTCCTCCTTCAAGGCTCAAGCTATAATGGAAAAGAGAAGTAGATAAATTTTTTCATCATCAAGAGATATTCCTTCTTGCTTTCTTTGTGGAGGAGAGGGGGTGTGTTTTTAGCCATGAGGGGGAGCATGCAGTCAACTCATTCTTTTGGCTACTTGTTAAGAGCCAAGTGAGATTTATTAAAAATGCATTTTGATTGGCTACCTGTTGGATAGTGGCATGGGGATGATTTTAAAATGCTTTCTCTCCCTTGAAGCGTAAAAAAGTTATGAATTTTGGCCTATTTTTTCAAAAATGTTTTTTTCTTCAAAACAACTTCATCTGGTGGTTTTTGACCAAGTTATGATGCCAGGAGGCATATTCCACGGTGGATTCCGTGAGGTTTTGCGATGGATTCCGTAAAATTATATTTGTTGCCGGGGCTCATACACAAGGTGGATTCCTTGTGCGAAAAGTCAATGGGGACGCCTGTCCTTTTCGGGTGTCTTGTTAATTTAATGTGCAAGTGGGTGATTCCATAGCAGGTGATTCTGAAAAATACATATTTAAATTAATGAATGTTTATGAGTTTAGAGTGCGCACTCGTAATAAATTAAAGTTAGGATTGAGTTCTAATCAATTTATTTATTTTGTAGCTGAAGACTGCTAGGTATTCACTTTTGTCGATTTAATTTTATTATTATTTAACAATTGTGAATGCTTCAGTTGATGTGTAGAGCAGGCAGCGGTGGTTGGAAAGCACTGGGCGATAGCATGTATTCAAGTTATTTAGAAGAAATTATCATATTTTTGATAGGCGCGCATCTTAGGCGTGGCACTAATATTTATTTTGACGCGCTTATTTATTGAAGTGCTTGACATTTATTTATTATTTTATATACACATGGGCGTATGATTTAAATATTTGTTATTGGACATTGTATGTGGCCACAGCTCGACTCTTTGGGTGCCCAATCTCTTTAATTCTTTAGTGGGACAAAAGCAAACACAAAACCTAAAGCATGCACTCGAAATCTTGTTAGCGGGATGAGCGTAGCTCAAATTCGGGTTTACGAGGCTTATTTCTATTCTTTTTTTTAGTGGCTTTTTGTAGTATTTCTTCTTTGCGGATGCTGAAATTGATGTCGCGATCTTCTTTCAAAAGGATATTCGTGCGTGTAGTGGCGTGTAGCAATCTTGTTTGCTGAAATTGAACTCTGTCAGTCCACAGGTGTGAACAGGGGCTTCGATGGAAGTCAAAACTCGTTTAGGACTAACTGTATATGAGCAGCCACTATGGGAGAGGGATAAAAATTGAATCAAAGCCTTTGTGTAAAGCTTAGAAGCTTTAGTCTTTAGGAAATTCAATAACCTTAAGCTTTAGTTAAAGCTTAATGATTTTAAATCAGTTGATCAGGACGGCGACATGCCGTCGATGCAATCGTCGCCAACAAAGACATCCTCACATAGCGTTTCAATAAGTTTTTGAAGCTAAGATTTTTAAATAAAGCTTAATCTTCTATGTTCTCTGTAACAAAGAGACTTACAAAAGATCTTCAGAGGTGGTCCTCCGCTTCCTGGGAGAGGTCCTTCGCGATCCAATAGTATAGCAAGGGGGGTTCTTTACCGCCAAGAACACACTGGTATTGACAAATTGCTACGAGACTGATTGTAGAGTTCAATCGTTCCAGAAGCTCCGCCTTCGCGTGAGATGGTAAGCGATTGGAAGCCCTCGAACTCAGCTTTGCTCTGATACCATTAGTGCACAGATCGGATGTTGTATGCGTACTAGCGAGTGTCGGAAGGGATGTCTGATTAAACCATGGAAGATTTTATTTGGCTGAAGGTAATTTACCGGAACCAATGATGGAGCAAAAACTGGATCTAATTATGATGCAACTTCAAGAGGAACGAAGATCACAACAAACTTTGCAAGCTCAATTGGCCAATCTACAACGATCTACCACCAATCAAGATATGGACCGCAATCTAAAGATCTAATACGATGTACGATCGATGCGACACTTGAAGTGCAATCTATTTGGAAAGAAACAAAAGTAAAAGAAATTTCAAATTTTGTACTTTCAATGTGTCACACGATGGAAAGATTGTACTTGCTTTTATCATTCAATTTGATGATTATTTCCATGAAGAACAGTATGCTGAGAAAGATAAAATTAAGTGTGTCACTAATCATCTAGTGGACAGAGCATCCCTATGGTGGACTGTTGTCCACAAAAGCATTGATTGTCCTACTACTTAGGAGACTTTCCAAACGAAATTTTTGCAGAATTTCCTTCCATCCCAATTCCACGAAAAAGCAATCAAACAATGGGATCTTCTGCGATAGTGAGCCTATTTCACAATATACCGAGCGTTTTTGGAATGCTTTATTACAACTTCAAATACTCGAAGATGTACCTGAGGCAACCCATAAACGCAAGTTTATGTCTGGCTTACTTGGACATTTTTATGCAGAGGTGAACATGTTCAAGCCAACGACTCTCGAAGATGCAATTTCCTTGGCCCATGACACTAAATACAAAATTCGAGGACGAGAGAAGCGACCACAACAATTTCAAACTAATGATAACTTTGGTTCAAAACAATTCAATTCAAATTTTCAAAGATTCAATCAAAACCGTTTCCTTCCATCTTCATTCCGTAACTCTTGGACACGACCCCTCTACCATCAAACACAAATCCAAACCCTAAGCCATCTTTACAGCCAAATCCCAATATTCCTAAACTTCCCGCTATTACCAATAATGTGTCTAAAGCCAAACCCATAGTCTATTACAAATGTCATCAACTTGGACATCTAGCGGCGATTGTCAATCCAAAAAGCCAACTGTTTATATCAACTATTTGGGAGCGACAGAAGGTGAATAACATGAAGAAATGCCAAATTTCACGGAAGACGATGACGATATCAGTACTACTTCAGATACTTTACCAAGTATATCAAATCCCCATTCTTTATTAACGATGAAATGTCTTGTGCATGGTAAAGAAAAGACTGTTTTACATGATGATGGAAGCACATATGACTTTATCTCTGCAAAATTGGTCAAAGAATTGAATTTACATACTGTTTCTACTCATTATCGCATCAAGGCTGCATTCTTAGGCACTACATACAATGGAACACAAGAAGTGTATGACTTAGAAATTAAAATTGGTGACTATGTTGAACGTAGAAATTTCTTAGTTGTGCCTTTGCAATCTAGTGACATTATCTTAGGAATGCCTTGGTGTCATTAGTATAATCCTGATATAGATTATTCCATGCATTCAATGAAGATTCATTCTAATGGGAAACAAATCACATTGTATGGTATGCACACTTTCGATAACTTTCCATTGCTTAGTCATACACAGACTAAATGTGCATTACAAAAAGGTAGCAAATCCTACTTAATATGGGTGAATAAAATTGAAGCTAAAGAAAATCAGATGCATCCTAGACACACACAATTTCTTTCACAATTTCAAGATTGTTTTGCTGCTGACTTACCACCTATATGTCCCGAAGATCACAAAATAGACCTAATTCCTGGATCACAACCACCATGTAAAGCACCATATAGACATAACCAAATTGAACAGAAAGAAATTCAAGCCCAAGTTGAAGAATTGTTAACCCAGGACTCATTAGACCCAGTAGTTCTCCATTTGGTGCACCTGTCCTATTAGTAAAGAAGAAAAACAATACATATAGGATGTGCATTGATTATCGTGCCCTAAATAAGATCACTGTTAAGAATAGATATTAGATTCCTAGGGAGACGATCTTATGGACAAACTACAAGGATCTGCAATATTTAGCAAGATAGACATTAAATCTGGATACCATCAAGTACGACTGGACACATCTGATATATTCAAAACTGCATTTAGAACACAATTTAGACACTATGAATTTCTTGTTATGCTTTTTGGTTTAACTAATGCACCAGCCACATTCAGTTGTATGATGAATCGCATATTTTTGAAGCATCAACATTGTGTCATTGTTTTCTTTGATGACATATTGGTTTTCAGTAAGAATGAGAATGAGCATTAAGAACATCTATCCCTGGTTTTCAAATTATTGAAAGAGAATCAATTATATGCTAATCTTGAAAAGAGTGAATTTTTCCAAACACAAATTGAATACCTAGGATATATTGTTTCATTTGAAGGTATTAAAGTTGACCCTAAAAAGATAGAAGCAATTTTGAATTGGCCCATACCTAAAAATGTGCACGAGTTACATTCTTTCTTAGGTCTTGCTAGCTTTTACAGAAAATTTGTGAGAATTTTTTCATTGCTTGCATTACCTTTGACAAAATTATTAAAGAAAGGCATTGCGTATCATTGTTCCGACAATCAACAAAAGTCCTTTGATTTACTGAAACATGCTTTAACTCATGCTTCTGTATTGCAATTACCTGACTTCAATAGACCATTTTTCCTAGTAGTCACTGATGCTAGTGGATCTGGAATAGGAGCAGTCCTTATGCAAGATTCCCATCCCGTAGCCTATTCTAGCTGCAAACTTAAACCCTCTAAACTTAAGTATTCTACTTATGATAAGGAATTGCTAGATATAGTACAAGCTTTACGTCAATGGAAACACTATTTAATGGGATCTGAATTCATGTTAAAAAATGACCAACAAAGCATTAAACATCTCCTTAGTCAACCACAAATATCTGACTGACACATTAAATGGGCTGCTTTTATTCAAAGTTTTCATCCACTCATATAATATCAACTCGAAAAAGAGAATGTTGTTGTCGATGCTTTAAGTAGACGACCGACTATTCATAATATCTTTGTGATATCTTTTGACTCTCTTCTCCCTATGAAAGATACCTACGACCAAGACCCTAGTTTTCAAGCTGATTGGAATAAATTAGTTGCAAATAACTGGATTCCCATTGATTCATTGTCTTACGCTGATGGATTTACATTCTATGAAAAAAGATTGTGTAACTGTTCCATTTCGATCATTTGTCTTACACGAAATTCATTGTCCTCCATACCAAGGCCATAGAGAAATTATTTCTACTTTGCGTACACTGATTGAAGATTTTTATTGGCCACACATGGAATCTAATGTATCTAACTTTGTATTTGAATGTTTAATTTGCCAAAGAGTTAAACGACACCATGGTAAACAATATGGTTTTCTAATGCCTTTACCAATTCCAGAACGACCATGGGAACAGATCTCAATGGATTTTATCACTGGTTTGCCTAACACTAAAGCTAATCATGATATGATTTGGACTATTGTCGATAGGTTTAGCAAACAAGCATATTTCATTCCATGCAAGAAAACATTAACTGCATCTTAAGCTGTTCACTTGTTTTTTAAAATTATTTTCACTAATCATGGTTTGCCAAAAGTTATTATTTCTGACCGTGATTCTAGATTCTGCAATAATTTTTGGATTACTTTGTTTGCTAATTTAGGAACAAAGATTGATTTTTCATCTGCATTTCATCCTAAAACGAATGGGCAAACAACAGCTACTAACAGTACCATTTTAGATCTTTTGCGTGCATACACAATTTCAAAACCACAAACATGGGATACACATTTACATTTACTTCAGTTTGCATACAATAACACGCCACATACAGCTACACAGAAAGCACCATTCGAAATTATTTATGGATATAGATTGCCTATACCTGTTACATCATTGTCAAACAAAGTTCAAGCTACTGATGATATTGCTAACATGCATGCTACTATTTTTTATGAAGTTAAAGATATGATTGCAAAAGCCCAGCAATCATACACAAAACAAGCCAACAAGAAAAGAAAAGCTATGAGTTTCAATGTTGATGATTATGTTTGGTTACGCATTGAAAAGCGAAGATTACAAAGTGTTGACAAACATCCTGTTGTAAAGTTAGCTCCTAGATTTTATGGACCTTTCAAGATCATTCACAAAATCAATGGCAATACATTTAAACTAGAATTACCACAACACTTTTCATATTAGTTTATTACGACCTTTTAGAGGTCAATTACCTGTACATCCTGTCTATGAAAACCCTCCTTTGCTAGAAGAAGAAACTAAAATCCTTGAACCTGAAACTATTCTAGATACTGACTTTATGACCACTAGAACTGGCCATAGATATTCTAGATATTTGGTTAAGTTTAAAAATCATCATGTTGAAGAGGCCCAATGGCATAGTATTGATGAAAAATAATTTGCGCATTGAGATAAGTTGTGAAGAGATGTGTAAATGCAATCTTAACGCGAAGGTTTTAATGGAAAACCAGATACAACCCCAAGCGTAGAACTAGAATCTTGTTTCTGCACTAAGCCCAGCAGAGGCATAAGAGAAGAAATTTCTTCTCAAACAAATTAAACTACCAGAATTTTACGGAAAAGGGAAGACTATTGAAGTTGATGCCGAAGTATGGATTGAATCCATGGAGGATTACTTCAATGCAACAGGAACAACACCTGTAAACCAAGCTATGATTGCCAAGCTCCAACTTACCGGTAAAGCTAGGCTCTGGTGGAAGCAATGGTGTAAAGACCAAGCAATCACACATAAAGCACAATAACTTGGAATAAGCTAAAGGAAGCAGTGCAGGGAAGGTATATGCCACCTGCAAACAGAACTCAGAAGGTGAATGAGTTCTTCAAATTGAAATAGTTGGGCCTGTCTCTGGAGGCGTACTACTCGAGATTTGTCTCCTTATTGAAATAAGCCCCAAGAAATCCAGCTAAAGTCTAGGAATAATAGGCCCTGGTCTCACAAAGACCAGAATCCACGAATGTTGAAATCTCAATTTAAAAGGGGGTGCAAGGACAATGGAAGAAGCTGAGGGAAAATACAATTAGTGACTTTGTCCCCACTCAAAGAAGTGACCAAAGCCTACGATGTTTTCACTGAAATGAACCTGGGCACTTCAAAAGGGAGTGTCCCAAACTTGGTAAAGATTGTCAACAAGGAAAAATTAGTGGCCAAGCCAAAGCTACTCGTGGCCGCAGTTGTGCAACAACGGGAAGGGCAAGAACTTCCAATATCTGCACTAAGGGAATCAACAAAGAAGAAGGTCCATCCATGGAAACTGAGATTGAGAGGGCATCTGTTCATGCACTGCTCTCAATAAAAAGGGTCCGAACTGCCAATTTTTGGTGATCCAAACTCCATCGGATTACCAAGGTAAGAAATTTAAAACCCTGAGTGACTGTGGCAACACTCATTCTTTCATTTCACAAGCCTGTGTAAGATGGTTAGGGATAGCCACTATAGCCTCACCTACTTTTCTTATCAAACTAGCAAATGGGAGAGAAATCACTTGACCTAAGTGCTTACCCCTCACTGCTGGCTCCACATTGAGCTAATAGCAATTTAGGACAATTGCTATCCCACCCCGGGGGTATGATGCCAGGAGGCTTATTTCACGGTGGATTCCGTGAGGTTTTGAAGTGGATTCCGTAAAATTATATTTGTTGCCGGGGCTCATACACAAGGTGGATTCCTTGTGCGAAAAATCGATGGGGACGCCTGTCCTTTTCGGGCATCTTTTTAATTTAATGTGCAAGTGGATGATTCCATAACGGGTGATTCCACAAAATACATATTTAAATTAATGGATGTTTATGAGTTTAGAGTGCGCACTCGTAATAAATTAAGGTTAAGATTGAGTTCTAATCAATTTATTTATTTTGTTAGCTGAAGACTTAGGTATTCACTTTTGTCGGTTTAATTTTATTTTTTTTAACAATTGTGAATGCTTCAGTTGATGTGTAGATCAGGCAATGGTGGGGTTGGAAAGCACTGGGTGATAGCGTGTATTCAAGTTATTTAGAAGAAATTATCATTTTTGATGGGTGCGCATCTTAGGCGTGGCACTAATATTTATTTTGACATACTTATTTATTAAAGCGCCTGACATTTATTTATTATTTTGTATGCACATGGGTGCACGATTTAAATATTTGTTATTGGATATTATATTTGGGCACAACCCGACTCTTTGGGTGCCCAATCGCTTTAATTCTTTAGTGAGACAAAAGCAAACACAAAAGCTAAAGCGTGCTAATTGTAAATTGGGCTATTTTTTGAGCTTGGAGATGAATAATATATCAAATACATGTTTTGTGGAGCGCTCACACAAGGCATGGGGGAGATTGTACTCTATTAGTCTTTTTGCTTCATCTCATGCAAGTCTTTTCTCTTGTTTTTTGTGCAAAAGTAGAGTTATTTTGTTCTTGGGGACCTTCCGGCGCTCGCTACATACGCATACAACATCCGATCTCTGTGCACCAAGTTACCTCATGACTTATCTAGTTTATAAAGTCATGTCATACTCTTTGATACTTAACTTACTCAATATCATGCTTGTTCTTGTGTGTTCTTCATCTACCGATTAAGGCTTTTGCAATTTGTCTTGCGGTTACGAAATCAATGCGATCTTTGACGCATTAAATGGAATCGGGAATGCTACATCAAATATAATACGGAAAAAATTACGATCAATCCGTCATAATATTCTTTATGAGGCATCTTTGCTTTTTGTTGGGTGGGAACATTGAGGCATCTTCTCCTGTCAGATTGCAGAATTGATTTAATGCGACTCGATATTAAAAAAATTACGTGCGATCACTTATGTAATAGCTCGACGAGTAATTTTTTAAAATGCCTCAAGCCCGAATTCATTTCTTGATATGAAGTATTATGGTGGAATATTACATCCTCTCCTTCTTAAAGGAATTCTCAAAAAAGAACTAGGGAAACTGTTTTTCTAGAGCTGTCTCTTCTATCTGGGTGGCATCCTCCTCAGGATAGTCTTTCCACTAGATAAGATAATCTCTACTGGTTCTGTTTCTCACAGGTTTCTCTTTTACATCCAGAACCTTATCAGGCTGGAGTTCACGAGCTTTTTGACTAGGCATTACAATTTGCTAGTCATCAAGAATATAATCTTGATTTGCCACATAAGCTTTCAGAAGACTAACGTGAAATACATTGTGGACTTTTACATGATCAGGAAGCTGCAGTTTGTAGGCATTAGCTCCTAGGCATTTGAGAACCTTGTATGGTCCACAATACCTTGGACTCAACTTTTTGAACTTTCCTAATAACAGAGAACTCTTCTTTGGGCATACACGGATGAAAACCATGTCTCCCTCTTGGAAGATATGCTCTTATTGTCCTAGATCAGCATAAGCTTTCTGGCAATCTTTGGCATCTTGGATCTCTTGTTTGATAGTCTTGACTTGATCATCCATGTCTTCTAGCATTTTATTAGAAGCCTCAACCTTTAGGGTTGGATCAGAGAAATTCAATGGCTTTGTCAAACAATCTTGCCCATACAATGCTTGAAATGGAATCATTTGAATACTCTAGTGATATGACGCATTGTAGGAAAATTCTACTAAGGGCAAATATTGTATCCACCTTGTTGGTTCTTTGGAACAGTAAGCTCTTAGTATATCTTCAATGACCTAATTAACCCGCTCTATTTAACCATCAGTTTGGGGATGGTAAGCTATGCTAAAGCAAAGTTGGGTTTCAATTGCTTCAAATAGGCTTCTCCAAAAATGTGACATAATCAGAGAGTCGTGATGGTCACTAATGATTCGTTTAGGCAATCCATGAAGCCTAAATATTTCTTTCACAAATAGGCTTGCAATATCTGAAGCTTTGTAGTTAGTCTTGACTAGGATAAGATGAGCGACCTTTGTCAGCATATCCACAATCACCATGATTGAATTATACCCTCCTTGAATAGAAGGTAAGCCAACTACGAAATCCATACTAATGAACTCCCATTTCATATGTGGAATGTCAAGTAACTAGAGCTTGCCAAGCATTTTGACATGCTTATTTTTCACCCACTGGCAACTTAGGCATTCAGTAATATATCTGAGCACACCATGCTTTAGTCTTTCCCAGTAGTAACTTTTCCTGATTGCATTAAGAGTTTTTGCATAGCCAGGGTGTCTTGAGAATGGGGAGTCATGGGCTTTCCATAATATCTTTTTTTTTAGCACTTGACTAAGGGGAATGCAGAGCCTTGTCCTGAAATAGACAAGTCCATCATCCATAGTGAAATTTTGGTATTTGACTCTGAGCTTAGGATCAATGTCCTTAACTAGGATTTCTCTAAGCATTAGCTAATATTTAGGATCCTTGTATGCCTCTTATTTGGCTAGCTCAATGATTGGATTGCTAGGCATCGATATCGTGGTAGCTAAGTCTCTCCTTTAGATGGCTCTTCCATGATAAGTGCATTCAGAAAAGCTTTACGACTTAATGCATCAACAATCACATTCTTTTTTCCAGGTGTGAACTTGATTTCAAAATCAAATTCTTGCAAGATTTCAATCCACCGACACTGCCTCATGTTGAGGTCTGGTTGAGAGTAAAGATCCATTTGAGACTTTTGTGGTCAGTGACTAAAGTAAACTTGCTTCCAAGCAGGTAGTGTTGCCACAATTTGAGAGCATGGATCACATCTAATAGCTCGAGATCATGGGTGGCGTAATTCCTCACATGGATTTTCAGTTTCCTTGAGGAATAGGCTATCGGATGAACTTGCTGTATAAGCACACAACCTAGTGCAAGAGAACTTGCGTCTGTTATAACCTCAAACTCTTGACTTAGGTCAGGTAGCTTTAAAATGGGTGTTGTTACCAAAATTTTCTTGAGCTGCTCAAAATTGGCTTGCTCAATCTGCATCCATATAATGGCGATTTGCTTTTTTAGCAAATTAGTGAGAGGTGCAGCTATTAGGGAGTAATTTTGTATGAAAATTCTATACCATCCAGTCAGCCCTAAGAAACTTCTCACTTCCTTAACTGTCATTGGAGGTTGCCACTCTTGAACATCTCTAACTTTCGCTGAGTCCATAAAGATTCCTTCAGCAAATACTATGAATATGAGACGTCATTAGAGATTCCTTAACTGTCATTGGAGGTTGCGACTCTTGAACATCTCTAACTTTGGCTGAGTCCATAGAGATTCCTTCAGCAAATACTGTGAATATGAGACGTCTCTCTTGGAGTATATTAGGATGTCATCAATGAAGACTAGGACAAACTCATCAAGATAAGGTAAAAAAATATCATGCATTAATCTGTTAAATGTAGTAGGGTCATAAGTTAGACCAAAAGACATTACAAGAAATTCGAAATGACCATATCTGGTATTGAAGGAAGTTTTGGAGATATCTTCTTCCTTGATCCTTATTTGGTAATAACTAGATTAGAGATCAATCTTGGAAAATATTTTCTCCCCTTGTAGCCTATCAAGTAGCTCGTCTATTCTTGGGATCAGATACTTATTCTTGATTGTTACCTAGTTTATACCTTGGTAATCAATGCAAAGATAGAGAGTTCCATCCTTTTTCTTTTGAAACAATAATGCGGCTCCCCATGGTGAATTACTAGGTCTGATGTATCCTTGATCTAGTAACTGCTTGAGTTGCTATTTCAACTCAATTACTTTAGGGATAGATATTTTATATAGACTCATAGAGATTGGAGTGGCTCCTGGTTCAAGTCTAATCTTGTGATCGACTTCTCTTCGAGGTGGTAATTCAGTTAGCTCTTCTGGGAAGATGTCATCATATTCCTTCAACCAATATGGATCTCCCTCGTCTTGTTTATTTTTCTCAAACTTATTTAATTTTATGAGATACATAGGTAATCCTTTTCGTAACCCTTTTATTATGTGAGATGATTTGGCTAGTTGAACCTTAGGTTTTCCTACCTCACCTTGGGTCACCACTTTTTTCCCCTTTAGGTTTTGAAAAATCACCTGGCCTTTTTTGCACTAAATATGTGCGTCATTGGGGATTAGCTAGTCCATACCCAATAGACATTCATAGGCCCCTAAATTCATGATTCTAAATCCCATTTTAGAGAGATTGCTTCCCAGGCTAAATGTCACTTTGCAAATTTACTGAATAGACAAAATTTCTTTTCCATTGGCAAGTTCCATAAGAAACCTAGATATAAGTATTGTGTCCATACCTGATTTCTTGGCACACTTTGGTGACATGAACGAGTGTGTGCTTCCATAGTCAATCAGAATTTTAAAGGACTTACCTTGATATTCTGCTGGTATTTGAATCACCGAAAACTGGTGATTTAGGCCTTTCTTATGGAGGGTGGCATGAATGGATGCCCTTTCCATATCAGCTTTCATAGTTGGGTTTCCCTCTTCTTCAAGCTCTTTAAGAATTACAATAGATGCTTTTCCTTTTGCAATTGAAGCTTGGTTTTAACCTTTGTATTATCCTTGGCAAGGAATTTGACCAAGATTTGGGCACTGTCTTTTAAAGTGGTCGGGCTCATTACAATGGAAACACCTTGGTACTCCTGAATTACTTCCTGTAGGTATGAAGTTCCAAATTGCATTTGTTTTGGCCCTCTTTCCTTGACCAAGACCTTGGGCTTGCTTAACATAGCCCTGTGGAGTCTCTTTGTTTTGATTCCAGAGCCTATTATTCCTTGGCTTTGACTAAATCTTTTGAACAAGAGGTACTGCGTGAATCAAAATATCTTGCAGATCAGTTGGGTGCATAGATTCAAGGCATGTGTTCAGAGGAGCACTCAATTCGTGACAAAACTTAGACACATGTTGAGTAATAGTCATGGAAGGCGCATTATTTAAGCAATGAGATAAACTTTGAGTAATATGCCTCCAGGCTCATTCCCAGCTGTCTTAAATTAAAGAACTCATTTATTTTTAGTGTGCGATAAGTTGATGGCAAATATCAACCACACACAGCTTCTTTCAGCTTTTCCCACGTAATAGCTATCTCAACAAGTCCTTGGTCTTTACAGCATTGTTTCCACTAGAGGCGTGCCTCATCGGTCAATTTCAACTTGCCGATCATAGCCTAATTAGGAGGGGTAGTTCCTCCAGCAGTAAAGTAGACCTCCATAGTCTCAACCCAAATCTCTTCCTCAGTTTCAATGTCTTTGACCTTGCCATTGAATTTTGGTGGCGTAACTTGCTTAAGGAGATACTTCTTCTCCTGAACGGACTAGCGATATCTATATTATCCTGGGTTATCATAAGTTTCACGAATTAGTTTAGCGCTTTAAACTTTTCAGCTTCGTTTTCACATTAAAATATCTTACTAGATTTGTAAAACAATGATGGGCCAAAGAGCACAATATTTTTACAAAATCTAGCAACTGTTATCTTTTATTATCAGTAGTAGCCATATACTACAATTTTTAGAAGTAAGGGATATTTACAAATGGAAAATGTTTACAAGTAGAGATATATTAGCATCGATAGGATAGATTGGATGCTATGTACAATTTTCAAAATAGTATATCATTATATCTTTCTTTTCCAGGGATGGATATCAGTTACATTCATGTAGAAGAAAGTAGGCCAATTGCTGTTTATGTCCAGAAACCTATATTGCGAAAATGGCAGATTTGGAAAACCATGGATATGGTAATCTTGATACTTTCACAATATCCTTGGTTTATAATCATGTCGGCTGGGATTACCTTCAGTACCTTGTCATAGACAACAGTCTAGACGTATCTACCGACCACTGGTAATCATAAGTGGATTCCTTCTGGATTGACAAAAGATAAAGGCCTCAACTACTTTTTAATTTTCCATCCATTCAAGGCGTTTCAGATTAGTCTACATGTTGAAGAATTGATCAGCCTCGATGTAACAATAACGCTCATCCCAGAACCATCTTCTTTCACAATTCACAGGGGATGGATTGTATATAGGCGATTGAGTATCCTCATCATTTCTTGTCTTCACTCATCATCCATGGAGTTCAGCGTAGATGTGTACATTGCTCAAAAAACAAGGAACTGGTTCCAGCCTTCATTATTCTGCCAAAGTTTATCCCTTAACAATGAGTAGGCTGATTATTACTTAGAATAGTTGCTCTAAAAAACCATAAATATTTTTTATTTCAATTATACTCTGATACCACGTGTCACGTGCTTGCCTAACATCTCCCTCACAACACATTTTAGTGGTCCATCAGGAAACTATCATAGATGGCTTCGCCCGGTACTCATGAGAATGCACGGGGTCTATCGCCTAGGTTTCCCAGAGCCCACCCCGTAATGAAAGGTACCAGCCGTCCCCACGAGGATGTCGACTTGCAAGCTTAGGGTCCTAGTTTGACAACTGAGGTCTCGATATATCAACTAGCTCCATTGGAGGTGTCCCACAAGGGCTTCTCATCTGACTGGAGCGATCATAGTTACCCTTGGTTCATGGAGTGCAACACTTTGCTTAGGATTTAAGGAAGCTTAACAGAGTTCTGGCAGCACAGCCGCCACACCTTTCCCCTAAGATAATTACTGATCAAGGTCTTAAGACCTGAACCTAGGGCTCTACCTAATTTTTTCTAATTAATGTTTTGTTCAATCTCTTGAGAGAAGCTCCCAGCTTACCGGGACCACCCATCCATAGGACAGATCCATCAGGGATCTCACCCATCCGCTTTCCAAAAATGGTTTTCTTTAGTTTTCTAATTACCTAACACATTAGGTTATGACATATGAAAGCAGCTTTGTTAGTTAACCCCTTATCACAGGTTCCTCCACGTAATTTTATGGCACAACACAAAGACAGGGACAATAGTCTTTTGGCAAAACATATTTCACAAAGTTATTTACAATGCTTTTCCCCTTCTACCTACGTAGAAGATAAACGTCCGTTCACTGGAAAATGCATTTTGTTTGTGTAGAAGAAAAGAAACCCTCAAAGATTTCCATCCCTTCACTAGTACCGAGAGGACTCCAGGATCCCATCCTGATTCGTGTGAGGGTCAGGCAGTTCCTAGGAGCGATCGAGAGATTTATGAGCAGAGCCCCCCTAGCACTCCCGCCTTCTCCTACCTAACGGATTCCTCACAGAGCGACCTCTCACCATTGGGGTGGGTCCAAAGCTTCTCGCAGCGATACAAAACAAATCCCCTTGGAGCTGGGTTTCATGTCTAGCCATGGGAGAGGCATAGCGTGATCTTTCCTCTTATTATCTTGATTATATATTTACAATTGGATCTAACTGCAAGCATAATCAATCTTTCATGTACAACCATCAATGTATGCACAAATAAAAAAGAAACATCAGCAAGTGTTTTTAGCATAGGAAGCAACCCCACCCAAATCTAGGGTTTCTCTTTTAAGGTTCCACCTTATTTTAGGGTTTCGCTTTCTACTTGCAACTCTTTTTTGGGATCCGTAAGTTATTTTGCGAATTTGAAGTCTATTTTATCCTTATGAAAATTTGGGATTTCTGCCCTAAAAGATAATATGGGCATTTATACCTATGGTAGGAAAATCATGCGTTGTGCTACCCTAACCCGCACTTAGCAGGATTCAAATGCTTTTCCAAGTTAGTTTAAACTTTAGAATTTGTATCAACAAATTCTTATTAATGTCCAACAAGTCCTACAGACTTCTGATATTTATTTAATTTCTTGATACTGATAGTTTTAGGGTTGTCAAGTATTTCATAGTTGTTTTTGCTTTAACATTCTCGATATTTTAGGTTAGGATTTCTTGTTGATTCATATGTGGGTCAACTCATGATATTAATGCTCTCGCTAATATAATCATTAATATTAACATTGCGTGTGTTTTTAGTAAGAAAATAAATTTTATTTTATTCTACTCATATTCTATGGTTTAATCGACGATGTTCGACCATTTGCGAATTTCTCAATGTTATCTAGAAAGATCAATTTTCATTTATCTATGTCTTAAGTGCAATGTTGATTGTTTTTCTGAAAACTTTATTCTAGGCAATGCAAAAATTATAAGTGCAATTTTTCTTTCATCTTTCATATATCAAATTATATTTGTATGCACCTAATTTATGTACATCTACTATATATTTTCCTATACATATTTCTATTGATTTAATGCATTGATTATTTTACTATATTATCTAATTGATTTTCTATAAATTATTATAAAACTCATATGAATTTTTTTATCATTAGCAAAATGAAATAGAGATAGTCACTTTCAGGGGTAAATTATAAAATGTTCACTTCCCTAACATCGTCTACCTTTTTTATGTTATTATGATCACATGCGTCATTAATGAAATAACAATAAATATCACAAAATAAACTATAATTATGATATTTTCTTAATGACATGCATATAATCCTTTTCCACGTGAAAGAGTCTTTTCATTGAATAGTTAATTATTATATTACTTGGGCTATTTTTCTAAGCGAAAATTCATATGTATTTTCTTTAGAATGTGTTTGTAATCGTTTAAAGCCAAATATAGTGATAAGCTTATAAAACATTATTTTTTTTCAAACTAACGAGATGCTACCTCTCAAGTTTGCTATAACGGGGATTTCACCAATTCCTACCACGTCATTTTCTCCATCGGTCGTGTTCCTTGCTTCCCTTGCTTCAAATGGGCTTTTTGAATTTCTACGACATCGTGGAGCCATGGATGTCAGGTGAAATTGACATGGTAATTCAAGGAGAGTTGGTGGTTGTCCAAATTTTTTTTGCCCGCGTTTTACTTAGCGATATGGCCGTATGGGAGAAAGGTGTAATAGAGGTAGAGAAAATGGAAATAAGGTAGAAGAGGGGTATTTTCCTCCTTCAAAGCTCAAGCTACAATGGAAAAAAGAAGTAGAGAAATTTTCCCATCATTAGGATATCTTCCTTCTTACTTTCTTTATGAAGGAGAGGGGGTGTATTTATAGCTATGAGGGGCTCTTTTGTCAAGAGCCAAGTGAGCTTTATTAAAAATGCATTTTAATTGCCTACCTGTTGGATGGTAGCATGGGGATAATTTAAAAATGCTTTCTCTCTCTCTAGGCATAAAAAAGTCATGAATTTTGACCTATTTTTTAAAAAACATATTTTTTTCTTCAAAAAGACTTCATCTAGTGGTTTTTGGCCAAGTTATCTCATGACTTATCTAGTTTATAAAGTCATATCATACTCTTTGATACTTAACTTACTCAATATCATGCTCGTTCTTGTGCATTCTTCATCTACCGATTAAGGATTTTGCGATTTGTCTTGCGGTTACAAAATCAATGCGATCTTTCACTCATTAAATGGAATCGGTAATGCTAAGTCAAATATAATACGAAAAAAATTACGATCAAGCCGTCATAATATTATTTACAAGGTGTCTTTGCTTTTTGTTGGCTGGGAACATTGAGGCGGGTTCTCGTGTCGGATTGTGGAATTGATTTAATGCAAGAATTGATATTAAGAAAATTGTGTGCAGCCACTTATGTGATAGCTCAATGAGTAATTTTTTAAAATGCCTCAAGCCCGAATTCGTTTCTTGATATGAAGTGTTATGGCGGGAATATTACAATGATAAACCTCAATGAAGGCAGAATATGATGAACGGCAAGGTAAATAATATCCATTCATGCATGGTTTAGCTTTACTCTATTGATATATAGAAGAATGGAATAGGATTGTAATATTTACTTATTTGTGTTATATATAGCAAGCTCATAACAAGTGTAGAATGTTTCTTATAAATGGAATTAACTTTGAGCTAATGGAAGACTCATGGGCTCAAGAAAAAAAAATAAAAATAAAAATTATATATATATATATATATAGAGAGAGAGAGAGAGGATACTTTTCAAGTCTCATGTATAGTAACTCTCTATGATCTAGTACTTACTTAGGATTCATTGTTGCATATGTGATTTGCTTAGACATGTGCATTTTGAAGGAGAACCATAAGAAAACGATGGTGCCTTGTCAATTTACTTTTTATGCCACATTATGAATACAATTTTGTGTAAATTTTGCTCAAATTTTGTAAAATCTGTAACATATATTCTCCACACACTCACACACACACACATATAAAGGGAGGAAAATTCCTTGGGGAGAACACATTGACTAAGGGGTGCCCCAAAAGTCCACAGGGCCTCCCAGACCTAAAAGCTCACCCAAACCTCCCAAATGTGAATTCAAGTGAAAAGAAAAATCATATTTCTCGAGAGCTTCTCTTCCCCCCTTTCTAGCTATGGTTGAGTCTTCACATTTCCTGTTGTGGTGGTGTAGTACATGGAGAATCTAGCCAAAGAAGGTAATAAGGAGCTCAAGCTCTAAGAGTGCAACCTACTCTCTGTCTCCTACAAAAAAGGTCATCAGCACCACACCCGCACATTCTCCTAGTGGGTGTCTCCTCTAACAAGAAGTAGAAGAAGAGCAAGGGTAGCACATTGGCATGATCAAGGAAAATTAGGTCAAGGGGTGGAGGCCAAACTCTCCAAGACCTGCCCCCCTCACATGCGCCCCTCTCCATTCGCACCCTATTCTGACAAATACTTTGCTACCACACAGCTCAAAACTCTTGGATCCCTACCATGGCTTCATGTACACTTTGCATGTATACTAGTAGGATGGGTTGTCAATGGTGATGACACATAGGCATTGACCCATCATATTCTTGACCAACATCACTCTAACATGCTAGAAGAGACATGTGAGCTATGCCTAGTAGATGCATGTCACCATGTTCTGAGTGGTTCCCTTGCATGCCAATAAGGCTAGGTGTTGATGCATCTCCAAGTCGCCTAATGAGAAAAGGGCAATAGCCTCAATAATTTTATTATATGTGGGGGAGGAACCTGATAATGCAGCAGGAGAGTACCCACAATAATAATGCTATTGATGATGATACAACATCACAAACCCTGACAGTGTTAACTACCCATCCATGAATGGGAAGGAGTGAGACTACATCTCTAATATGGTGGATTTGTGCCTACATTTGAGGTCTTAGAAGAGGGTGTACACTATGCCTACATCTCGGCCCCATTCTACAAGAAGCACACCATTGAGCCCCAAGTCCCAGAGAGCTACTTCAGCAATAAAGGGGACCCAACCAAGAACAAGATGAGGGAAGACTTTGTGAAAGACTAGTGCAAGGCCAAGTGGAGTATGATAAGTTCAAGGTTCACATCAAGAACCTCTTAAGAGCCTCTTGAATATCATCCAACGAAGGTCTAATGTTGCAATGCTTACAAGGAGATCAAGTTTAGGTATGTGCCAATGGAAATTATTTGTTTCACAAGTGTATTCAATCTATTTTACACATTCTTTTTAGCATTGTGAGTTAATGCTACTTCTCTTGAATCAAAACATTGATCACTTAATTCAGCATTGTGAATCAATGCTATTAATCTTGATTCAGCATAGTGAATTTATATACAAAGGGTGTCCTGACTATCCATTTCTCTCTATCACAAGGCTCTTTTTTATTTGATATTTTCGAGGTTTGTTGTATTGGACTTCTTATTTGAAGAGTTTTTTTCATTTAATTGTTGATTGCAACCCTTATAGCCATTGGTCATTTTTTGAAATTTTTGTGGAATGGTGCTGGTGACACCTCATAATGAGTTAATCCTAAAGGCATCCATGTTGATAAAGAAAGCACTTCTTGAAAGGAGTGCATGCCTATTCACATTTGGGGCTAAGATGCAAAGATGAGATTCTAGGTTTCAACACCTTTTGCATCATGATTAGTGAGAATGCCACAATTATTGGTAGCAACTTTGTTCAAGATTCAAAGGGAGAGAGAGACAAATACATGGAAGTGTAACAGAGAGTAGTATATTCTCTTGTTCTCTTCTTCTCATTATTGCATAATGCCTACTAAAGCCTAGTCACACATAAAACTGAAAACACACTAGGTCACTAAACTGACCGTACCACTAATTGTGGTCGAGTCTGATTGACTCAGTTATTACAACACACATGGAGAGTGATAGCTAAGACTATAGTTGTCTAGATAAGCAATCATGTCGGTGATACTAACCATGAGCTTGATTCTCAACACTCCCCCTCAAAGCTAATTGTTGTACTCCAAGTAGCTCCTTGAAATGCACAAACTTCTCTTTACCAAGTGATTTGGTAAAGATATCAGCTACCTAGTCTTTTATCTTCACATAGAGTAGATCAATCTGTCTAGCAAAGTATCATCTCCCTGATGAAATGGTAATGAGCTTCTATGTGTTTGGATTTAGCATGATAGATGGGGTTGCTAGCCAACATCACACTATTGAGATTGTCACAATGCAAGGTGCCCTTCCTGTCTAATTGTATACCCAAGACATGTAGGAGTTTCACAAGCCAAACCGCTTCACATGCCCCTAAGGCTACATCCCTGTATTCTACCTCTGTACTTGATAAATCAACTGTTGGGAAGCTACTTCTTACTACTCTAGCTGATCATATTACTACCCAAGTTGAAGACATAACCACTGGTTGACCTTCTGTCATTGTAATGTCCCCATTACTTAGTTTATTTTAATAGACAATGTGTGTATACATTCCAAAAGTTGATTTATGTTGAAAAAAAAGTGCACATTTTTAAAACTAACTCTAAATATGAAGATAATTGTTATTATTAATGAGGTATCATATGCAAGCTCATGGAAGAAAGACTTTGGAGACGCTTCCAAGACTAGCTTATTAAAACTATGTTTGTAGTATAGAACAACAAAAAGAACTAGCCTAGTGGATAGTCGCTTGGTAGTTAAGTGCACTTGGGTGACGACACTGCCAGGATGGGTAACCTCTCGAGAAGATTTTCATACAAGCTAGTGGGAGCTTCTCTCATGCATAGCGCCGACGGCTTGGTCTATGCCTTTGTAGCCCATTGCCAAGTATGCCAAGGTCTATGCCTTGGTCGCCACCTTGGTCGTGAGCCTTGGAGTGAAGGCCGCCCGACGATGCAAGGCACGATGCTCAAACCCCCCCTCCCTTTCCATTACTATATAAATAGGGGTAGAGCGTCGTGTCAAAGACAACAACAACCCATGCAGAAGTCTCTCTACTATTGACACGGCGAAGCTCTACTACAATCAGCCGAGCCTCTCTCTCGCCCCACACCTACATAGAAGTGCTGCTCGAATCCATCAAGCTTCATCCATAGCTCCCAAGAGATGTCGAGATGTTAATCAAGGTCACACTCAGAGCTCCCCAACACGAGAAAGTAGTCGCTATTGAAGTGCAAGAAAAAGTTAATCCCAAATCCATTCAACTTGAAGGACCGATTATTTCACAACAAATCGAGGTTGCGGCCATAAACCATAATCATGATGGATGGCCGAGCGGAGATAATCAAGTTTAGTACATAAGAAAAGGATTACTTTTAACCTATTAACTCTACAACTTCTTAAGAGCTAATAAATTCCATGTTGACCGCAGAGGGAGTGTGATCACATACAACCCAATCCCGAGGGATTGGAAGGTCCTATCCTCGACTAGACAATATCTTTCTACAAAAAGACAGATTTTGTACCACTCTATGGAGTGATGGTTTTGGATGTTACTATGAAATAAAGTATTTGATTTCTAAATTGTTTGTTATGTGCTAAAGATTGAGTTTAACGAATCCAATTTAATGGAGTAATAAAAGGAAGTTAGTTTTATATGTCCAAACAACGTGGTAGTATGCTTTGCAAATTAGAAAACTAAGCAAACCTAATCAAGGAAAGTGGGAGGCCTCGATCCTAACAATCGAATGCCTATGGCTGGGTGGATCCAATAAGTCGAGTAACTTTCCAACACTAGATAGAGATGATTGAATCGTAACTCTCCCAATACTGGAAGGATTAGTTACCAAGTTTAACACTGTTTTAGAGGACCATAGCTAAGATTTTAACTTATGGGTAGGGGGATCAAGTTACACTCTCCCCCATCTCTCACTCTCTTTGAACTAAGTGCGATGTTAACCTCACTCATGCCTTTGATTGATTACAAAGTGGCCTTTCTTAGGTGGGCATTAGATTACTGTTAAGGGTGACTTGTCCACGCTTCCCATGGGGACGGGATGGTGATGTGCATGGATATGAATTGTTAGATATGCTCGATGCCCCACCCTCATAAGATGCCACCAATGATCCAAGGTGCTCAAAGTTGTAAGGCCCCCATGATGGGGAGAAGCCAAATGTGAGCCCGGACATTGGTTGAGTCCTGACTTGTATATCATATGAGGTCTATGTGACCGGATGTCAAAAAGGTGACCATTGTGGGTCTAATCTTTGGGTTGGACTGAGTAGTTAAGCTAGTACTTGAGGCACATTGCATCGAGTTGCGGGGTAAGGGAGTTAAAAGGGGCCCCTATTTTAGGGTCTGGGGACCGCGGAATCCAGTAAAGGGAATATTCCTTGGCCAACTAGTGGAGGCTCATATGGTAGGTCAGTCATGCCAACTTAACCGCCTTCACGGGCTATAAAAGCTAAACCCCTTCACAGCCATCGATCATCTATCTTTCACCCAGTCAGAGTTGTTCCATGTAGACTTAACCTCTTCACCTATCTTCTGTCTAGATCGCCATCTAAGCTTCACTGTGGAAGCACACGGGTGGACAGAGCCATCTCTGTATCAATTGTTTGGAGCTAAAGAAATTTTCTAATTCTTCTCTTATATGTTGTGTACTCTCTATCTCTCTCTCTTTCTCAGATTTTGTTCACTGCACCGTGTAATTTTTACATGAATTTCAGTCAACTACTAAGAGGACCCCTTTGGGTCTATTGGGAGCGGCACCTCATAGTCATAGGCACAATCAGCCCAATTAACATCCATATAACCTATCAAGTCAAATGACCTTCCATGTTCATAAAACAACCCATAATCAATAGTACCCTTCACGTACTACATAATCCTATTGATGACTGCATCTAGATGTGGCTTATGAGGCTTCTGCATAAATTGGCTAATTAGTCCCATTGCATAACTGAGGTTAGGATGGGTAATAGTGAGATAAATCAGGCTACCCACCATTTCAGTCGAGGTTTCCCATGGGGAGATGGGATGGTAATGTGTATGGATATGAATTTCAATCGACTACTAAGAGGACTCCTCTGGGTCTGTTGGAGGAGGCACCTCACACGTGGTATCAGAGCCTAAGTTTCAAAAGAGCTTTTAGTGTAAGGTTAAGTAGTCAACATATAAAATGAATTAATAAAACAACCACACTTGTTTGATGAAAACTGTTGATGATTATCTTGCACTAACACTAGCATATACATTGTGCTCACAAGAACTTATCGATGAGGAAGCTACGCATTTGCGGGATATTTTTTCCATAATGTATCAAGTAGCCTTAGGGTTGAATAATTTCTCATACCGCAAGGCTATATTTGAGATAATGGAAATGATCTTTATTCCTCCAATTGTATTGCAACTCATCCTAACTCATGGTACATGAGAGATTTCTGGCCAAGGAATAGGTCACATATGGAGATATATTGTGGGTGTAACATCCTTCTTCATTACGAGCTATGGAGGATTCAATGGGCTGAACGACTAAGGATAGTTAAGATATACCTTTTGTTTAGTGCCTTTGCTGAACGGTTACTAGACATTGGGAATGAGCCTACACCTGAAACCTTCTGGGTATATCGGAAAGTGCTACAAATAGTACCACACAAGAGAGTTCACGAAAGAGTTGTTGTAGTGCCAAGAAGGCCTTATTTTGGCACGGGATGTTTTGGTTATCCCAAAGATCCACCATATTATGTTGTTTGCCATGTACATGAGAATCCCCCAAGATATGAGAGTATAGACCATGATACTTCTCATGAGGAAAGGATCCATGAGATGGTGTATTGGTATATCATAGTATGATCAATATATCTTTGTAAATACTTTCATAAATATAAATTCTCATTATTATTTTTGAAGAGCGTGAGTTATGAGCTTATGATGATAATTGAGTTGCATTGACAGATTAATGATGAAGTACACTTTATGCAATTGATTTTTGAGATCATGTATTCCACTGCTTGCCAATCCTCGAACATTGAGTTTCGAGAATCCATGATGACAATTCTTGAGAATATGACAGTCCCTCATTACACCTGAATCCAACGGGGTTGGTTTAGAAGAATGCCATGGAGAATAGCTTGGAACTTCTTCATGATCAACCTTGATCATACAAGGAACCTCAAGACCGATCTCAAGAGAATTCAGTGGCTTGAAGAACTAAAACTAGTTCGATGCTTCTTATTTGAAGGGAGAAGGGTTGATGATACTGTGAAAATTAATGGGGAGATAATGACCCTACATCATTGGGTGTATGAAAAAGTCATCCAAATTATACCTCCTCCTGACCATATAATAGTCCACACGAGACATGCCCGAAATGGCTACTGTGTCAGAGGATACCCTCCTTTACCCTTAGTTTATAGAGCCTTAGAGGCAAATAAGAAACCCCCTTACTTTGTAAATGTACCGTTACACAAAGTCCATGACTAATCTCCATTCTATTTCTTCTTTTGATAAACAAAGATTACCTTGTTTTCTAAAGTTGACTAAGAGAGAGTAAGGTACTTTAACTCTTGGAAAATCAAATCTAACATTCATCTTGTGTGATAATCAGAATCACCAACTAGTGTGAATTGATGAAACATACAAGGAACTCCAAGAGAACAAGTTTCTTCTCAAGTAGAAACCACCACTTAGGTTTAGCGGTGACGGACCCAAGGTGGAGCAAGATGTAGAAGCTTGGATTGAGGCTTTGGATGACTATTTCCTACCCGCCGAAATTACTGCTACAAATCAGTCCATGAATACTTGTCTTCGTCTTACTGGCAAAGCTAAGCTTTGGTGGAACCAATTTTGCCGAGATAAAAGGGTAACAGAAGCTTCCCAAACTTGGAGGCAGATCAAAGAAATTGTGAAAGGATATTATCTTTCCCCATCTTTTGAATCAATCAAGATGAATGAATTCTACAACTTACGATAATTAAGCCTAACCTTGGAAGGATACTATTCTAAGTTTGTGAGTCTGTGCAAATATGCACCTCCAATGACAATGTCTCAATAGATTGTAAGGTTTTACCAATGACTAAACCCACCTTTGGACACTTTGAGAGCGGAATTTTGATGCCGAGAAGTGCTTAAAAATAGCTAAAAATTACGAATATCAAGGGAAAAATATTCAACGTCGAAGGCGGCGGCTCGACCTAGGACAATTTTAAGCGTCAAAGTGCTTTAAAGGCGCTCGAGCGACACTTGTTGATTTTTCATAATTTTTCAGACTGTCGTGCGGGTTGACAAGAGTTACCGGCCAATGCGGGATGCCAAGCTGGACGCCCAGGATTTTTCAGAGCTCAATTCGAAGTCCGGACGGGAAAATGGCCAAGAAATGGGCAAGATTTGAAAAGGTGGACATAAGTTGGGCCAAATGGTAAGTGACCTTTATGCCAAAATGAAATCGTCGCATTTTGGAGGAAGCATGAAACGTGAGGAGGCGCCAACAGAAGACGCCCGAAAATTGCGCCATATCTTGGTGGGAGGCAACATGCAGGCTGTGAACAACCATGCCAATTGACATTGGGCCTTCAATCCCCTCTGTCTTGCTGACTATATCGCCATCCTTCGCTCCTCCAATGGCGGTCTCTATGAAGATCTCTGATTTCAGTCTTTCTCTCTCCTCTCTCTCTCCCCTAAAGGCAAATTCATGTGGTGAAGAAGAAGAAGAAGAATGGATGACGGATGCTTGTCTAATGAAGACCGGATTGCTCCGTGATTCAAGAGGAAGGAAGATTGCTGATTGTGGACTGTCATGAGCATTAATGGCTATTGGAAATCCGTCCCAAGATATGACAAATAAAAACCCGCAACCCGCAAAGAACGGTAATCTCATTTTTACAAAGGAAATTGATGTTTTATGCAATTTGCTTCATGAATATTTGTTCCCATGGGATGATTATGCATTACAATGTTGCTTGCTATGAGTTTGATCAGTTGATGCTCAGAAAATGAGAAAATCATAAGTGTTGTGATTGAAATTAATAGTGTAAAACCCGTAAAACACACGAAATATGGAAAAATTGGGTGTTTTTGATATATCAATGGAAAATATAATAAAACACACCAACTAAATTTGTGGTTTTGCTGCAAATGAACCTAAGGGCCACAGCCCACAACTCATTTTGTATTTTCAGTCATTTAATATTGCAAAAAATATAAGAGAAATATAAGAAAAATAGAGAAAATGGGAAAAAATAAGGAAAAAATGGATTTTGAGTGCCAAAAAATTAAGGAAAAATAAGATTCATGTTTGTGGATGTATGGGGGGGTCTGAAGTATGAGGCTTTGCCTCAGTTCAGTCCTACCTTTATGTTTTAGTGAGTTTTTATTGCTTTTCATACAATAAAAATGTGGAAAATGAACCCTAAACCCATGCACCATGCACAACCTAAACGGGTGAGGGGGTAGAGTGTATAAAAGGTGTTTAAATGCTGAATGAAATTATGAAAAGCTTGTTGGTTTTTATGCATACTATTTAGGTTGGTCGATAATTAAAAATTAAGAACCTAGTAGCACGAGGCTTTCTCGGTGCTAGGTTCATGCAACGCCGCATACGAGCGATAGTCGAAATCATTGAAAGAAATGTTTTCCACATGTGCACCAATGCTGATTTTCTTAATTGTTTGAGCACATAGACATTCACAATTTGCATAAATCATAAAGAAATGATAAAATGTATCAAACAATACCTCCTGGATGCATGGCAATTGCTCTCTAGAGGAACATGACCAACGTTGAGTGAGTAAGGTTGCCCAAGCTGTAGACTAGGCGTTGGGTCTAAGGGGGAAAGTAAAGTGAGGAAGCATGGCATATCTCCTCGAAATACGCGAATCATAAAAGAGAGAAGTTTGTGTTCGTATGTGTTGTATATGTTTAGCACGCATCGAGGGCCCAATCCCCAAGGTGTAGGAGAGTCGCAGTGAGGTAGCAGCAGTCAGCCCGTGGGAGGACCTCCTATGTTTGTACTTCGTGCTATTTGGCAATGTGCTGGGACTCCCTCCGAGGAGTGTTAATTGGGTTAGAGTTGGACTACGAGATGTGATACAAACGCAAGATGTTTAGGAAAATGATGTATGTGTCATCCACGCTCCTGGCCGCGAGGCCGTGGGGTTGTTGAGCGTATGATAGAGGTCCGGCTAGTGCATGAGCCAGTGCCGACCCGTTTTAGGTTCCATGAGTGGTGCGTCTGTCGGGAGCTGCTTAGAAGTGGCGGTCCTCGAATCCTGGTTGTCTAGGGACCAGTTAACAGTTTATGCCAAAGGATACTGTGATTGACCCGTTATTCATCGATAAGCATCGTCTAGCCAAAATCCAAAAGCAAGAGAGAGACGAAAGAGCTAGGCGACGTGCTGAAATTCTTAGGAGGTATTCCCCTAAGCGTAGCGGTGCTAAACCCTCACGAGGGAGTGGATCTAGTGGTCTTGGGGCCACAAGCAGTAAGTTAGGAGAAGGTGGAAGCTCTAGTGCTCCCCTTCCTTCCATAAGGCAGTCTACATCAAGTGCAAGAGGGGTAACCCCACCGTCCCCTATTTCTAGTGCAAATCCAATTTCCGTCATGGCGCAGCCCATTGCAATTCTTGCAGGAACGACGGATTTGCCGGCTCTAGGTTACCTGCTACCCATTTTTAATAGGCTAGTTGAGGAAGATGTGGAACTCCACATCAGAGAGTTTCAAAAGCTGATGTTTAACTGTCGCATCCAAGAAGAAGGGCATCTTATGATGTTCTTCAACATGACTCTCAAAGGAAGAGCTGCCATATGGTATCATGGTTTAGAAGCCGGAACCATATTGAATATTGATTCATTTTATGGAGCTTTTCGAAGGGAGTTTGCCCCTGAAAGGGGTGGGCAATATTGGTTGCGTATACTCAACGTGACCCGCCAAGAACCACACGAGGATATTCGTGCTTATGCGAAGAAACTAAAAGAGGTTCCGTAAGTTGGACACCTCTATTCCTATCCCCACAGCTGCCCAATTGCAATATTTTATGCATGGTTTGGACTTTAATATCCAGTTGCAGGTGAGTAGTGTCCCTTTGGGGGATATAGATACTGCCATTACACGATCACAAGAAGTGGAATCCCGACTACAAGCAGCCTATGCCTCTCGAGGCAATCCAAATATGGGTCTAGCATTGGAAAATAATATGGCGACGGCCAATGGCAGTAGTAGCCAAGGGATAGCGATGGCTAATCCTAATGGGAGAGGGAACATGATGCAGAATGTGCCTTTATTACCAGCTCCCCCTAGCATGTTGATGCCTACGGGCAGTCAAATGGCTCCAAATGGTGGAGGCCAGGCAGTTAATCCTAATACCATGCTTGTGGTTCAACAACTAGTGCCTAATCGAATTGTTAGGCCGATGGAACGATAGGGTAATAATCAAGGCTACGAGTTGAGTGCTTCCAATGTTCTTGGCGAGGTTAAGGACATGATGAAGCATTATACCGACATGATTACGGAGCAGTATCGACAAATAGCCGTTGATGTTAACTTTCTTAAAAAACAACAAAATTTGATAGGAAGTAGATACCCAGATGAGGGCGTACCTTCGAGGTTTAGCTGCAAATGGTGTGGTGGGCAACATTATCCACGAAATTGCCCAAATGTCAAGTGCGACATCTGTGGAAAATCCGGCCATTTAGTAGCCACTTGCTGGAGTAAGATTAGTTCCCTACAGTGAGGTAGTCGGCAACCAGGGCCTGTTAATCATCGTGTGCAAGGAAATGATTCCCAGCGAGAAGACGGACCTAAAAAAATACTCCAATGACCAAAGACTACAGTGGAGGAGCTGCCTAGTGGTAGTGGAGTTAGTTTGATTGAGGTTGTGCATGTTAATGATGCTAAAACCTCTAATCTGCGAGCTGTCCTTACAAGAGGTCAAAAGGGTAGAGAGGCCGACAAGGATAAGCCTGTCGACGGAAACCCTAAACAGGGCGACAAAGGAACGCAAGTTCTGGATCCTGCCATGGAAGGGGGACCTCTGAAACCCATGGAGAGTAAAACCGATGTTAAGAAGGATAAGGAACCACCGAGGAAGAAGGTGAAAGTTAAAAAAGAGGCAATAAAGCCGGTTCAGCGACCTAAAGAGCGGATGGTTTGGCGTGAAAAGCGAACTCTGCCGAACTATCGTGATTTCGATTTGGCGAGCTCTCTTTGCGAAGTCAAGCCGGATGTGAACCTTTTACAGCTTATTAAGCGTTCCCCAAGAGTACGCAAGGAATTTAGAAAGATCCTGCGTACCGGGTATATCGTAGAACCTTTGGATATTGCACGAGTTGGTGATGATTGGTTCGAGCATGCTGAGAAGCATTGCCCAAGGGTTGCAGCCTATGTCGATGGGATATTAGTAGATTATGCCATTGTCGACACGGGATCATCTGTTAACATTATGAGCTCTGAACTGATGGAAAGGTTGGGTCTTGTGATCCAGAAAGATACCTCCACAATTCTCAGAATGGCGGATGATAGTTTGAGACAGTCGGAAGGCTGCATTACTAAGGTCCATGTCATTGTTGCAAATGTAGAATGCCTGTTGGAATTTAGGGTGATTCGTTTTGCAGGGCATCCAAGTTACCAAGTATTACTTGGACGACCTTGGATCTTGCAAGCGGACTGTCAAGTGGATATACCCGCCGGTCGGCTGATATTCGGCAGAGGTGCTCAGCGCATGGTGATTGATGCCTATCCTGAGTCCCCGCAAAGTGAGAGAGCTCCTCTATCTTCTACAGAATTGGAGACATTAGAGGATTTATCTGCCAGTGAGACATCATCGAGTGATGAGTCCAAAGAGGGATCCACCATGGAAGACACCTATCAGATCACTTTGAACGAGCCAATAGAGGCCCAAGATCGTATAAGAGACGCGGATGTAATTGAGTTAGACCTTGGCACGCCGAATGATTCGCGGCCAATTAAATTATGTTCCATGCTCAGCTCAGTAGAAAGGGAGGACTATGTGTCCTTGATTCAAGAATTCCGCGACATCTTTGCTTGGAGTTATGATGAGCCGAGAGGCATTCCTCCCAGCCTAGCTATTCATACTATTCCTGTAAAAGAAGGCAGTCATCCTGTGCGCCAAAAGGTAAGGCGTATGCCTTTTGAATTGAGGGACGGGCTGTTTGAAGAGTTGCAGAAGTTAAGAAAAGCGGGTTTGATTTTTCCTATGCAAGACACGGAATGGTGTTCGCCAGTTGTGATCAGAAAGAAGAAAAATAATCAAATCCAATTATGTGTAGATTTTAGGGAGCTAAATAAGCAGACAGTTAAGGATTACTACCCATTGCCATTCATTGACCAGATTTTGGATCAATTAGCGGGTAGGGAGATATATTCGTTTATGGATTGCTTTGCAGGATATAACCAGATGGCAATTGCAGAAGAGGACAAGTTGAAAACAACTTTTATTACTGTCTTTGGTATTTTTGTGTACCATGTGATGGCCTTTGGTTTATGCAATGCGCCTGGTTCATGGCAACGAACAGCAGATAAGACATTCGGTGACATATCCCCTGAAGAGTTGAAGGTGTTTATTGATGACTTAGGGACCGCCACCGTGAGAGAAAGGCAGTTGATCATTTTAAGAATCCGATAGCCTTTGCTAGTCGAAAATTGGGCATTTTAGAGATCAATTATACCTACATGGAGAAGTTATGTCTTGCGATGGTCTTTGGGACTAATAAATTAACGGCACTATATCCTCTATGAGAAAGTTGTGCTTTATACGAAGGCGGAGGGGCTTCGATTATTGATGAATAAGGTGCAGCCGCCTGATCGTCTAGCAAAGTGGTTAATCACTTTGCAGGAGTCTGATTATGAGATCAGGAGTAAGCCACCAAGGTTACAGGGTATTGTGGAATGTCTTGTGGACTTTGGGGAGCCGAAAGAATCTGTGGGTGGCTGAAAGTAGTGACATGGAGTAGTTATTTAAGATAGATACGGCATCTATTCCCTCCTGGTATGCTGCAATAACGCATTATTTATCGACATGAGAGGCTGGATCCGAACTATCTAAAGCTGAGAGAAGGAAAATTAAGCAGTAGGCGTTAAAGTTTGCCTTGATTGCAGGTACACTATATCGGCAAGGGGTTGATGACATCTATCGCCGATGTGTGATGCCTGACGAGGTGCCATTCATTTTGGAAGAGTGCCATGATTCCGCTTGCGGAGGTCATTTTGCTGGACGGCTTACAGCACAAAAGGCTTTAAGAGCAGGTTACTGGTGGCCTGCCATCTTCCAGGATGCATTCGCGTATGTTAAGAGATGCGATATTTGTCAACGACATGATAGTCGAGAGAATAGGAAAAGACCACTCACCCCTATTAAGGCGATACTTCCATTTGAGAAGTGGGGAATAGACTTTGTGGGTCCTATTACTCTGTCGTCGTCGACTACGCAAAAGAGGTATATTATTGTAGCAACTGACTACTTTACAAAGTGGTCAGAAGCACGTGCAACAAGGAAAGATGATGCTAAAGAAACTGCTAGTTTCCTTTTAGAGTAGATAATATGCCGTTTTGGTCCCCCGAAAGAATTAGTGTCGGACCGTGGAACCCATTTCCTGAATAAGGTGATCAAAAGCTTGACTGAGGCTTGGCAAATCAAGCATAATAAAACGACTCCTTATAATCCGCAAGCAAATGGACATGTTGAAAGTACTAATAAACAGCTTGTGGGGATCTTGTCCAAGATAGTCTCTGAGAAGAAACGAGGCTGGGACAAGAAGCTGTATGTGGCAGTATGGGCATATAATACCACGTTCAAGCGAGCCAGTGGCCACACGCCGTTCAAACTAGTTTATGGTGAAGAGTGTGTTTTACCCTTAGAAATTGAGTTGCCAACCATTAGATTCGCAATAAACCATTCTTTGGGTAATGAGGACGCCCTATTAGAACGTTTCACGACTTTAGCGCACCTCGATGAAATTAAGCTGCAAAGCCTATTACACCAAGAGGTGGCTAAACGTCGCATGAAGCGGTTGCATGACCTTAGAGCGAAGAAGTACACCTTTAAAAAAGGGCAGTTATTCCTCTATTATGATGCGCGTAGGGAGCTTTTCCCAGGGAAATTGGAACCTAAATGGGATGGTCCCTACAAGATTGTCAGGTTAGGGAAAAATAGGTCTACAGCCCTATTAGCTGATCTATAGGGAGTAGAGTTTAAGAATAAGGTTAATCTTAATAAGATTAAACCTTATTACTTCTAAGTATGCTAATACAAAGAAAATGCATTGCAGGTCCATGCTAGGAATGATCTGAGACCTGCGGAAGAGCTTAAATCTGGTTGATGGGTCAGTTAATCCCTTATTTGGAGCACCCATATCTGGACCAAAGATACCATCAGAGGAAACTCATCTGGTGGAGCAAAGGGTATAAAGTGATTGAGCAAGAAGACGGAACCTTTGTGTGGGAGATCAAAGTCTTCTGCCATCACTGCTTACGATTGTTGACAAGTATCCCTGTTGAGTTCAATGAAGACGGTGGGATGGAGCCGTCAGTTCATCCTCTCAACATGCTAAACTTTGATTACCATAATTATGAATAGAGGAGTTTGTGATGGCCAGTTGTGTAAACCCGTTCTGGACGTATACATTATATTTTGATGGAGCGTCCAGGGGCCCTAATAAAAAAGGGAGTGTGGGAGTAGTAATCCAAGATCCCCAACGTAGAGTTGCGATGAAGTTAGCTACTTATCTCGGGGTAGGAATCACTAACAATATGGCGGAGTATAAAACCTTGATTATGGGACTGCATATTGCCAAACAAGGTAGTATTCGTCGGTTGTTAGTAAAAGGGGATTCCCAGTTGATCCTGAATCAGCTAGATGGGACATACACAGTGCAGAATCCCATTCTTTGTATGTATCATCGGACTGCTATGACCCTACTTGAAGAGTTTGAGAGAGTGTCTTTTCAGCTGATTCCACGTTAATCGAATCAGTTTGCGGATTCATTGGCAAATCTTGCTTATGAGGAAGACCTCTTCTTTAATTGTGGTCCTAGTCTGGATATTGTTATCAATGATGAAACAGGACCCGGCCGCTTGTGGGGAATGTTATCAGAACATGCAATATATGGCAGACGATGGTTGATATGGGTGATGCAAAGAATAGCGGAGACCAATCTACCGTTATTATCTGGGACCCATAGGTTGATTAGACAACATGTTATGCATACGCCTCTTGCTATTTATGCAAGAGGGATGGGTCATTACCTTATGCATTTAGTTTAGGGCTACGAGCCTGTTTTTCCTCCTTGGAAAGGAGCTTATTATTGTATATCTGGATTCTTCCAGGGAGGGATGTGTAGGTGCTATTCTGTTTGATCTCGTTAGGCCAAGAGGGCCAGTGTTGCGAGGTTTTGAATGCTTTATTCCGTTAGGCGAAGAGGGCCGATTAAGTTTTGTAGTGAAGTGCTTTATTTCGTTAGGCCAAGAGGGCCAGTTGTTTGTTTAGTGCAGGTGCGTTTAATGGTTTCTTGTTTGAGTTCTGTGCTAGGCAAGTTTGAAGAAGAGCTTGGAAGGAGCCTTTTGTTGCATGGAAGCTTCTTGTGGCCCTATCCAGGTGATATCTTTCCTTTATGAGTATTGTGGTTTTTATGCTATAAGTGTTTGTGTACTTGTTAAGGGGTTTTTCTTTTCTTGTTGGGGACCGGCGTCCAAGGCATGAAGGCCCGAGGTTTAGGTTCAGTGTATTTGAGGGAGGTCTGAGTAGTCGTTGCCTCCTGTAAAGACATTGTCGAGCATTGAAAGACCTATTTTAGTAGGGAGTCCTAGTGACCCTATTCTGCTAGCCTGCTAGGCAGCCGTTCTAGGAGCTCTTGTTAGTTGTGAGGCAGTTAGAGAAGCCTGTCGAAGCAAAAAGATGATGAAGGAAAAGAAACCCTGAATATCTTAAAGCTAATAAAAATATACAAAGGTGTGTAAAAAGGGGTTCTAACCCCTATAAAAATCGAAAAGGAAAGAAAGAAAAATTTATAAGCAGTTGATCATCGCCTTGCGAAGGCCTGGTAGGTTCCTGGGGATGAGTCAGACCCGGGGCCGATACCTTGTCCTCCTAGGGGTGGCATCTTACTAGAAAAGAAAAAAATGAGGAAGGTTGGAGCGAAAATAAAAGTGAGCGTCAGAAAAGGATTAAGTATCGCCTTGCGAGGGCTTGGTAGGTTCTTGGGTACCAAGACAGGACCTGAGGCCGATGCCCTGTTCTCCTTGGGTCACTACGCTCAGCTCCCTCCTTTTTACATACCCGAGTATGGGGAAAATAAAACCCTAAAAGAAAAAGAAATTTGCTGAAAGGAAATACTTCTTGATCAGGCTATAGGAGTCCTCGCCTAGTAGGAGTTCCTAGTTGTGTTGTCCTTAGTTAGGTAGGTAGTTCAGACCACCACTTAGGGCAACCTCTTTTATAGTTCTTTTTAGCTTGGCCGTGTTGGAGCGGTTGGTTAGTGACTAGCTGCGGACCTTCTATCAGATCATGCTAGGCCTACTCCTTCTGGATGTCATGCCTTGGTTCTGTCAGGGGGTAGGGTGAGCATTGTGTTGTGTTTAGTATGTATCTATTTTGTATCAGCTTGATGCTTCCTTTGGTTGTTTTGTGCAGATCTATTGTGGGATTCGACGGGGGCTGAGTCGCCCTATCCCGTGGTCACCAATGAGAGAGGAATTTTGATGCCGATAAGTGCTTAAAAATAGCTAAAAATTACGAATATCAAGGGAAAAATATTCAACGTCGAAGGCGACGACTCGACCTAGGACGATTTTAAGCGTCAAAATGCTTTAAAGACACCCGAGCGACACTTGTTGATTTTTCATAATTTTTCAGACTGTTGTGCGGGTTGACAAGAGTTACCGGCCAATGCAGGATGTCAAGCCGGATGCCCAGGATTTTTCAGCGCTCAATTCGGAGTCCGGACGGGGAAATGGCCAAGAAATAGGCAAGATTTGAAAAGGTGGACATGAGTTGGGCCAAATGGTAAGTGACCTTTGGGGGGGCCTTGGGCATTTTATGCCAAAATGGAATCGTCGCATTTTGGAGGAAGCATGAAACGTGAGGAGGCGCCAACAGAAGACGCCCGAAAATTGTGCCATATCTTGGTGGGAGGCAACATGCAGTCTGTGAACAACCATGCCAATTGACATTGGGCCTTCAATCCCCTCTGTCTCCTGACTATATTGCCATCCTTCGCTCCTCCAATGGCGGTCTCTATGAAGATCTCTGATTTCAATCTTTCTCTCTCCTCTCTCTCTCTCCCCTAAAGGCAGATTCATGTGGTGAAGAAGAAGAAGAAGAATGGATGATGGATGCTTGTCCAATGAAGACCGGATTGCTCCGTGGTTCAAGAGGAAGGAAAATTGCTGATTGTGGACTGTCATGAGCATTAATGGCTGCTGGAAATCAGTCCCGAGATATGACAAATAAAAACCCGCAACCCCCGCAAAGAACAGTAATCTCATTTTTACAAAGGAAATTGATGTTTTATGCAATTTGCTTCATGAATATTTGTTCTCATGGGATGATTATGCACTATAATGTTGCTTGCTATGAGTTTGATCAGTTGATGCTCAGAAAATCAGAAAATCATAAGTGTTGTGATTGAAATTAATAGTGTAAAACCCGTAAAACACGCGAAATATGAAAAAATTGGGTGTTTTTGATATATCAATGGAAAATATAATAAGACACACCAAACTAAATTTGTGGTTTTGCTGCAAATGAACCTAAGGGCCACAGCCCACAACTCATTTTCTATTTTCAGTCATTTAATATTGCAAAAAATACAAGAAAAATACAAGAAAAATAGGAAAAATGGAGAAAAATAAGGGAAAAATGGATTTTGAGTGCCGAAAATTAAGGAAAAGTAAGATTCATGTTTGTGGATGTATGGGGGGTTTGAAGTATGAGGTTTTGCCTCAGTTCAGCCCTACCTTTATGTTTTAGTGAGTTTTTATTGCTTTTCATACAATAAAAATGTGGAAAATGAACCCTAAGCCCATGCACCATGCACAACCTAAACATGTGAGGGAGTAGAGTGTATAAAAGGTGTTTAAATGCTGAATGAAATGATGAAAAGCTTGCTGGTTTTTATGCATACTATTTAGGTTGGTCGATAATTAAAAATTAAGAACCTAGTAGCACGAGGGTTTCTCGGTGCTAGGTTCATGCAACGCCGCATACGAGCGATAGTCGAAATCATTGAAAGAAATGTTTTCCACATGTGCACCAATGCTGATTTTCTTAATTGTTTGAGCACATAGACATTCACAATTTGCATAAATCATAAAGAAATGATAAAATGTATCAGACAATACCTCCTGGATGCATGGCAATTACTCTCTAGAGGAACATGACCAACGTTGAGTGAGTAAGGTTGCCCAAGCTGTAGACTAGGCATTGGGTCTAAGGGGGAAAGTAAAGTGAGGAAGCATGGTATATCTCCTCGAAATACGCGAATCATAAAAGAGAGAAGTTTGTGTTTGTATGTGTTGTATATGTTTAGCGACGCATCGAGGGGCCAATCCCCAAGGTGTAGGAGAGTCGCAGTGAGGTAGCGGCAGTCAGCCGTGGGAGGACCTCCTATGTTTGTACTTCGTGCTATTTGGCAATGTGCTGGGACTCCCTCCGAGGAGTGTTAATTAGGTTAGAGGTTGACTACGAGATGTGATACAAAGGCAAGATGTTTAGGAAGATGATGTATGTGTCATCCACGCTCCTGGCCGCGAGGCTGTGGGGTTGTTGAGCGCATGATAGAGGTCCGGCTAGTGCATGAGCCAGTGCCAGCCCGTTTTAGGTCCCATCACACTTGCCTTGAATCAATGAGACCAATGACTCTCGAAGATGCTCTTATGCGAGAAACTAGACAACACGAGGAATGCACATTAGGTGAAGAAATTGAAAGAGGATTCATTCATGCTGCCAAGGAAAGGAAAGGAGTAGACCACCAATGTTCAGTAATTCAATCTCCAACTACTTACAAGGGTACGTCGTTTATAATCTTAATTGATTATGGTAGTACACATTCCTTTCTTACACCCAAAATAGTTAAAAGATTGCATCTAGAATCCAGGGGGACAAGGAAGATGATAGTAGAATTGGCTAGTGGGAAGGAAATCACCTCAATCAAAACTGTAGGCAAACTTCAATTTGAGTTAGACAGTCATATAACTGAATCAGAATTCCGAATCCTACCACTAGGATGCTGTGATTGCATTTTAGAAATGGATTGGCTCAAGAAGAACAAAGCCCAGATTCTATATGTGCTGAAGAGGAAATAATCTTTCAAGACTTGGAAGGAGAACCTGTAAGGGCATATGGGAAAGCTGGAAGAACTAGAGTCCAACTAGCCAAGGCAAGCTGACTCAGGAAGGGATTGAAGAAAGGTCAACCAATCTACATGATCCGGTTGAATAAAGTCAAAAAGACTAATGAAGGCACTCTACCTTCCTAGATCAATGACTTTGAAGATGTCTTTTTAGAAGAATTGACTCAATTGCCTCCCAATCATGAGGCTGATCATGAAATAAAATTGCTTTTAGGAGCCAAACCAGTATCAAAATGACCATATAAAATGTCTATTCCTGAAACTATTGTAATGAAGGAGACCTAGGAGAGAGAAGGAGAGAAGGGAGAGACTGCAAAGAGGAGAGAGAAAGAGAGAGAAAGAGGGTGATGAGGAGAGAGAAAAACTAGAAGTAGAGAGAGAAAGGCAAGAAGAGGAGAGAGAAATGGCTGGCAGCCATGGAAGGACAGGGAAGAAGGTGAAGAAGGTGAAAGGACAAATGTGTATTCATCAAATGGTACCTATGTAGTGTCCCTTACACCTTTTATACTTAGGTCAACTTGACCTAAGTATTTTCCCTCCATTATAATCCATCCCCACTCAAAATGAAGTTTTTGTCCTCAAAAACAAAGATTGGACTTATTGGTATAGCCAAGTAGTGGGCTGCAGAGTACTACTCTATACAACATTACAAGTGGTAAAAGATAGGGGGGAGAGGGGAGTTCTTGGCATAGACCCAATAAAAGATTGCCTAATATTCAAGAGTAGTACTAGTCTATGCAGAGGGTCAAGGTCAGCCTGTAGCCACCCGGATCAAAAGGGAAAGTAGTATCGCTGCCATGCATTGGATCAGCTTTCATAAGGTCAAAGTCAAGTACAACTGGAAGCATGATCAGTATGGTGGTATTCTCTAGCTCTTCCATAAGGCTCTTAAGCATCATCACGCTCTGTATGACTGAAGCATATGAGGCTGAAGTCACCATTGCATGGACTGCATCAACCCCTAAGTGCTGCATATTCATGGACCCTACATTCTTAGTGATGTCCAAGCATTTAAACTGCAGGTCTGTGGACTGACGGGGCTCCCGCATGGGGTCATGATCATCCAAATCCACATGCTGCCCATGATCTACTTTCTTGAACTGAGGTTCTTGTTGTGGACCCATACCAAAATGGTCTTCAACAAGATCTTCACCATCCTTTGCATCATAATATTCTAATACCAAGAGTATTTTGGCAGTCTTTGCCCTGCATGTGGCTTGATGATTACAAGATATTGGCTTAGCACATCGATAGCATAAGCCCGCAGCATGCAATTCCCGTATCGTATCACTAGTAAGGTGTCTAATGCGTTTAGCCTTAGATAGCAATTTACACACCTGCTCATCACCATTGGTCAACTTAGTAATAGTTCTGACATGCTGCTCATAGTCATCGTGCTGCTCATGTACAACAGATGGCTGTCCATGCTCATGACCATAATGCTCATGCTGTCCATATGGATGGTCATACGAATGTGGCTGTTGCTCACAATGATATTCATGCTGTCCATACTGCATATGGTGATAATAGCCCTGCATGTGCATTTTCTTCCACTGATGTTTGTTGCTCACGTACATAAGCATGCTGCTCATATACAACAGATGGCTGTCCATGCTCACGACCATAATGCTCATGCTGTCCATATAGATGGTTTTAGCAATGTGGCTGATGTTCATAATGATACTCATGATGTCCATACTGCATGTGGTGATAGTAGCCCTACTGCGCATCACATGCATAATCGTCATAAGCATGCTGCCTTTGATCATTGATCCCATAGCATTGGTCATGCTGTCCATAATCTCTATGAGAATACATGTCACAAAAATGTTCATGCTGCTGTCCAAATACATCTATTTGTTGTTGCCTACTACCAAAACTTTGGTCATATTGTTGCCCATAAACATGCTGCCCAAGATTGCATGATGACTGTCCAACATGATTACAATGATGTCCTTGCATCCTAGGCTGTCCATAAGTATGATGATTGGCAAGTCCATGAGCATAGGTATTGGCATGATGTCGGTCATAATCACTTGCTTGCTGTTGATCAAAGCTAGAAGGGTACTGATAAGCATAACCATTACTGTCACATCCATAAGAACTGGGCTGCTCAACTAAGAGAGCCTCACAAGTATAATCATAACTATGTTGTTGAAGAGGTGGATGCTCATAAGCATAAGCATGTTGTCCATAATAGCCATTCTGCTGCCAAGGTTCAATGGAATGATACTCATCAGCATATACATGTTGGCCATAAGCATAATCATTTGATTCAAGTGTACCATCAGCATATACATGTTGGCCATAAGTAGAAGCATTTGATTCAGGTCTTGCTGTTTTTTCCATAACCGCCTTCATAAGAGCAATACAACGATCAGTTAAAACTCCAAGTTTGTCAATATTAGCCTGTGTTTGAAGCCAACCTTTTCCAAGTTTGTCAATTTTAGCCTATGTTTGAAGCCAACCTTGTTCACTAGAGCTGGAGCTATTGTTCTCAGCTGCCATTGTAGTCTCAGCTGAAGAGATATGTTGTTCCTATCCTTGCCTTAAAATTCTGGTCTCACTCATCTGACATGCATACTCTCAAAATACACAATCCTCAAATCAGAACCAGCAGACACATTCAACTTTACCCTGCCCTGAGATTCAACACATTAAGGTCTTCATTGTTTGAAGTAGACTCGATTTCATTTGTACGCAGACCAAAGGAAAAATCTCTAACTGTCCTGCTCCTAAGCTCAACAGCAGAGCGGTTGGGCCCAAAATCCAACTGTATGCTCCCCAACAAACACCACAGCAACTGCCACAGTAGTAGACAGAGGGGTGTGGTCACTCAGCCACTTTGCCAACAGCATGTGGTTCCCCAGGGTACATATAGATTTCAAGGCAGACAGACTGATGCAATGCCTGCAAGGTCTCCAGTTTTGCCCTTTGTTCTCACAGCTACCGACGACCCGGTTAGGTGTGCAACCAATGGCCTGCCATGCCAACTGCCTCTGTACTGCCTTCACTTGAATTTGCTATAGATGATTGGACATCACTTCTGGGGCCATCAGCTTTTTTTGCCAGCTCTCAGCCTGCTCTGATGGATCTCTGTGCATCAAGCTCTCAGCTAGGAATCACCAGAACTTGTAATCTACTAGAAGTGAGTAACTCCAGTGAACCATTTTCTATGACAAGCAGTAAGAAATCTAAGGCAAGAGACATTCCTTCAGAAGCTAGAAATGGTGCATCACCCCGAGTGATCCTGTTGCCTTGAAATAGTTCCTTCCAATGCCTTTTTACCATAGACAGTTGTGCACCAATTCAAACAGTTTTTTTTTAATTTCATCATCAGTCCAAGGTCCTTTTGCATTTTGAATCTTCAACCGCCTTGATTGCACCTTGATACTAAATCGACCTCTTTTTAAGATGTCTGACAGTTTTCTCCATTTGCTACCGTGCTCCTACTGCAATCTCAAAAGAGTAGTTGTTTCCTCTTGTCAAAATTAGATGCACCAAGACTTAAGTAGATGACAGGATTCTGCACATTCTTATTCCTGACTCCTGCAACTTTGGCCTTGGTTTGGACCGAGGTTGATCATCACTAACAGACAACCAGTCTTGATCATCAATTGCAGACCAGACTTCTGTCCGAGGTACTAACTGAGAATCCCTTTGTTTGAGTGACTCAGTCTTAATGCGTGCAATGAGACTTTCTGACAGGGAAGCCAACTCACCAGCAGTTGTACCATTGCTATCAAATCTGGGCACTTCAATCTTCAAGTGCAACTGACCGTCTGTTGTTCCATTATCTTCTTCTCTCTTATCATACAATGCTGGGTCATGGCTTAAACTGTCTGATATCCGTTCGCTTTTGAAACTGACTACTTGTATGCTATCAATCCTTTGGAGTCGGTTATCCAATGGAAAAGATGAGAAAGCAGCAATCACATCCGCTCCAAGATTAACTGTGCCACGCGATCACCAGCTTTTATTTGGAATGGCTGATTAGAGAGGTTAAAGAAGATGATACCAACAGAATGGAAGGGTGCCAGGAATCTCATACCACCTTTGAAAATGAGGAAACGCTTAGTGCAGCAATTGCAAAACATAACCAAAAATTGAAGGGAGACAAGCTTAAAATTTTGAGGTCTGATCCAGCCCTTGGATTCAAGAAGGGTGCATACAACAGAGATATAGAGATGATGATCAGTATCCAAATAAAAGGAAAACTGATGGCAAAGTAGGTGAAGGTATGATCGACTCAAAAGATGGCCAGCAACCTGAAGGGAGGCTGAATCCTGTTTCTACCTTGCATCGTTGTGGTGGCCATGTTCAAATTACAGGGAAGAATATTTTGCATTGCCCAGATTGGTTGTCAGACCATTGGGATTTAGTGGGGGTCAGGTGAAGGATGCAGGATAGGAAGAGCCACTGAAATCAAATAAAGATTTCAGAGAGATGCTTCTTAAACATTGAAAGATATAACTGCCCTTGTAATCAAGCTTGAGGTTTCAAGCCCTTGTTTGATTTTTCCAAAAGCCTTAAGTGCTGCCTTGATCACATCTTGCACAAATGCATCACATTCAACAAGAAGTCGAATTCCCTAAATACTGCCAACCAAAGTCACATTGACAAGCATCCTTGCAGGGGCAGCTCTACTGTGTTGAACTGAAAGATGTTGAAAAACTGGAGTAGATCCTCATCGAGAGAGAGCATCCGGGTAGTTCGCAGGCTCCCCCAGTTGAAGAAACTTGTCATGGAACATGCTGATCATTCGGCAGGTCAGCTTATAAATCTTTTGGAGCAATTATTGAAATATGATCCTGCGGACAGGCTTACAGCCAAAAAAAAAACCCTTGGAACATCCTTTTTTTCAAGTCTTCATCAAGGGTATAAAGCCTTCTGTAACCTGAGGCATCATTAATTGGGCAGAGCATGACAAGTCTTGACTGCTACAAACCAAAGAACCTCCTCATGGGTACAATGTCTTCTGTAAGCTGAGGCATCATTAGTTGGGGCAGAGCAGGACTTTTGTCAGTGGGAGGCTATTGATTCTGCACCTGAAACTGGAGTAGATCCTTCGCCTTGGACATCTTCCATCTTCTTAGCCTTGATTCGCAGAAGAAATGCCGTCGCCTACAGCGGCTGGGAATTGTTACATGAGTTTGATTTGCAGGCGGCAAATCACTTTGTTCTGGGATCTATTCAAGAAAGCCTAAACAATGATCTGAATAGGAACTTCTCTCATCTGAGTGATTTTGCATATGTGAATATGCTTTTGGAAGATCTAATGAAGCTGAAAGGAGGAGATCCGGAAGGTGACAGTGGAGGTCTTGCAATATCTTTTGGAATATGCAGAATTTTCACCTCAATATAGTCAAGCAGCTTCAAAGAAGCTGCCTACTGTAAATGACAATTTCTCTGAAGAACCTGACGAAGTGCCTGTCAATGCCGTGCAACAAGCCATATTTGAAGAAACTGCTTTGATTAGCGACCAAAATCTCAACACACAAAGAGGAGACACGGATTGCTCGATGCAGTTGAGAGCTCCGACTGGCTTCTTCGACTGCCTTTCAGGCTGCACCAGAAAGATCAGGCTATACAGTATGGAAAGGCCCAGCAAACCCTGTCACTGCTTCCTTGCAATTGATGGGCACGATATGAGCTATAGCTCAAACTGTCTTGAGTTTTTTTTCCAAAAATGCTCAGTATCTACCTCAAATATGCCGCGACGAAGTGAAAGCCTCTTTGTGCAATAACTAGACAAAATTGCAGCAAATGGTATGCCTTGTTGATTACAGACAAGAGTGTGGCATCCCAAAATGGATTCAAAGCTTTGGCAAGATTTTGGAGTCAAAGAGGGCTGTCTTCTCAGGTGTAGGTGGAGCAGGTGCTGGCGGTCCTCATCCTAACTCGCCGCTTGGCTGTCTTCTCAGGCATAGGCGGAGTCGTGTATGCCTTAAGAGTCATGGGAGTCCTGGGAGAAAGGTAGGAGCAAGAGGTCCTCCATGGGAGCTCTCAAGAGAGCTTGAGGGAGGTAGAAGAAGGCTTCTCTTTGAAAAGTAGCAGTGGTTTAACTCTTCCTTAACTCATGTGGTAGATTTTCCCAAAAAGAACCCTAAAATTTTACCTCAAAGTTGGAAAACAAGCTGCCATTTTGTCTCCCATGCCTTCAAATTTGATCAAACCTCCTGGCATAGCTTGTGTGGAGTCTAAGAAAGTTGCCATGTCTAGTACTTCTTGACTGTTGTGGTTCTTCAATGTTGTACCTGTGCACAGTAAGGTTTCCTGAAATTGACAAGAAACTAAATGTAAAGAAGGAGAGAGAAAGGAAGGATCTAAAAACTAAGCTCTGATACCAACTGTAATGAAGGAGACCTAGGAGAGAGAAGGGAGAGACTGCAGAGAGGAGAGAGAAAGAGAGAGAAAGAGGGTGATGAGGAGAGAGAAAGACTAGAAGTAGAGAGAGAAAGGCAAGAAGAGGAGAGACAAGTGGCTGGCAGCCATGGAAGGACAGGGAAGAAGGTGAAGAAGGTGAAAGGACAAATGTGTATTCATCAAATGGTGCCTATGCAGTGTCCCTTATACCTTTTATACTTAGGTCAACTTGACCTAAGTATTTCCCCTCCATTACAACTATTGAGCTTAAGGAGCAACTGAGGCAACTAATAGAGTAAGGATTATCCGCTCAAGTAATTCACCTTGGGGAGTGCATGTCCTCTTCTGCAAAAAGAAGGATGGAACACTTAGACTCTGCATTGACTTCAGAGTACTAAACCAGGTTACAGTCAAAAACAAGTACCCCATACCCAGGATAGATGAGCTTTTCGATCGCCTAGATAGAGTCAAGGTTTTTTCCAAGCTTGATCTAAGGTCCGGATACTATCAAATCTGAATCAAGGAATAAGATATCCTAAAGACTGCCTTCAACACTAGGTATGGTCATTATGAATTTTTTGTCATGGCATTCGGATTGACTAATGCCCCAACCACATTCAACCGTCTAATGCAAGACATCTTTCGACCATATCTAGATGATTTTATGCTAGTATTCGTAACCCTGTACTTGAGCTTGTACGCCAAGCTATTTCTCAAGATAAGGAATATGAAGGACTCATGGCTAAGTGTCGGGACCTAAAACGGGCCTAACACTGGTTATAGGCACTAGCCGGGCCTCTGTAACTCTCATAAGACAACCCCACACAGCCTCGCAACCATGAGCATCTAAGGGACACACTACCCTAAATCGCTACTATAGATATTGTGCTTGTAGTAGAACATAGTCCAACGATTGCCCTTCCTTACTCCTTAGAGGGAGATCCCAAACATCTTGGTATAATATCACACGTAACACAAACATAAAGGAGGCACCCCTCTGGCTAAATGACATGGCCCCACCTACACGGAGAGGATTGGCCCTTCAATGCACTGCTCTGACATAAAGAACATACGAACAATATCCACTCTTATATATTTTGAACAATCCAAGAGATAAAATTCCCTCACTTGACAATTTTCCAAAGATTCGATCGTCTAGCCTACAACTTGGGTTTCCTCACAACTTGACGTAGGTCATGTAATTGGCAATCAATTGCTATGCATCTAGAAGTTATCATGTCATGCTTCATGCAAATGTGGATAATCATTGTACTCAAGCATTTTATGATAAAAGAAAACTAGCCATGTGAGGTGCAAAACCAATCCTTTAATGATTTCCAAGCTACTCGCAATTGCAGCATTGCTAGAGACTAGCACCGAGTTTCCTCATGCTACTAGTCTCCTTAATTCAAACGATAATCCGTCCTATATATTATGCATAGACAAAAAAGAATCAAAATTGAAATCATTTTCAGCAACTAACCACTTCCACAAACCCTCGTCCCTCTACCATTTAGGTTTTGCTTTCGTTGGGTAGGTGTAGGGTTCATTTTCATGTAATTTTCTATATTAAAATTGATAAAAACACACAATAACATAGAAATAAGACTTGACTGAGGCTTGATCCTGGTGCCCCAGCTTTGTTATACACTCACAAACATAAAATGTATTTTTTTTCTAATTTTTTAAGTGTAAAAAATATTTTTTTTCTAATTTTTCTAATTTTTTTCATTTATTTCTTCATAAAAATGTGATATTTCAGAATTATGAGTTCTTGCTTATGAAGGACAATCAATATCATTTTCATATTCATTTTTATCCCATATGATCCCAAAACACTCAACAAAAAACCCCAAATTCCACTATTTTCATAAAAACTGAAACTTATGGGTTTTACGAGTTTTGTGAAAAATTATTATATCATAGCGCATTAAAGATGGGCATGGGGAAACCTAAAGCTGGCAAGTCTGTCATTCCAACAGGTATAGAAATAGGTTGTGCCACCATGGTAACAACCAGATTCGCTACTACTCTAGGGGTTTGAACAACCGGAACTAGAGCTCCACTCGAAGTGGAGGGACTAATTGGAGGGGGGAAAGAACTACAGCTTCCTCCCCCTAATGGACTATGTGCCGAGCTAGGTTTATTAAAACCCTGTCCTTGCAAAGCTATTGAGCCACTCCTTTGTGAAGAGTATCTTCTATTTATCACAGCCCGCCGTCTAGCTCGTTCAGCCGTTTCTTGCTTTTGGAGCTCCACTTGACAGTCTTGTGAGTCTAGCTCACTAATTTCTGGCATGCACTAGAGAATAGGTCCCAATCGACCGAGGGAAGAAAATCGCTACTTGTAGGCAGCTCCAAGCAAATTTACCACCTGTCAGGACCTAAAATAGGACAGACACTGGCTATAGGCACTAGCTAGGCCTCTATAACTCTCACAAGACAACCCCACACGGCCTCGCGACCAAGAGCATCTAAGGGACACACTACCCTAATCGCTACTGTAGATATTGCGTTGGTAGTAGAACGTAGTCCAACGATTTCCCTTCCTTACTCCTCATAGGGAGATCCCACACATCTTGATATAATATACCACGTAACACAAACATAAAGGAGGCACCCCTTCGAGTAAATGCAGTGGTCCCACTACAGCTCTCCTACACAGAGAGGATTGGCCCCTCGATGCACTGCTCTGACATAAAAAACATACGAACAATCTCCACTCTTATATATTTCGAACGATCCAGGAGATAAAATTCCCTCACTTGACAATATTCGATCGTCTAGCATACAGCTTGGGTTTCCTCACAACTCGGCGTAGGTCATGTAATTGGCAATCAATTGCTATGCATCCAGGAGCTACCATGTCATGCTCAATGAAAATGTGGATGATCATTGTGCTCAAGCATTTTATGATAAAAGAAAACCAACCATGTGAGGTGCAAAACCAATCCTTTAATTATTTCCAAGCTACTCACAATTGCGGCGTTACTAGACTAGCACCAAGTTTCCTCATGCTACTAGTCTCCTTAATTCAAACAATAATCCGTCCTATATGTCATGCACAGATTTAAAAAAATAGAATGGAAATTATTTTTAGCAACCAACCACTTTCACAAACCCTTATCCCTCTACCATTTAGGTTTTGCTTTCGTTGGGTAGGGGTAGGGTTTATTTTCATGTAATTTATTATATTAAAATTGATAAAAACACACAATAACATAGAAACAAGACTTGACTGAGGCTTGATCCTCATGCTCTAGCCTTGTTATACACTCAGGGACATAAACGGTATTTTTTCCTAATTGTTTAAGCGTAAAAACTAATTTTTTTCAATTTTTTTTATTTTTTCCATTTATTTCTTCATAAAAGTGTGATATTTTAGAATTATGAGTTCTTAGTGATCAAACACACTCATCAATATTTTCATATTCATTATCCCATATGACCCTGAAAAACACTAAACGAAAAACCCCAAATTCCACTATTTTCATAAAATTTGCAACTTACGGGTTTTTTGTATTTTGCGAAAAATTATTATATCATCATATTTGGTAATTCTATTTCATATTTCAAAGAGAATGCAACATGGAAAATAAAAAACAAACAAAATCAAACACTTTCTCTAAACATTTTCCGCAAAATAAAAGAACCGCTCACTTACGCATAGAAACCACGATTCCGTGGCTTGTAACTCATAGACGAGAGGCCGCTGACGCTTCTTCTTTTTCGCTGATGCACTCTCTCAGCCCTATCTACACGCTCCATCTCTCCAGCATCATCATTTGGTCTAGATTCTTCATCCCACCCTCCCCTTCTCTCTTGAATTGATGCATATGAACAACCGCTAAGAGGAGAGAGGAGAGAGGAGAGAGAAATACTAGAAAATCAAAATTTTAAATCCTCCATTAAAATCAGCAAACTCACAGTTATCTTCTTCCTCTCTCTATCGTCCTGATCAAGAATCTCCCTGTCTCTCTCTAAACGGGTCAAGATTGGTGCAGTACCGAGCAGATTTGGAAGGGGTGCAAAAAAAATTTGCGATGCCCCCCTTTCTATTCGTCAAATTTTTGTTGTTTTAGGCTTTTATTAAGCCTAAGTTTAAAACTTTAAAATAACCAATTCGGTTTTTTTATATTCACACTGTCCCGCAAGTGGATATTTCGATTTTGGATAAGTAAACAAACTCGGATTTGAGATCCATCCGGACAAACGGCTTCAAGCATCGAAATCTATAAACCTAGTCTTCGTCGCGCACTTTTTGGCTCCTGGATCTAGTAGCTACTTTATAATGTCAAACCTTGTGGGGATTAAATGGAGGGTTAAATGGCCTTTGATCGACGAACCGAGACTTGTGTTGGATTCCTGACGTTGAAATGCATCTATGAAAACTCCAGCTTGGCTATCTGCCACCCTTTGATTTTTCATGAAAATTTGGTCTTTGGCACTTCTCGGGCACTTCATGCTTCAAAAACGGCCTCAAATGCTTCAAGCCTGAGCTCCTAAAATCCAGCTCTCAGTAAGGTACTTCAAGGAGGAAGATCTGATAAAGAAAGGTCTAAGATTAAGGATTATCGTGCTAGCAATGGTTGTCTATATTACCATGATCACCTTTGTGTCCCAAAAGGACCAGAAATGAAGGCCAAGATCTTATGGTGGGAAGCACATGGCATCCCCATTGCAGGACATCCGGGGTATGCCAAGACACTCAACGCAGTTCATAAGAGCTATCACTGGCCAAGATTGAAAAGGGATGTATTAAAGTATGTAACTCAATGCTTGACTTGTCAAAGAGTCAAGGCAGAAAGGATCAAGATGCCTGGAGAGTTACAACCCTTGGACATTTCACAAATGAAATGGGAGTCAATAAGTATGGACTTTGTTATTGGATTACCTAATGCTGCTACTGGTGGGTATGATTCCATCATGGTACTGGTTGATAGATTGACAAAAGTTACACACTTGATTCCAAGCAAAACAACCTATAAGTCATCTAACATTGCTCGAGTCTTTATCAAAGAAGTATTTAGGTTACATGGATTGCCAAAGAGCATAATCAATGGACTGAGACTCCAGGTTCACCTCTAAGTTTTGGACTTGCCTATTCCAAGCAATTGGAATGCAACTATGCTTCAGTACTGCTTATCATCCTCAAACTGATGGCCAAACTGAGAGGGTGAACCAGACCATTGAAGATATTCTAAGGTCTTATTGTGGCAAAGAACCGAAATGGTGGATTGAACATTTACCTTTGGGGGTTTGCTTATAACATTGCCTTTCAATAAACAACCAAGATGTCACCATTTCAAGCGTTGTATGGGCAAGAATGTTGTACATCTCTAAACTTCTCAGATCCCACTCTCAAGGAAAAGGCTTCTAAGGCTATGCTTGAAGAGATGGACCAACAAATCCAATTGATCTGACATGACATTCAAGATACTCAAGATCAGCAAAAGTCTTATGCAGATCTTGAAAGATCCTTAAGAACATTTAAGGAATGTGACATAGTGTTTCTAAGGGGTAAGGCCCAAAAAGAGCTCATTATCCTTGGGAAAATACACAAAGCTTAGTCCAAGGTACTATTGTCTTGACATAACACATGATCCTTCTCACTGCATCCAAATGAGGTTTCCTCGGCTTTTGCATAAATTGGCTAATAAGCCCAACTACATAACTAAGATCAGGTCTAGTGATGGTTAAGTATATGAGACTTCCTACCATCTACCTATATATGGTAACATTTGCAATTTTAGCTCCAGTATTTGCATCCAATTTTATGTTTTGATCCAATGGAGTCTCAAGTGGCTTACAATCTTCCATACTATAATTCTTTAGCATTTCCAATGCCTAGTGATTCTGCATTAGCCAAAGTCCATTGGCTAAATTTACCACTTCAATGCCCAAGAAGAACTTGAACTCACCCAAATCTTTCATTTCAAATTCAATTGTTACCATCATCATCACATCTTATATTCCAATGTCATCATCGCCTGTAATAATGGGATCAACTATAATAGATGACTAGCACAACCAGGCATGCATCAATCTTCTTGATAAACTAATTGTGATCAACTTTGCCAATTGTAAGCTCACTATCCACGATTTACATCCATGATATTCAAATTATGTTTGTAAGCTAATAAAGGCTCTCTATGGGATGAAACAGACTTTGCCAATTGATAAATTCTAAGCTCACTATCCACGCTTTCAGTCGACTCATATCCAAAAGTCATCATCCCAAACACATCATCAAGAACTTTTCATTTTCCTTTGCTTTCTACATCATTTCTTCCCCTCATTGGCATAATTTTGTCCATGGATGATGATGCATAATTGCGCAGTCTGCTAGTTCAAGGAGAAAAGCTTGGAGATATATCAGTTGTAGGCCTAGACATAGTAGTACTCTGCTTTGCTGAGCAAAAGTAGATCCATGGTCTAAAAACATATCAGTAGGGATAGCAGTAGAGAACTAATGAATACACTCTTATGTGCCTTAGGATCCAACTTTCTTCTCTTTTCATCTAGGATATGAACATATGCAATGCAACCAAAAAATTTCAAGTGATCGATGTGTGGTTTATGCTTATATAGTTTCTAATACAGTATCATTTCATGAATACATGTAGTCGGATTTTGATTCTCAACACATACATTGCTGACATAACAACCTCACCCCAGTAGTAGAATGGCATGTTCTTCTCATTAAGCATTGTTGAGAATGTAAGCATGTGAACTCTCCTTATGCCGGAGGGGATAAGGGTAGCTGAGTCTGAATGGTCCTAAGGGGAAGGGGAAGCCCTAAACCTAGCCAGTTGGGGCTATATAAACACCCCATTGGTCTACATCGACTTGTGAGTGAGAGTGACCCAAGTTGTACTTTCATGAGCAACTGAATAAGCAAGACTTGTTCTTGTACTTGTGAGCTCTTCTCTCCCTCTTTTGCACGCTTCAATCTTTGCTTTCACTCTGATTTTTCACATGGTATCAGATCCATCTCTGATCCTTCAGCTTCCCTTGGCCTCTTTACACACCTAAGTGCACAAGAAGAACCTTTGCCCTCTCATTTACCCTCTTTTCCACCATTGCCAGCTTGACCCACCTCTATTGGAGGGAGAGCAAAGTAGATCACTTCAGCTCCTGATTCCTTCTAGAGATCTTCTCCCAAGCTCAGGGTGCTTTAGCATGCCACATTAAATGCGGGGATTAGGCGACGTGGAGGGAAGCATTGATCAATTCCCAGAAATTGGTGCAGTTTTGGCAGCATGAAGTTCTAGAGCATGGCGTGACCTGCATGCGATGCAATCCTCTAGACTATCATAGGGCTATTGTAGCTCCTATAGTGGACCATCTTCACCTAAGAGGGTTTGCACTAATTCCTCTTCTACTAGTTGCTGTGACCAAAACCCTAGTTGTGGGTTTTCTGGCAACCATAGCCAAGAAGCTTCAAGCTTCCTATTTTCCACTTTTTTCAATCTAGGAATCATTAATAGTGATTTTAATCACTGAAGCACATGCTATAAAGTGTATTCCTAATTTTTGAATAGCTTCAACACTCAGAGGACATCATAAGCTCACCGAGAAGCTTGCTCTCAACACCGGTAATGAGTAAAGTATCTCACCAAGCTTGACAAGGTAAATACCTAAACATCTCAATCTCAAGATGAGTGCTTCTAAGCACTAAAAAGGCATTTGGTGACATTAGTACTACTGCCTTATGTCAAAACATGAATATTGATGTGATAGAGATCTCCTCAGACTCTTCACCAAGTGTCAAAGTCATTAATTGACCTTGCTCAACCAAATGTTCATACGCTAAACCAAGGTGGGGAGGAGTCAGAAGTCCAATCAAAGTTCACCTCATTGAAACCTAGGAAAATAGTAAAACTTAAATCAAGGGTTGTCCGAAGGGAAGGACCGCCAAGATCATACCTTGAGATATTACGTATGTATGATTTCCAACCTTTTTCATCCTTACAGTTTTAAAGTTGGTTATCATTTGTAAGGCTATCAATTCTATTATTTGGTTCGTACTTGGCCACCTGTAAAGGACTAGACACTTCCATTGCCTTGGGCGATAGGTAAGACCTTCCTATTATGGCCATGGCTTATGCAAATGTAAGGCCTCAAATCCGCAAGTTTAATGGAAAAGATTTCCATCCCTGGCAAGTCCTAGTGAAATATAAAATGATGGAACGGGAATGTTGGCCCTTCATAAAAGGGACCAAAGTTATTGATCTATCAAATCCACTTGATGTAGAAGATGATGGGCGAGCTCAAGCCATCATCATGCTTCATTTGGATGAGTCCCTAATTCATCATATTGGCCAACTCTCCACTGCCAAGGAGAAATGGGATGAGCTTGAAAGGATCTATGGCGCTACAGGGAAGAACTCCAAGATTTTTCTAAATATTGAATTTTTTAGCTTGGAGTATAAATAAGGAGAAGACCTAAGTAAGTTTATTTCACATATGAAGGGGCTCATGGCATGGTTGGTCTCCATTCAAGCACCAATTCATGATGAAGATGCCATTGCCATCCTTCTAAAGTCTGTAAAGAATGTCTTTCCAACCTTTGTTACTACCTTACCAATATCCCGAATCCAACTTTGGCAAGTACCATCTAGCCATATCTAGATGAAGAGAAGAGGAACCATAATGAAGTCACTTCAGCATTTACTTCCCATGAGCAAGTGTTAGTCCATACAGTTTCTATTAAAAAGTGCTCCTTCTATCATAAAAAAGGGCATATTGTAAGTAATTGCTGGAAGAAGTACCCAGAAAAATGAAGTGCAATAAATGCAAAAAGACTAGGCATATCACCAATAATAAGCATCCTAGTGTTCCAGAACCACCTAAGTAATTGGAGGCTAACTTTGCCTCCCAATCCATTGAAGATCAACTCTTTTGAGTCTTGTAAACTCTCTACCTATAACCATCTTTTGTAGCCTGATTTATAAAGACATCTCATTATGGATTAAGGGGGGGCATCCTGTCATGCTTTATCCAATGCCACCTGGCATTGAGGGGAGGTGTTGAGAATGTAAGCATGTGAACTCTCCTTATGCTCTCTCCTTATGCTGGAGGGGATAAGGGAAGACGAGTGTGAATGGTCATGGGGGGGAGGGGAAACCCTAACCCTAGTCATTTGGGGCTTTATAAACAGCCCATGGGTCTACATCAACTTGTGAGTGAGAGTGACCCAAGTTGTACTTTCATGAGCAATTGAATAAGCAAGAATTGTTCATGTACTTGTGAACTCTTCTCTCCGTCTTGTGCACACTTCAATCTTTGATTCCACTCTGATTTTTCACGAGCATTGCACAGGATGTCTCCATAAGTACCTTGTTCTTTTTTTTATCCACTCCATTTTATTGTGGAGTATAATTGCATGAGAGCTCCTCTAAATGCCATTCTTGGCTAAGTATGCATCAAACTCATTAGATACATATTCCCCATCACTGTCGAATCACAAACTTGAGATAAAGCAATCAAAATCCTTTTCAGCCTACCTATTGAAGTCCTTAAAAATAGCAAACAACTCATCTTTGAGTTTCAGGATATACACCCAAGTATACTTGTTGAAATCATCTATAAATGTCACATAGTACTTGGAGCCTCCAAGAGATGCATTATGGGTTGGTCCTCATACATTAGAATCTACTAATTATAGTGGCTTGGAGCTATTTTGGACAAGTTTTACAAATAGAAATCTAGACTGTTTGCCAAACTGACAGGCATCACAGACGTGACCTATCTCAATGTATGCAAACTTTAGCAAACCAATGACTAGCTACTTTCTTTGCATAGTGTGCAGCCATTGAATATTTACATGCCCAATCCTCTTATGCCATATCTCAAGATCTCTAACAGTGCCATGACCATGTGCAAACATGGCTAATTTCAACTGAGGCAATGCAGCATCCAATGTGAACATCCGACCATGTCTATTTCCATGAGTAATATTCCAAGCATCCTTTGGTGGTCGTGCCATAAAATCTCATCAAAATATTCCAAGCATCCTTTGGTGACTTAGAATTCATTATCTACATGACCATTGCATCAGAGAATAAAGATATCCAATGCAACACTCTTCGGGCTCGTTTCATCCATGCATGATGTGCCCTAAGTTGATTAGCTATTGCATTCTTTTCAAGAAGCTTAGGCTAAGCTTCCACACCTGTGACTAAGTCCTAGTAGCCTTTTCCAATGAGAACGTTTTCCATTCTGAATTTCCAAATAGCATAATTATTGTTGTCTAGCTTCTCACCCATTATTTGTGTAATATTATTACCCCTCTCAGCATTTACCATGTCTGTAACAACTAAAATAACTCAATTCAATCTTATAGATATTAATGCATGACTGTCTGGCGGCATGCTCCAATAGTCTTTTTAATGAGTCATTGCTTGCATAACACTCACGCAATACTCATACATTTTGAACTTATTCTAGCTCAGCTCATTTAAGTCATTAAGCAACTATCAGTACATCAATGACATTTCAAAATCCCAATTACATAACATAAGCATGCTTTCTCTCAATTAAGACACTTCTGGTTTTGAGTAGCTGGACTAATATCCCTATTTTACTAGTAGTAAGTCAGCTTAATACCATCACTGAGCATCTGACATAACACCCATGAATGATATCATACCACTGTAGACATTATCTTTTGCATAATCATTTTGCAACCAAGCTGTCCAACACAGTGAATAGACAAGCAGTTTGTGACATAGCCCAATCAGCTTAATGATGTCACAAATATATATTACCTTCATTGAACCTTAATACATGTGTGTATAAGTATCACTGCTCATACATTTTCCAACTCGATCCAATAAGACTATAAATAGTCAACAATTTGTCATATCAACCTCATAGAAGTCAAGCTTGAGAATACAATGCTCTTGAACATGCATAGGTTTATCACTGACCATTTAGTATCATACCAACATCTGTAATCAACACCCTAAACTCCACAAAGACATTCAAATTTGGAATTGCATAGATTTTAGCTTATATGATAGTGCAAAATTGAATACACGCATAAAACAAACCCTCAAAAATCCTTCAAACTACTCGCTGAGACACAATGATATTTTGTGTCACAGAATTACTGACATGACCATGAGTGCTTTACTCCAAATTGTTGATTTTCCATGCATACACCTGGTAATCAAAAGATTGTTGTAGCAAGCAGAGATAGTTTTGACAAGCAATAAAGACCAGTCGGAGATTTCCTTTTTGTCTGACTTCAATTTTCTCAGGCAATGCATCCCTTTTTCCTGAAGCACATCGTTACCATAACCATGGTTAGTTTCATTAGAGATCATCACACATGAAGATAGCCTTGCATTTGAACACTAGGTGAGTAGCAAGTGCACTGACCCATATTCATGCTGGCTAGCTTGATTTACACCTACTTTTGTGGTTTTTTTCCATATTGATAGTGAGCTCAAACTTGCCAAGTAAGGCATTGTCAAATAGTGAGCTAAAGTGATGGATCACTTTCAACAGTCCATGCTTGAGCCAGATGACATTTTTATAAGTCTTCACACTATCATCCTCTAAAGAATGTGCCCTACTATTCTTGCTCATGCTACCATCCACACTAATTTTTGGTATATATGTTATTGCCCTTCCATTAATGCTAGTTAATCAACTCACCAATTATTCTTCATTGTAGGTCATTATCCTCTACACATGTTGCCTCAAAAATTCTTATACAAACTTTGCACTTGACCAATGTCACAGACCATATCAGGCTCTGATACCATGAAGAAAGTGTAAGTAAGGAGAGACACATGGATGGAACAAGTAGAGGTGGAGCTACATGCTCTCCTCCTCTTTCATTATTTTTCAACCATTTTCAATCTTTACAATCTCACAAAACACTAATGAGACAATCTAGGTTATACAACCAAACCATGATTAACTAATATAATTCAGTTTACTAGCCCTAGCCCAACTTATTAGTCCCACACATACCTACTAGTGATAGCTTCTACTAGACAATTGTCATGTGTTGGGGATAGAACACTAATGATGAGCTTGACTCTTTCAACATCCTTATCATTTTGGTACTATATGTTGATTGTTGCTGGGAGTGCTCATGTTGAGTTACATGCTTTGAAGAATCAACTCAAGAAGATTTTTGAGATGAAGGACATGGGGCGTGCTTCTCACATACTTGGTATGTATATTATGAACAATTTCTCTACTTGTCCCAAAAGGAGTACATCCATAGAGTACTTGAGTGATTCTATATGTAGGATGGCAAGCCTATTGGCTTCCCATTACCTTCCCATGTAAAGGTCAATCAAGCAAATTGTCCACAATCAGATGATGAGAAGGTCAAGATTGCCAGGATCCCTTATGTATCTGCAACCTGACATAGCCTTTGCAATGGGAGTTCCAGCTCATTATATGGAGACACTTGGCTAGTGACATTGGGATGCCATGAAGGATATCATGAGATATCTTAAGGGCACAATATATATGTGTATTTACTATGGTAGCCAGAATACTAAAGTTGTGGGCTACATACATTCTAATCATGCAAGATCTATAGATAGTAGGAATTCCACCTCTAAGTATGTCTTTATCTTTGTTCAAGATACTATTTCTTGGATGTCCATGGTGTGAAAATCCTTGGTTGAGAATTTGTTTGAGTGAATAAAACTTGTAGATGTGTGAGATCAAGGTTGTGGAAAGGGTCATGGTTAATGGATAGCTAGTGCACCACATAGGAATTTTCACAATCTTCTATACCTACAATAGAATATCTCTAACACGTTCTCTCCCTTAGGAAAGTACTAATCTTCTTTCTTTTGCACAAGTCACTTTCAATTGGTTTGGGAGATGTGTCGATTTCCAAGCAATCTTGGAGTATTATTCCACAATTAAGGATCTAAACTTTGTATAGGTTTTATACAGGTACTTATATAAGTGCATGTGCTTACTTAGGTAGAAGATGTGTCCATTGATTCTTCACAATGACTTGAATGGTGTAAAGTGAGGACACTTGCAAGATGGAAGAATATCACTGCTAAGAAAAAGGGTGCTTGAAGAAGGTTATGGAGAGATGTTGTTGGATAATCGGTCATTGATGTAGGGCAATGACTCCAATGGTCACAAATAAGAATACCTTTAGAAGATTGAATATAGTTTTAAGTACCTTTTCCACCCGAATTTTATTATTGAAATGATGGTATCAAGGTGAGTAAGGAGTAAACAGAGATACATGTGACTCAATAAGATAGGTCTAACCATAGGAAGGAGTATATAGAGATACATGTGACTTAGTAAGGTAGGTTTAACCTTAGGTGAGTTGAGCTCCTTAGGTGTGTATTGCCCCTGATGGGCCATGTGGAAATGTGGAGGAATGGGGAAGAAGGGTTATTGGCTCAGAGATAAAGCTAATTGATTGAGGCCACGGCCATACCTAACTTGAGGATCCTTGGGTGAAGTGTAGTGCCATGAGTGGATATTTATTTTCTTTTTCTTAAAAAACAAATAAACTATACAAGTGCCATACAAGGAGGCTTCTAGCCTTACAAAGATGAATACAAAACATTAAAATTAGAAAGTTGATCATTGTGATGATCCCTACTCTTTGTACTATTCATATGTTGACACATGTCAACAAGTGGATGTTGAGCTGATATGGTTGAAGTACAAGCCTAGATATTCAACTAGATATTGTTCACAAATAACTTTAACAACTTATCTTATCCTTGCTTGCCCTTTCCTTACAAGAAAGATATTGTAATGCTTCCAAGCATTGCAAGGTGGGGTTCTTGTTGTACATGGAATATCCTATTGAGAGAGTTATTTATATACAACTGCATGGTGAATTGTTTAGTATATACAAGTAGGTGGATATAGTACAATGTCAACTACAATCAGACCAATTGTAAAAGTTGGCATTAGATTGAAGTGCTATATAAATATTAAGAAATTGTATGATATTTTTTAAGAGTATTATGTAAGAAATAACATTGTGTACTAAATTATCATGGCCCAATTGGATACCAACAACATATAACTCCTCCTCTATGATAATTTTGTTCAACATGGGGTGATCAAGAATGAGTTCAAGTCGTTTGATGCTATGTACAATAACAAGTATGGAAGTATGGGCAACATATGCAAGATCATTCTTGGAATCCTAAGAGAGAGAGAGAGAGAGAGAGAGAGAGAGAGAGAGAGAGAGAGAGAGAGAGAGAGAGAGAGAGGGATGAAGAGGGTGAAGCTCTACTAATCTTCTCTCCAAGCAATCTCTCTTGCCATGCCCATGCTTCTCTTTTGCATATCAAGGTCATAGAGGGTTGAGAGTTGAAGAGGCACTCACTTGGATCCTGGAGTGTGCAAAGCACATCCTTCATGGGATTGAAGGAAGGCTATGCCACTCGCTGCAAAAAAATTCTTGTATTTGTGTGTGAGAGACTATATGAGAGATAGTTGTTGATTCTTGTGCGTCGAAGCTCTTGAAGGAATAAGAGTATGTCCAACATCCCAATACGTTAAGCTTGTGTAGCACAACATTTTCATTCTATTGCCGAGACCAAGGACACGTTGATCACATGATTTCTCATGCATGTATCAAAATGCAAAATAGGGGCCATCATGTTGCTAACCCCAAAGTGCTTTTGCAAGTAGTTAGGATTTGATGCTTTTTGTTGGGTTATTAAAAGTGTCGATTTATGTTAACATTGGACAAAAATCATTTTACATGTTCTAGTAAGGATATGATTGTATTTTAAATTGTTGTTTATTTTTCTCAAAAAGAATAGCACTTTTTTTTGTCAATGTTGGTTGGGATTCTTTTGCCTTGGAAATTGGGGATGTATGGTTTTTTTTAAGAACTTTTTAAATGGTAATGCAATTGGTGCACACAATTTAGGATTAGAGAAAAAGGAATAAAAAAGGAGAGAAGAAGAAAAGGAAAAAGGAGAGGAAGAAGAAGAGGAAGGAGAAAGAGAATAAGAACCAAAACACACACACACACACACACCCCACCTAGTCCATGTGATGCATGCATACACTGCACATGTCATATGTGTGGGTAGTTTCCTCTGAACTTACCCTAGTATCACCCCATTAGATGATGGGAGAGTCAAGGAAGGGAGAAGAGAAGAAAGAGGCATGCACATGGCACTATGCATCTGAATACCCTTAGACACGCATTGCATCCATCACCATAAGGTACACTCATACATTCATGCGTATTCATGCATTCATGGGTGCATTCGATCATACACATATGCATCCACATACCTTAGTGTATCCATTTCACTATAGTGCATCCACCTATACACATAGTGCATCCAACTGCACATAGTACATTTGTGCACATTAGATTGCACATTGTGTAACCATAGTATTTCCATTGATACTCATATATCCACTTTTGTGTACACCATGAAGATCCACCTAGTCTTCCATGTTTTCTTGCTCGAGCCATACCATAGCTCACCACTAAGGGGGGAGAGATCTAATCCCCACCACCTATCCAGATTGAAGATCATCAAGAATTTGAGGTCGAGTATGTTTTAGATTGAGGATCTCTCGAGGTTGATCGGAATACCTTGTTTCTTACTAGAAAGGATATGACATCAATGATTGCACTCGGGAATATGTAGAATATCTCCAAAGAGCATCTCTCAAAGTTAAAGAATTTCACAAGAGGAATCCAATGAAACTTAGACCAAACCACCAAGCCACTCCTCGTGGAACTCATCGTTAGAGGAGGGGGTGATGGCTGCCACAATCAAGTGTACCTATTAATTCTTACTCATCATGAGAATCCACACCCCATCCGAATGCACCCTTAATAGGACATCCTCAAGCCAACCATGCAAACCCACCCTTGCCATGTCATCATAGAACCTTCTAGAAAAAATGTTTTTATCGCTTGCATCATTAATGATGTCATCATGGAACATTCTAGAATATCGTTAGCCACCCTCCAACTCCTATAAAAGGAGGGGCTCGCCATAGAGCTCCTCAATCTTGCCAATGCTAATCTTGGGATCTCAATGAATCGAGACCTCCAAGTAAGTGTGGGAGCTCCCACTCAATCGCCAAGATCCACAAACCGCTTATTGTTTCAAGCATTTCAAGCCAAGTGCAATAGCTACCTCTCAGATAGTTATGCGCACTCTCACACCTACGTGTACCTTCATGCCCAATCGAGGTGCCTCCTCCCACGAGCTCTCTAGTAGCTCCATGATCCAAGGTGTAAGCTCGATTCTCAAGCTCCAAGCTTCAAGCTCAATTGCCGCATTTGAGAGAAGATAAGAGAAGAGAAGAAGAAGAAGAAGAAGAAGAAGAAGAGAGGAGAAGATGGAGAGCTTCTTCACCATAGTCCCTCACCCTCACACACTCACTCCCTCACACTCCCTCTCTCAAGCACAAGCACAAGCAAGAACAAGAACAAGAACAAGAACAAGAATAAGATGAAGAGAGCTAGTTTTAGCCACGCACAAGAATGAGCTTCTTCATTCACTTTTTGCCTTTTATACATACCGTACCTCCTTCTTGGGCGCTCATCTCTTTTAACATGACCATTCATTTTAGCTTAAGTCTTCCTTCCTTATTCCCTTCTTATTTACATTGTTCCTTCACCCATGCGTGTCTACCTTTACAAATTGCACAAGAACAAACCTGGTTCTCTTTTACAAGGATTAAGGGTACACTTTTATATTTCATATGTGCATTTTCCCTTTTGCACTCACCCTGGACTTTTAAATTTGCTCCTTGCGTTTTTGGCCATTTTCCTCATGTTTTTTCATTGGGCCAATTTTTTTTACTTTGTGCTACATCTTTTTTATTTCATTTTGCTTTGGGTTAACATTACCCCCCTCCTAGCCAAGTGCCAGTCCCATGGCACTTGTTGGTGAGGACTCGAGTGGTTGAAGGGTTGCCATGTGGATTGATGATGGGGCTTTAGGGAGATTGGCCATGGAGAATAAATATAACAAAATGGATGAGAGGTTGTGGAGGCCAAGGATAGATTGAGTGGGTGATGAGGGCCTTTGAGGTTGATGGTTGATTGTGTGCTATTGGATGTACCTAGAAAGGAAAAGGAAGTGCACGTCCTTGGGATGTGTCTTCCTCACCATGTAGTGCATGTGTTTGTGCCAATGGAACTGGGAGTTGGATCAAACCTCAAGCAAGCCCATGGTGTTGTCCCACACTTGAGGACCTAGTTCGTGTACAAGGGAAGGTGGTGTGGGTGTTTCTTAGGGAGACATGTCTAATCGTAGGTGACTATAAATTCCCTAAGTGTGTCCTGCCCTTGATGTGCCCTAAGTGTGAAGTGGGGAAGGGGCTAGGGATATAATTATCCCTAGGTGCAGTGTTTATGGCACTCTGATGGTATATGAGAATTCCATTTCTTCCTTTTCTTGTGCTTCATCTTTTGTCCTTTCTTTGCCTTCTTTCTTTCTTTTTCTCTTCTCATTTTTGTTTGTTTGTTTTTTTTTTAATATTTAATACATTAGGATGGAGCATGCTAGACATCATCTCGATGCTCTTAAGAAGCTACATTGTGAGGAGGACTAAGAGACTTGGTAAGGAAGATTCTACTTTGCAAGTAGCCCTTTATATTAATGCGTACATTTAGGGGTGTTGTTGATAGGAAGGGGTGGTTGCACTTGGTGAAGTATCTGTTGTTCATTTTTTCAAGGATGGCCATACAAAAGGAAGGCGAGAGCGAGACCCTCGTCATGAGGTGGGCCATCGCACAGCTATAGATTCTTGCATTGAGATAAAAAAAGAGTAGTGGTAGTTGGGCCTCCTTTGCAATGGACTTTTGCTTAAGCAAAATCCTGAGCACCCTAAGATAATTACAGGTAGTAATAAAGGTGGGGTTGGGATGAAAACTCATTGAAGAAGTGCATGATGGATGGGTGGGTATCCCGCTCAATGAAGATTAGACACTCCTCTCGACTCCTTGCATTCACATTGTAGATCCTTGGGAAATCATACCTTCCATGCACATTCAAGTTATAATCTACCCATATTCTTCGCGGATATGGCATGTAGGTGGGATCATTGTGCTCCTCTGGTATGGTGGTGTAAAAGGCCATCCAAGCATCAAGGTTGGAGTCCCGAATATATCGCAGCCATTTTGATTGGGCTTCGTATCTCTTGACAATTTTTGGAATCTCCTAAGCATTGTCTTACCACCAATAGTCCACGTGCTCTCTTTGCCACCTTGTAGGGTGTCTTGCTCTTTCCTTGGTCCATCTGTTCCCTAGTCATTGGGCGAGCCTGATCACCTACTCCACCACTCTTAGAGACAAGACCTTGTTTAAGGAGCAAGGGTAATGGAATGAGAATTCAAATGGTTGGTATTTGTTCTCCCACTGTTCCGAGACAGTGAGTTCTTGGGCCTAGTTTATAGGATAGCATTATTCTCTTTGCAGGATCTAAACCTCATGAACTTGTTGTGGCTTTGCTTGGAGTCTCTTTCAAGCCAGTTCCACCTACTCTCTCTAGTTGTGCTTCCTTTCCACAACTCTCTCAAGGGCAACTTCCTCACCCTGCTCTTCTATTTATGCTTGCATCTACTATGGTGGGCTCGGCTCATGTGGCTGTTTTTCTTCATCTTAGCCTTTCTCAAAGTCTGGCCCTTCTTCTCTTGGTGGTTCCATTGGGGATGCAGTGGATGGTTGATCTTGTTGTTCTAGCTCTCCAAATCCTAATTCATCCAACTCCTTTGTCAAGAGCCTAGCCTGTCTCAAGTATTGTTGTTGTTGCTCTATGCTTAGGCTAGTGCTTTCTTTTGGTGCCTTTTCATAGAGACTGTATCTCAGGGCTCTCCTTGTAATTTCTAGCTTCCTTCTTAGCCCTTCTACTGTATCCTCGCCCTTGACCTAGGTCACCTATAACACCGTATTTAGGAGGGCTTCCTATTGGACCTCCATACTTGCCTCCATTGCTTCTGCCCTTGCCAGTGCCATGATTCGTTCACTTTCTACCAAGGCAAGGCATTCAATAAGGTCCTTGAGTCTTGCAGTGGTCTTTTTCTCCTAAGCCTTGGCCTTCACCTCCATTCATTCTATGCCTTGATTTTGGCATTGAGATAACATCATTACCATCTGCTCCTACTCCTTCCAGATCTAAGCATCTCCTCTTTCTACTATTTGAGGTGGTTCAACTACTCTACCAGTTGTTCTTACTCTAGGAGAGCCACATAGAGTTGGTTTTTCACCTCTATCAGCCTTTTGGCTACAACTTGCCTACCACCACTCTAGGTCCTTGACCCACTTCTCAACAAAGCTGGTGCCAAGTGCATCTTCTATGCTCCTCCTAGCCAACTCTTCTGTTTGGGAGAGTTGCTTGACTGACACCCTAATGGTGAGAGCCATCTTCTCTCTTTATTCTTTCCTCCTCCTCTTATTGCTTCTTCCTTCGTTCTTCGTCCACCCTTCTAGACTCTTCTTCCACCTTTTGCAAGTGTCTCTCCTCTTCTTCTTGCTTCTTCTTCTGTTCCTTCTCTAACTTTCTTGATTTTTTCTCTACAGCTTCTAAGTCTTTGTCCTCTTCTGTTGTAGTTTCCTTCTTCTTGCCTTGGATTTTCAACATGATTTTTCCCTTCTCTCCCTCGCTTAATGGGACCGAATCCTTCTCACCTTACTCACTAATGATCCTTTCACTTGAACCCTTCTGTTGTTGTTGCTGATGTGCTTGGAGCTTATTTTTTCCTTACAGCTCCCTTTGCTTTTTCTTTCTGTAGCTTGATAGCTTCTTTATCTCCCACATTTCCTATTTTTGAAGACAATGATGGGCTTTTTGTGACTAGGGAGAGGTGCTGCTCTTGAATAGGAGATCTCTCTGGTGTCTCACCTACTTCTTCTTCCCTTTCTATCTCTCCCATGGCTTCTTGGATGATGGCCATCAGCACCCCTCCAAACCCAATCATTGATGCTTTTGATGCAAGCGTTTTCAGTCATGGTTACTCACTTCCTGCAAATCTTTGGCTTGATAGCAATGCCTTGGCTAACGTTTCAATCATTTTACAGACGTAGGCATTTAAATTCACTTTATCTAGGGCCCCTATTCAATGCTTTCAAGCATCGTCACTCGTATCCAAGTCATGAGTGTGTTGTATCAATGACTAGAGAAAAGGATATGCACCATCTTTGCATGTAACAAGATAGCGGGGTTAGGGATGTTTGCTATCTCATCATTGGTGTGCACCTTTGTCTTCAACATCTTTAGCATGTCGTAAGCATCCTCTTTGGTCTCTCTCCCTATGTGTTTACCAAACCTAATGCCTTCTCCACTATTTGAGGGCTAAGTGCAACTTCTATCCTTTTGGGTGAGCCTCCTTGCTTGATGATTACTATACCACTGTTCTTTCTTGCATCAAAAGATCTTAGGAACTCAATGCATTTTCCGTGGTCAATTTTTTTGTTTACCTTCTCTACATATTTGTGGAGATTGCATTGATCAATTATTTGCTTCACTATGTCTTCCTTAGTCACCTTCTCTTCCAAATTGCTGATGTTATGATCTTTTAGTTGTTTGTGGACTTGTGTCTCACTGGGGCCAATGGGTACCTATTGTGCTCTTCCTTCGAGAATGAAAGTTGTCTTATCATCTCGAATTCCTATTATGGCACAATAGCTTACAATTAGCTTATTTGAGAGTACCTTTTTCATAAAGAGAAAAAGATAACAAACCAACACTATGGAATGGTGCAATATTTCATTACACGGAACGGAAATTTTTTTTACTTCAAGCAGTCCACACATTCTAAGCACCAATTCCATAAAAATGTTTCCTCAAGTACAAGTTTACTTTATCCGTCCTTTTTTGCTTTGAAGTTCGGTTTGAAGTTCTAAAGTTTAGGTCATGTTTTTTTTTTCCAACTTACCCCCTCCCCCCCAGGAATGGGATGAAGATCCTTTCTAGGATTGGAGGATGAATGATTAAGGGTGTTAAGCAACTATTTGTAGTGTTTTATTTTTTCATGAGCCAAGCATAGAACTATGGGTTATACTCTAAGTGGGCTTGATGATTCATGTTTTGAGGCCTAATGCCTATGTGTGTAATGTAGGTTAGGACATTGGTTAGGAACTCACCAGAGTTCATCTTACTAGCAATGTGTAGTTCTTTCTCAATTAAGAGTCGATCAAATAGGGATGGGCCATAACATGCTCTTCTAAAGGTCGATTCCACATGATGGCCAATACTCTGAATGAGATAGGAGCCACATAGGTTGGATCATACTCAAAGGTTTTGATTGCATGTCTCTGCTTGGCATTGGTCATAATTTAGTAGCCCTCTTATTCCCATTGGAAACAAAGAGCATACCATTTTCACAGAAAGAGTTAGAGTTAGCTAATTGTTTCAGCTCTTATAGTTCCTGGGTTATTATAAAGACTTTACTGTTGCTATTGGAGGTGAACTACTACTATTTGAGAGCTTGCTCTTGAAAAATCTCATTGGCAATCAAGTCCTCGACCACCTCAAAAATCTTGATGAATATGAACTCATATTCCATCCACAAGTGCATGGCAAGGAGCGTACATCTGTGCTAATGGCTTGTCAAGGAGGCCTAAATCCAACCATTTGTAGCTTTTAGCAAACGTGGTGATGCAAGTGACCATGTCTTCTCTCGTATTCACAGCTAGATCTAAAGCCAAAGTAAGGATAGATCTCCACTTATAGGAGGGTCTAAGGCCTATGGGAGATTGGGATTTTGTTGGATTGGATAACTTAGCTACTGATGCCTACTTCATGGGCTAGTCAATGGAGTGTATGTCGGCCACTTGTGCGATAGGTTAGTCTTGCCACGGCTCAGTTAATGTGTTGATGCATGCTTGTCGAGCAATTGGAATAGTAGAAGTGTTAGGTTGAGTTGATTTAGATACAATAGGTTGTGGTTTTGGTCGATAGACCTATTGAGGCTTGATGGGTTTGGTTCCTTTTAGGTCAGTTGATTTCTCATAGTTAGCTGGCTTACAGTCTCTTGAAGATGGGTTGGAAGGTAGTGGTAGCTAAGGGACATGCATGCCACTCGTGGACTTGGGCAACCAAATCCAATTGTTGCCTTCATAATAGCGTGCAATAGGGCTTTGGACACCCTTTGCGGCTTGACCATTTGTTGGCTGATATAGTGCTAGCTTTGTCTCCTAGGCCTAGGGCATGAGGCTTTGGGATCATGAGTTCGTGCGCATTGGCTTCTATGCGACTACAATTGTTGTTTGAGTACTCATTTGAGCTACTACTCAATGGCTTTGGATGTGTTTGCTGGGGTTTACTATTGATTTGTTGTAGTGGGTTGGGATAAGTCATGACTCCCTTCTGTAGGCTTAGCACTAAGTTACTCTACCGGTGTGGCACTGCGGTCTTAGATGAAGCCGCGCTGCCCTTGCTGAAAGTCGTCACTATCGGAACATTATCAATAGCAAGTTGAATATGCTATGAGTCATAGTCGACATTGCATTATGCTTATTTCTTGAATGCACGTCCTAGTAGCGATTCCTTACTAATGGCCTTGGTGTTAGGTAACACGTAGAAGATCATTGGTAGGCTTTCAATCTCAATAGAGACCACTACCTTGCACTTTCCTAACAGTGAATAAGATTGCCCCCCAAATAGTCTAAGTTTAGCATTAGTAGGTTGCAACTAGCGCTAACCAATGAGGGTCCAATGATCATGTGTAAGGATATTAAAATCAGTTCCCTCATCAATGAAGGCATCAAAAGCAAGTAACCTCTTGGCAATGACTAATATGCGCAAGTATGTAGGTGCCATTGCTTCCTCATCCTCAGCCTCTATCTTAGTGATGGTGGCTACTCTTACATTCACAAGCCACTCCAACATTGGATGTTTTGTGTAGTGGGTGAATTGGAGGGTAGTACTTCTTTAGGGAACTACCATTAGAGAAGCCTATGATCTCTCCCTCTAGAGTCTTGAGCTCTACGTTGCCAGTTCAACTAATGTTGTGGACCTTGAAAGGTCTCAATCCTCTAAACTTTATCATTTTCTTATGGCCCTTCACAGAGTACAGGAGCACTAGGTCGCCCTACTCGAAGTCGAGTTGTTTGACATGTTTGTCAAACCAGCTCTTATAACTCACCTTTTTGCAGATCAGTGCATGGGTTGTCAGGAGTCACATCCCAGAGAGGTGTTATAACTCCACTAAGCGTTTCGTCCATGCTTCCTTTCCATCCCATCTCTCTTGTACTGCCACTCTCAAGCTTGGAACAAAGAACTCCACTAGCAGGATTGCTTCGGTTCCATAGGTAAGCTTGAATGGTGTCTGCCCTACAGCCATCTTATAAGCTATCCTATAGGCCCATAGCATTGCCATGAGCTTATTGTCCTAGACATTGCGCGAGGTGGAGATTACCTTAGTCAGGACATCTACTAGGATCTTATTCATAGATTCTACTTGACCATTAGCTTGAGGGTAATATAGTGAGGATCTCCTATGGATGATCAAGAATGTGGATAGTAAATGGGCAATCACTTCATTAATGAGGTGTGTGCTGCGGTCACAACCTAGTTCGATGGGACAGTCGAATCATGAGATCGCCTGCTCCCAAAGGAACTTAGCCATGGTCCTAGTGTCATTATTTCTAGTGGCCCAAGCTTCAGTCCATTTCATGAGATAATCCATCGCCACAATTATGTATTTTACTTGTGTGAGTATTGCGCTCCACGACTAATTGTCCCAATGAAGTCGATTTTCCACTTTTCAAAGGATTATCGTGCTATTATCAGGGTCAACTCCATCTTGTCCTTATGAATGGGGACTTTAGTTCTTTGGCACTTGTCACAATGCTTCATGAACTTGCTACATCTCGTGGAATAAAGTGGACCACCACTGTTGAGATTACAACACCTTGCATGCTGTAGTATCTTCGCAGAAGTGTTCTCTAGCAATTACACCATGCACTTCAACAAGTATATTATGCATCTCATGCTCACACATGCATCTTCGTAATAACCCATCCTATCCTAGTATTTAAAGTTGGCTAGCTATAACTGATGGGGCTGAACCTTGAGGGTAAGGCACTTTAGCCTAGCCTTCTCTATAGGTCTCTCAAGCAATCCATGCTCTAGGATTTGGACTATGTCATCTACCCAATACGGTGTTAGATGAACAGGTCTCTCTCATTGGACATGCTAGAAAGATGTGCATTTGGTAAATCGTCTACGATACCCTAGTCAACAACTTCTCTTGTGGGTATGTGGGACATATGGTCTGCAATGTAGTGCTACTTACCCTTGCATACAACCAGAGAGAAGTCAAACTCTAGAAGTAGAAGTAACCATCTAGCTATGTGTCCTGTAGTGCAAGGTTTGTTTACTAAATAAAGCAAAGCCTAAGGTGGTCAACAAAGAAGGTGAAGGGCATAGCTAAAAGATAATGATGGAACTTCTTCACAATGAACACCATAGCTAGGCCTTCCCTCTCTGTCATGGAGTAATTCATCCCCATAACTCTGTGAGTTGTTTACTAGCAAAGATCATAGGATAATCAAGATTATGTTCATTAGATTGGCACAAAATAGCTCCCATGGTGAATTTTGATGCATCAATGTACACATGGAATGTTATGTTCCAACCTGGGGCTCATAGGATCGGTGCAGTTGTAAGAGCCTTCTTTAGTTCCTCATAAGTGTGTTGGCATTCCTCGTTTCACTCAAATACAATCAACAATTTGTAAAGGGATCTAGCAATCAATGCTTAATTTAGAATGAATCCTCAATAGTACCTTGTGTGTCCCATGAAGCACTGAACTCCCTTATAGTTTATGGGTGGTGGTAAATTGATAATGATCCCATGGTGCACGAGGTTCTAAAAGATAGCTAGTGCATTCGTCAACCCAAATGGCATGACTACGTAGGTAAATATGCCCCATTCGATCACAAATGCTATCTTATGTATATCATCAGGGTGTACCTACACTTGGTTGTAGCTTGGGAAGTCGTCTAGGAAACTATAGGCTTCCTTTTCCGCTACTCTTTCGAGCATGTGCTCCATGTAGGGTAGTGGATAGTTGTCCCTCTTATCGTAGGATTGACCTTTTTATAATTCACACATACTCGAATCTTCCCATTCTTCTTCAAGATAACCACTATAGATGATACCCAGTCTATGTGCTCAATTTCATAGATGAATCCAACCTTCAATACCTTATCTATCTTCTCCTTAACGACATGTGCATGCTTTCGATTCATTGGGTATGGTCGCTGCTTAACTAGCATTGCAACAAGAGTCATAGGGATGTTATAAGTCATGACCCTTAGATCTACTCCTTTTAGTTTGTCTAAGGACCAAGTAAACACATCTATGTACTCTCATAGGAAAGTGATGAGATCAACCTCCCCTTTTTCAATTAGGTCCTCAGCTATGAATATGGGTCGAGGCTTTTTTACCTTCCCCTGCTAAGCTGACCTCCTTGACCTTAGCGGGACCTTTTATTGGTTTGCTTGTGTGTCATTGCCTCTTAGCTCCCAGCAAGATCACCACCCAGTTTCCCTTTTTGAACTTCGTGAAGCACTTCAGTAAATCCTAGGGCTTCCTTTGCTCTTTGGCTTATGACCCCTTTGACTACCTCATGTCTTCTTCCTTCAACTACTTGTGCCTTAAGTGGACTAGTAGGTCCCCTTTGGTGCCTTTAGTCTTAGGTGGTTGGGATATCTTTGGATCACTCTTAGAGATCACTTCAAAATTAAACTCACAACTCTTGTTAGAAGAAGGAGTTTTTCATAGTAGTTGCAGCTTTGAGGCTAATTCGATTATAAAGAGTGGTTTGATATTTGGTTGAACTAATCCTGCTTGCTCATAGTCTATTACACCTAGGTGGTCCAACCAAGTGTGGTCGCATTCTATCCTGACAACTCCTCTTTCAACCCTAAAGATACTGGCTTTGTGTGGCTTGGAGGCTATTTCTATTTGCTCGATCACTCAGTTGTCTCTCTATATCATACTCTATTATATTGGCCTCTTCCTCACTTTTCTCATTCGTAGAGAGTAGTCTTCATACTCAACATTTGAATCGTCATATTTTAACTCCTCATCATCTCCTAGGCTTCTATTCTTAGCCTTCTTTTTGTCCATGTGATTAGTGCCCAATTGTACAATAGGTTCAAGTCATGCACTTTGGTCCATTGCCACTTAGGCTTGTTCATGAGGTCCTTGAGAGGTTTGAGATTGGTAGTTGGGTTACTAGCTAGCTCTCTCATCAAATATTCAAGAATCCCCTGGAATTTGAGTGTTTTAGATGGGACATGGAAGGGGATATGTTTTGGTCGACTGCTAGAGGTCCTGGCCATCATGTAGAGTGGTACTAATATGGGATCCTACTCTTCAGCAAACTGAGATGGTGTGACTTTGTGAGACTTACCGGCGGCTGCCCTAACAGCCTACTTATAATCCTCCTTGTCATTTGAGAACAAAAAATCAATGGTGATGGCTAGCATATACATCCAATCTCGCTCGTCCTCTCAAGGCAAGGAATATACTTTGCTAGTGGCCCATAGGAATTGTTGACTTGTGAGTCTCCTTTGTTTTGAAATTGTGGATCTAGAGCATGGCAGATACTATGGTGGGTGGAAGATGAGGACCAAACTCATGATGACATAGACAAGTAGAGACAAACTATTACACAAGTGAATTAGGTTCCAAGATGGCAGCTTGGACTGATAAACACAATCTTGTGTAGGACTGACAAAGTCAAGACACTTAACTGAAAGTACAAAGTATCATGACATTGTATTCATTCATATGAAAGTGATAGTCAAGTACAATGCTTTATAGAAGTTTGGTTGTTCCACTCTCCTCGCTGTGCATATGGGATTTAGTACAGCTCTTCTTGGAGCATACATCATTTTTCTATTTCTTAACATTTTGAGGATAATGGAGATGGAATCTAGGTCAATCGGCATAGTTTTCCAGGTGTCCATCTCAAGTCTTACAATATTAGACCATTGCCATAGTATTCTATCACTCATGCGCTTTGCATCCAGGGTTAGCCTAGTAGGATGTCGTAGTCCACTCCCTTCATGACTATGAAGTTCACTAAGAACTCGACTCCAACTATCTTCAAGGGTCAGTCTTTTAATACTCTAAATGGTCTAACCTTCATTCTGTTAGCCAGCATGACATTAAACCTAACAATCTCCACAAGTGGTTTACCCCAAGCTTGGAGGACTATATGACTGAGCATACTGACTCTTGCTCTTGTATCTACAATTCCCTTCCTTGTAGCATCTCCTAATGCATTGACAAGAAAGATTGTGTGCATCTTTCTACCTTTCCAAAAAGCATTTATATGAAAAGACTTAGGCCTTACATTGAGGGTCAAGTTGGGTATGTGTGTTATTGCGTCGTGTTAGGCAAGTTGGTTGCTTCAAGCTCGTCAAATATTTCTACCCCATTGCTTCAACACTTGCCATAGTGTTGGGTTCTACCTACGCAGCTCTCCCAAAGGTAGAGTCATAGGGGTTGATATCAATGTCATGAAACATGTTACCAACCCCTTTCTTTTCATTAGGATTTACACTCTTTTGCCAGTGATCTCAGCCAATCTACTTGCTTGTGGCATCTAGGCTTTGTCTATGCATTGCTACATGGGGTGTGGATGTGTCTCTTGATCTTAATCCTGTAAGCAAGGTTGGTGTGCTCACACTAGAGAGCTCATTGATCTCACCTTCTATGATGGGTTTAGCATCTTTTAGATACTCTTGGGCTTCTCTCACCCACTTCTTGACCTTATCCACTACTTCCAATTGGTGCCTTGGGTCGGGATACTCCCCAATCTTGGCACTCCCCTTTTTTGTCATCTTAGAAGTAGATGTTTCTAATTCTGCATCCGTGAGTTGCGTTCTCTTAGATAATGTGGTGGCAATATTTGTTTTAAGCATTACCTTCGTCTCAGCCCTCTTTCTCCTTTGCTAGGTTCGGATAACGAGATATCGGCTTGCTTCATTTGTGCTCGAATCGTGAGATTCAATGGAATCAGGATTGCCTCACCATTAACTGTCTCAACTCCAAACATTCCCAAGGGTATGGATGGCACGATTACTGAACTAATGGAAGGTTTTCGCCTAGGGCACTCGATGTACAAGTGTGTGATCTTGCACTTTGGACATCTCAAGTCAGCTTTGTCTTGATTGGCTTGCTCTCTTTTGAGGCAGCGAGATGAGATGTGCCCTAGGTGACTGCAAGTTTAGCACATGATGGGTTCTTGATGATGTTCTCATAGACCTCTATCTCTTCCCTTGCCTAATGCCATCACTAGCACTGGTCTGAAATCCATCAAGCTAGGGTTACCCTCTTCGTCGTATGAGATGTAAGGGTTCACATATCCTTCATCCTCATTCAACTCCTCTATGTAATGTATTGGAGTGTCGCTCGTAGATGGGTCCAAGTGGTCTAGGTATCCCTATAGGGCTGATGTCCATCCTAGGAACGACTACCTTTGAGTCATCGGGTGCTGGGAGACCTAATGGAGCTCCCCTTTCGAAGTTCAACAGCCTATTCCCTAGGTAGTATAGCTGATTATATGGTTGCAAGTATGGAAATCATCTTGGCAATCTACAATGCATCACGTCATGGACAAACCTACCACAATTAGTGCATGATCTTGACCTAGGATTCAAGCACTCGGCTAGGAGGTGATGTCCACTGCAATGCATTCATTGCATGTGAGGTCCTGTGGGCCTTCTCATTATCTCTTGGAGTTCAACAGCCTATTCCCTAGGCAGTACGGTTGATTATACAGTTGCAAGTATGGAAATCTTATTGGCAATTTGCAATGCATCACATCGTGGCCAACCTACCACAATCGACACATGATCTTAACCTAGGATCCAAGCACTCAGTTGGGAGGTGATTTCCTTTGCAATGCATGCATTGCACGTGAGGTCATATAGGCCTTCTCATTATCTCTTGAAGTTTAGCCAACTCTAGCTTCATGTCCACCAACTCCTTGGCTCTGATCAACACCCTTTACCTTGTACTGTGTGCTCTGGCTAGATCTTTGGTTCTAGAGCTTCTCTCCTTGAGCAGTTCATCCATGCATATGTCTTCTTCATAGACCCTAGCTAAGCACATCCCTTTGTAGGTTTGAGTTGCTCACCAAGGCCTAGTAGAGCTCCTCACTTCACATTGCGTTCATAAATATAGTGGAGACCGCTCATTTTCATTAGGTCATTTTGCCACTGGGATTCTCTTAGAGAGACTCCACACATGAGTGACATAGTCTCGGATATCCTCCTTATCCTGGCTGACATTCATCAACCTGATGATGAGGTTGTCGAAGTATCCCGCTTCGTATAACCTCTTGATGAAGAGACTTTTGAGATTATTAAAATAATTGCGTTTGCATTTTTTAGGCTGGTAAACCACATTCGTCCTTTGTATCCTAGGCACAGTATGAAAGCTTATGCTCATTGAGCAAGGTTCATGAGGCCGTTTGCCTTGCATACTTGCTCAAACTGCTCCACGAAGTTGTATGGATCATTATAGGCCAATGCTTTTCGAGTTGCTTATCAACAAGTATTTTGATTTGGCTCTTGGAGTTTGGCGAGGAGCTAAGACGTGCCGGACCTCACGCATTTCTATGTCTTGTCTCAACTTTTGAGCTCGCTGCTCTTGGTTGTAGACAGCCATACCTTGCAGCACTTTTCTTACCAACCTTCTGTCTTCCTCTTGTGAGATCAACTATAATCTCCTCGATCGATCTACTGTGATGCACCATTTTGGTTTCTAAGTCGTATTAGTTTACCATTTTTTGAATGTCAACTAGGAATTCTCCCAAGTCGAGCTTGTCGTCTGCAAGGTTGGTACTAGCTTCCGACATATCGGTGGTTTCCTGAGCAACTAGTGTGTTGATCAGATTGATCAGATTGGGTAAAGTTGTGTCCCTAAGCGTGTCGATTCTCTTTCCCTTCTCCCTCACTTGATTGTTTGCAGTTGTCATTTCAAATTTTGGTTCTTAGGTTGTATCCGACTTCTTAGGGTTTGCTCCTATTAGTGGGTTCGTTTCTTACTTTGGCCCTGTTAGTGTGTTCCTTGTTATGCAAATCAATTTGCAATGTTACATGAACTAGGCACACAAGTGGGAGAGTGGACTTGTGCCAAATCACACTTTCTATCTTTCCTTGTGCACTTCAAGTGTTTATGTGATGAAGTGTGTGAGTTCAATCATAATCCACAGATATCACACTCCTTCAATCAATTTCGACTAGTTGCAACTCTCATATACAAGTGGCGGCCACTCGTAGTGGTCCACTCTAGGTCCTTGTTGCACGTTTGATGCATGGTTTGAAGGGTAGCAAGTTCACGTTGTCAATTCAAGCCTCTATTGGTGTATGGTCACTGATCACACACTCCTAGAGTGTCGTGTCTCAACCCTTGAGTCAGTCAGCTGTACTACCCTATCTACTTGCCTGGGGATCTATTAAGATGTCCTACAACTAGGGTTTAGGTTCTACGGGTTCTAGGAGGGTCAAAAACTACCAAAAAATGATGCTCTATTCTCTTTTTGATTTGCATGTTTCAGTCCAATTCCCAAAATTGGACGTTCGATTATGGGCTGTCCGATTCCTACATTTTTGGACCGTTTGATTCTAGTCTGAATATGTTGTTTGAGTCTGATTTAACCAAATCGAATAGTCAAAGCTATCCAATTTTTAGTGAACCAAGTATTGTTTGATCAGATGATCTGATTATGATGTGTTTGAATATGAGAATCAGACGATCTGATTCTGGGAGTCAGACTATCCTACTGTGATAGTGAAAACGTGCACATGCTCAACTAAAATCTGGTGTATCACTCTCGATGCTTCCTCCTAGTCTCTAGTAAGCTCCAAAATCAAACAACAAGGGTTCAACAATCAAAACAACTCACGTATTGATGCTAGGAGGCATATTTCACGGTGGATTCTGTGAGGTTTTACGGTGGATTCCATAAACTTTGTTGATCGGGGCTCATACACAAAGTGGATTCTTTGTGCGAGAAGTTGATGGGGACGCCTATTCTTTTCGGGCGTTTCATTAATTTAGTGTGTACATGGGTGATTCCATAGCAGGTGATTCCGCAAAATACATATTAAATTAATAAACGTTTATGAGTTTAGAGTGCGCACTCGTGATAAATTAAGGTTAGGATTGATTTCTAACCAGTTGATTTATTTATGTAGCTGAAGACTGCTAGGTATTCAATTTTGTCGGTTTAATTGTATTATTTTACTAACGATTGTGAATGCTTCAGTTGATGTGTACAGATAGCAGCAGTGGCGGAGGAAAGCATTGGAGGATAGCGTGTATTCGAGTTATCACTTATATTTTGATGGGCGCATATCTTAGGCATGGCGCCTATATTTTGTCGTGCCTATTTATTAAGGTGTTGGATATTTATTTATTATTTTGTATGCGCATGGGCGCACGATTATGATATTTGTATTTGGACATTGTATTAGGTATGCCTGACTCTTTGGGCGCCCGCCCATTAGCTTTATTTCTATTTTGTGCTAAAGCACACTCAAAAGCCAAAAGCGTGCTATTTTGTAATTTGGGCTATTATTTGAGCTTGAAGATGATTAATACATAAAATACATGCTTTGTGGAGCGCTCACACAAGGCATGGGGGGAGATTGCACCCAATTGGTCTCTTGTTCATGTCGTGCATGCTTTCTACCTTGAGTTTTGTGCAAAAAGTAGAGTTCTTTTGTTCTTGGGGACCTTCCGGCGCTCACTACGCAAGCATACAGCATCTGATCTGTGCACCAGTGGTATCAGAGCGAAGTTGAGATCGAGAGCTTTCAATCGCTACCCATCTTGCGCGAAGGCGGAGCTCTTGGAACGATCGAGCTCTACAGTCAGTCTCATTGCGAACGGTCGATACGGACGGATTCGTGGCGGTCAATAACCTCTGTCTACAGCCTTTGATCGCGAAGGACCAGCCTGGGGAAGCGGAGGACCACAAGGAAAGTTCCTTCTACAAGTCGTTTATTTCTCAACAGTCTGACAGTAACTCCATAGCTTGAAGCTTAAAAAGCTTAATTGAAAGTTTGTAAAGCTTAATAGTAAGCTTTAATAAAGCTTACTCCATCATATTTTTCAATCGACGGCGTCAGTATACCCTCGCCGTAAATTTCGGCGTTGAAAAACGGGCCCCCCCTAAAAATTCGTCGTGATCACAGACTAAGCTCTAAGCTTAGTCAACCAAGTCTCAAGTCACAAAAATCTTCAAGTTGGACAAGTTCATTAAGTTCTGCAACTCTGCAAGTTCTGCAAGTCAGCAGAGGTCAAAACTGACTTATGCTAAAAACTCCCATAAGGACTGTTTCTGCGCAGAAGCACTGAACTGCAAAGTTGTTCCCTGGAAGACTCTGTTCACATACGCAGACTTGTTGAACCAGTTTCAGCACACGCAGAAGGTCATACGCAGATTTTACGAAGACTTCAAATCCCGCAACCGCAAAAGTCGAAGACCGTGAAAGCCAAACAAAAATTTATAAGCCTTATACACCCGACTTTGAGCTACGCTCATCCCACTAATTGGATTTTGAGAGTGTGAGGTCTTTTGAATTTTTACAGGATGACGGAACAAAATATGGATGATTTAATGGTTGAAGGTGATCTTCCTGAACCTACGATGGAACAAAAATTAGATTTAATTATGATGCAGCTGGATGAAGAACGAAGAGCCCTCGGCAAGCCTTGCAAGTTCAATTGGCCAATTTACAATGATCGACTACCGACAAAGATGGACCACAACCCGAAGATCTTATCCGACGAACCATCGATGCGACTCTCGAAGCTCAATCCATCCGCAAAGAAACAAAGATAAGTAAAAGAAATTTCAAATTCCATACTTTCAATGGAACTCGAGATGGAAAGACTGTTCTTGCATTCATCAGTTGGTTTGATGATTACTTTCATGAAGAGACATACGCTAAAAAAGATAAAATTAAGTGTGTCACTAATTATTTAGTGGATCGAGCATCTCTTTGGTGGACCGTGGTTCGTAAGAGCATAGATTGTCCTACTATCTGGGAGAGTTTCAAAAAGAAGTTTATGCAGAATTCATTCCTCCACAATTCCATAAAAAAGCCATAAAGCAATGGGACCTTCTTCAGCAAAGAGATCGTGAGCCTATTCCCAGTACACCGAACGCTTTTGGAATGCCTTACTCCAACTACGCATGCTTGAAGACATACCTGAAGCGACTCACAAGCGCAAGTATATGTCCGGATTACTTGGGCATTACTACGCTGAAGTCAATATGTTCAAGCCTGCAACTCTTGAAGATGCAATTTCTTTAGCTCATGACACTGAAGACAAGCTTCGAGGAAGAGACAAGCGTCCACAACAATTTCAAGCAAATGGTAACTATGGTTCTAAGTAATTCAATTCAAATTTTAGAAGATTCAATCAAAGTCGATTTCCTTCATCATCTTTCCGTAAGTCTTGGACAAAACCACCTCCTTTGCCATCAAATACCAATCAAAACCCTAAGCCATCTTCACAGCCAAATCTTAATATTCCTAGACTTCCTGCCATTGCAAACAATGTATCTAAAGCCAAACCTATAGTGTGTTACAAATGCCATCAACCTGGACATCTAGCAGCCAATTGCCAATCGAAGAAGCCACCTGTCCATATCAACTATCTTGGAGCAATGGAAGATGAAGAACATGAGGAAATGCCTGACTTTACGGAAGATGAGGACGACATTACTACTCCTTTGGATACTTTACCAGGTATGCCAACTCCACATTCTTTGTTAACAATGAAATGTTTAGTGCATGGAAAAGAAAAGATTATTTTGCATGATGATGGTAGTACACATGATTTTATTTCTGCAAAGTTAGTGAAAGAATTGAAATTACAAACTGTTCAAGCAGCATTCTTAGGCACAAGGTATAATGGAACACAAGAGGTGCATGATTTAGAAATTCAAATTAGTGAATACACTGAAAGAAGGAATTTTCTAGTTGTACCATTACAGTCTAGTGATATTATCCTAGGTATGCCTTGGCGTCATTAGCATAATCCTGACATAGATTATTCCACACATTCAATTACAATTTATTTTCAAGGAAAACACATTACATTGTATGGTATGCATGCATCTAATAATTTTTCACTGCTTACTCATACTCAAGCTAAATGTGCATTACGCAAAAGTAATAAATCTTATCTAATTTGGGTGAATGAACTTCAAGCTAAAGAAAAACATATGCACCCTAGGTATAAAGAATTCATTGCACAATTTAAAGATTGTCTACCTCCTTCACGTCCTGAAGACCACAAAATAGATTTAATTCCTGGTACACAACCACCCTGTAAAGCACCATATAGGCATAACCAGATTGAACAGAAAGAAATTCAAAATCAAGTTGAGGAATTATTAAACAGAGGATTAATTAGATCTAGTAGTTCTCCATTTGGCGCACCTGTTTTGTTGGTAAAGAAAAAGAATAATACTTATCGCATATGCATTGATTATCGTGCCCTAAATAAAATCACTGTTAAGAATAGATATCCAATTCCTAGGGTAGATGATCTTATGGATAAACTACAAGGTTCTTCCATATTTAGTAAAATAGATCTTAAATCTAGTTATCATCAGGTGAGATTAGATAAATCTGATATAATTAAAACTGCATTTAGAACACAATTTGGTCATTATGAATTTTTAGTGATGCCTTTTGGATTGACTAATGCACCTGCTACATTTTTAGTAGAATGATGAATCGCATATTTTTGAAATATCAGCATTGTGTTATAGTATTCTTTGATGATATATTGGTATTCAATAAAAATGAGAAAGAACATTATGAACATCTGTCGTCGGTTTTCAAGTTATTGAAAGATAATCAATTGTATGCTAATCCGGAAAAGAGTGAGTTCTTTCAAACAGAAATTGAATATCTAGGTCATATGGTGTCATCAGAAGGTATTAAGGTTGACTCTAAGAAGATAGAAGCAATATTGGACTAGCCTATACCCAAAAATATGCATGAGTTACGTTCTTTTCTAGGTCTTGCTAGTTTTTATAGGAAGTTTGTGCGAAATTTTTCATTACTTACTTTGCCTTTGACTAAACTTTTAAAAAAAGGTATTGTTTATCATTGGTCTGATAATCAACAAAAATCTTTTGATTTATTAAAACATGCATTAACCCATGCTTCTGTATTACAACTACCTGATTTCAATAGACCATTCTTTTTAGTAGTTACTGATGCTAGCGGATCTGGAATAGGAGCCGTACTTATGCAAGATAATCATCCCATAGCCTATTCTAGCTGTAAACTAAAACCATCCGAACTTAAATATTCCACATATGATAAAGAATTGTTAGCTGTTGTACAAGCTTTAAGACAATGGAAACATTACTTAATGGGTTCCGAGTTTATGATTAAGACTGACCAACAAAGTATTAGGCATCTCCTTAGTCAACCCCAAATATCTGACCGACATATCAAATGGACAGCATTTATTCAGAGTTTTCATTCCCTTATTCAATATCAACCAGGAAAAGAAAATGTAGTAGCTGATGCTTTAAGTAGAAGACCAACTATTCATAATATCTCTGTCATATCATTTGATTCACTAACCCCTATGAAAGATACTTATCATCAGGACATTACTTTTCATGCTGATTGGAATAAACTAGTTGGAAATAACTAGATTCCTATTGATTCACTGTCTTACAATGATGGATTCATGTTTTATAAAAGAGATTATGTGTTACAGTTCCATTTAGATCTTTTGTTTTGAATGAGATTCATTGTCCTCCATATCAAGGTCATAGAGGTATTATATCTACTTTGCGTACATTGACTGAAGATTTTTATTGGCCACATATGGACACTGATGTATCTAACTTTGTTTCTGAATGTTTGGTTTGTCAAAGAGTTAAGAGACATCATGGTAAACATTATGGTTTACTTATGCCTTTATCTATTCCATCAAGACCATGGGAACAGATTTCTATGGATTTTATTACTAGTTTACCTAACACTAGAGCTAACCATGATATGATTTGGACTGTGGTAGACAGGTTTAGTAAACAAGCATATTTCATTCCATGTAAGAAAACTTTAACAGCATCTCAGGCAGCACAATTGTTTTTGAAAACTGTTTTCACTAATCATGGATTACCAAAAGTTATTATTTCTGACCGTGATTCTAGATTTTGTAATAACTTCCGGATTACTTTGTTTGCTAACCTAGGAACAAAGATTGATTTTTCATCTGCATTTCATCCTGAAACTAATGGACAAACAGAAGCCACTAACAATACTATTTTAGATCTTTTACGTGCTTACACTATTTTTAAACCACAAACATGGGACACACATTTGCATTTACTACAGTTTGCATATAATAATACACCACACACAGTCACAAAGAAAGCACCGTTTGAAGTGATTTATGGTTATAGATTGTCTACACCTGTTGCATCTTTATCAAATAGAATTCAGAGTGCTGATGATATTGCTAATATGTACGCTACTATTTTTGATGAGGTTAAAGACATGATTGCCAAAGCCCAGCAATCATATACAAAACAAGCTAATAAGAAAAGACAGGCCATGAATTTTAAAGTTGATGACTATGTTTGGTTAAGAATAGAAAAACTTAGATTACAAAGTGTAGATAAACACCTAGTTGTGAAATTAGCACCTAGATTCTATAGACCATTCAAGATCATTCATAAAATCAATGACAATGCATTTAAGTTAGAACTACCACCACACTGGAAAATTCACAACACCTTTCACATTAGTTTATTACGACCCTTTAGAGGCCAATTACCTGTACACCCTGTTTATGAAAACCCACCTTTGTTAGATGAAGAGACTGAAATCCTTGAGCCTGAAGCTATCATAGATACTGACTTTATGACCACTAGAACTGGCCGTAGATATTCTAGATATTTGGTCAAGTTTAAAAACCATCCTGTTGAAGAGGTCCAATGGATGCACGCTAGAGACTTAAATGCTTTTCCCACTCTGTTAGCTCCACATTGAGCTAATAGCAATTGAGGACAATTGCTATCCCACCCCGGGGGTATGATGCCAGGAGGCATATTTCACGGTGGATTCCATGCCACGGTGATTCCGTAAACTTTGTTGATCGGGGCTCATACACAAAGTGGATTCTTTGTGCGAGAAGTTGATGGGGACGCCTATCCTTTTCGGGTGTTTCATTAATTTAGTGTGTACATGGGTGATTCCATAGCGGGTGATTCCACAAAATACATATTAAATTAATAAATGTTTATGAGTTTAGAGTGCACACTCGTGATAAATTAAGGTTAGGATTGATTTCTAACCAGTTGATTTATTTATGTAGCTGAAGACTGCTAGGTATTCACTTTTATCGGTTTAATTGTATTATTTTACTAACGATTGTGAATGCTTCAGTTGATGTGTACAGATAGCAGCAGTGGCGGAGGAAAGCATTGGAGGATAGCGTGTATTCGAGTTATCACTTATATTTTGATGGGCACATATCTTAGGCATGGCGCCTATATTTTGTCGCGCCTATTTATTAAGGCGTTTGATATTTATTTATTATTTTGTATGCACATGGGCGCACGATTATGATATTTGTATTTGGACATTGTATTGGGTATGCCTGACTCTTTGGGCGCCCGCCCATTAGCTTTATTTCTATTTTGTGCTAAAGCAAGCTCAAAAGCCAAAAGCGTGCTATTTTGTAATTTGGGCTATTATTTGAGCTTGAAGATGATTAATACATAAAATACATGCTTTGTGGAGCGCTCACACAAGGCATGGGGGGAGATTGCACCCAATTGGTCTCTTGTTCATGTCGTGCATGCTTTCTACCTTGAGTTTTGTGCAAAAAGTAGAGTTCTTTTGTTCTTGGGGACCTTCCGGTGCTCACTACGCGAGCATACAGCATCTGATCTGTGCACCACATATAGCCTTCGAATGTGCACAGCTACACCAATCAAAGCTCTCCTTGCCTCCTTGCTGTCATGTAAGAAACCTATCCAGCTTGCTCTCTCTCTCTCTCTCTCTCTCTCTCTCTCTCTCTCTCTCTCTCTCTCTCTCTCTCTCTCTCAAACCCTGAGTGTGGAAATAAGCTCCCTCTCGCTCTCTACCTTTTAAACTCCTTGTCTTTCAATCTTCCACTCCCCCTCTCTCTCTTTCTCTCTCTCTCTCTCTCTCTCTCTTTCCTCTCTTAATGCATTGAAGCCCCTTTTTCTCCATGTTTTAAAATAGTAACTCTATTGTTTGTTTCCCTTCTTTTCCTTAGTTTTTCCTATCTAAATGCATCCAAATCACAAGCAAACACTTAAGCTAATCTAACCTACTCGTCTAAACCTTAAAAACCAAAAAATTTACTTGCAAAATAGATCAAATGCCCTCCGACTCCCTTACTTTCTACCTATCTTAAGCAGTATTGGTTTGGGATAAACCCTGCTTCAATACTCGATTCAAAGCACGCAAGCACTCAAAGCTTGAGTCCGTTTGTCCTGGCAATGGAACCAAAATATGGGAGCTCTCGGTCAATTTCCAAGACCCATGGACCACTTATTATTTCAAGCGTTTCAAGCCAAGTGCAATGGCTACCTCTCACTTAGCCATGCACACTCTCACACCTACGAGTGTAGTGAGCTTACCTTAATGCCTGATCGAGGTGCCTCCTCTCGTGAGCTCTTAAATAGCTCCATGATCCAAGGTGCAAGCTCATGGAGCTTGATTCTCAAGCTCCAAGCTCCAAGCTTGATTGCCATGCGTGAGACAAGATAAGAGAATAGAAGAGAAGAGAATAAAAAGAGAGGAGAAGATGGAGAGATTTTCCACCATAGTCCCTCATCCTCATACACTCACTCCCTCTCCCAAGCATAAGCGTAAGCAAGAAGAAGAAGAAGAAGAAAAGGAGGAGAGCTAGTTTTGACCACACAAGAATGAGCTTCTTCATTCATCATGCCCTACATCTTTCTTGGGAGTCCATCCCTTTTTACATGACCTGACATTTTAATCTAGGTCCTCTTCCCCCATTTCTTTCCTATTTACATTATTTTTTCACCCATGCCCGTCTACCTTGACGAATTGCACAAGAGAGATCCTATCACTCTTTTACAAGGATTTAGGGTGCGCTTTTATATTTAAGATGCACATTTTCCCTTTTGCACTCACTTGGACTTTTAAATTTGCTCCTTGCACTTTTGGCCCTTTTCATCATGTTTTTTCGTTGGGCTACCTTTTTTTGCTTTGTCCTACATCTTTTTTATTTCTTTTTGCTTTGGGTTAACAATAAGTAACTTTAAGTTCTAGTTTTAGTTCTTATCTAGTCACAATATCTAGTCTTGTCTTGTCTTTCATTATACTCCTATTGTCTTGTCACCTTGTCATCTCGTAGTATGAGAACTTATCTAGTATTATCTTGTATCTTGTTCCTCCCTGTCGAGGGAGATCTTGTAATTTTGATATATTGTATCCATACCTATGGTCCCGAGTTGTGGGATTCTTTATATCTTATCGAGTCTTATTGTTTATACCTACGGTCCTAGATTGTCGCATTTTTTGTATCTTGTTAAGTTATCATTGTACCTTGTGTCCCTACATGGGATTATCTTGTAATCAGAATTCTTGTAATAAATCTTGCATCTAGTCTAGTCTCTCCAGCACAATCTAGCGCTCCCATAACACTATTTCCTGGATGTCCATGGTGTAAAAATGCATAGTCATATCCACTATAGAGGTAGAGTATGTTGCAACTACTGAGGCTTGCAAGGAGGCTCTCTAGTTAGGCCATCTAGTGGCAGAGACCTTGGCTTTACTAGTGTGCTTGGTACACTGTTCGGATTCTATGAATGCTATTGAGTTGGCCATGAATCTAGTCTTCTATGTGAAGACAAAACACATTGATGTGCATTACCACTTTATTTGAAATGTCATTGAGGGCAAGTCCATTGAGCTTGTCAAGATCTTCACTAACTAAAATCCTATAGATTTGCTCACTAAAAGCCTCTCAATGGAGCATTTTGCCTTTCTTAGGAAGTTGATGGGCATTGGATGAGATGATGTCTTTTCTCGTCCTATTGTACTTATGTACATTTGTACTTTGTCACTTTCTTTTTCTTTTTCTCTCCTCACTAGGCACACATTCACTTTTAAGTGGGAGGTTGTTGGGGGTAAAGGTACATGTGCCCATCCACTCATGTGTTAGTTACATTGATAGTATTTGCATACACGCACAATTGTACATTGTAGGTGGCGGGTGCCTATCACTATCACTTCATTCTTTATTCTTTCAGTGATATTTGAATAAAGGGAAGGCTGGATACACATTGTGACTGTTAGAGTTCCGACATCTTCAATAAAACTCTTTGTCTGAGTACACTTGAAAACTAAAAAGTACTTATGTTAATATCCAATGTTAAGCCTATGTAAATTTGATAAAGACAATCAAGCCATTGAGACAAAGTCCATAAAAATTCCAAATCTCATGTTTTCAAAAATGATCTATATAATGTCTTATCAAACCATGCATTCCATGCTATCAAGCCAAAGCAAAGTATCTTTGTGTATCCATCTTATTGATTGAAAAGAGACTATAATAAGAAAAGTCCCAAACAAAGATGTGGAGATGAAGATCAAAAGCAGAGACAACCAAGAGCAAGGAGTCAAAAATCACAAGCACCAAGTATGAACAACAAAAATTGTAATGTCCACCATTGTTACCAATGATGTAGCCAAGGGGACCAAAAGAATCCAAAAATATAAGTTATATTGCCTACACTTTGGTTGACACTACATTATGCATTTTGGGGGGGGGGGGGGGGGGGGGGGGGGGAGGAGGGGAGGGGGGGGGGAGACATACATCCTTAGGTGCAATTATCTAGAGGGTAATTAGCTAGCATTAAGGAGAGGTGTTAAAAGTATGGCGTTAGAGGCAATGCTAAAGACACAAATAATGTATGGTTCGAATGTAACGTGCTATAGGCACAAAGACTATATCCCATTGGCACTAAAATAAATCAAGTCTATTTCGTGTCAACATGATTCTCTACTTGTTCTTCTTCTTTCCCCCATAATCTACTATTCTACTCTTTCCCCAACCATATTTTGCAACAAGATTGTGGCGAGCCTTCTTGTTATGCTGATGCTATGATTAAGGATGATAGTCATAAGTGGAAGAGGGCTATGCAGTCAAAGATAAATTCTTTGGTAAAGAATGTTATAGGGGTTAGTTTCATTAGCTAAGGGTAAACATGCATTACTATGCAAGCGAGTCTACAAGTTGAAGATATCTCCATTTGATGCATTGCTTAAGTACAAGGCAAGGTTGGTGGCCAAAGGATTTAAGTAGGAGAAGGGGATTGGCTTATATGAGATCTTCTCATCAGTAGTCAAGATGACCACCCTTTGTATGGTTTTTGCTTTGGTTGCTAGAGAAGACACAAAGTTTGTTCATATGGATATAAAGATTGCTTTCTTGCATGGGGACTTGAATGAGGACATTTACATGTAGCAGCTTGAGAGGTTATTGTGGAAGGCAAGGAGAGCAATTGGTGTGTAAACCGTATAAGAGCTTATATGGTTTGAAATAAGCTCCTAGGGAATGGTATCATAAGTTCAATGCCTTAGTGCAATCTCAGGGGTAGACTAGGAGTGAGATTGATTACTACCTATCCACTAGAAAGGCTAGGGATGGTAGCTTATGATATTGATTCTATATGTGAATGACATACTAATTGCTGGGATGTCTGTTATGGATGTAAATGCCATACTATTGCTGGGAAGTCAGTTATGGATGTAAATGCTTTAAAAAAAAGATTGCATGAAACTTTTGATATGAAGGACTTGGGCAATGCCAGTCACATTCTTGGTATGTGCATTATGCAAGATTGAGACAAAAATGTATTGTATTTGTCTCAAAAGAAATACATTGGATAGGTATTGCAACATTTCAATATGGAGAGGGGGAAGGCTATCAATATTCCATTGCCTCGTATTTGAAACTTAGCCAATAGGATAAGTCAAACTAGAAGAAGGCTAAAATGGCCAATGTTCTGTATACATCCGCTGTTGGTACCTTGATATATGCCATGGTTGCTACATATCTAGATATTGCCTATGCAATAATATATCAAACACTGGTAAGAAGCATTGGGAGGCAATAAAGAGTACCATGCAATACTTGAATGACACTAGGTCTATGTGTGTATGCTTCAGAAGGACGGATGCATCTATTCTTGGATATGTAATAATACAGGGTTGAAGAATCAAGATTACTTGGCACAAATAGAAAATTGTGATGGAGTATAATTTAACAAGGACACTAGCTTCGAAAATCACTCATTGTTTATGAAAACCCCCTATCTCATGAGATCCATTGATTTGCTATTGAATAAAGCTAGAAGAAAAGATGTATCCAATGACGTAGGTGATGTTGTAGGTTACAAAAGGATAAAGAACTTAATCCCTTATCTTCACACATTACTTTTATGGGCTAATGCTTCTTTTGGAATTGGATGCATGAACATTTTGGCATGTGGGTGCTAAATGTCTTGGACCCATTCTTGTCCTTCTCCTGTATGGTGGCTAGCTTCTTATTTATTCTAGAGTATGTGGAAGACATGCTGGGTGTATTAAGTAGAAAAATCATTGAATGATGGGTTGCCAATGATTGACCCATAGCTCCTTTGCAAGGAGTTGGCCATGTTGGGGGGTCAAGGTTGAAGGAGAACCTTGATGTTTGCATGATGTGGGTAAGGATCTTTCCAAACTGGGGTAGGGAGGGAGATAGATTTGGATCATTCATCTAAATGGGGAAGAAGACCTTTAGTGTCTAGTGGACTTGTGGTGTAGCCCCCTTTAGGGGGAGACCATCTCAAAGGTCGCGCAAGTCCGTTAGATGATTGCCTAGTTTAGTTGTTGTGGATATGATAGGGAAGCTTTGCACGAACCCTAGGAGGGGGGAAGAATATGATTCAATGAATATTTTCATTCTATTAAAACCTTTTCTTCCTTGCTCTCACTCTCCCATTTTTGACTGCGTCTCTTTGCAAGTTCCTTAAGGCAACCTCTATTGATAAGAATACATTTTAAGAGTAGTGGGGCCTTCCATGGGAAAACATATACTTTTTATGGCAACCTCAACTTTTTGTTTTAGATAAGAGAATTGACACAAGACCCAACTATTGGAATAGCTATATCTTGTTAAAGCAAAAGTTAGCAAACTATGCGAGCTTCCTATCATGGAGATGGTAAGATGCATCCAATATCAAATTTCGATTAGAAAATGTATCATGGAGAATTTCGAATTGCTGCAGTATTGGGTAGGATACATATGATGGAGCCTTGCCAACGATTGTCGATAAAAAGTCATTTACATGCCTGCATGAACGGGGGCCTAAAGGGACAATCTAGCCAAGAGGGAAGATGAAATATTCGTAGATGCGTTTTCTGTAACCAGGTTATTTATTCCTGTGTAAACTCATTTCATATTGTTCCAAAAATTTCCGGATTTAGACACCTCTCTTGGTTTTGGAAATAGAGCGGCTTACGCGGGGTTCTTTTCCACATGAACAAAGTTCATGTGCAACAGCAGCAAGCACAGGTCCCCGGGATTTCTCATGGGCCGCATGAACACGTCAGCATGGAAGCGCCATTTCTGCAAAACTCCACAACCGGCTATCGCCCGTCAGCCCCATGTAGCGGACTCTCAGGACCAGCAGCAGGAGCCACGTGGAAGGAGGCACCCCGTGTTGCCCAGGTACCTCCTCGAATTTGATTGAAAAATTGGGAAAAAAGGCCAGAGAAAGGAAACGGGTGGGAGAGCCTTTTGTTAATCCGCGAAATTTGTATTTTTCTCTCAATTATGCTGTCAGCTTGTTGGCCTTCGTAGCTTTGGATGGCCGGGGAGAGCGCAATTGCAATCTGAGCTTCAAAGGCTCTCGTCTAGCGCGCAATAGTGCCATATTTCTATTCTATGTTTTCTTGTCTGTTGTTCCAATCGCTGCAAACTACGCTCGTAGCCTTACGCATCATCATGGTGGCCGGTCTCTGTTTCCTTACTTCCTTTACAGCAGCATTTTCTTCTCCTGCCTGGCCTTTTCAGCAATCTCTCACTTTCCTACCTGCCTCTTAACTCTTGTTGCTGCTAATGCATTGAAGAAACATGTGCTTCTGAGAGCAGCAAAGAGGAGGCAACAAGAAGCAGCGTTTCGAGAAAAGCCGGCGCAGGGAGCCGTCATGCTGTCTCTCAAGTGTCGATAATTGAAGCTAGAAAGCTACTGGTGTTTTGATTCTTGTTGCTAGGGGTCCAAACAGTGCTTACAAGTGTGCTGGCGCAAGCTTCTCTTGTAAGGCTAGTGCAGTTGATGACAGCATCAGTAGTTCTGGAAGCATTTATCCAAAGGTTGTTGAGAGAGGCTTTTGTAAAGTAACCGTGTTTGTATCTTCAGTGGAGCTTCATGTAAGCTCGGCATCTAAGGCTCCGTGCTGAAAGTTTCTAATTGTGCTGAAAAGAAAACGGAAGTTTCTTTCCAGGAAGCATGATCCAACCATACTGCAAATATGCTAACAGTGGTCTGAGAACATCCAAACATACTGCAAATATGTTAACAGTGGCCTTGGCCCGTTTGGATCATTCGTGAATCAGTCGCTTGCAGCACTCCGGGAGAAAAATGCAAAAGCCGAAAAATTGGATTGGTTGTCATATAGAAAGCCTCTCAGAGGTAGCTCTTTCCTCGGATGAGCGAACTATTCTCTCGTGTGATGATTTTGAAGGATGCATGAGCAGCCATTTTGCCGTTTATCTTCCTAAAAACTTCTCAGAGGTAGCTACTCCCTTGGATGACGATAGTGAAGGATCTATGAGCATCCCAGCTTTTGCCGTTTATCTTCCAATGTCTATCATGCCATCTACATTTCAACATCTTTGATTCAAGCGGCGTTGCTGTCAAAGTTTATGCTCTTGTTTAGAGCTTCCCAGTGCAGCAAATGCATGTACGGCCACCTTGGGAGCATTGAAAGACCAAGGCCTTTTATGAGCAGATGTACCGAGGAGCTGAGATGGTATAGCAAAGCAAAAGTTTAGGTCAGCGTTTTTCTTTGCGGAGATGATAGAAACTCAGTTGACTTCAATATGGATGACAATAAGCCTCCATTGCATGGGCTTGAGACTAGTAACTATTCCCTGATTGGCGCTTTTTCAAGTGCATATTCATCCTTTAGTTTTTGTTGTCATTGGAGTTAGGCATAGGAGACGTTGTGGATCTAGTCCTTTCACTCAGTGCCTCAGCCAAACCTCTACATTACATATTTTGACAGACAGTCGGTGTATGCCAAATCAGATGAGATTTGACCAACACGCTAAAAGTTGACATCACCGACTGAATGATATATTACGTGTTGACATGTTAGCGTACACCAACTTATTAGGTGTTGACATGTTTGCCCAGACCAACTGTAAGTTACATCAGGCTTCACAATAGAATGGACACCAGGATTTGCTGCTTTGGTTTGGATAATGCGCATGGAACGTGGACTAGTGCAGTACCTGGCGCTGTGTCCTCTGATGTGGCCCTATCTGAGCTGTCTTCAATCAGTATGGCCAACTCAGAAGGGCATCTGGACTATGGTGACGAAAGAGGAACGGAAACTACTGATACAAATAGACGGGGAAGCTTAAGGGCCTCAATCTGTTTGAAGCTTTCTATTTTTGTCGGTTTGCTGGTAAGTCACAGGCCAAAGTTGCATTTTACATTCTGGAGACTTGAGGCTTTCCGTGTTTTTATGATCCTGCTTTTCTGTCAGGTCATGGTTGCTGCTGGAGTTCCTGTGCTGGTGCTGTGGATAAAGGCCCACGAACAACTTGTAGAGGAGATCAGACGGCGACTCATTACAGTCTCTACTTTGCGGCAGGAGCAGCTAAAAGAGTATTTACTTAGTGAAATGGACAAGACAGAGCTCATAGCTACCAGAGTAATCATTAACAATTATTTGACAACTAATGATAGCGATACTAAGGCATTAGCAGAGTTTGACCTCAAATCAGCTGTTGAAGTGATATCTGATTTCAAGCATGCTGCTATATATGATCGGAATGGCAGATTAGATATCACAACTAATGTTTCTGCTTTTGAAAGTGAGATTAATGCGCAGACAATCCAGTCTGAGAAGCTGAAGCTTGCGTTCCCTATATCCACGTCCACTGGATGGGTTTACAATATATCGAAGGCCATTTTCGAGGTACATGTTCTGCCATTTGTTTTGATTCGGATAGAGGAAGTTTGGACAGCTGTGGATATTTGCAGTTTGTTTTTCTGACAGTGAGACCCTGATCTTGTTTCTTCACTTTTTGTGCATTGTGTCCAAGTAATGTTATTTTGTGAGGGGTCCCTTCACCAATTGAAATTTATTCCTTGCAGGTTTATGAAATGGCATCTAGGAGCTTAGACTGACTTTTGCATTGGGCCTGAGCAATGCGCCAAAGTTGTCTCGATTTGTTCAATGTTAAAAAAAACAAAGCCAGTTTATAAAGAGTGCATGCTATATGAAGTATAGAATCATAAAGTGGTGTAGGAAACTGGAGTTATAGTGGTGCTGAATTGAATTAGTTTTTCCATGCAGGACAAAGATGGTTGTTGGTTACTGTATTTCCCAATGGCGGTTTGACACTAGCAGTTGTCAAGAGCTTCGACATTGGGTTTTTTACAACCAACAACTCTATTGGCCTGAGGAGTCTTCCTTAGGATGGTTATATAACTGGGAAAAATTATGATTGACAATAAATCATGATTGGCCAAGGGAACTTGGGGGCCAAAGGAACTTGTTGGAACTTGATCGCCATCTTGCTATGACACTCTGGATGAAGGCCAGAAACTGGGTGCAAATTTGAATTTGCAAGGCTCAGGGCTGAGCAGCTTGTTCCACAATCTAGACATCCATGGTCTCCATATTGATGGGCTGAATTGTGGCTGCCAGACTGGTAGCATGCTCCTTAATCACTTGTTTATCACTTGTTTCATGATCTTCATCAGATCCTCCACACAGGCATGTGCAGGAGTTAGTGAAGAGCAGAGCAGAAATATAGGGTTCGGGGCCTTTGCAGCTTTGCCTTGGAATGCACAAAGAAAGTGTGCAACTTAACAAAATTTGATGATTTGTGCACAGATATACATGCAAAGGATAGTGAGATTTAATATGCTCAAGCTAGGCGCAGGCTATAAACATAATCTAGGATTGCAATAGGTAGTAGAATCACTAGAAAACGAGAGAGTGCAAAAGCTGGGATATAATGCCAAAGAGTCTAGAGGTGTAGGGCTTTATTAGCTCTTTTCTGGGGTAAAAAAGAAGGCTGCAGGTGAGCAAGACCAAGTCCAACCGGTTTCTTGTCTGCACTATTGCTGCTGCCCTTTGTGGTGATCCTGCTATTGGTTGTTGGTTCCTATGATTGCTATGCTGCCATGTGGCAAGCAAGACCAAGTTCAACTAATTGCTTGTCCGACTTGCCATGTCCTCCTACCCAACTATTGCTGCTGCCCTTTGTGGTGTCGACTATTGGCCGTTGCTATGTGGCCATGTAGCTGCTAGGCACTTTCAATGGGCTGGTGTCTTTTGGGTCAATGTGGGTCATAGAGTGTATTGGAGACCATTAAAAACGTCTTTCCTAAACTTATGAAGTTTCTCCATATGAAATTGTGTAATGCATCCAAGACTCAAAGGGCTTCTAAGTCAATGTTGGCCATAGAGGCATGGGCCACTTCAAGTGATCCCCAAATAAATGTAGGATTGTAACCCGCCTACTTATGCTAGCACAAGTATTAGTTGTAGCTCTGTAGCAACAATATAAATTCATAATGTGCTAAATTTAGATTGGTAGATGTCCAAGCACAAAACATGGCTGGCCAAGTGTGTTAGCCACATGGACAGCAAGGATGTCTATTCATACTATGCTAAATTTAGATTGGTAGATGTCCAGGCACAAACATGGGCAGCTAAGTGTGTTAGCTAGATGGGCAGCAAGGATGGCTGTACAGCAAAGGGAGCAGCTCAGCACATGAACCAACACATGAATGAGAGGGCCTTCAACATGTGACTCTTAAGGCACATAGCATGCATGTGATGGGATTACTAAGGGCAACTAAGTAGGACGACAGGATGTGCCGATGTTGGAAAATCCCCCTAGTGTGGTGCGTGGTTGTATATGTGGAATGGTGAATGGTAATGTGGAAAATGGTGTGTAGGAAGGTGTAGAGGTAGATGTGGGTGTAGCAAAAGAGAAGGGTCAGTTTTGAAGTTGTAGTGAAGATGTGGAGGAAATGAACACATTTTAGAAATTTGAAAATTAGATAATGATGATGGGCCAACTTCATTTTGACTTCGACAAAAACTTGAAGAAGGAAATTTGGCTTTTCCTTATATACATGTCATGAGGACATGTATTTTTGAAATCTCACTTAACATGTGGATTAATTTTTAATCACATGACTAAGTAAATGTTGCACATGTGAGGTGCAATTGGGGTTAGAGTAAATTTATGAGCCCGGGATCCAAGAAAATCATAGGATGTCAAAGGCAAAAGTTGCTATAAGTTATGTTGCATAGGTACTTGGTGATATCTAGTGTCAATTGTTAGCGTAGGTCATTCATTTGGTTGGTGACACTAGAGAAGTGGTGTTTAATGGTACCTAATGCTAATTTGATGGTCAAAGATGGCGTAGAGACACTCGGAAATAGAAGTTGCCTAGCCAATTTAATTATTGACCAGTCAGATTATTTTTTAGGGCACCGAAATAATTATTAGATTAATTTTTAGTATTTAAAAATTGAAAATCAATATTTAATTATGGATAATGCTGAAAAACCATTTGGGAAGGTTGCCACTTGTAAAAAAATGCCCATGCAAGATTGAAAAACGTCTTTAGAGGCTAGAGGCATTTTTAGTGTATTCAACTTGCAAGAGAGAGGGAGGAAATGTTGCTGGTCTGATTCGCAGCCATTGAAGGACCTTCTGAGGTAACCAGGGGTAGGAGAAGACCAATCAACCGCAGGTGACAGCATCTACAGGCTGTTGAGACAGGGCAACAACGATAAATGATTGATTTTCTTCAATTCTTTGCATCTACAAGTTGTTGAGACAGAGCATCAACAATAAATAATAGATTTTCTTCAGTTCTTTGCGAAGAAAGTCTGAATTTTCTCTCTCCTCGGCATTCTCTCTCATCTCTCAGCCTTTCTACAGGCTTGCTCCAAAGATTAAAGCATTGAGATCACCAGAGGTTGAGAAATATCAGATTTCTCTACTGTAGACCCTAATCTACAGTAGAATTAGGGTTTAATAGCAGCCTCGGGAAGCATGCCAAAAATTGGAAGCTCCAAGACTTGGATTCAACAGGGCTGAAGCTATTTTTAGCCTATTCAAGTGGAGGAACCAGAAATAATTGAATTTGGGGCATTTTCCATCTCCATCAAAGCGGGTGAAGGCCAATTGATTGCCCGAATCAAGGGGCAAATCAGATTAAAGACTTGCTGGTCATTTTGAACAGCAAGGGGAGTTGGAATACCGAAAGGGATTGGAGAATGCCATTGTACATCACTTCTTCTTCAATTAAGTTAAATAAATACCGAAAGGGGTGTCAATTTTGGGGCCAACAGGGTGTCCAATGTCTAAGATTATATGGTAAAGTGTGCGTTTTAGTTTTGTGAATTTGTTAATTGCTGTAAATAGTGCTTAATTAGGTTATTTACCGCCCTATCTAAGGAGGAAGGCTGGTTACATCCATCTCTTCTCGTGTTTAGGTGCAGAAATTGGTTCTCTTTGGGATTCATTCCGTAGTTAACAAAATGGAATCTATCTTTCTCACAACCTTAGGAGTAGAAATTTGTGTACCTTGCATTGGAGTGGATGTATTAGCTTGGAAGAATGAAACATACTCTAGATCTCTTCCTCCAATAGGGGGGCCATCCTCGATGGAGGCTTCTATGATCCTACAACATCTTTAGAGTGAAACATTTAAAGGGAAAAGATCGTGCTTAACCTCAATGGCTTGCTAGGCTCGATACATGAAAGTCAAGTTGTACTCCGTCCGTGAAATCTCAAAGGGTCTATAGACTATGTGATAATTAGAAGTCTCTCCAATGTTGGAACCTCGTTGGGCAAGCTGTGAAGTCCACTCCTACTTGGTTCTTGGCATAGGACATATTGGAGCCTAATGTGGTGTGGAAGTGTTTGAAGCCATCTTCCCTCTGAGTTGATGACAAGCTTTCCTATCAAGGGCCTAGGTTTCTTCAAAGAGTACCTAGCTCTGCTACCATGTAGAGGAATACTCGTCTACATATAACAAACACAATCGTATGACAAAGTATAGATTGATAAAATAACTTAGTAGGGCTAAGGTAACTTAGAGACAATGAACACAGAAGATAAATGAAAATGAATGATGAATATATACAGTCCTCAATGCAGCAAACATACTATGCAAGGTGAATATTGAACCTTGAACTTTGTCTCTAGGACCGGGGCAAGGAGTATGAGTTGGAGAGTGTGTTGTACTCTAATAGATCCTGAAATGCAACAAATAGCCTCCGAAAATACGGTAGCAGCCACAAACGCAGATCTGGGAGTATCTAGATCAGTGCTAGATGAAACTGGATATGATGAATAGTGAGTAGCAGGTAGGAAACAGCCCAGAACGGGCAGACAACTGCTACAGGAAAACACAGCTATGATGACATGGAAGGTTGTATGGCAGGGCTGGGCAGAAAACACAGATCTAAATGATGACATTAGCACTTAGAGATAGTTGCATAGTGGAGAACACATGTTGGGACAGGCAGATGAGCAGCAAATGTAGCCTGTTTGATGTGGATAGAAAGCTCCAAACAATTGCCAGTAGTAGGAGATAGTCTGGATGCAGGTACCAGCTAGTAGACAGTAGTAGATAGCAGCTTGTAGGGTTATGGGGAAAAGAAGAAGAATAACCAGAGAATTATGAGGAAATGAAAGAGGCTTTCTTTCATAGCTGAACTAAGTACGTTATTTCATAGGTTTTTGGCCAGGACACAATCCCCTCTATTTGCTTATGGGATACAACACTTTTTCATACATTACAGTGCCCTTTAGCATTGCCTCTAGCACCATACATCTTTACACCCCTCCTTGGTGCTAGCTTACCCTCTAGATAACTGCATCTAAGGATGTAGGTTGCACCCCTAAATGCTTGGGAGGTCTTTTAGCTCACGTAGTGTCAAAAAGAGTGTAAGCAATATAAACTTTTAGAAAGGGTTTCATTACATTTTTGAGAAGATGATTCTTGTATATAGTTAGCTTTTTTATTCCTATAACACTTCTTAGTGCATCTGAATTTGTTGCAATTCTTGCACTTGGGTTTTCTTTTGTTCCAATAGTCTTGCCCCTTGTGTCCAATCTTCTGCATGTCCTACACTATGAAGATCCTTTGCTATAGAGTGTAGATACTATGGTGCTCGGTGAAGTTTCTTGGGTCTTCTCTTTGAGTTTGTAGTATCCATTGAGTTGAGTTTCTATCTGACACATTTCTCAAGGTTGCTACTACCTGCTCATATCCTTTGTTAGCTTTGTCCACAATATTAAGTAGCACAGCAATAACTTCATCTTCTTAGATGTTTTCATTAATAGAAGATAATTGCACTTTCAAGATACTAAGTTTATCTATTAGTAAAGTCAAGAAGTCATAATTGTTTAAATCCATTCAATTAAGAGATTTATTGTTTTCTTTGCTTGAGAGCCAAAGGTTTTGTCCAGCTCATCCTAGGCTTCTTTTGCTTTTTTAATTCTGTGATATATGATGAAGGGCATTGTTTGTCAAGCCTCATGCTATTATCCTGAGTACTTTATTATTGTTTCTTTTCCATATTGCCAATTGGATCATCAGGAGCTTTGGGTTCTTGAAATATTCCCCAAAGATCTTTTTGCATTAGATGGTACATGGTTTTCGTATCTTCTAGCTGTGAAAACCATTATCATTGAATTTTTCTTCTACTTCAATCTCGGACATTTTGGGAATGGAGAGGTTTTACCATTGACTCACATGGTAGTGTCTAATTGTCTACAACGAAAAAGAAGAATTTTTCAGGACTTACAACAAAAGTTTTATCAATGAAGGTCTTGCATACAATAGCCTTTTATGTTTTGATTCAACTTGAGAAGAATGTGAGCAACCTTTTATAGATAAACTGGTTTAATACAACTGCAACTTATAAAATATCTAGACTAGTTCGGGACAATAGGTTGTGTGAACAGGGTTGAGAATAAATCATTTTAATGCACTTAATGTAAACAAGAACTAAGGTAGAACCAATTTTGAAGACGAGAAGGTGTGAAAGGGGTTTTAGATGAGGGATTAATTGAGCCTTTGAAAACAAGGCTTTTAAAAGAAGAATTAAAACAAGACTCTTTTTGTGAACAAGCCAACTCTTGTTGTGATGGGCTAGATTTTGCATAGGCCAATAATGTGTTGACAACAGCTCCAAATCTCATGAGACCATCTGGAGATAGTAGGCGATGAGCTTGGTGGAGCTTTGAGCTCCCTCTTGAGCACCACAAGTCAATCTTTTTTCCCTTCGCTCTACACGACAAAGAAAGTAGACTTCTTGCTTGTTTCCTCAATCTGCCCCCTTAAGCACAGGGCTTAAGCAGCCCCCTTGCAAGTAGTAGATGATGCAAACCTTTGACAAGTAGAGCTTGTGCAGGCTTTCTAATGGCTGCCCTTTCTCTTTTTCTTGATAATGGAAGCCTTAAAAAATGGATTGAAGATAATGGAAACAATGAAGAGCTATACCTTGGTTGATGATGACCTCAAATGAACTTTGCTCCTCCCAACCTTCAATCTTCACACCATAAGCTTCTTGGACTTCATGTGCAGCTATGGATGCCTCCTTTCCTCACAAGCCTCAAGGACGAGGCTTTGATACCATGTTTACAAAACATGGTTTGAACAAGAAGATGAGAATGGTTTATAGGGGAAAGAAGAACAAGTAGAGAATCATGATAACATGAAAAAGATTTGAATGAAATCATAGTTGAACCGAGTACATTCTTTTATAGCTTTTTGGCTAGAACACACTCCCCTCTCTTTGCTTATGAGATATAACACTTTGTCATACATTACATGTGCCTTTAGCACTATCTTGAGCACCAATATATCGTAATATCTCGAATTGAGATGTCCTTTGCAAACGGGTTGTGGAGAATAGAGATAGGTGCCAACAATTTGCAAGGCAAGAGTTGGGACTGAGTGGTGGGTAAGCTATCTATTTATAGATGAGTGGATACTCCCAAATTAGAGTTTGGCTTATTGGACATAGACACTCTAGGAATGTACATCATTTGATGAAACTTTGGTAATAATTGAGTTTTCGAGATGTAATAAAGAACTTTTTTTTTTTGCAAATAAAGAGTAGCTAATTATATTACTTTAGAAAAACCTTGAATACAAAGAAGTGCTCCTGCTCAACAGACTAGTTGGAGTTGATACAGAGTCACAGAGATATCAAATATACAGGCCTCTTAGGGCGGTCTAGGGGAGATGGGGGCAAGAAGCCATGGAGGGGGGGTGTATTGCCATTTGGGGCTGCCTGCTTGCATCACGAAAAACAAGTCCTGGCAGCCCCAAGTGTGCATGAAGTGAAGATGGAGCTTGGGACTTGCCCTGCACCTGGTCCCATGTGCCGCGAAAGGAGTGGATGATGGAGGTTCAGAGTTCTGCCAAAGTTGCACGTACAGAAAGTCCCTTTCCTCCAAAAACCTCTTGACAGCGTGCCTCCCAAATATGCCATCCAGTGAGACTCCCTACAATCTCCCATACCTCAGAGTGGTTTGCTATGGGCTCTAGTACTTGGCGGATGGGTAGAGCCTCCAAGCCGGCTACTGCGCATGACCCCACCTCAATAAGGAAGATCGTGTCCGGCATCCCAGCCTTATACAGGGTGCTATGCGGTGGAGGATGCGACATGATCCTCTCCACACTAGCTACGCCGCCTCGCATGACCAGAGGTAGTGCTTTGGAGTTTCCAGAAGCTATTGTGTGCAGTGTTTACATCCTCCATCCTTTTGAATCTGGGCTAAAACAACTCCCTACCACCAGGCCTCCATGTGCCACCAGCCATACAAAATACGATATCCTCCTCAGCCTCCAACTATCCCATAGGTGGTGCCAAAAAGTTTGTCGGATAGCATTCGTGATGCTGTGCTCCGCCAAGTACCTGCTACGTGACGGCGCCCGGTCCATGTCCTCTTGCATCAGCACGTGTTTGCCAATCTTGGTTGTGTACTCTAGGAACCTCGGTGGCTTCTTAGCGACCGTAGTGGCCGGCCATAGCCACTCTCTTGGATCCCACTCTAGCTCATCTAATGGTCTGCCCTCCCAAATCCAGAGGCGCTACTCCCGGAGCTCCTCCCAAAAACCATAGGGGTCCAGTCGCCGTGTCTTCCCCTGAAGGCCCACCATCTGAATCCTCCTCACGAAAGGATAGCTATCCCCTTATCCTGTTGCCCTTTGTCAAGGGCCAGACGCCCCCCATCTTGAACGGTGAAGAAAGTCCCATGTGAGGCGCGCCGCCCACTCTACCTGCCACCTGTAGGGGGATACCTGTTGGTGAAAACTTAGCAGCCCATACCTCCTTGAGCTCTACCGGCTCTCGTACCGGGGGGACCAAGCCACTCTTGAGGTATTGTTGTGTCAATCTTCCTTCTCCTCAACTCGACTCCTCTCTGGCAACCCGATGCCCGTTGCAGCACCTCCTCATCCACCAACCTGTATACCTCTCGCTAGGTCCTGATGGTGCGCCGGCCTCCCAACTAGCCCACTGGATGTGGGGGCACTTGCCGATTTGTACCCCCTCTTGATCTTTGACCTAGAAGTTTCAGATCACTGGCTGGTGGTATCTCCTCCTGGCAACCTGGTGGGCTTTGAATTAGGGCCTTACGGAGGCCTTGCCATACCCAAAGTAAGCTACGTAGGAAGGGGGATCTAGGAGGCGTGATCTGGGCCATTGTGAAGATCCATCTCAAGGACGGTCTCCAATCCCCGCCAAGCCTCGGTTTGCACTCCTAGAGACCTTCCTGCAGTAGGACCTTCCAGGTCTACCTCCTTGGTGTGAGACTGCGGACTACAAGCTTGCCCGAAAGGGCCATACTTTGATACTCTGGGTCAATGATCCTGAGCCCTCTCTCTGACCGATGCCGGATGATGGTCGCCCACACTACCTTGGACGGAGAGTCCTTGGAGCCATCTGACCCGGCCCAAAGGAAATTCCGCACTAGGCGGCAAAGCTGAGCAGCATAGGACGAGAAAAAGCACCAACATGAGGCGATATACCAAGCCGTCGCTAGGAGGACTTGGTTGACCACCAGGGCTCGGCCCGCTAGGGAGAGGCGAGCAATACTCCAATAGGTCAGCTTCCTCCGAATAGAGTCGAGGACTAGTAGAAACTGTTGGGTGGGGGTGATGTCGAGTCCCACCTGGAACCCTAGGTAGCAGACGGTTTGCCCTCAGTACACCCATCTAAATCCGAAGTGGACGCCCCACTCCGTACTAGAGTCCGGGTCTGTAAGGAAACCAACCGACTTCTGTCAGTTGATTTTCGCGCTTGCTGCAGTATAGAACACCTTGAGAGCTAGTCTAACTCTCTCTAGCATCAACTCATCGTCCTCTATGTAAAGTGCTGTATCATCTGTATACTCTGAATCTAACAGCTCCCCCTCCTCTCTCACTGGAAGTCGGAGGCCATGTAGCCCACTCACTCGTGATCTGAGGAAATGATACATCGCCTCTGCAAAGAGTAGGAACAGATACGGGGCCAATGGGCAGCCTTGCCGTACCGATCTCTTGAGCCGGAAATCCTCCCCTCTCTTGCCACCTATAAAAACCCTGTTGGTAGCCGATCTACAAGAGTGCAGAGACCCCATGGATCCATGCCTAGGGGAAGCCCAACCTCTCCATGGTGCCCTCCAAAAAGTCCCAGTCCACCCTGTCATAGGCTTTCTCAAAATCCAGGAGTAGTACAATCAAACCTTGACCATTGTGTTGGGCCCACTTTGTCGCCTCAAAGAAGGTAAAGACATTGTTTAGGATGCTCCTATCCTGGACAAAGCCTGTATGTGTGTCATGAATGATGTCTGGAAGCACGAGGCAGAGTTGCCTACCAATCATCTTTGCCAGTGCCTTACAGGCAATTGGCAACAGGGTGATTCGTCTCCACTGGGATAGCTCCAACCGGTCTCCCCCTTTGGGGAGGAGACTGATAAGACATGCCAATAAATTCCCTGGCTTCTGACCTAAGCTGAAAATCTCCTGGGAAGCTAGCAGTAAGGGGTTCTTCACTACCTCCCAGAAGGTGGTGAAGAAAGCCTTGGAGAGGCCATTCTTTCTCGGGCATTTCTGCCCGTCCTGTGTGTGGAAAGCCTTGGAGAGGCCATCCTCTCTCGGGCATTTCTGCCCGTCTTGTGTGTGGAAAGCCTCCTCTAATTCCTTCTCTGTGAAGGGAGACTAGGAGGGAGCGTCCCATCTTCTCTGTGACGAGGGAGGATGGGATGTGATCCCAGACCTGCTGTCTACAACGTTGTCCTTTGGCTGAGGCTGTCTCTTGCTGGAAAAGGCGTTTGTAATAGTCGGTGGCAATCTTCATCACCTTGTTTAGGCTAGAGCGAATCCTCCCATACTGATCCCGAAGGTTGTGTATTTGCCCTGCATATGGTTGCTCGTGCGCGCACCTCCTATGCATGGAGGATGGGATCCCTTGGTGTCTCCTGTAATAATCTCTGCGTAGCTGCTAGGTTCTGCCGGAGTGCTCTCTCCTCCTAGCACTGCTACCTGGCTTGTAGGGCTGCCTCTTGTTCAAATCAGCTCAATCTGTCTCTTTACCTCCTCTCTTGTAGATCGAGTCAGGAATCTGATAGGATCGTGTACCTAGGGAAGATGCTGGGGGGTCAAGTGTCAGGAGGACCGGGCAGTGATTGGATAGAGTGGTGCCAACCAACTGCCCTATCTGGCCCTTGCGAGAGCATTCCCACTCTCCCACATAGAACCTATTCAACCGCTCCAGCAAGACTTCGCCTAGCCGCCTGTATCCCCGAGAAGTCCAACGACCTTTCCCTCTTGTGGAAAGCTGGATCTCTCCAAGCATCGCGAGCTTCTATTGCCAGTAGGAAGACCTCCCATGCCTCTTGCTCCCCCCAGCCATGCCCTGGTAGTTTTTGCCTCTACCCTGCTGGTCCTCTAAGGCCTCCAGGTTGTTGAAGTCTCCTCCAACAATCTAGGAGTCCACCTCTGGGAGTCTTGCTGCAATCTCCACCCAGAACTTACTACGTGTCTTGACCTTAGTGGGAGCATAGACATTGAGGACTTCGATGCACGAGTCCCCAATATCTAACCTGACCCATAGAATCCTCCCTGTCACAATCTCCCCATGATCCCGTATGTAGGCGGTAAGGCTCGGGCCAATAGAGGTGTATACGCTGCCACTCCTGCCGTGGGTGCCAATGGCGTACTCTCAGTAGGTGTGTGATCTGCTTGGGAGAACCTTCCCTTCCTGATGGGCTTGGGTGGGGGTGAGCTTGTGCTCCTGCAGAAGGAGGATGTCGATTCGTCCCGCAAGGGCCGGTTGCAACTCTTGTCGAACAATCAATTTCTTGGAACCACGTGCCCCATTGTAGTGGAGACTATTCACATTCCAGGATGCCAGGTGTAAGCTCATGCGGAAACCTGTGACTGACTGAACAGGCATCTGTTCAGTGTGGAAGCTGCTGATGAGGATGAAGATCTATGGGGCATACAAGTACGCTTTGCCGCAGGCCTAGACGGCGAACTCCAGTCCCCCATGGTGGCCCTCGAGTGGCGGACCATGGGGGTAATAGATGCTCTAGGTGGTACTATCAATGCATCTATCAGCCATACTGAGAGTCGTGACTCTTTACACTGATAGAAACGGGCCGGTTGTGCCAGGGGCCACTCGATCACATCCATCGGAGCTCTCCACTGTGGAGGGGCTCGAAAGATAATGCTCAAATGTGGGACCTCGGCACCAACCCACCAGTTAATGTCCATCACGCAACCTGGCCACTGCTATGCAAAGAGTGCTAGTTCTTCTTTTCCCATCCACTGGGAGATGTGGTTTGACGCTTGACTCTTCACCTCCTCCTCTATCTGTGTCATCGTCCAATCCCTTGAGTGAGAGGGTTGAAGGAAAAAGGCGCAGTTTGGTCCATCCCGTGGTGCTAGTAGATGGACCTTGCCCTTCCTTGACTTACGCACCACGAAGATCCCCACCTCTAGAGCTAGTGGGAACTCTCCGTGCTCTGCAACTCTCAGGTAAGACTACGGGCCACTGTGGAAGAACTCCTATGGTAACAGCTGCGCCTGTCCGCGTCCGTGTTGAGAACCTACCTATCATGCTGTTGTGCTACCGGAGGGGGAGGGAGCAACTGGAGGGGGGGGGGGGGAGTTGCTGTTTTCAAATCAGGTGGTATGTCCGCCTGGCCGGGCCTTAAGGCGGAGGAGGCGGGGATAGTGCGCGGGGGGGGAGTGATGGGCGAGGGGGTTGGTAAGGGGACAGGGGGGGCCGGGCGGTTAGGGGGAAAGGCAGAGCGGGGGTGGGTAGGATAGGTGCAAGGGGGGGGGGGGGGGACAAGGTGGGGGTAGGCGGGCGCAGGGCAAGGGTGGGTGGGCGGGGTGCAGGGCGGGCACAGGTTGGGGGCGAGGGCGGGCTTAGGGCGGCAGGCGGTGGGCGCAGGGGGGGAGGACTGGCGAAGGGGGGGGGGGGGGGGGCGGGCAAGGCCCGGGGGGAGGGGTCGGGTGCAGGTGACAGATTAGGCAGAGGCGGGGGGCAGCTACGTGACGCGACGGCAGGGAGTCGTTGAACCTTCCAAGGTCTGATGTAATTAAGAGCTAATCAGTTTATAATGCATTTTAAGCTCAACCTCACTCCATTGAGCACAATGACCCCATCTACAAGGATCACAATTGAGAAGGCTGCACCATAATTAGATTAGAGCCATCATTGCAAGGCATTGGAGATCACCCACCAGGGACATCAATCGAGCTGTTAAGGAACATATCATTGCTGAGATCATGATGCACAGAACTTGAGATCCGCTATAGCCTCCAAACGTTCCACACATAGAGCTCCAAATGTACCTTGTAGCTTCCTATAGTTTTCACTATAGTTTCTTAAATACTAGTATTAGATTAGGACTTCTCTTTCATTCTACTGATGAGACAACATTAGACATGCATGTACTCTTTAGCATTGGGGCATAGGCGACTTCTCGTTATCTTCACTTTACCGATGAGATGACATTAGACAGATATAGATGTATTGTGGCTTGTCTCATAGGCCACATTGGCTTTATGTAGACATTAATATATTTTTCTTTCTTTCTCTCGTTCCTTACCCTAATTTGACTTGAGACCTTCACAAAATAGGAGCAAAGGAGATTTTAAAATTAAAAAAAGAAAACAAGAAGAAGATAGAGAGAAAAGACATAAGAGAATTGACCTTCACATGTTTCAAATGTCCATTGGATTTTTTGCTTCTTGTGCCTTTGACTATACATAGGATCTCAAAGGGGGTGTTAGTAGACATGTTATTCTGTCTTCTTCTGTGTACATCCCTTGCTTGTGAGCTTGAAGGCAAGGATATAGGAGCTCTGACTGTCATTGTCTGTTAGTCTTTCTTATGTGTCAGTTTTCTTTATTTCAGGCACATTAGGTGGAGATTAGGGTTTCTAGGCATGGCCTTTGGCATTCACTGCTATTCTCAGCCTGTTATATTGTACAGAGTCTACTTTATGGAGTGCATTTGAGATCTTAGATACATGGCAGCTTGGCTGGCATCTCTCTCTCATGGGCAGCCAGTTTTGTGATTGTGCAAGGAGATCCTTGATCGAGTTGGCCTGTTCATGCTCCTTTGCTCACTTTGTTGTGCCGCTACGTGCACATCGTGTGAAAAACTCTCGAGTGCGGCTTCCTTATAGATCTAGAGAGCCAATGCTACTTTAGGCATTAGTGTTAGTGTCCATGGTTCAAAAATATTAGATTTTTGGACAAGTTTTAGCCAATTTTTGATATTTTAGATATTATCTCTTGTAAAAATCCATAAAACTGTAGACAACTTCTAGATTAGGATAACTTGTAAACGAAAGCATGTAGCTTTCAGCTATTTTGAGAGGATTTTATGTAAAAAGAAGGATTAGCGAAATCGCACGATGCACGATCGCTGTTTTCAGACAGTGAACTTCACTCTGAAGTGAGAGATGAAGAGGGAGTGATTCGGCAGAATTCTGGCCAGTGTTGGTATTTTACCCCCCTTTCGGAGCCAATGGAAGCATCAGATTAGCGATCGGTGGAGCAACATAGAGGAAGGTATTATTTTATACACGTTTTTGCTTACAAGAGTTTTATCTTCTCATAATACAGAAATAAATTGACAGGCTTAATCTTTGTTATTGTTAGTATTCTTCTACATTTTCTATTTCTTTCTGTGAGTATTCTTCTATGTCTTCTATTTCTTCGGATCCCTTCTCTTCCGTCTACTCCTCTCCCTGAATCTCCCTTCACCCTGCTGTCTCTTACCCTCGTGGTAGACTTTCGACACCAAACGCACCGACACCGTGTTAGGGGAAGTTTATGCTATCATCAAAGGTGAATTCGGGAAGATATTTCTTCGAACCCCTTCTCTTCCGTCTACTCCTCTCCCTGAATCTCTCTTCACCTTGCTGTCGCTTACCCTCGTGGTAGACTTTCGACACCAAATGCACCGACACCGTGTTAGCCGACACCGTGTTAGGGGAAGTTTATGCTATCATCAAAGGTGAATTCGGGAAGATATTTGGGCTGATTTGGGGCTGATATCTTCAGCCATATTCGGAGAATTAGCTACAACAATGTTCTTTTAATTCATTTCTTACTCTACAGAAGATATCCTGTCAAAATATGCAAGTATTATGTGCCCCTATGGCAGGGCAATGTTCGTAAATCATTCATAGATGCTTTGAATTGAATTAAGAGGAGCTTTTTCTCTTATTTCTTGGCTATGGTAAATTATCCTTATTAGGAACTCAATTTGAAGCTCTCTTGAAGTAAGTCTCCTTGCCTTACAAGCCTTGTAATTGACTCATAAGCTTTTGTCCCTAACAGTCTATATTGAATGTAATCATGCAAAGTTGATTCGTGCTATGGCATCATGTATGAATGATAGGACGCAGAGTTGTTTATGATACATGATAGCATATTGTAATTGATTTTATAATTTGTGATTGCTCTTACAATCAAGAAAACAAGCTTGATTTGAGTTAGAACTTATGAGATAATACTCTTGTGATCTTTGCTAAGAACATGCAGTTGGAAGCTCTATTAACATCTTCAAGAACTTGGCTTGAAACCTTCAACCCTTCTTTTATCTCTACCATCTCCGGAGTCTAAGCTCTTGAACCCCCATGCTTAGACCCCCATGCATTTTTCTCTCTCAATACCCTGTGATTGACTGTGATATGTCTCTGGAAGCTTTAAACATTCACTGTAATCTACTTATCTCTTGAAGACGGATCTCTATCTATCTTGTTCAGTTTTTTTGCCAAACCCTTGTGGTGACCTTCAACCCTATGCGTTGCGACAGTAGTAAACCCGACATGAAGGCCGGTGTAAGAGAACTCCAAGATGGGGGATTCTTCAAGAGATACTCTACAACAGTTGGTGCGCATACTGCAGCAGACTCAGCAACAATAAATCCAAATGTTACAACAACAACAACAACAAAGGCAAGACGAAGAGAATATTGATTCCACAGTTATCAAGGCCCTAGAGGAAGTTGGGCGGAAATTAAAACAATTTAATGGTCAAAATTTCTCTATTTTCATTCGCTTGTATGTTGAGAAAATGCTATTCTTTGGTGTACCGCAACATGCATGGAGTCGCTATTTTGCCAAACTAGCCAAGCATGGTCTTCAAGAAAGAATCCATGGTCTTTTTCAACGAGATGCGGATTGGGCTGCATTCAAAAAAGCCCTACGCAAAGAATTCTTCTTAGAAGACTCCGGCCTAATGACGAAGAAAAGTTTCACTAATTGGATTGAGAAACCCAACAAAGGTTTAGCTGCAACAGCTTTATACCATGAGTTTGAAAGTAAATTTGGACAACTTGATGCTGAAGACCAACAAAGTATGGAAGGTTAGAAGATTAAATTATTCTTTAAGGCTGCAGATCCCATTCTGCAAGAGAAGCTTGTGTAAAGAAAATACCCTAACACAGAAGCATAAATAGAAACCGTACGATAAAGCACAGACTGATAAAAAAACACAGTTAGGGTTAGGGTTAGGGTAACTCAGAGGCAATGAACACAGTGAATAAATGAAATGATATGACTACTAATAATACGATGCTCATGCAGCAAACACACTATGTAGTGAATGAATAGTGAACCTTGAACTCCTGTATCTCAAGGATCAGGGTAGGGGTAATGAGCAAGAGAGTGTGTCGTACTCCGAACGGATCCCGAATCGCATCAAGGTAGCCTCCGGATATTGAACACCAGCAAATGGAGCAGTGAGAAGCTAGATCTGATACAGACAGTAGTGAGGAGAGAGAAAGACTAAAAACGCAGGCAACATGTGAGAGAAAAACTAAAAATGCAGGCAGGACAGCCTGCAGGAGAGAGAAAGATTAAAAACGTAGCTATGAGGAGAGAGAAAACTGCAGACGACAGCTGACAGGTGAGAGAAAGACGGCAGCGACTGTAGTAGGAGAGAGAAAACTACAGACGACAGCTGACAGGTGAGAAAATCTGCAGTGATTGCAGCAGGAGAGAAAATTGCAGACGACAGCTGACAGGTGAGAGAAAGACTGCAACGATGCAAGAGAGAGAAAATTGTCAGGGCGGCAGCTAGAGCTTGCAAAAACAGCAGTTTGCTGACGTGGCAAGTTGTACGATAGTAGTGCAGATGATCAGCAGTCAGTCGCCAGGCAAAAACAACAGTAATCAGCGTGTGGAGGATTGGAAACAGGCGCCAAACTGTAGGGAATAGTGATGGACAGCAAGGGTTGAGATATCCTCTGCGAACGGGGTGTGGGCAGCAAGCTGATAACACCTGAAACATGTAAAAACGAGATTGGGGAAAGAGTGGAGAGCTGGCTGCCAATTTATAGAAAATTAGGGTTCTAGATCCTCTCCCACTTAACTCTCTCGATCCGCTTCCCGTTTTAGGGTTTTGGCTAAAATAAGCCTAAAATAAGCATGTTTTGGGACTGTTTAAGTGGCTAAGAGCAATTCTTAGCACAACAGCTTGTTGATCGCTTAGAAGATGCTACCTCCAAATCAGGAGTCAAGACTGCATGGATAGATGTTATAGATGCAGATAACATGATTGCTTGAAGAGAGCGGATGTGACTAAGATTGGGCTCTACTTCAGTTTCAACAACTCCATTGATGGAGCTTGTTCCACCTTCAAAATCTCCTATTCCTTTGACTAATTAACAACTCTTTCTTCTTCTGTTCCTTCTAAAAATGGTGTTGTGGATGAACTCATTAAAAGCACGTGTAACCTTCATCTGAATCTTACAGAGATTGGAAGATGTGCCACAAACAAAGAAGACCGAAGGAAAGAAGAAAGACAAGCAGCCAGGCTACAAATTGCAGTTTGATATAGAATCTGCAACCGATCTTAAATGAGTTCTAGAAGAACGAATTCTAGGAAGTAAAGTTGAGTTCACCTTAGGTGAAATTCTCGGAATTGCCAAACGTGAATTTCATGATGTAATTATTAATGTAATCAAAAGAAAAAGACAATATGTTGGTGATGATGCTGAAGAAACAGTGCATGCTTTTTTGCAAGCTCTTTGAGTCTTTGTGCAAGATGAAGAGAAGCTGATTGCACAAGGAATTCAACTTGAAGCAGTTAAAGAGTTAATTGCAGCAATTGAAGCTGAAGATAAAGAAAGCATGGATGCAAAAAATTAAAGAAGTGAAGGCTGAAAATGTAATGGTCGACTAGTCCAAACCAGTTGGGTAGTCCACCTCTCAAAAAGAAGGTCGTCTACAGCACATGCATGATGAGGAAGAAGTCCGATTCATTCCAAGCAGTCACTACTCCCGTACACATTGGGCAAGAGCAACAACGGAGACAATCGTCAAAATTGGAGAAAAAGAAACACCATGTATTGCACTCTTAGACCATGGTTCTGAGATAAACGTCATGGCAAGGAGTCTCTATGAAAGCGGCAGATGGCCCATAGATGTTGATCTAGATTGGCGAATGAGAGCTGCAAACAACTCTTCTAGAGAGTTATATGCTGCATGTCCTAATGTGCAGGTAACTATTGGAAATATAAAAGATAATTTTCACTTTTTTGTTCAAGACTCTTGTAGTTACCCTATCATTCTTGGGCAACCTTACATTTCTGAAGTCCGCTTTGAAACAAAAGCTCTTGATGATGGTTCCTCCTATGCTCGAATCCGAAGCAAGGATAATGAACGAGCTATCCAATTTCTTACTGTGTGTGTTAACCATTATCGAAATAGAGATCGACTGCATGATTATCCTGTGCCTCCTAATGTCCGAGAATTCAAGGGTTTTCGGGCTGTACTGCTGTAACAGGAGGCTATGGCAGTGTGTCATGTAAAAAGATTGAACCTCCTTATGCTACAGATACTGTGTCTCTAGCAAATCTGTATGTATATGCAACCAATAGTATGGGCTGTTATAAGTCTCTTCTAGCCATGACTAAAGCTGAAAGAAAATATTTATGTCATGTAAAAAGGATGCTGAAAACTTATGACATGATGGGGCTGAAAATAAAGATATTTCGGGCATTTTTTTTGAACTGATTACTATTGACACATTGGCTGAAATATATGTAGCTGCTCATACAGAAAATCAGGCTGAAAATCAGTCCATAGAAGTATGTACATAGGATTTTTATCAAACAATTCAAGAATTTATTGAATAGGAAGACATTGGTTTACTCACAAGGCTGAAGCGCAAGTGGAGACAAAATACAAGACGGTGGATGAGAAAGTCAAGCCTGTGACAGTTCCATCCACTCTCTCCTGAAAGTGAAGGGCTGGCTGATAAGGCAGCAAATCAGCCAAGTCTTCGTAACCCTTCAACCATTAGTCACAAGCTCACATCTGAAAGCATAGAAGAGCTCAAAATAGGTGAAAATTCTTTCCTTTCGCCAGCTAAAAAACACTCTTTTATGCAAATGCTAATGAAACATGGAAAAGATTTTGCATTTTAGCCAAGTGAAATAGATTGTGTGGATCCAAATATTGTGGCTCCTATGGTCATTTTTACGGTCCCACATGTGCCTTGGAATCTCAAGCCCATTCCCATTCCAAGGATGCATTTGCTCAAATTATTGGAACTTCCAAATGAGAAGATCAGAATGAAGATTTTAGAACCTTCTTTAGCACTTACTCAAATCGATGGTTTACCGCGCCCAAGAAAAATGGATCCTTACGATTCATTCAAGATCTACAGCCTATTCATCGTGTCACAATCCGAAATGTTGGCTCGGGTCCAATTGTTGATGAGTTTGCTGAAGCTTTTGCAGGTAGAGCAATTTATTTATACAGCCTATTCATCGTGTCACAATCCGAAATGTTGGCTCGGGTCCAATTGTTGATGAGTTTGCTGAAGCTTTTGCAGGCAGAGCAATTTATTTTATGGGCGACCTATATTTAGGATATGACTAATTTCAGCTTTCATTAGAAAGCCGAGACATTACCACAATGAAGACACCTCTTGGATTGGTCTGCATGTGCACTCTACCACAAGGTGTAACAAACTCCGTAGCCCATATGATGAATGCCATGCATAAAATCTTAAGGGACTTTATTCCACAACTAACTCTTTCATTTCTTGATGATGTACCTATCAAGGGATGTAAAGTCAATGAAAAGAATGAGGAGCTTAACGAAGATGGCTGCAGGACATTTGTAGTTAACCATATTTATGATTGTGACAGGATTTTGACAAGGCTAGAAGAGGTACATTTTACCATTTCTGGAGCTAAGTCGATTTTTGGAGTAGAAGAAGTCCTAGTGGTCGGACATCTGTGTGGCCTCTACGGACGTAAACCTTTACCAATCAAGATAGATGCCATCAGCAGAATGCAAGAAAAATGCACAAATATTTCAGAGGTGAGAAGATTTCTTAGCGCATGTGTATTCTATCTCATATGGATACCACATTTTGCTCATGTAGTTGAAAATCTCTATTAATCATTAAGAAAAGGCCAAAGATTCTCTTGGGTGAAAGAGCATACTCTCACTGTACGCAAACTAAAGAAGTTAATTTTTGCTCCCACTCTTAAAAGAGCTGATTATTCAAATGGTCAACCCATCATCCTTACTGTGGATACAAGTCCCATTGGAATAGGATGGGCTATTGGCCAAGAAGACCTTGAAGGTAATAGGTATGCAATTCGTTTTGGAGCAAAGGTTCTCAATGAACGTTAAATAAGGTATGCATAAGTAAAAAGGGAATTGTGGGGAGTTGTAACAGCATTAAAGTGTGATCGTGAATACTTTATAGGTGCTTCCGTAGTGGTAGAAATTGATTGTCTTCCACTCTTGGGCATGATTGCCAACTGCTCTACACCTGACATTGCTATGCTAAGATGGATTACATATATTAAATCTCTCAACCCCGAATTAAAGCATATTGCAGGAAAGGCGAATCCAGTTGCTGACATGCTGTCACGTGTAAGATATGACAATGAAGAAGAGCTGATGGATGAAGATGAAGCTGAAGAATCTATAGTTGCTGAATTTCATTCCATGGCTGCTGAAAGTACCTTTTCAATTGTTACATATACAAATCCAAAGCTGAATCTTGCAGGTGAAGTTGATCTTTTTAATGGTATAGCATTAAGTACAGTAAGAATAGGAAAAGGTACTGCTGTAAATCAGCATACAACAACAAAGATCAAAGATTTATCTATGGAAGAAGGGTGGTCAACTAGAAGTCAACATGCTCATTGTATTGCTCAAGTTCTAGTTCATTTCCTTGAAGAAGATTATGAAGAAGATTGGCTGAAGATCGGCCAATATTTGAGCACAATGAAGAAGAAAGAGACTTGGACTAATGAAGAGTTCAAGCATATTAAGAGGAAAGCTTATGGCTTCTTTGTTAAAAATAGGCATCTATGGAAGTATGCAAAGAAAAAGAAAGGAGCGCCTGTTCGAGTTTTAGGTAATAAAAGGTTGCAACTATAGGTAATGAAGGAATTTCATGAAAGCTTGTGGGCTGGCCATAAAGGGAACCTTTATTAAAGTCAAAGAAAAATACTGGTGGCAGAACATGTATCGAGATATAGAGCATTTTGTTGAAACCTGTTATGTGTGTCAGATGTATTCTATGGTCAAGGATTGAGATGGGTTACAACCGATTTATCCCTTGTCTATACATTATAGATGGGTTATTGATCTTGTAACCATGCCTACAGGGACATGGAATATGCGGTATTTAGTGCTTGCAAGAGAATATCTAACCAATCAAGTTGAAGATAAAGCTTTAACAATCAAGGCTACTCTAGAGGGTGAATGTCGTGCCGCTATGCGCTATGCGCACATTGTGTGAAAAACTCTAGAGTGTGGCTTCCTTATAGATCTAGAGAGCAATGCCACTTTGCGCATTAGTGTTAGTGTCCATGGTTCAAAAATATTAGATTTTTGGACAAGTTTTAGCCAATTTTTGATATTTTAGATATTATCTCTTGTAAAAATCTATAAAACTGTAGACAACTTCTAGATTAGGATAACATGTAAAAGAAAGCATGTAGCTTTCAGCTATTTTGAGAGGATTTTATGTAAAAAGAAATATTAGCAAAATCGTGCGATGCGTGATCGCTGTTTTCAGGCAGTGAACAACACTCTGAAGTGGGAGATGAAGAGGGAGTGATCTCTGGCAGAATTTTAGCCATGTGTGCTGGTATTTTACTCCCTTTTCGGAGCTAATAGAAGCATCAGATTGGTGATTTGAGTAGCATAGAGGAATGTATTATTTTATAGACGTTTTTGTCTACAAGAGTTTTATCTTCTCATAATGTAGAAATAAACTAACAGGCTTAATCTCTGTTACTGCTAGTATTTTTCTATATTTTCTATTTCTTTCTGTGAGTATTTTTCTGCATCTTCTATTTCTTCAAACCCCTTCTCTTTCATCTACTCCTCTCCTTGAATCTTCCTTTATCCTGCTGTCTCTTATCCCCGTGGTAGACTTTCGATACTAAACGCACCGACACCGTGTTAGGGGAAGTTTATGCTATCAGTAGAGGTGAATTCCGGAAGATATTTGGGCTGATTTGGGGCTGATATCTTCAGCCATATTCAGAGAATTAGCTACAACAGTGTTCTTTTAATTCATTTCTTACTTTACAAAAGACATCTTGTCAAAATATGCAAGTATTATGTACCCCTATGGTAGGGCAATGTTTGTAGATCATTCATAGATGCTTTGAGTTGAATTAAGAGGTGCTTTTTCTCTTATTTCTTGGCTATGGTAACTTATCCTTATTAGGAACTCAATTTGAAGCTCTCTTGAAGCAAGTCTCTTTGCTCTACAAGCCTTGTAATTGACTCATAAGCTTTTGTCCCTAACAGTCTACATTGAATGTAATCATGCAAAGTTGATTCGTGCTATGGCATCATGTATGAATGATGGGATGCAGAGTTGTTTATGATACATAATAGCATATTGTACTTGATTTTATAATTTATGATTGCTCTTACAGTTAAGAAAACAAGCTTGATTTGAGTTAGAACTTATGAGATAATACTCTTGTGATCTTTGCTAAGGACATGCAGTTGGAAGCTCTATTAACATCTTCAAGAACTTGGCTTGAAACCTTCAACCCTTCTCTTATCTCTACCATCTCCGGAGTCTAAGCTCTTGAATTCCCATACATTCTTCTCTTTCAAACCCTTGTGATTGACTGTGAAGTACCTCTTGAAGCTTTAAACATTCACTGTAATCTACTTATCTCTTGAAGACACATCTCTATCTATCCTGTCCGGTTTTCTTGCCAAACCCCTGTGGTGACCTTCAACCCTTTGCACTGTGAAAACGTCCGAGGAGGCCACATCACAGTCAGATTAGAGCCATTATCACGAGACACTGAAGACTCACCACTAGGCATATCAGTGAAGCAGCTAGGGACCGCATCATAGCTGAGATCATGTGCAAATCTTGAGATCAGCTATAGCCCATAGTCTCCACCATACTTTTGTACATGGTTCTATGAGATTTGGTTCTCCTTTCCTTTCCTTTTCTCTTCTATTGATGGAACAACACTACACATGGTTCAACCCTAGTATAGTCCCATCATATAGTTATTTTCAGTGTTGTTCCATAGGCCACCCACTTATTTGTAATGTTATCTTTACCTTACTGATGAGATGACATTAGACATGGATGTACTCTGGATTTTGTCTTATAGTCCACATTGGCCTTATGTAGACGTTAATATATCTTTCTTTCTTTCTTTCTTTTAGGCCCACAAAGAATTTACATAACTCATCCTCTTGTCAAGCAAAGATCTCACGTGTCTTATAGTGAATGAGGTGTTGGAAGATCTGCTACATGTGATGCCTTTCTCAATTTTGCATGGGAATGTATGATTGGAAATGCATTAAGCTTTGCATATGGAACATTAATAATAGATATAAGAAGTTTCACTATGGATATAAATATTATTACTATTTATTGGGCTTTAGATGCTAGGTAGACTCATATCGTATCCTTCACACCAAAAAATGTTTAGTACATATCTGCTTTGCCTGGACTGCCTTCTTTATAGAAGTCAAACTTTTCAAACTCCTATAAGTTCAAGATCCATGTGCAGCTCTTGCTTCATTCTTTATTGCTTTAGGTTAATCTATAGAGTCTAAGGTTTTCATTATCATGTCTATGACATGTTCTTAAGGTGTCAATTTGTTTATGACTCCCCCTCCTGTTTCAGTGGGTATGAACAGAGGGAAGATCAATGGCCATGTATGCATTTTGGACCCCTAACCAGTTCTCAGGTTTAGCCAAAAATCTGAAGGGGTGCCTTTTAAACTATTGACATGGTGGTCATGAGTGACAATAGTTAAAAAGGCACCCCTTCAGATTTTTGGATAAACCTTTGGTTGAAACTCAGCAGCGGATCCATCAATGGCCTAAATGTCTATCATATATTTTGCACCCCTTCCTAATCTGAACCTGATGATGTAGTGGTTATAGGTAACCATGATCTTAAAAGAAGGCTGACTATGCCTTTTTGATTTCAAACCCTTGCCATCTTTCTGCTGGAAGGCTGTTGCCTGACACCTTGTCCTTGTGTGCACATCATGAATGATCTCTGACAGTTAAATGCACATATTAGGGTCAACTTGAAAGAAATGCGACCTTTGTGGATTTATGAAGTTTGCAACTGAAAAGTCCTAAAATTATACAGGTCCAATTCTGTTTTTTTCTCCATAAAGGGTAATTGTATAAATTACTAGAAACACAAAATACAAGTGAGCTATATCAGACAATACTGGAGTCACAATTGGACTATCTGGCTGATAAGGAAAGTGAAGAAACTGCAGCATGCCAAGAAAGCAAATCATCCCTGGGAAGGATGCCTGCAAACTGAATGATGCTAAACTGCCAATGAGGAAGGGATCGCTAATGGGCAACGCGACTGTGCACTCTGGAAGTAGAATAAAAAATGAATGCATTCCAGATAGTCAAATTCTTCTTCTTGCTTGAATTCATAAACTGTATCAAAACATTAGCTTTTAGTGTTCTCATGATGGAGGCGCACTTGCACTTCGATTTGGTGCACAGAACTGGTCTAATAAACTTTGCATTTTGTGTGGATATACCTCAAGTTTGTTTTATTTGTCATTTACATAGTCTCTTACCTGTAGATAGGGAACAGGGAGTCTTGTTTTCCTTGGTATCTCCACTATTTTAAATGGCTTATGAATGTCAGTGTGTAAATTTGTTTAGTTATATAGTACACTTAGGTGTAAAATGAGTGTCTTGAACATCATACTGGCATTCTGTTGTGATGGGGAAACTACTTGAAGTCAATTGTTGTTGTCTGCTGATTGTTCTGATTGAGAAGTAGGTTTTTGTTGAGGATTATTATTTGCTGGATATGCAGAATGAAACATTCATTGGTGTACTTATGACCTGGGTGAATGCCACCAAACTAGAGGATTTGGTATATGATCGAACTGGGCTTCAAGATACTGGTGAAATATTGGTTGGTTTGTCAGAAAACTCAAGTTTTGTTCATCTCCTATTCCCTCCACTGCGAAATCCAAAACTTACTGATATCCCTAAAGAAGGTGCTATTGCACGAGCTATAAACGGGGAGTCTGATGTGCTAACAGAGTTGGATTACAGTTGTTCCAAAGTCATTGTAGCTTACAGACCAGTTGGCTTTATGGATTGGGGTGTGTAATCATGTGCTCACCATTCAATAGCCCACTGGAGTGTACAGTGCATTTTTTTTCTTCATCATAGGTTTATGTTATTGAATGTTATAGACAATTCTTTTGCAGGACTTTTGGCAAAGTTGAAAGTGTATGAGGCTTATTCTCCTGTTCGAAGCGTACGCACTGTGATAATCATCACGATTGTTCTTCTTGTTTTTTTTGGTGTGTTAGCATCTGTTGGATTAGCAAAGGTATGCTGTATGTGTGATGTTCATACACTGAAAAATGTCTGCTTTCCCAATGAAAGTTTCACAGTTTTCTTTTGCTTAGGATTAAGAAAAAAGGATAATTGTAGCTCTCTTTGCATAGTGTTTCCTATGTATATTGTTACATCTTTGGTAAAAGATACAGTGGTCATTGCAGATGGGAGTGAATTATGCACTCACTTTGCTAGAAGGGTATATCGACCCCATATAATATCTCAGCACATGTTTAAGATGACTAATGCACTTGATAGATTGTGTCAACTTTCTTTTAAAAATGGTTTCACCTTTAATTAATCAAAATCTTCAATTGGTAAACATTGCTGAAATCAGTTGCATTTCAAGGACTAAGTTTTATTTGTGGAATAGCCACATTTAACAAACATGTTGAGATGACAAGCTCAACACGTGCAGACATTGATGACGGATTGCCTGGTTAGATGGATTCACATGTCTACACTTAGCACGTTGGTGGTCATTATAATCCTCACATGGCCACTGACATTATATTTAGTTTGTTACACCTACCTACAATTGGCATAGTTAAAGCGCCGGTCTATTAGTATAGTCAATTATGTACTATTTGACTTTGTAGGCCACTTTTTTTAATGTTGTATCTTATCTATACTTTGTGTACATTGTATTGTGTGTAAAAAGAAGAAGAAGAAATGAGCAAGAAAACGTTTTGGTCTCCATCTCTCTTCTTGTATTCTTGAGTGAGCTTTCTCTTGTGTATGGTGTGTGTTTGGCGTAACAGCTCAAGCAAGTCCCTCCACCTTGCGATTCGCGACACGGTATCAAAGTGGTGCCACTGAGAGACGTTGGATTTGAAAGCTGAAGTGAAGGAGAAAAAACAAGGATTTGAGCAAGTAAGCAATGGGTAAAAAGCTCTCCCATTCTTCCACTTTTTCTCTTGGATAGTGCCTGTGGAGGCACTGGAAGTAGGACAAAGCAAAAATCTTAGATTGCTATGAGATTTGGTGTGCGAACAGAGCACTATATATTTTGCAGATAGGTCCTTTAGCGATTTCCAATTACTTTTTTGACCATTTGAGGTTGTTTTGGATCCCGTTTTAGACTCGCTAGGTTGCGGACAATAGTTTTCGGGTATATTGTGATTTCAGCTATGTCGACCGAAAGTGGATGCATTGATTATAGATTTTGAATTTGTAAGTTCTGAGGTGTTTGTCAAGAAGCAAACACAAGTTTTATTTGCAAATAGGTTGCAGATTATATGTATTGTTGAGCAGTTAGTGAAAAAGGATATTTGATGTTTTATTGTGCACTTGTTGTAAAAGGTTGTAGAAGAATTTCTTGTTGTTTTGTATCAATGTTGTGAAAATGACAGAGAACAATGGAAACCTTATCATTGAGAAGTTGGACAAGAACAATTATCCATCATGGAAGTTTCGTGTGACGAACTTCCTTAGTGAAAAAGGTCTTTATGAGTTCGTTTCAGGTATTAAAAAAAAAGGAGCTAGGGCTAAGTAATCTTGCGACTGCAAAAGAATTAAAGACATGGACATATCAAAAAATACTATGCTAGGACATGTTAAAAAGGTAAAAATTTTACATGTAGCTTGAATAATTTTTGAAAACATGTTTTCAATAAATACAAAGGCATGGAAGATTCAACTCAAGCAAGAGTTCAATACATTGAAAAAAGGAAAGATGTCTGTAAATGAATGTGTTTTGAAAGTGAGAAGCATTGTAGATGTCTTAGGAGCTGTTGATGCAATGCTTGATGATGATGTTTTGGTTTCATCTATCTTGGCTAGCCTTAATAATGAGAAGGCCTAGAAATCATTTATCACTGCTGTGTATGTACGGAAGCCGTCTTCAGCCTTTGACGAGTTGGTATCTTTCATGATCATTGAAGAGATCAATATGTAGGGTGAATCATTTGACAGAAGTGGTGAACAGTTTCAAGCATTTTACTCAAGTTCAGGAAGAGGACATGGTAGATCCTTTTCAAGAGGCCGTGGTATGGGACATGTTGGTTATAACCAGCAAAATAGGTTAAATCAATAATTTAGTGAAATGCAAGTTTTAGGAGGCCGTCGAAACTTTAAAGGTAGAGGGAGCTCTAGAGAAAGTGGTAGAATGACAAAATAGAGGTTCTAGCAATTCTGGTATTGTTTGTCATTATGCTTAGAAAAATGATATCTATAGTTGTATATTGCAATAAGGAGACTATGCATCGTCTTTACGATAGAATACAAATAAAAATGAGTGTCTGTTTGTTATGCAACATATGATGAATGTTGTATACACGAAAGGGGACATATGATGATGTATGGTATGTTGATTTAGACGTATCTAATCATATGATCAGCCATGCTGAATGATTTTGAGAGATATAGAATTTACAAAATTCAGGATATATGCAAACAGGTGATGATTTATGTCACTTGATTTTACACATTTAAAAAGTTTTATTGTCCTTGCATGATGGTTAGACAAAGAGTCCATCAGATATATTATATGTGCCATTCATCACAAAGAATTTAGTGTCTATTGGCCAAATGGTAGAGTAAGGGCTACATGTTCGATTTAATGCAAAATATTGTTTTATGGAAGACTTTAATCATAAGTGCAGGTTGCTCGCAAAAGGAATTAGAGTTGGCCGTAGGTTTACTTTAGATATTGAAAATCTTGCTATGAATATTGCTATGTATAATAAAGACAAAGGAGTGGTTACAAACATTGAAATATGACACAAACATATTGGATATGTAAATGTGCAAAGGTTGAAATTAATACAGTCCAAAGGGTTGGTTACAGAGTTGCTTGCTTTTAGAGTTGCTGAAATTTATAAAGTGTGTAAAGTATGTCAGTTTGGTAAGTCGACAAGACAACCTTTTCCACATGATAGAGATTCGAGCAAAAATATACTTGATGTTGGGCATACAAATGTTTAGGGGCCTACACAAAACATACCTCTTGGTGACAATAAATATTTTATCGTGTTTATTGATGATTGTTTAATAAAGATGTGGATGTATTTTATGAAGAAAAAGAGTGATGTGTTTGAGTGCTTTAAAACTTTCAAGGCTATTGTTGAAACAAAAATAAGATTGAAAGTTAAATATTTGAGATCAGATGGAGGGGGAGAGAATACCTCTCTAATGAATTTAGTGACTTTTTGAGGTATTATGGGATAGTGAGATAGTTTACTTGTAGGTATATCCCATAGTAAAATGGGGTCACAGGAAATGAAAAATAGGCATATTATAGAAGTTGCACTGGCATTGATGGTGACTGAAAAGAATTTGTCAAAACATTTTTCAAAGTTGTTCATACTGCTGTCTATATTATGAATAGAACTCTCACAACTGCAGTTCATGGGATGACCCCCGAAAAATACTTTACAGGTAAGAAGCCCGATATGTAACACTTGAAAGTTCTTGGTTGTATTGCATAGATTCATGTACCAGATGGGCTGCAAAAGAAGCTTGATCTAAAGGTTGGAAAATGCATTTTTATTAGATACTCTTTAGAGTAGAAAGGGTATCGTTGTTATAACCCTGTTATAAGTGAATTCAGAGTAAGCAAGGATGCTATTTTTGATGAGATAAGTAGTTGATATGCATCTAGTGGTGATGCATTGGATGATAATGATGATAAGACTTGGGATCTAGTACAATTTCCTAAGGGCAAGAAAGCTATTGGCTATAAGTGGGTCTAGAAAATTAAGCATAATGCAGATGATTCTGTTAGTAGGTATAAGACTAGGCTAGTTGCATAAGGTAATGCTCAAACATATGGCATAGATTATGAAGAGACATTTAGTCCAGTTGCTAGGATGGTAACTGTTAGATGTGTGATTATTTTGGTAGTGACCAAAGGTTAGAGTTTGCAACAAATGGATGTGAAGAATATCTTCTTGCATGGTGAATTACAAGAAGAGGTGTATATGAAGCAGCCAATAGGTTATGAGGATTCAGAGCATCCTATATATGTGTGCAGATTAAAGAAAACTCTCTATGGGATGATGCAAGTACTTAGAGTATGGTTTTACAAGATCGGAGGGTATTTTGTCAACATTGGCTTTTAGGTTTTTGATGTTGATTATTCACTTTATATAAGAAAGGAAGATACAAGTTTTATCATCTTGGTCATCTATGTGGATGACTTGGTTATTACATGTGACAATGACAGTGGGATTACTGAAGTCAAGGATCTTTTGAAGAATAAGTTTGAGATGAAGGATTTGGGTGAGTTAAGGTACTTTCTTGGTATTGAGGTAATCAGATGTAATGATGGTATATGACTGTCCCAAAGGTAGTATGGCTTGGATGTGTTGTGCAAGTATGGTATGATAGTGCGTAAGTCTCTTTCAGTGCCATTGGAGCAAAATATGAAGGTGAGTGTTGATGTTGGGGATGAGATAGAAGTCCCTATTACATTCAGGAGGATAGTAAGGAGCTTGATTTACATGACCATCGCAAGGCGAGATTTGAGTTATGCTGTTGGCCTTGTTTGTTAGTTTATGTAGATGCCTAGAAAGCCTTATTTGGATACAGTCGGACACATATTGAGGTATATGAAGTTCACTTTGCATTATGGACTTTTTTACGAGGCATGTAAGAATACATAGATGTTTGGATATATAGATGCAAATTGGACTGATAAAAGATCTACCAACGGAGGTAGTGCAGTAGTTATGTGAAGTAGTTAAAAGCAACATACAGTTGTTTTATTGAGTACAAAGGCTGAGTACAGAGATGCTACTATGGTAGCATGTGAGGTGGTATTGTTGCAAAAGTTATTGGGTGATTTGGATGTGTAGACAGATGGTCTACCAATTGTCATTCAATGTGATAATATGAGCAGCATATGGTTAGCTAGGAACCCAATGTTCTATGGTAGGACAAAATACATCGAGGTGCACTATCACTTTGTGAAAAAGAAGGTACTTGGAGAAGAGATTGACTTGGTATATGTCAACACACAGAATTAGATAGTTGACATTTTCACAAAGGCATTGTGAAACTAGCCTTTATCCTTGGATAGGGTGGTAAATAACGTGATTAAGCACTATTTATAACAATTAACAAATTCACAAAACTGAAATGCACACTTTACTATATAATCTTGGACATTGGACACCTTGTTGGCCTCAAAACTAGCGCCTCTTTTGGTATTTATTTAACTTAATTGAAGAATAAGTTACTGTACAATGGGATTCTTCCAATCCCTTTTGGTATTCCAACTCCCCTTGTTGTCTAAAATGACCAGTAAGTCTTCAATTTGATTTGCTCCTTGATTCAGACAATCAATTGGCCTTCACCCGCTTTGATGGAGATGAAAAATGCCCCAAATTCAATGATTTGCTGGTCCCTTCACTTGAATAGGCTAAAAACAACTTTAGCCCTGTTGAATCCAAGTCTTGGAGCATCCAATTTTTGGCACACTTCTTGAGATTGTTGTTAAACCCTAATTTTTGTTGGCAGATTAGGGTTTACAGTAGAGAAATCTGAAATTTCTTAGCCTTTGGTAATCTCAATGCTGTAATCTTCGACACAAGGTTGTAGAAAGATTGGGAGATGAGAGAGAATACTGAGGAGAGAGAAAATTTAGACTTTCTTCGCGAAGTACTGAAGAAAATCTATCATTTACTGCTGTTGCTACCTTGTCTCAACAGCTTGTAGATGCAAAGAACTGAAGAAAATCAGTCATTTACTGTTGTTGCCTTGTCTCAACAGCTTGTAGATGTTATCACCTGCTATTGATTGGTCTTCTCTTGCCTTTGATTGTCTCAGAAGGTCCTCCAATGGCTGCAAATTAGACCAATAGCATCTCCTCCCTCTCTCTTGTAGGCTGAATACATAAAAAATGCCTCTCTTTAGCCTCTAAAGATATCTTTCAATCTTGCATGGGTATTTTTGAGAAGTGACGGCCTTTCCAAATGGTTTTTCCAGCATTATCTATAATTAAATATTAATTTTCAGTCTTTAAATACTGAAAATTAATCTAATAATTATTTCGGTGCCTTGAAAAATGATATGACTGGCTAATAATTTTATTGGCTAGGTGTCAAAAGATGACGTACCAGCGAGACAGTAGGGTTTGCGAGGAGGAACATGGAGTGAACTCGGCAAACATGGAGAAGAGAAGAAAAGAGAGAAGAAACTCTGATGAATGGAAGGATAAAATTCTGAATTATGGAGTGAATGTGATACAGGGAAACAAGGGTGCCATAGCACAAGGAAGATGATGAAGACAACCACGAACCACGAACCGCAATGTCCTCCTGAAGGGATGTGAAGGTAGTGGAGAGGCTGGAGAGAAGAGGTGACGGACTGAGTGAATTAGCCGTGAGGAATGAACGAGAGAGTGGCCTATAAATAGGCATAGTTAGTCTAGGATGGCGCCCCTTTTTAGGGCTGCAAACCCTAAACGCAAAACACAAAAACGCAAATTGCGGCTGAAAGATGAAGGGTTTCTCAATACCCCCTCTCAGGCCTAGAAAGGGGAACAAGAGAAGAGTGAGGTGGAGATGCAATGCTACATGCTGAAGAATACTCATGCAGCAGGTGACACTTGGACAGTGTCCCTCGTGGAAAAATTGTTCACTTGTCCAAGCGCCCCAGTACAAAGATGATGAAAACATGCAATGCATAGGAGGAATGTCGGACTTTGTGGGGTGTTGAGAACCATAAGGATATGCCTGTACTTGATCGCGGGAGGTGGCTCCATGCTAACCAAGTGACCAAGGCAAGAAGAGAAGCGGAGGAAGAAGATATAGAGGATCCCTAATATCCAAGATTTCCACCGGAAAGGCAACTTGCAGTAAAGAACAGTAGACAGAGTGAACTGGAGAAACCGAAACTCAACCTCGGGAGAGAAGCCACTAGCTCCGTGTATCCATGCTGGAAGGAATATGAAGGCCTCTTCACCAAGTTGCGGCTGAACCTCCGAGGTCCCGATCTGGGTGGTACCTGAAGATTTTGGGTATCAGTAGAAGAGATGACTGGTCGAAGACAGCCACCCCAAGAAAGTAGAGGATGGGTGAAGAACTTCATGTGGAGTAGGTTCCCCCTCTGAGGTGGGAGGTGGAGGGGCCCCCGCTGAAGTCAAAGAAGAAGTAGATGCCCCCTTTGAGGGCAAAGAAATAGCATTCCCCTTTGAATCCCCCTCTGAAGTAGATAGGGAATCCAAAAACTCATGGATCACGGACTCCGAAATGTCTGATGACGAAGGAAGTGCCACCGGTCGTGCCGAAGAAGATATTGGGGTGCCGAAGAGCTCCCAAAGGTAGCCTCTCAAACCTGAGTAGTCAAGGGTGGGGAAGGGTGGGGCTCAGAATGAGCAAGAGGTGGGTAACAGTCGTTGTCTCTCAGTGGAGCAGATTGGGTAGCCGAAGAAGAGGAAGGAGTTGAGCAGTCACTATCTCTCGAAGGAGCAGACTAACGAGAAGACGGTATCGAACAATCACTGTCTCTCGATGGAGCGGACTACAGATCCGTAGGTCGTGGAAGCCACTGTACTTGAAAATAACTGGGAGAAGATTGTCGCTGGTATTGCAACAATCTCCAGGAGGTCATAGCGCCAATCGATCCTCCATGTGCTGGAAAGGACTTAGTGCACATCGGATGCGTCTTATTGCCTTGAGCATAGTACTCTGATAGCCGATGCAGAACGATCTCTGTGGCCCAGAAAGGAGAGGTGGCACAAGGAGTGCCTGGTGGAAGACGCATGTACTCCGGAGGGATAGGGAGCAAAGGTCGAAGTCGGCAAGCATCAGTTGTGTGTCCGGTGATGCCACAGTAGGAGCACCCAGTAGTCTGGTCATCTATTGGTAAAGAAGCCATGGATACCAGTGTGCCTTGCTGAAGAAGAAAGTGGTCAGTCACCATGAACCACGAACCGGAATGTCCGCCTCAAGGGGTGTGAGGACAGTGTGAAGCACGAACCGCAATGTCCGCCTCAAGGGGTGGGAGGGCTGGAAGTGAGCTGTTAGTGGGAGGAGGATGTGACCAACAATAAGAGGTTACAACCAATAGAAAAACGCAGGTGAGGAGAGAGAAAGAGTTAAAACGCAAGCAGGGAAGTCTGTAGGAGAGAGAAAGACTAAAAACGCAGGAAAAAAAAAACAGCAGTAGTCAATATGCTGAAATCAGCTCTGAACAATGTGTGATAGGTTGGAAACAGGTGCCAGACTGTTCTAGACAGCAATGGCCAGCTTGGACCGCGATATCCTCCGCATCCGGGGTGTGGACAACAAGCTGAAATACCTGAAATTTGCAAAAACGAGATTGTTTTTTGAATGGAGAGTGATCAGCAGCAGTCGTTTTGCTGTAAATAGCAGCAATCAGGGTGTGGAGGACTGGAAACAAGCGCCAGACTGTAGGGAACAGTGATGGATAGCAAGGGCTGAGATGTCCTTCGTTACCGGGGTGTGGGCAGCAAGCTGGTAACACTTGAAACTTGCAAAAACGAGATTCAGGGATTTTGATGTAGCGGAAGAAGAAGAGAAGTGGATGTTGAACCCGCCACCGGTCTTTGCCTTCACTGGAGTGGAGGATCTTTGCTACTGTTTGAGCAGATCCAGCTCTGATACCATGTCAAAAGATGACGTACTAGTGAGATAGTAGGGTTTGCGGGGAGGAACATGGAGTGAACTCGGCAAACATGGAGAAGAGAAGAGAAGAGAGAAGAAACTCTGATGAATGGAAGGATGAAGTTCTAAATCATGAAGTGAATGTGATACAAGGGAACAAGGGTGCCGTAGCACAAGGAAGATGATGAAGACAACCATGAACCACGAACCGCAATGTCCTCCTGAAGGGATGTGAGGGTAGTGGAGAGGCTGGAGAGAAGGGATGACGGACTGAATGAATTAGCCGTGAGGAATGAATGAGAGAGTGGCCTATAAATAGGCATAGTCAGTCTAGGATGGCGCTCCTTTTTGGGATTGCAAACCCTAAACGCAAAACGCAGAAACGCAAAAATGCAAACTGCGGCTGAAGGATGAAGGGTTTCTCAACACTAGGCACCTTCCATTCTCGAGTGTCTTTGCATCATATTTGATCATCAGATTGGTATTAGGTACCATTAAATGCCATTTTCTTAGTGTCACCAAGTGACACTTATGACCAAATGAATGACCTAGGCCAACAATTGGTACTAGATACCACCAAGTACCTGTGCGGCATAACTTATAGTAACTTTTGCCTTTGACATCCCATGATTTTCTCAGGTCCCGGGCTCGTATATTTACTCTAACCCCAGTTACACCTCACATGTGCAACATTTACTTAACCATGTGATTGAAAATTAATCCACATGTTAATTGAGGTTTCAAAAATACATGTCCTCATGACACATTGGCTACAGAGAAGCTTCGGAAATTATGAAGCTTACTTGGAGTTGTAGAGATATAGTTGAGCTTGAGGGGGAGTGTTGAGATGGCAAGCTCAACATGTACGCACATTGATAATGGATGGCCTAATTAGATGGGTTTGCACATCCATACTTAGCACGTCAGTGGTCATTATGATCCTTGCATGGCCACTGATTTATTACTTATTATATTTGGTTTGTTGCATCTACTTACAACTGACATAGTTATAGCGCGAGTGGATTAGTATAGTCAAATATGCACTATTTGACTTAGTAGGCCAGTTTCCTTTATGTTGTATCTTATCTATATTTGTGTATATTGTACTGTGTATAAAAAGAAGAAGAAATCAATAAGAAAATGTTTTGGCCAGCATCTCTCTTCTTATGTTCTTGAGTGAGCTTCCTTTTGTGTGGTGTGTGTTTGGCATAATAGCTCAAGCAAGTTCCCCCACCACACGATTCATGACAAAACACTCATGCAATGCATATCTTTGTAGCTAGATAGATTAAGTTTGGGCAAGCAATTGATGGAAAAACTATAGTATAATGCTTGGTCTTCGCAAAGGGTTGAGAATGATTGTCTACTTTAGAGATCTGTTCCATATCACTAGACATAAGTATGCATGTTTTACCTTCAAAACAATGAAATCTCTCTAGTTAGAAAAAATTACTATGGGTCGGAATAAATAGTCTCCAAATGCTGTTGGACAACTTATATCTGAGAATAGTTATACAAGTAACAAATACATGTAGAAAGAAGTTTGAACATGTCAGGGATGGACCATCATCGTCTGTAAAGAAATGTTGTAGCAAAGAGAAAATGCAGAATATACAACAACAAGATGAAAAAAGTGTGTAGAATGCTCAAGGAAGGTCAATGATTACTTGGAATGCAAATCGTACAATGTGGGCCTCAAACCTCTATGTTTCAAGGACTGGGGAGATCACGTGAATTGAGAGTGCTGCTGGTGATGCCCAGAACAGCTAATGTGTCACACGTTTCACGAATCCTGAATAGCAGCAGCAGCAGTCCATGGCTGATGATGATGTTGCGGATAGCAAAGGAGGGAGCAAAACACAGTCCTCCAGGCAGCAAGATGTCGAGGGATTGCTCTGGCAGCAAAACAAAAGGTTTTCTACTCAGTGGCAGCTCCACAGGCAGCAAAAGGTGGCAACAATGTAGACTCAGCTGGCTGGCCACCAGAGGGTGAGAACACAGGTTGCTGGAGCAAAAACTGCAGACAACAGTGATGGTGATGGTGTGGCAGCAGCTCAAACAGGCTGGCACAGATGGCAGCAAGCTTGGTGAAAGCTGGGGCGAACCTCCAATCTGGCTCTGGCCATAGTAGCAGGATGGACTTCCTCCAAGTCAGCAATGACCTGTAAAACATTGGACTTATAAAGGATAAGATGGGATGCTCACAACGTGCTCTTCAATAGAGGACTCTTTTAAGCACTAATTACAACAAGCATAAAATTCACATAAATTGAAAATGCACGCTTTACCACTTTAATCTTGGACATTGGACACTGTGTTGGCCCCAAAATTGGCACCCATTGCAGTATTTCTTTATCTTTATTGCAAATGGAAGGAGTACAATTGAGATCCTCTGATCTCCTATGCTAATCCAAGTGCCTCTTATTGTCAAAACTATCTAGTAAGTCTCCAAACTAATTTTCCCCTTGGTTTGCTTGGGCATTGGCTTTCACTTTGCTCCTTGAAATACAAATTCGGCCCCAAACCTGAGATTGGTTGGTTGGCCTCTTGAATCTCCTTGAAATTCTTCAATTTTAGTTATTGAAATTCAAGTCTTAGGCCCTCAATTTTGAGCGTGCATCTCGAGGTGGTTGCCAAAACCTTAATTTTTACTATATTTTAGGGTTTACAATAGAGATTGATTGAAATCTCTTCCTCTGATGGCTCAAATTGCCAAAAAATCCCGAGATAACTTGAGAGATGGCTGGGGAATGAGAGAGAATGCTATAGAAAGAGAAATGCTAGAGTTTCATTGTGAGAAATGTTGAAAAATTACTGCTGCTCTTCTCAAGTAGCCATGGAAGCTATCGTCTACAGCTTAGGATCACTAGAAAGACTGTTGCCCCCTCTTGTATGTTGTTACCTTGCACTGAAAGAACCTTGGGCTGTTGTTGTCTACTCCTGGAGGGCTCCAAATTTCTGTCACTTGTTGTATGGCTGGTCCATGGTGGTTGCAAATCACATCAATAACATCTCCTTACTTTCTAACAGTCTAGTTCTCTCTCACAATGTTTGGAATAGGCTTTATTCAGCTCCTAAAAACGTCTTTTCCACTTGCATAGGCAAGTTTTGTCAAGTGGCAGCCTTTGAATCCCATTTTCCAGCATTATCCAACTTATTAAGTTAATTTTTAGAATATTAATTCTGTAAATCAATTTAATAATTATTCTAGTGCTAAAAAATTTAATTTCACCAGCCAATAATCAAATTGGCTAGGCCAATTTGTCTTTCAAGTATCCTCGAGCAGCTATTAGCCCTTAGGTTGGCATTAATTAATTAATTAATATCTAGTCTCTAATGTCACCCCATTGATATTAGTGGCCAATAAATTGGTCTATGCCTAAATTTGACACCAATTGACCTCCAAAGCCCAGTTGACATAACTTATCATAACTTTTTCTTTTGACACCCACTATCTTCTCGGGGCCCTTGGCTCGTTACCATGAAATAACTGCCATGTACATCACATGTGCTAAACAATCTTGCACATTTGATTAATAACTTAATCAAGTATTATTGGCAATTTTAAAGCATCTCGAAATTTCATGTCCCCATGACACATTGATTCTTGTAGGATTGGATTACTTGGACATGACATTGTTCCCATATCGGTGTATCCTCTTTGGACTGCAAGTTCTAGATCCTTATTAGCTTCAAACCCAAATTGTTGTACACCTCCCTCTGGGGTGTAGATTAGGTCATTTGGATGATATGAAGAAGGAATTTGAGAAGTATAATGAGAAGTATTTGAGGTGGAACCATATTGTGCCCTACTTCTTTTGACAGTTACTATTGTCTTTGTGACAAGACGTGTATTTGTCACTCAATAAGAGGTAAAGTGATCCGGGATCCTCTCCTCCAGCCCTATTTGGGGATTCAAGGTCTCTCTCCCTTAGAGCCTACACTAATGGGGATGTCGATGCCGATATGATAGGTTTTGAGGGTGACTACTTTGGTCATAGTAACATGGAACAACCATTTTCTTGCTTCCCATCCCACTCCCATCCTGCCCCCATACCATCCTAGTCTCATTGCCATGTTAGCCCCCTCTCAGGGCGACAAGGGATGACAACCCCTATCCCCTATCCCCGTCTCCAAATCCCATACCATGTTACTATGGCTTTGGTGAAGATTGCTGAGACATCTTGGATAATGTTCTCAGGATGATGCAGGCATCAGCTGGCTGGCTGCTAGAAGGTGGAAACACAGGTTACTGGATCAAAAGTGCAGTCAGCAGTGATATTGATGACGTGGTAGAAGCTGCTGGCAGTCATTCAAGGGCAGTTGCTGAGAAGATCAGCTGGTGGCAACTCAAACAGGCTGCTGGCAATGGCAGCAAGGAGGGATGACGGCTGATGGCTGGAATGATCAAGGATCAGATGGGAAACCCTCAATATGCACTTTTATAGAGGAATTTTAGGCATTTGTCCAACCATTTCGACATTAATTTTAATGCACCTTTTTGGGGATGTTTGTAAAGAGTGTAATTAGGTGTTAATGCATGATAATCTATGATTAATACATAATTTTGGTGGCTTGACATGGTCCTGGGAGCTTCCAGTGATTTTGTGCATGTCACCATGGCACGTCATAGAGAGCAGGCTGCTGATACCAATGAAACACCAACATAGATCCCTGGCTTGCACATGTGACATGACACAAGCAATACCAGTGTAGAAAGAAGCATGGCTAGCCCCCAACCATAGAGCCTAAACAGCCTCTCTGAGCCTATTTGACCATTAACATATTGGGCCAAGCTATCATCATAAAGGCTGATGTCCATAACATTAACCCACACTATTCTGGTATGGAGCTGCTGAGGGTCTGGAGTCCAATTATGGTGATCACTAGAGATCTTATGCAAGTGCACACTTGATTCCTTTTTATAGGACCCTGTAACTGCCCTAGCCTTTGGGCATGTTCATAGTACAAGGTGACTTAGTTGCTCTAGTGTTTAGGACATGTTCATATCTAGTGACCTAATGGTTGTTGGTCAATGGTCTACAGTGTGGGTGGCCATCCCAGATGTGCAAGGAAGATGGAGTGCTTTTTCAAATGCTAGCAACAAAATTGGAGGGCTATTTGGAATGCTTGCAGGAAAAATGAAGTGCTGTTTCCAATGCTATTTTAAAATCTTGCAGCAAAAATGTAACTGGAGGTGGAGTGCTATTTCAAATGCTTGCAGAGGAAGATGGAGTGCTATTTTAACTGTTTGCAGCAAAAATGTTTTGTTCACTCTTTAAAGCCATAATCCTGACACTCAACCCCCCAAAGCTTCTTCCACTACACTGCTAGGGCTGACATACCTCTCCTTATACAAGTTGATAATGGTTGGGCCGCTGGTAGGGACTGTTTAAAGCCTTAGGACAGCTGGTGTGGACAGGTTTATGCAAGATTCTTATCTTTGGCAGCCTGTGCTTTACTCTTGTTGGTATACTTAAATCTCCTAGTTCCTGAAGCAACTGACCCTTATTGCAAGCTCCACAAGAACAACAATCTAACTTCAGCTTTGACATGCTTTCATATGAAGTTGGAATTCTTGTCATCATGTCGAGATTAATGTGGATCGCCCTTCTTACCACTACCATCTTTGTTTTTCCCCTTAGTGTTGTTGTAGAGCTGGCCTACATGGCCCATTTTGAATGGGCTTCTTTTGGCCTTTAAGACCATATTTTTCCAAAATTAGTCCACCCAAAGATTCAAAATTGGAGATGGATTAAAATCCTCATGATGAACTTCACAGAACTCCAACTTCCCTCTTCATCATGCACACCTTGCCTACATTAGCAGCGCTATCTTCTTGGATGCTTGCCTGAGCTTCAAAAGTTTTGTTTTGAAAAGAAATCATCAGTATGAAGAGTGATGGTAGTATGTGGCTACTCAATACACAAGCAATGCCTCTTCAGCTGCTAGGTTTAGTATCTGCAGATTCAAGGAGGCTGCAGATGAGTTGTGTGCAGAGGACCATGATGAAAGTAAAAGGCTAAATGAAGCATAAAGATTGCCAATCATAATATCAATAAGACTGATGAGAACCAAAAAGAAAGAAGTTGAAAGATATAGATACCCATGAGTAAAAACGCTGGTTGCTACTCTAACTTCAAAAGGGAAGAGAGCACAGTACTGCCAAAGTCTGAAGATTAAGTTTTTGATTCTGAAAGAACTTAGTGAACTGAACAGAACCAAACTCTCCCAGCCAGAGGCAATTATAACTCCGCAACACAAAAATTATTGCAGTGTAATAAATGTCCACTCAACTACAAAAATAGGGAAATTGGCCCATTGCAAGGAACACTCTTTCCCAACTAAAGGTCGTGCACCTGTGTTTGGCTGTGTGAAATCTGAATTTGAAGGTTGGTACTGTTGGAGAGTTAACTGCTTGTATGATGCAGAAGCAATTTTCTACCACCAAGAATATGTAGTTGGGAGCTAACTACTATTGCTGCTACTAGAACCGGATCTGATTCCATGAGTGGAAAATCTCATTGAAGTCTGGAAATGTCCTGCTAAAAAAGGCTCATCTGATATTTCTGGCGGGTACTGTGAAATAAACATATTTCTGGAAGGCTTTAATGGCTGAAAGATAGCTGTCTTGCTACTACAGATATGCCGGAATTGCTGTATCTTGATCAAGGGATGTTGTAGAAACACAGAAAAACTTGGGTTGTTTCAGATGGAGCCCATTCTGTGGGATCTTGCTAGAAAACAACTATCATGATGTCTTCTAGGGTGAAAATGCAGCTGTTTCAGCAAAACGTGGAAATTCTTTGAGATGCTTGCACTCCTTTTGGAAGGTTCAATGGGAAGTAATGGAAAATTTGGTAATGGAAATCTGCTCTGATACCAAAAGATAATTTTGATATCAATGTGAAATCTGATTTGATCTGCTGGCCCAGCCCTAAAATACGTGCACACGTGGAAGAAGAAGAAAGTACAAATTGAAGGCTGAAGACCAAGGCCGTGATTTTGAGAAACTTGCAAACTGAAGTTAACTGTGCATGTGAGATGTAGTAAAACACTGGTATTAATAACATCAAAACATTGAGAAAATTGTACATTAGGTTGGCCTGATAACATGGTCAGAAACAAACATTGGCTGATTGTTTATTTGAGCCAAAACTGTCTGGAAAACAAAACAGGCAGGGAGGGATGCAAAGGCAGGGAATAAAGTAAAAGCCATGTACTGCAGCTTTGGATGCTCCTTATCCTTTGGGGCGAGTGGTTAGAAATGAACATGAATGCAAGGAGGGAGCAAGGAGAAAGCTCAGTAACTAAATGCGTGTTTTCTACATGTCCTCAAGATTATGGCTCTACTTGGAACATGTCACTTAGCTTCTTCCTTTGATAATTCTTTTTATGGACAGTTTCTTTGGTGTATCCTCCATTGATGCAGTGTCCTTCTTGGATGCAGCAGATAGAGTTGCAATTTCACTTTTTCAGCGGAGGAGTTTGTCAATTGTGGCTAGAAGCCAGACTAGCACTTTATCTATGATGATCCACTCTTGGAAAGGGCAAGGTTTGAGGTATTTTTATTGCACAGTTGAACTAAATAGCTACAGGGCAGTCTTCACAATTCTGTCACTGGTAAGAAGATGGATGTTTTGCACATGCAAGAGTATAAGTCTAATAGGCAGATTGGTAAGACTGACATGCCGCTTTCTTCTTCCATCCCTTAGCTTTATGAATATGAATGTTTTATTCTTACAAGAGCATAATCTTGATCAGCGCAGGGTACCAAATTTATATGTCATCCACATCACCATCTGGGGCCATTTTAATGTCAAGAACTGCGGCTGTCTATGTACCTATGGGGGGGGGTTCCGAGGTGTGACTTAATTCAGGGAAGCATTTAATATTAGCTCATTCAACAACCATATTTTCTGACTAAATAATTGTCAATGAGGCACTTGATCTGATTGAAATTGGATTCACAAAGATTTACAAGATCTACTGCATCATATGAAAGCTAAACTTGGTTGATGATCAACACCTATCCAGGCAAAGACAAATGATCAGAACTCTTGTCACTTTTGGTATCCTTAACATCTATGCTCCAATACTAGGAGAAAGACTATTGCTTTAAGCTGATCAATGTTCCTTTTCAAAGTGGGAGCAAAGCAAGACTTTTAGGGGAAGTGTTCTTTTTCCAGGGGAGAGCAATCAAGAAGGAGAGTCCATTCTTTTCAAAGACCTTCTGAGTACAGTTCTGTATTCATTAAAATAAAACATGTTCGGGGTGTCTCTAGGGGACAGTTTTGGCCTGCTCTTTCAAATAAGGTACTTTCAAATTATTGATCACCTCTTAGCCTCATCCACAAATCAAGTGAGCCAATGCCAAGTCCAAGGGGATGGCCCAGGTAGTATACTGTCCATACGTAGAGGGCTCCCTTGTAACTGTGTCATTCTCTTTTTCTTTTTTTCTTTTTTCTTATCTCTTCAAGAAATAAGCTGTACTCTGCTTGGTTGGCTGTCAGTTTCAGTTGTTTCAGTGCTTGCAGTTTGTTTCAATGTGCTTTTCTGCATAGCAAAGTTATCAAGGTGTGGTATTACATTGCTAACCATCATATATGTCAAGAGTGCTTTGGGTACATTGGAATTTCCTGAGTATAAAGTACGGTTTGATGTTATTCACTTAACAGGTTTTTACTTCCCCCATAACTGAACTTGGAAAAGCTGCAGTGGCCCTTGGACAAAATGATTTGAGAGCAAGGGTTAAAGAGGGGACGGTTCTCCTCAGAGATGAGATAGGCGATCTGAAAGATATGTTCAATAGCATGGCACGACAAATTGCAAGCCATCAGTCAATACTGGAGCATAAGGTCATGATCATGATTGTCACTTGTGCTACTTTTTCTGGAAGCTGTTGTCTTATTTTTCTTCCATTGTAATCATTACTTTTAGCAGGTAAGGGAAAGAACTGCAGATTTGGCGTGTGCAAATGATGGCCTTGCAAAGGAAATAGAAGAACGAAGAAGAATAGAAGTAGAGCTAGAGAAAGCAAAAGATATTGCCATAGCTGCAAATAGATCAAAGTCCTTGTTTTTGGCTAACATGTCCCATGAAATTCGCACCCCTTTGAACGCAATTATAAATTTCACGGAGCTATGCTTGGACACTCGAATAACACCTGAGCAACAAGAACATCTTGACTATGTACACTTTGTTGCTCCCAGCATATTAAATTTGCAGAAGAAATTTGTTTTAATGGTTTAGTTTTGTTCAGCTCATAACATTTAAGCTTTGTGGTCTGTTTGATTCAGGTCCGTTTTGCTGCACAACATCTTCTACGTCTCATCACAGACATCTTAGATTTCAGTAAAATAGAAGCAGGAAAGCTTGAGATGGAGGAAATACAATTTTCACTGTTTGACCAGTTGGAAAATGCTGTGTCAGTTCTTGCAGCGCGTGCTTTAAAAAATGGTTTGGAGCTTTGCTGTTGTTTTGAGGATGATGTTCCTGAGCAGCTCCTTGGCGATCCAGGGAGGCTACTTCAGATCTTTGTGAACCTGATTGGTTAGATAGTGACTGTCCTTCTCTGAATCTTGTGTATCTTTCAAGCAGACATAAGTCATCTTAGCACAGCATTATGTATACAAGCTTCTGCTCTGACCAATAAGTGACGTGCCAGGTAACGGGATAAAGTTCACCAGAAAAGGAGAGGTGGTCATTTCTGTATATATGAAAGACAAGCGTGCAGATGCAGTGGAACTTCTATTTGCAGTCAAAGATACTGGTGGCTAGCTAACATATAAATTCTTGGTTAGTTGTTTGAACTGTCATTCAGCTGTTGAGCTTTCTGCCTTTTTTGATGACATTATTGTTGTTACAGGTCTAGGTATACCAGCGAGCAAGCAGTCTTTGCTTTTCCAAGCATTCTCACAAGTAGATTTGTCAACTCAAAGGTAATGCTCTTGGAGTGCTACATACTTAAAATACAACTGGCATCAATTGATTAGATGACATGAAATGGATTAAATTTTTGGGTTTTGCTACCAAATTATTCTTGCCATAACATGGTAGCATGGGATCTGAAGTGTATTCAATGCTCTCCGCATTAGTATCCATTCATTAACTACTAGAATTGTGTTGGGTCAGTTGCTCAAAGCGTTCAATACCATCTCTATTTCCACCTATAGGCAAAGATAGCAACCAAACTGAGCTTCTCTGAGGTACTGTCCTTGCCCCTGTTGAAGTACGCCACCCAGCCTTCCCCTTGGGAGTAGTACCTATTGGACATGATTCAACAGCTGCAACAAGAAAATAAAATGTTAAAAGAGGAGAAGAAGATTCCCAAACTAGAAGAACAAATCAAGCAATATAATAAAGTTGAAGACAAGATTATCCATTAGGTATAACAATCTGAACCATAGAAAGAGATTTTGGTAAAAGAATTCATAACATAGATTGAAGAAAAACAAACAGTAGGAATGGGTTTCAAAAGAAATGAGAGTAGGGAGCTTGGATGAAGGATGGGATAACCTTGGAGGATGAAGAGATAGAGAAGCACATTTTTGTTTGGGAAAATGGAATCATGCAAAAGAAGGTGTGTAGAGCCAGTTCCTTCATTGACATTGGAGATTCCTCAATCATGGTAAAAGGAAAGTGTCTACCCACTTCCCCTTAGTAAACCTTGGAGACTTGGGAAAGAATTGCACAAGCGCTCACCCATATTAAGGTTCTGAGATGAGATGGAGAGGATGCCCTTCATGAGGAAGAAGGCAATACTACGTGCACTCCTAGGGGCTCCCATCTATATAGATAACAATCTTACAAGGATGCAGATGGAGCATAGACATGTGGGTATACCCAAAATAATCAAGACCAAGGAGGACAAAAAGACAGCATACAAAGATGGCCGAATCATTATTAATGGCATGCAATCAAATAGAGACACGTGGCCTATGAGACATCACCCCAAGATATTGATGACAGTGTGAAACTGTAACAACTCACTTTGTGAGATGATGGAGAACCATAATCTGATTATGATCACAAAGACACATTAGAGTCCTAAGAGAGCACTGCCTAGAGTACAAGGATATGTCTGAGAGTCTACATACAGGATGGGAGTCTATATACAAGAGATGTACAAGACATCAAGGCACTACTTGATAGTTGGGAGAAGTAGTAGTACTAATTAGACAAGCAGCTATGGGATAGAGTTTGCATCATGACATGGGACCTTGACATGTGATACATGTGGATTAGAGTGGAGGTCTCCTGAGACCAGATGCTATACATTGCCCTTTGCTATATTCCCCTCCGGAGATTGAGATATACTACTAGGGAGTCCTAGTAGTGCAGAGAAAGAGAGAGGAGAGAGAGAGTGTGTGTGTGTGAGTGAGATGGAGGAATAGAGGGGGGGTCCCCTTTCGTAGACTTTTCAAACAAGATGGTGCACGACTTTGGACTAGGAGAGACTCTCTTAGTTGGTGATTTTAATGCCAGGATGCAGATGTTGAGAAATCCTTCACCCTTCACACACAGTTTGCATTTTTGCGTTTTTGCATTTTGCATTTAGGGTTTGCAGCCCCAAAAAGAGGCGCCATCCTAGACTAACTTTGCCTATTTATAGGCCACTCTCTCACTCATTTCTCACGGTCGATTCATTCAGTCCGTCACCTCTTCTCTCTAGCCTCTCCACTGCCCTCACACCCCTTCAGGAAGACATTGTAGTTCGTGGTTCGTGGTTGCCTTCATCATCTTCCTTGTGCTACGGCACCCTTGTTCCCTTGTATCACATTCACTCCATGATTCAGAACTTCATCATTCCATTCATTAGAGTTTATTCTCTCTTCTCTTCTCTTCTCCATGTTTGCTAAGTTGACTCCGTGTTCCTCCCCGCAAACCTTAGTGTCTCGTTGGTACATCATCTTTTGACACGGTATCAGAGCTGGATCTGCTCAAACGACGACAAAGATCCTCCACTCCAGTGATGGCAAAGACCAGTGGCAGGTTCGGCATCCACTTCTCTTCTTCTTCTGCTGCATCAAAATCTTGTTTTTGTAGGTTTCAGGTGTTTTCAGCTTGCTGCCCACACCCCTTTCATGGAGGACATTGCAGTCTCAGCTGTCCCTTGATGTCATCTACAGTCTAACGCCGGTTTCCAGCCTTCCATCCGCAGTTTGTAGCTGTTTACAGTAGAGAAACTGTTGGTGATCACTCTCTATTAAAAAAAAAATCTCATTTTTGCAAATCTCAGGTATTTCAGCTTGCTGTCCACACCCCGGACACGGAGGACATCATGGTCCAAGCATTGCTGTCTACAACAGTCTGGCACTTGTTTCCAGCCTATGACACACTGTTCAGAGCTGATTTCAACATGCTGACTGCTACTGCTGGTTTTTCGTGCGTTTTTAGTATTTCTCTCTCCTCACCTGCGTTTTTAGTCTTTCCTCACTTGCGTTTTTCTACTGGTTGCAACCTCTTATTGCTTGCAGCATTCTCCTTCCACTGGCAGCTCACTTGCAGCCCTTCCACTGCCCTCCCACCCCATGCGGCAGACATTGCGGTTTGTGCTTCACATTGCCCTCACACCCCTTGAGACGGACATTGCGTGTAAACGCCTCGAACAACGTAGTATGCTTAACAATTATGATATTCGCTTGTTTTCGAGATTTAATATAAAAGAGAATGAACACTTAAAGCTGAAAATAAAAATTACTCACAAAATTACAGCCATGAAAATGTAAAAGTAATGGAGACAAGATTGAGGGTTGAAGATGGGCAACCCCTCCCGAAGGAATGTATTCCTGCTAACCCAAGTCCCTTAGGGAAGAGCTCAGTTACAATCAACCTGGGCTGAATACTGTCAAGAATAGAAACAACCAAATAGCACAGTCAGAGTACAGAATTTACTATTTTTAGAATGACATCCCTATTTTTTAGGACTAGCATTTTTAGGCTAATTCGAGGCTCCTAAAATTTAGGGACCTCCTAAAATTTAGGGATCTCCTAAAATTTAGGGAGCCCCCAATATGGGTGTCATATGAAAGCTTTTTCCGTATACATCGCAAAAATGGTATCAGAATCTTCATGTGACTTTCCTATGCAAAGAAATGTGCATTTCAAGCTTTCAGCCCACATATGCACATTGTACAAGCTTTTCATGATCATGCCATCTTGTTGATTGTAACTGTCTGTTCTGGTGGATCTAGCCCACACTTCAAGGCATCAATCCTTTCTGTGTGCGAGTCTAACCCTGATATGCGTGAGTTCTGGTCACAGGCTCCCAATCGGGCCATATAGGTGGAAGTGTGAACTATCTTTTCTCTAACCCACCGCGTGGGTCCACCATAACCTGTGTGACCACTTATCAGTGGCCAACTCCAATGCACTTTTCTTTATATCTAATTAGTGTAAAGGAAACAAATTTAATAAATCATTATATAGACAAATTAATAAAAAAGGATACAAATTCTGTTTCTATAGAGTTGTGACAGCCTTCTGGCTTTTATTCAGCTGTCCTCAGCTGAAAAGCTTCTTGATATGGCTGAAGAATGTCTGGGTAATCCTTCATGAATTTTTCATCGCATTTCATGATCATGCCATCTTGTTGATTGTAACTGTCTGTTCTGGTGGATCTAGCCCACACTTCAAGGCATCAATCCTTTCTGTGTGCGAGTCTAACCCTGATATGCGTGAGTTCTGGTCACAGGCTCCCAATCGGGCCATATAGGTGGAAGTGTGAACTATCTTTTCTCTAACCCACCGCGTGGGTCCACCATAACCTGTGTGACCACTTATCAGTGGCCAACTCCAATGCACTTTTCTTTATATCTAATTAGTGTAAAGGAAACAAATTTAATAAATCATTATATAGACAAATTAATAAAAAAGGATACAAATTCTGTTTCTATAGAGTTGTGACAGCCTTCTGGCTTTTATTCAGCTGTCCTCAGCTGAAAAGCTTCTTGATATGGCTGAAGAATGTCTGGGTAATCCTTCATGAATTTTTCATCTACCCACTGTGCATCTGTTGTGGGTAGATTCTTGAATTTTAGTAAGAGTTTTTGTGTCACAAGGCCACTTCTCGTAGTTCGATCCTTGTGAAACAAAATCTGTTCAGGTTCCAAGAGTTGCTCTTTCTCTTCAACTTCTGGGGGATCTTCAGTAATGGGTTCCTTTGGTTCTGGTCCTATGTAAGGTTTTAGCAAACTTACATGAAAAGCATTGTGTATTTTCCAATGAGCAGGAAGTTCAAGTCGATAAGAAACTTCATTTATTTTCTCAATCACTTTGAAGGGTCCAAAGTATTTGCTGGAGAGCTTTGGAAAATTTGAATTTTGATCGGAACCTTGTTTGAGCCTGCTTTTATCAAACTTTAGCAAGACATATTGACCTTTTTCAAAAGCCAAAGGTTTTCTTCGTTTATTTGCTTGCTTCTTTTGTCGCTCTTGGGCAACTTTGATAGTGGCTCGAACTTGATCCATTGCTGTTTTTAAATCTGAAGCAAACTCATCAGCAGCAAAAATCTTATCTTTAGTGCGAATAATTGGAGGAGGAATCACTTTACCCTGTACTATTTCATTTGGAGCTTTCCCTGTGGATGAGTGCACTGTATTGTTGTAAGCAAACTCCAATAATGGAAGATATTTCTCCCATTGTGACTTATGTTCACTAACATAAGCTTTCAACATATCCAAAAGAGTGAGATTCATCACCTCTGTTTGGCCGTCAGTTTGAGGATGAAAAGCTGAGGAGAACTTTAAAGTGGTTCCCAAATTCTCAAATAAAGTACGCCAAAAGTTACTTGTGAATTTGGAGTCTCTATCTGAAATGATCTCAGAAGGCATACCATGTAATCTGAAGATATGTTAAATGAAAAGTCTTGCAGCTTGTGCGGATTTCAATGTTTTATGACATGGAATAAAATGTGATTGCTTGCTGAATCGATCAATTATGACCCAAATCATATCATGACCTTGAGGTGTTCTTGGAATACCTGAGATGAAATCCATTGTGATAGATTCCCATGGATCTTTGGGCACTGGAAGAGGTTGCAACAATCCTGGAGTCTTCTGTACTTGGATTTTGGGCATACTAGACAAGCCTCAATGAAGTTATGTATATCTCTTCGTAATGTTGGCCAATAAAAGTAGCGCTTAATTGCACTTAGAGTGGCTGTCCTCCCTCTATGCCTTGCATAAGGGGGTTCATGACTTTCTTTAAGCACCTTTTGTCGAACAGGAAGAGTGACACAAAGGCAATTGTTCATGAGAAGGTAACCGTCTTTGATGGAATAATCTGGATGAGAACCTCCTTGTTGTAAATTTGACCAAATTACTGCAAAATCAGTATCTTCATCATAAGTATTCTTCATCGTTTGAAAATCTTCGTGATGAGCCACTGTAATAGTTGCAATGCGAGGCACTCTAGAAAGTGCATCAGCAACTACATTTTGTTTCCTTGGAGTGTACATAATTTGAAAATGAAACATAGACAAGAAATTTTCCCATCTTGCATGTTTCTCCTGCAAATGCTTTTGAGTCTTGAAATACTTCAAGCTCTGATGATCAGTTTTAATAAGGAATTCATTGCCTAAAAGATAATGTTTCCATATCTTCAAAGCATGAACCACTGTTGAGAGCTCCTTTTCATAAATGTCATACCTTTTCTCCACATCATTTAGACGGCGGCTTTCAAAGGCTACAGCATGGCCTTCTTGATTTAGCACTGCATCAATACAATCACCGCAAGCATCTGCTTCCATCACAAATGGTTTTACCAAATCTGGAATGATAAGAACATGTCCAGAAGTAAGAGCTGTTTTCAGCCTTGTAAAGGCTGCCTTTTCTTTTTCCTTCCATTGGAAAGAGATCTTTTTCTTTGTAAGGTCATGAAGTGGAGAAGCCATATGTGCAACATGCTTGATGAAGCGGCGGTAATAAGAGCATAAGCCAAGAAACGATCGCACCTCATGTACATCATGAAGATGATGCCATTCTTGGATTATCCTGATCTTTTCAGGATCCATCTGAATCCCTTCAGAAGAGATGATATGCCCAAGGTAATTTATTTTATGCATGAAAAATTCACTCTTTTTACCATTTACCAAGAGTTGATTTTGTTGAAGTAATTGTAGAACAATCTCCAAGTGTTGATGATGCTCCTCTTCATTCTTGCTAAAGACAAGAATATCATCAAAGAAAGTACCGTATTGTCGATGCTCTCTAAAGATGCGCTCCATCATTCGATTAAAGGTAGCTGATGCATTGGTTAATCCGAAAGGAACCACCAAGAATTCATAAAGACCGTATGAAGTGCGGAAAGCAGTTTTGTGTACATCTTGTGGTATTACCCTAATTTGATGATAACCACTCTTTAGATTAATGCGGCTGAAAACCTTTGAGCCTCCTAGACGATCCAAAATATCGTCAATTCTGGGAATAGGAAACCGATTCTTCACAGTGATTTTATTGAGGGCTCGATAATCAATTCACATCTTGAATGTGCCATCTTTCTTTTGAACAAGAAGAACCGGTGAAGAAAATGGTGAGCTACTTGGCCTAATTAGCCCACGGTTGAGTAGGTCTTCGACTTGCTTTTTGATTTCTTCTTGTTGAGGACGGCTCACATGGTATGGTGCTATATTAGGAGGAGAACTGCCCGGAATAATATCAATATGATGGTCTTTTGGCCTTTTTGGGGGAAGCTGATAAGGAAGATCTTCCAAAAAACAATCTTTATACTTTTCCAAGAGCTGAAGTCGCTCTTGGTTTTCAGCATTCATATTATCTTTTACATCAGTGACATAAAGCAAACAACATTGAACACAATCCTTAATTGCTCTAGAGACTTGCATATGGCTTACCATAGGTATGGTGTCTCCAGAAACTCTAGCTTGAATCTCGTACTTCTTGCCTTTGTTGGTGAGTTCTACCTTCTTTTTCTGAGAGAAGATGGTTGAATCTACTCTATGATTCCAGGGCATGCCAAGAATCATATCGCAACCATCAAGGTCTCCGATACAGAAGGTATCTTCGTCACTGTAGCCTTGAATTTGAAACTTGAGCTTGCTAATGTAGGGTGTCACAGTCTTCACTGCGTCACCTTCATCGGCATTTAAAGCTTGGCGAACTTCTGCCGGAGTGTCCATCTCTTCATTCTTTAATCCAAGCTCTTTAGCTAATTGCAAGGAAATGACATTTTCATTCGCCCCAAGATCTATCAAGAATAGTGCTTGCTTACCTTGCAATTGTCCCCAAGCTTTTAGTAATTTGCGCATCTCTGGAATGTGAGTTGTGTTTGCAACTACATCACTGATAGCATTGATTTTCATTGGCGACTTAGGCTTCTTGTCAGAAACCTTGCTTTGTCCTTTGTTTGGATATTGCTTCGCTATGTGGCCTGTTTGTCCACATTTAAAGCACTTCCCTTCTTTCATGAAGCGCTGCTTTTCTTCTTCGGAAAGTTGCTTTGCTTGTGGGTATAGATTGGAGCGAAATTGAGGAGCATTAGGAGGTGCATAGGGCTTCATCTTCTTTTGATTTGATGGCTGCTTTTGCTGCTATTTTTGTCCTTCATTTGGGGCTGAATACTCCTCATCATCAGCTACTCTCTTCTTATCATTATTTTGGAATGATTTGTTGCCATTGTGCTCCATTTCCCATGTCTCAGCATGGTCAATGAGTTCCTTGAGACTAGAACAATGATAATGATTAAGAGCAGTACGAAGTTTAAACCTCCTTGAAACTTTCTAAGCTTTTCCGAACTGCTGATCTTCTTGAAATGTTGGACCTTCAAAAGTAGCTCCCAAAATCTCTTGATATAGTCACCAAGTGACTCATTTTTCCTTTGCCAAAGCCGGTCCCATTCCATTTTTACATCTCTTTTGAAATGAACAGGAAGAAATTGGCTTTGTATCATGCGAACAAAGGACCGCCATGATTTTGGGGCAGCATGATCATATTCCAACCCCGCCCACCAAGTATGGGCTAAGTCGGTCAAATGTAAAGCTGCAAACTTAATCTTTTCTTTTTCTTTATACTTGTCACGACCATACAAAATTTGAAATTGACAAATAAACTTCAGAAGAAGATCAGGATTTTGGGAATCTTCATACATATTGAACTTGATCTTCTTTTCAAGTTGAGATAGTGACTTAGTCTTCTTCTTCTTCTTATGCCTTCGTCCATGCCCGGATCTTGAGGTTGAAGATGGTGAAGTGCTTGATGGGGATGAAGATGGAGACGAGGGTGAAGAATGTCGACGCCTTTGACGATGATGAGGTCTTCCACGAGAAGGGTGTGACTCTTCGTCACTAGAATAGGGTTCATCAGAGTAGGCGCCAGATGACTTTGAAGAAGAGGATGAGCTTCGACGCGATCTCTTTCTTTGTCTTGAAGTAGAATGGGACTGCCTCTTAGAAGTAGTTGGACTTCTTGATCGGCTCCTTTCATTGGTATGGCTTTGTCTCCTTGAAGCAGATGGGCTTCTTTCCTTGAATTCTTTGGGATTCTCAACTTTTTCTAGTTTGAGAAGTTGCTCACGAATATGCTGATTCTCCTCTCTAAGACTTTGAATGGCTTGAAGGATAGCACTCGACTATCGAGGAAGACTATAGGTGATGGATGTGGAGGATGCATGAATAGGCAGGATGCAAAGCAAACATTATGATACATGATTTTGAGGATCCAAGATGACAATACGTGATGGATGTGGAGGATGCATGAATAGGCAGGGTATTAGCTGATACTATCAATATCTACCTATCCCTTGCCATATCCTCCTATCCACTCCCATAGGTCCCAGCCACTGCACACACCTAGCCCACCACCTTCTACTTTACACACAAGCTATAGGCCCTAGTTGACATATACAACCATCATGTCTATGATGGACTCACACAATTCAAGCACCTTGCTCCTCTAGGGACACTCACCTCCCAATTCACATTCATCCTACACTCACCAGCTCTCTAGAGCTCCCATACTCCACACACTAGCCAACTTACACAACTTGGGACCATGCCATAGAATAGATGGTATGATGGCGAGTGCATGGAGTTGTACAAACATTGTTAGCTTGTATTGTATTAGTTTTTCATCACTTGGTTGTGAGCTCTGTCAAAGTTTGACGGAGATATAGGAGCTATGATTGTTTCATCCTATTCTTTTGTGTGCATTTCTTTTCTAATTATTTGAGGTGTGCTCACATTGGCTATTCTTTGTGTTTCTAGCCCTTTGTATTCCGTGTCAATGGTGATTGGACAACTAGTTCTAGTGGCCAATTTGGGGGCAGCTTGTTTTTTGTTGGGTGCAAGAAGTTTGCACATTAATTGCAGCTGGTTGACCAGTTTTGGCAGCATTGGGTTTGGATGTGTAGATTGCAACTAGAGGTGTGGAAGACTGTCAAGGTGGCAACGGTCTTGACAAGCAGGCTCCCAGCTTGAGCAACCTCCCTGCTTTTGAAAAGCAGCCCCCTAGCCTCTGACGAAACGTGATATGGCGAGACTTACGACGGCCGCTAGACTTGCGCTGACCTTGGCAAAGCTGACACGACACCTGCGACTGTCTTTGCACCACCTGGTCGGCCCTTCAGGATTGCCCAATCAACCCCTCACGTTTTGTCGGCCAATTGCCAGAGTCGCCTCCTATCATAGCTGCCTCCTCTATGCCACCATAGCTACCTTCTTGGATCACAGCAACTGCCCTGCTTACCACGCCTCAACCTGCTTTGCCTGCACACTCTCCTCGCTTCCCAACCATGGACACTTTCTCAACCTCCTCATCTACCCTTGCACCCTTCGTAAGATTCCTCGCACAGGCAACCTCCATCTCCTCTTCCCCATTACAACCCTAACAGGCAGACAAGCGGCAATACCCTGTGCCAACAAACCAGGAAGTACCTGCACCACAGACACATGGAGCTAGGGTAACGCCCGAGATTGCAGCTGGTCCTCCATCCCCAGGGGGTTCGAGTTTAGCCCCTCGCACACACTCGGCCGATGCCTTCCCACCGATCCGCTTCGCTCCAGACATACAACTGGCACTCAAGGAGAGAGTGATAGCTCTAGAAGCATCATGCTTGGCTTGCGGAATGGTTGGAGATTGTTCTTGCCGATCCATAGTCTCAAGGACTCCATCCAGTCAGCTTTTATTGGCACCCCAGCCAGGATCACATGAGTAGTGCCCCTTGGAAAGGGATGCTTCAGACTCCAGTTCAGCTCACTCGAGCAGATGGAGGCAGTGTTGGGATAAAGGCCCTTTTCACTTCCGTGTATAGTACATGTACATTATTTAATTATACATGTGAATGCACCCTTATGTGCCCTAAATATAAATACTTATTATTCTTTGTGTACCAACACATTGTTGGTACACCCAAGTCGAATCGTACTTTCACTCTCACTCTCTTTCTCTCTCTCTGTGTCACTTTTACTCCTCGAACTGCTACCCACTCCTCCAGCTAAGCTCCAACAACTAGTATCAGAGCTGAAGGTGCACTCGATAGAGCTCCAATGAGTCACCAGCGTGGAAGGGCCAAGTGCTGGCGACAGGAATCATGGGTGACCAATAGGAATGTGACGGCAGCAGGCATGACCTGCAACCAACGGCAGCTAGGCAACGGGGACGTCCAGTAGGCAACGTGTCTAGCAAGGAGCAGTAGTGTGAGCAGTTAGGCAGGTGACACCAGCGGGCAACATGCCCACGTGATGTTGAGCAGGGGCAGCACAGAGGTGACGGCAGCTGACGAACCGGCGCTAGCGCGACTAGCGCGGAGCGCAATAGGTAAGCGGCATCACGCGACACACTTGACGGGTCAATGGACCCCCCCCCCCCCCCCCCCCCGGTCATTTTCTTTAAAATCAGAAATTTTTATTTCTTTCAAAATCTCTTTTAACTCCTTTCTTTTAACCGGGGTGTACGCGTGGAAACATGGGTCACAGATTTGTGCGAATCTGGCCCAAAAATTTGGGGCTTTTCCCGTATTTAATCTCGTCTATGCTTGACAGCGACATTTAGGACAGAAATTGCAGACATTGTGTATGTTGACCTCAATCAAATTGGGGATTTTGCCAAATTTGTCGGAATTTCACTCTTTTGAGTAAAATTTATTGACATTGGACCCCAAGAATTTGGGGCTTTTCATACATTGGTAAAGTTTTGCTCAGTTTGTTCAGATTGGCTGATATATATGCACTGTTGGACCTGGAACTTTGGGGTTTGTGCAGAATTTGGTAAATTTCTGCAGTATTTCCCTGTGTGGTGGCTGGTTTATGTATAAATAGCAGAGATTTATTACTATTTGAGGAAGAACAGCAGTGTATAAATAGCAGAGATTTATTACTATTTGAGGAAGAACAGCAGTATTTCCCTGTGTGGTGGCTGGTTTATGTATAAATAGCTTGTGCTTCTGCAGTCTAGGGCATTTACTCGTGTTCGTGATAAAAATGGTTGCAACTTCTTCGAGTTCAGACATTAAGAGTTTGATGGAAATCAAACGGTTTGATGGTCATGGCTTTGACCTTTGGAAAGATCGTATGCAGAACATATTGTTCTTAAAGGATTGTGAGGATGCTTTGCAGGAAGGTAAACCCGCACAAATGTTTGATGCAGATTGGGCCAGAGTTAACAACAAGGCTGTGGCTTACATAAAGATGGGTGTCACTGATGACATTTTGACAAACATTAAGGGTTTAGATACAGGTTATACAATATGGGAGAAGTTGAAAACTACCTATGAGATCACCACACCTGTTAATCAGGTGCATTTAATGTGCAAGTTGGTGAATATGCGACTGGATGAGTCAAAGCTTGTAGCTAAGCACTTGAGTGCATTTATTGGCATTTTAAATCAGCTCAAGGATGCAAATTTGGATTTTGATGATAAGTTGAGGGCGATCTTTTTGATCATGACACTGCCTGATTCTTGGGAGACCTTGGTGGTTTCTCTCAGCAATAATCCCAATCTCTCATATGATGGTGTGAGGGATTCAATCTTGAATGAAAAAATTAGACGTATGTCTAGTAGAGAAGACACCAACTTAGCTTATAATGTAAGAGGCAGGGTTGAAAAGAAAAATGCAAATGCTAGACAAAGAAATAGAGACAAGAGCAAAGAAAAGGAAAAGAGTGGCATTACTTGCTATCACTGTGGTCGGAAGGGCCACAAGAAGCCTGATTGTAGGTATTACAAGAAGGAACAAGAGAGAAAGAAGAATGTAGGAGATAAAAAGAAGAGGATAAGATAGGTGCATCTGAGGCAGCCAAAGGCAAGGAAAAGGCCAATGTGGCCTCTAGTGTAGTCATAGAGGAGCTTTCAGATACAGAGGCTGATGTATTATGTGCAGTTGATTATGATGCCCTTGTACGTCACATGCAGGATATGCAGATTACCAAGGCTGATGTGATTGATGCACTTTTGTCAGTTGATGATGGTGTCACTCAGACTTGGATTGTAGACTCTGGTGCTTCTTTCCATGTAACTCCTTGTTTGGAGTGTCTTGCTATGTTCAATACATGCAATTATGGAAAGGTGTATCTCGAAAATAACCATGCTTGCAACATTGATGGGATTGGCACTGTACACTTGTCTTTAGATAATGGGCAAGAGCTTGTGTTGAAAGATGTTTGTGCATGACATCAAAAAGAGTTTACTATTTGTTGGTCAGCTTGGACTTGCATAGTTACACTACACTCTTTGGTGGTGGTTTGTGGAAAGTGACAAAGGGTTCCATGTTGATTGTAAAAGGAACCAAGAAGAAGGGCACTTTGTATTGTTTGCACTATAAAGCTTTGAATGGCAAGTTTCTTGCAGTTGCTGAAATTGGTTGTCATTTGGAGTTGTGGCATAAGAGATTAGGCCATATAAGCCAGAAAGGACTTGATGTCCTTACCTTTTGAAGAGGGTTGATGGAAAAGGGTCTAAACTTGTCTTTTGTAATGAGTGTCAATTTGGAAAGCAAATGAAAAATTCCTTTTACTTTGGTATCTCTCGTAAGTCCAATGTCTTGGACTTAGTGCATTCTGATGTATGTAGTATGCCCGTGAAATCGTAGGGTGGTGTTGCATATTTGGTTTCTTTTATTAATGATTGTTTCAAGAAGATTTGGGTTTATCTATTGAAAAGAAAAGTGAAGTGTTTGCTGCTTTTAAAACTTTTCATGCATTTGTGACCACTCAAACATGTAGAAAGCTGAAATGCTTGAGAACTGATAATGGGGGTGAGTTCACATCTACTGAATTCAAGTCTTTTTGTGACTCGCATGGAATTAAGAGGGAGCTTACAGCTCTTTACAACCCTTTTTCAAATGGGGTGGCTGGAGATATAATAGGACTTTATGTGAAAGAGTGCGGTGCATGCTGTCCATTGCTAATCTCCCTCATGAATTTTAGGGAGAGGCACTCAAAACCACGGTTCACATTTGCAACCGCTCTCCAAACAGGTTATTAAATAATGGCATCCCCGAGGAGGTTTGGTTTGGCAAATCCGCCTCATATGACCATTTACGCATGTTTGGCTGTGATGCTTTTGTGCATGTTAGAGATGAGCTAAGGAACAAACTTGACCCAAAATCCACCAAAGGCATTTTCATGGGCTATGGTGATGAGGGTGAATTTAGCTACAGAGTATGGTTACCTCAGTCCAAGAAAATTATTCACAGCTACAATGTTGTGTTTAATGAGGCAAAATTGTTGAAAGGTAATTTGGCCTCTAATGAAAATATGAAAAAGGTCAAATTTCAGAATTTGCAGCCACCTATTACTTCAGATGATGAGTCTCATGGTGCTATACCATAGGCTGAAACTGATGATCAGCCAGTTTTTTTTGAGCCAGATGATGATGGACAGCAAATAGAAGCACAAGGAGGTCATGAACAGCAAGATAGACTTGCTGATTATGAAAATGCAGGTGCCGGTAATGAAAATGAAGGTGCTGTACAGCATGAACAGCATGCTGAAAATGGCTTACAGTAGTCAATATGTTGGGAATAAAGGCCCTCGTGCCTTTTTAAATGTGCTCGGGAGTAAACACACCCTTAGCACTTGTACTTTCATATGTATATATATATCTATCTAAAAACCTAAAGTGGTATACTCATCACACAAGGATCGAGACACTCAGTGGCTGTTAGCAGCAAAGAGAGTGAGAGTGAGAGAGAGAGAGTGAGCACGTCTTGTCACTACAAACTGGTATCAGAGCAGGCAAGGAGTGCACTCTTCTCGAGGTGTCAGAAGTGAGCTAGCTGACACGCGAGCTCTCTGCGGGTAGCAAATCAATAGCTGACGGGAGGGTTAATTGTCAGATGTAGACCAGGTGGCATGCGGCAAGATACGTTTTCTGTAGGCAACGACTTGCAATAGCTGTTACGAGAGGATACGTTTTCTGTAGGCGATGACTTTCGACAACTGTAGCGACAGGAGATGGAGTCAAGGAGAAAACGACCAACAGAGGTCATGTGCAGCACAACAGGTCAGGTCAGCGGGGCGGGACCAGCAGGACGCTGACTAGTGTGGCGACGGCTTCACGGGTGCTAATGACGCGACTCCACGGCGCACCACGAACGAACGACACCCAGTCGACGACTTGCACGGGGTCAAAGGATCCCTTCCCCCCCCCCCCCCCCCCCCCCCCCCTCTATACCTTTCAAAATCAGTTTTTTTAAAAAGAAAAAAAAAGGAAATCTCCTTTATCCCCTTTTCCATTGACGGAATTTCACGCATGGAGGCACAGCTTCCAATTTTTATGCAATCTAGGCCAAGAAATTTGGGGCTTCTCCAGATTGAGTGCTGTTCATGCAAAATTGAGGCATCTGTGTCAGAAATTGCAGACATTGTGCGCATTTGAATGGGGATTTTGCAAAATTATTGAAATTTTGCTTATCTGAGTGAAATTTCTCAACATTGGACCCATAAAATTTGGGGCTTTTATCGTATTGGTGAAATTCTGTTTAGTTGAGTTAGATTGGCTGACATTGGTGCACATTTGGACCTAAAAAAGTTGGGGCTTTGCAAAATTTTATGAAATTTTGCTAATTTTTCCCGTTTTATGCTTTCGGGAACATGTATTAATGCAATTGGGACAGATGGTCAGTGAAATTTGGGTTTTTTGCCGAAATTGCTCTATTGTGGCAAAATTGGCCTATTCTATGCATGTTAGGGACAGTTCAGATGTGTGGTTAATGCTTTGAGCACAAAAATTTTGGGGCTTTTAACCGTGCGTGTCAAATTTTATGCCCATGGGTACATGTACAACAGAAATTGCAGCTAAAATTTGGGACTTCTCATGTAATGTGAAGTATTTGCCCTTGGAACAGCTGTAATCAATTGTGGAATGCTATAGCACATGGTTTGGTGCTTCTGAGAATTTACTTACAGATTTGAAGTTTCTGCTTCTACGTGGTCATTTATTGCTGGTTGGTACTTGTTTGTACCTTGGTCACTTGTGTGACAGTTTGGGCCTACATTCGCTGAATTTTTTGGTCACATTTGGGCTGAAAACCATGGCTAGCAGCAGTGACAGCTGTAATCTCATGCACATTAAGAAGCTTGAAGGAGCACATAATTTTGCAGTCTCGCAAAAACAGTGCTACAATATCCTGTTGCAAAAGAAGCAGGCAAAGTCGATTAAAGACCAAAGGGACAAAGCCTATAGATATGGAACAGGATGATTGGGATGAGTTAAATGAGCTTGCACGCTCAACCATCGAGCTATCGATTTCTGATGCCTTGCTGTTTAACATTGAAGGTTTGGATTCTGCATATGCTATTTGGACTAGATTGGAAGAATTGTATGCATAGAAGAGTGCTTCAAGCAAAGTGTATTAGCTGAAAAAACTTATGGATTTGCGTACGAAAGAGGGTGCAACAATGTCTACTCACTTGAGTGAGTTTAACTCCATTTTCAGCCAGCTAGTTTCCTTGAAGTTCTTGATTAATGAAGAATTTAAGGCTACGTTCTTGCTTTGCACTCATCCAGATAGTTGGGATACATTCAGGACTGCTATGAGCAATTCTAATGTGATTCTGTTATATGCTGATGTAGAGAGTACTCTACTCATGGAAGAAATGAATCGGCAGAACAATGCATCCAGTTAGTCTTCCAGTGCTTTGCATACTGGGGGCAGATCACAGCAGAAAGGCAAATCTGATAGCAAGGGACGCAGTAAATCACGTGGCAAAGATGTTGAATGTCATCATTGTGGCAAGAAGGGTCACTTTAAATGTGACTGCTACAAATGGAAGAAAGAGAAAGGAAAGGGCAAGAAGATAGATGATAGCAAGGAAGAGAAGAAAGAGAGTCAACCTAAGAAGAGTAGTGTCAAAATTGAAGAGGTGAATGTAGTTACTCATGATAGTGACAGTGGGAATGAGGTACTCTTTGTCTCTTTACACTTTGGCGCACATGCTTTACTTGTTGATATAGATGATGACATGCATACCTGGATTCTCAATTCAGGTGCTTCCTTTCATGTCACCCCTCATTGTGAGTGGTTCTCTGCCTATACAGGGGGTAGACATGGTGTTGTCCATCTTGGGGACAACTATGCATGTGACATTGTAGGTATTGCCACTGTGTAGTTGTAGTTTCAGCATGGTTCTGTCTTCACACTTCAGCATGTACGGTATGTACCTCAGCTCAAGAAGAGCTTGATTAGCACAGGGCAACTAGATGATGATGGATTTCATACCACCTTTGGTGATGGGAAATGGAAGATCTGTAAGGGATCTAGAGTGATTGCTAGAGGGTGTAAAAGTGATACCTTGTATCCTCTCCATGTATCTAGTGTGAGTGATCATGTTATTGCCGTGACTGAGCAGGAAAGTGTTTCTTTGTGGCAGGGCCGGTTGGGACACATGAGTCAAACTGGAATGAAAGTACTCTCTCGTTTGTATTACTTGCCTTGTCTTCGTTATGTTGATTTTGAGCATTGTGATCATTGTGTTTATGGTAAACATGCACAGACATCTCATAAAAAGTCTCTTTCATTGAAATCTTCTCCTCTAGAGTTAGTACATTCCGATGTATGTCAGATGCCAGGATTATCTTTAGGGGGAAAGAAATATTTTGTCACCTTTGTCGATGATGCTACACGGAAGATATGGGTTTATCCTATTCGTAGCAAGGATGAAGTGCTTGAAAAATTTAAAAAATTCTTGGCATTGATTGAAAATAAGACTGATAAGACACTCAAGTGTCATCGCTCTGACAATGGTGGGGAATATGTGTCCAAGGCCTTTCAGGCATTTTGTGACAGCTAAGGGAAAAAGAGGAAGCTCACTGCCCCTCATAATCCATCCCAAAATGGCGTTGCAAAGCGTATGAATCGGACCATACAGGATAAGGTCCGTACAATGCTGTCTCATGTTGCATTACCCCATGGTTTTTGGGCACAGGCTATTATGACAGCCGTACACTTGATTAATCAGTCAACCAAACAGGTCTTTGGAAAGGGGGGGGGAGTTCCCCAAGAAGCATGTTCGGGCAAGCCACCTTGATATGGTCACGTGAAAGTGTTTGGCTATGAGGCTTTTGTGCACATTCGTAAAGAAAAACGTAGCAAACTTGAGCCAAAGTCTTGTAAATGCATTTTCCTAGGATATGGTGACGAGGGTGAAATGGGGTATAGATTATGGGATCCCGAGAAAAGAAAAGTAGTATGCAGCAATGATGTTATCTTTTGGGAAGATTGCATGCATAAACAACCCGAAAAGACTGAGGAGGTCCGTAGGGTTGTATTCTGGGAAGAAATACCTTTTGAAGAGCAAAATGTGCCCACTGTACAGGAGCCAATACCTGCTGTAAATGAACCTGTAAATGTAGAAAATAATGTTGTAAATGATCAGCTAGCTATTGCCCATGATAATGAGCCACTACATGTGCAGGAACAACTAGGACAACAAGCTCTTAATGCTGATTTGCAAGTTGAAATGCGAGGACAACAAGCTGAAAATGCTCAACAGCAAGCAAACAATGATCATTGGGTTAGGATATCGTCTAGAGCTACTAGACAACCTTATAGATTCATTCTTGGTGCAATTAATGTGGCTAATTATGTCATGTTGACAAACTGTGGTGAACCATTGCTTCTAGCAAGCAATGGACAGACAAGACAGCAAGAAATGGTATAAAGCCATGTTGTCAGAAATGGAATCTCTTGAGAAAAATGGCACTTGGGACTTGGTGCAGTTGCCTAAAGGGCAGAAAACACTTCCATGCAAATGGGTTTACAAGATGAAGGTCACTTTTGGTTCCTCACCAAAGTACTAAGTAAGATTGGTTGCGAAGGGGTGCAAGCAGGAACATGGAATTGACTTTGATGAGATCTTCTCTCCTGTAGTCAAAATGACTACATTGAGAACCATTTTGAGCTTGGTTGCAGCTGAAGATATGGAGTTCATACAGATGGATGTAAAGACTGCATTCTTACATGGTGATTTGCATGAAGACATATATATGCAGCAGCTTGAAGGGTTTGTGGAAAAAAGGAAAGAGAAGATGGTATGTAAACTCAAAAGGAGTTTGTATGGGCTGAAACAAGCACCAAGAGAATGGTATTATAAGTTTAATACATTTATGCAGTCTCAAGGTTTCCATAGAAGCCAAGTGGATCACTACTTCTACACCAAGAAGGCAGCAGATGGCAGCGTGATTATCTCAGTTCTGTATGTTGATGACATGCTGATTGCTGGCAGGGATACTCATACCTTGGATTCACTGAAGCAAAGTCTTCATGGCAGCTTTGACATGAACGATCTTGGTGATGCAAATCACATTCTTGGCATACGAATACTCAGAGATAGGTCAAAGGCTTGCTCTATCTATCTCATCAGGAGTATGTCTCCAAGGTTTTGCAGCGTTTCAATATGGAGGGGGGGAAAAATTTGGGGTTCTATTGCCTCCATATATGAAACTTAATGTAGAGGAGAGCCCTACCTCTGATGATGAAACGGTTGAAATGGCCAAGATACCATATGCTTCAGCTGTTGGCAGTTTGATGTATGCTATGGTTGCTACACGATTTGACATCGCCATGAGAGTGGTTAGCAGATACATGGCAAACCCTAGTAAAAAGCATTTGAAAGCAGTGAAAGGTATTATGAGATACCTCAAAGGCACAAAGGAGTTGTGCATCTGCTTTGGAAAGCAGAAGGCATCTGTTGTTGGCTTTACGGATGTAGACTATGCTGGTCATGCGGATTGCAGAAAGTCTACTTCTGGGTATGTGTTTACCTTCACAGGAGGAGCAGTCTCTTGGATCTCCGGGCTACAAAAGTGTGTTGCATTGTCTACTTGGCTGCTACTAAGGCATGCAAGGAGACTTTATGGCTTTCACGTCTGGTGGGAGAGCTTGGCATTACAGAGTTACCTGTTTTCCATTGTGATAGTCAGAGTGCTATCATGCTGTTGAAATATGGATCTAGGACATGGCAATGCGGAAGCTATGGAGGTTGAAAGATGAAGACCAAACTCATGAAGATATAGACAAAGACAAGACCAACTGTCACACAAGTGAATTAGGTTCCAAGATTGAGACTTGGACTCATAAACACAATCTTGTGTGTGTACAATAACATAGACACTTTACTGAAAAGAAAAGAGTACTATCATATCATTGAAAAAAAAGGCCCTCATTGCTCCTTCCAAAGATATTGAAGTAGGTGTGGATCGCAAACATCTCAACACATGCTAGCATGGAATCCTGTCTGTCATGCAAGCATGCTAGCATGGAATCCTGTCTGTCATGCAAAGACGAAGCACATACAGGTGAAGTACCACTTCATTAGAGATGTACTTGATAGCAAGATCATTGAGCTTGTCAAAGTGTATATAGATGATAATCCTGCAAACCTTCTCACGAAGAGTCTTCCAGCAGAGCGGTTTGCTCATTGCCGACAGATGATGGGAGTTGGATAGATATATGTATTTCAGCTTTGTACATACCTAGACTTAGTTGATTCTTTTCTCCTCTTAAGGCACATTGCCTTTAGGTGGGAGGTTGTTGGGAATAAAGGCCCTTGTGCCTTTTAAATGTGCTCGGGTGTAAACACACCCTTAGCACTTGTGCTTTTATATATCTATCTATCTAAAAACCTAAAGTGGTACACTCATCATTGTACCCACAAATCCTGCTCACTCGCTCTCTCTCTCTCTCACTCTCTCTGCTATTAACAGCCACTGAGTGTCTCGATCCTAGCGCTCCCTGTCACTACACAATAAATGTTGAAAATAACATACCTCCAGATGTAGACCCAATTCCTGAAAATGTAGATCATTGGGTACGTAGGGCTACACGTTTAAGAAGGCAACCACATAGGTATGACCCCTCTTCGCACTATGTGATGCTTACAGATAAGGGTGAGGCTCTTACATATAAAGAGACCAAGTCATGCAAATTCAGCAGTAAGTGGAAGCTAGCTATGTAGGAGAGAGATTAAATCTCTGTATGCTAATGATACTTGGGATCTTGAGTCATTGCCCAAAGGAAGGAAGTCTCTTCCAAACAAATGGGTTTACAAAGTCAAGATAGTTGATGGGAAACCTAAGTACAAGGCAAGATTGGTTGCCAAAGGGTATGCACAGAAGGAAGGGATTGACTTTCAAGAGATCTTCTCACCTGTTGTGAAGATGACCACTTTAAGTCTGCTTTTTGCTCTCATTGTTGTATTGGACTTAGAGCTGTACCAAATGGATGTAAAAACAACTTTTCTACATGGTGACATTGATGAGGAAATCTACATGAAATAGCCCGAGGGCTTTGTAGTTCCTGGAAAAGAGCATATGGTGTGTAAACTAAAATGCAGCTTGTATGGGCTGAAGCAAGCACCACGGCAGTGGTACAAAAAGTTTGACACTTTTATGCTCTCTCATGGATTTATACACAGCCATGCAGACATAGTTACTTGGAACGGGGAACGGGAACGGGAACGGGACCCCCTGGAACGGGGGAACGTCCAAGGTCGGGGAACGGGAACGGGGGGAACAACACATGTCTTAAGTGCCCCAAATATGCCCTACATCACCCAAATTGCCCCAAAGAATGTCCCTCTAATTGCCCCAATACCCGTCAATGCATGAAATTGACCCAAATGTCCCAAAATTGACTCGATTATCCCCATAGCTCCAAATTGCCTTGAATTGCCCCAATTATCTCAATTTCCCTTGAAATTAGACAATATAAATGGATGAATACCTTGGAATTGAGGATCAGCTGAAATTTGATTCTGATTTGCAAGAGTTGATAATGCATCAAATTTGAACTTTGCATGGACTCCTAATTAGCTTGTGGGTTGTCTTGACACTTTGAATCTTCAATCAGAGAGAGAGAGAGAGAGAGAGAGAGAGAGAGAGATTAGTGTGTGCACACGTTAGGCAATGGAGATGGGTGAATATATGGTAGGACTATGACCGAAGCAAAAAAAAAAAACAAGAAAAAACGTCAATTTTCAGTAAGCAGGCCTGGAACGGCCGTTCCAAACAGGGAACGGCAGGGGGAACGACAGGGAACGTTTCCTGGCCGTTTCACCTCCTTGGAGGGTTTGGAACGCGTTAGGCCGTTCCTATAGGCCGGAACGGCCGTTCCCTGTTTCTATGCATGCAGATCATTGTTTGTACATGAAAAAGGATACAGATGGCAAATTCATCATACTTGTTTTGTATGTGGATGATATGTTGCTAGTTGGGAAACGAAAGACTAGCTTGGATGCTCTCAAAGATCAGCTGAAATCATCTTTCTCCATGAAAGATTTGGGGAATGTAGAGCATATATTGGGCATGAGGATTCACAGGGATAAAATGCAGAAATTAGTGTTTTTATCTCAAGAAAAGTACATTGAAAAGGTACTGGACAGATTTAACATGGCTGAAGCTAAGCCTTTTGGGGTGCCCTTACCTCCATACCTTAAACTTAGTAAAGCCAACAGCCCAAAAGATGAGGTGGAAGTAAATGCTATGAAGGGAGTCCCTTATGCATTAGCTTGTGGCTCTCTTATGTATGCTATGTTGCTACTTGTCTAGACATTGCTCATGTAGTGGGAGTTGTTAATAGGTTTATGTCAAATCCTGGCAAAACACATTGGGAGGCTGTCAAGTGTATTCTTCGATACCTAAAGGGTACACAAAGAAAGTGTATTTGCTATGGGCAGGGTGCACTTAGTTTGCAGGGTTATTGTGATGCAGACATGGTAGGTGAATTGGACACTCGTAGGTCCACTAGCGGGTATGTCTTTACGGTTGCTGGTGGGCCCATTTCTTGGTGTTCCAGGTTGCAGAACATCTTAACACTAAGTACTACTGAAGCTGAATACATATCAGCTATTGAAGCTTTTAAAAAAGCTATATGGTTGAGCAAACTTGTAGAGAAACTCGGCATGTCTATTGGTACTGCAGTGTTGGGATGTGATAGCCAGAGTGCTATGTATCTGGCTAAAAATGCCATGTATCATTCACGCACAAAGTATATAGATGTGTGATATCACTTTATTAGACAGATTCTGAAAGATGGTCTAATCACATTGTGTTACATTAATAAGGTAAATTATGGGAAACAGGCGCGAGGGATGACCGTCCGGGGCCTTGGGGAACGGGGTCTAGGGGAGCCTAGAGAGTTAGAGAGTCCGAGAATAGGACTCACCTGAAGTGGACGGCTGGCAGAGGAAACGAGAAGAGAGGTGCCAGCAACTATCTAGGCGAGGTGGGGTGGAGAAACAAAAGTCTCGTGCCACTGTTTCAAGATCGTGAGACGTTCTCACTGAGTGGATTCGACTCTTCGTGAGTTTGTTTTTAATCGGGTTCCACGTTTCATTTCTGGTTCCTTGGTTCCTCGTATCACTGGTATCAGAGCCGTCGGGTCCTGCTTCAGCCGTTGGGTCTTGCTTTTGCCTGTTTCCCACGAAGGCTTTCTCCAGCGCTTACATGGGTCAGGCGAGAAGACGGTGCCCCACACGTCATACATCATACTGGCCCGCATCTTGTCATATACGATTGATTTCGTGAGCGCAGCAATTGAACGGCAGTAAAACCCGTCACCCGTCAGACGAAGCTAGTCGGACGAGTCTCACATGTAACAGGGGTACAGCTGGTTCATGTGACCCGTTTAGGGAGGGGGTGTGTTTAGGCCCTTCCTTATTCGGTGTTCCTGCCAATAAGCTTTATTGTCAACGTGACTGCCTCAGTTTGGGAAAGACAAACTATTCCTCACTCTTCGGGGTTATTACTAGAAGCCATCAACAGTTGCCCTATCACTATAACCAGGGAAGTACTTCACTTTGTACGCAAATTTCTTATATTTGCTTTCCAATTCTAGTGTATTAATGGAGGGAAAAGGGAGCGAGGGAGTAATTGAGGGTTCTAGTTCTGGGGACCACCCTATGGTAGATCCCCATGAAACAGAGATACAAGAAGAGCAATGGGAAGAATTTTTTGCCACACGAGAACAATTTGATGATCTAACTGCTCGTGAGCAGGCACAGGGGGTTCAAATGGAATTTTTAACTCAAACACTCACCGAAATAAAATCTCAATTAACTTTATTATTAGAAAGGGATAAAAATAAGCTAGAAACCTCAGATATTCCATCTTCATCGAAAGATTTAGATGTGACTATGCGAGATCCTAAAGAACCCCATCACAAGTTGAGGGATAATCCAGTTTTAAAAGATATATGAAACCCCCTCAGTTTCACGGGGAGGAAAAAGATAGAAATAAAGACACTATCTTTAATTTTCTCCAAAATGGGAGGATTTGCACAAACTTAAAAATACTCCATCACATCTCCAAGCGCTGGAGGCCAGTTTAACTTTGGGGCCAAAGGCGTATAAATGGTGGCGAACTTTAAAGGAGGCAAATAAAATACCTGAAACTTCGGCTCAATTTGAATCGGTCTTTTTGAAAGAATTCCTTCCTGAAAATGAAATGGAAAGAAATTGGGAAGATTGGGATTATGTCAGACAAAAGGGAAGACCCCTGCTGACATATTTGGAGGAATATCGTGAGATAATTCTCAAATTGGAAGGAATAGATGAATTTCAAAAGACAAGAGGATTCATTAGGGGACTAGACAAGGCCTGTAAAAAGGAAGTGAAAAGGAGTTCACCTAAGACGCTTGAAGAGGCAATTAAATTTGCATTAATCAATGAAGATAGTACGCGTCCAGGTACACTCACTAGTCTCACTGATACGGAGCCCAAGACTACGGAATTGGAAACCTCAAAATTTGTAGGCAAATTTTAAAGGAAAATGCCATTTCTTAAGGGCGAGAAACAACCTTTTGAAAATAAACAATATGTAAGGCCAAAGTTAAGTCAAGATGACTTTGATAAGGCCAAAAAAGAAAGATTGTGTTTCAATTGCCTATCCCCTAACCATGTTGCCTGGAATTGCCCTCAAAGGAAAAAGAGGGAAGATAAAGGAAAGGATAAGGACAAGGGCAAGGGAAAAGAAAAACAAATCCATGTAATGCAGACCCTAGAATTAAAAGGGCATGAAAAGTATAAATCTTTAGAGGTCTTGCACAAGGATGTACAACACAGGTGTTGTATGTCAACTTCTTTGTGGCAGCCTACTTTTGGGCCACATGATTTAGTTAGAGTGCATGGATTGATAGCTGGAAAGAGGGTTAGAGTCATGATTGATGACTCTGCTACCCATAATTTCATAAATGTTGGGTATTTGACTCACGCCTCACTTACGCCTACGCTCATATGGGAGTGTCGGTGATCAGTAGGACACTGGGGCACTTTTTACTCTCGGTAGGAGAGGTTTTTTCCCCCAGACTTATGGTCTTATTGTCGTATGTACTACTTCCTTACTCACTAGATCATAGCATTTGTATCCCTTCTTCTCATCAAGATATCCAAGGAAAATGCATTTTACATCCTTTGATTCCATCTTCTTTCTCAAATCATCCGGAACATGAACATAACAAACACATCCAAAGATTCTAAATTATGCAACAGTGGGTGTCCTGCCATACATTTTCTCATATGGTGATATATTATGAGTCAAGGCTGTAGATGTTCTATTCATAATGTGAACTGCAGTATGCACTGCTTCTGCCCAATATGACAATGGCATGTTCATTTGGTTCATCATTGCCCTTGCAACCTCTGCAATGATCTGATTCTTCCTTTTAGCCACACCATTTTGCTGAGGTGTGTACCTGCATGTCAATTGCCTTTTGATACCATGATCTCTCAAGAAGTCTTAAAACTCATATGACATGTACTCTCCACCATTATCTAACCTCAAACATTTTATGTAGCATCCAAACTGCTTTTCAGCCATAGATTTAAATTCCAAAAACTTTTCAAATGCTTCACTTTCATGCTGCATAAAGTACACCCAAGTCAGTTTGCTAAAATCATTAATGAAAGTGATATAGAATCTACATCTTCCGCTCATGGAAACATTCTGACATGGGCCCCAAATATCTGAGTGTACCATTTTCAAAGGATAGCTGCTTATTCTCCCCCTCTTTGGAAATGGCAATCTGGATTGCTTGCCAAATTGACAAGCCTCACATACATGATCAAAATTCACATATCCAAAATGCGGTAGACCACGAACTATCTGTCTTGATTGCAGTTGCTTCAATCTTTGCAAATTGACATGACCAATCCTTCTATGCCATAATTCCACATCCTTATCTTGCCCATGTCCTCTCTCAACATTCATAGAGTTTTGAATCACTGGAGTACCTACATCCAAAGCAAATAATCTCCCTTTCTTTCTACCATGAGCAATCACCCTGCGAGCTCTTCCATTATGGAACTCTTCAATGAAATCCAAACTTATTGAATCTCACGTGCAATCCTTGATCGGTCCAACTGATGCTAAGTTCTTAGTTATTGTGGGCACATAAAGTACATCACCAAGCTTATTCTCAATTCCGTCTTTGGTAACAAGTGGTACCCTACCAATATGAGTAATTTTATGTAAAGCATCATCACTAGTGGCAACATATTCCTCATTTTGCATCTGCTCCTTGCTATCAAACCACTCAGCGTGATGAGTTATGTGGTTTGTAGCTCTTGAATCCAAAAACCAGTCATTCTCACGAAGAGGGTGAGCCATGCTCTATAGCAAATAGGTGACCTCTAGGTGATCCACCTCTAGGTCCATAACCTGTACTACCATAAGTGCTTGCATAGTGGCCATATTGGGTCCTTCCACGACTCCTAGAAATGGCATTCTGTTTGTGATAACAATCCTTCTCAAAATGACCAAACTGCCCACAATAATGACAAGTGCCATCTCTCTGTGAAGGACTAGACCGTCCTCTATCTCTAGGGAAAGATCTCCCCCTGCCTCTATGCATGAAGTCACCACGACCAAAGTTAAATCTTCCACGAGTAAAACCATAGTTACCACGACCAAGTGAAGAGCCTCTAGCTCTAGATGAGCTGCCACGACCTCTCTGGTGATAGAAAACACTGTCTCCACCTGCATTTTTGCCATTGCTAGATGCATTTAATCCCAACTTGATTTCTTCTATAAGTAGCAATCCAATGAGCTCCTCAAAGTCAGGCATAGAGTCTCCTCTAACTGAAATAGAGGTATCCAAAGATTTGAAAGCTGGTCCAAGTCCATTTAGTGTCACTGATACTAAATCATCATCATTAACAGGTGCATTAATGGATGTAAGGTCTTTTGCAATTTGCTTGATTTCTGCCACATAGTCACTGATACTACGATTGCCTCTCCATGCACCATGTAATATTTGCTTGAGTTGTATCTTATGAGCTTCTGTACATGTTCCATACATTTTTTCTATGATTTCCCATGCCTCCTTACAAGTACTTGCCTTTTTGATATGAGGAATCAAGGTTTCCGAAATACATATGGAGATCCAATGCAAAACCTTCCTATTCTTCCTTGTCCAATCCTTATACGCTTTGTTTTGCTCTTCAGTTGGATGTTTAGGAACTTCTGGACATTCATCATCACCTGTTATGAGGTCCCATAGACATCTACCCATAAAAAAATTCTCCATTCTGTAAGACCAAACGCTATAGTTGTCTTTGGCCAATTTGTCTTTCATAATCTGAGTGATTTGTGCCGTGTTAGACATTATGGCTTCTGCAAATTCAGAAAAACCAGCAATACAAACTGTCCACAAGTGGTATTCAGCAGCATGCCCCAATCCGGAACATCAATGGTCCAATCCGAGACCAAAAAGCATAAAAAATGGCCCAAAAATACATGTAAAAATAGCTTCCAGCAATATGACTGTCATAAATGTGTCCAAAAACTGTCATATGCATCCATCCATAATGCCAACATGTCATAGATTCAGTTCCCAACAAGAAACATCCAATTAGGATCCCAAATGATGTTAGTATGACCCAAAATGCATCAAAACACGGGTCTAAAATTGACCATTTTTCCTGCAATTTTTCTACAGTTTTTTATGCCAAGATGGAAGTACATATGAAGCTGAAGCTACAGAAAATTTCCCATAATTTTTTTTGAGCAAAGATCGGCCTTTAAATAGCCTCCCGTAAGTTGCATAGAACCTGCCCTTGACTTCTACACATTCCTAGAACAGATATTGAGTAGATTCTTCATGCATTTTATAGCTATTCCAGATATGTCACCAGAAGGATCCTCCAATTGTTGAAGAACAATATGTGATACTTTCTGTTCCTTTCATGAGGGTCATAAACAATCGTCAAAATGCTTAATTGTGTACCTGAAAGTGCTAGTCCACTTTCAAGGTCAAACCAGTACACCTTGCTCTACTCATATGGGGTGTTGCAATACTCATAGTTCATTTTGCATACATTCAAAATGAGGTGTCATTATGCATTCTCTTAGCAGAGAGGATGCTACCTCTGCTTATAGCATCTCTACGCATGGACGCTTAATTTATGAAATGTTGCCTTTGTCGACAGGCGGAGAGGTAAACTTACCATGACGCATCAACACGAAATCCCTGCTCCCTCAATGGTGTACGCCTCTCTCTGTCTAGGCTTGTGCGTGTGGATCAGCAGACCTTGAAGCTCTTCCCAGTCCGCTGCACAACCTCCATGGGTCTAAGGCTCTTGCTTGCTCATCATTTGGACGCGTAGAAGCAAAGGACTCCCGTTTTCCAATCAATGACTTTGTAGACATGCCTTTGAGTTATCAAGACCATTCCAAAGTGGCATCTTGAAGTACATTGCACATGTTCTGAATTTGCATCGCTTTGGCGGAACAAGACTAGGGTTTCCGCATTGGAGACATTGAACAATAGACGGCTCGACTATTGTAATGATGGTGCAACCTTTGGTTTCTGTTGGACGAGCAGGTTGTGTAGTTTCTTATCTTTAACAGCACCTTCTGGTAGAATTGCTGCTAGGGACTGTATTGTCAATGCGTTTCCTCGAGGATGCAGCAATGTTTGACATAGATGGCATCATGGGTCAATTCAATTGGTCACACATATTCATGCTTTTCATTAAGTGAACCTCTAGACCTTGCAGTATGGGGGAATCAGTCCGAGACAGTTCTTGTGCAAATGGAAGGAGAAGTAGCAGGCAGCCCTACATGTGCGGAGCAGGATGTTTAGGTTGCAACAACTACTCCAATGCAAAACGTGTCGATATTTTTTCTAATAGAAAAGCTACTGATGGCATAGAAAAGTTATTTCAAGGGACGGCTCTGATACCAATTGATAAACTTAAAGTAGAGGAAGACCAGGATGGAGCAAGTAGTGATGTTCAGGAACTACGTGCTATCTTCTCCTTCATTATTCTTTCTCCATTCTTAGTCTCCTACAAGTGGTATTCTCAAAAGTGATAGATACCCCCAACTTAAGGACACTTTACATATACTTCTACTTTAGATACATACATCCATAGGATATGACTTAGGATATGTCATATTTATCAACACCTCGGGTCAGCGTTTTGATGCTCATACCTATCATTCTGTTGTAGAAAAATTACTTTGGTTGATTCATGCTAGGCCAGATCTTGCATTCTCAGTTAGTCAGTATTTTAATGCACCTAGAATGTCTCATTGGCTTGCTCGTCTTCGTTGTCAAGATATTTAAGGTGTACCTATAATTTTGGACTAACTTATGGTCATGGTTTATGCTTGCAGGGGTACACTAATTCTGACCGAGTGGGAGATCCTAACACTTGGTGTTCTCATGGAGGCTATCTCTATACCTTGGGCATGACACCCATCTCTTGGGCCAGCCATAAGCAGGAGATGGTGGCAGATATTCCACAGTCGAGATAGAGTATCGGGCTCTTTTCGATGTCACTATGGAGTTCATCTATATGTGGAACTTACTAGTTGCACTTTAGTTTCCTTGCAAGTTGCCTATAGTTGTCTACTGTAATAACTAGAGTGCTATTTCCCTTATGGGTAATCCTATTATCTCCCCTCGGACACAGCATGTGGCAGTTTACTACTACTTTACTAGAGAGCAGGTTGAACTAGGCACCATTTGCCTAGAGTTTGTACTCTCAAGCGACAATTTTGTAGATATTTTGACCAAGGCGGTCAACCCTCGGGTTCTCTAGTATCTTTTACCATGGATCGGCTTGGATACATCCTCGTCTACTTCCGATTGATGGAGAGAGAATCCTTTCCTTTTATGTTAGTTTAAGAGGGGGTGGTTTCCTTCTCTTGATAGTGACAATGATGTTTACAACTTTTCACTTTCAGACATTTATTTTATATATATTATTTATTATGGAAATTTGTAACTTCATATACATTGTCAAGATGACATGATTGCAAAAGGGTGCTTGGGTAAGTGAATAATTCCCTTGCGAGGGCAATGTCCAAGCGGCACCATTGCTTCGTAATCTACATGAGCATGAATATTGGCATTCTCCTTTGCATTACCCCATGCATTGGCATTTGTTCATATAAATATGCATCTGTGCGCATTTGTTCCTTTTTGGTTAGAGCCTTGGAGTGGTCGACTCTGGATTCACTATAATCGTGGCGTTGCACATGGTAGTCTCCAAAGGTACATCTTTTTTAATGCTTGTATGCTAGCTTTGCTTGTCTTACTTGCTGTCTTGCCTTTCTTTCCACATATTCTCCATATGATTGGCGCGCACACACACACACACACACACACACACACACACACACTTAGAAATCCCTAGATACTTATCCTAGTAGTGTATGGGATTGTTTTTGCTTGTTTTATGACTTTCATCCTTACTTTTCCATACTTCGGGGCACAGTGACTCAATGGGACGTGAAACCATCACTCAATGCTAAATCTTCTGTTTCAATTATACCAACAGTCATTAAAAAAAAAAAAAACAAAAGTCCATTGCTAATTCCATCTGTCTTTGCAAGACTTGGTAGATCCGTGGGTAACCAAGGAGTACCCTTGGTCTGATGTCCTAGCCTCTCTGGGGAGATCACTTAGGCTTTCTTGGTAAATCTGTAGTCTTGATAGATCATTGGGTAGTCGACGTTCACCCTTTGCTTGATGCCTTGGTTGCTTTGGTGTGGGATGCCTTGGGGTAAAAGGAAAAATATATGAAGGGCTTATTTCTCATGGCTTAGTTTTGGGCCTGCGAGGGGGTGTCGAGCTAAAAATGCATTAGCATGACTTAAATAATCTCAAAACATGCTTAATTAATGAAGAAAACCTCTTATTTTTGAAAAGAAACATGATCCTAGAGAGTTATTGTATCCCACATGCAAAATCCTAATTTAGATTCCCCAAACTTTCTATAAATAAGCATGCAATCCACCACTTTTTCCTTAATCTTGTTTTTGTAGGTTTCAAGAGCCATATCTTTGCTGCCACACCCTGTTCGTGGAGGACATTGCGGTTAGATCTTCCGTAAGCCATCTGGCACCTAATTCCAATCTTCATCACCTTTTTGTAGCTGTCGCTAGATCTTGAGAGCTATCACCTACAGTTTGGTTCTATCGCTATTAACTAGGAATTGTTGCCTTGATCTTCTCTCTCCTTTGAATGTTGTGCTTGCAGTTTGTGGCTGCCACCTTGACATTCTCTCACCTTTGTCTACGCATTTGCACCCAATAGCTGTCGTTCAGATTTTCTCTCCTTAGGTACTTGCGGTTTTAATCTCTCTCTCCTGCACTGTCGTCTGCATTAGATGTAGACTTCCTTGGTTGCGTTTTCTGGTGTTTGACACTCAGAGAATACCTTTGTTGCAATTCAGGATCCGCACTCTACAACTCATAATTTTTGCCTTGATCCCAAAGATACCAGAGTTTGAGGTTCAGTGTTCATTGCATAGTGTATTTACTGCATGAGCAGTGTATATTCATTATTCATTCACTTTATTATTCACTGTGTGCATTTTTCTTTGAGTTACCCTAACCCTAACTGTGTTTTGAGTTTATCAGTTTGTGCTTTGTCGTGCGATTTTTTTTGTGCTTTTTTGCATTTAGGGCATTTCTTCACAAGCCCCTCCTCCCGAAGATGTTATACTATAGTACCATTTTATGACTATAGCAGACGGATTCATTGAGAGACTTGGACACCTAGACATATACATGCCACATGAAATGTTGGTAGCCATTAGCCAACTCAAGGTCTTCTCTCATTATAGCTCGAGGTCAAGGCTGGGAGAACAGTCCACATCTCTAGAGGTGAGTAGACTTATAGACTATGCTAGGAGGAGTTGGAGAGTGAGGAGCACTACATCTGCAAATGCAGAGCGTACAATACAGTTCAAGCTAGGTACCTTAACACTATTCTTTTGTTTTTTTTTTGTTTGGGTTGGGGGGGGGGGGGGGATACCTCCCTCATGGAGTCTCCAGAATAGCGTCACTTGGAGTAGTTTCTAGTTGAAATTCAGAGGCTTTGCACATCATTACTATAGGCATGGATTGTGCAAAGAGGGGGATGACAGTCAATAGCTCACCGATCTCTTCTAGACAGTGACCATACACACAACACCTACATGGAGGTTTGTGATAGTCCAAAGAGATGAGGAGATCAGAGCAGCATGCCGATGGCGGGTGCAAGGGTACCAGACATAGAGGCGACACTAGAGAGAGATGAGAGAGATCCACTAGTGACAAGCAATACCTGACATAGCTAAGGGATCAATATAGATGCTGCCCCCATACTATCTCATCAAGGATGTAGGACATACTCTACCCCACCGATCATGAATGGATGGAGCTAGTTATCAATGTATCACATTTATATTCAGCCACATAGCTAGACATGCATTTCTTCATATATCTGCCCCATCATCCTTATGTTGCATCTTTGTATGGGCATTATCTTGCCTTATACACCACTTTAGCTTATTTTCACAGTATATCACTGATTATGTTTTAGCACGCCACACGTTGATGTCTAGTGACGATCATCATTGTACAGGGTTTTGTCTCATAGACTGATTTTGGCCTCAAAAGATGTTATTACATCTTTCTTTCTGTAATTGTGGGGCACAAGTTTCATATATCTAGTAGTGGAAAATCTGGTAATGGAAAGCCTGATAATATAAATTTTTAATGGTTCTGGTAATTGCATTTATGTTGCACTGTGCAAAGCTCATTTCTTTTCATCATGAAGGAATACACAAAAGTCTACCCTATTTCCTTTCTCTTGATTTTCCAAACACCCTTTAAAGAGTTTCCTATTTAAGAAAACTTTGTGGATGCTAAAGACATTGGAAGCGTGTTTTGGAGACTAATTGATAGTGTCAAGTGCTGGAACAAAGAGCTCGGTTCAGAATGCAAGCCACAGGCTGACATGAACTTGGACAATGAAAGCAGTGCCCAGTGTTAGATCTCTGTTAGTAGAATCAATCGTAGATTAAAATATACTCCTGCCACCTATTACCATAGAAGATTGGCTCTCCGTTGCTGTTGAAAATGCATTTGAAACCTGCTGTCTCCTGGTTGTTCCAGCTGAAAGCACCAGCTGACAGGTTGCCTATCCTTGTTGGAGAGGGCAGATGGGGGTGAAAACAGCCATAGATCAGTTGACTGCTGGAAACCCTAGCTAGGATCATTACCTGGTAACTACTGCTGCTTATCTACACACAGATGCTGTGGGTTGGTGTGGAGGTTGTCCATGCAGCACAGTTGAAAACACAGTAATAGGGAACAGCTGTCCTAGGCCCTCAGGACACGGAAATGCCGTCCTGGACAGATCTGCTGAAGGGGATGCCAAAATGGGATGGGGCATGTCCCCTATCCTGTCCCCAACAGCCGTCCCCCCGTCCCCTTGTCACATCCCCTACCCCTAAGAGGGGACTTCTTTTTTTCTCTTTTTTTTGGGGGGTGGGGGGCAGCTTTTGAGGGTGCTTTTTTGGTGGGTTTTCTTTGTGGGTAAATTTTTTCAGACTTCTTCCAACAAGGACTTTCCCTTATGTCACACATACATATACAAAATCAGCATACACTTGTATGAAGTCATATCAAACCAGCCGGCATTACACACAGTTTTTCTACAATGGTAAATACGTGTATGCATGCATGCATGCATGCACATGCATATGTTCTTTGGTAGTATACATTCACCCACACATCCACCCACCACATCACATGCATACATTTGAAAATCCCATTTATGTATGCCATCCTACTCCGTCCCCGTTCCCTACCTTTGGCTGTCCCCCATCCCCCATTCCATGTTACTATGGTTGAAAAGCAGCCGCTGTGTTACTGTCATAAAGCTTTTCTCCACATAATGGGAGCTGAAAAAGCAGCAGCTGCATCTGCATCTGCTCAGGAGGTTGATCTGGTTGTTCTGATGGCATCCTCTAATGCAGCAACTATTGAGTCTTGAAGTCTGTCATGTGACATTCTGCCAAGATTGGGAATTGATGCTCTATAAGCATCTTAAACTAGAAACCCAATCATGTACAACTGCAGATAGCAAAAGCTGATACCTAATAGCAGCAAGTAGTGCTGAAGAGAAGAGTACCAAGGTGGCGCCAGGGCTAGAAGGTCAAATAAAAACTATGGCAGCTAATGATGCATATTATTTGGCATTATGATGCCTATTATTTGGCATTGTGTATGCATTACGTGTACAAGATGAAAAAATTAGGGGAGGCCCAACATGTACGACCAAATTTCCAAGCTTAAAACTGGAGAGTTCTTGCAATGGCCCCACTAGTACAAACATTAAGGCACAAGGCATCAAAGATTCACATGTATCAGGACCATGAATTCGCACTGAATGTATTGCAAGTGGGCTCCATATTTCTACCATGCGGACTTGAGTGTGCTCATGTTTTATTTCTGTAGTTGATTTTAATATATCTATTATGCTGAATAGTATCCTTTTTCCATGAAATAAGAAACCATCTATTTTGAAGTTGATCTAATTTCCACTTGTCCTGAGAAAATTGATGTGCTTTCATAATGAGGTTCCTGGCTTTCCATAAATTGGATTTTTATAAGGTATAGCTGGCTGCTCTGTAAGGTTGTGAACAGATTGTGATTCCTGCAGGCTCTATGGGGGAACAGGATTAGGCCTTGTTATATCATCTAGACTTGCTACTGCAATGGGAGGAAAGATGTGGGTAGAGAGTGATGGCATTGAGGATCATGGAAGCACTTTCTGGTTCACAGCAAAATTTCGTTTGCCACCAGCATGCAGCAACTCTTCCAAATTAAACATTGATGAGTTCAAGGATGCGAAAGCACTTGTTGTGGATGACAATCCAACTAGCTTACAAGTATTGGTGAATCTTTTGAAGGTAGACTTAGAAAGGCTCTTTGGTTCCTGTAGCATTTTTCTTGTGGCATGTTATTACTGTTGACTCGTGGATTTTTGCCAGAATTGGGGTGTTAAAGCAGATGGTGTCCAAAGTGTGGAAAGCGCTGTGTTTTCCCTTGAAAGGGCAGCTGAGTCTGGTCAGAAGTATAATGTTGTGTTGCTAGATATGTGGTTAAGTGGGACTGATTCTGTGGAGCTGATTAACCTGCTACGGGAAAGGCCCGATCTAGTTGTGAAGTTGTGTCCTATGCAGACAAGTGAAAGAGGGGATTCTGCAGAGCATCCTCTCAAAGTTGCACGTGAACACTGTCAAGGCCTCAATTCAACAAAGAAAGGTGATGAACTTCAGAATCAAGTACCAAGCATTTCCGCTAAAATTGAGAAAGCTTGCATAACTTCACCTGGTGAAGTGCAAGGACAACATTTGTGTAAAAAACGCCACCTAGGTACCAACTACACTGCATCGCGGCTTTCTGAAGCCTATTCATTTGATGGTCTGTCCTCCATTATCATGTTAACGTCAGTAAATCATACTGACACAAACAGGTATTACAATGCTCAAGGTCAGAACAATCTTTACTGGTTTCAGTTGTATGTTTCTGTTATTTTCTGTAATGCTTCCTGAATTTTCTTATCAGGTGCAGAGAACTTGGTATTAAAATCCACACGTCAAAGCCAGTAAAACGCTCCTTACTTTGGAGGTTGTTACATGCAGCACTAGGTACTCAGGAAAGGTTTCCCATTTTAGAGGTAAGCAGCTTTCAAATCTGATAAATATACATCTTCATTTCTACATGTTTTTAAAAAATCACTATTCATTCTGCAATGGCAGGGTAAAGTCCCAAAGGGTTCAGAAACTCTTGGGAAGAGCCTACATATTTTGGTTGCAGAGGATAACCTTGTGAATCAAAAAGTGGCACTATTGTTGTTGCAAAAATGGGGGCACACAGTAGTTCTGGCTCGAAATGGAGCAGAAGCTGTTGAGCAGACTGCCAAAGAAGCATTTGACCTTGTTTTAATGGATGTAGGTTTCTTCTCTGAGCTATATAATCAGACTTGCAAATATTTTTAGTGACAAACATGAAACATGAACTGGCTGAAATGTATCTTACCTACTATGAGGCCGAACCAGGTGATATTTCTGAGGTGATATTTTGATGATATAGATAGAATTAGATTGATGTTTCTTCTAAACTGACGAACTTGTTTGCTAAAGAAAAGCCTAATTGTATACATCCATGTGGCTTCTGTAATAGACTGAATGCAGTATCCTTATTACAACACAATGCATGGAATTAAAAACACAACAGTGACACGTTGTGATAGAATACAGTAAATGCATGTGCCTCGTTTTATGGCAAAACACATGTTTTATGCTTGAGGGTTACTGTGTAGCTGTTAAGCTTACTCAACTTTTGGCTTCTGCTAGGTTCAAATGCCTATTTGTGATGGATTTGAAGCGACGCTCAAGATCCGGGAACTGGAAAAAGCTCAAAGCAAGATGAGCACTCCAATTGTTGCAATGACAGCCCATGCTATGTCGGGAGATGGAGATCGGTGTATTGCAGGGGGTATGGACTACTATATTAGCAAACCTCTGAATGCAAAAAAGTTGCAAGAGTTGATACAGAATGTGGCAACTGGTTCTTTTAAGAGGCGTGCCATTGGGTCTGCTTCCAGTTCATCAGTCCCTCTGTGGTAGTCTATTTTGTACCTTCGCTTCTGCCACCACAAAGCAAAAGCCAATTGAGGAGCACAGAATGTATTTTTATAATTATTTATTGATGACTTGAAGTCGTTCATAAAAAGCTGCAGGACCTGCAAATGAGTGGTCACTATTGCAGCCAGGAGTTTTCTGGGGGGAATCTGGGAATACGTTCAAGGATGTCACAGACTTACACCCTCTTGGCAGTATGTTGGGCAATACTTATGATCCTGGTAGCCACGAAGGCTCTGAGATTTTCAAGGTTGATGAAGATTGAACACTAGGGTCATTGTTGTGATCATGATGTAAAACATCTGCTTTCACCTCCTCACTGGTAGGAAAACAATTGTATAGCTGTCTTTGTATATAATGAAGACAAGTTCAATTATTTCAGATTGTGTGTGTTTCAGTATTGGAGTTATCACTTCTTTTAAAAATTTATTACTTTCTTGTTTGCATTTTGGGGGGAGGGGCAGGGGAACTCAATTTCTGGTGTGCAAATTTGCAACCTATTACTGTCCTGCGCCCTTCTTTCTAGAAATTTTTGGATATTGTGAGGAGACCATACATTTGTTTGGAAGAAGCTACAGCAGTGCAAGATGATACTTTTGGTTGGAAGAACCTAAAAGAGTAATAAGACAGCGTATTGAAGTCTGAATATTCAGTTACTTTTGAGGCGCATTAAATTGCAGAAGTGTGCTTTGCTAGGGCTGATGAAATTTGGGTCAATTTTCTTTATTTCAAGGCTGCTCATATGCATGTAAGTTTCATTTGGTCTTGCATTGAAATACAGTGGGGCTCCAAAGTGGTAGCACCGATGGTAAGGGGTAAAGCATCAACGAAGTCTCAGGCTACAACAAAGTTGAAGTGTCTATGAATCTAATGTGGAAGATAATAACCCATGCTCCTTGTGGCATTTGTCCGAGGTGAAGTCCATTACCGACCATGAAAGTTTGTGCTCGTTTTATGCCATTTCTCAACCATGGTTGCTAACCTTGATTCATTCGAGCTTCGGGAACAAAGGAAAACCAAAGCAGCAGGCTTGGCTTTCCTCAAAAGGAACTCTCTTATAAGTAAGGCGAGTAAATCCTATTTCATACTAGTAATGTTGCCATCTTTCTTCAAATGGCATGTAACAGCCGGACTTGGGTGAGGGGTATCAAATGTAAGTACAACTAGATCAAGGAGGTCCTTTTAAGAGGCTTGGCACACGCAAGGTTAATTGACTTGGGTGTTGACTAGCGAACAAGATGTTTCATCATGTCCATGTGTAGGTCAACTAAACGGTGGGCTCCATTGATCAAATGCTGAAAAGAGGAGAAAGAAACATAAGAACCATGAACCATAGAGAGTTACAACCTATTGTCATCTTGGATAGTACTCTCACTTTTTAGGTTGTGTCAACTTGGATAAGTTCCTCAATAATGGGAATCTTTGAGTCCCATTTTCAATGTTGATTTTTAGAGCTACATGGACTCACACATATTTCACATGTGTGCCCTTACTTCAAGGTGCTTCTAGAATCAAGTGATGTGATGCTTTAATAATGATTAGTAGCAATGTGCAAGGTCATGGTTTGTGTTTGAACTACTATTGACCTTTAAAAGAAGAGAACTAAAGAGGCCATGCATGAATAAGCAATGTGTAATCAATATGAGGACATAATTGAATAATGGTCTTCATAAAGAGGTGTTTTGTTTGTAGTCTCACTTTGAAGTCATAGATAAAACAATGGAGTTGCAATAGAGTCATTTATCCATGTAAAAGTAAAGTCGCATCCAAGTTGAAAATATTAAAATACAAATATTTTTCTACAAATGCTAAAATAGTGTGAAAGCGAACTAATTTTGAGTTGTGGATATCTTCATAAGGGAGTGTTTTGTTTGTAGTATCACTTCAAAGTATACACAACAATCAACTTGAGGAGACTATTAATATAAAACCACTCAAGTATCCTTAGTGAATGTACTCTTGCAACAAGTAAAGAAGTCCCTTAAAGCAATTGCACATAATGTGCATATCAAGTGTATGAGAAGCATGTCTCGTCTGCACCTCAAAGCTCCACTTGAGTTGTGAGTCTTCAAAGCGTCCAGCTCATCATGAGCATTTTCGGCAATTAGTATATTATCAATATATAAGACCAAGATAATAAGACTACCATCATGGGCATTCTTCGTGTAAAGACATCGAACCGTAGTGCTGCGAGTATAGGATTGTGAATGCATGGTATTAAACGTATGATATCATTCTCTAGGTTCTTGCTTAAGCTCATAAAGACTCCTGCTTATCTTGCATGGAGGTGTTTCCTTACCTTTTCCACAATGCCCTAAGGCTATTGCATATAGACACTCTCATGCAAATCCCCATATAGAAAATCCGTCTTAACATCCATCCAATACAAGTCTAAATCTAACTATGCAACCAAAGCTAAAACCAAGCAAGGGATAGTCATCTTGACCATTGAAAGAAGATCTCATCAAAATCAACTTCCTTTTTCTATTTAAAATCCTTTGCAACCAATCGAGCCTTATATATTGGCTTAGCGTGACCAGGAGTGCTCTTCAGCTTATATAGCCACTTGCATGGCAATGCATATTGTCCATTAGGTAAGGAAACTAAATCCCAAGTATCATTCTTCTGTAGTAAGTTGAATTGTATAGCCCTCTCCTAAGATGAATTCTCACCTCTATGTATAGCCTCCTCATAAGTAAGGGGCTCATCATAATCTACCATCATGAAATAATGTATAGTGGGCTCATAGAGATGAGGAGGATGTGAGGCTCTGGTAAAGCATTCCAAGAGTGGTTGAGTCAGCTATCTAATTGGGATTGGTTGTACAATAACACGAGGCTCCTTTTGAAAGATTATCCTATGCATCTCAATTATCTACTCAGTTTGATTATGCATCTTTTCCACATGAAACACATCATGATGGCTAACTTTTCTAGCCTTAGATCTCAAAGACAATAGTCCATTTCACATGCATCACTATATCCAAGAAAGATACATTTGACAGACTTGGAATCCAACTTGTTCTACTTCATTTGGGAATATGGCAGAATGCCTCATATCCAAAGATTCACGAGTGTGCATACAAGGGAGATTTATCAAATCATATCTTAACTCTACCACTAAGAGTACTGCATGGGGATCTATTAATTAAGTGGACTGCAGTAGTAACTATCTCATTCCAAAATGTATTATGTAAGCCTAGTGTCTTGACATTTGCTTGAGCATATTGTTTCATCTAAACCCTGCAACGACTCTAAAAAGCTTACACAAATTTTCATATCAAGTATCTCATTGTCATGTTCAACATCCTACATTAACAAAACCTTTTAAGAAAGTAAATAATAAGATAAAGCATTAAGAATATAATTCATGTTGTCAAACTTAATATAAGGCTAAAATTGCATTAGATATATAGCATTGAAAATGTTCACATATTTTTTCTTCGTCTACAAACTATTCATCTATAAGAAATGAAAATTGTTATTATAAAGAGATTCTCTCAAAGAAAGTTACTAGATATTAACTTAAAAATATTACTTCTAATGATAAATCACCGATGCCAATAATTTTACATACATGATCATCTCCTAGGCATATTGAACCAAAAATGGTACGGCAAGTATAGAACCAAATGTGATGCAGGGGCACACGAAAGCAAGCCCCCAAATCAAGCAACCGACTTTGAGAGAATATTGACTCACTATCAATCAATTCTGTGGCACCAAGTGAAGAAGAAACCTAAATATAATCATCTAGATTGTACTTCAATACATTTATCTCCTTAATATTGGCAATGGACTTAGTAATATGTTCATAAATGGATATGCTAATCAAGTGTGATTTGTGAGTTTACATAACCTGCTATGGCCCAGTAGTAGTTTGAAGCCAAGGATACCTTTCATAACCACACTAAAGTATGTTTGGCTCAAATGCCATTTGGCTCATTTGGGTATTGGATAACCATTTGATGCAACCATCTTCCATTGAAAGTTAGAGCACATTGATAATTACATGGAATTTACTATTCCATCCTCACATTAAGTGTATTGAGATACATTTATCATTACATCAAGGAGAGACTCTTTAGTATCTACAAGAGGAGAGATCAACTAGGCTTATGTGTCAACATAGGATAATCTTACAAATCTTTTCACAAAGACATTATCACGTGAGAAGTTTAAAGCTTTTCACAAGCTTTGGGCTTATTTTTTTTAGTGGATTGATCTTCATCTCCACCCATCATGCTTAGCACTTCCCTACACAAGAAGCTCTTGTTCATTACATCATTCTAGAAGGGAGTTGTTGCAATCTTTTTGTAATCATACATGTGAACACACTTAGGACCACTATAGCACTTTTTTCCCTTACGAGATCCCCCCCCCGAATGTTGATTGACCATCAGTCAACTATGTGGTATAAGTGAAGAAGAAACATAAATATAATAATGTGAATTGTACTTCAATGCATTTATCTCCTCAATCTTGATAGCGGACTTACTAATATATTGATCATTAGATATCTTAACATCTTGCTGCAACTTTTCTGTCTTTTTCATGCCTATCCTGTGCATCTCATGGCATATGGTCGCCCGCTGTCCACAATAATGACAAGTAAGAGAAGACTTAGGACCATGGGATTTACTATAACCCTATCCATAAGGTCTAGACTTAGATCTATCCTGCTGTAGGTCTCTACCACAACGATCATAATAGCCTCTAGTATTATCCTTGCCTTTAATTGTAAGAGCTTGAGAAGCATGGGTTGAATCAACATTCTTCTTGTTCACCTCCTTAGTAAGTAAGATTTTCTCTACATCTAAGCATTTTAAACCATGATCGAGATCATTAGTGCTAATAGAAATATGAAATATATCCCAAGACTCAAGAAGAGTAACAAGAAACAACATAAACTTTATATGATCAAAGATAATCTTTTGCGATATGAGCTAGCTTTGCAAATATCGTAAAACTCATTCAAATGAGTAGACATAGAAGTACATTCCTTCATAGATAGTCCACAAGCTTGTTGAGCCATTATAACAATGAAGCACGGCTTTGCTTATTACAGAGATCGCATATCTTCTCTCAAAACTATCATGCACCACCTTTAGTCTCAATGGTATTAAAGTATAATTTCTTAGACAAAGCGACAATGATAGTGGACTTGCATGGCTCATCAAGGTCATCCAAGTGTCAGCATCGATATCTTCTACCTTTAAGCATTTGCATTTCAATGGCTTGACTCACTTCTTTTACACAAGAACTTGTCATATCTAGGTTTTCCAATAGTTAAAGTTATTGCCATCTAACTTCTCAATGTTAAAGATAGCACTATCCCTAGAAGCATTGGAAACACTTGCCATCATGATTGCAAAATAAAGAGAGAGCGGGATGTTGTAATAATTGTAAAACCACCCTAGAGCCAAAAATGAATGCAATAGGAGAAGAACAACTGAATTTATTGTTGTTCATAAAGGAGAAATATTAGAGTGCTTAAACCAACTGTCTACTCTCAGTAAAATAGATCAAAACTAAATTTCAACAATGTTGTCCATAAAACTGCAATGAATAATGAGGCAACTATAGGAAAATATCCAAAATAAAGTGCTCCCACTGCCAGGGAAGTCCAAATAGGAACAAAACTTACACTACAACTAGTAGTGTGTCCAAGAAAGACCATGCAACTCCACGTACCAAATACTATCAGAGAATCCAAAAGTGTCAGATACAGATGCATTCCAATGAAAGGGTAACCAAGTACATGAGCTAATTGTACCTAAGAGATCTCCAAACAACGATGAGATCTACCAAACTACAACCAACTCACCACTCATAAATAATGGAGCTCAGTACATAGTGAAGTATGTATCCATGATTAACAATCTATCTAACATGAGGATGTATCGTGTACCCAAATATCAAACAAAGATAAGCCACAATGATCAATGACTACAAGGATAAGCTTTGCATAAACCAATTACCATACATAGAGATCCCACGAGCTTCAAAGGCCAAGTTGTACAATACAAAACTGAAAATACTCCCACTAGAAGCAAAGATGAATATTAAAGACCAAATCAGGCTCAATGTATATGTAATTTTTCATCTTACAAACTAAGGGAAAACTATTAGCCTACAACTAGTTATTAATGACCACTATGACTAAGTAATTAAAGATCTCGATATCATTGCATGTATAGAAAGAGACTTTGGAATGATTAAATTGGGCTTCAAATTGTTTAAAATTGTGTGTTCATGTTACTTATTTACTTGTCGAAAATTTAACTAGTTAGATTGTGTTGTGGTTGGATATATCATGAAACTTTTCTACTTTGAATTGTTGCATCATTCATAGAACGCCTAAAAACTACTCTGGTGTTTTTCAGGGTTTTTATCGTGGTAGGAAGCCATGGCTAGTTGGGAATTTAACTAGCTAGTCAAATCATATTGTGGTTGGATGTTTCAAGCAAATTGTGTACTTTGAATTGTTGCATCAATTGATGAAGGCTATTTAAGGGGATTTTCTTGGCATATTTGTGCATATTTAAGCTCATGTTAAAATTGTTGGCTTTGGACCATATTCCTATCGAAGTTATTTGATTCGTCAAGTGTTTGAATGCTTATAAATTAGGAATATCTTGATTACTTAGTGAGTTTTTTGAGTTTCTACTAAACCAATTGACCAAAGCAGAAAAGAGCCTTACCACCACTGAAGTGACTATCGATATACCTTATTATGACATACACATTGGACGCTCTTATCATTATTTCCCTAGAGGCTACTTACCCACCACCTCAAGAGCATCCAAAATGTTGAAGGAGACCCTTGTGTTGAGTTTCAAGCACTTATACTTGATCCACATTGTTGTCCACACACACCTTGAGTTTACCTAAATCCACCCAACTTGAGTGCTTCCTCAAGCCACACCAAGAATACCTTGAGTTGTGTTTCCATAGCCCCCACTTCAACTTGATAAATAAATTTGGATTTGTTCCTCACAAGATACGCATTTCCATTTCACACCTAAGTGCGCAATCTTAGGTCATCTTCATGTGACCTCCAACATTACCTTGATTTGACCGACATCTCCCACCTACCTTGAACTACTTTCTCATACTCACTACGAGTTGGGTTAATCTTTATCATGAGTTACTACTTGTGGGAGTTGTGTTGAGAATATCATTTTCCTTAAAAGACTCCTACCTCAAGTAGGCAAGGCACACTTTCACCTCAAGCACTTTCTTAAAAGTCAAACAAAAAGCAACCCTAAAAAGGAAAAGGATGAGCTTTTCCCTCTTGGGCACAGTGCTTCAAACTCAAGGCTCCTGTGGCTCTTATCAATGCTATCATATCTCCTTTCTCTCAGTCATCATGGACTTCTCGTACCTTGGTGTATCATCATCTAGCCCTCATCGTCATTTCCTCCTCAAGCTACTTACCCTCAACCTTACGTTGTTGCTGCCTCAGAAAACTAAACCATCAAGAGTATTACCAGTATCATCGTCACTACCATTATCTCCATCATCTTCTCAATCACCATCCTCATCATTACCATCATCTTCAACATCATCATTTGAATTTCTAGTGTTGTGTTCAACCTCATCTTTTGCATCATCACCTCAATGGCCATCCTTGTCTTCAGCACCTCCATATTGAGTTGCAACCTTGAGCTCAAGATCACACCCAACCTTACCCTAGTTGTCACTTTGACTTACTTGCCACCTCAAGTATAACCTTTGACACCTTAGGTAGCCGAGTTGTTGGCCCCTACACCTAGCACACCGCCTCAAGTAGGGGACTCCCATCCCCTTGTCTCAACTTGGGCTAACGATAGATACACATTGTTACAAATTTTTGAACCTTGTATGTGCATGCACATGGAAGCATAGTGGTAGTTGTGATTGCCCAAGAGGAGATAGGGTGTTGAATGCTTGGAGGTGCAAAATTTTTTTTCCCCACAAGTTGTCCAAACACAAGCCTATAAACCAAAAACAAATGGCACGAATGGGGGAACCCATGTGTGAATTTATCCACATTGCTTAGCTTGAGGCACCCTACCCTAATCATCACCTCGACCTAGCTATCACCTTCAGCAAGGGTGATTACCTTGATTGTGACATCAAGGTCACCATCTTAACCACCTCAACCTCGTAGAGAGGGCCACCATGCTATCATCTTGATGTATCCTAGCCACACATTGTCTCATCACCTATCTCAAGTATGGTTTGCAAAAAGACAAAAAGCTAACACAATTAGGAGAACAAGTGCAAGCTACAAGATTTGGAAAAAGCAAGCATCCTGTATCCAAATATTAGACAAAGATCAACCACAATGATCAATGATTGCAAGGATAGGCTCTGCATAAACCAATTACCATATATGGAGATCCCACGAGCTCTAAAGTCCAAGCTCTATGATATAGAACTTAAAATACTCCCAACATAAGAAAACTGGAGTATCTAAGAGCAAAAGCTCAATATGCATGGGAAACTAAGGGCAAACTATCAACTTACAACTAGTTATTAATGATCGCTATGACTAAATAATTAAAGATCCTAGTATCATTGCATGTCTAGAAAGAGACTTTGTAATGATTAAATTGGGCAAGTAAAATTGTTTGAAAATATGTGTTGATATTAGCTATTTACTTAATTTTATCGGATGATGGTATATGTATGAGTGTATATGGTATATTGAGAAGCTACCAACAACTAGCTAGGTTGAGGATTGCATTGGTTGAGAGATTTTGTGACTCAAGTAAAATCAATGAATTACTAAGGATTACTAAATATTTTCTGTACATGCATTGAATTATCTGATTTTATGTTTTATTTGATCATAAGTGTTGGAGAAGGTTTACCCTAAACTAGCTAGTCCAAAATTTAACTAGTTAGATTACGTTGTGGTTCGATATATGACAAAAATTTTCGACTTTGATTTGTTATATCAGTCATCATAGAAGGCCTAAGAACTACTCTAGTCATTGTTTTTCAAGGTTTTTATCTATAGGAAGCCATGGTTAGTTGGGGATTTAATAATAGCTAGTCAAATCATGTTGTGGTTAGATGTTTCTAGCAGATTTTGAACTTTGAATTGTTGCATCAGTCGTTCAAAGCCTAAGATTTGATTAGTGTTTTTTAGGGGTTTTATTAGCAAGAAACTATGACTCTCCAACCACAATTGTAGCCCATCTATAGAGCTTGACTAGCTCTTGCCTTGATCACACCACCTACATTATTTGGGGTGCCAATAGAAGATATTTTAAGGGGGACTAAAGGACCATTACAATTCAAATTTTTATTTGCAATTTCTTGGTTTTTAGGCGTAATGCATTTGGGCTTTAACATTTTCTTGACATAATTTGTGCATATTTAAGCTTAGGATAAAATTGTTGGTTTTTTAACCATATTTGTGTCGGAGTCCTTTGATGTGTCGAATGCTCTAAGGCTTATAACTCACAATTATCTTGATTATTTTGCTGAGTTTTTTGACTTTCTACTAAAGAAATTGGCCAAAGCCAAAAAGAGCCTTACCACCATTGAAGTGACTTCTAATATACCTTCTTATGACATACACATTGGATGCTCTGATCACTATTTTCCTAGTAGCTACTTACCTACTATCTCAAGGGCATCCAAAATACCTTGAATTACTTGCAACTGACTATCTTGAGTTGTGCCCTATGAATCTCCACATTTAGAGGTGAGGAGACCCTTGTGTTGAGTTCTAAGCGCTTATACTTGATCCACATTGTTGTCCGCACACACCTTGAGTTTACCTAAATCCACCCAACTTGAGTGCTTCCTCAAGCCACACCAAGAATACCTGGAGTTGTGTTTCCATAGCCCCCACCTCAACTTGATATGTAAACTTGAATTTGTTCCTCATAAGATTTGGTCCATATGCCTTGCCATTTCACACGTAAGTGCGATCTTAGGTCATCTTCATGTGACCTCCAACATTACCTTGAGTTGACCGACATCTCCCACCTACCTTGAACTACCTTCTCATACTAACTACGAATTGGGTTAATCTTTATCATGAGTTACTACTTGCGGGAGTTGTGTTGAGAATATCCTTTTCCTTAAAAGACTCCTACCTCAAGTAGGTAAGGCACACTCTCACCTCAAGCACTTTCTTAAAAGTTGAACGAAAAGCAACCCTAAAAAGGAAAAGGACAAGTTTTTACCTCTTGTGCATAGTGCTTCAAACTTGAGGCCCTTGTGGCTCTTATTAGTGTTATCATCTCGTCCTTTCTCTGAGTCATCAACTCGTCATACCTTAAGGTATCATCGTCTAGCCCTCATCATCATTGCCTCCTCAAGCTACTTACCCTTAACCTTACCTTGTTGTTGTGCCTTGAGCAAACTCAGCCATCAAGAGTATTACCACTATCATCATCACTACCATAAACTTCATCATCATCTCAATTGCTATCCTTATCATCGGCATCATCTTCAACATCATCATCTCAATTGTGGTAGTGTTGTCTTCAACCTCATCCTTAGCATCATCTTCTCAATGGTTGTTGTTCTTTTTAGCACCTCCACATTGAGTTGCCACTGCAAGATCACACCCACTAGTTGTCACCTTGACTTGTTCAAGTATAACCTATAACACCTTAGTGTGACTAGTTGGCCCCTACACCTAGCACACCGCCTTGAATAGGGGACCACCTCAAGCCCATCCCCTTATCTCAACTTTGACAGACAATAGATACACAATGTTACAAATTGGTGAACCCATTTGTCCATGGATGCACGTGTAGGCATAGTGGTAGCTGTGATTGCCGAGGAGGAGACAGTTTTCCCACAAGCTATCCAAGCATAGGCCCATAATAACTGGCAATAAACGGTATGCATGGGGGGACCCCTGTGTGACTCTATCCACATTGCTCAACTTGAGGCACCCTACCCTGATCGACCTAGCTACCACCTTCATAAAGGGTGACTACCTTGATTGTGACATCTAGTCCACCATCTTAATCACACCGAACCCATGGAGAGGGCCACCATGCTATCATCTTGACATATCCTAGCCACACATAATCTCACCACCTATCTTGAGTAGGGTTTGTAAAAAGACAAAAGGCTAACATAATTAGACGAACAAGTGCAAGATACACGATTTGGAAAAAGCAAGCATCTTGTATCCAAATATCAAACAAAGATTAGCCACAAAGATCAATGATTGCAAGGATAAGCAGATAAGCTCTACATAAACCAATTACCATATATAGAGATCCCACGAGCTCCAAAGGTCAAGCTCTACAATACAGAACTGAAAATACTCCCAGTGGAAGAAAATTGGAGTATTAGAGAGCAAAACAAGTTCTATGTATATGTAAATTTTCATCTTACATGCATGGCAAACAACTCTCAGCCTACAACTAGTTTTTAATGACCACAATGACTAAGTAACTAAAGATCCTAGTATCATTGCATGTATAGAAAGAGACTTTTGAATGATTAAATTGGGCTTCAAAATGGTTTGAAAATGTGTGTTTATGCTAGTTATTTACTTATTTTTATGGGATGATGGCATATGCATGAGTGTATACGTGTCGAGTGTTCTAAAACTTATAACTTAGGATTATCTTGATTACTTAAGTTTTTGACTTTTTGCTAAAGCAGTTAACCAAAGCGGAAAAGAGCCTTGCCACCACTAAAGTGAATATTGATAAACCTTCTTACGACCTACACATTGGATGCTTCGACCATAACTTCCTAGCAACTACCTACCCACCACCTCAAGGGCATCCAAAATACCTTAAGTTTCTTGCAACCGACTACCTTGAGTTGTGCCATATGGGTCTCCATATCTAGAGGTGAAGGAGACCCTTGTGTTGGGTTGCAAGCACTTATACTTGACCCACATTCTTGTCCACACACACCTTGTGTTTACCTCAAGCCACCCAAAAAATTTGATAAGTGTTTTTTAGGGCTTTAATTAGCAAGAAACCATGACTGTTCAACCACAATTGCAGCCCATCGGTAGAACTTGACTAGCTCTTGCCTTGATCGCATTGCCTACATTATTTTGGGGTGCCAATAGAAGATATTGTTAGAGGGACTAAAGGGCCATTACAATTTACGTTTTTATTTGCAGTTTCTTGGTTTTTAAGGCTACTGCCTTTGGGTTTTAACATATCAAGAGATCATGTGGGTCTTTCCTAGGGCTATCTAAGGGAATTTTCTTGACATAATTTGTGCATATTTAAACTCAGGCTAAAGTTGTTGGCTTTGGACCTTATTCCTATTGAAGTCACCTTTCAATCGACTCTACCATTTGGATCACCCATTGAATCCTTGTTCTCCACCCCATCCATTCAATATGTATATACTATCTAATTTAGATCCATCCAATTGTGATCTAACCTTGAACTCAAATCCACATTTGGACTAGGATGACCCATTAGGATCGAGCCATTTCTCACTCTAGTCAAGTCAAGGTAGGTTTCTAGAAATGGAGAGAGGAAAAAGAGAAAGATATAGGAGCACAGAGACAACACCCATGAGGATGAGGGAGTAGAATGCTTAGAGCCCATTCATACCTCATGAGCCTAAAAGGAGAAGAGAAATGGAAGAGACTTTGTGTGGATTTGATTTTCCACGGAAAGAATTTGTGCCACACTTCTCAAATACTTTTTATACCTTTAGAGGAAACTCATTGTGCATTCGAGTTGTGCCATGGATCCAAGTAGTTGAAGGACTTCAAAGAAAAAGCCTTCAAATCCAATTTGACCCAATTAAGATGATATTTGAAATAAGGCTAACACTACAATTGAATAGAGAAATATTGAACTGAATGGAGCACTTGAATAGAGGGTTCAAATGTAGCATTCTACTGAGCAACTTTCTATCGAGTGTTCTAAGGCTTATAACTCAGGATTATCTTGCTTACTTAATGAGTTTTTTGAGTTTCTACTAAAGAAAGTGACCAAAGTGCAAAAGAGCCTTGCCACCACTGAAGTAACTACTGATATACCTTCTTATGACCTACACATTGGATGCTTTGGCCATTATTTCCCTAGTAGCTACTTGTGCACCACCTCAAGGGCATCCAAAATGCCTTGAATTGCTTGCAAATTATTATCTTGAGTTGTGCCATATGAATCTTTGCATTTGGAGGTTAAGGAGACCCTTATATTGAGCTGCAAGCACTTATACTTGATCCACATTGTTCTCTGCACACACCTTGAGTTTACTTAAATCCACCCAACTTGAGTGCTTCCTCAACAATTTTGCCCATGTGCCTTGCCATTCACACCTAAGTGGATGATCTTAGGTCGTCTTCATGTGACCTCCAACATTACCTTCAGTTGATTGACATCTCCCACCTACCTTGAACTACCTTCTCATACTCACTACGAATTGTGTTAACCTTTATCATGAGTTACTACTTGTGGGAGTTGTGTTGAGAAGATCCTTTTCCTTGAAAGACTCTTACCTCAAATAGGCAAGGCACACTTTCACCTCAAGCACTTGCTTAGAAGCCCAATGAGAAGCAACCCTAAAAAGAAAAAAGATGAGCTTTCCCCTCTTGGGCATGTGCTTCCAAATCTAGGAACCTATGGCTCTTATCACCATTATCATCTCATCATTTCTCTGACTCATCAATTCATCATACCTTGGGGCATCATCATCTAGCCTTCATCATTATTGCCTCCTCAAGCTGCTTACCCTGAATGATACCTTGTTGCTATCATGAGTAAACTCAACCATCAAGAGTATTACCATTATCATCATCACTACCATAATCTTCATCATCATCTGAATTTCCATCTTCATCAACATCATCATCTTCAACATCATCATCTCAATTGCTCTATTACTATCTTCAACCTCATCTTGAGCATCATCATCACAATGGACCATTGTCTTCATCACCTCCACATTGAGTTGCCACCTAGAGATCACACCCGACCTTACCCTAGTTGTCACCTTGACTTACTTGCCACCTCAAGTGTAACCTTTGACACCTCCGATGTTGCACTTTTCTTTCAATGATTTTAGCCTACACGTTGTTACACGAGCGGTGATCTAGAGCAAGCCTCACTCACAACTTGATAATGAGACGTTAAGGAGTGTCGGTTGGGGAAATTGACTTTGTTGGATGCACAATTCAACACAAAAAATTTAAATATCGGACAAAACACCACAAGCCACACATGAGAACAAAACAACACACAATGCCTCTTGTAGCTTAGAAAAGAAAAAGAAACTTAATTTCGGGTAGAGCATCACACAAACCCGACAAAAAATTCAAAAAAACACCAATAGTTTGAAGACAAAACCAAGTGAATTGTATTTTCATACCCTGACAACCTTCAGCCAACACTTGGCACCACAATGTCCAAATTCTTCAACTTCCAAATTAGCATGTCAAGAGTATCCTCTCGCATGCAACCCTCCTCTCTCCTCACTCACAAGATACAAGAAGAATACATGGGGTAGGGCCCCTAAGACTCCTCTCTCACCTTCTTATATAGTTTTTCTCATCCACACTCACATTAGATATGCTTTTGGTTTTTTGCTTTCCATTTAGCTAAGGATTTATTAAAAGCTTATAGCCTTTAAAACAACATTTTACTTTTGCTGTCAAAAACACGTGTCATTAAGCCACCTGTATTGCCATCTTTTTCTCATTGGCGATGACGTTGGCCGTCGAATCCTCTCTGTCAATCATCATCAAGTCACCCTCCTACATCAACGAACTGCGTTGAAACACCCTTACCAGTCTGCACACGAAGTATAGGTTGTCAATGCCATCATCATTGCATCACGATTAACATTGAGCTATTCTTCAATAGCCACCATTTGCTATTGAAAGGTGAGAAGGATCGAAGCTTGCACGCGAGCTATGGCGGGAGAGCAAGAGCAAGAAAGAGAGAGACAAGAAATGGGAACTCCAATAGTCACAATGTGTGACCGGGCCTTCCTTTATTCAAACTGTCACTAAAAGAATAAAGAATAAAGTGACGTGACGGGCACCCGCCACCTGCAGTGTGCAGTGGCGGGTACTGTCAGTGTAGTAATACACGAGGCGGCACGGCGGAGGCACCTTTACCCCCAACAACCTCCCACTTAAAGGCGAATCTGCCCTAGTGAGAGAGAAAAGAAAAAAGAAAAGATAGTACAAATGTACATAGGTACAAGGGATGAGGAAAGGCGACATCTCATCCAACGCCCATCAACCTCTTGAGGAAGGCAAAGCGCTCAGTAGTGAGGCTCTTCGTGAGCAGATCTGCAGGATTCTCTTCAGTGGAGATCTTGACAAGGTCAACAGACCTGTCCTCCATGACACCATGTATGAAGTGATACCTCACCTCAATGTGTTTTGTCTTCGCATGGAAAACCGGATTCTTAGCCAACTGAATGGCACTCATAGAATCCGAATGCAGTGTAGGTGTAGCATCAATCCCAAGGTCAGCAACTAGACGGCCTAACCATATGGCCTCCTTGCAAGCCTCTGTGGCTGCAACATACTCGGCCTCAGTGGTAGACAAAGCCGTACACTTCTGAACCCTGGACATCCAAGAGACAGCCCCTCCAGCATAGGTGAATACATAGCCAGAAGTGGACTTCCTACTATCTGCATGTCTTGCATAATCGGAGTCAGTGTACCCCACGACCCCTGTATCCTGGCTGCCATAGCAAATACACATATCTGCTGTGCCCTTCAGGTACCTCATGATACCCTTCACGGCATCCCAATGTCTGCTGCCAGGTGTAGCCATATAGCGTGCCACAACACCAACTGCATGCACAATATCTGGACGAGTGGCTATCATGGCATACATCAAACTGCCCACGGCTGAAGCATAAGGGATCTTGGCCATCTTGGCCCTCTGCTCATCTGTCTACGGACAATCGGCCTGTGATACCTTCACATAAGAAGGTAATGGATAGCCAATAGGCTTTACGTCCTGCATGCGGAAGCGCTCAAGGACTTTATGGATGTACTCCCGCTGTGAGAGATACAAAAGCCCCTGATGCCTATCGCGCTTAATGCGCATCCCAAGTATATGTGAGGCCTGTCCCAAATCCTTCATCTCAAAGCTCTTCTTCAGCTGAGATTTAAGAGCATCTAGCTCATCATGAGCTTTCCCTGCTATCAGCATATCATCAACATAGAGTACCAAGATAAGCAAATTGCCATCACGGGCTTTCTTCATGTAAAGGCACGGATCCATAGCACTCGTGCTGTAGCCCTGTGACTGCATAAAGGCATCAAACTTATGATACCATTCCCTAGGTGCCTGCTTCAAGCCATACAAGCTCTTCTTCAACTTGCACACTAGGTGCTCCCTGCCAGGTTCTGCAAAGCCCTTAGGCTGATCCATATAGCTCTCATCATGCAAGTCCCCATGTAGAAAAGCCGTCTTGACATCCATCTGATATAGATCTAAGTCAAGCTGTGCAACCAAAGCCAAGATTAAGCGCAGGGTGGTCATCTTAACCACAGGAGAGAAGACCTCATCAAAGTCCACACCATGTTCCTGCTTAAAACCCTTTGCTACCAATCTAGCCTTGTATGCCGGCTTGGGGTGTCTAGGGATACTTTTCAGCTTGTACACCCACTTGCATGGCAAAGCCTTCTTGCCCTTAGGCAAGGCAACCAAATCCCAAGTCTCATTCTTATGCAGGGAGTCTATCTCAGACTGCATAGCCCTCTCCTAGGAGTGACTGTCACCCCTGTGCATAGCCTCATCATAAGTGAAAGGCTCTCCTGCATCTGTAACCAAAACATAATGCATAGAGGGCTGAAATCTGTCAGGTGGACGTTTGTCTCTAGCAGACGGTCTCATCGCAGGCTCTGCTGCCTGTCTAACTGCCTGCCCAACACCCTGGCCCTATGGAGGAACTGCTGCAGGCTGTACTACTAGCTGTGCTGGAGCTCTAGGCTCCTCCTGAAAGATCACTCTGCGGATCTCAACCACCTTCTCAGGCTACCTGTGCATCTTGTCTTCATGGAAGACGACATCATGGCTGCGTACTATTTTCCGTGCCTGCGGATCCCATAGGCGATAGCCCATCTCTCCTGACTCACCATAGCCAAGGAATATGCATTTAATGCTCTTTGGATCCAATTTACTCCTCTTGTCCTTGGGCACATGGCAGAATGCCTCACATCCAAAGACACGGAGATGCGCATAAGAGGGTGGCTTACCAGCCCAAACTTCCTCTGCAACCTGGAAATCCAATCCACTGGAAGGCGATCGGTTTATGACATGCACTGCCGTACTAACTGCCTCAGCCCAAAAACTCTGGGGTAGGCCTGCATGGCTAAGCATAGAGCGCACACGCTCCTGAATAGTCCTGTTCATGCGCTCAGCCAAACCATTCTGGGGTGGGGTGTAAGGGGCGGTCAACTGACGCTTAATACCCCTGTCATCACAAAACTGCTCAAAAGCATGCGAGACATATTCTCCCCCATTATCTGTCCTAAGGCATTTCAGCCTATACCCAGTCTAGTTCTCAACAAGAGCAAGCCATCTCTGAAAAACTGCCAAGACATCGGACTTCTGCTTTATGGGATAAGCCCACACTTTCCTAGAAAAATCATCAATGAAGGTAACGAAGTACTTCGCGCCACCCATAGACATGCAAGGCATAGGCCCACAAACATCGGAATGCACCAATGCCAAGGGCTCACTCATGCGTGGCCTACCCGATTTCTTATGCGTAGACCTATTCTGCTTACCATAAAGACAATGATCACACGAGTCAAAACATGCATAATCCAAAGGCGGAAGATACTGCAAACCAGATAACATTTTCATTCCCTTCAAAGACATGTGCCCTAAACGAGCATGCCAAAGTGATACATATGGGATAGAACCCACTGCCAAAACATGGTCAACTGAGGACCCAAATACAACAAGAGGATAGAGGCTGCCAGCCTTGGCGCCTCTAGCAAGCACAAGTCTGCCTTTGGTAATCTTCCAGGCAGAATCCCCAAAACAGACATGAAACGCTGCATCATCCAACTGTCCTGCAGACATAAGACTGTGCGTAAGCGCAGGTACATGACGTACATCCTTGAGCAAAAAGGAACTGCCTGTGGAAAACTGCAGCTGAATATCTCCACAGCCCACAATATCAAGAGACCTGTCATCTCCAAGTCTGACTGATCCAGATACAGTACGGTAAGAGTGAAACCACTCATGGTAAGGCGTCACATGGAAGGACGCGCCTGAATCCAATAACCAGCACTGTGCATACATATTAGGTGTCTCAGTCAAGTGTGAAGCATCATAAGAACTAGCTGCAAGTAGCCAAAGCATCAAAATGACATCCAAAAAATGGCTCAAATACCCTCCAAATAGGCCAATGATGAGTGCTCCATGAGCAACAAAGCATTCAGCTGTAAAACGTGGAGGTCAAAGTCTGAAAATGGGCGCCATATTCAGCGTGTTGAGGCCTGGAGTGTTGCTGCCAATCACGTGGAGTTATGATGGTTGGGGGGCTCCAAAATAAGCCCCAATAGGCCACACACAAGGGCTTGATGAAGATCAAGTGGCTGCAGCTTCAACACGTGAGGAGGGGAGGGCTGAATAGGTGCGCTGAAATCAGCGTGAGTTGTTGGAAAATGGCTGCTGATCAACGTGGCTGAATGTTGAGTGTGGGGGGGCTCAATGATGGCCCAAGGTAGGCACATACCAAGCCATGAAGGCCCAATGCAAAGGGGAGGGAAGATATGAGCTATGGATCTCAAGAAGAGTGGCTGCCCTTTGTTCCTGCCCTGTTTCAAACTGGGAATACACTCAAATGCCTGCAAATGCTGAAGCAATACCTCAAGGGCAAGGCCCTGATGAAGCTCAAGAAGTCCGAGATGGAGCTCAGGAAGCCGGGGAGAGTCGGGAGCTCGAGAGGTCGGCTATGGCTGCCGGGATGGAGACCCAATGCATGAAGCGAGTCAATGCGAAGGTCGGGAAGCACTGAGTCGAGCTCAAGCAAGAGAATGCCAAGCTCTGATACCAATTGAAAGGTGAGAAGGATCGAAGCTTGCACGCGAGCTATGGCGGGAGAGCAAGAGCAAGAAAGAGAGAGACAAGAAATGGGAACTCCAACGGTCACAATGTGTGACCGGGCCTTCCTTTATTCAAACTGTCACTAAAAGAATAAAGAATAAAGTGACGTGACGGGCGCCGCCACCTGCAGTATGCAGTGGCGGGTACTGTCAGTGTAGTAATACACGGGGCGGCACGGCGGAGGCGCCTTTACCCCCAATAGCTATTGACAGTTGCCATTATTCTGTGTCCACAGTTCACCAAAACCCATCATCATCCATTAGTCAACTGACTACTCATCTTCCTTGTGATTCACCAAATTTCTAGCGTTCGTTTGATTAAGGCCACGTTGCATAGCTAGTATTCTTTAAAACAAGTTCTCAGTTGATAAAAAGCTACAATCACATTGAGCTGGAATAGAAAGCATAGCCTTTGTGTTGACCTTGTACTTAGATTAGCAGGTGCAACATTTTCTTTCCAAAATGTAGTTGAAGAGACAACTAGGGCCATAGTTTATGCCATCCTGAACTCCATAATACATGATAGTGAGGTCACCTACAACACTCATCTGATTCATGATGGCAAGATTCATAACTCCATGATCTCGCAACTACTAATAAGGCCATCCTTAAATCTTTTTTTGATGCACTAATTGTCACTTTGTCAACCTCAAGAATGATCTCCCATCACTAATAGGATGTCCAACATACATTGTTCTATCATTGAGAAAACTTCTTTTACCCAAGAGAACATAGTATGGAATCCTTTGCAAAGATGTGAACACCATCTTAATCCTTTACTATTTGTTTCCATACCTAGTTGTTACCTTTCTCTATCATAACCTCCTGTTTGATTCATGCAATGTGTCTTAATAGAAATATGTTTTGAAATAGAACTTTGTTCCCAACCATTCATGATTTGAGAAATATGCAATATCTGATCCATGATATACAACTAATCAATCAATGCTCACATGAAAAAATGGATGTACTGGAGAAATTGTGCATAGCCTATCTACATGTGCTCATGCGTCATGCATAATGCAAAGAAAGTTCCTTGATTATTCAAATCCTTAACCTCACCTCTCAACTCTCAGCAAGAAAATATGTCATACTCCACTCCACCCACCCAAATTCTGACAATCACTCAAGAAAATGATGATCCTCAAGATGTTGACTAGATCAGAATAACCCATCTCACAATTGGCGGTGTCCTTCATGACCCTTAAGGTTACCCAACCACCTTACCCACTCTATCAGAGGTTCCTAGCTTAGTGATGAACATCCCAACTCTCGTGCGTGCAAGAAAATAGTGTGTGCTCATTGGCAAGTGCTCTCTCATGTGCACATGCATCTAAGATTTATTGCATATAGTTGTAGCGGGCCTCATGCCGTGCTAATGCTCAATGATGGTGCAAAACGTGCATAATCCCAACCCATGGCATGGAAGTATTTGGGGAATTCAGGAGACAACCCCTGAGTGAAGTGCATCAACAAGTGCATCATGAATCCATAATCCCCGTGATGTGGAAGAGTCTTCACAAGAAAACAAACATGATTTACAATGTTTAGTAGCTGCTGGCAAACTCTAGCTTCAACCTATCCAAAAAGATACCAAACTTGACCAAATCTATCAAGTTTCCACACTTAACAAACCAAACAAAATGACAGAAACAAATCCTAAGCTAAACAAATATAGAAAATCCAATTACAAAATGACAAAGAAAACCATCACGCAAACAACTAAGCTAACAAAAACCAAACCTAACTACAATTAGACTAGGGTTTTTCAGTTTTCAGAAAAACACTTGACAATGTCATGCTGTGTTGCTAAGGGTCAGCACACCAAGCATCCTCTTACAGCTTGACCCCTTTTTAATTAATTTATAAATGTCTTATATGGTATGTACAAGCAAATAGATCATAATTTTGAATGTTATCAGCAACTAATTGATGGGACCTAAAATGGGCCGTCACTGGCTATAGCACTAGCTGGACCTCTGACATGCACAAGACAACCCCATGGACTCGCGGCCAGAAGAGTCTACAGGACACATTGCCCTGCCATTGTACATACATTTTGCGTTTGTATCATGTTTGTAGTCCAACCCTTAACCTTCTTAGACTCCTCAAGGGGAGACCCTACACATTTTGGTGTAATTCACCATGTAGAACAACATAGGAGGCACCCCTCGGCTGATTGCCGCTACCCCACTGCGACCCTCCTACACCTTGGGGATTGGCCCCTCGATGTGTTGCTAACATATATAACACATACGAAATAGACTTCGCTCTTGGTACCAATATTATATCGTTCTAGGAATGTATCAGTCCTCACTTACTTGTCCCCTTGGACCCACCGTCTAGACCTACAGCTTGGGTGCTTTACTCTCTCCAGCGTGGGCCATTTATAATTCAACCAATTGCTATCCATGCCAGGAATAGATACCATGTGTATGATTCATGCAAGAGTGGATGGATACCTTATTGTGCACAAATAGTTATGGTTTGAAATCAGCCTATGTGTCATGCAAAAATAGTCCTTTTAATGAATTTTCGCTAATACTCAATGCTTCGTTGCAGGAACCTAGCACCAAGGCGAATCTCGTGCTACTAGATCCATTATTTTGAAATAAACAGCATCCTAAATGTTATGCATAAAGAGAACAATCAGACTTTGTATTATTTCAGCGCTTAAACTGTTGTATAATATCATGCTCCCCCTCACCGTTTAAATTTTACTGCGTTGCGTAGGTGTAGAGGTTCTTTTATGTCATTTTTTGTATGTAAAAGCAATAAAAACACACTTTAACACAAAGAAAAAGGGCCAAACTGAGGCTTAACCTCATGCTTTAGCCCCATTAGACATTCACATACATAGATCTCGTTTTTCCATTTTTTTTAAACGCAAGAAACCTATTTTTCTCCATTTTTCTCTATTTTTCCTATTTATTTTTAATAAAAAATAGGTACTTTCTGGTTTTTTTGTGATGACTGATCATTGGAACTGAAACTCAACATTTTTTCTTATTTTACCCCATGTCCACTCATTTTCCCCACTCAAAATCAAAGAAACTATCAATTTCCATCAAAATTTGTGGTTTTTCGGGTTTTGAAAATTTATAATTGCTGTAAATCAATACGGGTTCTGCATAACAATGATTGCAGCCCTCAAACATAATGCAAGGAACATTTAAATAAAATTTCAGCTCATGTGCACACCATTTAGACCATGAACGATAAAAAACAAGCAAAATTCTTTCATAAAATGAAGCATACCGCCTTTTTGTGTGTTTCGGGTTTTTTGAAGATTTAATTGGGACTGTGTATCGACCAACTAGCCATGGATTTCAGCATAGATCTTCAGCCTTCTGCCTCCCTAGCCTCTTGGAACAATCCGGTGCCTCCCGGACAAGCATCCATCTCTCGATTCTCTTCTTGATTCTTGCCACATGAAGTGCCTCTATGCAGGAGAGAGAAAGAGGAAAGAGAAATACTAGTTTTTATCTTTTTTCTTAGTGCATCAATTCTTGATCTGTTTATGGCGATGGAGGGCGAAGAATAGAGGCATCTCAGGCCCAAGAGGATTCCTCATGCCTCAGACTGATCAGAAATCACAAAAAAATGGGGATTTGGGAGGCGCCGAAAAACTGACGCCCCCTCCCCCCCTAATGGCATTTCATTTCTTGAGTTTGTTTCCAAGCTTAAGTAAGCTTATGCTTTTAAACCCAAAGTATCTAGTTCATGACTTTTGCTTTCACACTTCCGGCAAGTTGGTTTTTTCAATTTTAAGGGGGCAAAATGACATCAGAATCGAGATCCGTTTGGATGGGTGGTTCCGTGATGTTGAAATCTACAAAGCTAGGCCCCGTCCCACTCTTCTCAGCTTCCAGATCTAGTAGCCACTTTACAACCCCGAACCTTGCGGGGATTAAATGGGGGATCAATCGACCTCGGAATGGAGATCCGAGACTTGTGTCGAATTCCTGACATTGTTTTGCATCTAGGAAAACTCCAGCTCGGCCATCCACCACCGTTTGCTTTTCCATGAAAATAAGCACTAGCGCTTTAGGGACTTGTCGCTTAAAATCGTACTGATTGCAGCTACCGCCTACGAGAAGTCTATTTTTCCCTTGACGTTCGAAATATTTGGCTATTTTTAAGCACTTCTCGGCATCAAAAATCATCTGTCATTGGCGACCACCATGGGATAGGGCAACTTAGCCCGTCGAATCCCATGAACAGATTTGCACAAAAACCCAACTACAGAAAGCATCAAGCTGATACAAAAAAGACACACATCAAAGCACAATACAACTCTCACCCTACCCCCTGTCAAAACCAAGCATGAAATATATAAGGAGTAGGCCTAACATAATCTGGCAGAAAACCCAAGCTAGTCGCTAATCGACTGCGCCAACAAGGCCAAGCTGAAAAACCTGTCAAGGAGGTTGCCCTAAATGGTGGTCCGAACTGCCTACCTATCAAAGGCAACTGAACCAGAAGCTCCTCTTAGGTGAGGACTCCTATAGCCTAATCAAGAATATTTTCTTGTAGCATTTTTTTTCCCGTTTAGGTATTATTCTACCATACACGGGCATATAAAAAGGAGGGAGCTGAGTGTAGTGACCCAAGGAGAACAGGGCATCGGCCTCAGAGCCAGTCTCAGTACCCAAGAACCTACCAAGGGCTCGTAAGGCGACACTGTTCATTTTCCTTTTGTATCTTCCGCTCACTTTTATTTTCGCTTCAACCTTCCTATTCATTTCTTATTTTCCAGCAAGAAGCCACCCCCTAGGAAGGCAAGGCATCGGCCCTGGGTCAGACTCGTCCCTAGGAACCTACCAGGCCTTTGCAAGGCGATGATCCATAGGTCACAGAATTTAACTTTACTTTACTTTTCTTCTTTGAGGGGTTAGAAACCCTTTTTACACACCTCTATATATTCATATATTGTCTTTCATATATTTAGGGTTTTACCTCTTTCCATCATTATTTTAGTAGGCTTCTCTAACTGCCTCACAACTAACAAGGACTCCTAGAACGGCCGCCTAACAGGTCAGCAGAATAGGATCACTAGAACTTCCTACCATAATAGGTCTTTTAACACCTAACAATGCCTTTATAGGAGGCAACAACTACCTGGACCTCCCTCAGACATACCTAACCTACTACCAAGGACTTCATGCCTTGATTTTTCGGTCCCCAAATAAAAGAAAAAATCCCTTGCAAGCACACAAACACATATAACAGAAAAGATGAATTACTCGCAAAAGACAGGATATCACCTGGATTTGACCACGAGAAGCTCCAATGCTGCAAAGGCTTCCCCAATTCCACATGAGATCTGTCAAGCACAGGACTAAAACCAAACAACCATTAAACGCACCCGCACTAAACAAACAAATGGCCCTCTTGGCCTAATGAAATAAAACATTTCATTGCAAACCAATTGGCCCTCTTGGCCTAAAGAAATCAGGCATTAAAACCTTAATTACAATGGCCCTCTTAGCCTAAGGAAATAAAGAATGATAGCGCATATATATATATCTCTTTGGAAAACAACCCTGATAGACACTAAACCGTGCATGATTCCAATAAGGCCACAAGGGCCTTGTAGCCTAAACTAAATGCATTAAGTTATGACCCATCCCTCCTACATAGATAGCAAGAGGGGTACACATAGTACATCGGCGAATCAACCTATGGGTCCAGGATAATAATGACAAATGGGTTTTGCCGATCTCCTGCATCACCCATACTAACCATCGTCTGGCGTATAAAGCATGTTCTAGTAGAACTCCCCACAATCCACCAGGTCTTGTCCCATTGTCAATGCATATATCCAAACTAGGACCACAATTGAAAAAGAGGTATTCTTCATAAGCAAAATTGGCCAGGGAATCCGCAAACTGATTCCAGTAATGTGGAACCAGCTGAAAAGACACACTCACAAACTTGTCAAGTAGGGCTAAGGTAGCACGATAGTACATGCGAAGAATGGGATTCCGCACGATGTATGCCCCGTTGAGCTGGTTTAAAACCAACTGGGAATCCCCTTTGACCAACAACCGACGAATACCGCTCTTCTTGGCAATATTCAGGCCCATAATCAAAGCCTTATACTCCACCATGTTATTGGTAAAATTAACCCTGAGATAAATAGCTAACTTCATGACAATTCGACGTCGGGGATCTTGAATGACTACTCCTACACTCCCTTTTTTGTTGGGACCCCTGGACGCTCCGTCAAAGTATAAAGCATACATCCATAATGGGTTTATACAGCCTGCCATCCTCTGCTCTACTCGTAATTATGATAATCAAAGTTCAGCATATTGAGAGGATGCACTGTCGGCTCCATCCCCCCATCATCATTAAAGGCTATAGGGATGCTTGTCAAAATCTCAGACAGTGATGGCAGAAGACTTTAGTCTCCCAAATGAATGTCTCGTCTTCTCGCTCAGTCACTTTATAACCTTTGCTCCACCAGATAAGCTTTCCCTGATGGTATCTCTGCTCTAAATATGGGTGCTCCAGATAAGGGATCAATCGACCCATCAACCTCTATAATTGTTTCCTTGCAGATGTCTGATCAATCGCGCATAGATTTGCAAGCCACTTATGCCATTAGTGCAGTCAGAAATAATAAGGTTTAATCTTATTAAGATTAACCTTATTCTTAAACTCCACATCCTCAAGATCTGCCAATAATGCTGTGGATTTATTCTTCCCGATCCTGACAATCCTATAAGGACCGTCCCATTTGGGCTCCAACTTTCCTCGAAATAATTCTCTATGTGCATCATAATACATAACTAACTACCCCTTTTTAAAGGTATATTTCTTTGCTTTGAGGTCATGCAACCACTTCACCGACGTTTAGCCACTTCCTGGTGAAACAAACTCTGCAATTTAAGTTCATCCAAGTGGGCTATAGTCGTAAAATGCTCGAATAGAGCTCCTTCATCACCCAAAGAATGATTGATTGTGAATCTAATGGTTAGCAACTCAATTTATAAGGGCAAGAAACACTCATCCCCGTAAACTAATTTAAATGGGGTGTGGCCAGTGGCTCGTTTGAACGCCGTATTATACGCCCATACCGCCACATATAATTTTTTATCCTAGTCCTGCTTCTTTTCGGAGACTATCGATGGCAAAGCAGGTGGTTTTGTCCAAGTCTTACGGAAAGATGATGAAGGAAATTGACTTTGATTGAATCTTCTAAAATTTGAATTGAATTGCTTAGAACCATAGTTACCATTTGCTTGAAATTGTTGTGGACGCTTGTCTCTTCCTCAAAGCTTGTCTTCAGTGTCATGAGCTAAAGAAATTGCATCTTCAAGAGTTACAGGCTTGAACATATTGACTTCAGCGTAGTAATGCCCAAGTAATCCAGACATATACTTGCGCTTGTGAGTCGCTTCAGGTATGTCTTCAAGCATGCGTAGTTGGAGTAAAGCATTCCAAAAGCGTTCGGTGTACAGAGAAATAGGCTCACGATCTCTTTGCTGAAGAAGGTTCCATTGCTTTATGGCTTTTTCATGGAATTGTGGAGGAAGGAAATTCTGCGTAAACTTCTTCTTGAAACTCTCCCAGGTAGTGGGACAATCTATGCTCGAACCACGGTCCACCAAAGAGATGCTCTATCCACTAAATGATTAGTGACACAATTGATTTTATCTTTTTCAGCGTATGTTTCCTCATGAAAGTAATCGTCAAACTGACTGATGAATGCAAGAACAGTCTTTCCATCCCGAGTGCCATTGAAAGTACGGAATTTGAAATTTCTTTTACTTATCTTTGTTTCTTTGCGGATAGATTGAGCTTCGAGAGTCGCATCGATGGTTCGTCGGATAAGATCTTCGGATTGTGGTTCCTCTTTGTCGGTAGTCGATCTTTGTAAATTGGCCAATTGAACTTGCAATGCTTGCCGGGCTCTTCGTTCTTCGTCCAATTGCATCATAATTAAATCCAACTTTTGTTCCACCGTAGGTTCAGGAAGATCGCCTTCAGCCATTAAATCATCCATATTTTGTTCCGTCATCCTGCAAAACATCAAAAGACCTCACACTCTCAAAATCCAATTAGCGGGATGAGCGTAGCTCAAAGTCGGGTGTACAAGGCTTATAGATTTTTGTTTGGCTTGCACGGTCTTCAACTTTGGCAATTGCGGGGTTTGAAATCTTTGTAAATTTTGCGTATGTCCTTCTGCGTGTGCTGAAACTGGTTCAGTAAGTCTGCGTATGCGAACAAAGTCTTCCAGGGAACAACTTTGCAGTTCAGTGCTTGTGTGCAAGAACAGTCCTTATGGGAGTTTTGGGCATAAGTCAGTTCTGACTTCTGGTGACTTGCTGGACTTGCAGAGTACCAAAACTTATGAAACTTGAGAAACTTTGGAGCTTTGTGTGACTTTGAACTTGCTTGACTAAGCTTAAGCTTAATCTTACTATAAACGACGAATTTTAGGGAGGGGGCATTTTTTTGCGCCGAATTTTACGGATGTTGCCGCCCTGACGCCGTTTTAAAAAAAATTGAAGCTTTCTAAGCTCCTTATTAAGCTTTCTAAGCTTTAAACTTAAGCTTTTAAGCTTTATGAAAGATATGGGCTTATCTCTGTTGACTGTGAGAAGACGACTTGGAGAAGAAGATGTTGGAGTGGTCCTCCGCCGTTGCAGGCCGGTCCTTCGCGAACAGAGGCTGCAAACAGAGGTTCTTGACTGCCAAGAATCCACCCGTATCGACCGTTTGCGATGAGACTGACCGTAGAGCTCGATCGTTCCAGGAGCTCCGCCTTCGCATAAGATGGGTAGCGATTGGAAGCTCTCGATCTCAGCTTCGCTCTGATACCACTGATGCACAGATCGGATGCTGTACGCGCGCGTAGTAAACACCGGAAGGTCCCCAAGAACAAAAGAACTCTACTTTTTGCACAAAACTCAAGGTAGAAAGCATGCACGACATGAACAAGAGACCAATTGGGTGCAATCTTCCACCATGCCTTGTGTGAGCGCTCCACAAAGCATATATTTTATGTATTAATCATCTTCAAGCTCAAATAATAGCCCAAATTACAAAATAGCATGCTTTTGGCTTTTGAGTTTGCTTTAGCACAAGATAGAAATAAAGCTAATGAGCGGGCGTCCAAAGAGTCAGGCATATCCAATACAATGTCCAAATACAAATATCATAATTGTGCGCCCATGCGCATACAAAAGAATAAATAAATATCCAACGCCTCAATAAATAGGCGCGACAAAATATAGGCGCCATGCCTAAGGTATGCGCCCGTCAAAATATAAGTGATAACTCGAATACACGCTATCCTCCAATGCTTTCCTCCGCCACTGCTACTATCTCACTGAAGCATTCATAATCGTTAGTAAAATAATACAATTAAACCGACAAAAGTGAATACCTAGCAGTCTTCAGCTACATAAATAAATCAACTGGTTAGAAATCAATCCTAACCTTAATTTATCACGAGTGCGCACTCTAAACTCATAAACATTTATTAATTTAATATGTATTTTGCGGAATCACCCGCTATGGAATCACCCATGTACACACTAAATTAATGAAACGCCCGAAAAGGATAGGCGTCCCCATCAACTTCTCGCACAAAGAATCCACTTTGTGTATGAGCCCCGATCAACAAAGTTTACGGAATCCACCGTAAAACCTCACGGAATCCACCGTGGCATATGCCTCCTGGCATCATTTTCTTTCAACTCAATGGCTTCTAGAATGGACATATGATAGGGTTGCTTTTCTCTATTGGCGCAACTCCTGGTGTTAGCTTGATATCTTAGGATCAACTTCTCTTGGTGGAGGAAGTTCTATTAGCTCTTTAAGAAACACATCTATATATTTCTTTAACCAAGGTGGTTCTTTATTAGCTTCCTTTCCTTTCTCAATTCTTATTAAGTTTGATTAGATAGATAGGTAGTCCTTTCCTTAGTCCCTTCACAATCCAAGAAGCTTTTGTTAGTTGGATTCTAGGGTTTTCGGCTTTGCCTTGAGTGGTTACTAACTCTCATTTTTTATTCAAGAATGTGATTTGACTTTTCTTGCAATGAATATGAGTGTCATTGGGAATAAGAAAATCCATTCTTAGTAAGCAATTGTAAGCTCTTAAATTTATGACTTTGAACCCCATGTTACAAAGATTACATCCTAAGCTAAATTTTACTCTTCTAGTCTGTTGAGAAAAATTTATCTCTTTCTCATTTGCCAATCTACTAACAACTTAGATATAGGTACAATGTTTATTCCTAGCCTTTTTGCATATTTTGGTGAGATAAATAAGTGGGTGCTTCCACAATCAATCAAAATCTTAATGGTTTTACCTTGATTGGTTGTTGGAGTCTGAATCACTAAAATTGGCAATTGGGACCCTTCTTGTCGAGAGCAACATGTATCGTTGTTTTTTCCATGTCCACTTCTAAAGTGGGATCTTCTCCTTCATCTATGCCTTTTTCTCTTCCCTTAATGGTTACTCCAGCTACTTTCCCTTTTGTGGTTGAAACTACTCAATTCTGGCCACAAAATTGTCATTGACGGATCGATTGACTTAACTTTGAGCATTCATGTTTTGAAGTGGCCATGTTCATTGCAATGGAAACATCTTGGTATCTCCTTATTGCCGACTGCATGTACAAAGGTATCACCCACGTACAACTTACTTCAATTTTTTCCAAGTAATGGTTGCTTCCACAACCCCTTGGTCCTTGCACCATTGCTTCCACCAAAGTCAGCTTCACCTATCAACTTTAGTTGAGATATCATTGCCTAATTATGAGGGGCATGCCTACAAAGAAAAATAATCCACCATAGATTTGATCAAAATTTTTGCTTTAGATTTGACATCCTTTCCTTTGCCTTCAAAATCGGGCAATTTGATTTGCTTGAGAAGGAATTTCTTCTCTTGCACTTCCGTTAGGGTAAGCATAGGCATGGAAGGTGTAATACCCTGGGATGAAATTCAAAAAACAAATAAGAGGGAAGAGAGGTGAGACAAGATCAAGAGCACATACACATAGGCAATGGAGACTTGAGCACACACAAAGAGATAGGGTTGAAATATTCTTCTTCTTCTTTCTTTTTCTTTCTTCTTCTTCTTTCTTTTTCTTCTCCTAGGAAAAAAGAGGTGGCATAAAAAATGTGTCATAACCAAGGATTGATGATGTGGTTGTGGTCCATCCTCCAGTTGTAGAATCACTAGCCTATCCTTATGTCAGTCACATAACATGTGAATGAATAATATTGTACCACATTACTAAGGCATATAGTGGATGCCAGCCTATGTAGAGCTCGACACCTCAATACTCACCTTCAAGCTCAGTATGAGCTTGTGAGCTCCAAGCATAGTCATTAAGCATCAAAGCTTCTCAACTCCCAAAGCCATGGTAATATCAGTAATTTGATTCTTTGTGTTGACATAAACTTGATCAATATTACTTGCTAGAACCCACTCCTGAATGAAATGGTAATGGATTACTATGTGTTTGGTCCGCACATCATACACTGGATTCTTAGCCAATTGAATGCTACTAAGATTATCATAGTAGATGATAACCTTATTATCCACTTGCATTCCCAAATCACCAAGTAGCTTGTGTAACTAAGCTATCTCACATGCTAAAATTGCAACACCTCTATACTCTACCTATATTAGACAAGGCATTTATCGGCTGTTTCTTGTTGCTCCAAGTAATAGCACCACTACCAAAGGAAAACATAAAACCATTGGTAGATCTTCTTTCTAAAATACTACCAGTTCAATCTGCATTTGTGTAACCATGCAAGTCCAGTGGTACACTTGTGCCATAGAATAAGGAATAGTCCAATGTGGACTTGATATAAGGCAGTGCACTGCATCCAAATGTGGCTTCCATGGAAGTTGCATAAACTAACTCTCCAAACCAATTGTGTAGTTTAGGTTAGCATAGTGATCATCAAATAGATAAGATTGTCCACAATCTTTTGATACATAGTGACATCCTCAATCAAGTCACTGTCATGTGCAGTAAGCTCAGTATTAATATCCAAAGGTATAGAAATAAGCTTGCAATCAACCATACCATACTTCTTGAACATATCCAATGCATATTGTCTCTATGATGACAGCATATATCCTCTCTAGAGTCTTAATTATCTCTATGCCAAGAAAATAATGTAGCTCTCCGAAATCCTTCATCTCAAAATTAGCCTTGAGAAGACTCTTCACATTGTCAATCTCTATCAATATCTGGTGCACAGATCGGATGCCGTAAGCGCGCGTAGTGAGTGTCAGAAGGTCCCCAAGAACAAAAGAACTCTACTTTTTGCACACAAATCAATGTAGAAGACTTGCACGACATGAAAAGAGACCAATTGGGTGCAATCTTCCCCCATGCCTTGTGTGACTGCTCCACAAAGCATGTATTTTATGTATTAATCATCTTCAAGCTCAAATAATAGCCCAAATTACAAAATAGCATGCTTTTGGCTCTTGAGTTTGCTTTAGTGCCAAATAGAAATAAAGCTAATGGCCGGGCGCCCAAGAAGTCAGGCATATCTAATACAATGTCCAAATACAAATATCTAAATCGTACGCCCATGCGCATACAAAAATAATAAATAAATATCAAACGCCTTGATAAATAGGCGTGACAAAATATAGACGCCATGCCTAAGGTATGCGCCCATCAAAATATAGATGATAACTCAAATACACGCTATCCTCCAATGCTTTCTACCGCCACTGCTGCTATCTCTACACATCAACTGAAGCATTCATAATCGTTAGTAAAATAATATAATTAAATCGACAAAAGTGAATACCTAGCAGCCTTCAGCTACATAAATTAATCAATTGGTTAGAAATCAATCCTAACCTTAATTTATTATGAGTGCGCACTCTAAACTCATAAACGTTTATTAATTTAATATGTATTTTGCAGAATCACCCGCTATGGAATCACCCATGTACACACTAAATTAACAAAACGCCCAAAAAGGATAGGCGTCCCCATCGACTTCTCGCACAAAGAATCCACTATGAGCCCCTGTAATAAAAGTTTACAGAATCTGCCGTAAAACCTCACGGAATCCACCGTGGCATCCACCGTGTAATATGCCTCCTGGCATTAATATCATCCACAATGATCAAATCATCTAGATATATAGTAATAACCAAAATACCTACATCGCTCTTATAAACATATAGTGAGTGATCAGCTGTGCTCAATGAAATCCAATGCTACTGTGACAAGGTATTACGTAATACTATTATGCCATGCCCTAGGTTCTTGCTTCAGCCCCCCATACAAGGCCTTATGAAGATTATACATAAAATATGGATTATTCTCATTCACATAAAATTTCCTCCACCAAACAAACCACCTCAATAGATAATACTCGAGCATCTTGCAATGTGTTTGGATCAATTTCCTTCGAGCTCACGTATCTGTCAGGATGTATTTGAGAATTGTTTATTTTTGTGTAGAAATTCAAAGATGTATAATGAACAAATACAATGTATACACACCTCACAAGCTCTCTTCTTGAAAAAATACAATGTCCACTCTTCTTGAAGACTCTGCCTCCTCGCGTCGACATTTTGCAGCCTCTCGACGCCCGGGAGGGAGCATCTGAGGATGTGGCACCGCATCCTGCTCAACCACAAAAGGGAGTTTCATGTACGTTGATATATATTGAGTAATATAGACTAGCAATCTTAGTGTTAAAAAAACACAATGAATATCGGTGATTTTTCTCGGTCCCATTCTCCATACATGCTGAGGTGTGACATTGCAACTCGACGTGCTCGAAAAATACACCCTCGATAACGATTACACATGCATTTAATTTTTCATCGTAGCCATGCATCTTGATTATGAAGACGTAATGTTTCATCCTCACTTGAGGATGTGCTCGTTGACTCATCAGCATACACCGCACTAGGTGATGACGACGACATGATTAAACCTAATTCATGACAACATCAAAATATTTGTCATTCAACATGAGTAGTATACACTTGGCAAATAACCCAGTCTATCATGCTAGAACAAAGCACATTGAGGTGCATTATCACTATGTGCAGGAGAGAGTTTTACTAGGTCTTATTGATCTAGTTTATGTCAGCACAGAGGATCAGGTAGCTGACATATTCATGAAGGCATTGGGCGCAGAGAAGCTGCGCAAGTTCAGAGACCTGCTTGGTGTGCAAGAATTGGGATTGAGCTCGAGGGGGAGTGTTGAGATATCAAGCTCCACTCGTGATATGCCAGGGTGACCGTTGTGCATTTATGTCACCGACTTGTTAGCTGCAGATTCGGTTGGTACACCGCCCATGAATAATAGCTAGATGATAGCTATCCTTATCTACTCTAGTTCATGGCTCAGTTTTAGTATGCCACCTTAGTTAGTTGAGTTTGGTTTGAGACCCATATATAGGGTTCTTCTTTACCGGGTTGATATTGAATGATAGGATGAAAACTTTGAATAAAGGCAGCCCATTTGATATGTCGGTCAGATATTTGGGGTTGGCTAAGTAAATGTCTAATACTTTGCTGATCGGTCTTAATCATAAATTCTGAACCCATTAAGTAGTGTTTCCACTGTCTTAATGCTTGTACAACACCTAATAATTCTCTGTCATATGTGGAATATTTCAATTCTGAGGGTTTCAGCTTACAACTAGAATAGGCTATGGACTCATCATCATAAATACATTAAAACTTATGATAAGAATTCACTATCAAAACTTATCTTAAAAATAAAAAATTATGATAAAACCTAAATGCGCGTCTATATCTGCGTTTACGTACGTGTCTAAATTAGCGTCTATTTGCGCGTCTAAGTTCGCGTCTATACGTGCGTTTACGTAAACTTAGACGTGCATATACACGTCAAAATAGATGCACACGTCAAAATTCAAAAGATACTTAAATCATTTCTTTTCAAACTGTGCCTTTCCTTTCTTGCGTTTTTTGCGGTTCTAAAGCTCGAGTTTAGCCGACATGCAGTCTCTTCATGCCTCACCTAGTCTCTTCATGCCTCACCTCCTCATGACTCACCTCTTCTTTCATTTCAAACACACAAGAGGGGAAAAAGGAAAGCCAAGGAGAGGAAGAAATAGAGAACAAGAGAGAGGAGAACAAGAGGAAGAAGAAGCAAAGGGAAGAAACAACAAGAAGCAAGCAAGCATCAAGGGAGAGTAATTCACCAAGGATAGGAAGAAGGAGAAGGAAGAAGCGCCATCACCCGCCACACCAAACACCCAAGGTGAGTCCTCTTTCTCTCTCTCTCTCTCTCTTTCTCTTTCTCTCTCTGTCTATGTATTAGGATTTATGATTGCATTTTGTATAGCATAAATAAATCATGAATGGCGGTCGTCGACCGAAATCAGCCGACTGAGCACGTTTGCCAGCACGTCTACATTTCAGTGCAGACGCAGGGATAGACGCGAAGCAATGTTTTCTCTCATTGCATCTGAGGCCACGTCTCAGAGCGCGTGTATTCTGCGTCGGAGACGAAGAATACACGCGCTCTGCACAGAAGAGGCTTTGACTTCAGATTCGCGTCTCTAGGCGCGTGTATCCTGCATGTGGGACGTGCGAATACACGCGCCCAGCCCAAAAGCTTTGACTTCAGGGTCGTGTCTCTAGGCACGTGTATCCTGCATGTGGGACGTGCGAATATACGCGCCCAGCCCAGAAGCTTTGACTTCAAGGTCGTGTCTCCAAGCTTTGACTTCAGGGCGTGTCTCCAGTCGATACGCGAGGATACACACGCACGCCAGAAGCATTGACCTAGAAATCGCATCTGATAGGACGTCTATACTGCATCTCAGATGCGGATATACACGCGCTTTGAACAGAGGGTTGACTTTAGGGATGTGTCTGAGAGCGTGTCTATCCTGCATTTTAGATGCGGTTATACACGCGCTAGCCAGCTCTGATAAAAAATAATTTTCATTGCCTAAACACTATATTTTTGCAATGATGAATGTGACCAATCCCATGTTTGTGTTTATAAATTTTCTTGATTCATGATCAAATTTTTAGAAGCTTTAGCCTTCCAACGTAGTGAATTAGGTAGCATTATACTTTCGATACCATATTAGAGATTTTGGGAATCTTCCAAGCTCCACTTTCAAATAAGGAGTAAAGATTTGACCAAGTGGCTAAATCTTAACCCCATATTTGAGAGTGGAACTCCCAGAGATTTCTTATTTATAAGAAGCATTAGCACTTAAGTTTTATGCTCAATGTCTAAAGAAAGCTAGATTATTAGCATTTTCAAGTGCCATGAGCATCCATGTATTTTTTCTATGGGATTTTCACACCTTTGTTTCACTTAAATGGACCTTAGTAAGTGCTTGCAAAATACACTTGAAAATAATAAAAATGTGTGAGCATTAAAAGCCTTCTCTTACATAATGATTCTAGGCTCACTAAATGATTTTTCATAATTAATATTGGATTGTAGGATCAAGGATTATGGCTCTTTGAAAATGTTTAGGTGTGGATGAAGGTAATATATGATTTTTTGTATGCAAACAAATTTGTATTTTTCCTGTGTTTTTTTTGCAGATGTCACATCCTGGTTCATCTAGCAGCAATGACCCGGATTTGGATCGCATGAATGATACATTGGGCTTGTTCGGCAGGGGGGTCAATGCATTTTTTGGAGGTTTTCCTAGTAGAGAAGACTTCATGGGAGAGATGGAAACCTTGGCCGCTCTCCCACAGCAGATGAGGTGTTCAACGTCATGTCTGGAACGCCTCTGACGTCTTTGCCTAGCACTACTTCCCAAACTCCAATTGCAAGTACTCCACGTGCAGCACCTGTACATTCATCGACTGAAGCACAAGCGTCAGCCGACGCACGTGCATCCAGCAAGGCAGAGGGTAGTCGACAGAGAGGGAGGAGGGAGAGTCGAGGGGGAGGACGAGGCTTGTGTGGGGGTTGCCTAGGAGGTGATAAGCGATCACCCTCACCAGTAGATCACGTAGAGGAGCCTGTATGCCAGTACTATAGAGTTACAGATACTGGTGGCATCTTCCATGATGATGAAGGAAGGGATGTAATGGCATACATGAGGAGCGTCGTGCATGTAACATATAAAGATTATTTCGTCTACTTCAAAAATCAGAAAAGCGGCTTGTGGCAGGAGGTATTGAGGGCAGTCCATAGGAGATACCCAAATCCTGAGGGTCAGCGATTCTTGGATGATTGGGGACGTACAAAAGTGAGGGATTTGCTTCACAACAAAAGTTCCCACCTCATGACACGCGCCAGGGATTTATTGCGGAGATAGGAGGAGGGGCCTGGAGCCTATAGCCAACCACCTATGTGCCACTGTATAGAGTGGAAGAAAGCCAAGAAGAAAGCAGCAGAGAAAGTGAAGAGTCGCCAGCATGCAGAGGCGCGACGCATCCAAATGGAAACCATGGGATTGTCACATTACGGATCAGGCAGCAGAGAGTCGTGGGAGGTAGAGTTTGTAAGTATATTTTGATTTCTAGTTTTTTAAAATTTACATTTCTTTCTATTCTTTATATAATTTGTTTTTTTATACATTGTGTCTCATAATTATTTGTATATATCATAATTGTTTTGTAGACTACTATCGTTGGTAGGATACCTACTCCTAGAGAGGTAGGTTACCATCGAGGCCATAACCGCGCAGCCACATGGCTTCACTTCTATGAGGAGGGTCTCATCACTGAGGATCAATACAATCGGGCTATGAGGATTCGACAGCCAGAGGAAGTATGTTTTTCTTACTTTCCTATTAAAAGTATAGCTAATTATAACTTTTTCTCCACCATGTGTACGTAAGCAACCTTGATCTTTTGTGTGTGTAGGCGAACCCGGATGTGGAGCATAGTGAGGAGGGGGATAGCGACGCTAGTAGCCATAGTGGTGCTAGCGAAGATGTTTCTTCTTCAGATTCGTAGAGGAGCACCATACCTCCTCTATGGCCTTGTTTTCTTGTATATGTATTATCCATCTTTGAGCCTACTGCTTGCGGCCACGCTTTAGGTCGCAAGCACTTAAACCCCCCCCATGTAAATGCTTTTGATCTATAATGAATACATGGACTTTTATTTTCAATTCTCGTACTTTTAGATCCTTTCTCAGTTCTGTTTTGCGCGTCTATCCGCGCTTCTAAATTGCAGAAAACGCGCGTTTATAAGTGCGTCTAAAATACAGAGTACACGGGCTTATATACGCGCTGCATAATTCAAATTTTAAAAAGAAATTAAATATATTTTTTAAAAAAATGAGATTTTTTGTTTTCCGTTCGCGTCTATGGACACTTGTAAAAGCACATCTACGCGCGTGTCTATATGCTCGTCTAATTTACCAGGTAGACGCGTTGGTAGATACACAAAATAAATTAAATAAATAGTAATTTTGGTTTTTTTATGCGCTTGTATTCACGCGTGTATATGTGGTCTATTGCGCATCTATTTCTGTGTGTAAATTCCTTAATACATGCGATTATAGACGCGAATTTGTAGATGCGCAAATAGACGGGTGGGTAGACGCGCCCGTAAGATTTTCTCTATATTCAAAAATCGCGTCTAAAAGTGCGTCTAAGAGGCGTTTTTGTTGTAGTGCAAGATGGCATTCTTACCATTCGTTTGATACATGATTCAACCTTTTGATGTAGTTTGATACATGATTCAACCTTTTGATGTAGCCACTGCTCTATGATAGCCCTTATAGTAGCCATTTTAGCCTCACTGGAGCAAAGTTCTTATAATCAATACTATGAGTCTACACATACCCTTTGGTAACTAGCTATTGTCGCACAGAATATTACGCAAGGGGGGGTTCGTGAATGTCACTCATCGTAGGGACGCTAAGAGATGGGAGTAAAAGATGATGAAGAGTACTCAACTCATTGCATTCAAACGAGGATGTATAAAATTGTTAATCATAATAAGAAACAAGGGATATAAAAGTGAACCTTTGTTTGTAAGTTCTAGAAACAATTTCCATATGTATTGTTATTGAATTGTAACAAACTCTCTATTCACAAGGATTGAATATTTGGAAAGAAAGATGAAGCGCAACATGGCCCAGGCTAGCCATACATATTCTTCAAAGATGCGTGTGATATTGGTGAGTCTTTACCATTCAATTCTAATGATGAGTAAGACATGATAGATGGTTGTAAAATGACCAATCTAGCTTTTCCTTGACAGAACGTTTTTGTTAGAAGCATGAAGTAAGATGATAAGATGGACGATGTCAATTTAGTGCTAGTTGCGGGTGGTAGGAAGATAAACTCCACGTTGCGTCATATAAACAAATTTGTAAGCATAGCATACGATGGAGGTGGTGGTAAGGAGAGAAAGAGATATCGATTAAGCTTCACAGTTTTGTACCAACCATCAAAACGCCACCTTCACATGTGTCGTTTCATCTAAAAGTCGCAATTTTTGGTGCCAAGATGCTCATCGGTAGGCAAGCATGAACTGGACGTTGTCCAATTCCTTCTGAGATAGCATTTTGGTAGTTGTTGGAGCATCTCGTGAACGCTAATCTTCTCCACATTCTCCCTTCCACTTTGTCGAAGAGGAGCAGGTGGCCGAGTCATTGATGAAGACGAGACTCCTCTCGATCACTGTTGCATGTGATGCTGCTTTCGTCCTCTTCTAGCACTTGGCTTTCTCCAAACGTTGCTGAAGGTGGTATTTTCATTAGTTAGAGACGTATTGCACCGTCTCCCAGGAACCCACAGCACTGAATCAGGGCAGAGACTGCGCTCCTAAGCTCATGAACTTTGCTTCTTGATGAGCGAGCCTTCCGCCACATCATGAAGCAAAATTGTTGCAGTGTCATGAAGTGCTGTAACACGGCTCCCTTGACTGGTGGCACGACATCAAAAAGGGGAGAAGTGTTGTTGCGTTATGAGGCTGACTGCACAGTCAAAAATCCTCACATGTGGTGTGAGGGTGATAGACGGCGTGTGTCTACATGGCATTGACGGAGACGCAATCAACTGTAGTCAGAAGGGAGACTACCTAGGAGACCCGACTCTTTATCATCGTTGCTATTGTCTCGTTCTCTCCCGTCCTCCATTTTGCAGCTTTTGTTGTTGGATTCTCCTCCTCGTCTTCTGTTGCTGTCGCTTCAGGAGAGCTCACCACCTCCCCTTGTTTTTCAAAGCTCGTCAATGCCTTCACCCTTCGTGATTAGCTCAATCTTGCAGCTTCGTTGACCTCACCCATCTATGTCGTCGCAACAGCGCTTGCTCCTCCTTTTTGCACGTTCTCCGCAGCCCTGACAATCGTTATCAGCCCCCTTCTTCATCGTCATCATTCCAGTCTTCCTCTTCCCCCCGTTCTTCCCCCCCCCGTTCTGCTTCTCCTCATCACCTTCATTTATAATCAGTGCCACTAAAAAAAAACACGCCAGTCATGGCTTTTCTATTGAAGCTTTTTCAAAGCCCGTTCAGTTTTTAGCATGCTTTTATTTTTCCAGTCATCGTCGCTGGCCTCCTGACATCATTGACTATGTCAATCATGCCGCCTCCACCAATATTGCCCTGATTTGTCCAGTAGCGTAACTCTCTCGGCTAGCTTCTTCTTTTTAAGACTGCCCATCGGTCGTTCCTTTGCAAAAGTTCAGCCTTCACCCTTTAAAAAAACTTCCATAATCATATACATACCATACAATAGCCTAATGTTTTAGAGAAGCTGTTAACCAAGATTATTGCACTAAGGGTGATCACATTTAATCAGGGTTTAAGTTCCTCGCAAGGCACTTTTGTAGACCGGACGTTTTGGTTACAAAGCATGTGCAGCATGTTGATATTTGTCTAAGGATTATTTATGAGTATAAAACATTCTTCCATTTCACAAAGTACAATAGCAAGATTGCAATGGTAATTTATGTCTCAATAGTTACCAAGAGAGGCCATTATCCAAGGTATATGTAATCTTGATGAGCTTTGTCAATACCAAATGTATATTTATTCAATGTGGCAAGTTGTTTTACTGTGCAAGATACATGTTATCAATGCTCATATTGAACACACAACACCATTCTTTTTGTAGAGATTGTTTTATCCTGTATTGGAGAAAGAAGATTGTCACTTTAGCCACACCCAGTTTCCTTCCAGGATATCTTGTATCTGTAATAAGCAGGATGTGTAATAGGTAGAGGGACATTGGTCACATCATAGCAAGTCTCCACCATCTTCAAAGAATGCAAGTGTCTAATGTAAGAATACTCCACTTAAATATCCATAATATGAGCAGATAACTTTTAGCTTTTGTGGGTTGCAAAATATTAATCCAATTTTGCATGTGAAGAGACTTATCATCTGCACTGGCAACATCTGAATTACAAGTCACATGGGGAAAGTCCAAAGTGAAGGATCAATATTATAATTTTTTTTTCAAGTCGTTGAGTCTTCAAAACGGAATCCTTCTTGTGAACCTATTTTCCATGCATTGTGCCCTATCAAGTACATGCTGCCTAACTACAGGTGCTCGTACGTCATGCAAATGCAAACACAAAAGATACACACACAATAGAAAACAAAATCCTAATGACGTAGACTACTGATCTCTGTTTGGCTGTTAGTTTGAGGGTGATAGGCTATGTTGAAATAGAGTTGAGTCCTAATGGCCTCGAATATCCCTCTCCAGAAGTGAGATGTGAAGAGGGAGTTGCGGTCACTAACGATCCTTCTAGGCAACCCATGGAGCCTGAAAATCTCCTTGATGAACAGTCTGGAAAAATATGAAGTTTTATAATTTGTCTTGACTGGAATGAGGTGTGCAACCTTGGTGAGCATATCTACTATAACCATAATTGAGTTGTAGCCCCCTTGCATTAAGGGTAATCCAGCAACAAAATCCATGCTGATAAATTCCCACTTCATTTGGGGGATGTCGAGAGGTTGCACCTTCCTAGGCATCTTGACATGTTTTGCCTTAATGCATTGGCAAGACAAACATTCCATGACATATTTGAGCACGTCACCCTTAAGCCTTCCCCAATGGTAGCTCTTTCTGATGACTCTGTTTAGGGTCTCGACATATCCGAGATGGTCTGAAAAAGGGGAGTCATGTGCTTCCCAAAGTATTCTCTGTTTGAGTTTCTTGATCAAGGGTATACATAATCTTTTCCTAAAATAGACAAGTCCCTCATTGACACAGAATTCTTGATATTTGACCTTGAGTTTGGGGTTTTGGTCCTTCTCCAAAATTCCCTTTATCATCTCCAGATATTCTGGATCATGGCTAGCTTCTTCCTTGGCTAGTTCGAGGATAGGGTTGCTAGGCATTGATACCATAGTTGCCAAAGATTCGGCCATTGAGGGTTCCTCCATGATAAGAGAGTTGAGGAATACCTTGCGACTTAGAGCATCAGCAAGCCACATTCTCTTTGCCGATTTGATACTTGATCTCAAAATCATACTCCTGTAGAACTTCTATCCAATGACGTTGCCTCACGTTGAAGTCGGTTTGGGTGAAGATCCATTTAAGGATCTCATGGTCCGTGACCGAAGAAAACTTGTTACCAAGCAAGTAATGTCGCCAAAGTTTGAGGGCATGGATCATTGCTACCAGTTCCATGTCATGGATGGCATAATTCCTCTCATGGGTTTTTTGCTTCCGCGAGAAATAGGCTATGGGATGACCTTCTTGCATTAGTACACAGCCCAGTGCAAGTACGTTAGCATCCGTGACAACTTCAAATTCCTTGCTTAAGTCAGGGAGCTTTAGAATTGATGTTGTCACCCAGCTATGCTTGAGTTGATTAAAACTTGCTTGTTTAGAGAGGGCATCCACACTATGGCAACTTGCTTTTTTAGCAAATTTGTGAGGGGTGTTGTGATTAATGCATAGTCCTTAATGAAGATCATGTACCAACTTGTTAATCGAAGAAAGCTACATACTTCTTTAATAGTAGCCAGTGGGGACCACTCTTGGACATCCTTAACCTTGGTGGGATCTATAGAGATCCCTTCACTTGACATAATAAATCCAAGATATTCAATCTGCCTTTTGAGGAAGGCACACTTTTTCTTCTTAGTATAGAGCTTATGAGTCCTCATAGTCTCAAGGACGATGCGAACTTGGGATTCATGCTCCACCTCTTCCTTGGAATAAACCAAGGTGTCATCAAAGAAGATGAGTATAAAATCATTGAGGTATGGTCTAAAAATGTCCTGCATTAGCCTGTTAAAGGTGGCAGGGGCATTAGTCAATCCAAAAGACATTATTGTGAATTCAAAATGACCATATCTAATATTGAATGTCGTCTTTGGAATAGCCTCATCCTTGATGCCGATCTGATAATACCCTGACCTCAAACCGATCTTGGAGAAGATTTTTTCTCCCTGTAGTCGATTAACTCATCTATCCTTGGAATGGGGTATTTATTCTTGATGGTTACTTGGTTCAGGCCTCTATAATCGATGCAAAGTCAAAGTGTACCATCCTTCTTCTTTTGGAACAAGATTGGAGCTCCCCAAGGAGAACTGCTGGGGAGTATGTACCCTTGGTCCAGTAGTTGTTTGAGTTGTTCCTTTAACTCAATATGGCTTTAGAAATGGACATCTTGTAGGACCTTTTCGCAACTAGCATAGCTCCTAGGATTAGCTTAATCTCATGATCCACTTCCCTAAGCAGTGGTAATTTAGTCAATTCTTCTGGGAACACATCCACATATTCCTTTAGCCATGATGGTTCTTCATTGGTGTCCTCTGCCTGATCTGGTTTGTTTAGCTTGATCAGGTAGATGGGTAACCCCTTCCTTATTTCTTGAACTATTCGCGTTGCCTTAGCTAGTTGGATCTTTGGTTTACCTACTTCACCTTGTGTTGTAACTAGCTCACCCTTAGGATTCCAAAAAGAGACTTGACCCTTTCCACAATGAATGTAAGCATCAGTGGGATTAGCCAATCCATCCCGAGTACACATTCATGGACACCTAGATTCATTACTTTGAACTTAACAGTTGTGGGCTCGTTTTCGAGTAGGAATTCTGATGGGATCTAAAATGGGCTGGCACAGGCTACAACACTAGCCGGACCTCATGCTCATGATACACAAACACCCTCACAGCCTCGCGGACCAGGAGCATCAATCTAAGGCTGAAGGACAAACTGCCCTAAAGCTTAATTCATGCGTTTATAATTTATAGTCCAACATTTTCCTAAAACTCCTCAGAGGGAGATCCCAAAGTACATAGGCATAACGGCTCGTCACACACATATAGGAGGCACTCCACCGACTAATTGTCGGAGCGCCACTAGAGCTCTCCTACATTGCAGGGATTGGCCCTTTGATGTGCTACTAAACATATAGCACAAACGAGCACAAACTCCTCTCAAGGTACCAATATTTTACGTTCCAGGATGCACCATTCCTCACTACGATTTCCTCTTAGGACCCAACGACTAACCTACAACTTAGGATATCCTCTCACGCTCATCGTTGGTCACAACCTAAAGAAGACAGGTGCCATGCATCCAGGAGGTTTTTCTGATACCTTTTAATTATTATGCTTAATGCAAATCATGTATGGTTATGTGCTCAAACAAAAGAAAGATCAGCATCGTGCATGGTGCATAAAGCATTCTTTCTAGGAATTTTACTAATGTGTGCTGCGTTGAAAGGAGGCACCGAGCCATATGCCCATGCTACCATCCTCTTTATTTAAACCGTTTCGTATATGCCAAGTGCAATGCATAAATCAAATCTTTTCTTTATCTTTCAGTATTTTAGCCCCTCTTCATCCAACTCTTAGCATCATTGATCGGTTAGATAGGGTTTCTATGTATTTCTCCCTTTTAAAAAACGATAAATACGGACAAAACATAGAAACGGGGACAAACCGAGGCCAACCTCGTGCTTTGCCATCGTTACACATTGCACAAACATAAATATAATTTTTTTCTAATTTTCCTTAGCCCGTTTTCTATTTTTCCCTATTTTAAACCCATTTTTTTTCCATTTTTTAGTATTTTTCTCCATTTTTCTTTGATAAATAATGACTGAAAATGAAAATTGATTGTGGGTTGTGGCCCTTAGGTTCATTGACAGCAAAAACTCAGATTTAGTTGGTGTGACATATCATATATCTCATTTATATAGCAAAAACCCCCAATTTTACCCTTAAAACGCGTGTTTTTCATACATTTTAACACTAATTCCGGCCATGTAGCCTTATATTTTCTGATTTTCAGGTTGCAAACAGTTGAAACTCATGGCAAACAATATTATAATAGACTTCCATCCCATATGAACAAGATTTCATAAAGCAAATAGCATAAAAAGATCATTTTTTTCATAAAAATGGCATTACCGCTTATTTTCAGGTCTCGGTTTCTTGATCTTGATTATGAGACTGATTTCCAGCATGCATTTAATGCTCAGCATCTTCAAGAACATCACTCTTCAAGACTTCATCCATCCGGAAGCAATCCAATCTCACCCGGACAAGCTTTCCTCTATCATTCTTCATTGTCTTCTTCCACACAAGAACAGCCCCTTAAGGGAGAGAGAGGGAGGAGAGAGAAAGACTAAAAACAGAGATCTTCATCCAGGCCACCATTTGAGGAGCGAGAGGCGGCGATAAAGTCAGCATACAGGAGGTAGGCAAGGCCCATGATCTGTTTGGTAGGTTGTATGCAACCTCCATGCCATGATGGGGGAGGAGAAGGCGCATTTTTCGGGCGCAAACTGGTGCCTCCTCCCTCCACGTTTTGATGCATGCTATGCATTTTTTTTCATGTGACATTTAAAGTTTGGCCTCCCCAAAGGTCACTTGCCCATTTTGCCCAAATTTTGTCCACCCCTTCGCATCTTGACTGTTTCCTTGGCCATTTCCCCGTCCGGTGTCCAAATCGAGTGCTGTAAATTTCTGCGCATTCGGCTTGATATCCCGCATTGGCTGGTAACTCCTGACAAGTGGTGCTTTGGCGCCTTTTAAGAGTTGTATTTTACTTGGTGCTTAAAATCATCCTAGTGGAGCCGCCGCCTTCGACGTTGAATATTTTTCCCTTGATATTCGTAATTTTTAGCTATTTTTAAGCACTTCTCGGCATCAAAACTCCGCTCTCATTGGCGACCACGTGATAGGGTGACTCAGCCCGTCGAATCCCATAGTAGATCTGCACAAAACAACCAAAGGAAGCATCAAGCTGATACAAAATAGATACATATTAAACACAGCACAATGCTCACCCTACCCCCTGACAAAACCAAGGCATGACATCCATAAGGAGTAGGCCTGGCATAATCTGATAGAAGGTCCGAAGCTAGTCACTAACCGCCTGCTCCAAAATGGCCAAACTAAAACAAACTATCAAAGAGGTTGCCCTAAGTGGTGATCTGAACTACCTACCTAACTAAGGACGACACAACTAGGAACTTCTACTAGGCGAGGACTCCTATAGCCTGATCAAGAAGTATTTTCTTTCAGCATATTTCTTCTTTTAGGTTTTTTTTTAATTGACATACTCGGGCATGTAAAAAGGAGGGAGCTGAGCGTAGTGACCCAAGGAGAACAAGGCATCGGGCTCAGGTCCTGTCTCGACACTCAATCCTTTTTTTACGCTCACTTTTATTTTCGCTCCAACGTTCCTTATTTCTTTTTTTTCCAGCAAGAAGCCACCCCTAGGAAGACAAGGCATCGGCCCTGGGTCTGACTCGTCCCCAGGAACCTACCAGGCCTTCGCAAGGCGATGATCAACCGCTTAAACATTTTCCTTTCTTTTCTTTTCTATTTTTATAGGGGGTTAGAACCCCTTTTTATACACCTTTGTATATATTTATTATCTTTAAGATATTCAGGGTTTCTTTCCTTCTATCATCATTATTTTTCTTCTGGCAGGCTTCTCTAACGGCCTCACAACTAACAAGAACTCCTAGAACGGCTACCTAGCAGGCTAGCAGAACAAGGTCACTAGGACCACCTTCTAAAACAGGTCTTTCAATGCGTGGCAATGTCTTTACAGGAGGCAACGAGTACTCAGACCTCCCTCAAACATACTTAACCTAAACCTGGGACTTCATCCTTGGACGCTGGTCCCCAACAAGAAAAGAAAAATCCCCCAACAAGCACATAGACACAAATAGCATGAAACACGGAACTCATAAAGGAGAGATATCACCTGGATAGGGCCATGAGAAGCTTCCGCATAACAAAAGGCTCCTTCCAAGCTCTTCTTCAAACCTGTCTAGCACAAAACTAGAACAAGAAACCATTAACCGCTCCTGCACTAAATAGACAACTGGCCCTCTTGGCCTAATGAAATAAAGCACTTCACTACAAAACTTGATCGGCCCTCTTGGCCTAATGAAATAAAGCATTCAAAACCTTGCAAAACGGGCCCTCTTGGCCTAATGAGATAAAACAGAATAGCACCTACACATCCCTCCCTGAAAGAGTATAGATATACAATAATAAGCTCCTTTCCAAGAAGGAAAACACAGGGCTCGTAGCCCTAAACTAAATGCATAAGGTTATGACCCATCCCTCCTGCATATATAGCAAGAGGCGCATGCATAACATGTTGTCTAATCAACCTATGGGTCCGGGATAATAATGGTAGATTAATCTCGGCTACTCTTTGCATCACCCATATCAACCATCATCTGCCATATATTGCATGCTCTGATAACATTCCCCACAAGCGACCGGGTCCTGTTTCATCATTGATAACAATATCCAAACTAGGACCACAATTGAAGAAGAGGTCTTCCTCATAAGCAAGATTTGCCAGTGAATTCGCAAACTGATTCCAATAATGTGGAATCAGCTGAAAAGACACTCTCTCAAACTCCTCAAGTAGGGTAATAGCAGTTCGATGATACATACAAAGAATGGGATTCCGCACTGTGTATGTCCCATCTAGCTGATTCAGGATCAACTGGGAATCCCCTTTTACTAACAACCGACGAATACCACCTTGTTTGGGAATATGCAGTTCCATAATCAAGGCTTTATACTCCGCCATATTGTTAGTGATTCCTACCTCGAGATAAGCAGCTAACTTCATCGTTACTCTACGTCGGGGATCTCGGATTACTACTCCAACACTCCCTTTTTTATTAGGGCCCCTGGACGCTCCGTCAAAATATAATGTGTACATCCACAATGGGTTTACACAGCCGGCCATCACGAACTCCTCTATTTGTAATTATGATAATCAAAGTTGAGCATGTTTAGAGGGTGAACTGACGGCTCCATCCCACCTTCTTCATTGAACTCAACAGGGATACTTGTCAACAGTCGTAAGCAGTGATGGTAGAAGATTTTGATCTCCCACACAAAGGTTTCATCTTCTTGCTCAATCACTTTGTATCCTTTGCTCCACCAGATGAGTTTCCCCTATCTCTGCTCCAGATATAGGTGCTCCAAACAAGGAATTAACCGACCCATCAACCAGCTTTAAGCTCTTCCGCAGGTCTCAAATCATCCCCAACATGGACCTATAATGCATTTTCTTTGTATTAGCATACTTAGAAATAATAAGGTTTAATCTTATTAAGATTAACCTTATTTTTAAACTCTACTCCCTGTAGATCAGCTAATAAAGCCATAGACCTATTTTTCCCTAGCCTAACAATCTTGTAGGGCCCATCCCATTTAGGTTCCAGATTCCCTGAAAACAGCTCCCTACGCGCATCATAATATAGGACTAATTGCCCTTTTTTAAAGGTATACTTCTTCGCTCTAAGGTCATGCAATTGCTTCATCCGACGTTTAGCCACCTCCTGGTGTAATAAGCTCTGCAACTTCAGCTCATCGAGATGGGCTATGGTCATGAAACGTTCAAAAAGGGAATCCTCATCCCCCAAAGAGTGGTTAATTGCAAACCGTATGGTTGGCAACTCAATTTCGAGGGTTAACACACACTCTTCTCCATAAACTAATTTAAATGGAGTATGGCCGGTACCTCGCTTGAACGTTGTATTATACGCCCATATTGCCACATACAGCTACCTGTCCCAGTCTCGTTTCTTCTCAGAGACTATCTTAGACAAGATACCCACAAGCTGCTTATTAGTACTTTCCACTTGCCCATTTGCTTGCGGATTATAAGGAGTCATTTTATTGTGCTTGATTTGCCAAGCTTCAGTTAAGCTTTTGATCACTCTGTTCAAAAAATGGATTCCAGGTCCAACACTAATTCTTTCGGTGGACCAAAGCGGCAGATAATCTACTCTAAAAGGAAACTTGCAGTCTCTTTTGCATTGTCCTGCCTCGTCGCCTGCGCTTCTGACCATTTTGTAAAATAGTCAGTGGCTACTATAATATACCTCTTCTGGGTAGTAGACGACGGGGTAATAGGACCCACAAAATCAATGCCCTACTTCTCAAATGGAAGGATAGCCATGATAGGCGTAAGTGGACGTTTCCTATTCTCTCTACTGTCATGTCTTTGACAGGTATCACATTTCTTTACATACTCAAAGGAAGCTTGGAAGATGGATGGCCACCAATATCCAACTCTTAATGCTTTCTGCGCCGTCAACCGTCCCGCAAAGTGCCCTCCACATGCAGAGTCATGACACTCCTCGAAGATGAAAGGAACCTCGTCAGGCATCACACATCGGCGATAGATATCATCAAGACCCTGCCGATATAGTGTCCCTACGATCAAGGAAAACTTCAAAGCCTATTGTTTGATTTTTCTCTTTTCTGATTTTGACAAACCATCTCCAGTCTCTCCTGTTGATAGATAATGTGTAATAGCAGCATACCAAGATGGGATAGAAGCTGTATCAATTTAAACATTTCCTCAATATCACTTCCTTCAGCCAAAGTCACTTTCGGCTCCTCGAAATCCACAAGGCATTCCACAATACCCTGCAGCCTCGGTGGCTTACTCTTAATCTCATAATCGAACTCCTGCAAAGTGATTAACCACTTTGCCAAATGGTCAGGCGGTTGTAGCTTGTTCATAAGTAATCTAAGCCCTTCCGCCTTTGTATAAAACACTACTTTTTCATAGAGGATGTAGTGCCTGAATTTCTTAATCCCAAAGACCATCGCAAGACACAACTTCTCCATGTAGGTATAGTTGATCTCTGAAATGCCCAATTTCCGACTAGCAAAAGCTATCGGACGATAGCACTTGTCCTCCCAAATTTGGGCTAAACAGCAGCTGATACTATGCATGGTGGCTGTTGAAAATATATAGAACACCTCACCTCTTTTAGGTTCTTTTAAAATGGGTGCTTTTACTAGCTCCCGTTTCACATCCTCGAAAGCTACCTTACAAGTGTCGCTCCATTCAAATAGACAGCTAAAGGATAATAAGTTCGTTAATGGCAACGTCCTTTCTGCCAAGGCATTTATAAACCTCCGATAGTACCCTATTGATGACAGAAAACTATGAACCTCTTTTGGAGTGCATGGTGGACTCATAGCCACTATGACTTTGATCTTTTCAGGGTCAGTGGCTATCCCTACTGAACTGACCACATGGCCTAGCAATAGCCCGTAAGGTACTCCAAAAACACACTTCCGTGGGTTAAGAGCGATACAAAATTGTCTGTAGCGCTCAAAGTATTTTCTTAAAATAATAAACATCCTTTCCCTTACAGTGGCTGCCCCCAAGTCATCGATAAACACTTTCAACTCATCTGGGGAGATGTCACCAAAGGTCTTGTCTGCTATTCGTTGCCACGATCCAGGTGCATTGCACAAACCAAAGGCCATCACATGGTACGCAAAAGTACCAAAGACAGTAATAAAAGTCTTTTTCAACTTGTCCTCTTCTACAATTGCCATCTGGTTATATCCCGCAAAGCAATCCATGAATGAATATATTTTCCTACCCGCTAATTGATCCAAAATCTGGTCAATAAACAGCAATGGGTAGTAATCCTTAACCGTCTACTTATTCAGCTCTCTAAAATCTATACATAGTCGAATCTGGTTATTTTTCTTCTTCCTGATAACAACTGGTGAACACCATTCTATGTGTTGTACAGGGAAGATTAAACCAACTTTTCTTAACTTTTGTAACTCCTCAAATAGCACGTCCCTTAATTCAAAAAGCATACGCCTTACCTTCTGACGGACAGGATGACTGCCTTCTTTTACAGGAATAGTATGAACAACTAGGCTGGGAGGAATACCTCTCAGCTCATCATAACTCCAAGCAAAGATGTCACGTGAATCAAGGACACATAGTCCTCCCTTTCTGCTGAACTGAGCATGGAACCTAATTTAATTGGCCGCGAATCATTTGGCGTGCCAAGGTCTAACTCAATCACATCCGCATCTCTTATCCTATCTTGCGGCTCTACCGGCTCATTTAGAGTTATCTGATAAATATCCTCTGTAGTGGACCCCTCTTTAGATTCATCACTGGATGATGTCTCACTACCAGATGGATCGTCTGCTGTTTCTAATTTAGTAGAAGATAAAGGAGCTCTCTCACTCTGAGGAGACTCAGGGTAAGCATTGACTATTACTCGATTAGCACCTCTACCTAGAACCACTCGACCGACAGGTATATCAACTTGACAGTCTGTTCATAAGATCCAAGGCCTACCTAGCAAAACCCGATAGCTAGGACGTCCTGCAAATCTTATCACCCTAAAGTCCAAGAAGCATTCTACACTCGCAACTATAACATGGACCTTAGTAACACAACCTTTTGGTTGTCTTAGACTATCATCAGCCATTCTCAGAAGGGTGGAGTTGTCTTTTTGGATGCCTAGACCCAACCTCTCCATCAATTCTGAACTCATGATATTGATGGAGGATCCAGTGTCTACAATGGCATGTTCCACTAATATCCCATCCACATAAGCTGGAACCCTAGGGTAGTTCTTTTCAGCATGGTCAAACCAATCTTCCCCTACTTGTGCTATGCACAAGGGTTCTACAATATACCCAATACGTAGGATCTTCTTAAATTCCTTGCGTGCTCCTAGAGATAATTTAATCAACTGTAGAAGGTTTACGTCTGGTTTAACTTCGCAAAGAGAAATCGGTAGATCAAAGTCATGATAAGTAGCCAAAGCTCTCTTTTCTCGCCAAACCATCCTCTCTTTTTGTCTTGGGACCGATTTTGATGCTTCTTTCTTAGCTCTTGCCTTCTTTCTTGGCACTTCCTCATCCTTCTTAGGGTCGCCTTTTCTGTCAACTGGCCTTATCGGTCCCCCGCCCATGCTAGGATCCTGGACTTGCGTCCCCTTATCCCCTTGTTTAGGGTTTCCCTCAACCGGTTTTACATTATCTTTGTCAACCTCTTTAGCCTTTTGGCCGCTTGTCACAGCTCTTAAGTTAGAGGTTTCAGCATCATTGACTCGTACAGCCTCAATAAGGCTGACTCTATTGCCTTGTGGTAACTCTTCTATAGTTGTTTTTCCCCTCTGCAATATTTGTCTCGGTGCATCATTCTGCTGTAAGTTATTCCCTTGCGCTCTATGATTCACTGGTTTCACATTTGGACAGTTTCTGGGGAAGTGCTGTCCACCACACCATTTACAACTGAATCTAGAGGGTCCACCCTCTTCAGGGCGTCGACTCCCTATCAGATTTTGTTGCTTCTTCAAGAAATTAACGTCCACGGCTATTTGTCGATATTGTTCGGAGATCATATCGGTATAATGCTTCATCATATCCTTGACTTCGCCAAGGACATTAGATGCACTCGACTCATAGCCTCGATCGTCGACATGTCGTTCCATTGGCCTAACAATCAGATTTGGCATTGGCTATTGACCCACATAAACAACATTAGAATTTGAAACTTGGCCTCCAACGTTTGGTGGAGTCAACTGACTTGCCATAGGCATAGTCACACTGGGAGGAGCCAGTAGTAAAGATACATTCGAGACCACACTCCCTCTCCCATTAGGGTTAGTCATGGGCATCCCTTGACTTCCATTCGTCAATGATGGATTGCCACCAGGTACTAAACCCCCATTAACATTCATTCGAGAGGAGTAGGCTGTTTGTAATCGTGCTTCTACTCCCTCTGCCTGCGTAATAGCGGTGTCTATATCTGCCAAGGCCGCACTGCTCAATTATACTTGGATGTTAAAATCCAACCCATGCAAAAAGTATTGCAATTGGGCAGCCGGTGGAATGGGAATGTCAGTTTGTAACTTACGGAATACTTCCTTCAGCTTCTTGGCATATGCTTTCACATTCTCATGAGGATCTTGGCGTGTTACATTTAAGACCCGCAACCAATATTGGCCACCTCTTTTAGGGGCATATTCCACTCGGAAAGCTGCATAGAATTGATCAATTGTGGTTATGGTCCCAGACTCTATGCTGTGATACCATACCGCAGCCCTTCCTTTTAACGTCATATTAAAGAACATCATGAGATGTCCCTCATCTTGGATGCGATAATTGAACATCAATCTTTGGAACTCACAAATGTGAAATTCTGCATCCTCTTCCGCTAACCCATTAAAAATGGGCAAGGGAACTCCTAAAGCTGGTAAATTCGGCGTCCCTGTAGGAATTGCAATGGGTTGTGCCATGGCGACAATCGGGTTAGCAATAGGAGCTTTACCTGACGGATTCACACCCCCACTTGAAGTGGGCAGACTTGGTGGAGAAGAGGAAGAACTTACGCTTCCTCCTGCACCTAACGGACTATGTGGAGCAGTCGGGTTACTAAAACCACTGCCTCTTATACGTACTAGGCTACTCCTTTGAGGAGAATAACGACTTACGATCTCTAACCGCCGTCTAGCACTCTCGGCACGTGCTGCTTTTTGGATTTTGGCTTGATGGTCCTTGTCAAAGGACATAAACCAACTTCCTTTTGGTCCCTAGAAACCGTAGATCCGAAAACCACCACTTATAGGTGGCTAACGGCAGACGCACCACTGACGGGACCTAAAATGGGCCGGCACTGGCTAGAGCACTAGCCGGACCTCATGCTCATGACACACAAACACCCTCACGGCCTCGCGGACCAGGAGCGTCAATCTAAGGCTGAAGGACAAACTGCCCTAAAGCTTAATTCATGCGTTTATAGTTTATAGTCCAACATTTTCCTAAAACTCCTCAGAGGGAGATCCCAAAGTACATAGGCATAACGCCTCATCACACATACATAGGAGGCACTCCACCGACTAATAGTCGGAGCCCCACTGCAGATCTCCTACATCGCAGGGATTGGCCCTTTGATGCGCTGCTAAACATATAGCACAAACGAGCACAAACTCCTCTCAAGGTACCAATATTTTACATTCCACGATGTACCATTCCTCACTACGATTTCCCCTTAGGACCCAACGACTAACCTATAGCTTAGGACATCCTCTCATGCTCATCGTTGGTCACAACCTAAAGAAGATAGGTGCCATGCATCAAGGAGGTTTTTCTGATACCTTTTAATTATTATGCTTAATGCAAATCGTGTATGGTTATGTGCTTAGACAAAAGAAAGATAAGCATCGTGCATGGTGCATAAAGCATTCTTTCCATGAATTTTACTAATGCGTGCTGCGTTGAAAGGAGGCACCGAGCCATATGCCCATGCTACCATCCTCTTTATTTAAACCGTTTCGTATATGCCAAGTGCAATGCATAAATCAAATCTTTTCTTTATCTTTCATTGTTTCAGCCCCTCTTCATCCAACTCTTAGCATTTTGCATCATTGATCGGTTAGATAGGGTTTCTATGCATTTCTCCCTTTTAAAAAACGATAAATACGCACAAAACATAGAAACGGGGACAAATCTAGGCTAACCTCGTGCTTTGCCATCGTTATACATTGCACAAACATAAATATAAATTTTCCTAATTTTCCTCAGTCCGTTTTCTATTTTTTCCTATTTTAAACCCAATTTTTTTTATTTTTTGGTATTTTCTCCATTTTTCTTTAATAAATAATGACTGAAAATGAAAATTGATTGTGGGCTGTGGCCCTTAGGTTCATTGACAGCAAAAACTCAGATTTAGTTGGTGTGAGATATCATATTTCTCATTTATATAGCAAAACCCCCCAATTTTACCCTTAAAACGCGTGTTTTTCATGCATTTTAACACTAATTCCGGCCATGTAGCCTTATATTTTCTGATTTTCAGGTTGCAAACAGTTGAAACTCATGGCAAATAATATTATAATAGACTTCCATCCCATATGAACAAGATTTCATAAAGCAAATAGCATAAAAAGATCATTTTTTTCATAAAAATAGCATTACGCTTATTTTTAGGTCTCGGTTTCTTAGTCTTGATTATGGGACTGATTTCCAGCATGCATTTAATGCTCAACATCTTCAAGAACAGCACTCTTCAAGACTTCATCCATCCGGAAGCAATCCGGTCTCATCCGGACAAGCTTTCCTCCATCATTCTTCATTGTCTTCTTCCACACAAGAACAACCCCTTAAGGGAGAGAGAGGGAGGAGAGAGAAAGACTAAAAACAGAGATCTTCATCCAGGCCACCATTTGAGGAGCGAGAGGCGGCGATAGAGTCAGCATACAGGAGGTAGGCAAGGCCCATGATCTGTTTCGTAGGTTGTATGCAACCTCCATGTCATGATGAGGGAGGAGAAGGTGCATTTTTTGGGCGCAAACTGGTGCCTCCTCCCTCCACGTTTTGATGCATGCTATGCATTTTTTTTCATGTGACATTTAAAGTTTGGCCTTCCCAAAGGTCACTTGCCCATTTTGCCCAAATTTTGTCCACCCCTTCGCATCTTGACTGTTTCCTTGGCCATTTTCCCCATCCGGTATCCAAATCAAGTGCTGTAAATTTCTGCGCGTCCGGCTTGACATCCCGCATTGGTCGGTAACTCCTGATAACCTGCACGACAGTCTGAGAAATTATCAAAAATCAACAAGTGTCGCTCGGGTGCCTTTTAAGAGTTGTATTTCACTTGGTGCTTAAAATTGTCCTAGCTGGAGCCGTCGCCTTCGACGTTGAATATTTTTCCCTTGATATTCATAAATTTTAGCTATTTTTAAGCACTTCTCGGCATCAAAACTCTGCTCTCAAATTCCACCTTCGCAGTTTGTCTAGTGCAAGTGATTTCTCGCCCATTTGCTAGTTCGATAAGCAAAGTGGATGTAGCTACATTGGCTATCCCTAACCTTCTTGCATAGGTCGATGAAATGAAAGAATGAGTGCTGCCACAAGCAATCAAGGTTTTGAATTCCTTACCCTAGTAGTCCGATGGTGTTTGAATCACCAAGAATTGGCGGTTTGGCCCCTTCTTATGGAGAGCCGCATGAATGGTTGCCCTCTCAATCTTAGCTTCCATGCATGGATCTTCTTCTTCATCTAATCCTTTAGTACTAATATTGAAAGTTTTTGCTCTTTCCAATGGTGCATGACCTCGGCCACGGGTAGCCCTGGCTTGGCCTCTGAATTTTTCTTGACGGCGGTCTCTACCAAGTTTGGGACATTCCCTTTTGAAGTGCCCAAGTTCATTGCAGTGGAACCAACACAGGCTTTGATCACTTCTTTGAGTGGGGACAAAGTCATTGATTGCATTTTCTCTTGGCTTCTTCCATTGGCCTTGACTCTGTCCTTGCGCCCTTTTAATTTGAGTTCTTGACATCCCCGAACTCTGGTCTTTGTAAGCCCAAGGTCTGGACTTTGGCTGGAATTGTTGGGCAATAGGTCCTGCTCTTATAAATGCATCTTGCAAGTCCGAAGAATGCAATCGAGTGTTTACTCTGGATTCAGCCCATTGCAAAACTTCGAGACTTGTTGGGGGATACTCATTGTCGGGGCGTATTTCAGCAAGGAAACAAATTTTGAGTAGTATGCCTCCAGAGACAGGCCCAAGTGTTTCAACTTGAAGAACTCATTCATTTTTTGAGTTTTGTATGCAGGTGGCATATACCTTCCCTGCACTGCTTCCTTATTTTTTTTTGAAGTTATTGTGCTTTCAGTGGATTGCTTGGTCTTTACACCATTGCTTCCACCATAGCCTAGCTTTGCCGATGAGCTTGAGCTTAGCAATCATGGCTTGGTTCACAGGTGTTGTCCCGGTTGCATTGAAATAGTCCTCCATGGATTCACTCCATATTTCAACATCACCTTCAATAGTCTTCCCTTTTCCATCAAATTTTGGTGGTTTAATTTGTTTGAGAAGAATCTTCTTCTCTTGTACCTCTGCTCGGCTTAGTGCAGAAACAAGATTATGGATTTGCGCTTGGGGTTGTATCTGAATACCATTTAAACTTTCCTGTGTTAGAATTGCATTTACACATCCCTATACAACTTAAATCAATGCGCACAGATTTTCCTTGCAACTATGCAACCATTCAAATGAACATAAAATTCTTATTTAACCATAGGTAGGTGTAAGCCTCAAGTATAATTATTTGGGAATAGATAGGTTTTGGCTGAGATGATCTTCTTTTCAGGAGTTACATTAACGCCAGGTTAATAATTCCCTATTGGAATCAGCTATAGGGACAGAATAGTAGTATGGATTGGGGGAATAGATTCTCAAGAAGCGATAAGTCATGGGAAGTTCAAGAAATCCTTGTTTTTGATAGCCATGACGTTCATTTCTCACCATTACTTTAATTCTATTCGTTGGTAAAATTTTAACCACCTCTTCATAGATGTAGCAGTTCTTATCTACTTGGTCGGCGTCCGATGTGTAGGGTCGAGTTGACACGAGTCTCATAGAAGATGAATAACTTGATAATCTTCAAGTCTTCCAACCACTTTAACCTCTTCAGATTGTTTTGAAGATAGGTGAGTCGGTTGGCGTCTATGTAGCAGTATCCTGCGCTCCAAGTCCATACAACGGTGAGATGTTGTAGAGCCGATCCAGGATCACCATCATGTCTGACCGTCTGCGATAGCTTGTAGAGTTCATAACTGTCCTAAACATGATATGAAATATGAGGAACCCTCCATGCCTTGTAAGTCTTGAAGCGACAACAATCCACAAGTGAGAAAAAAGAGAGAAACCTTTTCTAATGAACACATCGCCTCACTCCTCCCGATTTTTCTTCCTAATTGTTTCAGTCGTGGGTCGGCTCTGATACCAACTGTAACGTGCCCATCTATTGGCTGTCTAAGCATGTTTTTGCCAATCCATCAAGAAATGAATCTAAGTGTCATCGCTCGGCACTCCCACGGAATGTCACGGGGTTTGTCGCCTAGGTTTTCTCGAGTCCGCAGCCAAACCCACTAGGATTGACCTGAATCTTGAATTCCTAGTGGTCAAGGTTTCCTGGTTGCTCTACTATATGCTGAGTTACCCAATCCAAAGCAAGTCCATACCCCTCTGGGTTCAAGGAGAAGTAGGAACGAGAGGGATGCATTGCTCCACCTCTCTATCCATAGGGCATAATCCCCTTCCAGTCCCCAAAAATGGTATGAGTTTAGGAATTAACCTGCGCTGCCCAAAGGTCTAACGATAGTAAAATCTTGTGAGAAGCCTTCCAGTTCTCTGGAACCACCCTGCCATAGGACAAACCCACCCAGGGTTGCCCTCCCGTTTCCCTCATTTGACGTACTTTAGTTATCTAGTTAGCCCTATCACTTTTAGGTTTGACATGTAAAAGTAGCTTCCTTAATTAGCCTTTTTAAGGACTGGGTTCGTTCACGTAATCTTATGGCACTGACACGAAAAAAAATTACAACAGGTTCCCTGGAAGTAAACTTAATATTAGCAATTTATCAGAGATACAAGTCTTGTTCAACAAGGGACAATATCCACAATCCATAAGGATGCACTTTATCTCCACCAAGTTTTCGCCTTGCACTAGTAACAAGGGCCCCTCGAGAATCTATCTCAAGTCACACATATTATTTGAGAGGTAGGGAATTTACAGCCAGAGCTCCCCTTAGCATCCAAGCGTCCTTCTACATTCAAACCAACCTGTGGTGAGACCTCTCGTGGCAGGTTCGGTCCACGTTCTCGTCACGACTATTTAGAACCCCCTTGGCTAGGGTTGGTGGCCAGCTGGGGGTGGTTTGGCACGCCCTCCAAAAGTTCTCAACCTGATTCATTATTCTCATTTATGAGTTTGGGGTTACACAATCTTTTTTTGAAGTGGTGTTCCTAAATTTACAAGCACAAACAAAGGTGCAGGTGAGTGCTCGAGACATCTGCTAAGGTGGGGGTCTCTATCTTGATGCTTAGCGTTTGACCTTCTTGCTTTGGCGAAAATTTCCAATATCCTCCAAGGGTTAGGGAATACCTTCTTTTCAACCCCAGTCCTATGTGATAGGAGCGAGCAATTACGTAATTGGATCTATATCCAATAGCTCTCAGATAGAAGCTATCCTAGCTTTCTAGTCTTTAATCCAGGGCTCTTGTCATTGGAAGAAATGACACTCGAGCCTCTTGTATTAACGAAATATTACATCATGGTTAAAGGTGATATCTTCAAAGTTGTTTTAGCTTTATCAAGGCCAGATTGGAATAGAGGCGAGTGAGTGTTTTACTTGTCTCATGGTTCACTTATGAAGTAACAATAGATTGGCTCAATTACCTTTAATCCTAAAGAAGTCGAGTTCAGCCCCACATAGGATTTATCTCATTGAACTATCTGAGCAAAAGGGTTAACGCTTCATATGCGTGTCTTATTACTATCTTTAAGATGAATCGCTAGCAGTGCCATTGAAACTGTTCTGTGATACCTGCGAGTCTTTCCGAGGACGATGATGCAATGTGGAATTCTACTCTTGGGAATTTATTTTCAATGCATTTATGCAAATTATACATACAGGCTTGTATTTTTCTTTTATACAAAGAACATGAAGTCATCAGGCCTAATGCATGTGCAAGCTACATCTCTCTAAAGGATTATAGGAGCCCAAAACCCAGCTTATTGTTGCAATGACCTAAACATACTTAACCCAATTATTGTAGCACTCACGATTCTCATGGGCTTGATTCAATCTTTTACCCCTACCTTTTCAATTTAACCAATTTTGCGATGCAAAAAAAAGTATGATTTCCACTTAATGAGACGAATATGCATAAGCATCATAACAACCCATTTTTCAGTACCTTCAAGCATGCCAATGTTAGTGCATAATCTAAAGCATTTCGAGCACAATCAATAAGGTCCTTGATTTTTTTAGCGTGCATGAATGCAAAATCTTTCGTGCAATTTATTCGTTCAAAACATATCAAAGTGCAAATAAACACAATTTCCAACATGATAGAATGATGCAACCTAAATGGTGGTTAGTTATCATAGACTTTTGCTGAATACTTCTCCCTTCCTAATGGAGTCGGCCTATGTTCTTAAGGTCTCCCATCACAATAGGATTTATGGGATGCACCTGATTACCAAGTGACATGGTTCCTTGACCTGCAGCTCCATCGGTTGAAGTGGGATTTGTGTTCGTTTGGACTTTACTTCGCTTGGGAGGCATCGTATAATTTTAGTTTTTCCTTCATGGCTACCCACCCAGGTTATGAGAGAGAAGACTCCTCGTGGAGGGAATTCGTCCGTGAGAACCCTCTCAAAGAGGGGGGAAAAGAAAGATGGCAAGCTCGGAAGTCTTCAAAGAGAAATTCCCTCTCTCTGTCTCTTTCTTTCTCTTTTCTCTTACTCTCCCTTTCCCTTTCCCTCTCTCTCTTCTCTCTTACTCTTCCTCTTTCCTCTTACTCTCCATTTCCCTCTTTCTCTCACTCTCTTCTTTCTTTCTCTTTTCTCTTACTCTCTCCCTCACTCTCCCTCCAGTCACTAGTCCGCAAGCAACGAACTTGCTATTCCATGTTTTCTCTCTTTAACACCCAAGGCCCTTTTATAGAGGGGGAAGCTTGGGTAGTAGGGTATGGAGGCCCTCCCCCTCTACTCCCTCTTCCCCTCCCTCCCCCATCACTTGCATGGCGGTGCCCAGCTGGTTCACCCCCTGCTGACCACATCGTCCCCCCTCCTTGGAGCTCCCTCAACAACATGTGGAAGCCGCCCTCCTATCCCGTTGACACAAGGTAGTCCCCCTCCCGCCCTGTTGATACACGGTAGCCCTCTCCCCTCCCCTTGTCCAGTTGGCAGCATGAGTAGGGGTGAAGTATTCCTTTTTCTTTCCAATTAAAAAATCATTTAATTAGGGGGGAGGCATGAGGGAGGGAAAATGTTACAATACGTCAGTCATACTCTGCTCTGCTCTGGCGGTCCTTAAGAAGAATGCTGAAGCACTGGATCACTCCTCCTAGTCACCCTCTTCGATCCTTTAGGTTGATCATGATCTCTTTTTTACTTTTCTTCAACAAGACATTTACGCGATCATTCCATCTAGTCCCTTTTTTGATTGCATCTCCTATGGTTACAAGTTCAAATGATGAAGCTTTACCTTTCTTTTCTACATGCAGTGTATAGGACCATAAAGGAGACTTATCTTTTGACAACTGCTCCAATTAACGACCATAGGCAATAGCTTCTCTTGCCACCTCTTGCTTCACATAAGAAGAGTGTAAAAGAGATTCCTCCAATAATTTCTTCATACCTCTGTTGAAATTTATTTTAAGCAGTTGCTCTGTATCTCCGAAACATGTCATCTTGTCCTTCCAGACCACCAACTTCAGTCTTTTTGCCACTTCAAAGTCTTGATAGTCCTTCCGCTCATGGTCTAGACTATCGCACCACATGCAATTGCAAACACGATTATTTTTAGAAGAATTCATAGGAGTAGAAGAGGTTGGGGCAGAAACTGGGACTAGGTTAAGTGGTTGTTGTTCTCTTCTGGTCATCTTAATTTGAAGATATTTTAAGTTCTTTGAAATTTCCTCCACCATGTCTTCGACAGTCGGTTTGGCAGATGGTTTGACAACCGCAACAGGAATAGGCATAGGCATAGGTAAAGAAGTAGGCATAGACATAAGATGAGAAGTGGGAGAAGAAGTGGAAGGAGCAACATGAGAAGTAGGAGAAGTCGAGGTAGGAGAAGACATTGCTAGAGGTGTTTGCATGTCGTTCTGCAAAGCGAGCCTTCCATCTCCGCCTCTTCTCAATGTGGAAACCACATCAATAGCATCCCGCCAATCAGTCTTAATCCCATAGACTATGTACAGTCTTCAAGAAGCTCTCCCAACTCGTCCTGAAGTTCAGGATTAGTCACCTACAAGAATAACTCCACTTTCTCCGAGTTTAGGGCTCTTTGCTCAAGTGCATCCAACTGGTTGTATTGCTCTTCAAATTCTTGCAACAACTTAGAAGCAACAAGTCCTTTATTATTGGATTGATAGACCCACTCTCTGAATGTCTTCCGTGTAGCAATACCATAATCCTCCATAAAATATTCATATTTGAGCGCCTTCTTGAAAACAATCCAGTTTGAGTCTTGCACAAATAAATCAGTCACTCTGACCCGCAAAGCAGGCATGACAAGTTGTAAGAAATAGTTGTTCTAGTTGGTAGGAACTCTGAAGAAGCACATCTGACTTTCAAAAGCTTTAAGATAGGCTAAGACATTCCGGCCATCAAATAATTTACTCTCACTTACCATAGCCTCGATCACCTTGGTTGCACCATGCGCATGCTCTTGTTCTTGATGCAACATTCATTGTTGATCCAATTATTGCTGATGTAATTGCTGCTTGTTGCATAGGTAACTGCATCTGTTGATTCTACATCATAATGTTGAAGAAAGAGTTTGCAATATATTCTTCATCTCATCAGTCAAAAAGGAAGAAGCACTTGATGATGAAGTGGGTGGATTATTCGAATAGTCTTCCATCTCGATATTCTGAAACAACGCTTTCATGTTGCATTCACTAGATGTAGCAAAAAATATTACGTGTGGGGGGTTCGTGAATGTCACTCGTCTCGCAGGGACGCTTAGAGATGGGAGTAAAACATGATGAAGAGTACTCAACTCATTGCATTCAAAAGAGGATGTAGAAAATTGTTAATCAAAATAAGAAACAAGGGATATAAAAGTGAAACTTTGTCTGTAAGTTCTAGAACAATTTCCATATGTATTGTTGTTGAATTGTAACAAGCTCTTTGTTCACAAGGATAGAATATTAGGGAAGAAAGATGAAGCGCAACATGGCTCGGACTAGCCATACATATTCTTCAAAGATGCGTGTGACGTTGGTGATTCTTTATCATTCAAGACGAATGATGAGTAAAACATGATAGATAGTTGTAATATGACCAATCTAGCTTTTCCTTGACAGAACGCTTTTGTTAGAAGCATGAAGTAAGATGATAAGATGGACGATGTCAATTTAGTGCTAGTTGTGGGTGGTAGGAAGATAAACTCCATGTTACATCATATAAAAAAATTTAGCATAGCATACGATGGAGGTGGTGCTAAGAAGAGAAAGAGATATTGGTTAAGCTTCACAATTTTGTACCAACCATCCAAATGCCACCTTCACATGTGTCGTTTCATCTAAAAGTCGCAATTTTTTGTGCCAAGATGCTCATCGGTAGGCAAGCATGAACTGGTTGTCCAATTCCTTCTGAGATAGCATTAAGGTGGTAGTTGTTGGAGCATCTCGTGAACGCTTAATCTTCTCCACATTCTCCCTTCCAGTTCATCGAAGAGGAGTAATTGGCCGAGTTGTTGATGAAGACGAGGCTCCTCTCGATAACTGTTGCATGCGATGCTACTTTCGTCCTCTTCTAGCACTTGGCTTCCTCCAAACGTTGATAAAGGTGGTATTTTCAGTAGTTATAGACATATCGCACTGTCTCCCAAGAACCCACAGCATTGAACTAGGTCAGAGATTGTACTCCTAAGCTCATGAACTTTGCTTCTTGATGAGCGAGCCTTCCGCCACATCATGAAGCAAAACTCTTGCAGTGTCATGAAATGCTGTAACATGGCTCCCTCGACTGGTGGCACGACATCAAAAAGAGGAGAAGTGTTATTGCATTATGAGGCTAATTGCACAGTCAGAATTCCTCACATGTGGCGTGAGGCTGATAGACGGTGTGTGTCTACATGGCATCGACGGAGACGCAATCAACCGTAGTCAGAAAGGAGACTACATAGGAGACCCGACTCTTCATCATCGTTGCAGTTGTCTCGTTCTCTCCCGTCCTCCGTTTTGCAACTTTCGTTGTTGGATTCTTCTCCTCGTTTTTCGTTGTTGTCGCTTCAGGAGAGCTCACCACCTCCCCTTGTTTTTCAAAGCTCGTCAATGCCTTCACCCTTTGTCCTTAGCTAAATCCTGCAGCTTCGTTGACCTCACCCATCTGTGTCATCGCAATAGCACTTACTCCTCCTTTTTGCACATTCTCCGCAGCCCTGACAATCGTTATCGGCCCCCTTCTTCATCGTTATCATTCCAGTCTTCTTCTCCCCCCCCGTTCCACTTCTCCTCACCACCTTCATTTATAATTAGTGCCACTAAAAAAAATCACGCAGTCACTCTTGAAAGTCATGGCTTTTCCATTGAATCTTTTTCAAAGCCCGTTCAGTTTTTAGCATGCTTTTATTTTTCCAGTCACTATTGACATCATTGACTATGTCAATCATGCTGCCTCGACCAATATTACCCTGATTTGTCCACTAGCGTAACTCTCTCGCCTACTTTTTAAGACTGCCCGTCGGTCGTTCCTTTGCAGAAGTTCAACCTTATCACCCTTTAAAAAAAACTGCCATAATCATGTACATACCATAAAATAGCCTAATTTTTTAGAGAAGCTATTAACCAAGATTGTTGCACTAAGGGTGGTCAGATTTAATCAAGGTTTAAATTTCTCGCAAGACTCATTTGTAGACCATGCGTTCTAGTTACAAAGCATGTGCAGCATGTTGATATTTGTCTAAGGATTATCCATGGGTATAAAACATTCTTCCATTTCACAAAGTACAATAGCAACATTGCAATGGTAATTTATATCTCAATAGACACCAAGAGAGGCCATTATCCAAGGCATATGTAATCTCGATGAGCTTTGTCAATACTGAACGTATGTTTATTCAATGTGGCAAGTTGTTTTACTATGCAAGATACATGTTATCAATGTTCATATTGAACACACAACAACATTCTTTTTGTAGAGCTTGTTTTATCCTGTATTGCAGAAAGAACATTGTCACTTTAGCCAAACCTAGTCTCCTTTCAAGATATCTTGTATCTGTAAGCAGGATGTGTAATAGGTAGAGGGACATTGGTCGCATCATAACAAGTCTCCACCATCTTCAAAGAATGCAAGTGTTGGATGTAGCAATACTCCACTTAAATGTCCATAATATGAGTGGATAACTTTTAGCTTTTCTAGGATGAAGAGACTTATCGTCTGCACTGGCAACATCCGAATTACAAGTCACATGGGAAAAGTCCAAAGCAAAGGATCAATATTACAATCTTTTCCTCAAGTCCTTGAGTATTCAAAATGGAAACCTTCATGTGAACCTATTTTCCATGCATTGTGCCCTATCAAGAACATGCTTTGGAAAAGAGTTTCGTGCCCAATCACTCATGCAATTTGCAAATTAGAATCAATGCTATGCAATCAATTGAGCGATGTTTTCAAAACTTTATGAATGCATTGAAGAAATTGTGCCTAGCCTAACTACATGTGCTCGTGCGTCATGCAAATGCAAACACAAAAGATACACACACAACAGAAAACAAAATCCTAATGACGTTGACTAATATGATCAAATTCTTGGCGAACAACTCTGCCCTCAAATTTGCAGTGGTGGACGCGCAGTGTAACAACATCATGCCTTATAGTGCTCAATAGATCCATCTTGATCTTATAAACCCATTTTCAATCAATAGCTTTTGTGCCTTCAAGTAAGGGCACTAACTCCCATGTGTGATTATCCATAAGTGCATCCATTTCTTCATCCATTGTACAATCCCAATACTCATTATCCATTGTATCCTCAAAACAAGTGGGTTTCACATCTTGCACAATCTTAGCCATGTATGCATAGTGATGAGCTACATAGCTATCATATGTCAATCATTGCATTGGCTTTCTCACTCTACTTAACCTGCATGGACCTAGATCACTACCAAATCCCAAACTCCTCATCCAAGCCTTGCTTAGAGCCATCTAAATTAGCATCAACATGAGAGAAACCTGATGATACATATGTCACAAATAGGTGAGTCCCCAACTTTCTCTTTATCTTTTCTTAACACTTGTGATGTACTTGGTAGTGTAACCTATGACATCAATCTACCACTCTAAGGTCTATCAATAGGACCATGACTAGGAGACTCTTGTAATCCACTTAATGTTTTCTACACAACACCATATTAGAGAATTTGGGAATCTCCCAAATCCCATTTTTAAATAAGGGGTAAAGATTTGGCCATGTGGCTAAAACTTAACCCATGCTTCAAAGTGGGACATGGAAAGATAACCTATATGGTAGACTCCACTTTCAAGTAAGGGGACAAGATTTGATCATGTGGCCAAATATTAACTATATTGGGAATTCCCAAACTATATGAGAATTTCCAAATTCCCTAATATAGTGTTACATAGCCACACTCTCATGCTCATCAATCCCAACTGCATTCTGCACATTATTGTACCAGTTAATCATTTGATTTAAAAAACCATCCATGCTAACTCTCAACTTAAAAGTAATAAAGTTATAATATCTATATGCCTTTTACTCAAGAGAATATCCAAAAAATACATATTTTTCTACTTTGGGATCCAATTTACTACACAACTCATCAAGAATATGTATGTAAGTAATATATCCAAATACTTTTAGATGGGATAGATTTGGCTTTCTATCCATAAATTTCTCTTCGGGTATCTGAGAGAAGCATTTAAAGACCCGTAAAGTGCCAAAAGGGAGTAGATTAATGCAAATTTAACCGTTAAATATGCGTCTCCAAAATCGAGTTTCTATGCATAAGTGGTAGATTCATTTGTTTTATGAGAGATGTTTGATGGAATTGTTTGCAAATGGTTGCCTTTGATTGATAATGCTGAAATTTATCAAAAATATTGAAGAAAACCATAAAATTTTGTCATTTAATGATTTATATCAAAACATGCAAAATCCACAATTATGTGGTTTTCATAGAAATGATAAAATTTGGGGATTTTGTTGTGATTTTGGGGTTCATATGGATTAGAAATGAATATAAAATCAATTCTCAATGATTGTGATCAGTCCCAACCTATCAATCAGAAATACCAAAATTTTGATCTAAATAAATGAAAAAAATAGTGAAAAAAAAAAAGATTTTTGTGCTAGAAAACTAAGGAAAAATATACTTCATATTTGTGGATGTATGCCATGGCTAAAGCATGAGGGATAAGCCCTAGTTCAGCCTTGTCTTTGCGTTAAAGTATTGTTTTTACCGCTTTTACAAAAAAAATACATGAAAAAATCACTCTTACGCCTATCAACGATACATAACCTAAATGGTAGGGAGAAGGAGGGGTTTGATGTTGATTAGTTATTGATAACATTTGAAATTTTGATCTATTTGCTTGTGCATACCATATAAGACGTTTATAAATTAAGTTAAAAGGGGTCAAGCAGCACGAGGATGCTCGGTGCTGACCCTTAGCAACACAACATGATATGTAGGCTAAAATCATTGAAAGAAATGTTTGTTGTGCTCTACTATGCCGATTTATAAAAATTAAAATGTTTGAGTACTATGGCATTCACAATTGGATTGTGCATATCACATGGTGTAATTCTGAGATCCATTGCAATTGCTTGTTTATATATATGACCTATGCTGAGTTGTGAGATACCTAAGCTATAGGTTTAGACGATCGAGTTCCTTAGGGAATTGTTAAGTGAGGAAATATATTATCTCCTCGAATAGATTAAAACAAGAGTGGAGTTTGTGACATCGATGTTATTTGTGTTAGCAGCGCATAGAGGGGCCAATCCCTGAGGTGTAGGAGAGCTGCAGTGGGGCCACGACATTTAGTTAAGGGGTGCCTCCTTCTGTTTGTGCTTATGAGGTGTTTGACACCAATATATGTGCATGGAATCCCTCTAAGGAGTATGGGGAAGGCTTAACCATTGGATTACAATCCAAAACAAATTTAAAACTTATGATAGAGGTTAGGGCAGTGTGTCCCTTAGATGCTCTTGGCCGCGAGGCTGAGGGGGTGTGTTCTTTGAGTATAGAGAGGCCTAGCTAATGCTTAGAGCCAGTGTCGGGCCTGTTTTAGGTCCTGATAGGTGGTGCATTTGTTGTTGGGAGCCGCTAATAAGTGGCGGTTTTTGAATCTTGCCTATAAGGGATACATTATTTTTCTTAGTTTCTAATTGGGAGCTGCCTTGAAGCAATGGATATTAAATACACGCTAATTAATAATTCGGTTATCAATATGATGATTGATCCAAGGAATTCCATTAACCCAAAAGATAGTTTGTCTATCACCCTAAATGGTTTAGTGGGATCTTTGGTTAGTCATGAGGATAATTATTTTATCCTTTGCCTCAAAAGTGACACCATGCTCGAGTTTCGGCTGCTTTGGGAAAGTAGCTATGGAGTGACTTTTGAGATTAATAGGCCATGGGAGTTAGAGAAAACATTAGAAAGAAAAAGTGAGGCTAAGAGGGCAGAGTCATCCACTAAGGATGATGACTCTTTAGATGAAAAGACTGTGATAACAATGGTTAATAAGCACACAATAATACATGACTCCGATCTAAGAATACACTTGATGCTAGTGCCTGACATAGTTGGGTACCATAGTGCAATTACTAAGATCCATAAAGCATTAGATGATGTCTATGTGTGTGGAAGACCATTGTTAGCAAGAAAGATTCTATTGGGACCTATCCTAGGTTTTCTAGCAAAGTGGTGGTAGATGAGATTAGCCTTGCTAAAGTACCACTAGTTAGTGATGGGGTAGATTCCCTATTGCACCATGTTGGACTCCCTAAACCACTGTGTGAGTTGGCAGAAAGGGAAGCCAAGGAAACTAGTGACTCTTCTACACCAATAAAGGTGGAAACAGAAGAGATTAGAGACCTTGACACATAGTATTAACTCAAGATAAATATGAAGATTTTGATGACCCTGTCTTGATCCCAAAGAAGAGGACTAAATGTCCTTCTCCTTACAAGGATCTCCTAGTGTTTCATGGGCTACTAGATGAGGATCCAATGTTACATTTGAAATAGTATGGCCTGACTTGCCTTGCAAGAGGGTTTGACAATCAACATCGGATGCTTGTGTTCTCAAATACCCTAAAGGGAGAGACGAGGAAATGGTATTGGAGCCTTGCAAGAGGGTCAATCAAATCATTCAAGGAATTATGTGATAGATTTTTGGATGAAAATGAGAAGAAGGTTCCCATGAATCAGGTCTTGGGAAAGCTTATGCAGACTTAGCAAGAGTTGTATACCTTCATCAAAGAGTACATGAGAGCCTTTGATGACATTCTGAAGATTTGGCCAGGGAAAGTTAGTCAATTACTAGAAGACATGCTTGGTGAACTCTTTGTCAGCGGCTTGGAAACAAATACATAGTTCCAAGTTAGGATGAGAAACCTTAAGTCACTAATGGAGGCAAAGGTTCAAGTAGAAGATTATGAGAGATGTATTCAGAGATGTTGGGAGAGCTATTGGAGTTTTCCCCGCACCTTTGAAATCCATAAGGATTGGCAACATTTGCTAAATGTTAGTCATGTTGGAAGTGTAAATGAAAGGTATACTAGGGAGAAACTTGGCATTAACTATAATGATCTTGATTCCAAGAGAGGCATATTCCACGGTGGATTCTGTGAGACCACGGTGGATTCTGTGAGATTTTTATTCCACATTGGATTTCGTGAGGTTTTGAGGTGGATTTCATAAAACTATATTTATTTGCCGAGGCTAGTACACAAGGTGGATTCCTTGTGTGACAAACATATTATTTTGTATGCACAAAGGTGCTCGGTTTAATTATTTCATTATTTGACATTGTATTTGGCCACATCCCGATTTTTGGACACCCAAATGCTTTACTCTTTATTTGGGCAAAAGCAAACACAAAAGCAAAAAGCATGCTAATTGTAAATTGGACTATTTTTTAGCTTGGAGATTAATAAATCTATAAACACATGCCTTGTGAAGCGCTCACACAAGGCATGGGGGGAGATTGTACCCAATTGGTCTTCTTGTCTCTTGTTGTACAAAATCTATTTTTGTCTTTATGAAGCTTTTGTAGAGTTCTTTATTCTTGGGGACCTTCCGATGTTCACTACGCGTGCATACAACATCCGATTTGCGCGCCAATGATATTAGAGAAAAGCTGAGATCAAGGGCTTCCAATCGCTTACCATCTCGCATGCGAAGGCAAAGCTCCTAGAACGAATGGGCTCTACATGCAGCACCATCGATACCAACATGTTCCTGGCGGTAAAGAACCCCCTATTATGCTGTCAAATCACAAAGAACCACTCTCAGGAGGCGGAGGACCACTTCCCAAGCTCCTTTGCAAGTCATTTTGTTTGCAAAGAAGAAGTTGATCAAGATTGAGTTATAAAGCTTAATAAGATTTAAAAAAAAGCTTAAGCTCTTCACAATCCAATGATCCGTGGCAGCAGGATGAACTGCAGGACAGCGATGTCATCAAAAAGCTACCGCCATCATGTCGCAGCAATTCGATTTGATTAAAACTTTTTCTTTGAAAGCTTAAGCTTAAGGTTTTAAGCTTATACTAAAGCTTCACTGAAGATGACGATGACATCAACGATGCTTCAGATACTTTACGAGGTATGCCAAATCCTCATTCGTTATTAACGATGAGATGTTTTGTGCATGGTCAAGAAAAAGATTGTTTTGTATGACGATGGAAGTACGCATGATTTTATTTCCGCAAAGTTGGTAAAAGAATTGAATTTACCTACTGTTCCAATTCATTATCGCATTAAGGCTGAATTCTTAGGCACTAGATACAATGGGATACAAGAAGTTCATGATTTACAAATTAAAATTGGTGATTATGTTGAGTGCAAAAATTTCTTAGTTGTGTCTTTGCAAGCTAGTGATATTATTTTAGAAATGCCTTGGCATCACAAATATAATCCTGATATAGATTATTCCACACATTCCATGAAATTTTATTCTAACGGAAAACAAATTACATTACATGGAACACACACCTTTTATCATTTTCCCTTGCTTAGTCACACACAAGCTAAATGTGCATTGAGAAAAGATAGCAAATCATACTTAGTATGGGTGAATGAAATTGAAGCTAAGGAAAATCAGACGCATCCTATGCATGCACAATTTCTTTCACAATTTAAAGATTGTTTTGCTGCAGGTGTACCACCTGGTTTACCACACCTACACGTTATGAAGACCATAAAATAGATTTAATCCCAAGTTCTCAACCACCATGTAAAGCACCTTATAGACACAATCAGATTGAACAAAAAGAAATCCAAGCACAAGTTGAAGAATTGTTGAATCAAGGACTCATTAGGTCCAGTAGTTCTCCTTTTGGAATATCAACCCAGAAGAGAGAATGTTCTTGTCGATGCATTGAGCAGAAGACCAAGTATCCATAATATTTCCGTTCTATCTTTTGATTCCCTTATTCCTATGCAGGATACCTATGACCATGACCCCAGTTTTCAAGCTGATTGGAATAAATTAGTTGCTAATAACTGGATTCCAATTGATTCATTATCTTATTCTGATGGATTTATGTTTTATGAGAAAAGATTGTGTGTCACTGTTCCATTTACATCATTTGCATGAAATTCATTGTTATCCATATCAAGGTCATAGAGGTATTATTTTCACTTAAAGAACATTGGTTGAAGATTTTTATTGACCACAAACGGAATCTGATGTTTCTAACTTTTTTTCTGAGTGTTTAATTTGTGAAAGAGTCAAGTGATACCATGGTAAGCAATATGGTTTGTTAATGCCTTTACCAATTTCTGAACGACCATGGGAACATATTTCAATGGATTTTATAATTGGTTTACCTAACACACAAGCTACTCATGATATGATTTGGACTATAGTAGATCGATTTAGCAAGCAAGCATATTTTCTACCATGTAAGAAAACATTAACTGCATCTCAAGCTGCATAATTATTTTTGAAGACTGTTTTCACTAACCATGGTTTGCCAAAAGTTATTATTTCAGATTGTGATTCTAGATTTTGCAATAATTTTTGGACTACATTGTTTGCTAATTTGGGTACTAAGATTGATTACTCATCTGTATTTCATCTTGAAACCAATGGGCAAATAAAAGCTACTAACAGTACAATTCTAGATATCGTACGTGCATACATAATTTCAAAACCACATACATGAGATACACACTTGCATCTACTTCAATTTGCATACAATAATACACCACACACAGCTATACAAAAAACACATTTTGAAATCATTTATGGACATAGATTGCCTACACCTGTTACATCATTGTCAAACAATGTTAAAGCTGTTGATGATATTGCCAATACGCATGCTACTATTTTTGCTCAAGTTAAAGATATGATTACAAAAGCCCAGCAATCATACACTAAACAAGCTAATAAGAAAAGAAAAGCCATGAGTTTCAATGTTGATTATGTTTGGTTACGCATTGAAAAGAGAAGATTGCAAAGTGTTGAGAAACACCCTGTTGTTAAGTTAGCCCCTAGATTTATGGACCTTTCCAAATAATTCACAAGATCAATGACAATGCATTTAAATTAGAACTACCCCAACATTTAAAAATCCATAATACTTTTCATATTAGTTTGTTATGACCTTTTAGAGGCCAATTACCTATCCACCCTGTCTATGAAAACCCTTCTTTGTTAGAAGAAGAAACTAAACTCCTTGAACCTAAAACTATTCTAGACACTAACTATATGACCAGTAGAACTGGCCGTAGATACTCTAGATATCTGGTTAAGTTTAAAAATCATCATGTTGAAGAAGCCCAATGGATGCACGCCCGCGACCTAAGTGCTTACCCCTCACTGCTCACTCCACATTGAGCTAATAGCAATTGAGGACAATTGCTATCCCACCCTGGGGGTAGGATGCCAGGAGAGGTATATCCCACAGTGGATTCTGTTAGACCATGGTGGATTCCGTGAGATTTTTATTCCACAGTGGATTCCGTAAAACTATATTTATTTGCAAGGGCTCGTACACAAGGTGGATTCCTTGTGTGAGAAGTTGATAGGGACGCCTATCCTTTTCGGGCGTTAGATTAATTTAATATACACGTGGGTGATTTCACAAAATATATATTAAAATTAATGGACATTTATGAGTTTAGAATGCACTCATATTAAATTAAGATTAGGACACAGAGTTTCAACCTATTTGATTATTTTGTAGTTGAAGTTATTTTGTAACAATTGTAAATGCTTCAGTTGATGTGTAGAGTAGGCAATAATGGCGTTGGGAAGCACGGGCGATGGTGTGTATTCAGATTACCTAGAAGAATTATTATTTTGATGGGCGCGTGATGGGACCTAAAATGGGCCGGCATTGGCTAAGGCACTAGCCAAACCTCATGCCCTCAACAGACAATCCCACCTCATGGCCTTGCTGGCCAGGAGCATCTATCGAGGGATACACTATCCTAAACACTAATTATTGCGCGTTTATAGCCTATAATCCAGTGGATATTCCCTTTCCCTGTCTCCTCACAGGTAGATTACACATACATCGACAATAAATGCCACATATTACATACACGAGGGCACCCCACCGGCTAATTGCCACGACCCTACCGCAGCTCTCCTACATCTTGGGGATTGGCCCCTCGATGTACTACTTCCACACATAGACATATTCGAAAAAAACTCCCCTCTTAGTGCCAATATATTTAACGTTCCAGGAATGCACTTATCCTCACTTATCCATCCCCTTTTGACCCACCGTCTAAACCTACAGCCGGGTTGCTCGCTTTCTCTACGTGGGTCAAGTCCTAAAGAAACCAAGTGCTATGCATCCAAGAGCTTGTAATTGATACCATTTAATAATGCTTGATGCAAATGTATATATGATTAAGTGCTCAAACAATTGAAAAACAGCCTCGTGCATTGTGCAAGTCCATTCTTTTCATGTTTCCATACACTAACACATAATTGCTGCAATGAGAGAAGACACCGAGCCTTACACTCATGCTGTACTTCCCTTTATTTAACTTAACATCATCCTATATGAATAATGCAACAAATACATCAGATTTTATATCATATTTCAATGCTCAAACTCCCCTCTCTCCCTACCGTTTAGAGTTTTGCTTGCGGTGATAGGTAAAAGGGTAATTTCATGTGTATTTCGCATAAAATAAGTAGTAAATACTCACAAAAATACACAAATGGGGATAACCTAAGGCAAAACCTCATGCTTTACCCTCATTATACACTCACAGACATATCCATAATTTTCCTCGTCTGTTTCCTATTTTTTCCTCTTTTAAAGAGCATTTTTACTCATTTTTTCTTATTTATTATCAATAAAAATAAAAGAAAATTAGCATTATTCCTTAAACAACAACCATGTAGATTTTATTGGTGTTTTGTTTCATGCTTATCCGATTTTAAGCCTAAAAACCCCATTTTTACTCTAAAAACCATGCTTTTCGGGTTTTTGCCATTTAGTTCCCACACTGTAAGTGTATATTTTCTGAATTTTTTTGTTATGAAATACTAAAACCAACAACAAACAACACGTCCATCAATTTTCAGCCCATATGAACATTGCTAACTTCATCAAATGCGAAAAAAGAGCCATTTTCTTTGTAATTAAAATATCATTACCGTGTATTTATTATTATTTTGGGTTTTGAAAATTGTTGCGGGTTTGCAAATCAGGGCCCCTTTGATGCTCAACCCACCTCCACACTGCCTTCTTCAGCCCACCTTCGATTGGGAAGCAATGCGGTACTACGCCGGACGAGCATTCATCAACCGAGCTTCATTCTTCTTCACACGCAGGAACTGCCCCTTGCAGGAGAGAGAGGGAGGAGAGATAAATATGAAAATCTGATCTCTTGAACCAGGCAGCCATTTGAGGAGTGGAATGGAGCGATGGAGGGCGAAGATCAAGAGTAGGACAGGCCCAAGATCAGTTGGGGGAGTTGCTTTCACCATCTCTCATTTTCCCCCAAAATTGATGGTGCTTACTTCCTTGCAACAGGCGACGAAGACAACCCCCCCCCTTTCACACAAAAATTTTGGGGGAAGGGAGCCCCCAAAGGTCATAACCTTTGGCATCTACTAAGTCCATTTCCACTGGACTTTAGTCTTGGCCTCCCAGGCACTCCCTCTTTCGCGTCCGGTGTTCGTTTCGAAGTCTAAAAAATCTTGGGTGTCCGTCTTGAAGTCCTCCAGTGCCGAGCATCTCCCAGGGTCTCATCTGACATGCCAGAAATTTATCAAATTTCACCAACTATCCTCAAGTGGGTCTTTTAAGCCTTTTTCATGCATTGCCGCTTAAAATCGTATTGATTGCCACCGCCATCTTCGATGAAGTCTATTTTTCCCTGAAATTCGTTATTTTTGGCTATTTTGAAGCACTTCTCGGCATAAAAAATCATCTATCATTGGTGACCACGGGATATGGCGACTCAGCCTATCGAATCCCATGAACAAATTTGTATGTGAGCACAACCACAAAGAGCATCAAGCTGATACAAAATAGATACACAACACAACACAACACAACACAGCTCTCACCCTACCGCCTTGTCAAAAGCAAGACATGAAATCCACGAGGAGTAGGCCTAGCATAATCTGACAGAAAGTCAAAAGCTAGTCACTAACCAACTGCTTCAACACAACCAAGCTAACAAGAACCATCAAAGAGATCATCCTAAGTGGTGGTCTGAACTACCTACCTAAGTAAGGACAACTCAACTAGGAGCTCCTACTAGGTGAGGACTCCTATAGCTTGATCAACAAGTATTATCTTTTAGCACATTGGGTCATTAGCATCTTATTTTCCATACTCGGGCATGTAAAAAGGAGGAAGCTGAGCGTAGTGACCCAAGGAGAGCAAGGCATCGGCCTTAGGTCATGTCTCGGTACCCAAGAGCCTACCAAGCCCGCGCAAGGCAATACTTAATCCTTTTCTAATGCTCACTTTTATTTTTAATCCAACCTTCTTTTATTCTTTGTTTTTTCAGCTAGATGCCACCCTCGGAAGAGAAGGCATCGGGCCCGGGTCTGACTCGGCCCCAGGATCCCACCAGGCCTTCGCAAGGTGATAAACAACTGCTCAAAAATTCTTCCTTTCTTTCCATTTCTATTTTTATAGGGGTTAGAATCCCTTTTTACACACCTCCGTATATTCATATGTTGTCTTTCAGATATTTAAGGTTTTGTCTCTTTCCATCATGATTTTAGTAGGCTTCTCTAACTGCCTCACAACGAACAAGAACTCCTAGAATGGCTGCCTAGCAGATCAGTAGAACAAGGTCACTAGAATTTCCATCTAAAACAGTTCTTACAATGCCTGACAATGCCTTGCAGGAGGCAATGACTACTCAGACCTCCCCCAGACATACAGAGTCTAATCCTGGGACTTCATGCCTCGATTGCCGGTCCCCAACAAACAAAAGAAAGCAACCCTTACACACACATATATCATTAATTGCTTAAGGAAAAAGACTTGGAAAAGGGACAAAACCACCTAGAATGGCCACAAGAAGCTCCTTCGCAGCAAAGGCTCCCTCCAGCGACTTCGTTAACTTGTATGATGCAGTCACTACAACAAAAACCATTAACTATACCCACACCAAACAGACAAATGGCCCTCTTTGCCTAAAGAAATAGCTCATTAAAATGTGAAAACAACTTGCCCTCTTGGCCTAAAGAAATCAAGCAAACCTGCTCATATAGATCCCTCCTTGGAAGAAGGTAGATATACAAACACACGCTCCACTCCAAGGGAAAAGACAGGGCGCTTAGCCCTAAACTAAATGCATTAAGTTATGATCCATTCCTCCTGCATATACAGCAAGAGACGTACGCATAACATGTCGTCGAATTAACCTATAGGTCCAAGATAATAATGGTAGATAGGTCTCGGCTACTCTTCTCATTACCCATATCAACCATCGTCTGCCATATAATCCATGGTCTGATAACATTCCCCACAAGCGACTAGGTCCCGTCTCATCATCATCAATAACAACATCTGGACTAGGACCACAATTGAAAAAGAGGTCCTCCTCATATAAGCAAGATTGGCTAATGAATCCGCAAACTGATTCCAAGAATGTGGAATGAGCTGAAGAGATATGCTCTCAAATTCATCAAGTAGGGTTATAGTAGTTTGATGATACATACGAAGGAGAGGATTCCGGACTGTATATGCCCCATTAAGTTGATCTATGATCAGCTGGGAATCCCCTTTTACTAACAACTGCCTAATGCCACCTTTCTTGGCAATATTCAATCCCATAATCAAGGCTTTATACTCTGCCATGTTGTTAGTGAATCCCACCCCGAGATAAGCAGCTAATTTCATTCTAACTCTACGTCGGGGATCTCAGATAACTACTCCAACACTCCCTTTTCGATTAGGCCCCCTAGATGCTCCATCAAAGTATAACCTGTATGTCCACAATGGGTTTACATAGCCAGCCATCAAGAACTCCTCTATTCATAAGTATGATAATCAAAATTCAACATATTTAGAGGATGAACTGACGGCTCCATCCCACCTTCTTCATTAAACTCAACAGGGATGCTTGTCAATATTTGTAAACAGTGATGGCAGAAAACTTTAATCTCCCACACAAACGTACTGTCTTCTTGCTCAAACACTTTGTATCCCTTGCTCCACTAGATAAGCCTCCCCTAATGATATCTTTGCTCTAGATATGGGTGCTCCAAATAAGGGATTAACTGCCCCATCAACCACTTTAAGCTCTCCTACAGGTCTCAAATCAACCCCAGCATGGACCTGTAATGAATTTAGCGTATTAGCATATTTAAAAATAATAAGGTTTAATCTTATTAAGATTAACCTTATTCTTAAATTCCACTCCTTGTAGATCAGCTAATAAAATCGTGGACTTATTTTTACCTATCCGAACTATCTTGTAAGGGCCATCCCATCTAGGTTCCAGCTTTCCTGAAAATAGCTCCTTACGTGCATCATAATACAGAACTAATTGCCCTTTTTTAAAGGTATACTTCTTCGCCTTTAGATCATGCAACCACTTCATCGGACATTTAGCTACCTCCTGGTGCAACAAACTTTGCAATTTGAGCTCGTCCAAGTGGGCTAAAGTTGTAAACCGCTCAAATAATGCATCTTCATCACCCAAAGAATGATTGATCGCAAATCTTATGGTCGGCAACTCAATTTCTAAGGGCAAGACACATTCCTCCCCATAAACTAATTTGAATGGGGTATGCCCAGTGGCTCGTTTAAACGTGGTATTATATGCCCAAACCACCACATATAATTTTGTATCCCAGTCCTGTTTCTTTTCAGAGACTATCTTGGATAGGATACCCACAAGCTACTTATTGGTACTTTCAACCTGCCCATTGGCTTGCGGATTATAGGGGGTCGTCTTGTTATGCTTAATGATCCATGCTTCAGTCAAGCTTCTAATTACCTTATTCAAAAAGTGAGTTCCGAAGTCCGATACTATTTCCTTTGGGGGACCAAAACGGCAAAAGATCTGCTCAAGTAGGAAACTAGCAGTCTCTTTTGCATTATCCTCCCTCGTCGCCCATGCTTCTGACCACTTTGTAAAGTAATCAATTGCTACTATAATGTATCTTTTCTAAGTAGTAGACGATGGGGTAATAGGTCCCACAAAATCGATGGCCCACTTCTCAAATGGAAGGATAACCATAATAGGTGTAAGTGGACGTTTCCTATTCTCGTGACACTGTCATGTCTTTGACATGTATCACATCTGTTAACATAGTCAAATGAATCGTGGAAGATGGACGGCCACCAATAACCAGCTCATAAAGCCTTTTGTGTTGTCAACCGCCTAGCAAAGTGCCCTCCACAAGCAGAGTCATGGCACTCTTCCAAAATAAAGAGAACCTCACCAGGCATCACACATCGGCGATAGATATCATCAACACCTTGCCGATATAATGTCCTTGTGATCAAGAAAATTTCAATGCCTACTGTTTAATCTTCCTCTTCTCGAGTTTGGATAGAGTAGCTCCAGTTTCTCCCGTAGAAAGATAGTGCGTTATAGCAGCATACCAGGAGGGAATAGACGCCATATCAATCTTAAACAATGTTTCCATGTCACTTCCTTCAGTCACGATCTCTTTTGGCTCTCCAAAATCCACAAGACACTCGACAATGCCTTGAAGCTTCGGCGGATTTCTCTTAATCTCGTAATCAAACTCTTGTTAAGTGATTAACCACTTTGCTAAACGATGAAGCAATTGTAACCTATTCAACAACAATCAAAGACCTTCCGCCTTCATATAAAAAACCGCCCTCTCATAAAGAATGTAGTGCCTGAACTTCTTGGTCGCAAATACCATCGCAAGGCACAACTTCTCCATATAGGTGTAGTTAATTTCTGATATGCCTAACTTCCGACTAGCAAAAGCTATCGGATGGTACCACTTTTCCTCCCAAATTTGGGCCAAACAGCTGATACTATACATAGTTGCTGCTGAAAATATATAGAACATTTCACCCCTTTTTGGTGCTTTTAAAATAGGTGCTTTGGCAAGCTCCTGCTTTACATTGTCAAAAGATACTTTGCAAGCATCACTCCATGAAAACTGACAATTAAAGGACAATAGGTTCGTTAGTGGCAACGTTCTTTCTGCCAAGGCATTGATAAACCTTTGATAATACCCTACCAATGACAAAAAGCTATGCACTTCCTTTGGAGTACGCGGTGGACTCATGGCGACTATGAACTTGATCTTTTCAGGATCAATCGCAATCCCTACGGAACTGACCACATGGCCTAACAAGAGCCCATAAGGAACTCCGAAGACACATTTCCGTGGATTGAGAGCTATGTAGAATTGTCTGCAACGCTCAAAACACTTCCGTAAGATAATTAATTGTCTATCCCTTAAGGTGGCTGCCCCCAAATCGTCAATGAATACTTTCAATTCCTCAGGGGAAATGTCACCAAAGGTTTTGTCGGCTATTCTCTACCACGAACCTGGTGCATCACATAACCCAAATGCCATCACATGGTACACGAAGGTACCGAAGATAGTAATAAACATCATTTTTAGCTTATCTTGCTCAACAATCGCCATTTGGTTATACCCCACAAAGCAATCCATAAATGAATAAATTTCCCTACCCGCTAGTTGATCCAAAATTTGGTCAATAAATGGCAACGGGTAGTAATCTTTAACAGTTTGATTGTTCAACTCTCTAAAATCTACGCAAAGCCGGATCTGATTATTATTCTTCTTCTTGATCACAACTGGGAGCACCATTCAATATGCTAAACATGGAAGATCAAACTCGCTTTCCGCAACTTTTGTAGTTCCTCGAACAACCCATCCCTTAATTCAAAAGGCATATGCCTTACTTTCTGACGTATAGGGTGGGTATCTTTCTTTACATGAATAGTATGCATAGCTAGACTGGGAGGAATACCCCTAAGTTCCGTCATAGATCCAAGCAAAGATGTTGCGAAACTCCTGAATCAAGGACACATAGTCCTCTCGCTCTTCCACACTGAGAATAGAACCCAATTTGATTGGCCGTGAATCATTAGGCGCACCAAGGTCCAGCTCAATAACATCCGCGTCTCTTATTCAATCATGAGGCTCTATCGGCTCATTCAAGGTTATCTGATAAATATCCTCTGTAGTGGACCCTTCCTTAGATCCATCGCTCGATGATGTCTCACTATTAGATGGATCATCTATTGTTTCTAATTCAGTGGAGGATAAAGGAGGTCTCTCACTCTGAGGAAACTTAGGGTAAGCATCCACTATTACACGATGGGCACCTCAACCTAGAATCACTTGACCACCGGGTATATCGGCTTGATAGTCTGTTTGTAAAATCCAGAGCCTTCCTAGCAAAACTCGATAGCTAGGACGTCCTGCAAACCTTATCACCCTAAAGTCCAGATAGCATTCCACGCTTTCCACAGTAACGTGGACTTTAGTGATGCAGCCTTCCGGTTGTCTTAGACTATCATCCGCTATCCTAAGAAGTGTGGAGCCGTTCTTTTGAATTTTGAGACCTAGCCGCTCCATCAAGTTTGAACTTATGATATTGACGGAGGATCCAGTGTCCACGATAGCGTGCTCCACTAATATTCCATCCACATACGCTGGAACCCTAGGGCAATGCTTTTCAACATGATCAAACCAATCTTCTCCTACTCTAGCTATGCCCAAAGGTTCTACTATATACCGGATACGCAGGATTTTCTTGAATTCCTTGCGTACTCGTGGAGAAAGTTTAATCAATTGTAGGAAACACCATATTGGGGAATATGGGAATTTTCCATAAGTTTGGGACACGTGGTCAAATCTTTGGATTTGTCATAACTTGAACATTATAACTCCAAATCAAGCGCTCTATATCTCAATAGATTCCATTTTTCAAGAGCTTTCTAAAGTCACATAATATGTTTTGAGAAACTTATGGGCATGTTATCCGGGTGCCACCTTTTTAGTATTAAAAAAATGGGAATTGGGAGATTCCCAAACTCACTAGTATTGTGTTAGAAGATTCACATTTGGTTTGACTTCGCAAAGAGAACTTGCTAGGTTAAAGTCATGGTAATTAGCCAAAGTTCTCTTCTCGCACCAAACCATTATTTCCTTTAGTCGTTGGACCGCCGGCTTTAGTGTCTCTTTTTTGACTTTTGTCTTCTTTCTTGGCACCTGTCTATCCTTCTCAAGATCCACTTTACCGTCAACAGGCCTTAGAGGTCCACCTTCCAAATCCGGATTCAGGACTCATTTTTTCCTAGCCTCCTACTTAGGGTTTCCCTCGACAAGTTTTATAGTTCCTTTATCACCCTCTTTAATAATTTGCCCTCTTGTTATGGCTCGTAGATGAGAAGTTTCTGCATCATTGACATGTACAGCCTCAATAAGGCTGACTCCATTGCCATGAGGCAACTGCTCTACAACAGCCCTTCCTCGTTGCTGTATTTGTCTTGGTACCTCATCTTGTGGGAGATTATTCCCTTGTACGTGATGGTTAACTGGACGAGGTTGTTTACTTCCTTGCTAGAGAGAACTGATCTTACTCCAACAGGTAGCAATTAAGTGGCCAGTCTTTTCGCAAATATCACATTTGACAATCGGGCAATTCCTAGGGAAATGTTGGCCACCACACCACTTACAGATGAATCTTGAGGGGCCACCCTCTTCAGGGCATCGACTCCCTATCAAATTCTGTTGCTTCTTAAGGAAATTGACATCCAAAGCTATTTTTCGATACTGTTCAGAGATCATATCGGTGTAGTGCTTCATCATGTCCTTAACTTCACCAAGGACATTGGAGGCACTCGTCTCGTAGCTGCGATCGTCAGTTTGTCGTCCCATGGGCCTAACCACTTGATTAGGGATCGGCCGTTAACCTACTAGGACAACATTAGGATTCATTGTTTGGCCCCCAGTATTTAGTGAGGCCACTTGACTAGCCATTGGCATAGTCATGCTAGCAGGAACTAGTAACATAGGCAAATTCGGCATGATACCTCCTCTCCCATTCGCGTTTGACATGGGATCCCCTTGACTCCCATTGGTCAAGGCCAAGTTATTACCATTCCAATTTATCCTTGTCGCATAAGCTGCTTGCAAGCGCGACTCTACTCCTTCTGCTTGGGTAATAGCAATGTCAATGTCGGCCAAAGCAACACTATCCAACTGCACCTAGATATTAAAATCTAATCTATGTAGGAAATATTGTAACTGGAAAGCTTCTGGAATGGGGATATAAGTATTTAGTTTATGAAGAACTTGCTTTAATTTCTTGGCATAGGCTTGTACATTCTCATTTGGCTCTTGGAGTGTTACATTCAAGACATGCAACCAATATTGTCCACCCTTCTTAGAGGGCAAACTCTCTACGGAAAGCCGTAAAGAGTTGGGCACTGCTAGTTATGGTTCTGGCTTCTAGACCGTGATACCATACTGCCACTCTTCCTTTTAACATCATGTTAAAGAACATCATTAGGTGTCCTTCGTCTTGGATTCGATAATTGAACATGAGTGCTTGAAACTCCTTAATGTGGAGTTCTCCATCTTCTTATGCTAACCCATGGAAAATGGGCAATGATGCTTCTAATGCTGGAAAATCCAGTGTCCCTATTGGAATTGCGATAGTTGTGCCATGGCTACAACCGGATTGACAACAGGAGTTTGTGTAGGTAAAACTACACCCCCACTTGTTGTGGGTTGATTAACTGGAAGTAGGAAAGTACTAGGACTTCCACTTGCACTCGAAGAGCTACTTGTAACACTTAGGTTATTAGAACCACTGCCTCTTATATGCGCAATAGGCTACTCCTTTAAGGAGAATAACGACTTACAATCTCTAACCATCATCTAGCCCTCTTAGCACATTCTGCTTTTTGTATTTCGGCTTGATGGTCCTTATCAGAGGACATAAACCAACTATTTGGTCCCTAGAAACCCTAGATTTGAGAACCACCACTTGTTGGCAGCTCCTGACAGACGCACCACTGATGGGACCTAAAATGGGCTGGCACTGGCTAAGGCACTAGCCGGAGCTCATGCCCTCAACAAACAACCCCACCTCACAGCCTCACCGGCCAGGAGCGTCTATCGAGGGATATACTATCCTAAACACTAATTACTGCATGTTTATAGTTTGTAATCCAATGGATATTCCCTTTCCCTGTCTCCTTAGAGGGAGATTACACATACGTCGGCAATAAATGCCCCATATTACACACACGAGGGTACCCCATTGGCTGATTGCCAGGGCCCTACCGTAGGTCTCCTACATCTTGGGGGTTGGCCCCTCGATGTGCTGCTTCCACACATAGACATATTTGAAACAAACTCCCCTCTTAGTGCCAATATATTTAACGTTCCAAGAATGCACTTATCCTCACTTATCCATCCCCTTTTGACCCACTGTCTAAACCTATAGCTGGGTTGCTCGCTCTCTCTACGTGGGTCAAGTCCTAAACAAACCAAGTGCTATGCATCCACGAGCTTGTAATTGATACCATTTAATGATGCTTGATGCAAATGTGTATATGATTAAGTGCTCAAACAATTGAAAAATAGCCTCGTGCATTGTGCAAGTCCATTCTTTTCATGTTTCCATATACTAACACATAATTACTGCGATGAGAGAAGACACCGAGCCTTACACTCGTGATGTACTTCCCGTTATTTAACTTAATGTCATCCTATATGAATACTTCAAAAAATACATCAGATTTTATATCATATTTCAATGCTCAAACTCCCCTCTCTCCCTACCGTTTAGAGTTTTGCTTGCGGTGATAGGTAAAAGGGTAATTTCATGTGTATTTCGCACAAAATAAGCAGTAAATACTCACAAAAACACACAAATGGGGATAAACCAAGGCAAACCCTCATGCTTTACCCTCATTATACACTCATAGACATATCCATAATTTTCCTCGTCTGTTTCCTATTTTTTTCCCTTTTAAAGAGCATTTTTACTAATTTTTTCTTATTTATTATCAATAAAAATGGAAGAGAATTAGTTTTATTTTAGAGCTTTGGCTCTTGACTCCTTAAACAATAACCATGTAGATTTTATTGGTGTTTTGTTTCATGCTTATCCAATTTTAAGCCTAAAAACTCCATTTTTACTCTACAAACCATGCTTTTGGGTTTTTTCCATTTATTTTTCACACTTTAAGTGTATATTTTTTGAGTTTTTTTAATTATAAAATACTAAAACCAATAGCAAACAACATGTCCATCAATTTTCAGCCCATATGAACATTGCTAACTTCATCAAATGCGAAAAAAGAGTCATTTTCTTTGTAAAAATATCATTACCGTGTATTTTTTATTAGGTTTTGAAACTTGTTGTAGGTTTGCAAATCAAGGCCCTTTGATGCTCAGCCCACCTCCACACTACCATCTTTAGCCGCCTTCGATTGGGAAGCAATCCGGTACCACAACGGATGAGCATTCATCAACCGGGCTTCATTCTTCTTCACACGCAGGAACTGCCCCTTGCAAGAGAGAGAGGGAGGTGAGAGAAAGACTAATATCTAATCTCTTGAACCAGGCAGCCATTTGAGGAGCGGACTGGAGCGATGGAGAGCGAAGATCAAGAGTAGGACATGCCCAAGATCAGTTGGGGGGTTGCTTTCAGCCCCCATCTCTCATTTTTCCCAAAAATTGATGGCTCCTTCTTCCTTGCGACAAGCGGCAAAAAAAATGCCCCCCCCCTTCACACAAAAATTTTGGGGGGGGCTCCCTAAAGGAAGCCCCCAAAGGTCATAACCTTCGGCATCTACTAAGTCCATTTTCACTTGAGTTTAGTCTTGGCCTCCCGGACACTCACTCTTTCGCGTCCGGTGTTCGTTTCTAAGTCTGAAAAATCTTGGGCTTCCGTCTTGAAGTCCTCCACTACCGGGCATCTCCTAGGGTCTCATCTGACATGCCAAAAAATTGTCAAAATTCACCAATTGTCGTCAAGTGGGTCTTTTAAGCCTTTTCCGAGCATTGCCGCTTAAAATCGTACTGATTGCCACCGCCGCCTTCGACGAAGTCTATTTTTTCCTTGAAATTCGCACTTTTTGGCTATTTTTAAGCACTTATCAACATCAAAAATCATATATCAGTGCGCGCTTTATTATTAAAGGCATTGCACTAATATTTATTTAGGTGTGCTTATTTATTAAAGCACTTGACAAAAATTTATTATTTTCTATGCGCATAGGTGCTCGGTTTAAATATTTCATTATTTGACATTGTATTTGGGCACAGCCTGATTTTTGGATATCCAAATGCTTTACTCTTTATTTGGGCAAAAGCAAACACAAAAGCCAAAAGTATGCTAATTGTAAATTGGGCTATTTTTTAGCTTGGAGATTAAGAAATCTATAAATACATGCCTTGTGAAGCACTCATATAAGGCATGGGGAGAGATTGCACCCAATTGGTCTTCTTGTCTCTTGTCGTGCACAATCTCTTTTTCTCTTTATGAAGCTTTTGTAGAGTTCTTTATTCTTGGGGACCTTCCGGTGTTCACTACGCGTGCATATAGCATCTGATTTGCGTACCAGATCTTGAGGCTTAGGAACCCTGGCATCCTAGTGTAGCCAATCCCATGTTCCAAAGCCATGAGGTAGATAGAAATGGGTGTAGACCTAATAGGGGAAGCAGAGTGGTTAAGCAACCCATCAGTGGTCTAAGTTTGAAACAAAATCATGTCAATGAGATGACGCCCCACAACATAACTGATATATGCTACCATGTGGAGGTTGCCTCAACCATTGAGAACCAAGGTAATAGGGAACCTGGGATTTACAATGGTAAAGATCCACCTAGAGTTGAATCTAGTAGAAAGATCTGCTTCAAGGGAAGTGATAGGCAGCAAGTGAGTTGAGATGGATTGGTCATCATGAAAGAATGTCAAAATAGAAGGAGTGGTGGCAACCAATCAAGCCATGTAAAGATTAGAAAGAAATGGGTTTGGAGGGCCAAAATCTCTAAAAGTGTGTCCAGTGTGCTAGATCACATGTCAGAGAGTCTTTACCCATGCTAGAGTGCCTAGAAGAGCAACAAACTAGCACCAAAATTCTTAGAAATGAACTGACTTTGGATGTGTCAAGAGACACAAGAAATGGTAGTGTAGTATCAAGAGATACTAGTTTGTTGTTGTTGCTTGAGCCTTCCAATCAAGAAATGAGTTGAGTAAAGGTGAAGAGGAGTTGAGATAGAAGTTTGTTGAGCTGATCCATGCTCACCAATGCTCTAATTCCATGTTGAAAAGCATGGATCTAGAGCATGGCTATGGATGATGGAAGATAAAGACAAGACTCATGTGAAGACATAGATATGACAATTGACTATTACACAAGTGAATTAGGTTCCAAGATTGAAGCTTGGACTCATTAACACAATCTTATGTAAGTGGACAATAAGGAAAAAAGTACAATGACATTGCATTCAAATGATAGGCAAGTACAATGCTTTATAGCCTTTTGGATAGATAGCACTTTCCACCACTATGCTTATGGGATTCAATCTCTTTTCCTAGATTGCTTGCATTTCCCTTGCACACTGCTCCACATAAAGAGGCATACAAATGGGTGTGATTGCCAAAATTCTCAACATGTGGAAGGTATAAGTGGATGCTAAAGCATCTAATAGTGATCCAAGCCCACATAGATCAAGTAGAGTAAGCAATCCAATGCACCGACAAACATATGTTAGCTATGTAGGTCATGTAAAAATTACACGATGCAGCGAATAGAATCTGAGAAAGATAGAGAGTACACAACACATATGAGGAGAATAAAAGAAAAAATTCTTTATCTCCAAACAACTGATACAAAGATAGCTCTGTCCACCTGTGCGCTTCCACTATGAAGCTTAGATGGCGATCTAGGTAGAAGATAGGTGAAGAGCTTAAGGCTACCAGGAACAACTCTGATTGGGTAAAAGATAGATAATAGATGGTTGTGAAGGGGTTTAGCTTTTATAGCCCGCGAAGATGGTTAGGTCGACCTAACTGATCTACCATATGAGCCTCCACTAGTCAGTCAGAGAATATTCTAGGGAATATTTCCTTTATCATCAACAGCGAGCTGGGGGCACTGGCTCCCTTGGGACCCCCCCAGCCCCAGGGGCCACCTCTGCAGCCCCTAGCCTTGGACCCCAAAATAGGGACCCCTGATAACTCCCTTACCTCACAACTCGATGCAATGTGCCTGGAGTTGCTATCAGCTTAACTACTGTGTCTAACCCAAAGATTAGACCCACAATGGTCACCTTTTTGCCATCCAATTACATAGACCTCATTTGACATACAAGTCAAGACTCAACCAATATCCGGGATCGCATATGGATTTTCCTCATAATGGGGGCCTTACAACTTTGAGTACCATGGATCATTGGTGGCACCTTATGAGGGTGGTATTTAACATCTCATCACTATGCATACATGACTAAGGTTGTGTAGGATGTGTAACCCACTTGTTTTGAGAATGCAGTGGATAATGATTATTGGGATTGTATTATTAAAGAAGAAATGACTGTGCTTAATAATGAGAATGATACATGGAATTTGGTGCCTTTACGTAGCTGCAAAAAAGCTATTGGCTACAAATAGGTTTACAAGGTCAATCATAATTTGGATGTATCTAAACACTATAAGAAAGCACTATAAGGCACAATTGGTTGCCAAAGGATATGCACAAACTCATGGTATTGATTATGAGGAGACTTTTGCTCTAGTGGATAAAATGGGCACTATAAGGCCTACCATAGAAGTGGTTGCATCAAAGGTTTGGATCATGCATCAAATGGATATTAAGAATGCCTTCTTATAGGGAGAGTTGCAAGAGGAAGTTTATGTGGAGTAGCCACTTAGTTATGTAGATGAGAGTCATCCAGATTGAGTATGTAGGCTTTGTAAGTCTTTGTATAGGAGACTAAAGCAAGCATCCAGGGCATGGTAGACAAGTTTGCATAATATCTTATGAGCATTAGATTTTATAGAGCACACACCGATTACTCACTTTATGTATGTGAGAGTGATACATGTATTGTGGCCATTACTAACATATATGGATGATTTGATCATTGTGGATGATGAGATAAAGATTGACCATGTGAAGGGTTTCCTTAAGGCTGAATTTGAGATGAAGGATTTGGGAGAGCTGCCCTATTTTCTTATCATAGAGATAATCATGAATCCAGTGGGGTGTATGGTTATCACATAGATAATATGCATTGTATATGTTAAAAAAGTATAGTATGGCTAATTTCAAGCCTATTTCTATGCCTTTTGATATTAATACTAAGCTTAATGCACATGAGAGTGACTTGATTGATGATGTCACTATGTATCAAAAGATTGTAGATAGCCTTATCTATTTGATGATCATTAGGCCTAAAGTACATGATTGGTTTAGAGAGTCAATTTATCCAACGTCCACAAAAGCTACATTTGGATGTAGTGTGGCGCACATTGTGCTTTGTTAAGTCCACATTGGATTATGCCTTATTCTATGGTGCAGGTATACCACCACTAGACTTGCATGGCTACACAAATGTAGATTGAGATGGTAGTATTTTAAATAGGAGATCTACCTATGTGTGAGATGTTTGGGCACCAATCTCAATCCAAGGCGCACCTTTTAGTAGTCCATTAGTAGGTTTTCCAAAATGACGACGCCTGGCGCTCCCTTGGAGTATCACGGGGTTTGTCACTTAGCGAGTCTACATCGTAACGTAAGAGTTTCGGCCAAACCCACTAGGATCAACCTAAATTTTCAGATTCCTAGTGGGTTTGGCCGAAACTTCGAGTAATCCTACAGGATTACTCAAACTAAAGCAGACTTGCCATTGCACTTGGTTCAAAGAGAATGGGAGATGGAGGGGAGAACGGTATGTCAAACCTCCTACCCATAAGGCAACATCCCATTCCGCCCCCCTGAAACAATACAAGTCAGTTCTACCTAATGAGTAGTTGGTCATCTTCTTATTTCTATCTCCGATTTAGAAAATCTCCCAGCTAACTAAGACCACCCTACCATTGGACCAACTTGTCGTGGGTCACACCAACCCACTTTCCTTTGATGACAATATCATCTTTAGTTTTTTAGTTACCTATAATACATTTTTTGAAACATATATAACCAGCTTCCTTAATTAGTCTGTTAAATCACAGGTTCCTTCACGTAATTTATTTCACGGACATGCATACAATTCAAACAACCCTTGAATAAAAAACAAATTCCTTTATTATATTAAATGTTTATTGCAATTTCCATCTTTCCAAACCTACAGAAGATATACAAAATTCCATGAGGCTATTCTATCCACCAAGATTCCTCCCTTGTAACTAGTATTAGGGTTCCAAGACTCCATCCTGGGTCACGAAGGGGCTCGTCAAATTCTAGGAGCAATGTGAAATTTATAGCCAGAAACCCCCCTAGCATCTACCTTTCCTACTGCTCAAGACTATCCCTACAGACATCAAATCTTTCCGCTACAGAGTTGGTCTAAGCCTCTTGAAGTGATAATCATGACCCTTTTGGAGTAGGGTCTTGCAGTTAGCTTAGGGATAGCCTAGTGTGATCTTTCCTTTTATCCTATTTGTATAACACGCCTGCCTATTGGCTGTCCAGGCACTTTAGCATTCCATCTAGAGACGAATCTAAGCGACACTGCTCAGCACTCCCATGGAATGTTACAGGGTTTGTCACCTAGGGTTTCTCGAGTCCTCACCTCACAATGGAACTCTCACGGCTGTACCCATTGGGATCGACCTGAAAATTTGATCCCTAGTAGTCAAGGCCTCCTGATAGCATTCTAGCGTTGCGTTTTTGACATCCTACTTTATGCAAAGATAACCAAGACGAAGCAGATCCACATCGCACTTGGTTCAAAGAGAATGGGAAACGAGAGGGATGTGCCATTCAACCTCTCTATCCATAGGCCATAGTCCCTTTTCGATCCCCTTAAATGGCATGAATCAGGTTCTAACTTAATAATACCTAGAGGTCGAATGATGATAAAACCTTGTGAGAAGCCTCCTAGTGATAAAACCTTGTGAGAAGCCTCCTAGTTCTTTGGGACTACCCTACCGACCTGTCGGGGTTCCGCCCACCCGCTTCCCTCAATAGACATTCTTTAGTTATTTAATTAGTTCCTATCACATTTATGTGTGACATTTAAAATCAGCTTTCTTAATTAAGCCTTTTAGGGAATAGGGTTCATTTGTGTAACTTAAAGTACTGACACAAAAATAGAGCAAGCAATCCTTTTGACAAACAAGTTCAAACAAATTCCTTAACTTATCTTCAAGTTAATCTTTGTCTCCTACCCATACAGGAAAAATTATATATCCCTTCTACCTAGCAGAAGTACTCGGTCCAAATCACATGGCACCATAATTTCCATCCTTTATCTAGAATAGGATCTTCCAACGCCACAGACATTGGGCTCTTGATAGTCTTCAACTGCGTTCCAGACTAGGCAAGGGGTGTCTAGAGCTCCACCTGACTCCAAGCGGTGTAGGAGTGAAACAGAATTTCTGTGGTTGGCCTTTTCACCACTTGATCTTCGACCCATGAATCGAGTAGTGCCCTTCTCGGGCTAATCTGTGGTGCAATCTTGGAGATGATCCACCCATGCAAAATATCATTTCCTTAATTAATTCATTTAGGAATCAAGCACAAACAAGGCATTCAACCCTATTATCATCTTTTAAGAAAACATTCCTTTATTCCTATGGCAACTTGTCATCACAGACCCCTGCCATGAATTTACCATCAATCACATGCACTTGGAATAATCATCTGAACCACAATTCAACAATCAGTTGAATCCAAAAGCATTTGGGGTGTTGTTCTATCAACCAACAAAAACAATTGTATTCTTTTCCAAACATTGCGAAAATAGTTGTGATAACAGTTCCATCGCATATTTGCTTTCCCCCTTGGGATCAAAGAGCGATACTATGCAGAATTTTAACTTGACTCTATCTTCCTTTCCACTAAGGCAAAGAATGTGAGACAAATTTAATGATGCAAGACTATCTTCCAATGTAAAATGAATTATTGTGCGAGTTATAATCAACTCATAGTTTTGCAAACACAAGGTAAACTTTTTTAACCGTTATTTTATTGTGATACCTTTATAGGAATGGATACAAGACTTTAATGCAAGATCATTTCATGTACCATTGATGTATGTTTTATATAATCTTTCCCCATGCATGTACCATCTATGTGAATTTGCGAACCTTAAACAATATTGTCCTAGGTAAAGACTAACTGAAAACTTTTATCGATGCTTGATACTTTAGAATCTTATATGCTACTTATGCTATGCATGGAATTTAACACATAACAATGTGAAGCAATCTACTTCTCTTGATACATGCACTTTGCAAACTCTATCTTCAAATAGTTAAGATGAAATTTACCCTTTTCAGTATTTTATTCTTGCGCTGCATAGTATGGCCCTAGCGTATCTCATGCAAAAATCAAGCAAGCATCCATCAATTTAGAAACACATTATTTATGACCGGTACCACACTTGGATTGGCAGTGATGCCCTTGCCCGAGGCTCTGTTGCTTGTTGATGGATTACCATCTGCACATGACATTTTCCGCTTGGGGGCCATTCTCAATCTTCGTCTCCCTTAGATGGGATTCGCACAAGACTTCAGTAGTAGCCACTTGCTCGAGAAGAGGGCAATCAGCTTGTGGGTTAGGGGATGAGCTCGGGGAAAAAGAAAAGAGAAAATTCGTGCGGCCACCCTCTAAGGAGAAGAAGAGAAGGAGATCCTTCAAAAGTCTCTCTCCCTCTGTCTCTCTCTTCTTCTCTCTCCCTCCCTCTCTCCCTCTTCTTCTTCTTCTTTTTCTTCTTCTTCTTCTTGTTTTCTTCTTCTTCTTCTTCTTCTTCTTCTTCTTCCTCTGTCTCTTCTCCCCCCTCCTCTCTCTCTCTCTCTCTCTCTCTCTTTCTCTCTCTCTCTCTCTCTCTCTCTCTCAGTTCGGTAGCAGGGGGGAAAGAAGTGCCAATCTTCTTTACTCAGGGGGGTTTATAGGGGGGCGAGAAGGGTATTATTGGGGGGGAAACATGGAGAGGAGGTGGAGTGGTGGTGGTAGTGACCACCACCTGTTTTGCATGGCAGCGGGGCCTCACAACCTCCTAGTTGGCCGCGACTGGTTGAGGGAGCTAGGGGGTGGTAGGCCCGCGGTCTCCCCCGTTGTCATCATTCAGACCTCCTTGTCCACATAGTCCATCATTGTCGCCTGCTCCCTCCCCCTTGACGTCATCACCCCGTCTCCTTACTTTCCCCGGGCCATCTGTTCAGCATCGACAGGGGGAAAATATAAAAAATTTCCAATTAATTTCTATTGATTAGAGGGGGTGGTTCCCATACAAAGGGGCGGGATAGGATGCTCGATCCTCCCCCCCTTAGAGAACTCGAGATGTCCTCATCTTGGAAGAAATGGGGATTTTGTTCTAGAACCTATGGGGTAGGACCTATCACGCATTCATTGCGACACTTTGATTAGTCATAAGCATACGGTCTTTTAAAACAACCAGTTATTAAGTTCTCTTTGAGTCATGTTGGGATAATTGATGTGGTTATGTCTAATGTTGTGGCACTTAGAGCATCGGTGTTTAGGGTGCTTTGGACATTCCCTTTTGAAATGACCTAACTCCTTGCAATAAAAACAGTGCGGAGCTTTATCACTTGTGGTCACAAGACTCTTGGTTTGTCCTTGGCAGGATTTTCTTATTTGGACCAAATTGCCCTAGGATCTTTTTAGTAGATCAAAGTGGTCTTTTATCTCAGAAAATTTGTTTCCAGATTGTCCTCTTCTTAGTTCGGGAGGACTGAGCTCCATGGACAATCGGCTTTGCTTGTAATACTAAAGAATACTTCCAAGTGTCAACATTTTGGTACGACCCAATCTATATTAGTTGAGAAGAAACGACTTAAGAGAAACTCATTGTAAGTTATAACTGTCATACTTGTTAAAGTGCTAAAGTATCTCTGATCACTTCTAAGTTCTAAGCTCAAAATTGATGCAACTTATTCGGGTTAATTGTAGTTAAAGTTTATTCCAATACAAGTTTTATTTCCTCTATATAATCGAAGACTGCCGCACTTGTGTAGCTTCATTTTCCTAGAGGCTCAATATCTTCCGACAGGGCAATCTACTTGGATTTGCCCTAGCTCATTGCAGTGAAAACATCGGCACTTGGGACATCACCTACGGATGTGCCCTATCTCTCCACACATGTGGCATCTCTTGTCCTGATCTTGGGAATCATCTTCACTACAATTGCCCAATTTAAGTTCTTGGATGATTGGATTCGCTCAAAGTAATGCATCTTGCAAGTCTGTTGGACACATTGCTTCAAGATAGTGGTTCAAAGGAGTGTTCAAGCCATGGAAAAACTTGGATACTTAGTGCACAATATCCATAGGTGTGCATATTATAGTAGGGTTGCAAACTTCAAGTAGTAGGCTCCAAGGTCAATTAGAGCTGCTTGAGCTTGAAGAATTCATTCATCCTTAAGGTCTAGTAAGTTGATGGAAGGTATCATCCGCATACAACATCTTATAGCTCAACCTAGGTGACAGTTGCTTCAGAAACACCTCGGTCTTTACACCATTGCTTCCACCATATTCAAGCTTGGCCAACTAACTTAAGTTGGCTATCATTTCCCGATTGGAAAAAGCGGTTCCTGAAGTAGAGAAATAATCATTCATCAACTCAATCCATATCTCTGCCTTCGCTGCAACATCTATCCCCTCTCCACCAGCTCGGGTGCCTTAATTTGCTTGAGAAGGAATTTCTTCTCTTGCATGTCAATATTCGTGGGTGCAGAAGGTGCCTCACAATCAAGCCATACTACTTAGGTTATTTTGTTTAGGATATTCTTACGATCTGTACATTAATCAATCACATATCATTACGAAGTTTTGCTCTGATACCAACTATAATGTGCCCGCTTGTTAGTTGTCCAGGCACTCTTTAGCGATCCATCGGGAGACAAATCTAAGCGATGCCACTCGGCACTCCCATGGAATGTTACGGGGTTTGCACCTAGGGTTTCTCAAGTTCATCTCACAATGGAACATTCACAGCTGTACCCAGTGGGATCGACATGAAATTTGGGTCCCTAGTGGTCAAGGTCTCTTAATAGCATTCTAGCGTCGAGTTTTGGACATCCTACTTTATGTAGAGATGCCCAAGGATCCATGCCACACTTAGTTCAAAAAGAATGGGAAATGAGAGGGATGCGCCACTCAACCTCTCTGCCCATAGGGCATAGTCCCATTCCGGTCCCCTAAAACAGCATAAATCAGGTTCTGACTTAACAATACCTAAAGGTCGAATGATGATAAAACCTTGTGAGAATTCTTCCAATTCTCTAGGACCACCCTGCCGTAGGACGGAGCTGTTGGGGTCCCTCCCACTTGCCTCCCTCAATAGGCATTCTTTAGTTATTTAATTAGGTCCTATCACATTTATGTGTGACATTTAAAATCAGCTTCCTTAATTAAGCCTTTTAAGGAACAGGGTTCTTTTGCGTAACTTAAAGTACTGACAACAGAGCAAGCAATCCTTTTGACAAAAAAGTTCAAAAAAATTCCTTAACTTATCTTCAAGTTAATCTTTGTCTCCTACCCATACATGAGAAATTATATATCCCTTCTTCCCGACAGAAGTACCTGGTCCAAATCACATGGCACCATAATTTCCATTCTTTATCTAGAATAGGATCTTCCAATGCCACAGACGTTGGGCTCTCGATAGTCTTCAACTCCGTTCTGGACTAGGCAAGGGGTGTCCAGAGCTCCACTTGACTCCAAGCGGCGTAAGAGTGAAACACAATTTCCGTGGTTGGCATTTTTACCACTTGATCTTCGACCCGTGAATCGAGCACAGTGCCCTTCTCGGGCTAATCCGCGGTGCAATCTTGGAGATGATCCACCCATGCAAAATATCATTTCCTTCGTTAATTCATTTAGGAATCAAGTACAAACAAGGCATTCAACCCTATTATCATCTTTCAAGAAAACATTCCTTTATTCGCATTGCAACTTGTCATCACAGACCCCTGCCATGAATTTACCATCAATCACATGCACTTGGAATAATCATCTGAACCACAATTCAACAATTAGTTGAATGAAAAGGCATTTAGGGTGTTGTTTTGTCAACCAAGAAAAGCAATGGTATTCTTTTCCAAACATTGCAAAAATAGTTGTGATAACATTTCCATCGCATATTTGCTCCCCGCCTTGGGATCAAAGAGTGATACTATGAAAATTTTTAACTTGACTCTATCTTCCTTTCCACTAAGGCAAAGAATGCAAGACAAATTTGTAATGATGCAAGACTATCTTCCAATGTGAAATAATCCCTGAATTATTGTGCGAGTTATAATCAACTCATGGTTTTGCAGCACAAGATAAACTTTTTTAACCTTTATTTAATTGTGAAACCTTCATAGGAATGGATGCAAGACTTTAATTCAAGATCATTTCATGTACCATATGATGTATGTTTCATATAATCTTTCCCCATGCATGTACTGTCTATGCGCATTTGCGAACCTTAAACTATATTGTCCTAGGTAAAGACTAACCAAAAAACTTATCGATTCTTGATACTTTAGAATCTTATATTCTACTTATGCTATGCATGGAATTTAACTCATAGCAACGTGAAGCAATCTACTTCTCTTGATACATGCACTTCGCAAACTCCATCTTCAAATACTTGAGATGAAATTTATCCTTTTCAATGTCCTATTTCCATATTGTTTCGAGATGAATACGAGACTATGGAGACATGTCCAAAGTGTGGTGCTCACAGGTATCGACAGGACTTGCAAGGGCAGACCATCCCTCAAAAAGTCCTCAGACACTTTCCGCTCATCCCCCGCATAAACCACATGTTTCGCACGTCTGCCATGGCAAGCTTGACAACGTGGCATGTGCAGAATAGGTCCACGAATGGAGTGCAACGAATGTCAGCAGATTCGCGCGCATGGAGCCACATTGACTCTACCTTCCCAGGCTTTGCGCAAGAGCCAAGGAATCTTTGGCTCGGTCTCGCCATGGATGGTGTGAACCCATTCGGTCTGCGCTCGACTTCTTACAGTGTGTGGCCTATAGTGCTTGTCAACTACAACATTCCTCCATGGCTTTCTACGAAGAAAGGACATCTCATCCTTAGCTTGCTCGTCCCGGGCCGCTACAAAGTAAAAAATATGGACGTGTATCTTCGTCCATTAGTCGATGAGCTTAAGATTTTGTGGGAGGAGGGGGTCACGGTGCAAGATATGAGCAGGCGCGATGGTCGGCGGTCAGCCAACATTTGAGCCATTCTCATGTGGATGATGCATGACTTTCCGGGATTGGGAGAGTGCTCAGGTGAGCAGACCTTTGTTCTCGCCGGTAATATCTATATTTTATTTCATTCAATCAAGTATTCACTAGGTCGTGGATCGCCTTGCAGGTCTCGTTACCTCAGGTTATCATGCATGTCCATTGTGTGGGCCACAGTTAGACTCCCGAAGGTCACGAACCATGAAGAAGATGGTATATCAAGGATACGCCGCTTTCTTGCCAGAGGATCATGAACTCAGGGAAGGTTTTCTTGGACGACCTCCAGCACCTATGAACGCTGCAAGCTGGTACGAGCTGAAAATGGTAAACCCGGAATCACATCCAAATGGAATGCGACGGTTCTCAGTTTTCTACGAGTTGCCATATTGGACCCACTTACAGGTCAACCACTTATTGGATCCCATGCATATTTTCAAAAATGTGGGCAGCTTGCTATGGGACCACATCACAGGAAAGAGAGACACTATAGGGTCACGAATGGATTTAAAGGAGGTAGGTAAGATGGAGGCGCTTTGGCCGCAGTCGAGTGTTGAAGGGGGAGTGCAGCTTCCTCGCGCTCCCTGGGTTTTGTCTACCAAAGAAGAGCGCATTGTGAAGCAAGTAATCAAGTCTATCCGCACTCCGACGGGTATGATGCGTTCTCTCAGGTCCGCATTTTCTAAAGATGACCAAATGTCTAGGCTAAAATCCCATGATTGGCATAAGATATGTCAGGTTTGTGAACAGAATGGATTTTAATTAGCGTGGACATTTTGAAATTTGAAAAGTGACCATTATTCTTAATGATTTCTCATTTGTGGCAGTTTGTCCTACCGATCGCGATCGCGGGATGCCTAACTCCAGAAATTCGCGGGGCCATTTACAAGTTGTCGACTTTGGTGCAATGGATCTCACAGAAAGAGATTAAGACGTCCTCTATTGAATCCGCAAGGCGGGGAGCAGTTGAGACGGTCTGTCTCTTTGAGAAATACCTGCCCACTAGCATGCTCACGATACAAGTTCACCTTCTTGTGCATCTTGTGGACGAAGTGGAGATTGCTGGACCTGTCCATACGCGATGGATGTTCTTCTTGGAGCGCTTCATGAAAACCCTGAAAGGCTTTGTGCGACAACGAGCTCGTCCGGAAGGTAGCATGGCGGAAGGTTGGTTGGTGTCAGAGGCGTTAGTGCATATCTCACAATGGCTACCAATGGTGGAACCAGACAATGAAATGCTATGGACGCTGAAGGACGATGACAGGCTGACTGGAGATGTGGTGGTTGGAAATGGGGTAGAAAAAAGAATGGATGCCTCAATGGAAGAGAAGGTGAATCGCTTTTGTATGTTGCACCATGCCTCCATGGAGATGTGGCTCGCCAAGTACCAGATTGCAAGGCAAGATCGAGAGGAAGCGCGAGCTGAATTTCGACGCAGTATGCGTCACCGACCGATTCGATATCCCGAAGGCATGGAGGAGATGCCGCGGTTTATGTCAACACGATGGTTGCATGGAGCCTTGACCGCAGCATCCAGCGAAGGGACAGAGGTCTCAATGGAGGAGTGGGAGTTCTCGAGGGGATGTAGTCCAAAGGTAATGAGGGGTTTAGAATGTGTCGTATCTAAATTTGCTTGCTACATCTAATTTGAGTGTTTCAATGTGCAGTACAAAATATATAGTGCAGCGTGGTCGCGCGGACGGCATTTTCGGGTGGAGCGTATTGACCAAATGCGCTCCACAATGGACTGTGGTGTCATGGCAAGGTTTGAGCAAGAGAGCCGGCGACGAGCAACGGATCCGAACACGGTTGTGGATGAGATGGAGTATTTTGGGAACTTGCAAAGTATTATTACGGTGGATTACTGTAGCTTCTCCATGATAATATTCGATGTGCAGTGGTTCAAAGTGGTACTTGGAGGAGCTGGCGCAACAGTTCGACGAGGTCCATCTGGATTTCTCGAAATAGATTTCGAAAAAAAATGGATGGATTTGCGCGACACCTTTGTGTTGCCGGCCCATTGTGAACAGGTACAACTAGTCATTTGCTTGCTAATTGTAATACGACATGGTTTATGTCACAATGGTTTGAAGCCGCTTTGTAAGTGTTTGTGAACAGGTAATCTTCTATCCAAATCCCCGACAACCTCGATGGTGGTATGTTATACCTTCAACTCCTCGAGGTGCGAGAGTATACGATCAAAGCGATGTTCCAGGCATAGATGAAGAAAATATGCAAATAGAGGGATCGAAATTACAAGGGGTGGAGGCCACCGCAAGCTTGGAGCCCGCATTGGCTAACAATGATGGAAATACAGAAGTCGTAGAATTTTTTGAGAACGAGGCAGACTCGTTCTTTTGTGGTGACATGTCTATCGACCTTCCAGTGTATGCAAAGTTGTGTCAGGAGATTAACATGGGACCATAGAATACTTCATTCTTGGAGAATTGTATTACTCAATTCGTTGTTTAGATCTTCCATAAAGGTAGATAAGATATGCATTTTAAGAGGGATTTTTCAAAAATGATTTATATTAATGTGCTTTGTATAGTTTAAATTGATTATTCTAACATCATTTTTTATCTGTGCAGGTATCGACATTTTCAGGATGAGTCGAGGGATGAGCGATGAGGAGTTTCAGGACATGATGGCACGCATGTCTCCAGATCAGCTCGCGAGATTCAGAGAGATGGCAGATCAGGAGCTGTCTCGTTCTTCGTCAGGGCGCTCTGCTAGATCAGCTTCAGCGCGATCAGATGCTTCAGCTTCGAGCAGACGATCTCGACGCTCGCGACTTAGGCCAGAGGGAGGGACTGCGACTGCAGGAGGATCAGGGGGGTGCTGCTGTGGAGACACGGACGCGGTGTCTCCGTCTCGTCGTTCAGCTGGAGCTCGGTCACCTCCAGGATTTGTCACACCTGTGGGGACGTCCACTCCAGTTACTCCGGCTTTTGCGCAGCCGTCGGCAGATGGCACGCCTTTTGGTGGCACTCCTTTTGGTGGCACCCCCTTTGGTGGCACCCCCTTTGGTGGCACCCCTTTGAGTGGCACTCCGGGAGAGGGTACCCCGTCGGTACACCGGATGTACAGGGGTCTCCTGGATATGCCCAAGAGCGTGGATGGAGATGGGAGAGGGCCCATACAAGGCATACTCCTAGGGATTATGGATACCTAGTGGATGGCAGGTCAGGAGCCATCATCATGAATGATGAGGGGAGGAGGGTGATGGCTCGCATGAGGGAGTTGTGCCAACAAGTTTTTCGGCACAACGTCCTGGATCATTGGAGGAACATACCGGAGGGGAGCAAGGAGTACAAAGTAGCATCCTTGCACGAGGAGTTCCCGGTGCCAGCCGCAGTGGATAGATTCTCTACGGGCTGGATGATGGATTGCATGCGTGCATATATGTCACATAGACGATCCGACGCACGCAAGGCAATCAAGAGTGGGGCTCCAAAGCCCGAGTGGTTAGATGCAGATGACTGGCGCCGACTGAGGGAGGAGGGTACAAATTTGCCAGGACGTTGGAGTTAGCAGCGGGAGGCGGCGAGGGCACGAATCGAGGCCGGATCGGTACATCATCTTGGGAGTGGCGGCCACAGGACATATTTGGAGGACTTTGTAAGTTTCTCTTTTGTTTTGCTTATTTGTTTTTTTGAGATATTCTTTGTACTGACAATCATGTTTCTAACAGTTAGCATTTTGTTTTCTTTGCAGCACTCCATTACAAATCGCGATCCACAAGGCCTTGAGACTCGATATGCAGAGAGGCACGGTCTCAGATCATTGATCGACCGATTGTATAGACGCGGTGGCCCAGTAAGTCACTCATCTTTCTTGTTCGTAGTTACCATGAGATATTTGAATGCATTATTGTATGGTGGATTGATATGTTGTTTCTTTTTCTGCAGAATCCGTTTGATGCTCCTTTGCAGCAGCGGGAAGAGCTTTCGGGGGACGACGATTTGTAGCTCGCCCTTGGATCCTTAGAGCTCACATACCTTTAGTTTTTAGTCGCCCGATCTATGTAGACATTTTCTATGTATTAGTGATATTGTTTTATGATTGTACCAATCACATTTTATGCGATATCATGTATTTATTTCATCTATCAGTTTTATGATTTCAGTATACATTCTTTTTGTTTGCAAATGCTTTGTATGCAGCAGTGCAGAAACTATTTTGTATGGCTCTCATACAGCACACACTGCTATATGTGGCAGGGCAGCTTGCTGCCCTGCCAATTTTTTTTTTCTCTGTAACCGTCGCTATTTGTGTCGCAAATTTACTGCACGCGTCGCTATTGTCGTCGCTATAAGCGTCGCAAATTGTCTGTAACCGTCGCTATATACGTCGCTATGTGCGTCGCTATATGCGTCGCATTTGCGACGTGTATAGCGACGCATAGAGCGACGATTCTATGGCGTCGTCAATAACGACGCTTTTTGCGACGATGGGGGCAAATTTTGTTGTTTGTATTTTTGTCGCTTTAAACGTCGCTATAAGGTCTATATCTTGTAGTGACTTGGGGGCTATTCTCGATCTTTGTCTCCCTTAGACTCGATTTGTGCAAGACTTTGGTAGCCACTTGCTCGAGAAGAGGCAATCAGTTTGCGGGTTAGGAGATGAGCTCGGGGAAAAAGAAAAGAGAAAATGCGTGTGACCACCTTCTAAGGAGGGGAAGAGAAGGAGATCTTTTGAGGGGAAGAGAAGGAGATCCTTCAAAATTCTCTCTCCCCCCTCTCTCTCTCTCTCTCCCTCTTCTTTTTCTTCTTCTTCTTCGCTCTCTTCTCACCTCTCTTCTTTCTCTCTCTCTCTATATATATATATATATATATATATATATATATATATATATCTCCCTCTTCTTCTTCTTCTTCTTCTTCTTCTTCTTCTTCTTCTTCTTCTTCTTGTCTCTCTTCTCACCTCTCTTCTTTCTCTCTCTCTCTCTCCCTCTTTCTCATTTTGATAGTAGGGGGAGGAAAGAAGTGCCAATCTTCTTCGCTTAGGGGGGTTTTATAGGGGGAGAAGGGTATTATTGGGGGGGAATGTGGAGAGGAGGTGGAGTGGTGGTGGTGGTGACCACCACCTGTTCTGCATGGTGGCTAGGGCTCGCAGCCTCCTAGTTGGCCATGACTAGTTGAGGGAGCTAGGGGATGGTAGGCCCATGGCCTCCCCTCTCATCATCATCGAGACCTTCTCCTCGTCGACATCGTCCGTCATCGTCGCCTGCTCTCTCCCCCTTGACGTTATCACATCATCTCCTTCTTTCCCCCTTGCCACCTGTCCGGCATTGACAAGGGGGAAAAGATTAAAAAAGGTCAATTAATATCTATTGATTAAGGGGGGGTTGGTTCCCATACAAAGGGGAGAGATAGGATATTACAGTTTGTCAATGTTTTGAATTAGAGATCTAGATTCTAGCAAACACAAACAATCCTTTCAAACAATGACAATCACACCATCGTGCAGTTCACAGCTTCACATAGCCAAGGTAGATCCTTAATCCAAGGTAACCTTACATTCTAACAAGGATTCTTCTTCCCATAAAGAAGTGTTAGGTACAAATCTTTCAACGTTGTTAAGCAAGACACAAATTTTCCATTTAGGGCTAACTTACCCAACATAAACAAATTTCCTTAGTTTGTACTTAGAAAAACATTGTGACAATATTTTAACGAGATGATTTACAAGATTCTTTAAATAGACTTTCACTTTTTAAGCGTTGCTCAAATCCTAACCATTGTCACGTTTGGCAATAAATATATCAAGTTATTTTACTATTCTCAAGTGCGCATAACATCCTTTACTCATTTCGTGCAATAACCTCCTACAACTATTTCCATCATGATTCTACAAATTATAATCTGGATTAATCTATCTATAAATCATAGGTAGGAATTAACCGTTTGTGCGTGTATAAATACGCTCTCTAGATGAAACTCACATCTCATGTAAGTGTAAATGCAAAAGCTAACATTTTATGTACTTAATTTTAGAAAAAACCTTATTATTTTTTGTGGGGATATGAAAATAATAGCCTATTTCTGAGTTGTGAATAATGTGGTTTGGCACGATGTCATTGGGAATTTCATCTTTGCTTGCGCTTGTGTTCGCCACACTCGATATTCTGTTGGTAGTGGCAATTCCGGCAACCTCAAGCATTCTCGTATCTCTAGCAATACTCATATTGTTTGTTTTTTAAGGGACCTTTTTTAAAGTTACCAGCTTGTTACATTTATTCTTGCAATTTCAAGATTTCCCTGACTCATATATATGGTGGATAAGGGAGCGGTGTATTGAGTTGATTTTAGATAGAGCAATTATACCAGTCAATCTTGACTCCCCTACATAAAAATCTTCAACTAAGGGTAAGGAAAAAAGAAAGGGCAATCGTAATGGCAAGGGCAAGTCATTTGTAAAGACTAGTAAGGTGAACTCCAAAAAAAAAAAGAATGCCAACACTCTCTCCTATGATACATCTCCTCTTAAGCCTGAAGAGAAGAGAGTACCTACCAAAGTCAAAATTTTCTAGCAACCAAAGAAAAAATCTATTGTGAGGAGACTAGAGATATTTGCAAAAATTGACAAATAATTCACAATGCCAAAGAATGAGAAGGTGCCAAAGATAGAGGAAATATAGATGCAAACAAAAACTTGGAGAATGCTTTATTATTTTGTATCACTGTATATTTTCACTTCAATTTTGTAACTCCTAATGTAATGAAAAGATTTTTATCCTATGTAAATGTAGTAATTTCATTTTTATGGATTCTAAAGACAACTTACTTCAAAATGACTTATACGTTTGTATTGAACGATATCTTTTTAATAATGCCAACCAACAAGATGAGATACTACAAAGTATTCATATTTATGGCTCAGAACTTACAATTGTGGGAGCCAAATGACTCATATAAGAGAGAAAGTGCATTAAACTCTTTTTCCAATTGTTTTACCATTGACTTTGAACTTATATTGTAACGTGTCCACCTGCTCGCTCGCAGGACACATCTTAGCATCCCATCGGGAAGAGACTCCAGAAAGCGCCGCCCGGCACTCCCACGGAATGTCATGGGGTTTGCGATCTAGGTCTTGCCAAGTCTGCCACGAAGCAGAAGCATTCCGACCGTTCCCACTTAGGACTGACCTGAATCAGGGTTCTCCTAGTGGTCAAATTCCTAGAACGGCAGCTAGCATCGAAGGCGAACCACTTTACGCAAAAAACGTCAGGGTCGAAGTGGATTCATGCTACACTTGGTTCAAGGAGAATGGGAAATGAGAGGGATGCAAAGCTCGACCTTTCTGCCCATAAGGCATAGTCCCATTCCGTTCCCCTAAAACAGCATAAATCAGAAATCTGGTATCCTAGATTCTAGGTCAACGTTCTTTGCTGTTCATTTCTTCTGAGAAAAATTCCCTGCTGTCGATTTCGTTTGAGAAAAGTTCTCAGCCAACCAGGACCACCCATCCGTAGGACAGACCCATGGCCACATCCATCGCACTTTCCTTAGGGTAGCTTTAGTTGTCTAATTACCTATCACATTTAGTTGGACACGCATAAAACAGCTTCCTTAATTAGCCAATTATTCACCGGTTCCTTCACATAATCTTAGCACTGACATAGAAAAACAATGTCAAACAAGTTTCTTTACAATAATTGATCTTATTTATCTTTGGAAAACATCATATAATACAACCCGTAGGCTAATCCATAAATCCGCCTGAAGGCAATCCATAATCCACCCGAAGGCAATCCAACAATCCACAGGGATTACTAATCCAAGATTCCGCTTGTAGACTAGTATGCGGGCCTTGAGATCCAATCCCGAGTCACATCGGCCTCTTGTGCAAGGCTCGGAAAGGAAATGGGTTTTACGGCCTCTTGTGCAGGGCTCGGAAGGCAAGGGATTTACGGCCAGAGCCCCCCTGGCACCCAAATGTCCTCCTGCTCCAAGTAGCGCCCAACGAAGAGACCTCTCACGGCAGGTTCGGTTCACGTTCCCGGCGTGGCTAACAACCCCCTTGGTTACGGTCAGGCAGACAGTCGGGGGTAACTGATGCTGCCTCTCCCTCCACGTCTTCAACCTGAAGCATTATTTATTTTTCCATCCTTAGATTCTTTGAGCAAAGCAATACAAACAGTGCTCCTAAACTGTACAAACACAATCAATCCAGTGGTCGTTTACTTGGCCAACTGCTAAGAAGTGAATCCTTTTCTCCGAATGCATCTAACATTCGATCCAGGATCAATTGTGACTTGGCAAGATCCCCAAGGGTTTGTTTGTTTACCCTTTTATCCTTGGGTTAGGGTCATACCCTGTCAACCCAAATTAACCAACACCTTAGGTTTCTTTAAGTTAAGACAGTAATTCTTGGCGACCGTGTCGCTCTAACTTGATTGATCCTTTGCTTACTAAGCAATACATAACTTCCCGTAACTTGGCAAATCAGCCCAAGAAGGGTGATGTAGCAGGATGTCTACTCATCCTCTAGCAAGTTAGACTTACGCTAGAACTTGCCAATCTTATTCCAAGGAGTGGCAAATCTATCTTGTGATTAAAACACAAGCCATGCGACGTTGCAACTTGTTGCGCAAGTGTTGCACCTAACTCATGGGGTAATTTCACCCATCAATGGCGTTTCTTGGTCAAGGAATTTGTTTAGTCAATATGTAGGGTTTGGGGTGTCTTCTTACCCAACCCAACACTAACCTTGCTAGGCCAATAACGTTTGGGCCTAGGGTTTCTAAACTCAATCGAATGTCATTTGATCCTTAGGGTAAAACCCTAGATCGTTAGTGTATGGCATCCAATTAACCCAAAGAATCTGTGAATGTGGATAGACCTTTGGGTTTGAGGGTCTCGACTTGACGACCAAATGCGATACTATGCAGAATTTCTAACGTGCTAAACCCTAGCTAGCATTTTGAGGTGTTCATTGTACTAACTAGTTATGCTTATACGAATCCCTTGAGGGTTTACCCTTACAAGTGATCTAGCCAAATCGGTCTACTTGTCTCGCTACAAGAAGTGATCTTTTCTTAAAGATGCTAAACTTGTTCTAAAGGTGTAAATAGTTGCAAGATATCACATTACGTGTAAATATGCAATTCGTTACCTCTATGTACTATAAGGTTTGCAATAACCCTTTTCTTTTCTTACCAAAGTCATGACGAATGATAATTTGGAGAATAACTTGCATAAAACCTACAAGGATTTACAGCAAGGAACTATGCCTACAACCTTTTGTTTAATGCAATTGAATTTCAGACTTTAATATGATATGCAACCTTTCTAGATGCAACTTCGATGAATGAAGTTTATGCATGATGAATATGTAACATTCAACCTTTTCTAGATACAAATTCGTTAAATGACGTTCATGCATCACGAATATGTGACATGCAACCTTTAATCCATTCTACAAGCATCTTTGCATGCAACATGCAAGTCTATGGTTTCATTCTCATGCTATGCAATCCTTTGGACAACATCTAACAAATGTTAATGACTTTCTCATGCGAATCACAACAAGGAAGTTATTGCCTAAATGAAAATGCACAAAAAGGGCAACATGTGACTAAGCTCATAAGATGAATAAGTAATTTATATCCATAACTTTCCTATGAATTTTAGGCATGCCCAACATGGAATTAAACTTCCAAGAACCAGGGTTTGAGGACTTGCGGTGATGTCCACTTGTAATCTTGGGCTCGAGACTTCTGCGCATGCGCCTTGCATCTTTTGTTTTGGAGCCATCATTGACTTAGTGAACTTTAGACTCCGCGAATTTTTCTTGGCCCTTATTCTCGTTCTCCGAAGCTACCTAATTGGGTCGATACCTCTTTCCTTACGCAAAAATTGAAGCTTACGATCCGATTTTTGAAACGAGGAGGGCACATAAAAATAGAGCTTAAGGAAGCCCCTTGTGGAAGCTTCCAAGGAATCTTCTATGCTTCTGAGTCAGAAGCTTACGTGGAAGAGGGAGTTGTGATGATGGAGAGAGTGAAGAAGATGATGATGGCGACAAATTCAATGGTGGTGATGGTGAGGAAGATTAGGCGGCAGCAGCCCGGCTGCAACGGGTGGCAGCAGTGGCGTGTGGTGGTGGCACTCTTCACGGCACGCGGCAGTCCTTCCTCAGCAGACATCACAACAACCTCCTGTCTTTCCCTCTGATCGTGCCTCCCACCAAGGCTAAGGGGGAGGTTATATAGTGTAAGGGAGGGGGGAAGATCCACCACGTGGAGGCTTTCGTGCCTCCCCTCCCTCATGCATCCACACCACACTCCTCCTTAACTCACTCCTTTCCACACACTCCCTCTCCCCCTGCCATGCATCGGCTAAGGGGAGGGGTAATTTTTTTAAAAAAATTGCCTAAATTTTACCCATTATCCAATTGCCCCTATTTTCCAAGAAGGGTGTTCTCACACGGCTTTGCGGTCTTCAAGCTCGGCCTTAGTTTGCATAATGCGGAGCCGGAATTTAACATGGTGCGCGGAGGGAACACTTGGCCACCAACATTATTTGACACGGGGGATTATTTTATACTGCTTTTGCACAAGATGTGTGGGTTTTATAGTCGACTTAATATTTTGAGTGGAAATATTACATTCTCTCTCCCTTAGGGGAATCGAGATGTCCTCATCTCAAAAAGAACTGGGGATATTGTTGGTTGAGAGTACTTTCATCCATCCAAGTGGCATTCTCCTCGGGATAATATTTCCACTGGAGGAGAAATTCTCTCAAGGTTTTGGATCTCAATTGTCTTTCCCTAACATCTAAGATCCTGTCAGACCGTAGCTCAAGGACTCGTTGGCTAGGCATTACAACTTGTTGATCATCAAGTACCTAGCTAGGATTAGGTACATACTTCTTCAGTAGGCTGATATGAAATACATTATGAACTTTTAGGTTCTCAGGGAGATGAATTCTATAAGCATTAGGCTCTAAGCACTTGAGAATCTTTTAGGGTCCACAATACCTTGGACTTAGCTTCTTGTATTCACCCAAGGATAGGGAACTCTTCTTTGGGCGTACGCTGTCGAAGGGTTTTTGAAAACAAAGTCGCAACCACAAAGGTCCTTGAGAAATTCCAAGATAGAAGATCAATCAAGAAAATAAGCAAGATGAGAAAATGATGCCAAGTCTCTGTTTTTTTTTCTGCCAATAACTAAAGACGAATAGAAAGCCAAAGAAAGGGGTGGCATGAATCAGATTGAAATACAATGTCTGTGTAACAAATAGCCATCTAATTGGCTATCTGGGGAGTCCTAAGAATTTCCTCAAATGACAATTTGTTTGCCGTCAATGTTTCTGCACAATCTACTCTTCCAGGAAAAGGTTGATTCATGCCTTGATAAAGTTTTAATCAAATAACAAATAAAAGACATTGTGGAATGCTTGGGAAGCTAAAGCTTCAATTATGCATTTGAGCACACTGAGCTAGTACAAGTTGCATTTGATGTATGGTGTATCAGGCTCTGTGCGGTCATGGATTTCACAAACATAATTTCAGAGTCATGCTAAGCTATAGCAATTCAGAGAAAACATGTTGCACTGTGATTTATGTATAAAGTTGATGAGCAGGGCAGGGCACGGAACCAGTAATTAGCATTTATAAAGCCATAAGCTAACATGTGCCTGCCATGAAACTCCTATGGGCGGAGCTCCCAAAGGTTGAATTGACGTCTTTTGAACAGGCCACATGCACAAGGATGACCAAGGATGTAGAAGCCATAATAAAGCAAGCTCCACAGGCGATCACACCACAAAGAAACACGCTGCCAGCACAGATTCACATGCGATGGGATCACAACATGACCTCTGATACATGTTTCTCATCACAATTGGCCGCCCATGCGTGCGACACACGATTTTGCATCTGTGACTACTCAATTGTTGGTCCACAGGAAGAGTTGCTCCTCAAGTGAATTCTGCAAAAGACCCCTTTTCTCCATCTGCTTGAATAAGCTTTTGTACAATGTGACCTTCAAAACGAGCACCATATGATGCATACATGCATCCACCAAGTTCTCGTGGCCTTGATATCCCTCTCTTTTTCAATGTGGCTTTTCAGCATACAACACACAGTTGTCTCCAGCAAGCATTATGCTTTTTCCCTCTTCCTATCCATAATAGTAAGTTCCCTGTTCAGGCCCAATGCTTTGCAGCAAAAAGCAGGGGCTGCCTTGCTTTGCTTTCACACTTGGATCCTCCTAATCCTGTCCATGGTCACCAAATTTATCAAGTCTATGCAAAGTACTCGAGTCTTGTCCATCAATAGAATCCCTTATGTGTCAAAAACCTTTCGAGTAAGACATCCCTGTTCTTTACTGCTGTCTTTTATGGTGAGTTCCCCATAGTTGTCAATCCATAACTTTCCAACAACCACATTATGAATGCAGGTTGTTATTTTGCTCCATGTGAAGTGGTCTCCAAACCTTGGGATGCACAAATGTACTACTCCAGCTGGAAGAACCTCAACACTTTTTCCCCATAACTTATTCTTGATTTCAACTTCACCATATATTGTGTAATCTTCAAGCATATTCACACAATGAAATGCCAATACAGGTGGATGATGGCTTACCTATTCTACAATAAAATGACATCTCGCATCTGGAGATTGCCATTCATATGTTTCTCCAACACACAGGTTTATGACGATAACTTGAAACACACTTACGGGAAAACTAGGGATCATACACACACAAACATGCAAGCCACATGTAGAACAAAATGCAAACACAACGACTAAGTATGCACAAAGTAACAAATGTCACACACACAAACTTTTTGGTGGATTCCACACCTCGGATGCGCAACAGCACGACATCCACCCCCTCTGATCCTGCGCATCCTCTGGATGGGCCAACTACCCATGATCATTGTCGTCAAGATCCACGTACAGATCAATCTCTTCATTGTCTTTTTCTGGTATATCAGCAAGGTTATCTGTCATATCATCTGTCTCTTCTACTGGAGTTTCTACTGGAGTTTCTTCTCATTGCTCTTCTCTTACAAATTCTTCCAATACGCAATCCTCATCATCTCTTTTCTTGAAAATCTTGATTCTTTTTCCTGCAATGGGCACTCTAAGCACTGTCCCATCCAATTGTGTCAGCTCATATGTTGCATTATCAAAGACATGTCTGACTATGTACGGCCCAAACCATCTTTTCACCATCTTCGGAAGTGCAGTATGCTGATTTTCAAGGCTGCTATCAAAGACTGATACCCAGTCTCCCTCTTCTATTGCTCTAGGCCGCAAGCGATGCTTGTTGTCAAACTATCCTTATTTCTAAGTCTAGCAACCTTCAACCTGTCAATAGCTAGTTGAACATCCTCTGGTCTTCTCTCCAACTGCCGGATCCGAAGAGCTAAGAGCTCCTCTCTTGTCAAATCCTCCTGGCAAGGTAAAACTGACCAAGTCAAAGCACAAGTCTCAGTCGGCATAACCGGTTTCTGACCATACATCAACTCTGCGGGCATATATCCTGTGGTAACACTGTGAGTCATACGATCATCCCACAAAGCAAATGGTAAAGTCTCGGCCATTCTCCAATCCGTCCTCTGCATGCTTTGGCTAATGCTTTCACTATCGGTGGATGCCCTCTTTCACTCTTTCCATTTCTCTCTGGATTGTATGCTGTGGTTAGAGCCAACTTGATTCCTAGTTGACAGAAAAACTCCCTAGCTTCATCTACATCTAATTCACCACGATCTGTAGTGATCTTACCCACACAGCCATACCTGCAGAAAATTTCTTCCAATAAGAACTTACACACTGCACTAGTGGTCTTCGTTCTCAAAGGTCTGCTCTCAACATGATTGGAAAGATCCTCTCTAGCCAATACAATATATCTCATCTGCCATAGACCCATCGGCATAGTAACCAAGTCAACTACCCACTTATAATGAATGCATAGCGGATAGGTCGGATGAAGCTCGTCTCGATGACGCACTACACGGAATACATCTGACAGTCTCTGCAAGTCTCTACAAAGTGAGAAACATCTCTGTACATGCCTTTCCACCAATATTTTTCCTTGATTTTCTCATAAATTGCCCACACTTCTCTATGACTAGCCCAAGGACTCTCATGAAACTCTCTCATCACCTGTAACTAGGTCTCTTTATTACAGACAACCTGCAAGGGTAGTCCACCTCTTTTCTTCGAGTGTTTCCAAAGAAATCCATGCTTGAGAAAATAACCATAGGCTTTTCTTTTGATCTTCTTGAACTCTTTATTTGTCCATTCATCTCTTTTGCTTAATGTACTAAGGTACTTGCAAATCTGCAACCAATCTCCAACATAGAGTTCTTCTATGAAAGCCACAATATTATAGACATGGCAAACATGATCAACCATAGCGGCTGAAATTTTTGCATCATCCTCTTCTGCAAGTAATGTCTCCTCATCATCATATCTGGCTCTAGACAGCATATCCGCCTGGATTATCCTTCCCTGCTATGTGTTTAAATTCTGGATTTAATGACTTGATATATGTGATCCATCTCAGCATAGCTATATTCAGAGTAGAGCAACTCAACGGTTTCCTGCCATAATACCCATACAGATGTCCAACAATGATGACCTCATTTACTCCAAAAACAGATTTTTGCCCTGATAGTGTCAAGTTCACTTCTTCTAACCTGCCCAAAATCTTTTCACAAGCTGAAATATGATCAGCCACAAAGTATCTGCATCCTTGCTATTTAGACTCTCATTCTTCTCTTCTTCTGCACACCCTTTAATGGGCACATTATCCAAGAAAGGCATGGTAAGCTGAGGTATGTACTCATGAAGGACGTTATGCATGGCATTCATCATATGCGCAACAGAATTAGTGGAACCTTGAGGCAAGGTACACATCCTGACAAGCCCAATAGGAGTTCTCATAGTGGTTAGGTCCCTGCTTTCCAAGGCCAGCTAAAACTGAATATATCCTGAATACAAGTCACCTAAAGAATAGATGGCACATCCAGCAAATGCTTCTACAAAATCATCCACAACTGGACCTATATCAACATTCCTGATAGTAACTCTATTTACTGGCTACATGTCTTGTATAAATTGGAGAGTACCATTCTTCTTTGGAACTGTAAACCACCTATTTGAGTATGTTGCAGATGACGGCTCTAGGATTCCCATCCTGATTTTCTCATTCAACAAGTCAACTAGCTTTGGCAGGTGTGCCCTAGGCACTGGAATAGTCGGAGGTTCCATGGAATATGAGGAATAGTAAAGATCACCATAGGGTCAACAATATCCGGATTCACACACATCCAATCTCAAGCGAGAAAAAAGCAAACCCCCTTCCATGTCGCTCAAGCATATCTTGAAAGCACTGCTTCTCTGAGGGTAGCAAGAAATCTTCATTTCCAATTTTTAATTCAGCAAGAGTCTCTGCTGAAAATTTATGGCCTATATGCTTTGGGTTCCTCAAAATTGGCTGCTTGGCAGCCCTCTCTATTTGCTGATCACTGTCAGGTGGAAGCGGTCCAGCTACCGGCTTCACCTTCTTATCCACAGTCTTGTATTTCGTGTCAATCCTGGCTTCATTATGATCCTCTACATTACTCAAATCTAGCTGTAAATCAACAATTCTGCCCTTGGCTGAATATCCTCAGCCCTCTGCTCTATGGACTGCATAGGAATAGCCCTAAACTCTGGATGCTGAAATATTTCATCAGTAAACTCTGTTGGCTGAAAGTTTTCAGCCCTCTGTGTCTCTGTAGGCTGATCATAATCAGTCGAATGAATTTCTTCAACTCTCAATACTTTTTGCTGAGTCACCTCAGCCTTTGACTCTATCTGTGACACAAAATCTGAAATTTCATGAGACATGTCCAGGGACTGCATTGATACATTACTGAGACAACTCTGCATATCAGCTTTTAGCATATTTTCCATCTCTGTCATCGTATCTGCACAAACCATACTATCATACATCCCATCTATATGCTCATCATCCTCTAAAATACCTGCATTTTTCTAATCTTTCTCCTTCCTGCATATGTACTGCGTGGCAGCTCTAGGCAACTTAGAAATCTTTTGATAACTCATCGAACTGTTTGCTGAAATTCCAACAAAATTGGAGGACAAAACACTGCTAGGAGGCGAGAACTCCAATCTCCTCTGCTCTGTACCACTGTCGTCTCGTGGAACAGCGGTACCTAATGAAAACCCGAATCCCTCATAGTGGGCAAAGGCGCATCTCAAAGAGTATCCCTGTTTCTAGCATGATTTACACACACAGTCATAAACTGGACTGCTCTCATAGCATCTTTACTGCGAATTCGTGCATAAGCAGATCCATCATCCATTACTTTCGTTTCCATGTGCATCTCTGTGATGAATGGCTGTCCTAGGATTATGGGGTAAGAGCATGAATCCTGCACAAAGAAATGGAAATCCTCCTCTACATCTCCAATAGAAATCCTGACACTGGGGTAGGCAGCATACAAATCACCTGCAGTATTGTTGGCGGCTCTCATACGCCACCCGTGCTCTACATCCATAGGCCATCTATTACTTTCATAAACTCCACAAACTATGAGATTAATCTCGAACCATGATCCACCAAAGCAACATAAGGCACCTGTTTCTCTCCAATTTTCACCATTGTTTTTGTAGTTGCCCTAGCCCAATGACTCCGCGAAAAGTGACTACACGGTACCAAGATAGGCTCATCAATTTCAACATAATGCATAGGCTGAACCCTCTTCTCTGTCTGCAGAAAAACAGAAGCATTCTCGACCATAACCTCATCCTCATCTTCATCCAACTCCCCAATTAAAACTCCCTGTGTATCAGTAGTAGGCAATGTATGTTTTTTCTCTTTAGGACTTCTTGGAACTGATCTTGAAACTCTCTTTTTGAGATGCCCAAAACCTCAGAAATAGTAAAAGTAACCTCACTACCAAGTATTTTGTCATTAAAGATTTTCTTCATGTCCGTAGATGTCTCAATATCGGACATTAATCTAAATCGTGGCTGCTTTCTCTGTTTAGGTTCCTGCCTCTTTTCTTTCTTTTGAGCATCCTCCATTTGTCGTTCTGGCCCTGGTCTCGAAGACGGCCCTGCAGTAGGTGGAGTAACAAACTCACGCCCTCTAGTCTTTTTAGCTGCATTTGGATCCTCTTCATCTCTCTTATGCTTCTCCTCAACAAGTACATCTGCTCCCTGAGACTTAGCCAAGTAGGCATAAATAGTGTACCTGTCAACAGGCGAATCCCAACCTGATTCAGATCTGATGCTAGAACCTGCACTAGTCAAAACAGTCTATTGGATTTTCCCCTTGTTTCCCGTCTCTATAGCATAGGTCCATAATGCTGACTGACTCTCTGAACCTTTCTCAATATGGACTCCATATGTAGAAGCATCTCCTCTAGCTCCCACATAAGAAGTATGCGCAACCATGCCATCTACTAATTTCTTCATTCCGCCTTTCCCAAAATTGGTAGCAAGCGGAGCTCCTGTTTCAGTCAACCAGATCTTGCCATCTTCTCCCCAAAATACCAAATTCTTTCTCCTTGCATCTTGAAAAGATTCGCAATCCTTGCAAGCAATGCTGATGGGCCGTACTATCACACCAAATACATCTTAGATCTCTCCTAAGTGCACTAGGAGCCTAGGTGCACTAGGAGCACTAGAAGAAATTGTAGGTGCAGTCGAGGCAAACTGCTCTTTTAATTTTCCCACCAATTCTGCTTTAACTGACTCCAGTGTCAAATCCATTATGCCTTTGATTATGTCATCAAGAGAGGAAGGAACCAAAGGAGCGGATGATTTCGGAGCAGAAGGAGCTGGCATCGGACTTGGAACAGGAGGAACAGGAGGATTAGAAACAGTAGGCACTGGCATAGGCCACGTAACTGGCTGAGGAAGAGAAGAAATGACAGGGGTAGAAGCAGACATAGGAGCAGAAGACGACGTCGGTGTCATAGATCCATTCTGTAGGCGGGTCTTCCATATCTGCCTCTTGGTCAAAGTCGAGACTGCATCCTGAGCATCTTGCCAATCTGTTTTAAGACCCATAGGCTCCGTGCAATCCTCAAGAAGCTCTCCTAACTCTTCCTGAAGAGCAGGATCTGCAACTTGCAAGAAAAGCTCAACTTTCTCAATATCCAATGCTCTTTGTTCAATGGCATCAAGTTGACTATACCTCTCTTCAAATTCTCGTATCAATTTTGAAGCAGCTAGCATGTAGACCCACTCTCGAAATGGCCGCCACGTAGCCATCCCAAAGTTCTCAAGAAAATACTCCTCTTTCAGGGCCTACTTAAAATCTTGCCAATGCGAATTTTGAAGAAAAAGATCAGTCACTTTTACCCTCAAGGCGGGTGTGACAAGGCGAAGAAAATATTTACTCATAAGTCATGTCGATACTCCAAAAAATCCCATCTTAATCTCATATGTCTTCAAATAAGCCGATACATTATGGCCATCAAATAGCTTCTTTTCATTTTCAACAGCTTCAATCGCCTTAGTTGCGCTAATTGCATTCTCTTGCTCCGAATATAGTTGCCTTTGCTGAGACAACTGTTGTTGATGTAACTGGTATTGCTGCTGCATATACAATTGTGTCTGCTGATTTTGAAGTTGCATATACATAGACATATTCTGCAAAATCTACTTCAAATCATCTGTAGAAGTACTTGAAGCAGAAGTCGATGATGGAGTCGAAGTAGAGGACAAAGCAGGAATCGTAGAAGGGGCTGAAATTGATGCTGAAGTATCTCCCATCCTGAAATTTTTTTAAATGCGACGCTTTCACGTCGGGTTCACCAAAGATGTCGAAGGGTTTTCGAAAACAAAGTCGCAACCACAAAGGTCCTTGAGAAATTCCAAGATAGAAGATCAATCAAGCGAATAAGCAAGATGAGAAAATGATGCCAAGTCTATGTTTTTATTTCTGCCAATAACTGAAGATGAATAGAAAGCCAAAGGGGTGGCATGAATCAGATTGAAATACAATGTGCTGTGTAACGAATAGCCATCTAATTGGCTATTTGGGAGTCCTAAGAATTTCATCAAATGACAATTTGTTTGCCGTCAATGTTTCTGCACAATCTGCTCTTCCAGGCAAAGGTTGATTCATGCCTTGATAAAGTCTTAATCAAACAGCAAATAAAAGACATTGTGGAATGCTTGGGAAGCTAAAGCTTCAAAAAATGGATTCGAGCGCATTGAGCTAGTACAAGCTGCATTTGATGTATGGTGTATCAGGCTCTGTGCGGTCATGGATTTCACAAACATAATTTCAGAGTCATGCTAAGCTATAACAATTCAGAGAAAACATGTTGCACTGTGATTTATGTATAAAGTTGATGAGCAGGGCAGGGTGCGGCACCAGTAATTAGCATTTATAAAACCATAAGCTAACATGTGCCTGCCATGCGGAGCTCCCAAAGGTTGAACTGACGGCTTTTGAACACAGGCCACATGCACAAGGATGACCAAGGATGTAGAAGCCGTAAAAAGAAAGCTCCACAGGCGATCACACCACAGGGAAACACGTTGCCAGCATAGATTCACATGCGATGGGATCACAACATGACCTCTAATACATGTTTCTCGTCACAATTGGCCGCCCATGCATGCGACACAGGATTTTGCATCTGCGACTGCTCAATTGTCGGTCCACAGGAAGAGTTTCTCCTCGAGTGAATTCTGCAAAAGACCCTGTTGAGATGACAAGCTCAACACATGCGGACATTGATGATGGACCGCCTGGTTAGATGGGTCCATATGTCTACACTTAGCATGTCGGTGGTCATTATGCATCTCACATGGCCACTGACTCATTACTTATTATATTCAGGTCGTTACACCTATTTACAGCTGGCATAGTTATAGTGCCTGTCGACTAGTGTAGTCGGTTATGCATTGTTTGACTTAGTAGGCCACTTTCCTTTTATGTTGTATCTTATCTATACTTTGTGTACATTGAAAAGAGTGTGGAAGAAGAAGAAGAAATCAGCAAGAAAACGTTTTGGCCTCCATCTCTCTTCTTGTCTCTTGAGTGAGCTTCTCCTTGTGCATTCTGTGTGTGTTCGGCGCAGCATCTTGAGCAACCCCCTCCATCACGCGATTCTTGACATGGTATCAGAGCCGCGCCATTGAGAGAGGCTGATTTCGAAGGTTGAAGCAAAGGAGAAGAAGCAAGGTTCGAGCAAGCAAGCCACGGGTAAGAAGCTCTCCCATCCTTCAACTCTTTCTCTTGGATAGTGCCTGTGGAGGCACCGGAAGCAGGGCAGAGCAAAAATCTCAGATTGCAGTGAGATTTGGTGTGCGCGAAGAGCACTGTGTATTCTGCAGATAAGCCCTTCAAGGCTTTCCCGCAGTTTTTTTGGGCAATCTGAGGCCGTTTCAGGGCCTGTTTTAGAGCCGCAAGGTTGCGGATAGCAGTTTCAGGATAGGCTGTGACTTCGACTGTATTGACCGAAAGTGGGTGCGCAGGTTACAGATTTCAGATCTGTAAGTTCAAAGGTGTTTACCAGTGAGTAAACACAAGGTTTATCTGCAAACAGGTTGCAGATTGCATGTATTGTTGAGCAGACAGTGAAAAAGGCTGTCTGGTGTATTGCTGTGCACTACAGATCCAGGGTTGCAGAAGATTTGCTTGCTGTTTGGTATTAGTTTTGTGATAATGGCAGAGAACAGTGGAAGCCCCATCATTGAGAAGCTCGACAAGAACAACTACCCATCATGGAAGTTTCGTGTCACGAACTTCCTTATTGGAAAAGGCCTCTACGAGTTCGTTTCAGGTGAAGAAAAGGAGCCGGAGGTGAGTGATCCTCCAACTGCAGAAGAGACAAAGGTACGAAAGGAATGGAATGCAAAAGACAAGAAGGTCATGTATTGGTTGTCTGCAGTAATTGACAATAATATGCTGGGACACATTAGAAATGCAGAGAATGCATATGCAGCTTGGACCATACTTGAAAGTATGTTTTCTGTAAATACAAAGGCACGAAAGATTCAACTCAAGCAAGAGTTGAATACATTGAAGAAAGGGAAGATGTCTATCAATGAGTATGCATTGAAGGTAAGAAGCATTGCAGATGCATTGGCAGCGATTGATGCAATGCCCGATGATGATGATTTGGTGTCGTCTACCTTGGGTGGACTTAACAATGAAAAGGCTTGGAAGTCTTTTGTAACTTCCGTATATGTCAGAAAGCCATTTCCAGATTTCGATGAATTGGTCTCTCTAATGATCACTGAAGAAATCAACATGCAGAGTGAGACATCTGAAAGAAGTGGTGAACAGGTCCAGGCTTTCTACTCCAGTTCAGGAAGGGGACGTGGTAGGTTCTCTTCAAGAGGTCGTGGTACAGGACGTGGTAGTGACAACCAGCAAAACAGATTGAATCAGCAATTTGGCGATATGCAGGTTTCAGGAGGTCGTGGTAACTTTAGAGGCAGGGGGAGCTTTAGAGGAAGAGGTGGATGGCAGAATAGAGGTTCTAACAACTCTGGTATTGTGTGCCACTACTGTGGCAAAACAGGTCATATTGCAGCCCAATGTTATGCTAAGAAAGATGATATCCGCAGTGGTAAGTTGCAGCAAGGAAACTATGCATCGTCTTCACGACAGAATGAAGACAAAAATGAACGTTTATTCGTTATGCAGCATATGCTGAATGCTGTTACAGGAAAGGGAACACATGAAGATGTTTGGTATGTTGATTCAGGTGCATCCAATCATATGACCAGCCATGCTGAATGGTTTGGAGAGATGCAGGATTTGCAGAATGCAGGTTATGTGCAGACGGGTGATGACTCATGCCACCCAATTTCACACATTGGAAAAGTTCCCTTGTCCTTGCATGATGGTAAGACAAAGAGTCTTTCAGATGTATTACATGTGCCATCTATTACAAAGAACTTGGTGTCAGTCGGTCAAATGGTAGAGCAAGGGCTGCAAGTCAGATTTAATGCAAAGGGCTGCTTTGTAGAAGACTTCAATGACAAGTGCAGGTTGGTAGCAAAGGGAAGTAGAGTTGGACGTATGTTCACTCTAGATGCTGGAATTCCTACTATGAATGCTGCTATGTATGCCAAAGGAAAAGGTGTTGTTGCAGACATTGAAATTTGGCACAAACGCATTGGACATGCAAATGTACAAAGGCTGAAATTAATGCAGTCCAAAGGGTTGGTTACAGGTTTGCCTACATTTAAAGTTGCAGAATTTCAGAAGGTATGTGAAGCATGTCAGTTTGGTAAGCAGGCAAGACAACCCTTTTCACATGACAGAGATGTAAGCAGAAATATCCTTGATGTTGTGCATACAGACATTTGGGGGCCTACACAAAATGTATCTCTTGGAGGTAGTTCATACTTCGTCACATTCATTGATGATTGTTCTAGAAAGCTGTGGGTATATTTTATGAAGGAAAAGAGTGAAGCTTTTGAGCACTTTAGAACTTTCAAGGCTGCAGTTGAAAGAGAAACAGGCTTGAAAGTAAAGTGCTTGAGGTCAGATGGAGGGGGAGAGTACCTCTCCAATGAGTTCAGTGATTTTCTGAGGTCTCATGGGATAAAGAGACAGTTCACATGCAGGTATACCCCACAACAAAATGGGGTTGCAGAAAGGAAAAACAGGCATATTGCAGAAGTTGCACGCGCCTTGATGGCTGAAAAGAATATGCCTAAGCATTTTTGGTCTGAGGCTGTTCATACTGCTGTTTATATTATGAACAGAACTCCCACAACTGCAGTTCATGGTATGACCCCCGAAGAATGTTTTACAGGTAAGAAGCCTGATGTTTCACACTTGAAAGTATTTGGCTGCATTGCGTATGTTCATGTGCCAGATGAGTTGCAGAAGAAACTGGATCCAAAGGCTGAAAAGTGTGTCTTTATTGGATACTCTTTAGAGCAGAAAGGGTATCGCTGTTACAACCCTGTCACATGTAAGTTTAGAGTGAGCAGGGATGTCATCTTTGATGAAATGAGCAGTTGGTATGCATCTAGTGGTGATGCATTGGATGATGATGATGATCATGACACTCATGTGCAGGCTGAAAAGCAAGAATCACGAACTCTTAGCGGACCAGAGACATCATCTGGTAGTCCTTGGTCTGGGAGACTAAGGAGTGCCTCTACATCTTCGGGTGCATCTAGTAGCACTACAGGTAAAGACAAAGGAAAGAATAAAGTGTCAGAAGGCATTGATGTAGTTCTTGATGGAGACTCCAGTGGCTCAGAGAGCTTGGATGATGAGCTTGGCATTCCTTCAGTGAGGACTCCAGGTGTGCAGAGAGCACACGTTAATGCAAAGACTCCATTGAGTGATCCAGTGGTACGCAGGTCTAGCAGGGTGAGATACCCTGTTAAAAGATTTGGTTTTGAAGGTTATGCAGCTCACCATTATGCTTATATGGTGAAACTAGTTGAGGATGTTGAGCCCACATGTTTTGAGGAGGCTGTTGGTCATGCTCATTGGGATGCAGCAATGGATGAGGAGATGGCTGCATTAGAGGCCAATAAGACTTGGGATCTAGTATCATTGCCGAAGGGAAAGAAAGCTATTGGATGTAAGTGGGTTTATAAGATTAAGCACAATGCAGATGGTTCTATTAGCAGGTACAAAGCTAGGCTGGTTGCAAAAGGCTATGCCCAGACATATGGCATAGATTATGATGAAACCTTCAGTCCAGTTGCTAGGATGGCAACTGTCAGATGTGTGATTGCTTTGGCAGCAGCCAAAGGTTGGAGGTTGCAGCAAATGGATGTAAAGAATGCCTTCTTGCATGGTGATTTGCAGGAAGAGGTGTATATGGATCAGCCAGTAGGTTATGAAGATTTAGAGCATCCCACATATGTGTGCAGGTTGAAGAAGGCACTCTATGGGCTCAAGCAAGCACCTAGAGCATGGTCTGACAAGATTAGAGAGTATCTTGTCAATATTGGCTTTTATGTTTCTGATGCTGATCACTCACTTTATGTGAGAAAGGGAGATGCAGGTTTGGTCATCATAGTCATCTATGTGGATGACTTGATTATTACAGGTGATAGTGATAGTGGAATTGCTGAAGTCAAGGGCTGTTTGAAGATGAAGTTTGAGATGAAGGATTTAGGTGAGCTAAGGTACTTCCTTGGCATTGAGGTGATCAGATGTGATGATGGTATATGGCTGTCCCAAAGATAGTATGGCTTGGATATGTTGTCCAAGTATGGTATGACTGCATGCAAACCACTTTCAGTCCCGTTGGAGCAGAATGTAAAGCTGAGTGCTGATGTTGGGGATGAGATAGAAAACCCTACTATGTTCAGGAGGATAGTGGGGAGTTTAATCTACATGACCATTACAAGACCAGACTTGAGCTACGTTGTTGGTCTTGTGAGTCAGTTTATGCAAGTACCTAGGAAGCCACATTTGGATGCAGTCAGACGCATATTAAGATATGTGAAGTCCACATTACATTATGGACTTTTCTATGAGGCAGGTACAAATGTACAGGTGTTTGGATACACAGATGCAGATTGGGCTGGTAGTATGTCTGATAGAAGATCTACCAGCGGATACATGTTCTCTCTTGGTAGTGCAGCAATTGGATGGAGCAGCAAAAAGCAATCTACAGTTGCTTTGTCGAGTACAGAGGCTGAGTATAGAGGTGCTGCTGTTGCAGCATGTGAGGTAGTATGGCTGCAAAAGCTATTGGCTGATTTGGATGTGCAAGTGGAAGGTCCAGTTGTCATTTATTGTGACAACATGAGCAGTATACAGTTGGCTAGGAACCCTGTGTTCCATGCCAGGACAAAACATATTGAGGTACACTACCACTTTGTGAGAGAGAAGGTACTAGCAGGTGAGATTGACTTGATGTATGTCAGCACACAGGATCAGATAGCTGACATCTTCACGAAGGCATTGGGTACAGAGAAGCTTCATAAGTTTCGAAGCTTACTTGGAGTTGCAAAGATGCAGTTGAGCTTGAGGGGGAGTGTTGAGATGACAAGCTCAACACATGCGGACATTGATGATGGACCGCCTGGTTAGATGGGTCCATATGTCTACACTTAGCATGTTGGTGGTCATTATGCATCTCACATGGCCACTGACTCATTACTTATTATATTCAGGTCGTTACACCTATTTACAGCTGGCATAGTTATAGTGCCTGTCGACTAGTGTAGTCGGTTATGCATTGTTTGACTTAGTAGGCCACTTTCCTTTTATGTTGTATCTTATCTATACTTTGTGTACATTGAAAAGAGTGTGGAAGAAGAAGAAGAAATCAGCAAGAAAACGTTTTGGCCTCCATCTCTCTTCTTGTCTCTTGAGTGAGCTTCTCCTTGTGCATTCTGTGTGTGTTCGGCGCAGCATCTTGAGCAACCCCCTCCACCACGCGATTCTTGACAGACCCCTTTTCTCCATCTGCTTGAATAAGATTTTGTACAATGCGACCTTTAAAATGAGCACCATATGACGCATACATGCAGCCACATCAAGTTCTCATGGCCTTGATATCCCTCTCTTTTTCAATGTGGCTTTTCAGCATACAACACGCAGTTGTCTCCAGCAAGCATTATGCTTTTTCCCTCTTCGTATCTGCAGCAGTAAGTTCCCTGTTCAGGCCCAATGCTTTGCAGCAAAAAGCAAGGGCTTCCTTGCTTTGCTTTCACACTTGGATCCTCCTAATCCTGTCCACGGTCACCAAATTTATCAAGTCTATAAAAAATAATCGACTCTTGTCCACCAATAGAATCCCTTATTTGTCAAAAACCTTTCCAGTAAGACATCCCTGTTCTTTGCTGCTGGCTTTTATGGTGAGTTCCCCATAGTTGTCAATCCATAACTTTCCAACAACCACATTATGAATGCAGGTTGTTATTTTGCTCCATGTGAAGTGGTCTCCAAACCTTAGGATGCACAAATGTACTACTCCAGTTGGAAGAACCTCAACACTTTTGCCCCATAACTTATTCTTGATTTCAACTTCCCATATATTGTGCAAGCTTCAAGCATATTCTCACAATGAAATGCCAATACAGGTGGATGATGGCTTACCTGTTCTGCAATAAAAAGACATCTCGCATCTGGAGATTGCCATTCATATGTTTCTCCAACACACGGGTTTAAGACGATAACTCGAAACACACTTACGGGAAAACTAGGGATCATACACACACAAACACGCAAGCCACATGCAGAAGCAAACATAATGACTAAGTATGCACAAAGTAACAAATGTCACACACACAAAAATTTTGGTGGATTCCACACCTCGGATATGCGCAGCAGCACGACAACCGAAATGAAGACCATGTCTCCTTTAGTGAAGGATCTATCTTGACGTTTCAAATCCGCGTATGCCTTATGTCTATCCTTGGCGGCTTGGATGTCCTGTGTTATTGACTTCATTTGGTCATCCATATCTTCCAGCATTTGCTTTGAAGCTTCAACTCTTAAGGTTGGATCCGAGAAGTTTAAAGGACTTCGACAGTCGTGCCCATACAATGCTTGAAAAGGAGTCATCTGAATGCTTTGTTGATAAGAAGCATTTTAGGCAAACTTGACCAGTGGCAAGTATTGAATCCACCTTTTTGGTTCTTGGCAACAGTGTGCCCTTAGCATATCCTCAATGACTTGGTTGAGTCACTCTGTTTGACCATCGGTTTGGGGATGGTAAGCTGTACTAAAACAGAGTTGTGTCCCAATGGCTTCGAAGATATCTCTCCATAAGTGTGATGTGAAGAGAGAATCATGATCACTAATGATTCTTTTGGGTAACCCATGCAGTTTGAATATCTCCTTGATGAACAACCTTGCAATGTCTGAGGCTTTATAGTTTGTCTTAACAGGGATAAGATGTGCAAACTTGGTTAGCATATCCACCACAACCATAATGGAGTTGCATCCTCCCTGAACTTGGGGTAGGCCAACAGCAAAATCCATACTAATGAATTCCCATTTCATTTGGGGAATGTCAAGTGGTTGCAAGTTTCTTGGCATTTTGACATGTTCAGCCTTAATACGTTGACAAGACAAACATTCAGTGACACATTTGAGAACGTCATCTTTAAGCCTCTCCCAATAATAGCTCTTTCTGACTGCATTGAGGGTCTTGGCATAGCCAGGATGTCTTGAAAAAGGGGAATCATGAACTTTCCAAAGTATCTTTTTCTTGAGTGACTGGCTTGTTGGTATACATAATCTCGTTCTATAGTAGACAAGTCCACTATTGATAGAGAATTCTTGATAGTTTGCCTGTAGCTTCGGGTCTTGATCCTTGATGAGGATCTCCCTTAGCAACTTCTGATAGGCTGGATCATGGCATGCTTCTTCTCTAGCTAGCTCAAGTATTGGGTTGTTTGGCATGGATACCTTTGTGGCTAGAGATCTAGCTGTTGATGGATCTTGCAAGATTAGAGAATTTAGAAATGCCTTGCGACGACTAAGTGCATCGGCAGCTACATTCTCCTTTCTAAGCCGGTATTTGATTTCAAAATCATACTCCTCCAGTACTTCAATCCACCAACGTTGCCTCATCTTGAGCTCATTTTGGGTGGGTAAAGATCCATTTGAGACTTTTATGATCCATCACTAGGGTAAACTTGTTATCCAATAAGTAGTGTCTCCAAAGATTGAGAGCATGGATGACAGCTAACAATTCCAGATCGTGGGTAGCATAATTCTTCTCATGGCTCTTCAGTTTCCTTGAAGAGTATGCTATAGGATGACCTTCCTGCATAAGCACACATCCTAAGGCAAGTGTGCTAGCATCAGTTATTACTTCAAACTCCTTACTAAGGTCCGAAAGTTTTAGGATAGGTGCTGATACCAAACTTTGCTTTAGTCTATCAAAGCTAGATTGTTTAGTAGTTGACCATACAATTGATGTTTGCTTCTTTAGTAGATCCGTCCGAGGCGCTGTAATCAAAGCATAGTTTTTGATAAAGACCTTGTACCATCCTATCAATCCAAGAAAACTGCGTATTTCTTTGACAATTATTGGTGTTGGATATTCCAAAACATCTCTGACTTTGCCGGGTCTATTGAGATTCCTTCCCCTGATACAATGAATCCCAGATATTCAATATGTCGTTTGAAGAATGCACACTTCATCATCTTGGCATAAAGCTTGTGTGCCCTCATTGTCTCAAGGACAATGCGAAGTTGGGGTTCATGATCTTCTTCCTGTTTGGAGTAGACTAAGGCATTGTCGAAGAAGATGAGTACAAAGTCATCAAGATATGGCCTAAAGATATCCTGCATTAGCCTGTTGAAGGTGGTAGGTGCATTCGTCAACCTGAATGACATGACTAGGAACTCAAAATGCCCATATCTTATGCTGAATGCCGTTTTTGGGATATCCTCTTCCTTGATCCTTATCTGATAGTATCCAGACCTGAGATCAATCTTGGAGAAGATCTTTGCACCTTGAAGACAGTCAAGAAGTTCATCTATTCTTGGAATAGGGTACTTGTTCTTAATGGTTGATTGATTCAACCCTCTGTAATCAATACATAGTCGAAGTGTTCCATCCTTCTTCTTCTGGAAAAGCATTGAAGCTCCCTATGGTGAACTGCTGCGACGGATGTAGCCCTAATCTAACAGTTGCTTGAGTTGCTCCTTCAGCTCAATTGCTTCCGTGATGGACATTCTATATGGCCTCCTTGCAATTGGCGCAGCTCCTGTCACTAGCTTGATTTCATGACCAACTTCCCTTTGAGGCGGAAGTTCTGTCAGCTCTTCAGGAAATACGTTTGCGTACTCCTTTAGCCATGAAGGTTCTTCACTAGACTCTTGATTCTGATCTAGTTTATTAAGCTTAATCAAATAGACAGATAGTCCCTTTTTTTCTAACTCCCTTTATTATGTGAGATGCTTTGGCCAATTGAATTTTTGGCTTCCCAGCCTCTCCTTGAGTTGTGACCAATTCCCCTTTAAAATTTCGAAAGGAAACTTGACCCTTTCCACAATGAATGTGGGCATCATTGGGTTTAAGCCAATCCATTCCGAGCAAACACTCATGGATACCTAGGTTCATGACCCTGAATCTGACCGAAGTCGATTTTCCTCCCAGTAAGAATTCCACTTGAGGATGCGCTTGGGCAATAAGTTTATTTACGTTAAAACTTGCTAAGCGTTCCTCACATTACATTTCATGCCCAATTCACCAAGTGACCTAATCACTTAACTTCTTTATCAATACTCACAATCAAGACAATCATTGATAAAAAGAAGTCTTATTTCATTCATATGGGCATAGCCCTTTCTGAGTACAATTATTCTTGGGGAGATGGAACAAGCTGATACATTAATTCAAGGAGAATAAGATTGTGTTACATTCAGCTACTGGAACTGAGTAATAGTATGGATTGGGGTCATGGATTTCAGGAATCGATAGGTCATTGGAAGATTAGGGTATCCTTTCCTTTGGTATTTTTTTTCTCATAACGTCCCAACACCTTGATTCTGTCGGCAGGGATTATTCGAGTCACTTCCTCATATACATACTTGTTCTGATTAACCCTTCGACCGCCGACATGTAGGGTTGCGTTTGCGTGAGCCTCAACAAATCCACTTGATTCTCTTCAAGTTGCTTTGAAGGTACGCAAGTCGGTGGGCAGCTATGTAATAGATCCCTGAAACACCCATCTATCTCCGTTCCATGTACAAGGGTGATGGATTGTAGATGCGGTCTAGGATATTTATCATATCGATCCTCCATCGATAATCCGAGGCATGCATTGTGGTCATAAACATAATCTGGAACACCAAGAATATATTCCATGCTTCATAACTCTGCAAGACAGCATTGATAAGTAAGGAAATGTTCTTTACAACAACATTTTCTTTACTTCACCTTATTACGTTTTCTTATAAAGACAGATCCTTCGTTGGTTTGCTCTGATACCAACTGTAACGTGTCCACCTGTTCGCTCGCAGGACACGTCTTAGCAGCGCATCGGGAAGAGAGTCCAAAAAGCGCCGCCCGGTACTCCCACGGAATGTCACGGGGTTTGCGATCTAGGTCTTCCCAAGTCTGCCACGAAGCGGAAGCATTTCGGCCGTTCCCACTTAGGACCGACCTGAATCAAGATACTCCTAGTGGTCAAATTCCTAGAATGGCAGCTAGCATCGAACCCCAGGCAAACTACTTTACGCAGAAACATCAGGGTCGAAGTGGATTCATGCTGCACTTGGTTCAAGGAGAATGGGAAACGAGAGGGATGCGAAGCTCGACCTCTCTGCCCATAAGGCATAGTCCCATTTCGTTCCCCTAAAATAGCATAAATCGGGAATCTAGTATCCTAGATTCTAGGTCAACGTTCTTTGCTGTTCATTTCTTCTGAGAAAAGTTCCTTGCTATCGATTTTGTTTGAGAAAAGTTCCTGGCCAACCGGGACCACCCATCTGTAAGAAGGACCCATGGCCACATCCACCGCACTTTCCTCAGGGTAGCTTTAGTTGTCTAATTATCTATCACATTTACTTGGACACGCATAAAACAGCTTCCTTAATTAGCCAATTATTCACCGGTTCCTTTATGTAATCTTAGCACTGACATAGAAAAACAGTGTCGAACAAGTTCCTTTATAATAATTGATCTTATTTATCTTTGAAAAACATCATACAATCCAGCTCGTAGGCTAATCCATAAATCTGCTCGAAGGCAATCCATAATCTGCCCGAAGGCAATCCATAATTTGCCCGAAGGCAATCTAGCAATCCACAGGGATTACTAATCCAAGATTCCACCTGTAGACTAGTATACGGGCCTCGAGATCCAAACCCAAGTCACGTCCGCCTCTTGTGCAGGGCCCGAAAGGCAAGGGATTTATGGCCAGAGCCCCCCTGGCACCTAAGCATCCTCCTACTCCAAGTGGCACCCAACGGAGAGATCTCTCGCGGTGGGTTCAGTCCACGTTCTCGGCGCGGCTAACAACCCCCTTGTGTAGGGTCAGGCAAACAGTCGGGGGTAACTGATGCTGCCTCTCTCTCTAGGCCTTCAACCTGAAGCATTATTTATTTTTCCATCCTTAGATTCTTTGAGCAAAGCAATACAAACAGTGCTCCTAAACTGTACAAACACAATCAATCCAGTGGTCGTTTACTTGGCCAACTGCTAAGGAGTGAATCATTTTCTCCGAATGCATCCAGCATTCGATCCGGGATCAATTGGGACTTGGCAAGATCCCCAAGGGTTTGTTTGTTTACCCTTTTATCCTTGGGTTAGGGTTATACCCTGTCAACCCAAATTAACCAACACCTTAGGTTTCTTTAGGCTAAGAAAGTAAATCCTCGCGACCATGTCGCTCTAACTTGATTGATCCTTTGCTTACTAAGCAATACATAACTTCCCTTAACTTGGCAAATCAGCCCAAGAAGGGTGATGTAGCAAGATGTCTACTCATCCTCTAGCAAGTTAGACTTGCGCTAGAACCTGCCAACCTTATTCCAAGGAGTGGCAAATCTATCTTGCGATTAAAACACAAGCCATACGATGTTGCAACTTGTTGCACAAGTGTCGCGCCTAACTCATGGGGTCATTTCACCCATCAATGGCATTTCTTGGTCAAGGAATTTGTTTAGTCAATATTTAGGGTTTGGGGTGTCTTCTTACCCAACCCAACGCTAACCTTGCTAGGCCAATAACGTTTGGGCCTAGGGTTTCTAAACTCAATCGGATATCATTCGATCCTTAGGGTAAAACCCTAGATCGTTAGTGTATGGGCATCCAATTAACCCAAACAATCCATGAATGTGGATAGGACCTTTGGGTTTGAGGGTCTCGACTTGGTGACCAAATGCAATACTAGGCAGAATTTCTAACGTGCTAAACCCTAGCTAGCATTTTGAGGTGTTCGTTGTACTAACTAGTTATGCTTATACGAATCCCTTGAGGTTTTACCCTTACAAGTGATCTAGCCAAATCGGTCTACTTGTCTCGTGACAAGAAGCGATCTTTTCTTAAAGATGTTAAACTTGTTCTAAAGGTGTAAATAGTTGCAAGATATCACATTACGTGTAAATATGCGATTCGTTACCTCTATGTACTATAAGGTTTGCAATAACCCTTTTCTTTTCTTGCCAAAGTCATGAAGAATGATAATTTGGAGAATAACTTGCATAAAACCTACAAGGATTTACATCAAGGAACTATTCCTACAACCTTTTGTTTAATGCAATTGAATTTTACACTTTAATATGATATGCAACCTTTCTAGATGCAACTTCGATGAACGAAGTTTATGCATGACGAATATGTAACATTCAACCTTTTCTAGATACAACTTCGTTAAATGAAGTTCATGCATCACAAATATGTGACATGCAACCTTTAATCCATTCTACAAGCATCTTCGCATGCAACATGCAAGTCTATGGTTTCATTCTCATGCTATGCAGTCCTTTGGACAACATCTAACGGACGTTAACGACTTCTTCATGCGAATCACAACAAGGAAGTTATTGCCTAAATGCAATATACGCTTAGTCTTTCCACGGCCAATCAAAGATACACTTAACAATTTCATCTTTTAACCTAAGCAATGTGCGTTTAGACTTGTCACTTTGGAAATCCACAAAAAGGGCAACATGCGACTAAGCTCGTAAGATGAATAAGTCATTTATATCCATAACTTTCCTATGAATTTTAGGCATGCCCAACATGGAATTAAACTTCCAAGAACCTGGGATTGAGGACTTGCGGCGATGTCCACGTGTAATCTTGGGCTCGAAACTTCCGCGCGTGCGCCTTGCATCTTTTGTTTTGGAGCCACCGTTGACTTATTGAACTTTAGACTCCGCGAATTTTTCTTGGCTCTTATTCTCGTTCTCTGAAGCTGCCTAATTGGGTTGATACCTCTTTCCTTAGGCAAAAATTGAAGCTTACGAGCCGGTTTTTGAAATTGGGGAGGGCACATAAAAACAGAGCTTAAGGAAGCCCCTTGTGGAAGCTTCCAAGGAAGCTTTTATGCTTCTGAGTCAGAAGCTTACGTGGAAGAGGGAGTCATGATGATGGAGAGAGTGAAGAAGATGACGATGGCGATGAATTTGATGGTGGTGATGGTGAGGAAGATTAGGTGTTAGCAGCGCAGTTACAACGGGCGGTAGTAGCAGCGTGTGGTGGCAGCACTCTTCACAGTAGGCGGCAGTCCTTCCTCAGACAACACAATAGCCTCCTGTCTTTCCCTCTGATCGTGCCTCCCCCAAGGCTAAGGGGGAGGTTATATAGTGTAAGGGAGGGGGGAAGATCCACCACGTGGAGGCTTTCGTGCCTCTCCTTCCTCATGCATCCACACCACACTTCTCCTTAACTCACTCCTCCACGCACTCCCTCTCCCCCTGCCATGCATTGGCTGAGGGGAGGGGTAAATTTTTTTAAAAAAAGCCTAAATTTTACCCATTATCCAATTGCCCCTATTTTCCAAGAAGGGTGTTCTCACGTGGCTTTGCGGTCTTCAAGCTCGGCCTTAGTTTGCACAATGCAGAGCCGGAATTTAACATGGTGCACGGAGGGAACACTTGGCCACCGACATTATTTGACGCGGGAGATTATTTTATACTACTTTTGCACAAGATATGCGGGTTCTATAGTCGACTTAATATTTCGAGTGGAAATATTGCATATATCTAGGGAATGTATTGTCTAGGAGCTCCAAGGTATCCCTTATATCCTTTAGACTCCAATTGGAAGTAACATTTACCTCCTTTTCTTCTTCATGTGCTATAACTTGCACCTTAAGTTTAAAAGGTATGTAATTTGTATTGAAATCCAAGGGAATCCAAATGCCAAATTTAATTTTGTATCTCCTATTATCAAAGCCCAAGCAAGAGTTTGTCATGTGATGTTGTAAGACAAAGCCAAGGACTAGGGGCATATAGTACACCTCATGATATTGCCCTTATGGTCATATTCTCTAAATTTCCAAAGCCTTCTTATAATGTTCTCTAGCTCCTCGTCTACAAAATTTTTACTTAGCCAAGATACCTTTGTCCTTTATAAATGTGCTATATTGAAGCACACCACAAAGATGTGTAAGAGTATAAACCATGATAGGTGTATTCTTCTTGAGATCCTTCCAACTCTCATGGACTTTTGAATATCTTGGCATATTTTGAATTTAAAATAGTGTATCATTTCCTTATCAAGAATCTCCCAATTTAGAGATAAAAGACTTGGTAATGGAAAATCCTTGATATGTCCATATGTACGTGCTCTAGAGGGAACCACATAGTATACATAATATATAGAAACCCTACCCTCCCTAAAAGAACCCATGATCTAATCAACATAGATAATGTCTAAAAACACCTTATGAATCACATGGAAGGTTCCACTTAAGCTTTCTACATGTTTCGATTCAGCACCTGTTGATGGAAATATGTGTACAACCAAGAATTCATTATTAGTACTTACTTAAATTTAAAAAATATTAGATATGTTATCAGCTAGAGACTTACAATGTGTTTACTAGAAAATACATTTGTTTGGAGGCAAGTGCATATCCTTGGCTATGTAAACATGATGCACTTTGACAAACCACCCTTCAATTTGAAATCAAGGACATGTCTCTTCCAACTGTTTTATATCTTCTTGTTTTCTTTTTCTCACCTTGTGAGTGAGAGCCCTTACAAGAGGGAAGCATGGTAACCCAATCATTTATGCTAAAGGTTTTGGGCTTCCAATTTCCATTAGCTCCCTAGCTATAGAAGGTGCCAGAGTTTATTAAATAAGAAGGATGCCTTGTGGATGTCATACATAGATTGAATTCACAGAGAAAGAAGCTCAATAACAAAGGTGAATGAACTAAAAAGGAATATTAAGAAGGCTAATGAAAATATATTGAGAACAAAAAAGAATATTTAAAGCTCTCAACTTTCAAAAAAATTCATTATTTACTTCACAATATCTTTAACATGTCCTTTGGTAGATTTTATAAGTAAATAAAGACTTCAAGACTACCAAACATGTCAAAATTTGGATATTTTGGCTAAAAATAAGGAGAGAATTAAAAAATAGACTCTACTATCTCCAAAAAGGAGGAGACAATAATACCATATTCTTTCACAGATGACAAACTCTCTTTGGACCTTTTCTTAATCTTATGATTAAAAAAATTACATTTTTTGAAGCGCTTTTGGCCCTAATGGGATGGTTGGAATGGGACAAAAGTTTGATGATCAATTTTGGATGAGGCCTTCACAATAAAAAATGGCCATACAATGTGATGTGTGCTTGAGCTATTATCTAGGTAGTCTCAAGTGTCACAGCATAACATCTCAACATTATGCAACTGGAAAAAGATATAATGACACTTGTTTTCATGGCCACTTGGATAGTCAAGTGAGCAAGGAATATCCTTGAGACCAATGTGCACTACATAGGATGTTGGTTCACTGCATCAAGAAGTGATTTGGCATGGTGGGCAAGAAAAAACTAGGTACACACTTCAAAGTTGTGATATAGGTTTGGTTGCACCATGTTTCTAGTCAAAATATGCAAACAAGACAAGTACATCACACAATGGTTGTGATTCTGCAATCACAATATGGAACATACAAAGGTGGTGAAGAAATAAGTGAAAGCATCACCTCATGTGCTTGCCTTGTGGCCTATTGTTGCAAAGGGAACAAAGGTCTCAAGTGAGGAGTTGTCTAGTTTTAATGGAATTTGGCTTCCAGGTTGCCTATTTTATTGCACCAATATAGACCACAACTAGGGACCCATGTACTTTTGATGAGAGTTACTCCAATGGTAGCAAGAAGTGAAAGTGGAGGCATGGGATTTCAAAGGAAACACAGAAAAGAGTAGAGGTAGATATCAACATGGTTGTAACATTCTATGGGGAGGTTATGAAAGTACACAAATAGCATGTAGTATTTTAGGTACTCATAGAGAGTTCATATGACACTACAAGGAATTGGGCAATTAGCGACACCGATTAGCGACGGCGGATATCGGCGTCGCTATAGGCATCGCTATTGGCGTCGCAACTGGCGTCGCTATTGGCGTCGCTATTTGCGTCGCAAATGCGACGCAAATAGCGACGCCAATAGCGACGCCGTAGGGAAAAAAAGCACGGCCGAAACCAGAGCGCCGTTTTCATTTTCTTTTCTTCGCCTTTTGAGAGCGAGAGCGAGGGAGAGAGCGAGGGAGAGAGCCAAGGCTTTGTGAGAGAAGAAGAGGAAGAGACTTGCCGCCGCCGCCGCCACTGCCACCGCCGTTGTTCGCGAAGGAGAGGAGGAGCCCTCGTTGCAAAGAGAAGCCGCCCACGCTCGCCATATCTCATTGGTGAGTCTCCCTCTCTCTTTCTTTTACTTGTTGAAGGTTTAAATCGTTCTCTTTTGTTTGTTTAGGATAGGAGATGAAAGAGAAGGAGAGGGAGAGGGAGAGAGAGGGAGAGAAAGAGAGGGAGAGGGAGAGGGAGAGGGAGAGAAAGAGAGGGAGAGTGCATTCTCTCTCTCTCTCCCTTTTGCTTGTTTAATGTTTAAATTACTTTCTTTTTTGCTTGTTTAGGAGAGGAAATGAGAGAGTAAGAGAGAAAGAGAGGGAGAGGGAGAGGGAAAGAAAGATAAAGAGAAAGAAAGAGAAAGAGAAATAGAGGGAGAGGGAGAGGGAGGGGGAGGAAATAGGAGAGGGAGAGAAAGAGAAAGAGAGGGAGAAGGAGGGAGAGTGCATTCTCTCTCTCCCTCCCTCTCCCTTTTGCTTGTTTAATGTTTGAATCACTTTATTTTTTGCTTGTTTAGGAGAGGAAATGAGAGAGAAAGAGAGTGAGAGGGAGAGGAAGGAGAAGGAAATAAGAGAGGGATAGAAAGAGAAAGAGAGGGAGAGTGCATTGTATCTCTCCCTCTCCCTTTTGCTTGGAGGATGTTTAAATCACTTTATTTTTTGCTTGTTTAGGAAATGAGAGAGAAAGAGAGATAGAGAGGGAGAGGGAGAAAAAGAGAAAGAGAGGGAGAGGGAGAGGGAGAGGGAGAGGGAGAGGGAGAGGGCGGGTAAGGAAATGAGAGAGGGAGAGAAAGAGGGAGGGGGAGGGAGAGGGAGGGAGGGAGAGGGAGAGGGAGAAAGAGGGAGGGAGAGGGAGAGGGAGGGGGAGGGAGGAAATGAGAGAGGGAGAGAAAGAGAACGAGAGGGAGAGGGAGAGGGTGAGAGAAAGAGAGGAAGAGAGGGAGAGGGAGAGAAAGAGAGGGAGAGGGAGGGGAAGGAAATTTAAGATAATATACGTATTGATAATGGTATACAATGTGCTTTGCATACGGCCACGTACTTCATCAAAATGAACCCAAAATTATTGTTATAGAAGAAGAAACCCTTAAATTGAGTATAGGATAATTTCTCTCAGGTCTTATGACTATGAGTAGAATTGATTGAAATAAATTTTATTACTATAGTTATAAAATTTCATAGATGGCGCGCATTAATTTTAAAATGGATTACTTATACTCAAAGCCGAGATATAACAAAAAATTATCTACTGGGACAAACAAATCGTTGAGCATGATACAAGGCCGAGATATACAATGCAAGGTTTATGGTTAACTTGCAACTTGACGTACATCTCCATAAAGCTATCCATTTAAGCCTCGTTTGCTGTAATGTAGATAAGATGGCAAACGAAGAAGGTCTTATTGTTCAAGACCGCGAGTCGTATCTTAATCAGCGTGTCCCATGTCCTTGCTCTCAATGCAAGTTGGCAATTAGACGAAAACGCCGATTGTCTATAGAACACGTACGACGATTTGGCGAGTTTCAATCTGAGATCATTGATCAGGCGATTGCAGATTTTCAGCAAACGGTAATTTGAAGTTAACATTTTTCATGCATTGTACTCTCAAGCTAATTGAAAACCATACACAATAAGATTGGGTCTTGTTGGCAAATTTTGTATCCAGGGGGTGATGTCTCGACCCAAGGGGGAGTGCACCCTTTGCGGCCAATTAGAAGAGTTCGTGGACGTGCGATGGATGGATTGCAGGAGCCAATCGACCACTCGCAAGGCCCATCTATACCGTCAATGCCAGAGGAGACAGACAACCTTCCCGACTTGCCTACAATCTTGGAGCCTGAGATGGAGGCAATGATCGATGCATTGATTCCCATGGATGTTGAGACATCTGACCTGCTTAGAGAGGAAGCATCCATACCATTATATGATGGGTGCCGAGTATCTCGGTTGAAGACATTGCTTGCACTCTTAAGTGTGCAAGCAAAATACGGTTGGAGCGATACGAGTGTGACTGAGTTATTCAAGTACCTTGCACACTTCATTGTTTTTTTTTAAAAACAGTATTATTGCAAACATGGATGGATTTTTCAAGGTGTTTTATGATTTTTTCAGGTTATTGAAATATCATATATTGCCACCTGCAAACACCATGCCTGAGTCTCGTGATGATGCACGACATGTTTTACGGAAGCTTGGCATGGACTACAATAACATCCATGCATGTATCAACGACTGCATATTGTTTCGAGATGAATACGAGACTATGGAGACATGTCCAAAGTGTGGTGCTCACAGGTATCGACAGGACTTGCAAGGGCAGACCATCCCTCAAAAAGTGCTCAGACACTTTCCGCTCATCCCCCGCATAAACCACATGTTTCGCACGTCTGCCATGGCAAGCTTGACAACGTGGCATGTGCAGAATAGGTCCACGGATGGAGTGCAACGAATATCAGCAGATTCGCGCGCATGGAGCCACATTGACTCTACCTTCCCAGGCTTTGCGCGAGAGCCAAGGAATCTTCGGCTCGGTCTCGCCATGGATGGTGTGAACCCATTCGGTCTGTGCTCGACTTCTTACAGTGTGTGGCCTATAGTGCTTGTCAACTACAACATTTCTCCATGGCTTTCTACGAAGAAAGGACATCTCATCCTTAGCTTGCTCGTCCCGAGCCGCTACAAAGTAAAAAATATGGACGTGTATCTTCGTCCATTAGTCGATGAGCTTAAGATTTTGTGGGAGGAGGGGGTCACGGTGCAAGATATGAGCAGGCGCGATGGTCGGCGGTCAGCCAACATTCGAGCCATTCTCATGTGGACGATGCATGACTTTCCAGGATTGGGAGAGTGCTCAGGTGAGCAGACCTTTGTTCTCGCCGGTAATATCTATATTTTATTTCATTCAATCAAGTATTCACTAGGTCGTGGATCGCCTTGCAGGTCTCATTACCTCAGGTTATCATGCATGTCCATTGTGTGGGCCACAGTTAGACTCCCGAAGGTCACGAACCATGAAGAAGATGGTATATCAAGGACACGCCGCTTTCTTGCCGGAGGATCATGAACTCAGGGAAGGTTTTCTTGGACGACCTCCAGCACGTATGAATGCTGCAAGCTGGTACGAGCTGAAAATGGTAAACCCGGAATCACATCCAAATGGAATGCGACGGTTCTCAGTTTTCTACGAGTTGCCATATTGGACCCACTTACAGGTCAACCACTTGTTGGATCCCATGCATATTTTCAAAAATGTGGGCAGCTTGCTATGGGACCACATCACAGGAAAGAGAGACACTATAGGGTCACGAATGGATTTAAAGGAGGTAGGTAAGATGGAGGCGCTTTGGCAGCAGTCGAGTGGCACTCCTTTTGGTGGCACTCCTTTTGGTGGCACCCCCTTTGGTGGCACCCCCTTTGGTGGCACCCTTTTGAGTGGCACTCCGGGAGAGGGTACCCCCGTCGGTACACCGGATGTACAGGGGTCTCCTGGATATGCCCAGGAGCGTGGACGGAGATGGGAGAGGGCCCATACAAGGCATACTCCTAGGGATTATGGATACCTAGTGGATGGCAGGTCAGGAGCCATCATCATGAATGATGAGGGGAGGAGGGTGATGGCTCGCATGAGGGAGTTGTGCCAACAAGTTTTTCGGCACAACGTCCTGGATCATTGGAGGAACATACCGGAGGGGAGCAAGGAGTACATAGTAGCATACTTGCACGAGGAGTTCCCGGTGCCAGCCACAGTGGATAGATTCTCTACGGGCTGGATGATGGATTGCATGCGTGCATACATGTCACATAGACGATCCGACGCATGCAAGGCAATCAAGAGTGGGGCTCCAAAGCCCGAGTGGTTAGATGCAGACGACTGACGCCGACTGAGGGAGGAGGCTACAAATTCGCCAGGACGTTGGAGTCAGCAACGGGAGGCGGCGAGGGCACGAATCGAGACCGGATCGGTACATCATCTTGGGAGTGGCGGCCACAGGACATATTTGGAGGACTTTGTAAGTTTCTCTTTTGTTTTGCTTATTTGTTTTTTTGAGATATTCTTTGTACTGACAATCATGTTTCTAACAGTTAGCATTTTGTTTTCTTTGCAGCATTCCATTACAAATCGCGATCCGCAAGGCCTTGAGACTCGATATGCAGAGAGGCACGGTCTCAGATCATTGATCGACCGATTGTATAGACGCGGCGGCCCAGTAAGTCACTCATCTTTCTTGTCCGTAGTTACCATGAGATATTTGAATGCATTATTGTATGGTGGATTGATATGTTGTTTCTTTTTCTGCAGAATCCGTTTGATGCTCCTTTGCAGTGGGAAGAGCTTTCGGGGGACGACGATTTGTAGCTCGCCCTTGGATCCTTAGAGCTCACATACCTTTAGTTTTTAGTCGCCCGATCTATATAGACATTTTCTATGTATTAGTGATATTGTTTTATGATTATACCAATCGCATTTTATGCGATATCATGTATTTATTTCATCGATCAGTTTTATGATTTCAGTATACATTCTTTTTGTTTGCAAACGCTTTGTATGCAGCAGTGCAGAAACTATTTTGTATGGCTCTCATACAGCACATAGTGCAATATGTGGCAGGGCAGCTTGCTGCCCTGTCACAAATTTTTTTTTTCTCTGTTACCGTCGCTATTTACGTCGCAAATTTACTGCATGCGTCGCTATTGTCGTCGCTATAAGCGTCGCAAATTGTCTGTAACCGTCGCTATATATGTCGCTATGAGCGTCGCTATATGCGTCGCATTTGTGACGTATATAGCGACGCATATAGCGACGCATATAGCGATTATTCTATGGCGTCGTCAATAACGACACTTTTTGCGACGACGGGGGCAAATTTTGTTGTTTGTATTTTCGTCGCTTTAAACGTCGCTATAAGGTCTATATCTTGTAGTGTAATGTTCACATTGAAGCAAAGCCTAGTTGCATTTATCTCAATTTCTAGAGCACACAAAAATATTTCATTCCTTGCAAACACATGCATTATGTGTATGTGCACATTCTTAGTCTCAAACCAAAGGTGCATATGGTCACACATACTTAGTCTCAAACCAAAGGAGCATATGGTTATACATCATCCAATATTCACATCCACAAATCACATGTGTTAGTGTGGGGTGTTTTGGATATAGGAAATTTAAGATTTTTGGCAAACAAAATTTGGGTCCATAATACTCCATGTTATTCTAGGGTGTTCCCAAGCATATCTGCTTCAGATTGGGTATATATATTATACAAACAAGGTACACTACAAGATATAGACCTTATAGCGACGTTTAAAGCGACGAAAATACAAACAACAAAATTTGCCCCTGTCGTCGCAAAAAGCGTCGTTATTGACGACGCCATAGAATCGTCGCTATATGCATCGCTATATGCGTCGCTATATACGTTGCAAATGCGACGCATATAGCGACGCCTATAGCGACGGTTACAGAGAATTTGCGACGCTGATAGCGACGACAATAGCAACGCGTGCAGTAAATTTGCGACGCAAATAGCGACGGTAACAGAGAGAAATTTGCGACGCCCTGCCACATATAGCACTGTGTGCTGTATGAGAGCCATACAAAATAGTTTCTGCACTGCTGCATACAAAGCGTTTGCAAACAAAAAGAATGTATACTGAAATCATAAAACTGATAGATGAATTAAATACATGATATCGCATAAAATGCGATTGGTACAATCATAAAACAATATCACTAATACATAGAAAATGTCTACATAGATCGGGCGACTAAAAACTAAAGGTATGTGAGCTCTAAGGATCCAAGGGCGAGCTACAAATCGTCGTCCCCCGAAAGCTCTTCCCGCTGTAAAGGAGCATCAAACGGATTCTGCAGAAAAAGAAACAACATATCAATCCACCATACAATAATGCATTCAAATATCTCATGGTAACTACGGACAAGAAAGATGAGTGACTTACTGGGCCGCCACGTCTATACAATCGGTCGATCAATGATCTGAGAACGTGTCTCTCTGCATATCGAGTCTCAAGGCCTTGCGGATCGCGATTTGTAATGGAGTGCTGCAAAGAAAACAAAATGCTAACTGTTAGAAACATGATTGTCAGTACAAAGAATATCTCAAAAAACCAAATAAGCAAAACAAAAGAGAAACTTACAAAGTCCTCCAAATATGTCCTGTGGCCGCCACTCCCAAGATGATGTACCGATCCGGCCTCGATTCGTGCCCTCGCCGCCTCCCGCTGCTGACTCCAACGTCCTGGCGAATTTGTAGCCTCCTCTCTCAGTCGGCGCCAGTCGTCTGCATCTAACCACTCGGGCTTTGGAGCCCCACTCTTGATTGCCTTGCGTGCGTCGGATCGTCTATGTGACATGTATGCATGCATGCAATCCATCATCCAGCCCGTAGAGAATCTATCCACTGCGGCTGGCACCGGGAACTCCTCGTGCAAGGATGCTACTATGTACTCCTTGCTCCCTCCGGTATGTTCCTCCAATGATCCAGGACGTTGTGCCGAAAAACATACCACCATCGAGGTTGGTGGGGATTTGGATAGAAGATTACCTGTTCACAAACACTTACAAAGCGTCTTCAAACCATTGTGACATAAACCATGTCGTATTACAATTAGCAAGCAAATGACTAGTTGTACCTGTTCACAATGGGCCGGCAACACAAAGGTGTAGCGCAAATCCATCCATTTTTTTTCGGAATCTATTTCGAGAAATCCAGATGGACCTCGTCGAACTGTTGCGCCAGCTCCTCCAAGTACCACTTTGAACCACTGCACATCGAATATTATCATGGAGAAGCTACGGTAATCCATCGTAATAATACTTTGCAAATTCCCAAAATACTCCATCTCATCCACAACCGTGTTCGGATCCGTTGCTCGTCGCCGGCTCTCTTGCTCAAACCTTGCCATGACACCACAGTCCATTGTGGAGCGCATTTTGTCAATACGCTCCACCCGAAAATGCCGTCCGCGCGACCACGCTGCACTATATATTTTGTACTGCACATTGAAACACTCAAATTAGATGTAGCAAGCAAATTTAGATACGATACATTCTAAACCCCTCATTACCTTTGGACTACATCCCCTCGAGAACTCCCACTCCTCCATTGAGACCTCTGTCCCTTCGGTGGATGCTGCGGTCAAGGCTCCATGCAACCATCGTGTTGACATAAACCGCGGCATCTCCTCCATGCCTTCGGGATATCGAATCGGTCGGTGACGCGTACTGCGTCGGAATTCAGCTCACGCTTCCTCTCGGTCTTGCCTTGCAATCTGGTACTTGGCGAGCCACGTCTCCATGGAGGCATGGTGCAACATACAAAAGCGATTCACCTTCTCTTCCATTGAGGCATCCATTCTTTTTTCTACCCCATTTCCAACCACCACATCTCCAGTCAGTCTATCATCGTCCTTCAGCGTCCATAGCATTTCATTGTCTGGTTCCACCGTTGGTAGCCATTGTGAGATATGCACTAACGCCTCTGACACCAACCAACCTTCCGCCATGCTACCTTTCGGACGAGCTCGTTGTCGCACAAAGCCTTTCAAGGTTTTCATGAAGCGCTCCAGGAAGAACATCCATCGCGTATGGACAGGTCCAGCAATCTCCACTTCATCCACAAGATGCACAAGAAGGTGAACTTGTATCGTGAGCATGCTAGTGGGCAGGTATTTCTCAAAGAGACAGACCGTCTCAACTGCTCCCCGCCTTGCGGATTCAATAGAGGACGTCTTAATCTCTTTCTGTGAGATCCATTGCACCAAAGTCGACAGCTTGTAAATGGCCCCGCGAATTTCTGGAGTTAGGCATCCCGCGATTGCGATCGCTAGGACAAACTGCCACAAATGAGAAAGCATTAAGAATAATGGTCACTTTTCAAATTTCAAAATGTCCACGCTAATTAAAATCCATTCTGTTCACAAACCTGACATATCTTATGCCAATCATGGGATTTTAGCCCAGACATTTGGTCATCTTTAGAAAATGCGGACTTGAGAGAACGCATCATACCCGTCGGAATGCGGATAGACTTGATTACTTGCTTCACAATGCGCTCTTCTTTGGTAGACAAAACCCAGGGAGCGCGAGGAAGCTGCACTCCCCCTTCAGCACTCGACTGCGGCCAAAGCGCCTCCATCTTACCTACCTTCTTTAAATCCATTCGTGACCCTATAGTGTCTCTCTTTCCTGTGATGTGGTCCCATAGCAAGCTACTCACATTTTTGAAAATATGCATGGGATCCAATAAGTGGTTGACCTGTAAGTGGGTCCAATATGGCAACTCGTAGAAAACTGAGAACCGTCGCATTCCATTTGGATGTGATTCCGGGTTTACCATTTTCAGCTCGTACCAGCTTGCAGCGTTCATACGTGCTGGAGATCGTCCAAGAAAACCTTCCCTGAGTTCATGATCCTCCGGCAAGAAAGCAACGTGTCCTTGATATACCATCTTCTTCATGGTTCGTGACCTTCGGGAGTCTAACTGTGGCCCACACAATGGACATGCATGATAACCTGAGGTAATGAGACCTGCAAGGCGATCCACGACCTAGTGAATACTTGATTGAATGAAATAAAATATAGATATTACCGGCGAGAACAAAGGTCTGCTCACCTGAGCACTCTCCCAATCCCGAAAAGTCATGCATCGTCCACATGAGAATGGCTCGAATGTTGGCTGACCGCCGACCATCGCGCCTGCTCATATCTTGCACCGTGACCCCCTCCTCCCACAAAATCTTAAGCTCATCGACTAATGGACGAAGATACACGTCCATATTTTTTACTTTGTAGCGGCCCGGGACGAGCAAGCTAAGGATGAGATGTCCTTTCTTCGTAGAAAGCCATGGAGGAATGTTGTAGTTGACAAGCACTATAGGCCACACACTGTAAGAAGTCGAGCGCAGACCGAATGGGTTCACACCATCCATGGCGAGACCGAGCCGAAGATTCCTTGGCTCTCGCGCAAAGCCTGGGAAGGTAGAGTCAATGTGGCTCCATGCGCGCGAATCTGCTGATATTCGTTGCACTCCATCCGTGGACCTATTCTGCACATGCCACGTTGTCAAGCTTGCCATGGCAGACGTGCAAAACATGTGGTTTATGCGGGGGATGAGCGGAAAGTGTCTGAGGACTTTTTGAGGGATGGTCTGCCCTTGCAAGTCCTGTCGATACCTGTGAGGACCACACTTTGGACATGTCTCCATAGTCTCGTATTCATCTCGAAACAATATGCAGTCGTTGATACATGCATGGATGTTATTGTAGTCCATGCCAAGCTTCCGTAAAACATGTCGTGCATCATCACGAGACTCAGGCATGGTGTTTGCAGGTGGCAATATATGATATTTCAATAACTTGAAAAAATAATAAAAAACCTTGAAAAATCCATCCATGTTTGCAATAATACTGTTTAAAAAAAAAAACAATGAAGTCTGTGTGCAAGGTACCTGAATAACTCAGTCACACTCGTATCGCTCCAACCGTATTTTGCTTGCACACTTAAGAGTGCAAGCAATGTCTTCAACCGAGATACTCGGCACCCATTATATAATGGTATGGATGCTTCCTCTCTAAGCGGGTCAAATGTCTCAACATCCATGGGAATCAATGCATCGATCATTGCCTCCATCTCAGGCTCCAAGATTGTAGGCAAGCCGGGAAGGTTGTCTGTCTCCTCTGGCATTGACGGTATAGATGGGCCTTGCGAGTGGTCGATTGGCTCCTGCAATCCATCCATCGCACGTCCACGAACTCTTCTAATTGGCCGCAAAGGGTGCACTCCCCCTTGGGTCGAGACATCACCCCCCTGGATACAAAATTTGCCAACAAGACCCAATCTTATTGTGTATGGTTTTCAATTAGCTTGAGAGTACAATGCATGAAAAATGCTAACTTCAAATTACCGTTTGCTAAAAATCTGCAATCGCCTGATCAATGATCTCAGATTGAAACTCGCCAAATCGTCATACGTGTTCTATAGACAATCGACGTTTTCGTCTAATTGCCAACTTGCATTGAGAGCAAGGACATGGGACACGCTGATTAAGATACGACTCGCGGTCTTGAACAATAGGACCTTCTTCATTTGCCATCTTATCTACATTATAGCAAACGAGGCTTAAATGGATAGCTTTATGGAGATGTACGTTAAGTTGCAAGTTGACCATAAACCTTGCATTCTATATAGTAGTCGAGAGATTTTCCGATGTTATATCTCGGCCTTGTATCATGCTCAACGATTTGTTTGTCCCGGTAGATAATTTTTTGTTATATCTCGGCTTTGAGTATAAGTAATCCATTTTAAAATTAATGCGCGCCATCTATGAAATTTTATAACTATAGTAATAAAATTTATTTCAATCAATTCTACTCATAGTCATAAGACCTGAGAGAAATTATCCTATACTCAATTTAAGGGTTTCTTCTTCTATAACAATAATTTTGGGTTCATTTTGATGAAGTACGTGGCCGTATGCAAAGCACATTGCATACCATTATCAATACGTATATTATCTTAAATTTCCTTCCCTTCCCTCTCCCTCTCTTTCTCTCCCTCTCACTCTCTTCCTCTCTTTCTCTCACCCTCTCCCTCTCCCTCTCGTTCTCTTTCTCTCCCTCTCTCATTTCCTCCCTCCCCCTCCCTCTCCGTCTCCCTCCCTCTTTCTCCCTCTCCCTCTCCCTCTCCCTCGCTCCCTCTCCCTCCCCCTCCCTCTTTCTCTCCCTCTCTCATTTCCTTCCCCTCCCCCTCCCTCTCCCTCTCCCTCTCCCTCTCCCTCTCCCTCTCCCTCTCTTTCTCTTTTTCTCCCTCTCCCTCTCTATCTCTCTCTCTCTCTCATTTCCTAAACAAGCAAAAAATAAAGTGATTTAAACATCCTCCAAGCAAAAGGGAGAGGGAGAGATACAATGCACTCTCCCTCTCTTTCTCTTTCTATCCCTCTCTCATTTCCTTCCCCTTCCTCTCCCTCTCACTCTCTTTCTCTCTCATTTCCTCTCCTAAACAAGAAAAAAATAAAGTGATTCAAACATTAAACAAGCAAAAGGGAGAGGGAGGGAGAGAGAGAATGCACTCTCCCTCCTTCTCCCTCTCTTTCTCTTTCTCTCCCTCTCCTATTTCCTCCCCCTCCCTCTCCCTCTCCCTCTCTTTCTCTCTTACTCTCTCGTTTCCTCTCCTAAACAAGCAAAAAAGAAAGTAATTTAAACATTAAACAAGCAAAAGGGAGAGAGAGAGAGAATGCACTCTCCCTCTCTTTCTCTCCCTCTCCCTCTCCCTCTCCCTCTCTTTCTCTCCCTCTCTCTCCCTCTCCCTCTCCTTCTCTTTCATTTCCTCTCCTAAACAAACAAAAGAGAACGATTTAAACCTTCAACAAGTAAAAGAAAGAGAGAGGGAGACTCACCAATGAGATATGGCGAGCATGGGCGGCTTCTCTTTGCAACGAGGGCTCCTCCTCTCCTTCGCGAACAACGGCGGTGGCGGTGGCGGCGGCGGCGGCGGCAGCAAGTCTCTTCCTCCTCTTCTCTCACAAAGCCTTGGCTCTCTCCCTCGCTCTCTCCCTCTCTCTCGCTCTCAAAAGGCGAAGAAAAGAAAATGAAAACGGCGCTCTGGTTTCGGCCGCGCTTTTTTTCCCTGCGGCGTCGCTATTGGCGTCGCTATATGCGTCGCTATTTGCGTCGCTATATGCGTCGCTATTTGCGTCGCATATAGCGACGCCAATTGCGACGTCAATAGCGACGCCTATAGCGACGCCGATATCCGCCGTCGCTATTGCCCCATTCCCTTATAGTGGTAGAGTATGAAAAGATAAAGGATGGCAAGTTACATAATGAGAAAGAGCTAGGAGAATAAGGCAACGAGAAGAAGTGTCCTGTGATGAAGGAGATGAGGTGAAGAACAACAAAGACAATCCATTTTTGCACCAGGTGATGTATGTATATATTTCCATCACTAGTAATTTCCAGATATATGAGCAATGGGATTACAAATGACCTAAACTACTCCACCACCCTAATATATATTCATCATGCCATGTGAGGGTATACAAATTTATTGAGCTCAAGAGCTAACAGGATACACATGGCATGAATTTTCGTCCAACCACCTAGTAGGTAGCTCTCGCTTGAGTGAAAGCTAATCAAGTCTCAAATGAGAATGATCATCAAGCACTCTTGAGTTATTGTTACACAATACACTAATCAAGTGGACATATCTTTGATTTACGAGTGGATCCACATTTAAGTGCTTAATTGGCACTCTAGAGCACCTTGTCTAGCTCGAGTAGCATTTGACCTTATCAATTGACTTGACTTGAAGCCAAAGTTGGGGGAAGGAAAGGAAGAGAGGGTATCATATGGGAGCCATTATTTGGGGTGGTAGAAAGGAGGGTCAATTGTGGAGATTCTCAACTGTGAGGCTATTGGCAAGGATAGGATAAATGGTGCACAAAACATAAAACGCATGGAGTGGAAGTGTCTTAGATTTGCAATCATGAAGTATTGCCTATCATGGTTGCATGATAGCAACTAAAAAAGCTTGCTGATATAGCTTTTATGTTGGCAAATATAATTTAAAAGATTGCATACCTTAGTTTAGAAAATTAGCTTATTTCAAGCTAGAGTATAAAAGACAAGAGTGTGCCAATGTAATCATCTTTTACACAATTGTAAACTCCTCCATTCTTGGAGCTTGAGGGCTTTATACCATCCCCACCAATGTTGAGGGTGGATACTTAATGCCCACCATTCTAAGGGGTGGATTTCTTACAACAACCTCTCATCTTGATTCTCATTGTACATTGATTCAATTAAGCTATGGGTACCTTGTGCTATAGTTTAATACAAAGTTTAGATATGGCTAGTTGATTCATATGTGTTTTCTTAATTTTCTTGGTATTTTAATTCAAGATAGGCTAAGTTTGTTTCAATGGTATCAGAGCCTTGTTTTTGATCCATTTGGCAAGGTAGTTTTCAAGCTTTGATCTGGTTAGTAGCACCATTACAAGGTAACTTGAGTACAATATTTGGTCATAGGACTTGTTATATTTCAAATTGTGACTAGTCAAGGCTCTTTGCAATAAGTCTTGACTATTTTTGGGGATCTTGGAGAATATCAGAAGAAGAATGGTAGTTTCTTGGACATCTTAGTAGCTCATGGTCAATATGAGGCCCATTTTGGAGGTTCTTGGTCTAGCTAGGTTTAGAAAAGGCCTAAGCAGGATTACTTTTTGTTAAACAAAGGTTGCTCTTTCTTCTTTTAGCTTTCTTCAAGCTTCTATGGTGGTTGATAGTTGGACCTTATCTTCACTCCATGACTTAATCTTTCTTCTCGGAGTGCACAATCTCATCCTTCTCATTCTTAGGAGCATGAATAGTACCATTATGACTAGCATTTGGAGGAGGCAAGCCACGTGGACAGCAAATGAATCATCACATTTTGTGCCATAATTTTTAGGTAGAAATATATCGGTCATCTCTAGTATCAATCTCCTCTTGGTGCATCAAGCATGGCTTTTGTAACTCCCTAATGAGTCCTCAACAAGTTGATACTATTTTTTCAAGGATTGAGGTAAGCTATGGTGGATTCTCTCTCAAGACATAAATGAAGCTTTATAAATTTCTTTAAGATTTGATGGAGCCTTTATCTCTCTGAGCTTGAGGAAGCCTTCTTATATCTCAATCATCAGAAATTGATCCCTTCTTTAGTCTTGAAGCCTCATTCAAACCCTAGCTAGGGAGTTTGTTTGGACAACAAGCAATCCTTTACTTGTATTCTTAAATTTTCATGGGGTTCTATGCAATCTCTTCCTATATACTATTCTTAACCTTCACAAGCACTTATGATGCAAGATTGAAGTATTTTGATAAGATTTGGAGTATGTTTGTCTTTCCAATTTGAAAAAACTAGGGAAAACACAAATTTCTTTAAAACTTTGGTCAATTTAGATTCAAATCATGGGTATTATGAAGTATTTTACTCCAAGGAGATAATAGCAAGGCTACAAGATGAAGAATTGAGTAACATTGAAGTAACCTATCAAGATTTACGACATTATTCTCTTCTTGGATGCTTGGACTATCAAGAATGTCTTGAATCCTCTTAAACTCTTGATTCTAATCAAGGATTGGAGTATTACCATGGCCATTATCAAAGGAATTTGCTGAAAAAAGAACTCTACTTTTTGCACACAAATCAATGAAGAAAGCTTGCACGACAAGAACAAGAGACCAATTGGGTGCAATCTCCCCCCATGCCTTGTGTGAGCGCTCCACAAAGCATATATTTCATATATTATTCATCTTCAAGCTCAAATAATAGCCCAAATTACAAAATAGCACGCTTTAGCTTTTGAGTTTGCTTTTGTGCTAATAAAGAATTAAAGCTAATGGGCGCCCAAGAAGTCATGCGGTACCCAAATACAATCTCCAATATAAATATTTAAATCATGCGTCCATGCGCATACAAAAATAATAAATAAATATCTTGAATATACACTATCCTCCAATGCTTTCCACTGCCACCGCTGCTTGCTCTACACATCAACTGAAGTATTCACAATTGTTAGAAAAATAATACAATTAAACCGACAAAAGTGAATACCTAGCAGTCTTCAGCTACATACATAAATTGGTTAGAAATCAATCTTAACCTTAATTTATCACGAGTGCGCACTCTAAACTCATAAACGTTTATTAATTTAAATATGTATTTTGCGGAATCACCCGTTATGGAATCACCCATGTACACATAAAATTAACAAAACGTCCGAAAAGGATAGGCATCCCCATCGACTTCTCGCACAAAGAATCCACTTTGTGTATGAGCCCCGGTAATAAAATTTTACAGAATCCACCGCAAAACCTCACGGAATCCACCGTGGCACGGAATCCACCGTGGAATATGCCTCCTGGCATCATACCCCCGGGGTGGGATAGCAATTGCCCTCAATTGCTATTAGCTCAATGTGGAGCTAACAGAGTGGGGAAAGCATTTAAGTCTCTAGCGTGCATCCATTGGGCCTCTTCAACATGATGGGTTTTAAACTTAACCAAATATCTAGAATATCTACGACCAGTTCTAGTGGTCATAAAGTCAGTATCTATAATGGTTTCAGGCTCAAGGATTTCAGTTTTATCATCTAATAAAGGAGGGTTTTCATAGACAGGGTGTACAGGTAATTGGCCTCTAAAAGGTCATAATAAATTGATATGGAAGGTGTTGTGGATTTTCCAATGTTGTGGTAGTTCTAGTTTAAATACATTGTCATTGATTTTGTGTATGATCTTGAATGGTCCATAAAATCTAGGTGCTAATTTCACAACTGGGTGTTTATCTACACTTTGTAATCTTCATTTTTCTATTTGTAACCAAACATAATCATCAACTTTAAAATTCATAGCCTATCTTTTCTTATTTGCTTGTTTTGTATATGATTGCTGGGCTTTGGCAATCATATCTTTAACTTCATCAAAAATAGTAGCATACATGTTAGCAATATCATCAGCAGTTTGATTTTTGTTTGATAATGATGCAACAGGTGTAGACAATCGATATCCATAAATAACTTCAAATGGTGCTTTCTTTGTAGCTGTATGTGGTGTATTATTATATGCAAACTGAAGTAAATGTAGATGTGTATCCCATGTGTGTGGTTTTGAAATGGTGTAAGCATGTAAAAGATCTAAAATAGTACTGTTAGTAGCTTTTGTTTGACCGTTTGTTTCAGGATGAAATGCAGATGAAAAATCAATCTTTGTTCCTAAGTTAGCAAACAAAGTAATCCAAAAATTATTGCAAAATCTAGAATCACGATAAAAAATAATAACTTTTAGTAAACCATGATTAGTGAAAACAGTTTTCAAAAACATTTGAGCAGCTTGAGATGCAGTTAAAGTTTTCTTGCATGGAATGAAATATGCTTGTTTGCTAAACCTGTCTATAACAGTCCAAATCATATCATGGTTAGCTTTAGTGTTAGGTAAACTAGTGCTAAAATCCATTGAAATTTGTTCCCATGGTTGTGATGGAATAGATAATGGCATTAGTAAACCATATTGTTTACCATGGTGTCTTTTAACTCGTTGACAAACTAAACATTCAGATACAAAGTTAGATACATCAGTGTCTGTATGTGGCCAATAAAAATCTTCAGTCAATGTACGCAAAGTAGATATGATTCCTCTATGACCTTGATATGGAGGACAATGAATTTCATTCAAAACAAATGATCTAAATGGAACTGTCACACATAATCTTTTTTCATAAAACATGAATCCATTATTGTAAGACAGTGAATCAATAGGAATCCAATTATTTGCAACTAGTTTATTCCAATCAGCTTGAAAAGTAAGATCCTGATGATAAGTATCTTTCATAGGGATAAGAGAATCAAATGATATCACACAAATATTATGAATTGTCAGTCTTCTACTCAAAGCGTCTGCTACAACATTCTCTTTTCCTGGTTGATATTGTATAAGGGGATAAAAACTTTGAATAAAAGCTGCCCATTTAATGTGTCGGTCAGATATTTGGGGTTGACTAAGGAGATGTCTAATGCTTTGTTGTGATCAGTTTTGATCATAAACTCAGATCCCATTAAATAATGTTTCCATTGACGTAAGGCTTGTACTACCGCTAGCAATTCTTTATCATAGGTAGAATATTTAAGTTCAGATGGTTTGAGTTTGCAACTAGAGTAGGCTATGGGATGATTATCTTGCATAAGGACGGCTCCTATTTCAGATCCACTAGCGTCAGTAATAACTACTAAGAAAAATGGTCTATTGAAGCCAGGTAGTTGTAATACAGGAGCATGGGCTAATGCATGTTTCAATAAATCAAAAGATTTTTGTTGATTGTCAGACCAGTTATACACAATACCCTTCTTTAAAAGTTTTGTCAAAGGTAATGCAAGTAATGAGAAATTCCTCACAAAGTTTCTATAAAAACTAGCAAGACCTAGAAAAGAACGTAACTCATAATTGCTTCTATCTTTTTAGGGTCGACTTTAATACCTTCTGATGAAACAATATGTCCTAGATATTCAATTTCTGTTTGGAAGAATTCACTCTTTTCTGGATTAGCATATAATTGATTGTCTTTTAACAACTTAAAAACTAAAGACAAATGTTCATAATGCTCATTCTCATTTTTATTGAATACTAATATATCATCAAAGAATACTATGACACAATGCTGATGTTTCAAAAATATGCGATTCATAATACGACTAAATGTAGCTAGTGCATTAGTTAAACTGAAAGTCATAACTAGAAATTCATAGTGTCCAAATTGTGTTCTAAATGTAATTTTGAATATATCAGATTTATCCAATCTTACTTGATGATAACCAGATTTAAGATCTATCTTACTGAATATGGCAGATCCTTGTAGTTTATCCATAAGATCATCTACCCTACGAATCGGATATCTATTCTTAACAGTAATTTTATTTAGGGCATGATAATCAATGCACATGCGATAAGTATTATTTTTCTTCTTTACTAATAAAACAAGTGCGCCAAATGGAGAACTACTAGGTTGAATTAATCCTCTATTAAGCAATTCCTCTATTTGATTTTGAATTTCTTTCTGTTCAATTTGGTTATGTCTATATGGTGCTTTACATGGTGGTTGTGTTCCAGGAATTAAATCTATTTTGTGATCTTCAGGACATGAAGGTGTAGTCCAAGTGGTAAATCAGCAGCAAAACAATCTTGAAATTGGGCAAGAAATTGTGTATGCCTAGGATGCATTTGTTTTTCTTTAGCTTTAATTTCATTCACCCATATTAAATAAGATTTTCTACTTTTACGTAATGCACGTTTAGCCTGAGTATGAGTAAGCAATGGAAAATTATTAGAACCGTGCATACCATGAATGTGATTTGTTTTCCTTGAAAATAAATTTTAATTGTTTTGTAAATTCAATTCTTTGACTAACTTTGTAGAAATAAAATCATGTGTGCTACCATCATCATGTAAAATAGTCTTTTCTTTACCATGCACAAAACATTTCATTGTTAACAAAGAATGGGGAGTTGGCATACCTAGCAAAGTATTCGAAGTAGTACCAATGTCGTCATCATCTTCCGTAAAGTCAGGCATTTCCTCACGTTCTTCTTCTTCGATTGCTCCAAGATAATTGATATGGACAGGTGGCGTTTTGGTTTGGAAATTGGCTGCTAGATGTCCAGGTTGATGGCATTTGTAACAAACTATGGGTTTGGCTTTATATACATTATTCGTAATGGCAGGAAGTTAAGGAATGTTGGGATTTGACTGTGAGGATGGCTTAGGGTTTGGATTGGTGTTTGATGGCAAGGCAGGTGGTCGTGTCCAAGATTTACAGAATGAAGATGGAAGAAAATGACTTTGATTGAATCTTCAAAAATTTGAATTGAATTGTTTGGAACCATAGTTACCATTAGTTGGAAATTGTTGTGGTCGCTTGTCTCTTCCGCGAATCTTGTCTTCAGTGTCATGGGCCAAGGAAATTGCATCTTCAAGGGTTGTTGGCAAGAACATATTGACTTCAGCATAGAAATGTCCAAGTAGGCCAGACATAAACTTGCGTTTGTGAGTCGCTTTAGGTACATCTTCGAGCATGCGTAGTTGCAGTAGGGCATTCCAGAAGCGTTCAGTGTATTGGAAAATAGGTTCACGATCTCTTTGTTGTAGAAGATCCCATTGCTTGATGGCTTTTTCATGGAATTGAGGAGGAAGGAAATTCTGCAAAAATTTCTTTTGGAAAGTCTCCCAGGTAGTGGGACAATTAATGCTCTTGCGGACCACAGTCCACTATAAAGATGCTCGATCAACTAAGTGGTTACTGACACATTTAATTTTGTCTTTCTCAGCATATGTTTCTTCATGGAAGTAATCATCAAATTGACTGATAAAAGCAAGTACAGTCTTTCCATCTCGTGATCCATTGAAAGTACGAAATTTGAAGTTTCTTTTACTTATCTTTGTTTCTTTGCGGATGGATTGGGCTTTAAGTGTCGCATCGATGGTACGTCGTATAAGATCTTTGGGTTGCAATCCATCTTGGTCGGTGGTAGATCGTTGCAGATTGGCCAATTGAACTTGCAAAGCTTGTCGGGCTCTTTGTTCTTCTTCGAGCTGCATCATAATCAAATCCAACTTTTGCTCCATCGTTGGTTCGGGTAAATCACCTTCAGCCATAAAATCATCCATGTTTTGTTCAGTCATCCTGTAAAATCCAAAAGACCTCACACTCTCAAAATCTTATTAGCGGGGTGGGCGTAGCTCAAAGACGGGTGTATAAGGCTTGTAAATTTTGTTTCGCTTTTGTAGTCTTTCTCCTTTATGATTGCGGTATTTGTTGTCACAACCGTCTGGGTAGAAACTACGTATAATCTGCGTATGAACTTCTGCGTTTGCTGAAACTGGTTCAGCAAGTCTGCAAGTGTGATCAGGGTCTACCAGAGAGCAATAAACTGATTCTCTGCTTCTGCGTGTGAACTGCCTCTATGAGAGTGGTTGGAGTAAGTCTTTAGTGACCTCTGTGACTTGCAGGATTTAGAGGACTTGGAAGACTTAGAGGATTAAAGAGCTTTAAAGCTTAATAATGCTTGCGTGATTTTCGTGTATCAGAGCATGTTGGTGACGGATTCGACGCCGCCCAATACATACTCTTGCCGCCGATTTGAAAATTCGTTGATTGAAGCTTTTAGATAAGCTTCTTATAAAGCTTACTAAGTTTTGAATTAAAGCTTTAAAGCTTTTTGGCTATGGAGGCTTACTGTTTATCTGTTTGAAGACGACTTTAAGAAGGAGATATCCACGTGGTCCTCCGCCTACACAGGCTGGTCCTTTGCGATTAGAGGGTGGTGCAGAAGGGGGTTCTTGACTGCTAGGAATACGTTGGTATCGACCATTCACGACGAAATTGATTGTAGAGCTCGATCATTCCAGGAGCTCCGCCTTCGCACAAGATGGTAAGCGATTGGAAACTCTCGATCTCAGCTTCACTCTGATACCACTGGTGCACAGCTCGATCGCCGTATGCGCTCGTAGTGAGTGTCAGAAGGTCCCCAAGAACAAAAGAACTCTACTTTTTGCACACAAATCAATGAAGAAAGCTTGCACGACAAGAACAAGAGACCAATTGGGTGCAATCTCCCCCCATGCCTTGTGTGAGCACTCCACAAAGCATGTATTTCATATATTATTCATCTTCAAGCTCAAATAATAGCCCAAAAACAAAATAACACGATTTAGCTTTTGAGTTTGCTTTTGTGCCAATAAAGAATTAAAGCTAATGGGCGCCCAAGAAGTCAGGCGGTACCCAAATACAATGTCCAATACAAATATTTAAATTGTGTGTCCATGCACATACAAAAATAATAAATAAATATCAAGCATTTTGATAAATAAGCGCGATAAAATATAGGCGCCATGACTAAGATACGCGCCCATAAAAAATATTGACGATAACTTGAATACACGCTATCCTCCAATGCTTTCCACTGCCACCGCTGCTTGCTCTACACATCAACTGAAGCATTCACAATTGTTAGAAAAATAATACAATTAAATCGACAAAAGTGAATACCTAGTAGTCTTCAGCTACATACATAAATTGGTTAGAAATCAATACTAACCTTAATTTATCACGAGTGCGCACTCTAAACTCATAAATGTTTATTAATTTAAATATGTATTTTGTGGAATCACCCGCTATGGAATCACCCATGTACACATAAAATTAACAAAACGCCCGAAAAGGATAGGCGTCCCCATCGACTTCTCGCACAAAGAATCCACTTTGTGTATGAGTCCTGGTACTAAAATTTTACGGAATCCACCGAAAAACTTTACGGAATCCACCATGGCACGGAATCCACCGTGGAATATGCCTCCTAGCATCAGTACAACCTAACTTGAAAGGAACTTTGCAAAGCTTCCAAAGTTTTAGAGTCCATTTAGGTGCCCTGTTTGCCATTATATTGGCACTAAAATAGAAGATGACTTGGGAAAGAGTGAATAAGACTCAAGGATCATTGGCACTAAAGCAGAGTAAAACAAGGTGATGAGCATAAATAATTGCACAAATTTATGAGTTTATAGGTCATATATAGGTAGTTGGATGTACTTGCAAGGTATACATATTGAGTTTCAGTAAACCATAAGTGTATGATGAAGGTCCATGGTCATATTTGGCAAAACATGGCCTAAATAGTGATATTACAAGTGTATACAAATTGTTGTATGATTCTAGACAATAACAAAGAATTAGTTGTGTAGAAATAGATATCTTGATTCTAACAAAAGTTTTATGTTCCATTCAAAGAGGACAAAGTTAGCTTTGATTCTAGTAAAAACATTTGGAAAACCTAATTGTGGATCAAAAGTTATGGTCATTTTACTGATAAGTGATCACTGAGGATAGCCTCTAGATAGCAAGATAAGGTTTACTATTTTGACCCGAATCTACAATCTTACTTCTTTTCAAATTATTATTTCAATAAATTTTCCTTACCCCATATTATAATATTCTTTTTAAAGAGAAGTACAACTCAAGATATCACCCATTTATTGATAGATAGTCCTTTTTTACTACACCCATTCCAATGGCAATAAACAAGAAGAAGGAGCAAGTGCTTGAGAACATGAATGAGGATATAGTTGACTACCATATAGAGGTTAACTGAAGAGGGTAACAAACCAAGGGAAAAATGTTATAGGAAATAGCAACACAAATGAAGGGTCACATTCGCCAAGAAACCATCATGATGTGGAACCTATGATTGAAGCAAATGTATCTCATGATTCAAAGGAGTACCAACAACTCTCACAAAGTATTGACATCATGAATAAAGATATCATCAAACTAAATCATACACTAGATGACATGTTGGGTCAAATGATCCATTTTGAGAAGTTTGGATACCACAATTATATGTTGGATGTAAAGTTTGATCAAATGATTGCAATACTCAATAAGATGGGTAATAAATAGCAAAGTAATCAATCTTTTAATGACAATGGTATACCATTCCCAAATGATAATGTAAATTCTAAAGTAACCAATCAATTTGTACATTCAACTTATTAGCATGGTGGCGCTTCAAGAGTCAAAGAAATAGTTCATCTCCCTTCTAATTCATGGAATAGAGGAAGACCCAATTTTAAGTTCTCAAAGAATCACGGATAGTAAGAGAAATTTCAGCATGCTGATAGAGATGATGACATACATAGATGTGATTTTTTCTATAAATAGTTTTATCCACAAAATAGTCAAGTGCTTAATGCAAGGAATGCTCAATATCAACACATTCATGAGGAACCAATAAAAGATAAAATAGTTTTATCCATGAAATATTCAAGTGCTTAATGCAAGGAATGCTCAATATCAACACATTCATGATGAGGAACCAAGGAAAGATGAAAGATTTCAACATGATGAAGAACTTGATGAAATTATGCCACATGGTTAGCCCAACCAAAATCATTAGCCACATGGAGCTAATTCAGTTGGCCACTATTTATTTAATAACAAGGAAAATGGATAGCATTCTTTCAACAATAATCATGGACAATAAATAGTTGGTAATTTCTCTCGTAGATAAACAATTGATTGGTTTACCCAACAATCATGGATAATATTATAAATACGACAAAGATTACAAGGATAATATTTGTATACCTCAATTTAAAGGAGATAACCCCTCACTAACATAATTAGAAAAATGGATCAACAAGCTAGAAATTTATTTTATCATCTATCCATGCAATGATAAAGCAAAGATATGTTATGCAGGCCTACATCTAGAGGGTTATGAACATACACATGGTGGAGATATATGAGAAATATTACAAAAAAATTTCATACTTGTAAAGATCTTGAATCAGCCCCATGACTCAAGTATTGGTGTATCCAATGAAAAAAGGCAGAATAGAAAGGAAATGGTATGATCTTAGGCAAAGAGGCTCTATAGTTAGAAAGTATTCTAGCCAGTTTTTAAATATTTCATATATATTGAGGGAATATCTGACTCAACAAAATTGATCTAGTACATTTTTGGTCTTGATCTAAACCTTTTGGAAAATTTGGGATAGCAAAGCCTACAATAGTATATGTGCATCCATACAAAATGTTAATGCTATAGTCAAAAGTATAGAAAAGAAGTGAACTCTTTTCAACTCAAAATAAAAGTGACTTATTGTAAAGAGCTGAATTAGGGGCATGTGAAAAGGCAAAGGATATATGTATAGGATATAAATTTTTACACAATAATACAACTTTGTCCTTCTCTCTCTAGTTCTTTCTGTTTGTTCATGGCTTCCAACCATCTCTCTTCTTCTTTCCTATCTTTCTCTCTCTTTGTCTAGACTTTCTCTCTCCTCTACACTCTTCTTCTCTCTTTCCTACAATCTTCTCTCTCCTCTTCATTTGAGCATTCAAGTACCACAAATATCTTTGCATTCTTTGATTTGCACATGTCTTTGTGATTAGAATACATAGGTTCAGCACATCTATAGCATAACCCTTGAGCATGTAATTCTACGATCTGATCACTAGTTAGTTGTCGAGCTTTACGGGTTTTAGACACAATGTTTCCCACATCATCACTATATAGATCAGAAATAGAATAATCATATTATTGTCCATGGTACTCATGAGAAGCATATAGCTAAGAAGGAAATGAATGTTGATCATAGTCATATTGCTGTCAATATAGATAATGGTGTCATAAAAGAGATTGATTGACTATACTCATTGCTATACAGATTTAGCAACGATTGCAATAAGTCTTGTTGAGATGTTGCATGAACCATAGCAATCGATGCAACCAACAGATGCTTGTCATGAGCATGCACTAAACTACTGAGTGTTGAAATGACCTATTTTTTTGGCTGATTTTTGTTGTTTTTGAGAGCTGAATGGTTGATTTTATGAGATGATTGATTGGTTTGGAAGTGGTTTGAGAGTGTTTTGGATAGGTTGGAATGGTTTTATTAAGCTCATGATGTTTATTAGTAGAGATGTGAAGTTCTGTTGATGTTCTGATATGTTCTGTTTGGTCCTGATAGCTTCTGTTGAGCTTCTGTTTTGTTATGTTTTCTCTTTGTATGGAAGGATGGAGTATTAATTGATAGGGTTTGAGATTGTTTGAAAGCTTATTGAGTGATTTTTGATGGCTTGGAATGGTTTTGGCATGAGTTATATGGTTTTGATGCTCTCTGTTGACCTTCTGTAACTCTCTGTTGAGCTTTTGTGAGCCTCTGTAGACCTTCTGTATGCTTCTGTATGCCTCTGTATGTGTTCTGTTGGATGAGAGTGTAGCTTGGGAAAGTTTTATAGTCTTGGAAAGAGGTGAATACAAGTTTTAAAAGAGCTAAAAGAAGTCAAAGAAGTAGCTGCTGAAGACTCAAGTAAAGGCTGGAGTGAAGTGACAGTGGTGAGCTATGAAGAGTCACTGTAGTGGCTCTGGTGCCTCTTCATATTAGACATACCTCTTGGGAGGTGCATCCACGACCTAAGAAGGATTATTGAGGGATATTATGAGAGTATTGTAGTGAGGACATGATGTACTATTGATGGAGAGAGAGAAAGAGAGCCAGAGATGGTCAAATCTATCAAAATAGTGTGATTGTATATGAGAGATTGAGAGAGAGAACTATGAAGATATTGAAGATGAATAATATGTGATTGATTTCCATTAAAAGATGGTGTATTCCTTTGTGTTATTTTTTCTATTGATGGATTTTGTGAAGATGTTGGAGAATATGGTTGATTCTATCAAATCCGTGGGAGAAATCTACTATGATGCTGCATGAAGAATTGCTGTTTTCTTTGTTTTGATGATTAAAAGAATGAAATAAAAGCTTGTTGATGTTATAAGATAGATTTTCTTGCAAGAGAATTCACTTTTCCTTGGTGTTCCTCTTGGGGCTCCATAAACCCTCTTGCAAAAAAATATTACCATAAAGACTGATGAGAGCTTCCAAGATACGTGACTGTACCAATTGATCCATATGAGATGTCAAGTCTTTGGCAAGTGCTCATTCTATCTGAACGAAATCTATTACTTCAAATACCATCATGGTTGCATCAAAAGCCATAAGTTCATATGCTAGTACATCAATCATATCAACCATGTAAACAACTCACTTGCAAGATTCCATTTCTCGAATGATACTCATAATATGGCTACTGGATGCCACTTTCCTCCTGTAAGACACTTGAGAGTCAATATTGCCTTATGGCACATGATAAGGATCAAAACCATCCGAGTAGTACTCTTGTTGAGGCATAGGCATAGACAATGAGGAAGTTATTGAGTTTAGTAATTGTGTTGGCATAGAAACAAGAGGGTTGTTGCTTTGAATACCCTTTGATTATCTAAGAAGTCAGGAAGGTGACCTAGAAGGCTTCCCAGAAGAGAGCAGCACCTCATATGAAAATCACCTTGTGGTAAGCAGTTCTAGACTTCATAGTAGATCTACTTGGTCTTGAGTTTTGGAAAGGAGTGATCGGAGTCAAATCATCTCATTGGTCTTCAGTTGCAAAATCTTTCATGTCCATCTCATCCACTACTAACTATTCATCTTCTCTCTCAATGCGAGAACCTCTATCTTCATATTCTTCCAAAGCTTCTTTTTTTCCATACAAATTCTTGCACCCTTCATAATGACAACTGTCTGAGCAGCCAACACATGCCTAATATCATTCACAATACTTCTTTAGACATTGAGACCTCTTGTTGCAACTATAACCTCTCTTATGCCTTGCAAGTAAGAGCTTGACGACAATCATCCCCATTTGTTGAAGGATTAGCTCCTCATACAAACTTGGGGGAAAAGGCCAATGGATTATGAGACTCAATTTGTTGTCCTATTCCCAATACCATTTCTTCACACTCTAGCTTGTTCAACCCTGAATTGTACATGAATCTATGTAATAGACTCCATCTGCAAAGCAATCACAATGCAACTTCAAGCACTTTGACTTCTTGCAATTACAATGCTTGTAGCCATCTCCACCTTTCTCAATAGTGGAGTTTGATTTCCTTCTCTTTTTTGGACTAGGAGGACTCTGATTGGAATCTTCAACCCCATCAAGATCCAGCTGATGGGGTAAATCTAGTCACAACACCCTCTTTCTAGCAAGAGGGCTTGACTTATTTTCAACTCTACAAGAGGGAAAAATGTTGTCTGCCTATTTTATCCCTAGAGGGATTGTGCGAAAATAGATCACTAGTTTTGTAGCACTTACAAGCTTGTCAAGATCTTCCCAATGCACCTCACATTCACTTGTACTTGTTTTCTCAACTAGTGAAACTAGTAACTCCCTTCTAGATTTGGTCCTTGTTTGATATGGTGAGTTATTATCAAAACTGACAACATGCAAGCAATTTTTGCAATTCTCTTCCAAATCCTTTTGCAATGTTGATGTAACCAGCAATATAGATTTTGAAGATGAGCCCTATATTTCCATAAGGATTTGCAAAATTGGTGTGCCACTAGTAAGACTATTAAGATGCAAACCAATACCATATGGCCTTCTAACTGGAGATGTTCCCGACATACTCATGGGACACAAAAGCTTGTTCTCACTTTTAGTTGCTTTGCACTAACTATCCTTCAGGGATAAATAGGATGAGAGTTTCAACATAGATGAACCAGTGAGAACCACTTTGGTAGGAGTCTTTCCATCTATACTTATACATGGTTGTACGCAAATATCCATACCAAAATTAGGTTCACTATTAGTGGCACTAGAGGTTGTTGATGCTCCTTCTCTTAATAATGAATCGAGAATCTTTTTAGAACAAAGAGGACTATTCTGAGACCTAATGTTTTCATTTGCATGATGAGAATTAAGTGACAACACACTGATTTTTCTTCTCTTTGGTCCCTCTTGTAATTCAAAATCCAAGCATGACCTCCAAACACCATGCAAAAGTAGTGTATTAGTCCTGAACGTAGTTCCTTCTTGTTTGTCATTCTTGACTACATTATCAATCTCTTGGTCTATCATTCCATGGACATCTACTTTAAAATAGTAGTACAAGAATTTGACACTTGAGAACACAAAGCATTTGTTCCTACATTGGGTGCCCCTTAACTGATGATTCTTTTAAGGTAGCTAGATATCCCGCCCGATAATTTGAGATGGCTCACCGTGACTTGCTTTTGATGGACACACTACCCTCACACAAATAGAAGACTCATCACTACTTTGAGATGTGACTACAAAAATCCCAGCTATGTCTACACATTCAGAACCACTTTGGACCTCCTCTCTAGTTGGATTTGCAGGTAAGCATTCCCTACTTCTAGCTAGGACCTTGAGAGTCCCATCTTCAAGTTGTGATCTCTCAGTGTCCTTTGATGCATCCTATAAACATGTCTTACGGAAGAATTTTGCAATAAGCTCTTCTGCAACTCCCCTATCTTTTGGTCTTTGCAAGATGGTGACAACAAGAGTAGCAACTTGGATCTTGATAGGTTTGTCAATTCTAGAGTTGGGCTGCCTTTTTACATAGTGATGAGCTACACATGCTAAACACATCAGTCATGGAAATGGCTTTGAAGGCAGAGGTGCCTCCAGATCTGCATTTGCAATTGATAGTGATGACAAGGAGGCTTCAATAGAAAAGTTTGAAAGGAAGTCTGATATTTTTGGGGAGCTACATGATAAAAGTGTGGTGGATAATCTTCCTTAGACAAAAGCAAAGCAAAGCAACAAAAGCAATAGTGGGAGAAAAAAAATACTTTTGGAAAAATAGTAGAATCTCACCATTTGGTATGCAAGCATGTCGTCCATGCCTTCGATCTATGTATATAGTGACTTGTGCATTGGTTCTCTTCGTTGAAAGATGGATGGATAAAGGAAAGTCTATGCCAAAGGTGCCAACTTATCGAATCCCCTTAGCTCCTTCAGATTTTGATTACAAGTTTTGAAAGGAGAGACTACAAAGAAGTAAATGCATTTGGTAGGGCCTATCGTGTCCTCTGTCAAGGAATTTTTGAATTTGGTAGCAGTTTTTCTCCCTGTTTTAGATCATATTCAAATTTTCCAACTTGCAAGGGCACCTTCTACAATAGTTATCTAGATTATTTCACATGTTTGAAAGTAACCTGGATTGTGAAAAGGAAGCAATCATGATTTTATCTTACTGCTATTGATGATCTCTTACAAGCATATATTCACCACTATTATGCTCCTATCCTTTTAGAGTTCTGCAAAACTACTTTCTAGAAGCACGCCAAGCCTTTCGCTCTATTTGACTTGTTGGAATGCCCTTGCCATGATATCAGATTTCATTGGTGTTGCTCATTCAAGCATGTACTTCAATGGTGCAAAAGTAGAAACCATTTTTGCCAGTATATCTAAGATAGTAGGGGCTAAGACAAAAGCCACCAACTCCAAGAAAAAGGTTGAGGACGCCGTGAAGAAGGAAGAGGAACCTTCCTCCATTTTTGCCTCCAGCTTTTGCAATATTTTTAATACTACATGTCTTCTTTTTTGAAATGTCTCCAGATTTTAAAAAGTCTTCAATGTTGTCTGTCTCCTTCTCGTAAATGTCCACTCGTCACTCGAGTGCTCTCTAGCATGTCTATACTTATGTACTTGAAGCTTTTGGATTTGTGTGATTGAAAAGAGAGAATTAAATGAAACATAACTAACTGGATCAAGAACCTGAGAAGCTCTGATAGCACTTACCATAAAGGGACCTTCAGAGGAGAGATAAAGAGGAGAGATAAGACTGTAGAAAAGAGAGAAGAAAAGTGTAGAGGAGAGAGAAATTCTAGACAAGGAGAGAGAAAGACTAGAAATAGAGAGAGAAAGATATGAAAGAAAAATAGAGATGGCTCAAAGCCATGAAAGGATAGAAAGAGCTAGAGAGTGGAATATAAAGAGTTGAATTAGGGGGCATATAAAAGGGCAAAGGACATATGTACAAGATATGAATTTTTGCACAATAATACAACTTTGAGCTAAATTAGGGGCATATAAAAGGGCAAAGAACATATGTACAAGATATGGATTTTTACACAATAATACTATAGCTTGGCAAAGGACATATGTACATGATATGGTTTTTTACATAATATTACAACTTTATCCTTCTTCTCTCTCTAGCTCTTTCTTTCCTTTCATGGCTTCCAGCTATCTCTTCTTCTTTTCTATCTTTCTCTCTCAGTTTTTAGTCTTTTTCTCTCCTCATCTAGAATTTCTTTCTCCTTTGCATTTTTTTCTCTTTTTCCTATATTCTTCTCTATCCTCTTTGTCTCTCCTCTCAGTTCCATTCATGACACTTATCATTCAAATCAGTCATAAGAATTGGATATTAGTTCAACCAACAAAGAGAGGGTTATAGACAATAAAACAAGGTTCTAGATACTTTCAACAAGATTCCCACTTATCCTACATTGCACTTCTCAACAAGGCAACAACTTTAGGTATAGTGTTAAATCCAAATGGGATTTCAAGAGAGTTGATGGTGAAACTAAATATTCACCTAATAACATCAACAACAAGCCTTTCTCTAATGATAAGATGAAAGGACCATGTCTCAAGTGTAGTGAGAAATAATCACCTGATCATAAACAAAAGGCAAAGCCAATAATGCCAAGTTTAACATTGTGATAATAGAAAACCCTAATGAAGATGAGACACATGAGAAAATTTTATTACAAGTAGAGGCAGCTCCTATGTAATGAAAGGGACCTAACTGACCTAACTAAGGGAGAGAAGAGAGAGAAGGACTGCAGGATAAGAAGAAGAGGAGCGAGAAAGATAGAGAGAAGAGACAGAAAGAGAGGAAAGGGAGGAAGAAGAAGAAGAATAAGAAGAAGAAGAAGAAGAAGAAGAAGAAGCCATGAAAGCTTGTGAAGGCGAAAAGAGAGATTTCTTGATAATTCTGTGATGCCTCAAAATACCCTCTTACACCTTATATACTATCAGTGTGGCGACTGGTATGTTCCCATGCCATGTTCATGTGATCCCTGATCATTACAAACCATCCCGTCTCATAAAGTTTTTGTCCTAAAAAACAAGGGATGTTGTCCTGTCCCGTAAGGGTGTGCTGTAGGAAATCAGCCATAACTTTGTGTCAGAAACTCCGAATGGGACAAGTGAGGTGTCATTACGGAGCCCACGAGATGTAATTTTAGTCCATGTGGGAGAGGGGGGGCTGCAAATAGGTCAGGACCAAAATTGTTGCGAGATAGAGGGCTGTCCAGGAGTTACTAGTGTGCTGTCCAAGATAGTATGGCTAGAGAAAAATAGCCATAACTTTCTCTAGGGAACTCCGATTGGGGAAAGTGAGGTGTTGGCATAGAGCCCTTGAGGTGTATGTTTAGCCCATGTATGGGAAATGGGGCTGAAAATGGGTTAGGACCAAAACTGGTGCAAAACAGTTGGTTGTCCAGACGCAGACTGCAGCCCAAAACAGGTGTCATGGTTAAGTTCCTGCTAATACGGCCTCCTTGAGGTGTGGAAACTCATCCAAGGTAGATGTTGGGCACCAAGAAGCTTCCTCTGTTGGTAGGCCTTGCCATTTGATCAGGTATTCATGGATGGAATGGGTGCGGAGTTGCTTTTCATGCTGCCTAATAATCGCTTCAGGAATATACTGGATAAGGCCCTCCTCATCTATAGGGGGTAGCTCCTCTACATGATCTTTGGGAGTGCCAATGAAAGGTTTCAATTGGCTCACATGGAAGACATTATGGATCTTAGTAGTGGGAGGGAGTTGGAGATGGTAAGCCAATTCCCCGACCTTCTTAATGATTGTGTAGGGCCCATAGTAACGCTGTGCTAACTTGTTGCAAGAATCGTCCTTTAGTATAGCATAACGGGACTTGGGGACCTTGAGGAGTACCAATTCACCCTCTTGAAAGTCAAGGGGTCTTCTTTTTGCATCAGCATGGAGCTTCATGTGCTCTTGAGCCCTTTTGAGGTTTGCCTTGCATTGTTGAAGTAAAGCTTGCATGCAGTCCAACTCTTCTTTTCCAAGGGGGTTGAGCTTTTCATTGAAGATCACGGTGGGAAGGGGCACCCGATAACCATACAATGCTTCGAAGGTGGAGACTCCAATGCTGGAATGAGTGGAGTTGTTGTAAGAAAATTTAGCCAAGTGCAGCCATACATCCCAAGAATTCTGCACATCATGACAAAAATGTCGCAAATAAGTTTCAAGCCATTTGTTGACTCGCTCGGTCTGCCCATCCGTTTGGGGATGATAGGCTGTAGACGCAGCCAATTTGGTCCCCATGGAGCTGAAAATTATCTACCAAAATAGACTCATAAATTTGGTGTCCTAATCATGTACTATGACGTGGGGTAAGCCATGCAACTTAAATACATGCTCCATAAATTGAGTGGCAACTTGAGATGCTATAAACTAAGATTTTGTAGGGATGAAGTGGGCTACTTTAGTGAGTCGGTCAACTACCACATAGATGCTATCCCAAGCCTTCTTGTTGTAGGTAAATCACTGATGAAGTCCCTGGCAATGTGGGTCCATTTTCCTTCGGGGATAGGTAAGGGCTGCAACAATCCACCCAGTTTAAGAGTGCTATATTTATTTTGTTGACAAGGCACACATCTAGACACGAAGTCTTTAACATCTCACCATAGGTCTTTCCAATGGAAGCTTTTTGAAATGCGGTCATATGTTTTGAAGACCCCTATGTGGCCAGCAATCAGTGAAGAATGCATCTCTTCAAGGATCCTTTGGGTAAAAGGAGAGGCATGGGGAATCACAATACGGCCATGGATCCAAATGAGGCCATTGTGGAGCTGATATTGAGAGTTGTCATCCATAATTCCTTGCTGTGATTTCTAAAAAAGAGGGCTGAATTCAGCATCAAGCAAGTAGGCCTCTTGGAGCTCTTCAATCCAATCATGGTGGAGTTCAATGATAGATGAAACCTTGCATGCCCACATGCAAGAGAGTGCATTAGCCACTACATTGTCCTTGCCACGGGTGTGGGTAATCTCAAAGTCATAGTTTTGTAGGGTAGCTACCCATCTACGTTGTTTGGGAGTGAGGTTGGGCTGAGTCAAGAAGTATTTGAGCACACGGTGATCACTTTTCACCTTAAATTAACTACCATACAAGTAGTGGTGCCACTTTTTTATAGCATGAATGACTGCCAACATGTCCTGATCATAGACATGCAACTCTCTCTCTTTATCATCCAATTTTCGGCTCTCAAATGCTATTACCCCATGTTCTTGCAGCAAGACTGCACCAATACCCCGTCCACTAGCATCACACTAGATGGTAGAATCCTTTGAAAAATTGGGGCATACAAGGATAGGGGTTGAAGTGAGCAAGTCTTTCAGTTTGCTGAGAACTGCGATCAGCCAAATCATCCCATAAGAAAGCCTCTTTTTTCAGCGTGTCAATTAATGGTGCTGCAATTGTGGCATAATGGTGAATAAATCTCCGATAAAAAGAAGAGAGGCCAAGAAAACCACGCAAGGAGGTAGTGTAGTGGGGGTGGGCCAATCCTGGATACATTGCACTTTCTTAGGATCAGCTTGGATGCCTTTTTCACTAACAATGTATCCCAAGTACTCAACCTCTATTTGCATAAAGACACACTTGCTTTCCTTGGCAAATAACTGGTGCTCTCTTAGTATATCAAAAATTTGTTTGGCATGCTTCAAATGCTCATGCAGTGACTTGCTGTAAATCAGTATATCATCACAGAATACCAACACAAACTAGAAAAGCCATGGCTGCAATATTTTATTCATTAGGCTCTGAAACGTGGTGGGTGCATTAGTGAGCCCAAATGGCATGACAAGGAAATGGTACAAGCCACGGTCAGTACGAAAAGCTGTTTTAACTTCATCACCCACTCTCATTCTGATTTGGTGGTAGCCGGATCGCAAATCAATCTTGGTGAAGTAGCATGCTCCCTTGAGCTCATCAAGCAAGTCATCAATTTGAGGGATGGGGTATCTATTTTTGACGGTGATCTTATTGAGATCATGGTAGTCAATGCACAACCGGATGTTTATGCAGTCCATAGAGCAGAGGGCTGAGGATATTCAGCCATTGAAGTGCAGAATTGCTGATTTATAGCAAGATTTGAGTAATGCAGAGGATCATAATGAAGCCAGGGTTGACACGAAATACAAGACTGTGGATAAGAAGGTGAAGCCGGTAGCTGTACCGCTTCCACCTGACAGTGATCAGCAAATAGAGAGGGCTGCCAAACAGCCAATTTTGACAAATCCGGAGCATATAGGCCATAAATTTTCAGCAGAGACTCTGGCTGAATTGAAAATTGGAAATGGTGATTTCTTGCTACCTACAGAGAAGCAATGCTTTCAGGAGATGCTTGAGAGACATGGAAGAGGATTTGCTTTTTTCCCGCATGAGATTGGATGTGTGAATCCGGATATTGTTGCTCCTATGGTCATTTTTACTATCCCTCATATTCCATGGAACCTCCGACCTATTCCAGTGCCTAAGGCACACCTGCCAAAGCTGATTGATTTATTGAATGAGAAAATCAGGATGGGAATTCTTAAGCCTTCATCTGCACCATACTCAAACAGGTGGTTTACGGTTCCAAAGAAGAATGGTACTCTCCGATTTATACAAGACATGCAGCCAGTAAACAGAGTTACTATCAGGAATGTTGGTATAGGTCCAATTGTGGATGAGTTTGCAGAAGCTTTTGCTAGACGTGCCATCTATTTTTTAGGTGATTTGTATTCGGGATATGATCAGTTTCAGCTGGCTTTGGAAAGTAGAGACATAACCACCATGAGAACTCCTATTGGGCTTGTCAGGATGTGTACTTTGCCTCAAGGTGCCACTAATTCTGTTGCGCATATGATGAATGCCATGCATAAGGTCCTTCGTGATTACATTCCTCAGCTTACCATGCCTTTCTTGGATGATGTGCCCATTAAGGGGTGTGCAGAAGAAGAGAAGAATGAGAGTCTAAATGAGCAGGGATGCAGATACTTTGTGGCTGATCATATTTCAGCTTGTGAGAAGATTTTGGCCAGGTTAGAAGAAGTGAACTTGACACTATCAGGGAAAAAATCTATTTTTGGAGTGAATGAGGTTGTCATTGTTGGACATATATGTGGGTATTATGGCAGGAAACCCTTACCTGATAAGGTGGATGCTATAGGTAAGATTACGGAGTATTGTTCTACCACTTCAGAGGTACGGAGATTCATTGAGGCTTGTGTGTTTTATATGATTTGGATACCTCATTTTGCACACATAGCAGATTGTTTATATCAATTGCTTCGAAAGGGGCAGAAATTCTATTGGGATGAGAGCCACACTAGAGCCATGCGGAAATTGAAGAAGTTATTGCAGATTGCTCCTACTCTCAGGAAAGCAGATTATAATTGCGGAAGGCCTATTGTATTGACAGTTGACACTAGTCCAATTGGCATAGGTTGGGCTGTGGGTCAAGATGATACAGATGGAAACATGTATGCTATTCGGTTTGGGGCGAAGGTCCTAAACGAGAGACAGAGGAGATATCCGCAAATCAAGAGGGAGTTACTGGGGATTGTTATGGCTCTCAAATGTGACAAGGAGTACTTTATTGGAGCTTCAGTTGTGGTAGAGAGACAGATTGCTTGCCATTGATAGGTATGATTACGAGTTGCTCTACTCCGGATATAGCTATGCTGAGATGGATTGCATACATCAAGTCATTAAATCCAGAATTTAAACACATAGTAGGAAAGGATAATCAAGTGGCAAATATGCTGTCTAGAGCCAGATATGATGATGAGGAAATACTACTTGCAGAAGAGGATGATGCAGAAATTTCAGTCACTATGGTTGATCATGTTTGTCATGTCTATGATATTGTGGCTTTCATAGAAGAACTCTATGTTGGAGATTGGTTGCAGATTGGCAAGTACCTTACTACACTAAGCAAAAGAGATGAATGGACAGATGAAGAGTTCAAGAAGATCAGAAGAAAAGCCTATGGTTATTTTCTCAAGGACGGATTTCTTTGGAAGCATCCGAAGAAAAGGGGCGGATTACCTTTGCGGGTTGTCTGCGATAGAGAGACACAGTTACAGGTGATGAGGGAGTTTCATGAGAGTCCTTGGGCTGGTCATAGAGGAGTGTGGGCTACTTATGAGAAAATCAAGGAGAAATATTGGTGGAAAGGCATGTATAGAGATGTTTCTCACTTTGTAGAGACTTGCAAGGACTGCCAGATGTATTCGGTAGTGCGTCATCGAGATGAGCTTCATCCGACCTATCCGCTATGCATTCATTATAAGTGGGTAGTTGACTTGGTTACTATGCCTATGGGTCTATGGCAGATGAGGTATATTGTTTTGGCTAGAGAGGATCTTACCAATCATGTTGAGGGCAGATCTTTGAGAACGAAGACCACTAGTGCAGTGTGCAAGTACTTATTGGAAGAAGTGATCAAGATCCCTGCATGACTAGCCTCTTTTGGCAAGCTCTCTTCGAGAACCTCGGACAAAGATAAATTTTTCATCCTCTTATCATCCTCAAACGGATGGGCAGAGTGAAAGTGCTAATTCTATTGTTTTGGACCTTTTGAAATCCTATGTCTTTGATAATTAAAGAGAATGGGAAAAGTATTTGCCTTTAGTAGAGTTTGCATACAATAATACAGTGCACTCTAGTACTGGTAAGGCACCCTTTGAGATCATCTATGGTAAGCATCATTTACCACCCATTCTTCTTACGAAGAATAAGATCTTTGCAGCAGATGCGTTTGTTAGAGACATTGATACAACTTTCACTCAAGTAAAAGCTGCTATCCAAAGGACACAAGAGAAGCATAAATGTGAAGCAGATAAGCATCATCATAAGTTCGATCTCAAGTAAGGACAGTAAGTTCTTCTTAAGTTGAAGCCTGGGGAAGAGTTATTGGATGCCTTCTTTAAGAGCTTTGTGGTTTCCCATCTTTTGTAGCTCTCTTCTCTATCTGTGGAAAAACAGAAGCATTCTCAACCATAACCTCATCCTCATCCTCATCCAACTCCCCAATCAAAACTCCCTGTGTATCAGTAGTAGGCAATGCATGTCTTTTCCTCTTCAGGACCTCTTGAAACTGATCTTGAAACTCTCTTTTCGAGATGCCCAAAACCTCAGAAATAGTAAAAGTCACCTCACTGCCAAGTATCTTGTCATTAAAGATTTTCTTCATGTCTGTAGATGTCTCAATATCGGACATCAATCTAAACCCTGGCTGCTTTCTCTCTCTAGGCTCTTGCCTCTTTTCTCTCTTTTGAGCATCTTCCATCTGTCGTTCTAGTCTTGGTCTCAAAGACGGTCCTGCAGTAGGTGGAGTAACAAACTCACCCCCTCTAGTCTTTTTAGTTGCACTTGTATTTTCTTCATCCCTCTTACGCTTCTCCTCAACAAGTACATCTGCTCCCTGAGACTTAGCCAAGTAGGCATAAATAGAGTACCTGTCACAACAGGCGAATCCCAACCTGTCTCAGATCTGATGCTAGAGCCTGCACTAGTCAAAATAGTTTGCTGAATTTTTCCCTTGTTTGCCGTCTCCATAGCATAAGTCCATAATGCTGACTGATTCTCTGATCCCTTCTCAATCTGAACTCCATATGCAGAAGCATCTCCTTTACCTGCCACATAAGAAGTATGCGCAGCCATGTCATCCACTAACTTCTTCATTACGCCTTTCCCAAAGTTGGTAGCAAGCGGAGCTCCTGTTTCAGTCAACCAAATCTTACCATCTTGTCCCCAAAATACCAAATTCTTCCTCCTTGCATCTTGAAAAGATTCACAATCCCTGCAATGCTGATGGTCCGTACTATCGCACCAAATACATCTTCGATCTTTCCTAGGTGTACTAGGAGCACTCCTAGGTGTAGTAGGAGCACTAGAAGAAATAGTAGGCACAATCGAAGCAAACTGCTCTTTCAATTTTCCCACCAACTCCAGTGTCAAATCCGTTATGCCTTTGATTATGTCATCAAGAGAGGAAGGCACCGATGGAGCGGATGGTTTTGGAGCAGAAGGAATTGGCATCGGTCGTGGAACAGGAGGAACAGGAGGAGTAGAAACATTAGACACTGGCATAGGCCAAGAAACTGGCTGAGGAGAAGAAGAAATAACAGGGATAGAAGCAGGCATAGGAGCAGAAGACGGCGTCGGTGTCATAGATCCATTCTGTAGGCGGGTCTTCCATATCCTCCTCTTGGTCAAAGTCGAGACTGCATCCTGGGCATCTTGCCAATCTGTTTTAAGACCCATAGGCTTTGTGCAATCCTCAAGAAGCTCTCCCAATTCTTCCTGAAGAGTAGGATCTGCAGCTTGCAAGAAAAGCTCAACTTTCTCAACATCCAATGCTCTTTGTTCAATGGCATCAAGCTGACTATATCTCTCTTCAAATTCTCGAATCAACTCTGAAGCAGCTAAACCTTTGTTTGGCATGTAGACCCACTCTCAGAATGACCGCCGTGTAGCCATCCCAAAGTCCTCAAGGAAATACTCTTCTTTCAAGGCCTTCTTAAAATCTTGCCAATGCGAATTTTGAATAAAAAGATCAGTCACTTTCGCCCTCAAGGCGGGTGTGACAAGACGAAGGAAATACTTACTCATAAGTCCAGCTGGAACTCTAAAAAACCCCATCTTGATCTCATATGTCTTCAAATATACTGAAACATTACGGCCATCAAATAGATTCTTCTCATTCTCAACTGCTTCAATCGCCTTAGTCGCGCTGATTGCATTCTCCTGCTCCGAATATAGTTGCCTTTACTGAGACAACTGTTGTTGATGCAATTGCTGCTGCTGCTGCATATACAATTGTGTCTGCTGATTTTGAAGCTGCATATACATGGACATATTCTGCAAAATCTGCTTTAGATCATCTGTTGAAGTACTTGACGCAGCAGTCAATGATGGAGCTGAAGTAGAGGACGCATCAGGAATCGTAGAAGAGGCTGAAAATGATGCTGAAGTATCTCCCATCCTGAAATTTCTGCGACGCTTTCACGTCGGGTTCACCAAAGATGTCGAAGGGTTTTCGAAAGAAAAGTCGCGGCCACAGAGGTTCTTGAGAAATTCCAAGATAGAAGATTAATCAAGTGAGATCAGGCTATGCAACAGTAAACTCCAAACTCTTCATATTGAATGCAAAGATTGTTGATTTAATATGCATCTGTTCAATAAACTTGCTGTTCTCAGCCTGAAGAGCTATTGAATCCAAGCACCACTGGTTCCAGTAATCAAAGGCCAATTTCTGAGCAGCAGTTATTTGACTCTGCACAAGTATGACATACACTATGGTACTACTTTATTGCTAGATTCCATGACTTTGCTGAAGATGTGGACTTTATTACCATGGACAACCAGTAATATAAAGGCTTCTTTAATCCCAAGTGTTTTTCTTGCCTTGTAGAACTCTTCAGATGTAAGAACTGCTCTCCACTGTCTAGATACCATTTGGAAACAAGGATCGTACTTAATAAATGAAACCCGCATGAGACATAGCTGTGCTAAATCATTTGGAAGGCCTGGAATCAAAACTCCAGATTGAGTTGTTTCTTCTGTGCACAAAGACTCTGATGAAGAAGACCAATTCCACTGACAATTGGAAGGATCATACGGGTATGGTTGATCCCAATTTGTAGCTCTTGTAGATGAGTTCCACTCTAGATTAAGAGGGGTAATTGGAAACTCCTCACATGGAATAGAATCAGTTGAGGGAAATCTAGACCAGGCATCCTGGGGAAGATAGCTAGGAATGGACTCTGAAAGCGGACAGATATTTCTTTTTCCCATCCTGCATAGACAAAGGAATTTTTCCAATCTGCACAATGGGATGTGCAGTATCATCACCAGTCTCCACAAATCCTGGTTTTTCCATTTTCCTTGCATCCTCCATCCATTCTGCATGACCTGTCATGTGGTTTGATGCACCTGAGTCAACATACCACACATCGTTGCTTTCTTCTGCACTTGTCACAGAATTGTTCATGTGCTACACCATAAACAAATGCTCATTTCTGTCATCACCCTGTCTACTAGAAGATGCATAATTCCCTTGTTGCAATTTTCCATTCATGATGTCATTCTGCTTTTTATAGCAGTCTTTAGCCATATGACCCATTTTACCACAGTAGTAGCATTCAACATTACTGTTTGCATTTTGGCCTCTTTGCCATCCACCACGACCTCTTTGGCTCCCCCTGCCTCTAGAGTTACCACATCCTTCTCCATAGGACTGGTTTTCTTGAGTTTGCTGCATATTCTGATTTCTACCACGGCCTCCAAATCGGCCTTCTCTACCTCTGCCTCTACCTCTTCCAGCATTTGAGTAGAAGATAGCTTCTTTTGAAGTTCCTCCTGAAGAAGATGCACCACCATTTCTCTGCTCCTCAGAAATTAGAAGAGCAATCAACTCCTCAAAATCAGAAAATCTTTCACGGACTGAAATGGATGTCCGAAACTGTGCATAATCATTTCCTAGACCATTCAAGGTCACAGAAACTAAATCATCATCTTCCACTGGCGACCCAATGGAAGCAAGTGCATCTGCAATCTTCTTCACCTTCATGTGGTAGTCATTGATGCTCATACTTTCTCTTTGCACATTATGCAACTCTTGGTTGAGTTGCATTTTCCTATGATTTTATTACTGGTTTACTTAATACTAAAGCTAACCATGACATGATTTGGACTGTAGTAGACAGGTTTAGTAAACAAGCATATTTCATTCCATGTAAGAAAACTTTAACAGCATCTCAGGAAGTACAATTGTTTTTGAAAACTGTTTTCACTAATCATGGATTACCAAAAGTTATTATTTCTGATCGCGATTCTAGATTTTGTAACAACTTTTGGATTACTTTGTTTGCAAACCTGGGAACAAAGATTGACTTCTCATCTGCATTTCATCCTGAAACTAATGGACAAATAGAAGCCACTAACAGTACTATTCTAGATCTTTTATGTGCTTACACTATTTCTAAACCACAGACATGGGATACACATTTGCATTTACTACAGTTTGCATATAACAATACACCACACACATCTACAAAGAAAGCACTGTTTGAAGTGATTTATGGTTATAGATTGTCTACACCTATTGCATCTTTATCAAATAGAATTCAGAGTGCTGATGATATTGCTACTATGCACGCTACTATTTTTTATGAGGTTAAAGACATGATTGCCAAAGCCCAGCAATCATATACCAAACAAGCCAATAAGAAAAGACAAGCAATGAATTTCAAAGTTGATGACTATGTTTGGTTGAGAATAGAAAAACGTAGATTACAAAGTGTAGATAAACACCCAGTTATGAAATTAGCACCTAGATTCTATGGACCATTTAAGATCATTCATAAAATCAATGACAATGCATTCAAGTTAGAATTATCACCTCAATGGAAAATTCACAACACATTTCACATTAGTTTATTACAACCCTTTAGAGGCCAATTACCTGTACACCCTGTTTATGAAAACCCACCTTTGTTAGATGAAGAGACTGAAATACTTGAACCTGAAGCTATCATAGATACTGACTTTATGACCATTAGAACTGGCCGAAGATATTCTAGATATTTAGTCAAATTTAAGAACCATCGTGTAGAGGAAGCCCAATGGATGCACGCTAGAGACTTAAATGCTTTCCCCACTCTGTTAGCTCCACATTGAGCTAATAGCAATTGAGGTCAATTGCTATCCCACCCCAGGGGTATGATACCAGGAGGCATATTTCACGGTGGATTCCGTGCCACGGTGGATTCTGTGAGGTTTTACGATGGATTCCGTAAACTTTGTTGACCGGGGCTCATACACAAAGTGGATTCTTTGTGCGAGAAGTTGATGGGGACGCCTATCCTTTTCGGGCGTTTCATTAATTTAGTGTGTGCATGGGTGATTCCATAGCGGGTGATTCCGCAAAATACATATTAAATTAATAAACGTTTATGAGTTTAGAGTGCGCACTCGTAATAAATTAAGGTTAGGATTGATTTCTAACCAGTTGATTTATTTATGTAGCTGAAGACTGCTAGGTATTCACTTTTGTCGGTTTAATTGTATTATTTTACTAACGATTGTGAATGCTTCAGTTGATGTGTAGAGATAGCAGCAGTGGCGGAGAAAAGCATTGGAGGATAGTGTGTATTCGAGTTATCACTTATATTTTGATGGGCGCATACCTTAGGCATGGCGCCTATATTTTGTCGCGCCTATTTATTGAGGCGTTGGATATTTATTTATTATTTTGTATGCGCATGGGCGCACGATTATGATATTTGTATTTGGACATTGTATTGGGTACGCTTGACTCTTTGGGCACCGCCCATTAGCTTTATTTCTATTTTATGCTAAAGCAAACTCAAAAGCCAAAAGCGTGCTATTTTGTAATTTGGGCTATTATTTGAGCTTGAAGATGATTAATACATAAAATACATGCTTTGTGGGTGCTCACACAAGGCATGGGGGGAGATTGCACCCAATTGGTCTCTTGTTCATGTCGTGCATGCTTTTTACCTTGAGTTTTGTGCAAAAAGTAGAGTTCTTTTGTTCTTGGGGACCTTCCGGCATTCACCACGCAAGCATACGGCATCCGATCTGCGCACCAATTACCTCCTTTCGAAGTGAGAAGTGGACCATCCCATTGACTTGGCACCTAATACTAAACCTATCAATAAACTACCTTACAAGTTGTCAAAGTATGAAAGAGAAGAAGCGGACCATCCCATTGACTTGGCACTTGACACTAAACTTATCAACAAACCACCTTACATGTTATCAAAGTATGAAAGAGAAGAAGTGGAGAAATATGTTAAATACTTGCTGAAAATGGAGTTTATTCAACCTACCAGTTAGCTTTTTCTTCTCCCGTATTATTTATTATGAAGAAAGATGGTTCTTACAAGATGTGCATTGATTATTGTTGGGGTAAAGGTACATGTGCCTAGCCACTGGTGTATTACTACACAGATAGTTCTCGCAACAACTATACATTGCAGGTAGTGCGCACCCATCACTATCACTTCATTCTTTATCATTTTGGTGGCATTTGAATAATGAAAGGCCAGTCACACATTGTGACTGTTGGAGTTCCCACATCTTGAGTATCTTTCTCTTATTATCTTGCTCCATCTGCCATAGCTCACACCTCTCTTGCTTTCGCTTGCTCATGCTTCCACTTGGGCTTCTCCTTTCAACCTCAAGCTCAATCCTTAACTTTCATTCGAGTTACCTACAATAGGGTTTCACCATTGCCATAGCTCCACCTCTTGAGGTCCATATTGAGCTCTCATTGCTCTAGGACTTCTGAGAGTTGATTTTTAAAGCCTGTTGGGTCCCTCCACTTGCACCTTGAGTTGTCTCTTTATTGTCATGGCCACAAGGTTGCTGGCATCCCCATTGTGGTAGAAGAGCTTTGGGTGGGTGCAGAGACTAGGGTGGTGGGCACTAGGACATGTGGAATGGGGTTAATTAGACCCTTGCCCTTGCCCTTAGCTATTGGGGGTGGAATGTTTTTGGGTGCTTGGGAGCTTGTGCTTGGGTGTTCTTCTTCATGAGAGCTCATGCTTGCTAGCTCCTCTTCCCTTGAAGGTTGCTCCACTGAGAGGTGGATGGCCAAGGCTATGTCTTCTTCTTCCTTCCTCCTTAATTCCTGGAAAAAGAGCTTGAGAAGCTGTAAAAGACCAAGTTTTCATGCAAAATGAAACAATTATGGATCAATGAACTGGAATTTTTCTAGATAGAGTTCAATGCCAGGAACCCAACATAGGTCTCAGTTTGTCAATGACCTCCCCATTTAATCCCTGAAAGGTTTGGCATTATGAAGCAGCTATGTGATCTAGGAGCTGAAAAGTGCATAATAGAAGCTAGATTTATAGATTTCGACATCATGAAGCCATTTGCTAGTCGCATCTCAAAATGGAGCTCGCTTGCCTTGCCAAAAAAAAAAAATCACAAGTGTGAACATGGAAATTTTGTAGTTTTGGGTTTAAAAGCTTAACAAGCTTGTTTAGAGGAGAGAATTGAAAAGTCACAATTCATGAAACATGTGGGGGGGGGGGCATCATTGTTTTTCAATGCCTCCCAATTTGCCATTTTTAAAATAATTTTCTTGATGGTGGAGACCTAAGAAATGCAGAAGGCAACAAGATGCTCAATTTCTTCGACCTCTATCATGAAAAACTGATCAGAAAATGATGCACTGAATTAAGAGATCTCACTTTAAAGTCTTTTTCTCTCCTCTCTCCTCTTGTTGAATGTTTCTATGGGTTAATGTATGAGAGAAGGGGGTGGGATGAGATGAAATATTTTGATCGTGTGATGATGTGGAAGCATAAAGGAGCAGAAATCAGGGTTGGACGGATTGTTAGTGGCTATTGGGGGGAGCATCAACGGGCCTCCAAGTTTGAAATATATATGCCATAAGGCACGATTTCATGAGAGTAAGTCATAGATTTTATTGTTTTATGATAATTTTTGGTTGAAAATGGTTGAAAATGATTTTATTTGGTTGTTAATACTTTGATTTATCAGACAATGTTGAAGTAATCAAGAAAAATCACTTGTATAATAATTTTATGCTAAACACACAAAACCCGCAACTTGGTGGTTTAAGGAAAATTATGCAGTTTTTGGAGTTTTGTCATGTGTATGCTATTCCTATGGGTTGAAATATTATTAAAAAATCATTCTCAGTAAGATCAATCAATCAATCTAGATCAGTAAATCAATAAATATCAGTAATTATCTATAAATAAAGTGCAAAACATAAGAAAAATAGATTTTTACATCTAAAAAATAAGAAAAAATAACATTTATGTTTGTGAATGTATAATAGAGCTAGAGCATGAGGTTTAGCCTTTGTTCAGCCCTGTCTCTATATTAAAGTGGGTTTTTATTGATTTCGTAAAAGAAAAATACATGAAAAATACACCTTAAACCTAGCAATGAATGCATAACTCTAAACAGTAGGGAGAAGGGGGTTGTTTAGTGGTTAAAAATACATTGAATTCTAATGTTTTATCATGCATGGCATATAGGGTACATTTTTGTCTAAACTTAAAAGGGTCTAGTAGCACAAGAATGCTCGGTACTAGCCTTAAGCACTACATCAATCATCATGGATTAGAAGAAAGACATGAAAAGAACTATCTTTGCACTTTCACAATGCTTATTGTTAATGAATAAACTTGTTTGAGTACGATAGTCATACAGAGTTGCATTGCACACACCATATAGTATCATCCTGGATGCATAGCACTTGTTTTATGCACAATGACTTGTGATGAGAGTGTGAGGTACCCTAAGCTGTAGGGTTAGAGATTCGGTTCCTTGGGGGGATATTCAGTGAGGACTATCTATTATCTCTTGGATCGATCAATCAAAAGAGTGAATCTTGTTTTATCGAATGTATTTTATGTATTCACGGTGCATCTTGGGGCCAATCCTCAAGGTGTAGGAGAGCTATTGTGGAGCCACTATAATCAGCCAAGGGGCACTCCCTTTGTGTGTGCTTACATGGTGTATAACATCAATATTTTTAGGGACTTCCTCTAAGGAGAGGGGAAGGATTATCTGTTGGACTAAAAAATCATAGAAATGCAAAAGTTTTATATCAAAGGTCAGGGTGGTGTACCCCTTAAACACTTTTGGATCACGAGACCATGTGGGGTGGTTTGAGCTAAGTAGTAGAGGCCCGACTAGTGCCATAGAGTTAGTGTTAGGGCCCTTTTAGGCCCTGACAGGTGGTGCATTTTCTGGGAGCCGCTAAGAAGTGGTGGTTCTTGAACCTTGTCCAAAAAGGGACTTTAAATTTATAACATGTCCCATTAGGGGTGCGCTAAAGTATTTGTAAAATGGGGTTTGTATAGGGTTTCAAACACTTGGCTTGCCCTATTCAAAATATCCTAATATACCTAATTAATTAGGTAGAGATTGAATCCTCTACAAGAGACAATTTATGTAATGTGGATAGTAAGCACCTAGTTATCAGTCTGTCCTTAGTATGATGGCATGGGCCAAGGTTACTCGGTGCAGTCTCTATCTATTTAAAAACCACTGTGTGTAACCATCCATCAACCTAAAGGATACACAACAAGAATGTTTGAACTGATGGCAGTCATCATGGAATTGACCACCAATGATCATGCTGAAGTCGTAATGCCATTGAAAAGTACCGATGGACAATGGAATCTACTTCTAGCCTGAAATGTCCCATGCGGTGGGTCACCATGCTAAAATATTAGACCTCACAAGGAAGTTGGAAGCCTTAGTTGTTAAGGGAAAACTGTTGCTCAAAATACTTGACTCCCAAGCTCTAAATAATGTTGATATATCTGCTTTAGATGAAGGGCAAAAGCTCCTACATAAATCCATTATGGAATGGCCTTTAAATGGGCAAGGTATGGAAGATTCTCCGAGGAAGGATCAGAATGATATGTTAAAAATCATAAGACTCCCTAGACCACTCTGTGAGTTGGCAGAAAGGGAGGTCCATGGGGCAAGTAACCTTCCTACACCAATAAAGGTGGAAACAGAAGAGATTAGGGGCCTTCAAATGTTAGAACTAGGTCAATATGAATATGAAGACCTTGATGACCTAGGGTTGATCCCAAAGAAGAGGACTAAATTTCCTCCTCTTTATAGGGTTCTAATAGTGTTTTATGGGCTATTGGATGAGGATCTACTATACTTGAAAAAATATGGCCTAACTTGCCTTGCAAGTAGGTTCGATGATCTACATTGAATGCTTGTGTTCTCGAGTACCAAAAGGGAGAGGCTAGGAAACGGTATTGGAGCTTCCCAAGAGGGTCAATCAAATCATTTGAGGAATTATGTGATAAATTTTTGAATGAATATGAAAATAAGGTCCTCATGACTCAGGTCTTGGGATTGTTGAAATGCATGGATCTAGAGCATGGCTATGGCGAGAGATTGATGCCAGGAGGCATATTACACGGTGGATTCCATGCCACGGTGGATTCCGTGAGGTTTTACGGTGGATTCCGTAAACTTTGATGACCGGGGCTCATACACAAAGTGGATTCTTTGTGCGAGAAGTTGATGGGGACGCCTGTCCTTTTTGGGCGTTTCATTAATTTAATTGTGTACATGGGTGATTCCATAGCGGGTGATTCCGCAAAATGCATATTAAATTAATAAACATTTATGAGTTTAGAGTGCGCACTCGTAATAAATTAAGGTTAGGATTTATTTCTAACCAGTTGATTTATTTATGTAGCTGAAGACTGCTAGATATTCACTTTTGTCGGTTTAATTGTATTATTTTACTAACGATGTGAATGCTTCAGTTGATGTGTAGAGATAGCAGCAGTGGCGGAGGAAAGCATTGGAGGATAGCCAGTATTCGATTTATTGATTATATTTTGATGGGCGCATACCTTAGGCATGGCGCCTATATTTTGTCACACCTATTTATTGAGGCGTTGGATATTTATTATTATTTTGTATGTGCATGGGCGCACGATTATGTTATTTCTACTTGGACATTGTATTGGGCATGCCAAACTCTTTGGGCACCGTCCATTAGCTTTATTCCTATTTTGTGCTAAAGCAAACTCAAAAGCTAAAAGCTTGCTATTTTGTAATTTGGGCTATTATTTGAGCTTAAAGATGAATAATACATAAAAATACATGCTTTGTGGAGCGCTCACACAAGGCATGGGGGGAGATTGCACCCAATTGCTCTCTTGTTCATGTCGTTCATGCTTTTTACCTTGTAATTTGTGCAAAAAGTAGAGTTCTATTGTTCTTGGGGACCTTCCGGCATTCACTACGCGAGTGTACAGCATCCGATTTGCGCACCAGTGGTATCAGAGCGAAGCTGAGATCAAGAGCTTCCAATCGCTACCCATCTTGTGTGAAGGTGGAGCTCCTGGAACGATCGGGCTCTACAGTCAATCTCGTCGTGAACGGTCGATACAGGCAGATTCCTGGCGATCAAGAACCCCTGTTTCCATCATCAAACTGCGAGGGACTGGCTTGCAGAGACGGAGGACCACTTCTATCTCTTCTTCATCAAGTCGTCTTCATACACAGAGATAAGTCAAAAACTCCATATCTTCAAGCTTTAAAAAAAACTAAAGCTTAAAAAGCTTTAGAGAAGCCTAAAGCTTCAATAATAATAATAAAAAAACGTCATCGTGAGCTGTCAGGAGACCTCCGATTTTTGCACCGCGTGAAGAAAAACGCCCCCCCCCATGAATTCACGTTTTTTGTTAGTAAGCTTCAAAGCTTACTTACTTAAGCTCCAATCACATTAGTTCTTCCAATCCTGCAAGTCTGCAAATTTCAGATTCTACAAGTTTTTCAAGTCAAGTTCTGCAAGTTCCACAAAGCAACTAAGTACTGCAAGTCTATAAACTCTGCAAGTCACATTAGTCTGGTACTTTGCAAGTCAGACAAGTCAACTGAAGTCAAAACTGACTCCTGTTCAAAACTCATAGAAGGGTTGTTCCTGCGCAGAAACTCCGAACTGCAAAGTTGTTCATTGGAAGGTACTCTACACATACGCAGGTTTGCTGAAGCATTTTCATCATACGAAGAAGGATAAAACACAGATTTTTCGAAGATTTTGAAGCCACACCCAAAAATATATAAGCCTTGTATTCCCGAACTTGAGCTACGCTCATCCCGCTAACTTGATTTTGAGAGTGAAAGGTCTTTTGAGTTTTGCAGGATGACGGAACCACATATGGATGATTTAATTGCTGAAGGCGACCTACTTGAACCTACGATGGAGCAAAAGCTGGACTTAATTATGATGCAATTGGATGAAGAATGACGAGCTAGGCAAGCATTACAAGTTCAATTGGCCAATTTACAAAGATCGTCTACCGACAAAGAAGAACCTCAATCTGAAGATCTTATCCGACGTACCATCGACGCGACTCTCGAAGCTCAAACTATCCGCAAGGAATCAAAGATAAGTAAAAGAAATTTCAAATTCCGTACTTTCAATGGCACTCGAGAGGGAAAAACTGTTCTTGCATTCATTAGTCAGTTTGATGACTACTTTCATGAGGAAACCTATGCAGAAAAAGATAAAATCAAGTGTGTCACTAATCATTTGGTGGATAGAGCATCTCTTTGGTGGACAGTAATTCGCAAGAGTATAGATTGTCCCACTACCTGGGAGAATTTCAAGAAGAAGTTCATGGAAAATTTTCTTCCTCCACAATTTCATGAGAAAGCCATAAAGCAATGGGATCTTCTTCAGCAACGGGATCGTGAGCCTATTCCTCAATACACAGAGCATTTTTGGAATGCACTACTCCAGTTACGCATGCTTGAAGACATACCTGAAGCGACACACAAGCGCAAGTATATGTCTGGACTCCTTGGGCATTACTACGCTGAAGTTAACATGTTCAAGCCTGCTACTCTTGAAGATGCAATTTCACTAGCTCATGACACTGAAGACAAGCTGCGAGGTAGAGACAGACGTCCACAACAATTCCAAGCCAATGGTAACTATGGATCTAAGCAATTCAACTCAAACTTTAGAAGATTTAATCAAGGTCGTTTCTCTTCATCATCTTTCCGTAAAAATTGGGCAAAACCACCTGCTTTACCATCCAATGTCAATCAAAACCCCAAGCCTATTTCCCAGCCAAATCCTAATGTCCCTAGACTTCCTGCCATTGCAAACAATGTAACCAAAGCCAAGCCTATAGTATGTTATAAATGCCACCAGCCTGGACATCTAGCAGCAAATTGCCATTCAAAGAAGCCACCTGCCCATATCAACTACCTTGGAGCAATGCAAGATGACGAACATGAAGATATGCCTGATTTCACGGAAGATGAGGACGACACTACTACTCCTTCAGATACTTTACCAGGTATGCCAACCCCACATTCTTTATTGACTATGAAATGTTTAGTGCATGGAAAGGAAAAGATTATTTTACATGATGACGATAGCACTCATGATTTTATTTCTGCAAGCTAGTAAAGGAATTGAAGTTACAGACTGTACCTACGCATTATCGCATTAAAGCAGCATTCTTAGGCACTAGGTATAATGGTACACAGGAAGTGCATGATTTAGAAATTCAAATTGGTCAATACACTGAAAGAAGAAATTTTCTAGTTGTTCCATTACAGTCGAGTGAAATTATTTTAGGTATGCCTTGGCGTCATCAGCATAACCCAGATATAGATTATTCCACACATTCAATTAATATTCAATTTCAAGGAAAACATATTACATTGTATGGTATGCATGCATCTAATGTTTTTCCACTGCTTTCGCATACTCAACTGTACAAAATCCAAACTAGAATAGCCTATCGCATTATCATCCTATAGCCTATTCTAGTAAGCTGAAACCCTCTGAACTGAAATATTCCACATATGACAAAGAACTATTAGCTGTTCTACAAGCATTAAGACAGTGGAAACACTACTTAATGGGTTCAGAATTTATGATTAAGACCGATCAGCAAAGTATTAGACATTTACTTAGCCAACCCCAAATATCTGACCGACATATCAAATGGGCATCCTTTATTCAGAGTTTTCATCCTATCATTCAATATCAACCCGGTAAAGAAAATGTAGTGGCTGATGCATTAAGTAGAAGACCTGCCATTCATAATATTTCTGTTATATCTTTTGATTCTTTGATTGCTATGAAAGATACTTATCATCAGGATATTACTTTTCATGCTGATTGGAATAAATTAGTTCAAAATAACTTGATTCCTATTGATTCATTATCTTATAACGGTGGATTTATGTTTTATGAAAAGAGATTGTGTGTTACAGTTCCATTCAGATATTTTGTTTTGAATGAAATTCATTGTCCTCCATATCAAGGTCATAGAGGTATCATATCTACTTTACGTACATTAACTGAAGATTTTTATTGGCCGCATATGGACACTGATGTATCTAACTTTTTTTCTGAATGTTTGATTTGTCAAAGAGTTAAGAGACATCATGGTAAACAGTATGGATTACTTATGCCTTTGTCTATTCCATCTAGACCATGGGAACAAATTTCTATGGACTTTATTACTGGTTTACCTAATACTAAATCTAACCATGATATGATTTGGACAGTAGTAGATAGGTTTAGTAAACAAGCATATTTCATTCCATGTAAGAAAACTTTAACAGCATCACAAGCAGCACAATTGTTTTTGAAAACTGTTTTCACTAACCATGGATTGCCAAAAGTTATTATTTCAGATCCTGATTCTAGATTTTGTAACAACTTTTGGATTACTCTGTTTGCTAACCTAGGCACAAAGATTGATTTCTCATCTGCATTTCATCCTGAAACTAATGGACAAACAGAAGCCACTAATAGCACTATTCTAGATCTTTTACGTGCTTATACTATTTCTAAACCTCAGACATGGGATACACATTTGCATTTATTGCAGTTTGCATATAACAATACACCACATACATCTACAAAGAAAGCACCATTTGAAGTGATTTATGGTTATAGATTATCTACACCTGTTGCATCTTTGTCAAATAGAATTCAAAGTGCTGATGATATTGCTAGTATGCAAAATACTATTTTTGATGAGGTTAAAGATATGATTGCCAAAGCCCAGCAATCATATACCAAGCAAGCCAATAAGAAAAGACAAGCAATGAATTTCAAAGTTGATGACTATGTTTGGTTAAGAATAGAAAAACGTAGATTACAAAGTGTAGATAGACACCCAGTTGTGAAATTAGCCCCTAGATTCTATGGACCATTTAGGATAATTCATAAAATTAATGACAATGCATTCAAGTTAGAATTACCACCTCACTGGAAAATTCACAACACATTTCACATTAGTTTATTAAGACCATTTAGAGGCCAATTACCTGTACACCCTGTTTATGAAAACCCACCTTTATTAGAGGAAGAGACTGAAATACTTGAACCAGAAGCTATCATAGATACTGATTTTATGACCACTAGAACTGGCCGAAGATATTCTAGATATCTAGTTAAATTTAAGAACCATCCTGTAGAGGAAGCACAATGGATGCACGCTAGAGACTTAAATGCTTTCCCTACTCTGTTAGCTCCACATTGAGCTAATAGCAATTGAGGTTAATTGCTATCCCACCCCGGGGGTATGATGCCAGGAGGCATATTACACGGTGGATTCCGTGCCACGGTGGATTCCGTGAGGTTTTATGGTGGATTCCGTAAACTTTGATGACCGGGGCTCATACACAAAGTGGATTCTTTGTGTGAGAAGTTGATGGGAATGCCTGTCCTTTTCGGGCGTTTCATTAATTTAGTGTGTACATGGGTGATTCCATAGCGGGTGATTCCGCAAAATGCATATTAAATTAATAAACGTTTATGAGTTTAGAGTGCGCACTCGTAATAAATTAAGGTTAGGATTTATTTCTAACCAGTTGATTTATTTATGTAGCTGAAGACTGCTAGGTATTCACTTTTGTCGGTTTAATTGTATTATTTTACTAACGATTGTGAATGCTTTAGTTGATGTGTAGAGATAGCAGCAGTGGCGGAGGAAAGCATTGGAGGATAGCGAGTATTCGATTTATTGATTATATTTTGATGGGCGCATACCTTAGGCATGATGCCTATATTTTGTCACGCCTATTTATTGAGGCGTTGGATATTTATTATTATTTTGTATGCGCATGGGCGCACGATTATGTTATTTCTACTTGGACATTGTATTGGGCATGCCAGACTCTTTGGGCACCGTCCATTAGCTTTATTCCTATTTTGTGCTAAAGCAAGCTCAAAAGCTAAAAGCTTGCTATTTTGTAATTTAGGCTATTATTTGAGCTTGATGATGAATAATACATAAAAATACATGCTTTGTGGAGCGCTCACACAAGGCATGGGGGGAGATTGCACCCAATTGGTCTCTTGTTCATGTCGTTCATGCTTTTTACCTTGTAATTTGTGCAAAAAGTAGAGTTCTATTGTTCTTGGGGACCTTCCGGCATTCACCACGCAAGCATATGGCATCCGATCTGCGCACCATTGATGGAACACAAAGACAATGTTTATGATGACATAGACTCCATCCACTGCTTTTTCTTTGACATTCTCGGAATGTCCTGTTTCTGGTTGTGGATTCTTGCCCAATTACACAAGCGATTAGATAATTGCTATTGATTGCTTTGTTGGTCTCCTCTACAGGAAAGATCTGCCGAGTCCAAGAAGCGTTGTTCCCCTTACTCACTTTTTCCGTTGATTCCTTTTTCGGTGCCATGTACCTGGAAGATCTACCGAGTCCCAGCAGCGCTTTTTTTATCACACATCAGCAATTCTGCCGCCATTTTTAGATGGAACTTGGATTTCTCATCTTTTAACACTGAAGAATCAATTTCCTTCCCTTGAGCAAAATCAATAAAAGCTTCCCTGCAAATGTCTCATGTGTTGCTTTTGGAAACATGCAGGCTTCATCCAACAGAGAAATTATTCCCAAAGGTTTCTTTTCTATCATATCCAACACGTCTTGATTATCAACAAATTCAATGTAGCTCCAATTTATTTCTTCCTTTGTGTACTCTTCCTACTCCATTTTAAACACATGCTGATTGAAATGTTGTTGCAGCTTTTCATTCGTAAGATTGATACAAAACTGCTCAAAACTATTGGTCTTGAAGCTTTCAAATCCATAAATATCAAGAACACCTATTAAGGTCTTTGAATCCGGATCCTGACCTATTGACTTATTCACCTTGTCGACAAGCCAATCAAATAGACGAGAATATATAGTTTTTGCCAATGTTTCACGATTTGTTAATGCAGAGAGAGGGTCCAGTGTTTTCTTTATGTTTTCATCCCTTATGACGATGATTCTTGTGCATAATGAGTCCAGCAGGCCTTGTTCACGTGCAACCTTTATCTTCATAGCTTAAATGTTGGCTTCTACAAAGCTTCCTTTGATTCCACAGTATCCTGCACTTTTCTTGGAATTCATCATTGAAATTGACAACATAATATTACTCTTTGGCATCCGTTTTTCATATTTTTCTGACACACACACAACATGCACACAAACTGAAACACACACAAACACAAACACACAAGTGGAGTATGTACATTGGATGCGGGTACTGAAAAGGACGGAAAGATAATGCAGCAATCACACACAATGAAACACACGCGAAAAGATAACACAGATGCACAACAAAAATGGAGGTGTTTACGGCTCGGATGCACAGCAGCACGACAGCGCTCTGTACAAGAAAGGCAAGGAAGAAGTATTGTGAAGATGTGTTGTAGGAGAAGAAATCGGCATAGTATTGAAAGCATGCTATGATGAGCCATGTGGTGGACACATCGCAGGAGAAACGACAATCAGAAAGGCCTTACTTGCAAGGTATTGGGGCCAACCCTCCATAAGGATGCTTATGATTAGTGCAAATGGTGTGATGCTTGTCATAGTGAATGGGAAAGCCTACCAAATCTAGTGCCATGCCCTTGCAATCCATTCTTTCCCTAACGACGTTCGAGAAGTGGGGGATTGATTTCGTGGGCCCCATTGATCCGCCAACTAGAAGGAAGCAGAATAGATACATCTTGGTCTATACAGACTACGTAGTAACAAAGTGGTGTGAAGCTAAGCTCTGAAGCAGGACGATGGTAATAGTGTGGCCTTGTTCTTGTATGAGAATATCGTCACATATTTTGGCAGTCCCCTAGAGCTCATAAGTGACAGAGGTACCCACTTCCTTAATAAGATTATGGAAGAGTTGATAGAACTGTATAATGTTGAGATATCGAGCTCCACTCGTGATATGCCAGGGTGACCGTTGTGCATTTATGTCACCGACTTGTTAGCTGTAGATGCAGTTGGTACACCGCCCATGAATAATAGCTAGATGATAGCTATCCTTATCTACTCTAGTTCGTGGCTCAGTTAGTATGCCACCTTAGTTACTTGAGTTTAGTTTGAGACCCATATATAGGGTTCTTCTATTTCTATGTACTTGAGTTCTTTTTGGCTTACACAACTAAGAAGAGGAAAACTATTTTCAGCCTCCACCTTTGTGTGTATTCCCCCATTGTGCAAGCAAGAAAGCTACAAGTGAGACTCCTTCCTTCTCTCCCACAATCTTGACATGGTATCAGAGCCTTGTTCGCATTAATCTATTGCCAATTTTGGTTGCTAAAGCTCGGCTATCATAGCCCTTTTTCTCAAACAAACTTTCTTATTCTCCTTTACTGTTCCAATGCTTCAACTTCCTCATTGCTTGCCATGTAATAGTCCATGCAAAATGAGGAAATCGAATCGTGGCTCAAAAACCGTAGTTCACCGTGGGAACACCCCTTCACGGGGAAAAAGGGATAATATTTGCAAATTTTTTTATGAGTAAACTTGCTCCCCTTCAGCCATTGCATCATCCTCTCCAATCATCCATCACACGTCATCTGTTTGTGTTCAGAGCTTGGAAGCTTCTATTGGAAGCTTCTATTAAAGCTTTCCTAAGCCCAGTTCACCCGTGCCTTCCCCGGTTTTTTCAAAACCGTGACTGCATGGCCCCATTTCTTGTGCGGAAGAGGAGAATCTCGGGCGACAGAGTGAATTCGAAACGCGTAAGAAAGCCAAGGGGAAGTTCGTTGAGTCAAAAGCTACTGCGTCAATGGCTCCGAAGCAAAAGTCGAGAGGAGCACACGCGGGAGCTTTCACCCCTAGTACGTGAATGGACAATGCCCCAATCCTTAATGCCCAGGTTTCGATAATATTCTCGCATGAAAAGGATGCATTAAGCATGTTTTTAATTCTCATAGGGAAATTTAAATGTCAAGAATCGCGTGGTGGAGGGGGTTGCTCAAGATGCTGCGCCGAACACACACAGAATGCACAAGGAGAAGCTCACTCAAGAGACAAGAAGAGAGATGGAGGCCAAAACGTTTTCTTGCTGATTTCTTCTTCTTCTTCCACACTCTTTTCAATGTACACAAAGTATAGATAAGATACAACATAAAAGGAAAGTGGCCTACTAAGTCAAACAATGCATAACCGACTACACTAGTTGTCTGGCGCTATAACTATGCCAGCTGTAAATAGGTGTAACGACCTGAATATAATAAGTAATGAGTCAGTGGCCATGTGAGATGCATAATGACCACCGACGTGCTAAGTGTAGACGTGTGGACCCATCTAACCAGGCGGTCCATCATCAATGTCCGCATGTGTTGAGCTTGTCATCTCAACACTCCCCCTCAAGCTCAACTGCATCTCTGCAACTCCAAGTAAGCTTCGAAACTTTTGAAGCTTCTCTGTACCCAATGCCTTCTTGAAGATGTTAGCTATCTGATCCTGTGTGCTGACATACACCAAGTCAATCTCACCTGCTAGCACCTTCTCTCTCACAAAGTGGTAGTGTACCTCGATATGTTTTGTCCTGGCATGGAACACAGGGTTCCTAGCCAACTGTATACTGCTCATGTTGTCACAATAAATGACAACTGGACCTTCCACCTGGACATCCAAATCAGCCAATAGCTTTTGCAGCCATACTACCTCACATGCTGCAACAGCAGCACCTCTATACTCAGCCTCTGTACTCGACAAAGCAACTGTAGATTGCTTTTTGCTGCTCCATGCAATTGCTGCACTACCAAGAGAGAACATGTATCCACTGGTAGATCTTCTATCAGACATACTACCAGCCCAATCTGCATCTGTGTATCCAAATACCTGTACATCTGTACCTGCCTCATAGAAAAGTCCATAATGTAATGTGGACTTCACATATCTCAATATGCGTCTGACTGCATCCAAATGTGGCTTTCTAGGTACTTGCATAAACTGACTCACAAGACCAACAGCGTAGCTCAAGTCCGGCCTTGTAATGGTCATGTAGATCAAACTCCCCACTATCCTCCTGAACATAGTAGGGTCTTCTATCTCATCCCCAACATCAGCACTCAGCTTTACATTCTGTTCCAACGGGACTGAAAGTGGTTTGCATGCAGTCATACCATACTTGGATAACATATCCAAGCCATACTGTCTTTGGGACAGCCATATACCATCATCACATCTGATCACCTCAATGCCAAGGAAGTACCTTAGCTCACCTAAATCCTTCATCTCAAACTTCATCTTCAAAAAGTCCTTGACTTCAGCAATCCCACTATCACTGTCACCTGTAATAATCAAGTCATCCACATAGATGACTATGATGACCAAACCTGCATCTCCCTTTCTCACATAAAGTGAGTGATCAGCATCAGAAACATAAAAGCCAATATTGACAAGATACTCTCTAATCTTGTCAGACCATGCTCTAGGTGCTTGCTTGAGCCCATAGAGTGCCTTCTTCAACCTGCACACATACGTGGGATGCTCTAAATCTTCATAACCTGCTGGCTGATCCATATACACTTCTTCCTGCAAATCACCATGCAAGAAGGCATTCTTTACATCCATTTGCTGCAACCTCCAACCTTTGGCTGCTGCCAAAGCAATCACACATCTGACAGTTGCCATCCTAGCAACTGGACTGAAGGTTTCATCATAATCTATGCCATATGTCTGGGCATAGCCTTTTGCAGCCAGCCTAGCTTTGTACCTACTAATAGAACCATCTGCATTGTGCTTAATCTTATAAACCCACTTACATCCAATAGCTTCCTTTCCCTTCGGCAATGATACTAGATCCCAAGTCTTATTGGCCTCTAATGCAGTCATCTCCTCATCCATTGCTGCATCCCAATGAACATGACCAACAGCCTCCTCAAAACATGTGGGCTCAACATCCTCAACTAGTTTCACCATATAAGCATAATGGTGAGCTGCATAACCCTCAAAACCAAATCTTTTAACAGGGTATCTCATCCTGCTAGACCTGCGTACTACTGGATCACTCAATGGAGTCTTTGCATTAACACGTGCTCTCTGCACACCTGGAGTCCTCACTGAAGGAATGCCAAGCTCATCATCCAAGCTCTCTGAGCCACTGGAGTCTCCATCAAGAACTGTATTAATGCCTTCTGACACTTTATTCTTTCCTTTGTCTTTACTTATAGTGCTACTAGATGCACTCAAAGATGTAGAGGTACTCCTTAGTCTCCCAGACCAAGGACTACCAGATGATGTCTCTGGTCCACTAAGAGTCCGTGATTCTTGCCTTTCAGCCTGCACATGAGTATCATGATCATCATCAACATCCAATGCATCACTACTAGATGCATACCAACTGCTCATTTCATCAAAGATGACATCCCTGCTCACTCTGAACTTACATGTGACAGGGTTGTAACAATGATACCCTTTCTGCTCTAAAGAGTATCCAATAAAGACACTTTTCAGCCTTTGGATCCAGTTTCTTCCGCAACTCATCTCGCACATGAACATACGCAATGCAGCCAAATACTTTCAAGTGTGAAACATCAGGCTTCTTACCTGTAAAACATTCTTCGGGGGTCATACCATGAACTGCAGCTGTGGGAGTTCTGTTCATAATATAAACAGCAGTATGAACAGCCTCAGACCAAAAATGCTTAGGCATATTCTTTTCAGCCATCAAGGCGCGTGCAATTTCTGCAATATGCTTGTTTTTCCTTTCTGCAACCCCATTTTGCTGTGGGGTATACCTGCATGTGAACTGTCTCTTTATCCCATGAGACCTCAGAAAATCACTGAACTCATTTGAGAGGTACTCTCCCCCTCCATCTGACCTCAGGCACTTTACTTTCAAGCCTGTTTCTCTTTCAATTGCAGCCTTGAAAGTTCTAAAGTGCTCAAATGCTTCACTCTTTTCCTTCATAAAATATACCCACAGCTTTCTAGAACAATCATCAATGAATGTGACGAAGTATGAACTACCTCCAAGAGATACATTTTGTGTAGGCCCCCAAATGTCTATATGCACAACATCAAGGATATTTCTGCTTACATCTCTGTCATGTGAAAAGGGTTGTCTTGCCTGCTTACCAAACTGACATGCTTCACATACCTTCTGAAATTCTGCAACTTTAAATGTAGGCAAACCTGTAACCAACCCTTTGGACTGCATTAATTTCAGCCTTTGTACATTTGCATGTCCAATGCGTTTGTGCCAAATTTCAATGTCTGCAACAACACCTTTTCCTTTGGCATACATAGCCGCATTCATAGTAGGAATTCCAGCATCTAGAGTGAACATACGTCCAACTCTACTTCCCTTTGCTACCAACCTGCACTTGTCATTGAAGTCTTCTACAAAGCAGCCCTTTGCATTAAATCTGACTTGCAGCCCTTGCTCTACCATTTGACCGACTGACACCAAGTTCTTTGTAATAGATGGCACATGTAATACATCTGAAAGACTCTTTGTCTTACCATCATGCAAGGACAAGGGAACTTTTCCAATGTGTGAAATTGGGTTGCATGAGTCATCACCCGTCTGCACATAACCTGCATTCTGCAAATCCTGCATCTCTCCAAACCATTCTGCATGGCTGGTCATATGATTGGATGCACCTGAATCAACATACCAAACATCTTCATGTGTTCCCTTTCCTGTAACAGCATTCAGCATATGCTGCATAACGAACAAATGTTCATTTTTGTCTTCATTCTGTCGTGAAGACGATGCATAGTTTCCTTGCTGCAACTTACCACTGCGGATATCATCTCTCTTAGCATAACATTGGGCTGCAATATGACCTGTTTTGCCACAGTAATGGCACACAATACCAGAGTTGTTAGAACCTCTGTTCTGCCATCCACCTCTTCCTCTAAAGCTCCCCCTGCCTCTAAAGTTACCACGACCTCCTGAAACCTGCATATCGCCAAATTGCTGATTCAATCTGTTTTGCTGGTTGTCACTACCACGTCCTGTACCACGGCCTCTTGAAGAGAACCTGCCACGTCCCCTTCCAGAACTGGAGTAGAAAGCTTGGACCTGTTCACCACTTCTTTCAGATGTCTCACTCTGCATGTTGATCTCTTCAGTGATCATAAGGGAGACCAATTCATCGAAATCTGGAAATGGCTTTCTGACATATACGGAAGTTACAAAAGACTTCCAAGCCTTTTCATTGTTAAGTCCACCCAAGGTAGACGACAGCAAATCATCATCATCGGGCATTGCATCAATCGCTGCCAATGCATCTGCAATGCTTCTTACCTTCAGTGCATACTCATTGATAGACATCTTCCCTTTCTTTAATGTATTCAACTCTTGCTTGAGTTGAATCTTTCGTGCCTTTGTATTTATAGAAAACATACTTTCAAGTATGGTCCAAGCTGCATATGAATTCTCTGCATTTCTAATGTGTCCCAGCATATTATTGTCAATTACTGCAGACAACCAATACATGACCTTTTTATCCTTTGCATTCCATTCTTTCCGTGCCTTTGTCTCTTCTGCAGTTGGAGGATCACTCATCTCCGGCTCCTTTTCTTCACCTGAAACGAACTCGTAGAGGCCTTTTCCAATAAGGAAGTTCGTGACACGGAACTTCCATGAAGGGTAGTTGTTCTTGTCGAGCTTCTCAATGATGGGGCTTCCACTGTTCTCTGCCATTATCACAAAATTAATACCAAATAGCAAGCAAATCTTCTGCAACCCTTGACCTGTAGTGCACAGCAATACACCAGACAGCCTTTTTAACTGTCTGCTCAACAATACATGCAATCTGCAACCTGTTTGCAGATAAACCTTGTGTTTACTCACTGGTAAACACCTTTGAACTTACAGATCTGAAATCTGTAACCTGCGCACCCACTTTCGGTCAATACAGTTGAAGTCACAGCGTACCCTGAAACTGCTGTCTGCAACCTTGCGGCTCTAAAACGGGCCCTGAAACGGCCTCAGATGCCCAAAATAACTGCGGGAAAGCCCAAAGGGCTAATCTACAGAATACACAGTGCTCTTCGTGCACACCAAATCTCACTGCAATCTGAGATTTTTGCTCTGCCCTGCTTCCAGTGCCTCCATAGGCACTATCGAAGAGAAAGAGTTGAAGGATGGGAGAGCTTCTTACCCGTGGCTTGCTTGCTCGAACATTGCTTCTTCTCCTTTGCTTCAACCTTCGAAATCATCCTCTCTCAATGGCGCGGATCTGATACCATGTCAAGAATCGCGTGGTGGAGGGGGTTGCTCAAGATGCTGCACCGAACACACACAGAATGCACAAGGAGAAGCTCACTTAAGAGACAAGAAGAGAGATGGAGGCCAAAACGTTTTCTTGCTGATTTCTTCTTCTTCTTCCACACTCTTTTCAATGTACACAAAGTATAGATAAGATACAACATAAAAGGAAAGTGGCCTACTAAGTCAAACAATGCATAACCGACTACACTAGTTGTCTGGCGCTATAACTATGCCAGCTGTAAATAGGTGTAACGACCTGAATATAATAAGTAATGAGTCAGTGGCCATGTGAGATGCATAATGACCACCGACGTGCTAAGTGTAGACGTGTGGACCCATCTAACCAGGCGGTCCATCATCAATGTCCACATGTGTTGAGCTTGTCATCTCAACATTAAACGCATTAGGAAATTTATATACTCATTCGATCTACAAAATTTAGTTGCATGTCAAGTATTTGCAATTGCTTGCACCTCCATGGTTAAGGGTAGTTGAAATTCTGAACGTATGATTCTAAACGCCCATGCAAGAATGATCTAGGGTTCTCACCCTAAGGATCAATTGACCAAATACTAGACTTCCGTATGAATCTAGGAACCCTAGGGCCAAAGCGTTATCGGCCTAGTAGGGTTAGGGTTGGGTTGGGTCAAGAGGACTCCCAAGCCCTTATCTTGATCAATGGTATTCTTAATTAAGAAAGACCGTACAAAGAAAGATATAGTCCCACAAGTCAGATACTGATACCTATCTCATGCTACGAGCTGCAACGCCGTACGATCTTGTGTCTAAATCACAAAATAGTATTGCTACTCCTTAGACCAAGTTTGGCGAGTTCTAATCGCAAGTCAAATTTCCTAAGAATTGAGAAGATGTCCCGCTTCAACACTCTTCCTTGAAGACTGTTTTGTCAAGCCAGGGTAGCAATGAATTGCCAAGGAAAGTTGTTGACCAACTAAGTAAGGGGGATGAGGTTGCCTAGGATTTATTGTCTATAATTCAAGGATACCTAAGGAAGTGACAATTTGGGTCAACAGGGTATAAACCCTAACCCAAGGAAAAAGGGGTATACAAGCAACTCAGCTTATGAAACCCTTGGGATCTTGCCAAGTTTCGATTGATCCAAGATCGAATGCTGGAAGTATTCGAGGAGATGGAATTACACCTTAGTAGTTGGACGTACACACGACCACTGGAATGTTCTTGATTGTACACTTAGGTGCACTGGTTGTACTTCTTTGCTCAAGGAACTAATGCAAAAAAAAAATATAATGCTTCAGGTTAAAAGTCTGAAGGGAGAGGCAGTATTAGTTACCTCCGACTATCTGCCTGACCCTATCCAAGGTGGTTGTTAGCCGCGCCGGGTACGTGGACCGAATCCGCCGTGAGAGGTCTCTCTATGAGTGATACTTGGAGCAGGAGGATGCTTGTGAGCGAGGGGAGGCTCTGACCGTAAATCCCTTGCCTCTGGATCCTGCACAAGAGGCCGATGTGACTCAAGGTGGGATCTCAAGGCCCGCATACTATCAACAGGTGGAACTTGGAATAGCGATCCCTGAGGATTGCTGGAATAGCCTTCGGGCAGGTTTATTTGATGTATTCAGAAGACTAATAAATAAAGATCAAATGTTGAAAAAAGGAACTTGCTTGACATTGTTTTTCTGTGCCAATGCTTAAGTTACGTGAAGGAACCAATGATTAAAATTGGTTAATTAAGGAAGCTGTCTTTGCTTGTCAAACTTAATGTGGTAGGTAATTAGATAACTAAAGAAACCCAAGAAAAGTGCGGTGGATGTGACCTTGGGTCCGTCCTACGGAAGGGTGGTCCCTGTTCGCCGAGAACTTTTCTCAAAGGAATTGATAGCGAGGTAACAAAGACCTAGAATCTATAGAGCTAGAGTCCCGGTTTATGCTATTTTAGGGGAACGGAATGGGACTATGCCTTACGGGCAAAGAGGTCGAGCTTCGCATCCCTCTCATTTTCCATTCTCCTTGAACCAAGTGCAGTATAAATCCACTTCGACCCTGATGTTTCTGCGTAAAGTAGTTCTCGACGCTAGCTACCTCCTAGGAACTTGAGCATTAGGAAAACCTTGATTCAGGTCGTCCTAAGTGGGAACGGCCCGAATGCTTCCGCTTCGTGGTAGACTCGGGAAGACCTAGATCACAAACCCCATGTCATTCCTTAGGAGTTCCGGGCGGCGCTTTCTAGACTCTCTTCTCGATGGACTGCTAAGACGTGTCCTACAAGTGGACAGAGGGGGACACGTTACATATTTATTTCTAATGTTAATTGAAGGTAATATAAGGTGATACATTTTTTCAATTTTCTTTATTTGATTTATTATTGCAACTATTATGTGCTCATAATTGCATTCTAGAATATGATAGAATAACTTGAAGTGATAGAACAACTTGAAGATCTCCTCGACGTTACGGTAGAGTCTCCCTAGCCTTCATAGCTCTCCATTATTCCTTTCCTTTTTCAAGATGTCTTTCTCTTGAAATCTCCACTCTTTTTTGGGCCTCCTCTCCCTACATAAGGGGCAAATAGTAGACAAACGAAAATAAGTTATTAACATTTTTGGTCTGTTGTAGGTATAACATATGAGTGCCATACACACAACCATAGTACAACCTAGTGCATTGAATTATAAAAATTAAAACTAGCACATTTGCCTCTTCCAATGTAGATTTCAAACTTGTGTGGAAGATAAATCATTATCTTTGAGGATCATCTACAAGCACACTATCATGCAAAATGAAGACAATTATGAGGATTACACAAGCACTAGACAATGTAAGATATGTAAAATCATTGTTTACCAATGTAATTTAATGCAAAGATGGATTTGATATAGGTAAGCTAGATTTGTTTGAGATTACCTTATCCACAGTACTTGGATATGTGTGTACCTATGGCATGATAATTGTCTTGGAGTGAAAATAGATAAGAGGGAAAAGAGGTGAAAAACCAACAACGCACATACAAAAGCAATGGAGACTTGATCACACATAGATCTACACATGGTCACTAAGTGTGAATCCACTAACAAAAGAAGAGGCGGAAAATTTTAATATACTAAACCAAAGTCTATATAGATATAGTCCAGCTCTATAGAAATATTGGTGTATCCTCTTGTTGATCACCTAACATGCCAATGAATAATATCTTGCCACATCACCAAGGTGCATAGTGGATGCTAGATCATGTAGAGCTCAATATCTCAACACTTCCCCTCGAGCTCAACATGAGTTCGTGAGCTCCAAGCATAGTCTTGAAGCATTGAAGATTCTCATCTCCCAAGGCCTTAGTGAAAATGTCAAAAACTTGATCCTCTGTGCTAACATAGACCAAGTCAACATCACCTACCAAATCCCACTCCCAAATGAAATGAAAATGGACCTCTATGTGTTTGGTCCACGTATAATATATTGGGTTCCTATCCAATTGAATGCTACCAAGGTTATCACAATAGATAATAACCTTCTTGTCCACATGTATCCCCAAGTCACTAAGTAGCTTGCATAACCAAGCTACCTCACATGCTGTAATTGCAGCACCTCTATACTCTATCTTTGTACTAGACAAGCCAACTGTCAGTTATTTCTGATTTCTCTAAGTAACAACACATTGCCAAAGGAAAACATAAAACCGCTGGTAGACCTCTTGTCTGAAGTACTACGAGCCCAATCTGCATCTTTATAACCATGCAACTTCAATTGTACATCTACACCATAAAATAAGTCATAATCTAATGTGGACTTGGTATATCCCACTGTGCACCTCACTACATCCAAATGAAGCTTCCATGTGGAAGCTGCCTAAACTAACTATCCAAACCAAAAATATCATTTAAGCCAATTGTCAAATAGATAAGGTTGCTGACAATCTTCTGATACATAGTGGCATCCTCAATCAAGTCTCTTGATGTACTGTTCTTGAGAGAGCTTCCTCTTATGTATACAGTGTTTGTTTGGCACAACAGCTCAAGCACATCCCCCCATCACGCGATTCTTGACAGCCATACCACCTCACATAGCGCCATAGTAGCATCTCTATACTTATTCTCTGTGCTTGATAAAGCAAATGTAGATTGCTTTTTGCTACTCCATGTAACTAATGTACTACCAAGGAAAAACATGAATCCACTAGTAGATCTTTTGTCTAACATGCTACTAGCCCAATCTACATCGATGTATCCAAACACCTATAAATCCTTACCCGCCTCATAAAAAAGTCCATAATGTAAAGTGGATTTCACATACCTCAATATCCATCTAATCTCATCCAAATTAGGCTTTCTAAGCATTTGCATAAATTGACTAACAAGGACAACAACATAGCTCAAGTTTGGTTGTGTGATGATCATGTAAATTAGACTCCCTACTATCCTCTTGAACATAGTAGGGTTTTCTATCTCATGCCCAACGTCAACACTCAACTTCACATTTTGCTTTAATGTACTAAAAGAGGCTTACATGCTATCATACCATACTTGGATAACATATCCAAGCCATACTGCCTTTGGGATAGCCATATATAATCATCATGTTTGGTCACCTCAATAGCAAGAAAGTATCTCAGCTCACCCAAATCCTTCATCTCAAAACCTTCTTCAAGAAGTCCTTAACTTCAGCAATCCCATTGTCACTGTCACCTGTAATGATCAAGTCATTGTCAAGATTGTGGGAGAGAAGGAAGGAGTCTCACTTGTAGCTTTCTTGCTTGCACAATGGGGGAATACACACAAAGGTGGAGGCTGAAAACAATTTTCCTCTTCTTAGTTGTGTAAGCCAAAAAGAAATCAAGTACAAAGAAATAGAAGAACCCTATATATGGGTCTCAAACCAAACTCAACTAACTAAGGTGGCATACTAACTGAGCCACGAACTAGAGTAGATAAGGATAGCTATCATGTAGCTATTATTCATGGGCGGTGTACCAACCGCATCTGCAACTGACAAGTCGGTGACATAAATGCACAACGGTCACCCTGGCATATCACGAGTGGAGCTCGATATCTCAACACTCCCCCTCGAGCTCAATCCCAATTCCTGCACACCAAGCAGGTCTCCGAACTTGCGCAGCTTCTCTGCGCCCAATGCCTTCGTGAATATGTCAGCTACCTGATCCTCTATGTTGACATAAACTAGATCAATAAGACCTAGTAAAACCCTCTCCCGCACATAGTGATAATGCACCTCAATGTGCTTTGTTCTAGCATGATAGACTGGGTTATTTGCCAAGTTTATACTACTCATGTTGTCACAATAAATGACAATTGGCCCATCTGTAGACTGATGCATATCATAAAGTAGCTTATGCAACCAAGCTACCTCACATGGAACCATTGCTGCACCCCTGTACTCAGTCTCTGTGCTCGACAAGGCAAATGTAGGCTATTTCTTGCTGCTCCAAGTGACTGCAGCACTCCCAAAAGAGAACACATACCCACTGGTAGATCCTCTATCAGAAATACTACCAGCCCAATCAGCATCAGTATATCCATGCAACTGTATCTGAACCCCTGTCTCATAAAATAGTCCATACTGCAATGTGGACTTCACATACCTGAGTATGCGTCTAGCCGCATCCAAATGCGATTTCCTTGGAGCTTGCATAAACTGACTTACCAATCCAACAGCATAGCTCAAATCTGGCCTGGTAATAGTCATATAAATCAAACTTCCTACTATGCGTCTGTACATAGTAGGGTCTTCCAGAAGCTCACCTGCATCTGCACTCAGCTTCACATTCTGCTCCAAAGGAACTGAAATAGGCTTACAGCCTGTCATCCCATATTTGGACAGCATGTCCAATCCATACTGTCTCTGCAAGAGCTGTATCCCACTTGGTGATCTAATCACCTCAATGCCCAAGAAATAACGCAGCTCTCCCAAATCCTTCATCTCAAACTTTTGCTTCAATAGCATTTTCACATGAAGGATATCTTCATCACTGTCACCTGTCATAATCAAATCATCAACATAAATGACAAGTAGCATAATATCTTTCTCTGTTTTTCTCACATAAAGTGAGAAATCTGCCTTGGAAATCTGAAAGCCAATAGTGACAAGATACTGTCCTATCTTGTCAGACCATGCTCTAGGTGCTTGCTTTAAGCCATACAAGGCTTTCTTCAACCTGCAAACAAACTCAGGATGAATAGCATGCACATAACCTGGTGGCTGCTCCATATAGACCTCTTCTTGCAAATCACCATGCAAGAAGGCATTCTTTACATCCATCTAATGTAAAGACCATCCCTTTGATGCAGCCATAGCAATGACTGCTCTTACGGTTGCCATTCTTGCAACCGGACTGAATGTTTCTTCATAGTCAACGCCATATGTTTGTGCATACCCCTTGACTACTAATCTTGCCTTGTATCTGTTCACAGAACCATCTGCATTGTGCTTCACCTTATAAACCCACTTATAACCAATTGCATTTTTACCTTTAGGCAAAGATACCAACTCCCATGTAGCATTTGCTTCCAAGGCATCCATTTCTTCATCCATGGCTTTCTCCCATTTTTCTTTTTCCATGGCTTGCTCAAAAGAAGTGGGTTCTGGTTCCTGTATCACTTTGACCATATATGCATAGTGAATGGCTGTAAATCCATCGTATTTCAGCCTATCCACAGGATACCTAGCTCTGGTAGACCTGCGCAAAGTAGGTTCACTCCCAGATGCTCTCAAAACATCCCTGGTCTTCCTTACTCCAGGTGTAACAATAGAAGGAATACCCAACTCATTATCAATGCTCTATTCTGAGCCACTGGATTCACCATCCACATACGAGTGACCTGCATTCACATCAAACATGGGCTGATCTACCTTCTCTTTTCCTTTTCGTGATACCTGCATACCACTATCTGCATTGCTTTGAGAAGATTCTCCTGATCTCAATCTGCCTGTCCATGGCAAAGAATATGAACAACTGCTAGAGGACGCTCCAGGTCCGCTGATATCTTCTGACTGCTGCTGTGAATTCTGTGCAGCATTACCATTTTGTGCATCTACATTATCAATCACATTTACTGGTTTATACCAGCTACTCATCTCATCAAAAACAACATCTTTGCTCACTGTAAACTTACGAGTAGAAGGGTTATAGCATCTATACCCTTTCTGCTGCAAAGAGTAACCAATAAAGATGCACTTCTCAGCTTTTGGATCCAACTTGGATCTCAACTCATCTGGCACATGAACATAGGCAATGCAACCAAAAATTTTCAAATGAGAAATATCTGGTTTCCTACCAGTATACCTCTCCTATGGAGTCACCCCATGTATTGCTGCAGTGGGAGTCCTGTTCATTATGTAGACTGCTGTAGCAACTGCCTCAGCCCAATAAAAATCTGGCAGGTCTTTTTCATTGAGCATGGCACGAGATACCTCTCCAATATGCCTGTTTTTCCTTTCTGCAATTCCATTTTGTTGTGGGGTATGACTGCATGAATATTGCTGTTTTATGCCATGCTCCTGCAGGAACCTTGCAAACTCATTTGAGAGGTACTCTCCCCCTCCATCTGACCTTAGGCATTTTATTTGCATGCCTGTTTCTTTTTCAACCATAGCTGTAAGAGTTTTGAAATGCCCAAAAACTTCACTTTTCTTTTTCATAAAATACACCCAAACTTTTCTGCTATAGTCATTAATAAAAGTGACAAAATAATGATAGCCTCCAAGAGATGCAGCTTTAGTAGTCCACACATCAGAGTGGATTAATTCCAATGGCTTTTTATTTTCTTGAACATGTCTAGGAAATGGTCTCCTTGCCTGTTTTCCAAACTGACAGGCTTCACATACCTTATGCATTTTTGCAACCTTGAATTTAGGCAATCCTGCAACAATATTTTGGGCTTGCATTGATTTAAGTGGATGTACATTAACATGACCAATGCGTTTATGCCAGATATCAATATCTGCAACTACACCGGTCCCATGTGCAAACATTGCTGCACTCAATTCAGGCATGTCTGCATCCAACGTAAACATTTTGCCCTTCTTCTTTCCTTTTGCTATCAAGCGACCTTTATTTTTCATATCCTCAACAAAGCATCCATGAGGATTAAATCTGATCTGCAAGCCCTGCTCAACCATTTGACCAACAGAAACCAGATTCTTGGTGATATTCGGGACATGAAATACATCGGACAGGTATTTCTTTTTCCCATCCTGCATAGACAAAGGAATTTTTCCAATCTGCACAATAGGATGTGCAGTATCATCACCAGTCTCCACAAATCCTGGTTTTTCCATTTTTCTTGCATCCTCCATCCATTCTGCATGACCTGTCATGTGGTTTGATGCACCTGAGTCAACATACCATACATCGTTGCTTTCTTTTGCACTTGTCACAGAATTATTCATGTGCTGCACCATAAACAAATGCTCATTTCTGTCATCACACTGTCTACTAGAAGATGCATAATTCCCTTGTTGCAATTTTCCATTCATGATGTCATTCTGCTTTTTATAGCAGTCTTTAGCCATATGACCCATTTTACCACAGTAGTAGCATTCAACATTACTGTTTGCATTTTGGCCTCTTTGCCATCCCACCACGACCTCTTTGGCTCCCCCTGCCTCTAGAGTTACCACGTCCTCCTCCATAGGATTGGTTTTCTTGAGTTTGCTGCATATTTTGATTTCTACCACGGCCTCTAGATCGACCTCCTCTACCTCTACCTCTACCTCTTCCAGCATTTGAGTAGAAGACAGCTTCTTTTGAAGTTCCTCCTGAAGAAGAAGCACCACCATTTCTCTGCTCCTCAGAAATTAGAAGAGCAATCAACTCCTCAAAATCAAGAAATCTTTCACAGACGGAAATGGATGTTCGGAACTGTGCATAATCCTTTCCTAGACCATTCAAGGTCACAGAAACTAAATCATCATCTTCCACTGGCGACCCAATGGAAGCAAGTGCATCTGCAATCTTCTTCACCTTCATGTGGTAGTCATTGATGCTCATATTTTCTCTTTGCACATTATGCAACTCTTGCTTAAGCTGCATTTTCCTGGCTTGCGTATTTGTGCTATACATTTTTGACAAGGTATCCCATGCCTCCTTTGGCGTACTAGCATCCTGAATATGCACAATCATAGAGTCTGAAATACTGATAGACAGCCAGTACATAACTTTCCTGGCTCTCTCATGCCATGCTTTAAATGCCTGCATTTGCTGTTGATTGGGAACATCAGGAAGAACTGGTTCTTCTTCATTTCCTACAACAAATTCCCAATATCCTTTTCCCATAAGGAAATTCGTCATTCTAAACTTTCATGCTTGGAAGTTGTTCTTGTCAAGCTTTTCAGTGATGACAATCTGTGAGAGAGAATCAGACGCCATTACAGAACACTGCAAAAAATTCTGTCACTGCAAAAAACACAGCTTCAGCCTCACAAGGGCAAATCTGCAAAACTGACGAAAGTGGTATTTGACCACACAGTCACTTCCTAGTGACGATTTTGCATCAACATGCAACAAGGATGATTCTGTAACTTCCAATGTCTCTGCGCACAGGCATACGATGCAATTTCTACAGTTACTTTTCACCGACCTGTAGAACAGTGGTCAGACATCATAAATCTGGGTCTTTTCCTGAGTGCGTGCAGAAAACTTCCGCCTCCAAAACAGGCCCCGAAATGGCCTCAAATAAAAAAAACAGGGTCGCCATGGGCTAAAGCCCTCTCCCACAGCATATACTGCCCTCTTACTTCACCGCGAAGGGCGTCTCAACCTGAGACAATGCACTCTTGCACTTTTCGGCTATGCTACCTGCAGAGATCTGCTCCCAAAACAGAAAATGAAAGCAACACTGCTCCTCTTACCAGAACACCGCGAGCTTGGCTTGCTTTCTTGAGCTCCTTACCATGAACAAGGCTCTGATACCATGTCAAGATTGTGGGAGAGAAGGAAGGAGTCTCACTTGTAGCTTTCTTGCTTGCACAACTGGGAAATACACATAAAGGTGGAGGCTGAAAACAGTTTTCCTCTTCTTAGTTGTGTAAGCCAAAAAGAAATCAAGTACAAAGAAATAGAAGAACCCTATGTATGGGTCTCAAACCAAACTCAACTAACTAAGGTGGCATACTAACTGAGCCACGAACTAGAGTAGATAAGGATAGCTATCATGTAGCTATTATTCATGGGCGGTGTACCAGCCGCATCTGCAACTGACAAGTCGGTGACATAAATGCACAACGGTCACCCTGGCATATCACGAGTGGAGCTCGATATCTCAACAGTCATCCACATAGATGAGTATGATGACCAAACCTACATCTCTCTTTCTCACATAAATTGAGTGGTCAACAACAAAAATATAAAATTCAATAATGACAAGATACTCTCCAATCTTGTCAAACCATGGTCTAGGTGCTTGTTTCAACCCATAGAGCGCCTTCTTTAACTTGCACATATATGTGGGATGCTCTGTATCCTCATAACCTGTTGGTTGCTCCATATATACCTCTTCTTCCAATTCACTATGCAAGAAGACATTATTAACATCCATTTGTTGTAAACTCCAACCTTTGGCTTGCTGCCAAAGTAATCACACATGTAACATTGCCATTTTAGCAACTAGTCTCTAAACATCTATTCATAATCTATTCCATATGTTTGGGCATAGCCTTTTGCAACTAGCCTAGCCTTATACTATCTACTAGCCAAACCATTTGCATTATCCTTGACTTTGCAAACCCACTTACAACCAATAGCTTTCTTGTCCTTAGGCAAGGGTATTTGAATCCCAAGTCTTGTTGGCTTCTAATGCAACCATTTCCTCATCCATTGTTGCATCCCAATGAGCATGACCAAGACCATCCTCAAAACAAGTGGGCTCAATGTCCTCAACTACCTTCACCATATAAGCATAATGGTGAGCTGCATAACCTTCAAAACCAAATCTTTTAATAGGGTATTTGACCCTGCTAGACCTACATATCATTGGATCACTCAGTGAGCCCTTACATTACTATGTGCTCTCTATACATTTGGTGTCCTGACTGAAGGAAAACCAAGCTCATCATCCAAACTCTCTAAACCACTAGAATCTCTATCAAATCCCAAATGACTAGTAGATGCATCATTACTAGCCAACACTTTCTTCTTTTCTTTGTCTTTACTAGCAATATTTGTAGATCCATCTAAAGATGTGGAACTACTCTTTAGTCTCCTAGACCAAGGGCTAAGTATAGGTGTAGTACTAGATGATGTTTCCATATCCTTTCCGCTCTAAAGAGTATCTAATAAAAATACATTTTTTAGCCCTTGGATCAAGCTTCTTTCATAGATCATCTAGTACATGAACATATGTAATTCAGTCACACACTTTCAAGAGTGACACATCAAGCTTCTTGCTTCTAAAGCATTCTTCAGAGGTGATCCCATGAACTACAGCTATGGGAGTTGTGTTCATAATATAGATACCAGTATGAACAACTTCAAACCAAAAATATTTTGGGATATTCCTTTTAGCCATTAATGCCTATGCAACTTCTTCAATATGCTTATTTTTTTTTCTGCAACTCTATTTTGTTGTTGGGTATACTTGCAAATAAACTGTCTCTTTATCCCATAAGACCTCAAGAATTCACTAAAATCATTAGAGAGGTACTCTCCCACTCCATTTGATCTTAAGCACTTAACTTTCAAGTTTATTTCCGTTTCAACAGCCACCTTGAAAGATTTGAAGTGCTCAAATACATCACTCCTTTCCTTCATGAAATATACCCATAGCTTCCTTGAACAATCATCAATAAAAGTGACAAAGTATTTGTTGCCACCAAGAGATACATTCTATGTAGGCCCCCAAACATTTGTATGCACAACATCAAGTATATTTATGGTCACATCTCTATCATATGAAAAGGGTTGTCTTGCTCGCTTACCAAATTGGCATGTTTCACACACTTTATCAAAATTTGCAACTCTAAAAGCAAGCAACCTTGTAACCAATCATTTGGATTACATTAATTTCAGCCTTTGCACATTTACATGTCAAATATGTTTATGCTATATTTCAATGTTTGCAACCACTCCTTTTTCTTTAGCATACATAGCAGTATTCATTACAAGAATTCTAGAATCTAAAGTGAATATGCAACCAACTCTACTTCCTTTTGCGACCAACTTACACTTATCATTAAAGTCTTCTACAAAATAGCATTTTATATTAATTCGAGCCTACAATTCTTGCTCTAACCATTTTGCCAACAAACACTAAAGTCCTTGTGATTGATGGCACATGCAATATATATGACATACTCTTTGTTTGGCCATCATGCAAGGACCAAGGGAACCTTTTTAATTATGTGTGAAATTGGGTGGCATAAATCATCACCTGTCTACACATAAGCTGGATTTTGTAAGTCCTGCATCTCTCCAAACCATTCAACATGACTAGTCATATGATTAGATACACCTGAATCAACATATCATACATCATCATGTGTCCCTTTTACTATAATACCATTCATCATATGCTACATAACAAACAAGCACTCATTTTTGTCTTCATTCTATTGTGAAGACGATGCATAGTTTCCTTGCTGCAATTTATCACTGCAGATATAATCCTTCTTAATACAAAAATGGGCTATAATGAAACCTATTTTTCCATAATAATAGAAAATAATAATATAATTTCTAGAGCCTCTATTCCCTTTGCCTCTAAAGTTTCCATGGCCTCTTGAATCCTACATTTCACCAAATTGTTGATTTAACCTATTTTGATGGTTATTACTAGCATGTTCCATACCACAACCTCTTGAAGAGGATCTACCACATCCCCTCCCAAAACTTGAGTAAAATGCTTGGACATGTTCACCATTTCTTTCATATGAGTCACCCTACATATTGATCTCTTCAGTAATCATGAAAGAGACCAACTCATCAAAATCTGAAAATGGCTTTTGTACATATACAGAAGTGAAAAATGATTTTCAAGCCTTCTCATTATTAAGGCCACCCTAAGTAGATGAAACTAAATCATCATCATCATCAAGCATTGCATCAATCATTGCTAAAGTATCTACAATGCTCCTCACCTTCAAAACATACACATTGATAGATATTTTCCCTTTCTTCAAGGTATTTAACTCTTGCTTGAGTTAAATCTTTCATGCCTTTGTATTTACTGAAAACATGTTCTCAAAAATTATCTAAGCTCCATGTGAAGTTTTTGTATTCTTGATATGTCCTAGCATAGTATTATCAATGATTGCAAATAGCCAATACATCAGCTTTTTGTCTTTTGCATTCTATTCTTTCCACGCCTTTAATTCATCTACCAGTATGATATAGCATAGCTTGGCACATGTGGATTGAAGTCCTCATAGGAATACTCAGCTCCACTTCCTTTTCTTCACATGAAAAGAACTTATAAAGGATCTTTCTAATGAGGAATTTCATCACACGGAACTTCCATAAAGGGTAGTTGTTCTTGTCTAGCTTCTCAATGATGGGGTTTCCTCTATTCTCTACCATTATTACAAAAATGATATAGAATAGCAAGCAAGTCTTCTGTATGTGTCCTCAGAAAGTAATTTAATTTGTGGAGTCTAAGTTATAGGATAGGGCTGAATTTGGAGGCTTTCAAGAAGAAGTGTTGGACTTTCTAGTGAAATATGCCTCTCCAAACCATCTAAATTGGCACCCTTGAAAGCTAAAATTGTAGAACCAAAAGATCTGGACTTGGTTATAGTAGAAGTGAAACCATCCGTAATTGCTAGAGCTAGAGTCAAAGGTACTATCCAACCCATACAAAGACTAGCATGACATTGTGATTGAGCATCAACATTTGGATCCTCATCCTTGGTAGGGAAGGAGACAATTGAGCACACAACTCACATATAGGGGCACATTATCATATTGTGTAGCCTCTAGCTATTGCCATGTTGCCATTGGCTCTTATTGCATAGCCACTCTTGATTCCCCATGCCTTCCATAAAGTATACTATACAACATTGGCAATACTCAAAATTGGAATCCTTTTAAAAGTAATAAGGGCCATACGAGAAGGAGTTAGCCAAGTGAGAGTCATGGCTATAGTCACAATAGCACACCCAATGGCATACCACATAGGGATATTTGAAAGTGTAAGGGTATCTACCTAAGATTGCTTCACCTTGTGAGATTGGTACTCCTCAACATGGTAAGGCAAGTCTTCAAATCCACTTTGCCTAGTTGAGGCCATACTAAAGGACCTAGCCTAGTGTGGGAGCTTTCGCTCAACCGCCAAGACCCACGGACTGCTTATTGCTTCAAGCGTTCCAAGCCGAGCAGTAATGGCTGCCTCTCACATAGCCGACGCGCCATCCATATCTACGGGTGTAGTGAGCTTACCTCCGTGCTGTTCGAGTTACCTCCTCTCCCACGCACTCTGGTCACTCCACCTCCATCCTCAAGCTCCACGCTCCAAGCTCCATCACCGCGAGCAAGAGAAGAGAAGAGAAGAAGATAGGAGAAGATGGAGAGCTTCTCCACCCCACGGTCCCTCACCCTCACACACTCACTCCCTCACACTCTCACACTCCCTCTCTCAAGCTCAAGCTCAAGCAAGCAAGAGAAAGAAGAAGAAGAAGAGCGCTACTTTTGGCCACACACAAGAATGAGCTTCTCATTCACTTTTCAACTTTATATACAAAACCCTAAATCCCTTTTGGGTGGTCATCCCCTTTTCCCCTTTTTTCCATTGTCCTTCTATCTTCCTAGCTTCCTTTCCACCGCCCGTCTACATTTACAAATTGCACAGGAGAGAGCCCGGCGGCGCTCGAATTAAACCATGATGCGCTTGCGCTCTTTTACAAAAGTTTTGACTTGCGCTTTTCCTTGTGCGCCTTTCTCCCTTATTTAGGACTCTTCTCCTTGTGCGTCTTTGTCTTCCATTTCTCTTAGCCTTGGCCTTTGTCTTTGTCTTCTGCTTTAGCTTTTCCAGATTTTCCACCTTCGTTTGTTTGAGGGTTAAGAGTTAGTGTTCTGCTCATGAGTAGAGGCTTTATTCTGTCGTTGGTTCAGGACTGTAGAATCAATCATTGTATGCCATAAAGTATCAGGGCAAGAAGCAACTTTAGAAGAATAGCATCAGAACATTTCATATATCCTCAACCCTGAATGTTTGACATACAAGGCAGCTTGTAAGGCCACATCTCCTACATACCAAGCCAAATCTTCATCATTTGGAATCAACAGATCACCTCGTAAATACATATAAGATATCAGCATTGTATTCTAAATCACAAAATCTTCAAAGACCATACAGACTACTTCTGTCAACAAATCAGAAGACTAGGCTCCACTCCAACCATCCTCTGGAAGAGTTAGATCCATCATTGAGAGCTTACTATAGAAGGCCAACTTTTACAACTGATAGTGGACAAAAAAGAAATGGTCAGGAGGGTCATACTCCTAAAATTTCTCAAATGAAGACCATAATAAGTCCATCCTAGATTGCAGTCTTTCCACTTTAGCTTGGAACAACAGACATAACGTGTCTTGTCGTTGAAGAACTGCCAAGTCCACAGGGGTCAAAGAAGAATCTGGTTGCTCAGGACTTGGTGTAGAAGAATATGATGTAAAAATTACACAGCACAGCAAACAGAATCTGAGAAAGAGATAGAGATAGAGAGTACACAATAGATAAGAGGAGAATTAGAAAATTTCTTTAGCTCCAAACAACTGATACTACAGAGATGGCTTTGTCCACCCGTGCGCTTCCACATTGAAGCTTAGATGGTGATCTAGATAGAAGATAGGTGAAGAGCTTAAGGCTAGCTGGAACAAATCTGACTGGGTGAAAGATAGATGATCGATGGATGTGAAGGGGTTTAGGTTTTATAGCCCATGAATGCGGTTAGGTCGGCATGACCGACCTACCATATGAGCCTCCACTAGTCGGCCAGATAATATTCTAGGGAATATTCCCTTTACTGTCGAGCCAGGGGCCCAGCCGCCAGGGGCCGCTTCTGCCACCCCCGGACCCCAAAATAGGGACCCCTTTTAACTCCCTTACCCCACAACTCGATGCAATGTACCTCAAGTTGCTACCAACTTAACTACTCTGTCCAACCCAAAGATTAGACCCACAATGGTCACATTTTTTCCATCCGGTCACATAGACCTCATCTGATATACTAGTCAGAGCTCAACCAATGTTCGGGCTCACATTTGGCTTCTCCTCATAATGGGGGCCTTACAACTTTGAGCACCCATGGATCATTGGTGGCACCTTATGAGAGTGGGGCGTTGAGCATATCTAACACCCCCCCTCAATGTCCACCCATAGGTGAACTATCTCCTTGGTCCAATGCCAAGTCTCTGAAGATGAACTTGAAGCAGATCCTTGGTAAGTGCTTTGGTGAAGATATCTGCTCCATTCTCCTTTGTTGGATAGTAAATCAGTTCCACTATCCCATCCTCCATCAAATCACGCACATAGTGATAATGGATCTCTATATGTTTGGTGCGTGCATGAAACACTGGATTTTTGGCAATGGTGATGCAACTTTGATTGTCACATCTCAACACAGTTGGTTCTTCATCCTACACTCCCATATGCCATAGGATCCTTCTCAACCATACTGCTTCACATGTAGCAAAACAAGCTGCCTTGTACTCTACTTCAGTAGAAGATAATACCACTGTTGGCTGCTTCTTACTAATCCAAGAGAAAATTCCTGAACCCAAAGAGAAATAATAACCAGAAACTGACTTCCTGGAATCACTGTCTCCTGCCCAATCTGAGTCACAATTCCTCACAAGAGAATTTCCAGAACTGTATGTGATACCATAGTCAAGAGTTTCCTTCAAGTAGCTGAGCACCCACATCCGAGCCTTCCAATGACTCTCATGAGGTTTGTTTGAGAACCTGCTCAAAACACCAAGGGTTTGAGGTCCCCCATTCTGAGAACAAGTAGATCAGATTGCCGGCCATCCTCTTGTACCTCCTAGTGTCTGTCAGTGCTGATGTATCCTCAACGGATAACTTTGCATTCACCTCCATAGGTGTAGCTATCTCCTTGCACTCAGTCATGCCAAATGCCTTCAAGATCTCCCATGCATACTTCTTCTGAGAGATGAAGATATTTCCTAGCTCTTGGCAGACTTCAGTTCCCAAACAATAGTGTAGCAAGCCCAAGTCTGTCATTTCAAACTCAGAACTCAAAGCCTTTCAAGTTGTTTGATTGATCATATCTTCATAGTCACCTGCAATAAGAAGGTCGTCCACATATAGGACAATCACTACAGACTTTTCACCATCCCTATAAACATACAAGTTAGCATCTGAGGCACATCTTTTGAAGTTTAAGCTTAAAAAGAACTTATCTATCCACTGGTACCATGCTCTGGGGACTTGTTTTAGCCCATACAATGCCTTCTTCAGCTTACACACTTTGTTCTCAGAAATGGGGGACCTCAAACCCTGGTGGCTGAACCACATACACCTCCTCCTTGAGGTCACCATTGAAGAACGCTAACTTAACACCCATTTGGTAAACTGGCCACTGCTTGTGGGTAGCCACTGCAAGTACTATGTGAATAGTGGTCATTCTGGCAGTTGGAGCAAATGACTCTTGAAAATCAAATCCTTCAACTTGTGAAAATCCTTGTGCAACCAGTCTAGCTTTGTACTTTTCTAAGGTACCATCAACCTGTGAAAATCCTTGTGCAACCAGTCTAGCTTTGTACTTTTCTAAGGTACCATCAGCCTTGTACTTTACCTTCCAAAGCCACTTGGTGCCAATAACCTTCCACTTTGCTGGCCGATCCACTAGCTACTGCGTAAAGTAGTTCGCTTGGGTCTGACGCTAGTTGCTGTTAGGAAATGACCAATCAGAAAAACCCTAATTCAGGTTGATCCTAAGTGGGAACAGCCGGAATACTTCCGCTACATGGTAGACGCGGAAAGCCCTAGATCGCAAACCCTGTAACATTCCATGGGAGTGTCGGTGGAGCTTTCTAGACATCCTTTCTGATGGACTGCTAAGACGTGTCCTGAAAATACAAGTGGACACATTACAGTTGGTATCAGAGTGAACCAACAACGAAATTGTTTTATGAATTCTTAATAAGAAGAAGTAAATCAAATGTTGATGTTCCAAACATTTCCTTACCTTCAATGCTGTCTTGCAGAATTACGAAGCGTGGAACAAGTTCTTGGTATTTCGAGTCATGTTTATGACTGCAATGCATTCTCCGCATTATAGACAAAGGGTTGAGATGATGAACATCCTGGAGCAAATCTATAATCCATCACCTTTGTACATGGAATGAAGATGGACGGGTGCCTCAGGAATCTACTATATAGCGGCTCACCGGTTTGCTTACCTACAAACCAACCTAAAAAGGATCAAGTGGTTGGAAGACCTGAAAGTCGTGAAGCTGTTCATTTTTGTGGAAGCTCACGTAAACTCAACTTTACATATTCGAGGTCGGAGGGTTGAGATGAAATCATATGCATATGAGGAAGTAACCCGTGTAATCCCCGCCGACAAGATTAAAGTGTTGGGCCGCCATGAGAAGAATGGATTCCAACGGAAAGGATACCCTGAACTTCCAATGATTTACCAATTCTTGAAGATCCATGACCCGAAACCATACTATTATACAGTTCCTGTAGATAAATATAATACAACGTTGTTCTCCCCAAACTAAATGTAACAGTTGGCTTATCATCGCAAGAAATGTTGTATTCCGAAAGGGCTATGCCCATATAAATACAAATAAGACTTCTTTTTATCAATGTCTGATTGTGCATGAGAATTGATAAAAAGTTAAATAGTTACATTGCTTACGTGATAGCAGAATTGAAGATGTAATATAAATCAATAACGATTATCGTATAATAATGTTAAGAAACCTTTATCCAGGCACAACCCTAGGTATAGGTTCCTAGTTTGCCTCCTACATCATGTACTGCTGTAATCCAGGAGGAGAAGTTTCTTCTCAAGTAGATTAAGCCGCCCGAGTTGGACGGGAGAGGCAGGTCCGTTCAAGCTGATGCTGAAATTTGGATTGAATCCATGGAGGATTACTTCGAAGCAGCCGGTACTGCACTCGCCAATCAGGCTATGCTCGCCAAGCTAAAGCTCATCAGCAAAGCCAGGCTTTGGTGGAAGCAATGGTACAGGGATCAAGGGATCGCCGAGAGATCCGTTACCTGGGAAAAGCTGAAGAAAGCCATGCACGGAAGATACTTGCCACTTGCATATCGCACGTAGAAAATGAATGAGTTCTACGAGCTAAAACAGATGGGGCTCACTCTTGACGCATACTACTCTAAATTCGTCTCACTTTTAAAGTATGCGCCGCAGATGGACATGACACAGTAGGTGTCCAAATTTTGTGCGGGTTTAAATCCACCAGTAAATACCCGTCTCGAATCTATGCATCCATCAGATCTTCAGGACGCACTCATTCGAGCGGCACCTATAATTCAGGAGGTACAGTCTAGACCAAGGGGTAACAAAACTTGGTCTTATAATGACCCGAACAGAGGAGCATTCAGACCTCAAATGAAGAGAGTTCAAGGTCATAATCAGGGACAAAGAAAGAAAGCAAGGACTAATAACGTCAACAACTTTGTTCCTACTCAAAGCATTGGCTAAAACCTCCGTTGTTTCCACTGCAACGAACCCGATCACTTCAAGAGGTAATGTCCCAAGCTTGGTGGAGGACATCGCCAAGTGCCTTTCTAAGGAACAGGCCGTGTTCAAGGAGCCGCGACCCGAGGAAGAGGAAGAACCGCCTGTGTTGCCAATATGCAAATGTGCAAAGAAGAAGAAGAGGAAGATCCGACCATGGAAGCAGAGTTCGAAAAGGCGACAATCCATGCCGCTCTACACAAGAAAGGGTCAAATCGCCAGTTCTCGGTGATTCAGACACCGTCGGACTATCAAGGTAAAAGTTTCAAGACCTTGATTGATTGTGGAAGTATACATTCCTTTATCTCACAATCTTGTGCAAAAAGATTAGGAATAGCCACAGTAGAAGCACTTACCTTGCTTGTGGAATTGGCAAATGGTTGTGAGGTTACTTGTACCAGGCAAACTGCTAAGGTGGAATTCTTTATGGGAGGAAAGAAGACTTCGGTCAAATTCAGAGTCATGAATTTAGGTATCCATGAGTGTCTACTCGGAATGGACTGGCTTAAGCCTAATGACGCCCACATTCACTGTGGAAAGGGTCAAGTTTTCTTTCGAAACTCTGAAAGGGATTTAGTCGCAACTCAAGGTGAGGCTGGAGTGCCAAGAATCCAATTGGCCAAAGTATCTCGGATCGTAAAAGGAGTCAGAAAAGGATTACCTGTCTACTTGATCAAACTCAACAAGTTAGATCAGAAGCAAGAGTCTAATGAAGGACCTTCTTGGCTAAAGGAATACAGGGACGTATTCCCTGAAGAGTTGACAGGACTCCCGCCTCAAAGAGAAGTGGATCATGAGATTAGGTTAGTACCAGGAGCTGCGCCAATTGCAAAGAGACCTTATAGAATGTCCATACCAGAAGCAATTGAGCTGAAGGAACAACTCAAGCAACTACTAGATCAGGGCTACATCCGGCCTAGCAGTTCACCGTGGGGAGCTCTAGTACTATTCCAGAAAAAGAAAGATGGGACACTTCGACTATGTATTGATTATCGAGGGTTGAATCAAGCAACGGTCAAGAATAAGTACCCTATTCCTAGAATAGATGAGCTTCTTGATCGTCTTCAGGGTGCAAAGATCTTCTCCAAGATTGATCTCAGGTTAGGTTACTATCAGATAAGGATCAAGGAAGAAGATATCCCCAAGACGGCCTTCAATACAATATATGGGCACTTTGAGTTCCTAGTTATGTCATTCGGACTTATGAATGCACCTGCCACCTTCAACAGGTTAATGCAGGATATCTTTAGGCCATATCTTGATGATTTCGTGCTTGTCTTCTTCGACGACACTTTAGTCTATTCCAAACAGGAAGAAGATCATGAACCCCAACTTCGGATTGTCCTTGAGACAATGAGGGCGCATAAGCTGTATGCTAAGATGAAGAAGTGTGCATCCTTCAAGCGTCAGATTGAATATCTGGGATTCATAGTATCAGCAGAAGGAATATCAGTGGACAAAGCCAAGGTCAGAGATGTGCTAGAATGGCCAATACCAACATCTGTCAAATAAATACGCAACTTTCTTGGATTGACAGGATGGAATAGAGTCTTCATAAAAAACTATGCTTTGATTGCAGCACCTCTGACAGACTTACTAAAGAAGCAAACAGCCATTGCATAGTCAACTCCCGAACAAAATAGCTTCGACAGATTGAAGCAAAGTTTGGTATCAGCACCTATTCTAAAACTTCCAGACCTCAATAAAGAGTTCAAGGTAGTAACTGATGCTAGCATACTTTCCTTGGGATGTGTACTTATGCAGGAAGGTCATCTAGTAGCATACTCTTCAAGGAAATTGAAGAGTCATGAAAAGAATTATGCTACGCATAATCTGGAATTGCTAGCTGTCATCCATGCTCTAAAGCTTTGGAGACACTACCTGTTGGGTAACAAGTTTACTCTAGTAACTGACCATAAGAGTCTCAAATGGATCTTTACCTAGAACGAGCTCAACATGAGGCAACGTCGTGGATTGAAGTGTTGGAGGAATATGACTTTGAAATCAAGTACTGACTAAGAAAAGAGAATGTAGTTGTCGATACACTTAGTCCAAGGCATTCCTTAATTCTCTAATCTTACAGAATCCATCAACAGCGAGATCTCTAGCTACAAAAGTATCTATGCCAAACAACCCAATACTTGAGTTAGCTAGAGAGGATGCATGCCATGATCCGGCCTACCAAACAATGCTAAGGGAGATCTCTATCAAAAATCAGAACCAAAATCTGTAGGCTAAGTATCATGAATTTTCTATCAATAGTGGACTTGTCTATTATAGAACAAGGCTGTGTATACCAACAAGCCAGTCACTTAAGCAGAAGATTTTGTGGGAAGCTCATGATTCCCCTTTCGTAGGACATCCTGGCTATGCCAAGACTCTCAATGCAGTTAGGAAGAGCTACCATTGGGAGAGGCTCAAAGGTGACGTTCTCAAATATGTCACCGAGTGTTTGTCTTGTCAACGTATCAAAGCGAAACATGTCAAGATGCCAGGGAAACTGCACCGCTTGGCATTCCCCAAATGAAATGGGAAATCATCAGTATGGATTTTGTTATAGGCCTACCCCAAGTCCAGGGAGGATACAACTCCATCATGGTTGTGATTGACATGCTTACTAAGGTTGCACACCTTATTTCAGTAAAGACAAACTATAAAGCCTCAGACATTGCAAGATTGTTTATCAAGGAGATATTCAAGCTACATGGTTTACCCAAAAGAATCATTAGTGATCGTGATTCTCTCTTCACGTCACACTTCTGGAGAGCTATCTTTGAAGTTATCGGGACTCAACTCTGCTTTAGCACCGCCTACCATCCCCAAACGGATGGCCAAACAGAGCGAGTAAATCAAGTCATCGAGGATATGCTAAGGGCATACTACTGTCGAGAGCCGAAGAGGTGGATTCAATACTTGCCTTTGGTTGAATTTTCCTACAATGCTTCTTACCAACAAAGCATTCAGATGACCCCTTCCAAGCTTTGTATGGTCATGACTGTCGAAGTCCCCTAAACTTCTCAGATCCAACCTTAAGGGTTGAAGCTTCAAGGCAGATGTTGGAAGAGATGGATGACCAAGTAAAGTCAATAAGACAGGACATCCAAGCTGCCAAGGATAGACAGAAGGCATACACGGATTTGAAGCGTCAAGATAGAATCTTCGAAGAAGGAGACATGGTCTTCATTTGCGTACGCCCTAAGAAGAGTTCCCTATCCTTAGGTGATTGCAAGAAGCTAAGTCCAAGGTATTGTGGGCCGTACAAGATCCTTAAATGCCTAGGACCTAATGCCTATAAGCTGCAACTCCCTGAGAACCTAAAGGTTCACAATGTATTCCATATCAGCCTATTGAAGAAATATGTGCCTAATCCTAACCATGTACTTGATGACCAACAAGTTGTAATGCGTAGTCAAGGAGTCGACGAACTAAGGCCTCATAGGATCTTAGATGTTAGGGAGAGGCAATTAAGATCCAGAACCCTGAGAGAATGCCTCATCCAGTGGAAGGATTATCTCGAAGAGGATGCCACTTGGGTAGATGAAGGCACTCTCAACCATCAATATCCCCAGTTTATCTCGAGATGAGGACATCTCGATTCCTCTAAGAGGGAGAGAATGTAACAATTCTGAACAGATAATTCCTTTTAATAAAATAAAGGCAAAATTTTTTAATTTCCCCTCTCCTACAGCCCCAATAGTCGAGCTGGAGGAAGAGGGGGATAGTAAGTAGGCAAGCTCCTTGCTGGAGCTTGCCAGGGCAATGTTACATGCCCGATGACACGCGCAAGGGGGGGAGGATCTTATCCCCTCCCCTATATAATTGAGTGGGGGCCGTAGGTTGAAGGACGGAGAGTAGAGATCGTGAGGAAAAGACGCCGTGGGCCGTCACATTGCAGAGAGGGAGAGAGTGAGTCTCTCTGCTCAACTCGTAAGGGAGTGAGCTGCCGGGCTGCCTGTCATCGCCAGAGCCTGGTGGAGGAGTACGAGATGGAGCCGACGCTATGAGAGGGAGAGGATGAGGCACTGATTGCCGCCGAGGCTAGGACAGCATCACCTCTGCCGTCAGTCCACGCCCCAGCTGTCAAATCGCCGTCGAGTCGCCGTTGGTTTCCTCCTTCCACGTGGCGTGGAAGTATCAGAAGCTTCCTGAGAGGGGAAGCTTCTAAGGGGCCTCTTAAGCCCCCTTTCCCCCTTAAGCCCCCTTCCCATGGTTGGAACCACACCCCCCCCTCGTGTTTTAACCCTTAAGCCCTTTCCTTGGGCATCTTGAAACCACACCCCCCTCCCGTGTTTTAACCCTTAAGCCCTTCCCTTAGGCATCTTGAAACCACACCCCCCCTCGTGTTTAAACCCTTAAGGCCTTTCCCTTGGACCTTGGGATTACTCCCCACACCCCCCCCATGTTTCAAATTCCCTTAGCCCCCTTCCCTTGGGCATCTTGAAACCACACCTCCCCCTCGTGTTTAAACCCCTTAGCCCTTTCCTTGGCCTATGCAAAATACCCTTGGGGCTTTGTTTTTTTCCCCACTCACAAAAGGAAAGAGAGTGTTGAGGGTCTTTTAACACCTCCCTTTCCCACTCAAAAACCCTCGTAAGGGATTTTGCACCTTGTTATTCCCCATTCGTGTGAGTCCTTACAAAGGCCATTAAGCCTTCCCCATGGCTTAATGGGTCTTAGTCGTGAAAGATTCTGAAACACCCCTTTTGAATTCCCGAATCCAAGGAGAAAGCCTTCTATAACTGCTTTCGATGGACGGTGCAAGTTATTGCAAAAGAGAGCCACAGTGGAATATCAAAAAGGAGTTGTAGAGCTTCTTCCATGGCGGAAATGCCTCCTAAGAAAGTCCAAGGCGCAGCCGTGGGAGGGTCGTCTCCTAGCATCCACGTGGATCTCACCCCAAGCCAAGGTTTTCCTTCCTAGTTTTTTTTGGTATTGTTGTAATTCAATCATGCAAGGTTAATTGCTAGAAATAGGATATAATTTTTGTCCTAAATGCTCATGACGAAGAAACTTAGTCATTAATACTTTCAATAAAACATGCAAAATAAAAGAAGCATAAATGCATTTCTAGCAAAAAGCTTTATGCATTGAAATGAATTATAAACTCAAGTATCATTCTTCATTATGCTGTCATACTCGGCTTGCATAGCTTCCTTCCATGCTGGATTTGCAAGTGCTTCTTCTAAGTCAGTTGGCTCCTTCTCTCATAATCTCAGTCATCAAGGTCATATTGACTATGTGAGCAGTAGCCCTCCTTTGCTCCTCTATTCTTTGAGAACTCCTTGGTCCGTCTGCCTTCTCCTCAATAGATGTGGGCATAGGATTATTGTGGTCATAGAGCTATTTCACCCAACGCGGCAATGGCTTTTCCTGTGGGGTGATGTCAGGTTGGTGAAATTTTTCCTCATCATCTGAAGATGATGTTTCCTCCTCCTTAAGGATAGGGACAACTCTCGGGATAGGTTCATAGTGGACTACTTGTTCACTTGATGATAAAGTGGAAGAACTTGCCTTCTTCTCCTCCACTGTATGTAGCTGCTCCTTGAACACCACATCATGGCTCGTGACGATCTTCTTTGCCTCTTGGTCATATAATTTGTAAGCCTCCTGCTCATCACTATAACCCAAGAAGATACATTTTCTGCTTTTTGGTTATAACTTGTTTCTCTTCTCATCTGGAATATGTGCATAACATTCACATCCAAAAATTCTGAGGTGTGAGACAAATGGTTTCTTACCAGTGTAAGCCTCATGAGGTGTTTTTCCCTTGAGAGCCTTTATGTAGCTCCAATTTAAAATTTAGACTACAATATTAATAGCTTCAACCCAAAAATGGTTAGGCAATCCCTTGCCCTTTAGCATGCATATTGCCATCTCCAAAATGGTGCAATTCCTGCATTCCACAAGACTGTTCTGCTGAGGTGTGTGAGGCGTCGTCAATTGATGCTTGATCCCTTTTCTCTTACAAAAGTCTTCAAACTCCTTTGAGTTGAACTCACCACCACCATCTGTTCTAAATTTCTTCACACTTTTCCCTATTTCATTCTCAACAAGTATTAGCCATTCTTTAAACTTACCAAAAGCTTGAGCCTTATCACGAAGGAAGTACACTCACATCTTCCTACTGTAGTAATCAACAATCAACATAAAATAAGAAGATCCCCCCAAGGCCCATGTAGGCATATTTCTGCACAAGTCAGCATGCACCAACTCTAGAGAAGCCTGTGCTCTATTCTTGCTTTCTTGTGGAAATACCTTTCTCTGTTTCTTGCCCATCATATAAGCTTCACATGGTTCCTTCAATTTAGTCATTGCAGGTAGGTGAGCAACCATACCTTGCTCGTGCATCTCCTTCAGTACTACAAATCCAATGTGTCCAAAACTTTCATGCCAAAGCTTACTTGTGCCCACTCCAACGGTGACTATACGAGCACTTAGCTCATATAGGTTGTTCCTTCTTTCTCCTTTGCCAACAACTTTGCCATCACTATCAAGAATTTCTGCACCTGTCTTCTTGAACCTCACTTCATGACCAAGATCAGTTATGCCAACAACTGATAATAGATTTCTCCTAATTTCAGGAACATACAATACATTTGAAAGCTTTTTGACATCACCATTTGCAGCAACAAATGAAATAGTACCTATGCCCGCAGCAGGGCATTTTGCATCTTCCAACCATCACAGTGATGGATTCTTGTAGAGGCTGCATAGAATTGTATAGACCTTTCTTGTTGGTCATGTGATGGGAGGCCCCACTATCCAACACCCATGAGTCCATGGTAGATTCTTCTTGTGCTGAGGAGCACACCTCCTCAATGGTCACCATGAATAACTCCAACTCTGCTTCAGCCGTATTGGCTGTCTCTTTTTCTTTACTTTTAAGGGTACCATTCTTTTCATCTGCCTTCTTGACACGACAATCTGAGATTGCATGTCCTTTCTTCTTGCAATAGAAGCACTTTCCTTGAAACTTCTTCTTACCACCCTTCTTCTTTTTGTCACCATCATTTTTGGTGGAGGAATAGCCTTTGCCTTTGGCAGAGAATGCGGCATCTCCATTATTGCTTCCTTCTCGAGCTTTCAGCCTCAACTCCTCCTCTAGCAATAATGCACAAAACTCCTCAAAACTCAAAGCTTGAGGTCTCACTTGAGTATTAAGGGCAGTTACTAGTCCATCAAACTTTTGTGGACAAATCCAAAGACACCTCTAAGCTAGCTCCTCACTAGTCTTTTGTATCCCAACACCAGCCATCTGGTCGCACAGATTCTTAATCCGAGTGATGAATGCTTCAATTGTCTCTCCTTCAACAAACTTCTCCGTTGTTAGTTGATTCTCCAAGCTTTGAATCTTTTTTTGGTTTCGCATTTCATACTGACTCCTCAGTACATTCCAAGCCTCTGATGCTTTGGTTGTATGTTGAATCAAAGTCAAAACACTGTCAGAACAGCTTGTAACTAAGGCACACAATGCATCTGCATTCCTTTGTTTCCAAGCTCATAGAAGATCTGCATTCGGAGGAATAATCACATTAGGATTTGATGGGTTGGGGGTAGGCTATGGTTCTACATCAGTCCCCAGCACAGTCTCCAAAAGCTCATAAGAATCAAGGATAGTTGTAATTTTGAGCTTCCACAAGGTATAGTTTGTACCATCTAACTTTCCTTCGCTAAAGGTCGGTGGACGAATCCTCATTGTTTGAATAGCTGGTACAACAGCACCACCTCTTGCACTGCTTCTTCCTGATGCGCCAGAACTGTTTCCGAAAGATGACATTGTTCCTCTTTGCTGTTGAAGCCTTTGCCTCTTGCGCACTCTTCAATCCCTAGAGCCCCCTGGGCTCTGATACCATGTAAAAATTACACGGAGCAATGAACAGAATCTGAGAAAGAGATCAAGATAGAGAGTACACAATAGATAAGAGGAGAATTAGAAAATTTCTTTAGCTTCAAACAACTAATACAGAGATGGCTCTGTCCACCCGTGCACTTCCAGAGTGAAGCTTAGATGGCGATCTAGACAGAAGATAGGTGAAGAGCTTAAGGCTAGCTGGAACAACTCTGACTGGGTGAAAGATAGATGATCGATAGCTATGAAGGGGTTTAGCTTTTATAGCCCGTGAAGGAGGTTAGGCCGGCATGACAAACCTACCATATGAGCCTCCACTAGTCGGCTAGGGAATGTTCCAGGGAATATTTCATTTACCGTTGGATCGGGGGCGCTGCCCCCAGACCCCTGCTAAGGGGGCCGTTAGTCCCCCCTGGGATCCCTAGCCAGGGGCTGCTTCTGCGGCCCCTGGACCCAAAAATAGGGGCCCCTTTTAACTCCCTTACCCCGCAACTGGATGCAATGTACTAGCTTAACTACTCAGTCCAACCCAAAGATTAGAGCCACAATGGTCACCTATTTGCCATTCGGTCACATAGACCTCATCTGATATACAAGTCAGAACTCAACCAATATCCAGGCTCACATTTGGCTTCTCCTCATAATGGGGGCCTTACAACTTTGAGCACTATGGATCATTGGTGGTGGCACCTTATGAGGGTGGAGCATTGAGCATATCTAACACTTAACTAGGCCAATTGCTCATTAAGTTGCTGAATTTTGATTCTACTCTATTCTAAGGTGGTATTTGCTATCTTAAGCTCCTCTATCTGGGTGGCTAGCAAAGCCTGAAGCTCTTGAGATTCCTTCAACAATCTATCGCATTCCTTAGTCACATTAACCAGTTGGGTTTGAGAGTCAACCAACTGAGTGTGCAAACTAGAAATGTCCATTTGGTGAGCGTCAATGATCTTTGTCTATTGCTTCATTTGGGTACAAAGATAAAAAAAGCATTCATGAGCAAAAGCTAGCTCTGTAGTTGCTTTTGTTAGCTCTTCTTTGGTTTTCTGGACTTCATCATAGCAAGATGAATAGAGCTATTGGATACATGTAGTCACTGAGAGCTCAATAGAACACTGAACATGAAGGAAATTGCATCTCCAGCTACCAAGTGTTGTACTGAAGGGATGGAAATCTCCAGAGTGCCCTCACGATGTGCTCTAAAAAGATTCTACATTGTGAGGAAAGCTGGTAGGTGACGGCTAGATTGATTAGGAATGGAGACTGGAGGAGGAGCTGGGTCTCATTCAGCAAACTCATTTTAACTGTTTCCTCTGAACTACCACAGGAGGGATAGGATCAAGATCCTCAATGACGACATCAGAGTGTTTAGTAGGGAAAGGAGCTTTTGGTGGATTAACTATCAAGTTAGGAACTTCCTTCCAAGGGGCGGCATATGCCAACAAGACAAAAAGGTAGGAACCAAATGTAACATTATTTACATTACCCCTTGTGGCTCTAACAAAGTGTTGATCCATTTTTGACAGAAGGTAGGAACTCCAATCAATCGTTATGCCTTTCAACACCATTCTAGAAGCTATAAACAATTCCTTGGAAAGGTAATTAGAGGGTGTCTTGGAAGGCATAAACTGTCATGAAGGAACTAGCATAGTTGCTTCCACACAGGATTGGAGATCATGGAGACATTGATGCCAGAGGTAGTAAGAACCTTCTAGGGATCCAACACATCTGGTGTCTACTTTTGCAACAATTTAAGGATATCCTCATTTGAAAACAATTGTCTAGTAGGGAAAGAGTCTCCCCGATAGGGTAAAGACAGAGCCTTTCCCAAGCTTTTAGGTGTCAATTGAACAACTATTCCTCTGATAGGACCAGACCTCTTACTGTAAGAGGCTAGAACAATGAGAAGGCATGGAAATCATTTGTTACTTCAGTATATGTATGGAAGCCATTTCCATATTTTGATGAGCTAATCTCTCTCATGATTACCGAAGAGATCAATATGTAGGGTGATTCGTCTGAAAGAAATGGTGAACAGGTCTAAGCATTTTACTTAAGTTTTAGGAAGGGGGTGTGGTAGATCCTCTTCGAGAGGCCATGGTATGGGATGTGCTGGCGGTAACCAGAAAAATAGGTTCAATCAGAAATTTGGTGAAATGCAAGTTTCAGGAGGCCGAGGAAACTTTAGATGTAGGGGGAGCTCAAGAGGAAGAGGTGGATGGCAAAATAGAGGTTTCTGAAAATTCTATTATTGTTTACTATTATTGTGGAAAAACAAATCATATTGCAGCGAATCATTATGCTAAGAAGGATGATATTCGTAGTGGTAAATTGCAGCAAGGAAACTATGCATTGTCTTCACGACAGAATGAAGACAAAAATGAGCGTCTGTTTGTTATGCAGCATATGATGAATGTAGTTATAGGAAAGGGAACACATGATGATGTATGGTATGTTGATTTAGGTGCATCTAATCATATGACCAGTCATGTTGAATGGTTATGAGAGATGCAAGACTTACAAAATCTAGGTTATGTGCAGACGCGTGATGATTCATGCCACCCAATTTCACACATTGGAAAGGTTCCCTTGTCCTTGCATGATGGCTAAACGAAGAGTCTGACAGATGTATTACATGTGCCATTAATCACAAAGAATCTAGTGTCAGTTGGCCGAATGATAGAGTAGGGGTTGCAAGTCCAATTCAATGCAAAAGGTTTTTTTGTAGAAGACTTTAATGATAAGTGCAGGTTGGTTGCCAAAAGGAAGTAGAGTTGGCCACATGTTCACTTTAGATGCTGGAATTCCTACAATGGATGTCGCTATGTATGCTAAAGGCAAAGGAGTAGTTGCAGATATTGAAATATGGCATAAATGTATTGGACATGCAAATGTGCAAAGGCTGAAATTAATGTAGTCCAGAGGACTGGTTATAGGGTTGCCTTCTTTTAGAGTTGCAGAATTACATAAAGTTTGTGAATCATGCCAGTTTGGTAAGCAGGCAAGATAACCCTTCTTGCATGACAGAGAAGTGAGTAGAAAAATACTTCATGTAGTGCATACAGATGTTTGGGGGCCTACATAGAATTTATCTCTTGGTGGCAGCAAATACTTTGTTACATTTATTGATGACTATTCAAGGAAGTTATGGGTATACTTCATGAAGGAAAAAAGTGATGTGTTTGAGCACTTCAAATCTTTTAAGGCAGCTGTTGAAACAGAAACAGGCTTAAAAGTAAAGTGCTTGAGATCAGATGGAGGGGAGAGTAACTCTCTAATGAGTTTACTGGCTTCTTGAGGACTTATGGGATAAAGAGGCAATTTACTTGCAGGTATATCCCATAGCAAAATGGAGTTGCAGAAAGAAAAAATAGGCATATTGCAGAAGTTGCAGGGGCATTAATGGCTGAAAAGAATATGCCCAAATATTTTTGGTCTGAGGCTGTCCATACTGTTGTCTACATTATGAACAGAACTTCCACAGCTCCAATTCATGGGATGACTCTTGAAGAATGCTTTACTGGCAAGAAGCCCGATGTATTGCACTTGAAGGTATTTGGATATGTTGCATATGTGCATGTGCTAGATGAGCTACGGAAGAAGCTTGATCCAAAGGCAAAAAAATGTATTTTTATTGGGTACTCTTTAGAGTAGAAAGGGTATCGTTGTTATAACCCTCTCAAGGTGAGTTCAGAGTGAGCAGGGATGTTATCTTTTATGAGATGGGCAGTTGGTATGCACTTGATGGTGATATATTAGATGATGAATATGATCAAGAAACTATTTGGAAAAAGAAAAACAAGAATTATGTAGTCTTAATGGGCCAGAAACATCATCTGGTACTATACCTACAATGAGCCCTTGGTCTGGGAGACTAACGAGTAGCATCACATCTTCAGGTGGATCTATAAGTGTTGCAGGAAAGGAAAAAGAAAAGAAGAAAGTGTTGGATAGTAATGATGCATCTACCAGTCATTTGGGATTTGATGGAGACTCTAGTGGTTCAAATAGTTTGGATGATGAGCTTGGTATTCCTTCAGTCAGGACACCAAGTGTATAGAGAGCTCATAGTAATGTAAAGGCTCCATTGAGTGATCCGGTGGTACAAAGATCTAGCAAGGTCTGATACCCTGTTAAAAGATTTGGTTTTGAAGGTTATGCAGCTCACCATTATGCTTATATGGTGAAACTAATTGAGGATATTGAGCCCACTTGTTTTGAGGATGTTGTTGGTGATGCTCATTGGGATACAGCAATGGATGAGGAGATGGTTGCATTAAAAGCCAATAAGACTTGGGATTTGGTACCCTTACCTAAGGGTAAGAAAGCTATTAGCTGTAAGTGGGTTTACAAAGGCAAGAATAATGTAGATGGTTCAATTAGAAGGTATAAGGCTAGGTTGGTTGCAAAAGGCCATGCTCAAAGATATGGCATAGATTATGAAGAGACATTCAGTCCAGTTGCTAGGATGGCAACTGTTAGATGTGTGATTGCCTTGGCAGCAGAGCCAAAAGTTGGAGTTTGCAGCAAATGGATGGTAAGAATGCCTTTTTGCATGGTGAATTACAAGAAGAAGTGTATATGGAGCAGCCAGTAGGTTATGAGGATTTAGCCCATCCCACATATGTGTGTAGGTTAAAGAAGGCGCTCTATATGGGCTGAAGCAAGCACCTAGAGCATGGTCTAACAAGATTGGAGAGTATCTTTTCAATATTGGATTTTGTATTTCTAATGCTGATCACTCACTTTATGTGAGAAAGGGAGATGCAGGTTTGGTCATCATAGTCATCTATGTGAATGACTTGATTATTACAGATGGCAATGACAATGGGATTGCTGAAGTTAAGGACTTCTTGAAGAAGAAGTTTGAGATGAAAGATTTGGGTGAGCTGAGATACTTTATTGGTATTGAAGTGATCAGATGTGATAATGGTATATGGTTATCCCAAAGGTAGTATGGCTTGGATATGTTATCCAAGTATGGTATGACAACATGTAAGCCTCTTTCAGTACCATTGGGGCAAAATGTGAAGTGAATGCCGACTTTGGGGATGAGATAGAAGACCTTACTATGTTCAGGAGGATAGTAGGAAGTTTGATTTACATAATTATCACAAGGCCAGACTTGAGCTATGCTGTTGGCCTTGTTAGTCAATTTATACAGATGCCTAGAAAGCCTCATTTGGATGCAGTTACATTGAGATATGTGAAGTCCACTTTACATTATGGACTTTTTTATGAAGCAGGTAAGGACATACATGTCTTTGGATACACAGATGCAAATTGGGCTGGCAGCATGTCAGAGACAAGATCTACTATTGGATTCATGTTTTCCCTTGGTAGCAGAAGTTACATGGAGCAGCAAAAAGCAACCTACAGTTGCTCTTTCAAGTACAGATGCTGAGTATAGAGGTGCTGCTATGGCAGCATGTGAGCTGGTATAGCTGCAAAAGTTATTAGGTTATTTGGATGTGCTGGGAGATGGTCCAATTGTCATTCATTGTCACAACATGAGCAGCATACAACTAGCTAGGAATCCAGTGTTCCATGCTAGGACAAAACACATTGAGGTGCACTACCACTTTGTGAGAGAAAAGGTAATTGCAGGAGAGATTGACTTGATATATGTTAGCACACAAGATCAGATAGCTGACATTTTTACAAAGGCATTGGGTGTAGAGAAGTTTCGAAAGTTTCGAAGCTTACTTGGAGTTGTAGAGATAGAGTTGAGCTTGAGGGGGAGTGTTGAGATGGCAAGCTCAACACGTGTGAACATTGATGATGGACCACCTGGCTAGATGAGTTTGCACATCTACACTTAACACGTTGGTGGTCATTATGATACTCACATGGTAACTGACTTATCATTTATTATATTTAGTTTGTTACATCTACCTACAACTGGCAAAGATATAACCCCAGTCGATTTAGTGTAGTCAATTATGCACTATTTGACTTAGAAGGCCACTTTCCTTTATGTTGTATCTTATCTATACTTTGTGTACATTGTATAGTGCGTGGAAGAAGAAGAAAAAATCAGCAAGAAAACTTTTTGGCCTCCATCTCTCTTCTTATGTCCTTGAGTGAGCTTCCTCTTGTGTATACAGTGTGTATTTGGCACAGTAGCTCAAGCAAAGTCTCCCACCACGCGATTCTTGACAATAAAGTGGTAGTGCATCTCAATGTGTTTTATCCTATCATGGAATATTGGGTTCCTAGCTAGTTGTATGGTGCTCATGTTATCATAGTGAATGATAACTGGACCATCTTCCTACACATCCAAATCACCCAATAACTTTTGTAGCCTTTGTTGAGATGGAAATCTCAACATGTGCGGACATTGATGATGGACCGTTTGGCTAGATGAGTCTGCACATCTACACTTAGCACGTTGGTGGTCATTATGACACTCAGATAGCCACTCACTTATCACTTATTATATTTAGTTTGTTACACCTACCTACAGTTGGAAAAGATATAGCACCAGTCGATTAATGTGGTCGGTTATGCACTGTTTAACTTAGAAGGCTACTTTTCTTTATGTTGTATCTTATCTATACTTTGTGTACATTGTATAGTGTGTGGAAGAAGAAGAAGAAACCAGCAAGAAAACGTTTTGGCCTCCATCTCTCTTCTTTTGTTTTTGAGTGAGCTTCCTCTTATGTATACAGTGTTTGTTTGGCACAACAGCTCAAGCACATCCCCTCATCACGTGATTCTTGACAGCCATACCACCTCACATAGTGCCATAGCAGCATCTCTATACTTATTCTCTGTGCTTGATAAAGAAAATGTAGATTGCTTTTTGCTACTCCATGTAACTAATGTACTACCAAGGAAAAACATGAATCCACTAGTAGATCTTTTGTCTGACATGCTACTAGCCCAATCTGCATCGATGTATCCAAACACCTATAAATCCTTACCTGCCTCATAAAAAAGTCCATAATGTAAAGTGGATTTCACATATCTCAATATCCATCTAATCTCATCCAAATGAGACTTTCTAAGCATTTGCATAAATTGACTAACAAGGACAACAACATAGCTCAAGTTTGGCTGTGTGATGATCATGTAAATTAGACTCCTTACTATCCTCTTGAACATAGTAGGGTTTTCTATCTCATGCCCAACATCAGCACTCAACTTCACATTTTGCTCTAATGGTATTGAAAGAGGCTTACATGCTATCATACCATACTTGGATAACATATCCAAGCCATACTGCCTTTGGGATAGCCATATATAATCATCACGTTTGATCACCTCAATAGCAAGAAAGTATCTCAGCTCACCCAAATCCTTCATCTCAAACTTCTTTTTCAAGAAGTCCTTAACTTGAACAATCCCATTGTCATTGTCACCTGTAATGATCAAGTCATCCACATAGATGAATATGATGACCAATCCTACATCTCTCTTTCTCACATAAATTGAGTGGTCAACAACAAAATATAAAATTCAATAATGACAAGATACTCTCCAATCTTGTCAAACCACGGTCTAGGTGTTTGCTTCAGCCCATAGAGCGTCTTCTTTAACTTGCACATATATGTGAGATTCTATGTATCCTCATAACCTATTGGTTGCTCCATATATACCTCTTCTTGCAATTCACTATGCAAGAAGACATTCTTAACATGCATTTGTTGTAAACTCCAACCTTTGGCTTGCTACCAAAGCAATCACACCTGTAACATTGCCATTTTAGCAACTAGTCTCTAAACATCTATTCATAATCTATGCCATATGTTTGAGTATAGCCTTTTGCAACTAGCCTAGCCTTATACTATCTGCTAGCCAAACCATTTGCATTATCCTTGACTTTGCAAACCCACTTACAACCAATAGCTTTCTTGTCCTTAGGCAAGGGTATTTGAATCCCAAGTCTTATTGGCTTCTAATGCAACCATTTTCTCATCCATTATTGCATCCCAATGAGCATGACCAAGACCATCCTCAAAACAAGTGGGCTCAATATCCTCAACTACCTTCACCATATAAGCATAATGGTGAGCTGCATAACCTTCAAAACCAAATCTTTTAATAGGGTATTTGACCCTGCTAGACCTACATATCATTGGGTCACTCAGTGAGCCCTTACATTACTATGTGCTCTCTATACATTTGGTATCCTGACTGAAGGAAAACCAAGATCATTATCCAAACTCTCTAAACCACTAGAATCTCTATCAAATGCCAAATGACTAGCAGATACATCATTACCAACCAACACTTTCTGCTTTCCTTTGTCTTTACTAGCAATATTTGTAGATCCACCTAAAGATGTGGAACTACTCTATAGTCTCCTAGACCAAGGGCTAAGTATAGGTGTAGTACTAGATGATGTTTCCATATCCTTTCTGCTCTAAAGAGTATCTAATAAAAATATATATTTTAGCCCTTGGATCAAGCTTCTTTCATAGATCATCTAGTACATGAACATATGTAATTCAGTCACACACTTTCAAGAGTGACGCATCAAGCTTCTTGCTTCTAAAGCATTCTTCAGAGGTGATCCCATGAACTACAGCTATGGGAGTTGTGTTCATAATATAGATACCAGTATGAACAACTTCAAACCAAAAATATTTTGGTTGCGAGAGATCACTCGAAATTGCTCTTGCGCGGGATCAAGAGTCGTTAATATTTCGTTGTAGAAATATTACAAAATATTACAAGCTGTATTGCATTTTGTTATTGAAAAGTCTTCAATAATGCCCCAACAATACCAAAATGGCATAATATCATTACAATTATTATATGATAACAAAAAAGTTACAATATCTAAGCTAAAATCTTTTCCTAAATCAAAATGCATCCACATCCAAATTAGATTGATAACTCTAACCAATAATGGCATTTGGTTTTATGCATCTAGACCAACTAAGCACAAAACAGATATCCCTAAGAGAGAGAGTAGGGTGATGCTAATGCCTATCCAATCACATAATGAAAATGTTTACATGCAAGACACAACTTGTTCCATTTTTCTCTCTTTTGAAAATTAGGGCATGAGTGCAATGGCTTGCACTTGAGTTGGATCTCATACAAGTGCTTATCCATCACAAAAAAGAGACCATAGCTTCATGCTACACTGCTTTTTCTTTCATAAATGCCACCTCCATAGCTCTATCCAAAGCAATTTTTTTCTCTACATCCCCAAAGATATCATGTCTCAATTTCTTACTGTGTTTCTTAGGAGAATAATTTTGTTTTGTAACTCCCAAACACACATCAATATTTCAAGTAGATGGATTACCCCCATCATTGATACTAAATCTAGCCTCTTATGGTATCCTAAACAACGAGCAACAAGAAGAACATGTGACTTCATAGCACTAAAGAGTATGTAGTTTAGGGTTAGGGTATATAATCTCTTAGATATTAAGAAATATGTTGGTTTTGAGTCTCTTTGCGAACTTTGGGAAAACACTATAGAAAAATGACGTAGAAGGGTACTCTCATTTGCTCCAATGGAATTCCAAACAAATATTCTATGAGAAAAGAAGTCTAATTCATTACTACCTTTGCTCGCTCCTTTTAAACAAACCAAAACACCAAAAAATTAATGCTATGACAAACATGAGTCTATCTGAGCAATCAATTAAAGGAATCTAGAGTATCTATTTCCTGCATGTATTGGATCTTATGCACTCGTCCCCAACATCAACACTAAACATTTTCCTCTAATGGCACTAAAAGCGGCTTACATGCTGCCATACCATACTTGGATAACATATCCAGGACATATTGCCTTTGAGACAACCATATATCATCATCACATCTAATCACCTCAATACCAAGAAAGTACCTTAGCTCACTCAAATCCTTAATCTCAAATTTCTTCTTCAAAAAATCCTCAACTTTAGCAATCCCACTATCATTGTCACTTGTAATAATCAATCATCCACATAGATGACTATGATGACCAAACCTACATTTCCCTTTCTCACATAAAGTGAGTAATCAGCTTCAGAAATATAAAAGCCAATGTTGATAAGATACTCTCTAATCTTGTCAGACCATGCTTTAGGTACTTGATTTAGCCCATAGAGGGCCTTCTTTAACCTGCACATATATGTGGGATGCTCTAAATCCTCATAACCTATAGGCTACTCCATAAACACCTCTTTTTGCAATTCACCATGCAAGAAGGCATTCTCGACATCCATTTTTTCCCAACTCTAACCTTTGGTTATTGCCAAAGCAATCACGCATCTAATAGTAGTTGCCATTCTAGCAATTGGACTGAATGTCTCTTCATAATCTATGCCATATGTTTGACCATAGCCTTTTGGAAAACCAGCCTAGTCTTATACTTGCTAACATAACCATTTTCATTATGCTTGATTTTGTAAATCCACTTACACCCAATATCTTTCTTTCCCTTAGGCAATGGTACCAAATCCTAAGTCTTATTGGCTTCTAATGCACCCATCTCCTCATCCATTGTTGCATCCCAATGAGCGTGACCAATAGTATCCTCAAAACAAGTGGGCTCAACATCCTCAACCACCTTTACCATATAAGAATTATGGTGAATCCCATAACCTTCAAAATTAAATCTTTTAATATGGTATCTAACCCTGCTAGATCTATGTACCACTGGATCACTTAATGGAGCCTTTACATTGTGATGTACTTTCTATACACCTAGTGTCCTAATTGAAGGAAGCTCATCATCCAAACTCTCTAAACAATTGGAATATCCATAAAATCCCAAATGACTAGTAGATGCATCATTACATCCAACACTTTCTTATTCCCTTTGTCTTTACCTACAACACTTGTAGGTCCACCTAAAAATGTGGGGCTACTCCTTAGTCTCCCCCAAAACAAGGGCTAATTTTAGATATAGTATTAGATGATGTTTTTGTCCCACTAAGGCTATGTGATTTTTTCCTCTCTTTCTATACATAACTATCATCATCATCATCATCATCCAACACATCATCACTAGATGCACACCAATTGCTCATCTCATAAAATTAACGTCTCTGCTTACTCTGAACTCACCTATGACAAGGTTATAACAATGATATCATTTCTAATCTAAAGAGGATAGAATAAAAATATATTTCTAAACCTTTGGATCAAGATTCTTTTGTATCTCATCTAGCACATGAACATATGTAATACAACCAAACACTTTCAAGTGTGGCACATTTGTCTTGTTATCTGTAAAACATTCTTCGGGAATCATTCCATGAATTGCAACTATGGCAGTTCTATTTATAATATAGATAGCAATATGAACAAATTCAAACCAAAAATGTTTTAGAATATTCTTTTTAGCCATTAATGCTTGTGCAACTTTTGTAATATGCCTATTTTTTCTTTCTACAATCCCATTTTACTACAGGATATACTTGCAAGTAAATTGTCTCTTTATTCCATGAGACCTCAAGAAGCCATTAAACTCATTAGAGAGATACTCTCCCCCTCCGTTTGATATGAAGAACTTAACTTTCAAGTCTATTTCTCTTTCAACAGTAGAATTGAAAGTTTTAAATTTCTCAAATACATCACTATTTTCCTTCATGAAATATACCCACAGCTTCCTTGCATAATCATCAATAAATGTGACAAAGTATTTGCTTCCATCAAGAGATACATTCTATGTAGGCCCCTAAACATCTGTATATATAACATCAAGTATGTTTCTTCTCACATCTCTATCATGCAAAAAAGGTTGTCTTCCATGCTTACAAAAACTGACATGCTTCACACACTTAATGAAATCATGCAATTCTAAAAGAAGGAAACCCTATAATCAATCCTTTGTACTGTATTAAATTCAATATTTACACATTTGCATCTCTAATACATTTGTGTGATATTTTAATGTATCCAACCACTTAGTTGCCTTTAGCATACATGGCAGCATTCATAGAAGGAATTTCAACATCTAAGGTGAACATGCAACCAACTCTACTTTCTTTTGTGACAACATGCAGTTATGATTAAAGTCTTCTACAAAATAACATTTTGCACTAAATCTAACCTGCAAGTCTTGCTCTACCATTTGGCCAACAAACACTAAATTCTTTGTGATTGATGACATATGTAATACATTTGATAGACTCTTTGTTTGGCTATTAGGCAAGGATAAGGGAACTTTTCCAATGTGTGTTGAATGCTGAATTGACTAGATTTTTTGGTTGATTTTTGTTGATTTTCAGGCCTGAATGGTTGACTTTTGAAGGATTTTGAATTATGATTAGTTGTTTTGGAAGTGTTTGAGAGTTTTTTGGATGATATTGATTATGTTTTGGAAGCTCATGATGATTTTTAGTAAATATACGAGGATCTGTGATGTTCTGATAGGTTTTGTTGAGGTTCTGATCGGTTATGTTAGCTTCTATTCTGTTCTATTTTTCTTCTGTATGAAGCATGGATTAATAATTGATGGAAGTTGAGGATAATTGAAAGCTCATTGAATGGTTTCTAATAGTTTGGAATGGTTTTAATATGAGTTATGTGGTTCTAATGCCTTCTGTTCACCTTCTATAAAACCCCTGTTGAGCTTCTGTTTTGGCTCTGTTCCTGCTCTATTCTTGCTCTATTCTATTCTTTATATGCCTCTATAAGTGTTCTGTGGAATGTATATGAGATTGTTAACCCTCAAAAGAACAAGGTGGAATTTTAGAAAAATCTAAAGTAGAAGATAAGGCCAAGGCAAGAGTAAAACGGGAGATGAAGGCGTGCCAGCAGAAATATGGAAACACAAGAAGTGCAGAAAAGTCCTGAATCAAAGAGAAAGGCACACAAGAAAAAGCATAAGTCAATGCTTTTGTAAAAGAATGCAAAGCGCACCACGATTTATTTTAAGAGTGCCCCGTGCAAATTATAAAGATAGATGGATGGTAGGAAGGAAGCTAGGAAGATACAAGGACGATGGAAAAAATGGCCTACCGGCCATGTAAAAAGGGGATGACCACCCAAATGGGATCTAGAGCTTTATATATAAAGTTCAAAAGATGAATAAGAGCTCATTATTTGGTGTGTGGCAAAGTGGAATCTTCTTCTTCTCTCCTTCTCTTCCCTTGCTTGCTTGTGAGTGCATGAGGGAGGGAGTGTGAGAGAGTGAGCTTGTGAGAGTGAGGGATCTTTGAGGTGAAGCTCTCCACCATCTCCTCTCTTCTTCTTATCTTCTCTTCTATTCTCTTCTCTTGTCTTACGTGTGGCTATGGAGAATGGAGCTCGGAGGAAGAGGCTTGAGGATGCTTGAGCTTGCATCAAAAATTGTGGAGCTATCGAAGTGCTTGAGAGAGGAAGCAACTCAATCGAGCATCAAGGTAAGCTCACTACACGTGTAGAGAGGGACACATGTCGGCTATGTGAGAGGTAGCCATTAGTGCTCGCTTGAAACGCTTGAACAATAAGTTGTCCATGGGTCTCAACAGTTGATCACCTCTATGTTTTGGTTCCATTGGCTGGGACCAACGGATTCAAGCTTGAGCGCTTGCGCGCTTCAAATCGAGCATCAAAGTAAGGGTTTCGCCCCCTAAATTGGAGCTTGAGATAGATAGAAGGTTTTGGGTTTTAATCCATGCTACAATTAATTTTTTTTGTTTTTGATGATTGGTTGAGTAGGAGAAATCCATTCACTACCTTGCTTTTGATTTTTGCCGCATTTAGAGTAGGATAGGTAGGAGAAATCAAAGAGGGAAGCTTGAAGTTCACTATTGTAAAATAGTCCTGAATAGGGCAATAACAGGGGAAAATGAAAACAAAAGAGTGCTTAGATGTCTCAGAGTCGAAGGTGAAGTGATTGAAAGGCTAAGGTGCAAGCTAGTGAGGGCTTAAGGTCCTGGGTGACCAGGGAAAATCTCATTCACAGTTCTGGCTTTATGAGAGAGAGAGAGAGGGCTTGCAAGTCCAGGTCTACATCAAATCGATCAAAGCATATCGGGACTTCCCGTGAGATTCAAGTATGGAATGCCCTTGGCCTACACTCCCCTTGATTCCTAGAAGTTTTGGTAGCCACTAGTGGAATTTATCTTTAGATTTTTGGGCAAATAAGTGATTGACACACGTTTCGAACGATGGAATCGGACGCCCCCCACAATGTCTGATTCCCAGAGTAAGACCACTCGAACAAATCCACCTGATTCCCAGAGTAAGACCACTCGAACAAATCCACCTGATTCCATTGGACACCTTGTCCCATTTTGAAAATCAGACAACCCACAATGGACACAGAACCCATTCGATTGAACGCTCGACCCATCCATTCATGATGATCGGACCAACAACCTTGTCCAATCAGACTACCCCAATCGGACCACCTAGAATCGAGTGCTCTAAAATCAGACACTATCTCATCGAATATTTGATTCCTGGGATTGGACTCTCAAAATCAGACGCACAAAAATCTCGCACAAAAATCGGACCGCAAGAATCGGACCAACTCCAGTTGTCCGATCGCACACAGCTGTCTGATTGTGACAATCGTTCGATCCACAAAATCGGACACTAGTAAATTGGACATTGCCTGAGAAGGAAAACCTAAGAATTTTATGAGACTCAGCTAACGAGAAGTGTGACCCGCACTAGAAGAACCCACCCAATGCCTCACACGTAGTTACAAACCTAGAGATTGTGATCGAACGGTCTGAAAATGTGTTTGGTATTGTGGGTTGATTATAAGACCCCAAGTCAACCCGAACTGAGCCAAATGAGATAATGCAAGAACTACACACACGACCTTGTCAAGCCAACCCCTAGACAAGAGCATCAAAGCTACATACACTTTGTTTTTTCACTCACTTTGATTTCTATCACTCAAAGCTCAATTAAGGAAAGCTAAAAGCCTGATTTTGCATAGTGCATAGAAAAGAGCACACACGTGCACCCATGCATAGAGTGAGGGTAAGTTGAGGACTGATTGCAAGTAACAAGGAACACACCTAGACTTAAGAACTAAAAGGAACCCACCATTAAGAGAAGACCCAAAGACGTAGAAGGGATATCGAATCCCCAAAGGTAGGACCAAGCAGAGAACATGGCCAAAAATCTGAACGCAACGAGGACAAACAATACCACAAAAGTGGATCAGCTCAGCCTTATCAACTTGATCAAAAAATTGGCTGAGCAGGAAGTCCTAGACATGGAAAAAGGTAGCTCAGGCTGTAGAAGCAACGAGGAGCTTAACCTAGGAGACTTTCATGAGGTTATCAAATCGTTAATGTACAAATACGACACTCAAACCCGGCTAGAACACTGCGGTAGACCAATCGAGGACATCATGGAAGACCTAGAGGAGGAAAGAAAGCTGGCCCACAGAGCTTTACAAGGCCTAGCGGAATATAACCACGATCAACAAACTAGGAACTTAGGCCAGAGCTTAGAAATGCGGGAGATCCAAAGAGTCCTAACATTAGCGAGTAGGAATCGGTCAGAGAGTAAGAGAGCTCTAGAAGGAGATCTCATGTTGAGCAAGCTCCTAAAGAAGTGGCTGCTAGATAACATGGCCATAGAACAAAGTGTTGCAGCATTGGCAACATCACTACTAACAAGGTTAGGAGTCAACCAAGGCTCTAGGAGCCAATCAAAGATCCCTATGGTAGAAAAGCATCTGGATAAATACCAAGCAATCAACAACCCATACAACTTTGTGGAGCAGTTTGAGCATGTCTGCAAAGCCAAGAGCCTCACTCATCCTACTCAACGCTCCCAAGCCTTTGGACTGTGCTTAGGAAACAAGGGTCAAAACCTAGTACACAAGTATAGTCACTACAGAGCGTACCGATTTCAATGGCTTGAAAAACCTCTTTATTAAGATATTTTCTGAACTGGGATACTCCGATAACCTATTGGTGCAACTTATGAACATCAAGCACGCAGCAGAAAGAGAGAGAGGATACTTGAGATTATGTGACTCACGTGAGGAGCCTCTTCAAGAGAATTCCTATGGGTGAGAGACCAACCAAAAGGGCGGTATCCACGATATTCATCAACAAAATATGGGGCGAAGAGCTCTATAAAGCCTTGGCCAACAACTCGAGCTTGCAACGAGATGCATTGGCAAGGGGTCTTTGAAGAGGCTATTAGAGTAGATGACTAGCTCAAGGAAAGAGGCTCTAGAGGCTCAAATCAAGAAGAGTCTAGTGCCAGAAGTTTCAAGAGAGCCTCAATGACGAGTGAGAGAGCAGACCCAAGCACTCAGGACAAAGGGAAGAGAACTGAGACGGGACAAGAGCTAGTAGAGATTAGGATGGACATATCCAAACTATAGGAGATGATGAGACGACCAACGCGCCCACATGTTGAATATATGTATTGTAGTGAGAACCACTTGCCAACTTAGTGTCACAACCCTAGGTCATGATCTTATGCTAATTGTGGTAGGTTTGGCCATGAAACCATGCATTATCGATTACCTCAGAGGCTCCCATACACCCAAAGCCTTACGATCAACTCCACCCTTCAAACAGACTGCCAAATTTCTTTGGAAAGGGAGCCCCATTGTCTCTTTCGGCACCAAATGATGCTAAACCAACCATCCCTAGGATGAAAATCAATCCTACAAGTATCCCTAGAACGCCTGGACCCTATGTGACCCATCCACTGAGTGATACTCTAGTCCACTATGTGGATGAGCCTAGCAATGACGAGCCTTATGTCAACCCATATGTGTCAAACAATGAGGAAGGCAATGCTATCCTCATGGACTATCAACCGGTACCGGTGATGGAATTGGGAAGAGGTAGAGGTAAGGCTTAGGAGGGCAAGCCCAAGAGCCAATTGTGTGATGGGCTTGCGGTCACCTAGGACATATTTCTTCGCATTGCACCAAGAGAGAGCAAGCGAATAGAGATAAGGCTAATTTAAGATGCACTAAGTGCGGAATCACTCATCTCTTTGTTGATTTCCCTAGACGAAGGCCATCCTCTAGTTTGGCAAATGGGCCATTGGTTCCATTGGGGTTGTTTGGTATGGAGACACTCGATGGGAAGGCAACACCTATTCCATTACAGGTCGTCATGACCTGCGCACAGATGAAGCATGTGCCAGCATATCATTACTAGGGCCTAGCAACCTTGACACAACCTTAGTTGGAAATAAGAGTTTGAGACGAAGGAAGAAAAGACAAGATGCTAAGGTCACCCTCAAAATTGAATGTGCCACAACACTACTGGTTGGAAGGAAAGTCATTGATGCTGAGGAAGAAACGTCGGCTCCATAGACGGCTGAGAAGGAAAGTGATAAGGTCGAGGAGTACCCCAATCCAAAACGCCAACTCAAAGCCATCAAGAAGGTGAAAGAGTGGGTGATGGAGGCCCAGGAGCACCTAAAGGACGTTGAGCCCATACTGAAGGACGAGATCGACGATCTCTCAAGCATAGGCATCCCCATCTCTCTCCCACAACCAAAATCAAGGGAGGCGATGGAACCACAAGCTGAGCCGCCTGGACAAAGTCGAAATGCTTTAGGCCAGCAAAATAATCAAGGCCATTGGCCAAGAACCACAAACCTAAGAGTTAGGTGAGTGACTAGCAACCTCCTCAATACACTAGTGACCACCCCGGTAACTCTAAGCTTAGGCAACCTTCTTAGGCAACACCCAATGCTATGGCGGGAGCTTAAGTAGTGAGTTGAAGAACCAAATGAGCCAACTTCCACAGACTTGCCTGAGCATGATGCAGAAACTCAAATACGGAGCCTGACGTTGCACTCCATGCTTAAGTCCTTGCATGTCAATGCCTTTTGGGAAGGCATGAAAATGCATGCAATCCTAGCATTCCTAGCATTGGGAGATGTCACCAGAAAGGGGATCATGGACACAAGGGCAGGAGTGAGTGTGATAAGCCATGCGATAATCCAAGCTTGGGGTAACACACCAGTCAAGACTACTAAGTTTAACATCACACTAGAAAATGGAATGAAGGTGAATGCGTTCGAAGTGTTAAAAAATTGGCTAGTAAAGATCGCAAGGATCCAATTCTCTATTGACTTCATAGTCATGAAGGGAGTGGACTACGACATCCTACTAAGCCAACCCTAGATGCACAACACGAGAGTCATAGAAAACTAGGGCAACAGTCTTATCTTCTTAGGCAATGGAACAAAAGCTGTGAGAGTGGAGATGGACACTTGGAAGACCACGTCACACAACCTTGATGCCATCTCCACCATGCTGAAGGGTGATGGATAGATTGGGGGATCCTATGGAGCTCTTACCAAGTATATCCCATGCCTTGAGGAAAAATGAGATTGGATGAACATTCTTGATACTATCGGCCTACCATTCTCATATACTGAGGAGTACAAACAAGCTGTCAAGGCAACTGATAAGTTTAAGGACACACCTTCAGTACCAGTCTACATGATGACCAAGAGTCTATGTGGAAGTCCCACTCATGTTGCGTTCCGAGTCCCAAGCAATAGATGCGAGCTCCAGGAGATCCTAGGATACTTAACCAACAAGTTGTCTGACAATCCAATGACGAACCTTAAGCCACTCCAAGATCTCTCGGATGAGCTTGAATGGCGGTGGTCTAAGGTGCACGATTTGAACTTGAAGTACAATTGGACCTTACTTCTTGACCAACAAGAAGGGAATAGTCAGAATAAGAAGAATCAGGAGTAAGCGGACAAAGATAGCTCCGATGACAAATATGAGGACTATTGTTCCTTCAGTGATGAGAGTGAAAAGGAAGTTGATACCCTAGAGTACAACACTAGGGGGCATATGTTCGAGAAAATACAAGTACACTCTAGACCGCGTAAGCAATGCACTCAGAATAGGGAAAGGAGTCAGACATAAGGACTACGATCGAACTTGGTTTTGGAGCACACAAGTGCAATCGACTACGAGCGAGCAGGCCTAGCCTAACCAAGTGATGCACCACTACTCCAAATGGACTCACCTTCTAAGCTACGACCACCAAGAGAGAGACCCTCTTATAGAGAAGATGGAGAGTTCAATTCCAAGTCGAAAGTCAGCTCAAATTGTGACCCGAAAACACCTCGGCCTCCAAGACTAGACACACCAAGGGGGACCTACCCATCCACCTATGATGCTGACGATTAAAGGAGGAACGACAGGCACTAAGCAAAGAAATGCGGATAGACGAACAACGAAAACCACATGACGTACCAAAAAGATTCATGAAGTTCAAAAAGGGAGATAGGGTGGTGATCTTGATGGGAGCCAAACGACAGGGGCAAGCAAACGAACCCATCAAGGGACCTGCCAAGGTTAAGGAGTTCAATTTATCTAGGGAGGGGAAGACTCCACAACCTGTCTTTATAGCCGATGACTTGGCTGAGAAAGATGAGGCAAATCTCATTACTCTCTTGCGAGAGTATGTAGAGATCTTTGCTTGTTCCCTAGAAGAGCTCGAAGGGGTACACCCGAGTATAGTGACTTACAATATACCCATGACACCTGATGTAAACTCGTCAAACAATGATCATATCCCATGAATCCAAAGCACGCCCATGCCATCAAGGAAGAAATTGATAAGCTAATGAGGGCAAGATTCCTCTATAAAATTGAACACACGGACTGGGTTTCTCCCATAGTCATTGTATTAAAGAAAAATGGGAAGATTCGAGTGTGTGCAAATTACAAGAAGGTAAATGAAGCTACAAAGAGAGATAATTACCCACTGTCATACACGAGCATATGCTAGAGAGAGTGGTTGGCAAAGAAGCCTACAATTTTTTGGATGGGTTCTCTAGATACAATCAGGTGCAAGTGCATCCTAATGATAGGCATAAGACAACGTTCTCACCATTGAATGGGGAGTCTTTGCCTATATAGCCATGCCTTTTGGATTGACTAACACACCAACCACTTTCCAACGATTGATGTGTACAATATTCAAAGACATGCTAAGGAAGGAGTTAGAAGCCTTTGTGGATTACTTGTGTGTTCACTCTGCTTGGGGTGAGAGCATCTAGGCAGGCTCCGAGTAGTCTCTGAATGATGCAGGCTATACCATCTCTCATTGAACCCCTTGAAATGCCAATTTTGGGTGAAGCATGGATGTATCCTAGGACATATGCTGTCAAGGAATGGCATTGCCACATATTTCTTGAAGATCAAGGTAATTGTCAATCTTCCATCCCTAGCTGATTACAAGGGTGTTCAGTGCTTCTTAGGACATACCTGTTGAGATATCGAGCTCCACTCGTGATATGCCAGGGTGACCGTTGTGTATTTATGTCACCGACTTGTCAGTTGCAGATGCGGTTGGTACACCGCCCCTGAATAATAGCTACATGATAGCTATCCTTATCTACTCTAGTTCGTGGCTCAGTTAGTATGCCACCTTAGTTAGTTGAGTTTGGTTTGAGACCCATATCTAGGGTTCTTCTATTTCTTTGTACTTGAGTTCTTTTGGCTTCCACAACTAAGAAGAGAAAAACTGTTTTCAGCCTCCACCCTTGTGTGTATTCCCCCATTGTGTAAGCAAGAAAGCTACAAGTGAGACTCCTTCCTTCTCTCCCACAATCTTGACATGGTATCAGAGCCTTGTTCGTGGTAAGGAGCTCAAGAAAGCAAGCCAAGCTCGCGGTGTTCTGGTAAGAGGAGCAGTGTTGCTTTCATTTTCTGTTTTGGGAGCAGATCTCTGCAGGTAGCACAGCCGGAAAGTGCAGGAGTGCATTGTCTCAGGTTGAGACGCCCTTCGCGGTGAAGCAAGAGGGCAGTATATGCTGCGGGTAAGGGCTTTAGCCCTTGGCGACCTTGTTTTTTTTATTTGAGGCCATTTCGGGGCCTATTTTGGAGGCGGAAGTTTTCTGCACGCACTCAGGAAAAGGCCCAGTTTTATGCTGTGCAGCCACTGTTCTACAGGTCGGTGAATAGTTACTGTAAAAATTGCATTGTATGCTTGTGCGCAGAGACATTGGGAGTTACAGAATCATCCCTGTTGCCTGTTGATGCAAAATCGTCACTAGGAAGTGACTGTGTGGTCAAATACCACTTTCGCCAGTTTTGCAGATTTTCCCTTGTGAGGGTGAAGCTGTGGTTTTTGCAGTGACAGAATTTTTTGCAGTCTTCTGTAATGGCATCTGATTCTCTTTCACAGATTGTCACTGAAAAGCTTGACAAGAACAACTTCCAAGCATGGAAGTTTAGAATGACGAATTTCCTTATGGGAAAAGGATATTGGGAATTTGTTGCAGGAAATGAAGAAGAACCAGTTCTTCCTGATGTTCCCAATCAACAGCAAATGCAGGCATTTAAAGCATGGCATGAGAGAGCCAGGAAAGTTATGTATTGGCTGTCTATCAGCATTTCAGACTCTATGATTGTGCATATTCAGGATGCAAGTACGCCAAAGGAGGCATGGGATACTTTGTCAAAAATGTATAGCACAAATACGCAAGCCAGGAAAATGCAGCTCAAGCAAGAGTTGCACAATGTGCAAAGAGAAAATATGAGCATCAATGACTACCACATGAAGGTGAAGAAGATTGCAGATGCACTTGCTTCCATTGGGTCGCCAGTGGAAGATGATGATTTAGTTTCTGTGACCTTGAATGGTCTAGGAAAGGATTATGCGCAGTTTCGGACATCCATTTCCGTCCGTGAAAGATTTCCTGATTTTGAGGAGTTGATTGCTCTTCTGATTTCTGAGGAGCAGAGAAATGGTGGTGCATCTTCTTCAGGAGGAACTTCAAAAGAAACTGTCTTCTACTCAAATGCTGGAAGAGGTAGAGGCAGAGGTGGAGGAGGCCGATTTGGAGGCCGTGGTAGAAATCAGAATATGCAGCAAACTCAAGAAAACCAGTCCTATGGAGGAGGACGTGGTAACTCTAGAGGCAGGGGGAGCCAAAGAGGTCGTGGTGGATGGCAAAGAGGTCAAAATGCAAACAGTAATGTTGAATGCTACTACTGTGGTAAAATGGGTCATATGGCTAAAGACTGCTATAAAAAGCAGAATGACATCATGAATGGAAAACTGCAACAAGGGAATTATGCATCTTCTAGCAGACAGGGTGATGACAGAAATGAGCATTTGTTCATGGTGCAGCACATGAACAATTCTGTGACAAGTGCAGAAGAAAGAAATGATGTATGGTATGTTGACTCAGGTGCATCAAACCACATGACAGGTCATGCAGAATGGATGGAGGATGCAAGGAAAATGGAAAAACCAGGATTTGTGGAGACTGGTGATGATACTGCACATCCTATTGTGCAGATTGGAAAAATTCCCTTGTCTATGCAGGATGGGAAAAAGAAATACCTGTCCGATGTATTCCATGTCCCGAATATCACCAAGAATCTGGTTTCTGTCGGTCAAATGGTTGAGCAGGGCTTGCAGGTCAGATTTAATCCTCATGGATGCTTTGTTGAGGATATGAAAAATAAAGGTCGCTTGATAGCAAAAGGAAAGAAGAAGGGCAGAATGTTTACGTTGGATGCAGACATGTCTGAATTGAGTGCAGCAATGTTTGCACATGGGACCGGTGTAGTTGCAGATATTGATATCTGGCATAAACGCATTGGTCATGTTAATGTACAGCGACTTAAATCAATGCAGGCCCAAAATATTATTGCAGGATTGCCAAAATTCAAGGTTGCAGAAATGCATAAGGTATGTGAAGCTTGTCAGTTTGGAAAACAGGCAAGGAAACCATTTCCTAGACATGTTCAAGAGAGTAAGAAGCCATTGGAATTAATCCACTCTGATGTGTGGACTACTAAAGCTGCATCTCTTGGAGGCTGTCATTATTTTGTCACTTTTATTGATGACTATAGCAGAAAAGTTTGGGTGTATTTTATGAAAAAGAAAAGTGAAGTTTTTGGGCATTTCAAAACCCTTAAAGCTATGGCTGAAAAAGAAACAGGTCTGCAAATAAAATGCCTGAGGTCAGATGGAGGGGGAGAGTACCTCTCAAATGAGTTTGCAAAGTTCTTGCAGGAGCATGGCATAAAGCAGCAATATTCATGCAGTTATACCCCACAACAAAATGGAATTGTAGAAAGGAAAAACAGGCATATTGGAGAGGTATCTCGTGCCATGCTCAATGAAAAAGACTTGCCAGATTTTTATTGGGCTGAAGCAGTTGCTACAGCAGTCTACATAATGAACAGGACTCCCACTGCAGCAATACATGGAATGACTCCAGAGGAGAGGTATATTGGTAGGAAACCAGATATTTCTCATTTGAAAATTTTTGGTTGCATTGCCTATGTACATGTGCCAGATGAGCTGAGATCCAAGTTGGATCCAAAAGCTGAGAAGTGCATCTTTATTGGTTACTCTCTGCAGCAAAAAGGGTATAGATGCTATAACCCTTCTACTCGTAAGTTTACAGTGAGCAGAGATGTTGTTTTTGATGAGATGAGTAGCTGGTATAAACCAGTAAATGTGATTGATGATGTAGATGCACAAAATGGTAATGCTGCACAGAATTCACAGCAGCAGTCACAAAATATTAGTGGACCTGGAGCATCCTCTAGTAGTGGTTCACATTCTTCGCCATGGATAGGCAGATTGAGATCAGGAGAATCTTCTCAAAGTAATGCAGATAGTGGTATGCAGGTATCACGAAAAGGAAAAGAGAAGGTTGATCAGCCCATGTTTGATGTGAATGCAGGTCACTCTTATGTGGATGGTGAATCCAGTGGCTCAGAACAGAGCATTGATGATGAGTTGGGTATTCCTTCTATTGTTACACCTGGAGTAAGGAAGACCAGGGATGTTTTGAGAGCACCTGGGAGTGAACCCACTTTGCGCAGGTCTACCAAAGTTAGGTATCCTGTGGATAGGCTGAAATATGATGGATTTACAGCCATTCACTATGCATATATGGTCAAGGTGATACAGGAACCAGAACCCACTTCTTTTGAGCAAGCCATGGGAAAAGAAAAATGGGAGAAAGCCATGGATGAAGAAATGGATGCCTTGGAAGAAAATGCTACATGGGAATTGGTACCTTTGCCTAAAGGTAAAAATGCAATTGGCTGTAAGTGGGTTTATAAGGTGAAGCACAATGCTGATGGTTCTGTGAACAGATACAAGGCAAGATTAGTAGTCAAGGGGTATGCACAAACATATGGCATTGACTATGAAGAAACATTTAGTCCGGTTGCAAGGATGGCAACCGTAAGAGCAGTCATTGCTATGGCTGCATCAAAGGGATGGTCTTTACATCAGATGGATGTAAAGAATGCCTTCTTGCATGGTGATTTGCAAGAAGAGGTCTATATGGAGCAGCCACCAGGTTATGTGCATGCTGTTCATCCTGAGTTTGTTTGCAGGTTGAAGAAAGCTTTGTATGGCTTGAAGCAAGCACCTAGAGCATGGTCTGACAAGATAGGACAGTATCTTGTCACTATTGGCTTTCAGATTTCCAAGGCAGATTTCTCACTTTATGTGAGAAAAACAGAGAACGGTATTATGCTACTTGTCATTTATGTTGATGATTTGATTATGACAGGTGACAGTGATGAAGATATCCTTCATGTGAAAATGCTATTGAAGCAGAAGTTTGAGATGAAGGATTTGGGAGAGCTGCGTTATTTCTTGGGCATTGAGGTGATTAGATCACCAAGTGGGATACAGCTCTTGCAGAGGCAGTATGGATTGGACATGCTGTCCAAATATGGGATGACAGGCTGTAAGCCTATTTCAGTTCCTTTGGAGCAAAATGTGAAGCTGAGCGCAGATGCAGGTGAGCTTCTGGAAGACCCTACTATGTACAGACGCATAGTAGGAAGCTTGATTTATATGACTATTACCAGGCCAGATTTGAGCTATGCTGTTGGATTGGTAAGTCAGTTTATGCAGGCTCCAAGGAAATCGCATTTGGATGCGGCTAGACGCATACTCAGGTATGTGAAGTCCACATTGCAGTATGGACTATTTTATGAGACTGGGGTTCAGATACAGCTGCATGGATACACTGATGCTGATTGGGCTGGTAGTATTTCTGATAGACGATCTACCAGTGGATATGTGTTCTCTTTTGGGAGTGCTGCAGTCACTTGGAGCAGCAAGAAACAGCCTACAGTTACCTTGTCGAGCACAGAGGCTGAGTACAGGGGTGCAGCAATGGCTGCATGTGAGGTAGCTTGGTTGCATAAGCTACTTTATGATATGCATCAGTCTACAGATGGGCCAGTTGTCATTTATTGTGACAACATGAGTAGTATACACTTGGCAAATAACCCAGTCTATCATGCTAGAACAAAGCACATTGAGGTGCATTATCACTATGTGCGGGAGAGGGTTTTACTAGGTCTTATTGATCTAGTTTATGTCAGCACAGAGGATCAGGTAGCTGACATATTCACGAAGGCATTGGGCGCAGAGAAGCTGCGCAAGTTCAGAGACATGCTTGGTGTGCAGGAATTGGGATTGAGCTCGAGGGGGAGTGTTGAGATATCGAGCTCCACTCGTGATATGCCAGGGTGACCGTTGTGTATTTATGTCACCGACTTGTCAGTTGCAGATGCGGTTGGTACACCGCCCCTGAATAATAGCTACATGATAGCTATCCTTATCTACTCTAGTTCGTGGCTCAGTTAGTATGCCACCTTAGTTAGTTGAGTTTGGTTTGAGACCCATATCTAGGGTTCTTCTATTTCTTTGTACTTGAGTTCTTTTGGCTTCCACAACTAAGAAGAGAAAAACTGTTTTCAGCCTCCACCCTTGTGTGTATTCCCCCATTGTGTAAGCAAGAAAGCTATAAGTGAGACTCCTTCCTTCTCTCCCACAATCTTGACAATACCGAGTACTATCAACGATTTGTGTTAAACTACGCATTGATTGCTAGACCTCTATATAAGTTGTTGATTGTATTCAAATGGACCACAGAGTGCCAACCCACAAATGAGAAACTAAAAAAGGCTCTAACCACCACTCCGATACTAGAAGCCCCAGATTGGACACTCACATTCCATGTGCACATCGATGCTTCGATATTTGTCGTAGGAGTTGTGTTGTGCCAACATGGTAAACCCAACCTGGATTATCCAGTGAGCTTTGCTAGCAAAAAACTCATTGAGACTGAAATGAATTACTCGACAATGGAGAGAGAGGGCTTTTTGGCCATGGTATTTTCCGTGAAGAAATTCCAACATTATCTTTTGGCTACGTCTTTTACTTTCTTTGTTGACCATCAAGCCTTGCTATATCTAGTTAATAAACCATGCGCTACAGGATGCATTGCTAGATGGCTGCTTCTGCTTTTGGAATTTGACTTCTCCATTATAAAGGGAAGCAGCATTACATGGCTGACCACCATCTGTCTCGTATCCCCAGGGGAGAAGTGGCTGGACAAGGCATTGTGGATGAACTACCAGACACACACCTATTCCGCTTATCCAGTGCAAAATATTTGTTTAAAGCTCACTTGATGCCATATTGGGCAAACAACATAGTTCAAGTGCTTCAGCACGGACTACCAGAACAATCGATAGAAAAGGCCAGCCTTAGGCAACTTATCCTAAAAATCCAACCCTATCAATTGATAGCTAGCCAACTTTAAAAGCTGGGGCAAGACGGATTGCTGTGTAGATGTGTGTGCAAGAATGAGATGCATGACATACTGATAGAGGCACACGATGGAATCACAGGAGGACATTTCAATGGAGATGCGATAGCCCACAAGGTGCTGCAATCCCAGCTGTGGTGATCTACCCTCTTCCAAGATGTGATGCAATTCATGAAGCATTGTGATGAGTGCCAACAAACTAAAGTCCTTATCCCTAAAGATCGCATGGAGCTAACTCCAATTATTGCACGGCAACCCTTCAAGAAATGGGGGATCAACTTCATCGGACAACCCATTATTCCTACTGCACAATATTCATAGGCTAAATACATCATTGTGGCTATCGACTATCTAACCAAATAGATAGAAGCACGAGCTACGAGAAAGAATGATGCTAAGACCACCGCTAAGTTCCTATGGGGGCAAGTGATCTCACGATTTGACTGCCCCATCGACTAGTCAGTGACCAGGCACACACTTCATCAACAAAGTAATAGCTCACCTCCTGTCCTCCTTCCTAATCATCCATCCAAAATCCTCACCTTATTACCCACAGGAAAAGGGTCATGCTGAATTGACAAATACAATCCTAATAAACATCCTGACCAAGGTCATCTCTACTTCATGCAATGATTGGGATAACAAATTGATGGCAGTCTTGTGGGCCTACCACACGACTTACAAGACAACAGTAGGACAGACCCCGTTTAGATTGACATATGGTACAGAGGCAATGCTTCCCTTGGAATTCTTCATACCAAGCCTTAGGATTTCCTTTCAAGAAAGATGGGATGGGAAGGGGGCATGGATGGAACACTTGATTGAGCTTGAGCACTTAACGAAAAACCAGATTCTAGCCACCCATGCGTTCATATGCAAGAAGGAAAGGCGCAAAATCTGGTTTGACAAGCATGTCAAGCAATGCAGCTTTGAATAGAGTGACTTAGTACTGCTCTACTCAGTCAAGGGATATAAGCAAAAGCTGAAGTCTCAAGGGCTAGGAACTTTTAAGGTTCGAACCATCAACTGGAACTGGCAATGCCGAACTAGAAACACTAGAGGACGAGGGCATAGGATTCTTTAATGCCAACCGCATAAAGAAGTATTTCCCTCCCATGCACCCATTGCATGAGTCCCCAATGCTAGCACCCCCCATCCACATACAAGTAGCCACTATCACTGAGATGGACAATGAGGATGAGGAAGCAGTACCACCAACTTACCTACACATGATGGGGTCACTGCTAAACATACATGCACCATCAACGCATTGATCAATGAGGGAGTTGATTTTAATATCTTGACTCATGACCATTAGACCCAATTTGGCAAACCGCAGTTGCATAGCCCACTATTGCTAATCTCACCCCTTATGGAGGCCAACCCTACACACTTTTGGGAAGTGCAAGGTTGCAGTTTCTATCGAGTCTAAAAGCATGCCAATAATCTTGTATGTGTTACCCAACACTAAGAATGCAGGCACGAAATCGTTTAGGACAAACTTTCAAAAAGCAAGCCTCTTGCCATGTCAACTATGAGTCACAACGTATCCACCTAGCCATGGGGTAACGTCCACATAGTTACAACTTTTAGCAAGGGTGGTGTGACTCTTTCCAAGTCCACAAAGCCAATGGTAGAGAAAACCAGCGCTGAGTCTCAGGACAGGGGTTAGGACTTGTCATAACCTACCCAAGCTCGAGGCCAAAAACCCACTAGATCCAACACTGAAGCCCATGAACCCCAGTTCAAATAGGTACCTACATAGAGAGCATACCCAGGAATAGAAAGAGATGACCTCACAAGGCTAAGGATCCGCATCTGAAACCTAGGAGGCCGAGACAAAACTATAAACATTGGCATACGGTCAAGCCACAATGGGTCCCCAAGGCCTTGTTGCAACTGCAAGGCTACTATGCAGGTAACACCTGGATTTGGCTGCCTAAAGCCCAAACATCCAAAGGCACTACTCAAACACCATTTAAAGCTTACCCACATGAAACGTCTCATCAAGACCACTCAAATAACAAGTGGCTCAAGCCGCTTAAGCCATGCAACCTCTAAAGCCTATCTCAACAAGGTATAAGCCAATGTATTGGCCAAAACCGCAACCTGTTACGAACAAACCGACGACCACATCTAGTCCCGATGATACCCCACCTCAATGCACCAAGTAGTATGTTAGTTGCAGCCAAACCTGCACCCATCGAACATAAGGCCAAGCTACAAACTCATGAGAAAACCAAGGGACAACCATTAGCTATTAACCTCTCTAGCGCTGTCAAACCTCAACTACCTGCTGGTCTTAGACCCTCTTATGAGCGGCGGTCAATTATAACCTTGGCCAGGGATTTAACTAAAAATACTGGGGGCGACTTGGTTGCCTGCCTCCAATATTTGGATGCTACTTTCATGACATTGGCTAAATGCTACAATCGACTAGACCTAGGACTCTTGGAAGAACCTATAGCGACATGTAACGTGTCCACCTGTTCTCTTCAGGACACATCTTAGCAGTCCATCAGAAAGGATGTCTAGAAAGCTTCGCACGGCACTCCCATGGAATATCACGGGGTTTGCGATCTAGGACTTTCTGTGTCTGCCACGTAGCGAAAGTATTCTAGCCGTTCCCACTTAGGACCGACCTGAATCAGGGTTTTCCCTAATGGTCATTTCCTAAACAGCAACTAGTGTTGAACCCCGAGCGAACTACTTTACGCAGAAACGCCAGGACCGAAGCGGATTCACACTGCACTTGGTTCAAGGAGAATGGGAAACGAGAGGGATGCAAAGCTTGACCTCTCTGCCATAAGGCTCAGCCCCATTCCGTTTTCCTAAAATAGCATAAATCAGAATTATTATAACTTAGACTCTAGGTCAGTGCCCTTGCTATTCATTTCATTTGAAACGATCTTCTTGCTGTCCATCATGATTGAGAAAAGTTCTCGACCAACCGGGACATCGCACTTTCCTCATGTTGTTTTAGTTATCTAATTACCTACCACATTTAGTTGGACATGCATCAAACAGATTCCTTAATTAGTCCGTTAGGCACTGGTTCCTTCACATAATCATAGCACTTGACATAGAAAAGCAGTGTCAAACAAGTTCCTTTTCAACAGATTATCATATTTATCTTTGAAATACATTTATAAAGTCCAGACCATAGGCTTATCCATAATCCGCCTGAAGGCTATCTAGCAATCCACAAGGATTACAAATCCAAGATTCCGCCCGTAGACTAGTATGCGGGCCTCGAGATCCAATCCGGAGTTACGTTGGCCCCTTGTGCAGGGCCCGGAAGGCGAGGGATTTACGACCAGAGCCCCCCCTGGCACCAAGCGTCCTCCTGCTCCAAGTAGCGCTCAACGGAGAGACCTCTTACGGTGGGTTCGGTCCATCTTCCTGGCGCGGTTAATAACCCCCTTGGTTAGGGTCAGACAGACAGTCGGGGGTAACTGAGGCTGCCTCTCCCTTCAGGCCTTCAACCTGAAGCATTAGATATATTTTCATCCTCTAACTCCTTGAGCAAGCAAAGCAAAACAGTGCTCTCTAAACTATTACAAGCACAATCATTTCCAGTGGTCGTTATTTTGGCCAACTGCTAAGGAGTGAATCCTTCTTTCCGAATGCGTTCAGCATTCGATCTGGGATCAATTGCGACTTGGCAAGATTCCCAAGGGTTTGTTTGTTAACCCTTACGTCCTCGGGTTAGGGCCATATCCTGTTAACCCAACTTAGCCACTACCTTAAGTTCTATTAACAGTAAGTATGTTGCCCCAAACTATTGATTGGTCCTTTGCTTCCAAGCAAATATCTAATCCCCTTGTCTTGGTCACTTTCCCCAAGAAAGATACTATATCAGGACTATTACTCATCCTCTTGCAAGATAAACTTGTGCAAGAATCTACCAATCCTATTCCGAGGAATTTGGCAATTCCCTTGCGATCAAATCACAAGATCATGCGACTTTGCAACATATTGCACAAGTGTCGCATCAAAAACCATGGAACTATTTTACCCATCGAATGGCGTCTTCTAATCACGAAATCATGATTAGATAGGAAACAGGGTTAGGGTGTCTTCATATCCAATCCGTTCATGATTGCACTAGGCTGACATTGTCAGTCCTAGAGTTCCAAATCAAGCTGATTTTCATCTTTTTAGTGAGTGATCCTTAGGGTAGAAACCCTAGATCGTTTCTTGCAAGTATGTCCTATTGTCCCTACATTTCGTGAATGTGGGCGGGTCTTTAGGGATACGAGAGTTTCAACTTGGCAATAAGTGCGTCCTCAACGTGCTAAACCCTAGTTAGCACTTTGGGATATGTTGCATTGATTTAACCATTCCTAAGCGAGTCCCTTGCATTTTAGGTGTTTAGGTTAAACCGATTTACTTGTCTATTCTTGAAGATATTTACGATACCATTTTCGTAATCACGTGATTCATTGCCTACGTATGAGTAGATTTACAAACCCTAACTTTTCTGGTTAAGATCAAAGCGTATGTTAAGTTATGGCATAATTCCTATTGATCCTTCTATAACATGCAATCAAGATTCATGTTACTAAGCTTAGGGTTTTATGTTTAAAACAAACCATTCAGCCTTTTTCCTAGTTTCATTTCTGAATGAATTATTCGCATGCTGAATTTACACAACCTTTTGTAACTACTTACGTAATTGATTGAGATTTATGTCAATTCCCTAGAGATTAATCTACTTCATGCAGCCCTAGAATCATTTCCATGCCTTGCGAATTCCTACGGTTATTAGCAACTTTCTTTAACAAATCATTGTGAAGAAAAGATGTCTAAAAATGCGACATGCGATTTATACTTTCCATGCATAATCGATGTGTTCAACATTAAATTCGACTTTGTAAAGATGATCATTAGTTGATCTAATTTCGTTACTTTGCAATGCCTATAAACAATTTGCTAAGAATGTATAGATTTCTTATGTCCTTCCTTCATTCATTCCTTTGAAAAATACAAATGACCGATTCTTCGATTGTGAGTTATTTTCCCTAAGATAGCCAATGTTTTTCATTCGTAAAAGTGCATCTTACTTTCGTGAATTAATCATGCATAATTACGATATTCTGACGTAAATCAAAAATAGGAAGAAAACCTGGACTTGTGGATTCGGTGAAATGTCCACATGGATGTTAGGAGATGATCCTCCTGTGGTTGCGCCTTGTGCCTTCTTAGGAGCCATCGAGAATTCGTCCTTCTTGCCTTGGCCAGAGACTTATGATCTTGGCCTATTTCCTTTGCACACGAAACTCCCTTTGAGATTCGGCTTCCTTGACCGAGTGCACCATCTTTCGGAATTGGGCTTTAGAAGGCCTTGAAATGGGAAAGGGTTTAAAAATCGGCTAATATGGCTTTCGGGGATTGTAACAAAAAGGGAACTTAGAAATTCTGGATATATAAGCTTTCACGAAAAAGGATACAATGGTTTTAAAAGGCTTGTGTGGGAAGGGTTTTTAAAAGGAAACCGGGTTGTAAAAAGGCTTTGTGGAATTGCTAGGGAAAGGCCTTTTAAAACCCGGCTAGTGTGGCTTATGGGGGATGCAAGGGGGAAAAGTCTAATTCCTGGGGATATAAGAGACCGCTTGGGAAACTACGGCATCATAACTATGCATGATCCTAAATTAACCCCAGAGCTGGTAGAAAAGGCATTGGGCCTGGCGGTAAACAAAGTAGAAAGGAAGCCAAAAAGAGACGTATACGCCTCACTAGGGATGGATAAGGTAAAAGTCCACACCAATGATGACATCCCGGGGAGTCCACCTATAAGAAATCAGCTATATAACATGCGTTCAAAGGATATTAAGAAATACCCTTTCTTTACATGATATAAGGCCTTAAAATGACCCCTTTTACTTTAGTAAACTTACGGATTTTTTTCAAATTGTAACTTAAAAACCAGTTTTATAAATATAATCCTGTAAATTTTATCAAATATAATACCCTTTCTTTTGAACTCACATGGTATCTTACATGTTCTATAAGGTGGACTCCCCGGGGACGACATCAGCTTAGTGGATATTCCTGATCCTGAAATCCAACTCCAAGCCAAGATGGTGCACGCGCTATTCTCTAGCCAAAGATACAACTCCATAATGAGCCGCATCAATATCCCCCTGCTAGAAAGTGTCACAACAAGGTCGTTGGATGAGGTCAACCTCAACGGGTTTGTGAGAAAGACCATTGAGACCTCAACAAAAGCCTTGGTAGCAAGAGGGTAGCCCACTAGAGGAGAATCTCCAGCCATCAAGGCTAAAAGGAAAGCTTCGTCCTCAAAGGCTACAACCATCAGATTTGGTGGAGTCCTGACCGCAATCATCAAGGAAGCTTTGGGACAGGAGCAGGAAGAAGGACGAGAAGGGGTGGACGAAACACCAAGCAGGTCGCTAGCCCACTAGGAACAGGAGGAACAGTCCAACAAAAGGATTCTTAAGTGAAGGAGAAGACAGCAAGGAACAAGAAGAACAAACTAGCTAGGTTGAGACCAAGAAGACAAAGAAGAAAACTGCACAAGAACAACAAACGAAGAGGAGAGGAGGAAACAAGAAAAGGTGGACTTGCAAAGGGTCCACAGGGAGTCCAAACGTGCCAAGGAGGAGAGAAAGAAAAAGAAGGAAGAGGAGGAGGAGGATCTGACAAAAAAAGAGAAGGAAGACATGGCCCTCGCTATACGCAGGTCCATTGAGCAGCAGTCTAGGTACGATGAGCCAGAACCCGCAAGCCACATCAGAAACGAAGGTCCAAGCTCAAGTGCCTATGTGCCTAAGTTTGTGCCACCTACAATGCAAGAAGGCAAGGGAAAGGTGTAATATTTCTGCTAAAAATGTTACGGAGCCGTGTGAAGTTTCGGGCAAATGTCAATGCCGACTTTGTGGTTATGAACGGTTCAGTCTTTAATAATACACTCTTCACGGGCCAATCGAGAATTAGGACTAAGGTTTAATAAAAAAATCGCATTCTTTATAAGAACCTCCTCTTGGTAGGAGGCCAAAAGGATAATTGTTGGAATTATGGATTTTTTTTTGTAATTATCCCCTCTTCCCCCAGCCACCACGGTCGTGCTGGAGGAGAGGGAGGGGAAGCGCTATGACTACGCATCTAGCTGGAGCCATGGGGGGGTTAAAGCCATGTAGTCAGGCCACGTGGAGGGAGGGAGGTACCTCTCCCTCTTGCTATAAAAACTAGGGCTATGGGAAGGGAGAGGGGAGCTGGAAGAGAGAGCGTAAATGCTGTGACTGAAGAGGAGAGAAAAGTCGGGAAGAACAGTCGCCACAGGCTGTCGAAATCGTGTGAGGGAAGGAGCTGAGATTCATGAGGCTAAGGGCCGTGAGGGAGTGATCAGGTGTGGTGAAGGAAGATGCCTTCGTATCACTGTTGAAGGCCACCAGTTTTGCTGCATCAGCGCCACTGCTTAGAGCTGAGCACGCCTTCAAACGCCATCGCTGCTTCAGCAATTCGTCAAAATCATCTCCTCTTTCCTCCACGTGGTTCTGACAGCCACAGAAGCTTCCAAGAAGCTTCTTGGAAGCTTATAAGGGGGCTCCCTAAGCCCCCTTTCATATTGCAAGTTCCACAAAGGTTCATCTTAACCTCGGGGTCCTTTAGAACTCCCTTCCTATTGGCCTTCCCAAGCAGTCACTGTAAAATATTACACAGCGCAGCGAACAGAATCTGAGAAAGAGATAGAGAGTACACAACAGATAAGAGGGGAATCAGTAAATTCTTTAATTCCAAACAACTGATACAAAGATGGCTCTGTCCACCCGTGCACTTCCACTGTGTGAAGCTTAGATGGCGATCTAGACAGAAGATAGGTGAAGAGCTTAAGGCTAGCTGGAACAACAACTCTGACTGGGTGAAAGATGAGTGAGTGATGGCTACGAAGGGGTTAGCTTTTATAGCCTGCGAAGGTCGCTAGGTCGGCCTGCTGACCGACCTACCATATGAGCCTCCACTAGTCGGCCAAGGAATATTCCAGGGAATATTCCCTTTACCGCAGCCAGGGGCTGCTTTCGCGGCCCCCGGACCCCACAATAGGGGCCCCTTTTAACTCCCTTACCACGCAACTCAATGCAATGTGCCTCGAGTTGCTACCAGCTTAACCACTCCGTCTAAGCCAAAGATTAGACCCACAACAGTCACCTTTTTGCCATCCGGTCACATAGACCTCATCTGATATACAAGTCAGGACTCAACCAATGTCCGGGCTCACATTTGGCTTCTCCTCATAATGGGGGCCTTACAACTTTGAGCACCATGGATCATTGGTAGCACCTAATGAGGGTGGGGCATTGATCATATCTAACACCCCCCCTCAATGTCCACCCATAGGTGAACTATCTCCTCGGCCCAATGCCGAGTCTCTGAAGATGAACTTGAAGAAGATGCTTCGTAAGTGCTTTGGTGAAGATATCTGCTCCATTCTCCTCTGTTGGACAGTAGACCGATTCCACTATCCCATCCTCCATCAAGTCACGCACATAGTGATACTGGATCTCTATATGTTTGGTGCATGCATGAAACACTGGATTTTTGGCAATGGCGATGCAACTCTGATTATCACATCTCATCACAGTTGGTTCTTCATCCTGCACTCCCACATGCCATAGAATCCTTCTCAACCATACGGCCTCACATGCAGCAAAACAAGCTGCCTTGTACTCTGCTTCGGTAGAAGACAATGCCACTGTTGGTTGCTTCTTACTAATCCAAGAGAAAATTCCTGAACCCAAAGAGAAACAATAACCAGAAACTGACTTCCTGGAATCAATGTCTCCTGCCCAATCTGAGTCACAGTTCCCCACAAGAGAAGTTCCGAAACTGTATGTGATACCATAGTCAAGAGTTTTCTTCAAGTATCTGAGCACCCGCATCCCAGCCTTCCAATGACTCTCATGAGGCTTGTTTGAGAACCTGCTCAAAACACCAACAGCAAAACTGATATCTGGTCTGGTGTTACACAAGTAGATCAGACTGCCGACCAACCTCCTATACCTCCCAATGTCTGCTAGTGCTGATGTATCCTCGACGGATAACTTTGCATTCACCTCCATAGGTGTAGCTATCTCCTTGCACTCGGTCATGCCAAATGCCTTTAAGATCTCCCATGCATACTTCTTCTGAGAGATGAAGATCTTTCCTGGCTCTTGCCAGACTTCAATCCCCAAACAATAGTGCAGCAAGCCCAAGTCTGTCATTTCAAACTCTGAACTCAAAGCCTTTCGAGTTTGGTTGATCATATCTTCATAGTCACCTGTAATAAGAAGGTCGTCCACATATAGGACAATCACTACTGACTTTTTACCATCCCTGTAAACATACAAGTTAGCATCTGAGGCACATCTTTTGAAGTTTAGGTTTAAAAAGAACCTATCTATCCGCTGGTACCATGCTCTGGGGGCTTGTTTCAGCCCATACAATGCCTTCTTCAGTTTACACACTTTGTTCTCAGAATGGGGGGCCTCAAACCCTGGTGGCTGAGCCACGTACACCTCCTCCTTGAGGTCACCATTTAAGAATGCTGACTTAACATCCATTTGGTACACTGGCCACTTCTTGTGGGCAGCCACTGCAAGTACCGTGCGAATAGTGGTCATTCTGGCAGTTGGGGCAAATGACTCTTGAAAATCAAACCCTTCAACTTGTGAAAATCCTTGGGCAACCAGTCTAGCTTTGTACTTTTCTAAGGTACCATCAGCCTTGTACTTTACCTTCCAGATCCACTTGGTGCCAATAACCTTCCGCTTTGCTGGTCGATCCACTAGCTCCCAAGTGTCATTCTTCATTATGCTGTCATACTCTGCCTGCATAGCAGCCTTCCATGATGGATCTGCAAGTGCTTCTTCTAAGTCAGTTGGCTCCTTTACTTCTCTCATAATCTCAACCATCAAGGCCATATTGACTATGTGAGCAGAAGCCCTCCTTTGCTCCTCTATTCTCTGAGACCTCCTTGGTCTGTCTGCCTTCTCCTCAACACATGCAGGCATAGGATTATTGTGGTCATAGAGCTGCTTCACCCAGCGCGGCAATGGCTTTTCCGGTGGGGTGATGTCAGGTTGGTGAACTTTTTCCTCATCATCTGAAGATGATGCTTCCTCCTCCTTAAGGATAGGGATATCTCTCGGGACAGGTTCATAGTGGACTACTTCTTCGCTTGATGATAAAGTGGAAGAACTTGCCTTCTCCTCCTCCACTGTATGCGGCTCCTCCTTGAACACCACATCACGGCTCGCGATGATCTTCTTTGCCTCTTGGTCATATAATTTGTAAGCCTTCTGCTCATCACTATAACCCAAGAAGATACATTTTCTGCTTTTTGGTTGTAACTTGTTTCTCTTCTCATCTGGAACATGTGCATAACATTCACATCCAAAAATTCTGAAATGTGAGACAGATGGTTTCTTACCAGTGTAAGCCTCATGAGGTGTTTTTCCCTTGAGAGCCTTTGTATAGCTCCGATTTAGAATGTAGACTGCAGTATTAACAGCTTCAGCCCAAAAATGGTTAGGCAATCCCTTGCCCTTTAGCATGCATCTTGCCATCTCCACAATGGTGCGATTCCTGCGTTCCACAACACCGTTCTGCTGAGGTGTGTGAGGCGTCGTCAATTGACGCTTGACCCCTTTGCTCTTGCAAAAACCTTCAAACTCCTTTGAGTTGAACTCACCACCACCATCTGTTCTAAATTTCTTCACACTTTTCCCTGTTTCATTCTCAACAAGTATTAGCCATTCTTTAAACTTACCAAAAGCTTGAGCCTTATCACGAAGGAAGTACACCCACATCTTCCTACTGTAGTCGTCGACAATCAACATAAAATAAGAAGATCCCCCCAAGGCCTGTGTAGGCATCTTACCACACAAATCAGCATGCACCAACTCTAGAGGAGCCTGTGCTCTATTCTTGCTTTCTTGTGGAAATGCCTTTCTCTGTTGCTTGCCCATCATACAAGCTTCACATGGTTCCTTCAATTCAGTTATTGTAGGTAGGTGAGCAACCATACCTTGCTTTTGCATCTCCTTCAATACTGCAAATCCGATGTGTCCAAACCTTTCATGCCAAAGCTTACTTGTGCCCACTCCAGCGGTGGCTGTAAGAGCACTTAGCTCATACAGGTTGTTCCTTCTTTCTCCTTTGCCAACAATTGTGCCAGCACTATCAATAATTTCTGCACCTGTCTTCTTGAACCTCACTTCATGACCAAGATCAGTTATGGCAGCAACTGATAAGAGATTTCTCCTGATTTCGGGAACATACAACACATTTGAAAGCTTTTTGACTTCACCATTTGCAGCAACAAAAGAAATAGTACCTGTGCCCGCAGCAGGGCATTTAGCATCATTTCCAACCGTCACAGTGATGGATTCTTGTAGAGGCTGCATAGAACTGTATAGACCTTTCTTGTTGGTCATGTGACGGGAGGCCCCACTATCCAACACCCAAGAGTCAGTGGTAGATTCTTCTTGCGCCGAGGAGCACACTTCCTCAATGGTCGCCATGAATAATTCCAACTCTGCTTCAGCCGTATTGGCTGTCTCTTTCCCTTTACTTTTAAGGGTACCATTCTTTTCATCTACCTTCTTGACACGACAATCTGCAATTGCATGTCCTTTCTTCTTGCAGTAGAAGCACTCTCCTTGAAACTTCTTCTTGCCGCCCTTCTTCTTTTTGTCACCATCATTTTTGGTGGAGGAGACACCTTTGCCTTTTGCATTGGCAGAGAATGCAGCATCTCCATTGTTGCTTCCTTCTCGGGCTTTCAGCCTCAACTCCTCCTCCATTAATAATGCACAAAACTCCTCAAAAGTCAAAGCTTGAGGTCTCACCTGAGTATTAAGGGCAGTTACTAGTCCATCAAACTTTTGTGGACAAATCCGAAGACACCTCCGAGCTAGCTCTTCGCTAGTCTTTTGTATCCCAGCGCCAGCCATCTGGTCGCGCAGATTCTTAATCCGAGTGATGAATGCTTCAACCGTCTCTCCTTCAGCAAACTTCTCCGCTGCTAGTTGATTCTCCAAGTTTTGAATCCTTGTTTGGTTTCGTGTTTCATACTGACTCCGTAGTACATTCCAAGCCTCTGACGCTTTGGTTGTATGCTGAATCAGAGTCAAAACACTGTCAGAACAGCTTGTAACTAAGGCACACAATGCATCTGCATTCCTTCATTTCCAAGCTCGTAGAAGATCTACATTCGGAGGAATCATCACACTAGGATTTGATGGGTTGGGGGTAGGCTGTGGTTCTGCGTCAGTCCCCAGCACAGTCTCCAGAAGCTCATAAGAATCAAGGATAGTTGTAATTTTGAACTTCCACAAGGTGTAGTTTATACCATCTAACTTGCCTTCGCTGAAGGTTGGTGGACGAATCCTCAGTGTTTGAATAGCCGGTACAGCAGCGACACCTCCTGCACCGCTTCCTGATGCGCCAGAACCGCTTCCCGGAGTCGACATCGTTTCTCTTTGCTGTTGAAGCCTTTGCCTCTTGCACGCTCTCCGATCTCTAGAGCCCCCTGGGCTCTGATACCATGTAAAATATTACACGGCGCAGCGAACAGAATCTGAGAAAGAGATAGAGAGTACACAACAGATAAGAGGGGAATCAGTAAATTCTTTAATTCCAAACAACTGATACAAAGATGGCTCTGTCCACCCGTGCACTTCCACTGTGTGAAGCTTAGATGGCGATCTAGACAGAAGATAGGTGAAGAGCTTAAGGCTAGCTGGAACAACAACTCTGACTGGGTGAAAGATGAGTGAGTGATGGCTACGAAGGGGTTTAGCTTTTATAGCCTGCGAAGGTCGCTAGGTCGGCCTGCTGACCGACCTACCATATGAGCCTCCACTAGTCGGCCAAGGAATATTCCAGGGAATATTCCCTTTACCGCAGCCAGGGGCCGCTTCCGCGGCCCCCGGACCCCACAATAGGGGCCCGTTTTAACTCCCTTACCACGCAACTCAATGCAATGTGCCTCGAGTTGCTACCAGCTTAACCACTCTGTCTAAGCCAAAGATTAGACCCACAACAGTCACCTTTTTGCCATCCGGTCACATAGACCTCATCTGATATACAAGTCAGGACTCAACCAATGTCCGGGCTCACATTTGGCTTCTCCTCATAATGGGGGCCTTACAACTTTGAGCACCATGGATCATTGGTAGCACCTAATGAGGGTGGGGCATTGATCATATCTAACAGTCACTTATATCCCCGAAAATTAGACATTTTCTCCTTGCATCCCCCATAAGCCACACTAGTCAGATTTTAAAGGCCTTTCCCTAGCCTTCCCACACAAGTCCTCAAATCCCTTTTCGTGGATTTTTCCCTCCCCTAGCCGGTTTTAAGCCCTTTCATAGCATTTCCACAAGGCTATTTAACCCGGGTTCCTTTTAAATCCTCCCCACACAAATAGCCATTTTAGCAATTCCCGTGGATTTCCCCCTCACAAGTTATCTTAAAAGCCCTTCCTAGGGACTTTTATAAACCCTTTCCAAAAATGGGTCTTTATAACCCGGAATTTAAGCAACCTTTTCCCCTTTGCATACCACAAAGCTATTTTCTTTTTCCCCTTTTCGTGTAGATAAAGGGCATCCCCGGAGTTTCTATGAAAGGAAGGGAAAATTCATAAGTTCCATTTCTAAAGCTCAGTTCCAAGAGACGGTAAAATTGATCAAGGAAGCCGAATCACAAAGGGAGTTTCACGTGTGAATGAGACGGCCAAGATCATAAATATGCGTCCAAGGCGAAAAGGCCGAATTCGCGATGGTCCCTAAGAAGGCATAAGGAGCAAGCGCAGGAGGATCGTCTCCTAACATCCATGTGGACATTTCACCACAAGTCCAAGTTTTTTCTTCCTAATTTTGATTAACGTCGTAATATTTCGACTGTGCATGGATCATTTATGGAATTAGGATGCATTTTTTTTTCAATTGAAATACCTTGGCTAAATTAAAGAAAATAACTTACGATCAAAGAATCAGTCATTTGTATTAAACGAATGAAAAAGAAGAGCATAAGATCTATATGCATTCCTAGCAAAGTGGTTTTTATGCATTGCAAAGTAACGAACTTAGAATCTTTACAAATCGAAATAATGATAGTACACTTCGATTATGCATGGAAGGAATAAATCGCATGTCGCATTATTAGGCATCTTTCCTTCGAAATGATTCATTAAAAGAAGGTTGCTAATAATCCTTAGGAATTTACAAGGCATGGAAATGGTTCTTAAGCTGCGTGAAGTAGATTAAACTCTAGTCAATTGGCATAAATCTCGTTTCAACTGCGTAGTTGTTAAAAAAAGGTTGCATGGTTCACATAAAACCCTAACGCTTAGTAGCATGAATCTTGAATGCGTGTTCTAGAAGAATCAATAGAAGTTATGCCGTAACTTAGCATATGCTTTGATTTTAACCAGAAAAGTAGGGTTTGTAAATCTACTCAAACATAGGCAATGAATCATGTGGTTACAAAAATGGTATCATAAATATCGACAAGTAAATTGGTTTAACCTAAACACTTAAACCACGAGGGACTCGTTTAAGAATGGTTAAATCAATGCAACATATCCCAAAGAGCTAACTAGGGTTTAGCACATTCAGGACGTGACCTAATCGCTCTTATTGCCAAAGCTGAAACTCTTATACCCTAAAGACTTGCCCACATTCACGAAATGTAGGGACAATAGGACATACTTGCGAGAAACGATCTAGGGTTTTTAGCCTAAGGATCGCTCACTAAAAGGATGAAACTCGATTTGAATTTGAAACCCTAGGACTGACAATGTTGGCCTAGTGCAATCAGAAACGGATTGTTATGAAGACACCCAATCCCTGTTTCTTATCTAATCATGATTTTGTGATTAGAAGACGCCATTCGATGGGTAAAATAATTCCATGGTTTTTGATGTGACACTTGTGCAATAAGTTGCAGAGTCGCATAATCTTGTGATTTGATCACAAGGGAATGGCCAATTCCTCCGAATGAGATTGGTAGATTATTGCGCAAGTTTTTCTTGCAAGAGGATGAGTAGTCATCCTGATATAGCACCTTTCTTGGGAAAAGTGACCAAGATAAGGGAATTAGATAATTTCTTGGAAGCAAAAGACCAATCAGTAAATTGGAATAACATATTTACTACTAATAAAACTTAAGGTATTGGTTAAGTTGGGTTAATAGGGTACGGCCCTAACCCAAGGATATAAGGGTTAACAAACAAACCCTTGGGAATCTTGCCAAGTCGCAATTGATCCCGGATTGAATGCTAAATGCATTCGGAAAGGAGGATTCACTCCTTAATAGTTGGCCAAATAACGACCACTGGAAATGATTGTGCTTGCAACAGTTGTATAGAGCACTGTTTGCTTTGTTTGCTCAAAGAATTAAAGGATGAAAAGATATCTAATGCTTCAAGTTGAAGGCCTGAAGGCAGAGGCAGCTTCAGTTATCCCTGGCTGCCTGCCTAACCCTAACCAAGGGGTTGTTAACTGCGCCGGGAAGGTGGACCGAACCCGCCGCGAGAGGTCTCTTCGTTGAGCGCTACTTGGAGCAAGAGGACGCTTGGGTGCCAGAGGGGGCTCTGGCCGTAAATCCCTCACCTTCCAGGCCCTGCACAAGAGGCCAACATGACTCGAGATTGGATCTCAAGGTTTTCATACTAGTGTACGGGCGGAATCTTGGATTAGTAATCCTTGTGGATTGCTGGATAGCCTTTGGGTGGACTATGGATAAGCCTATGGGCTGGATGTTATAAATTTATTCCAAAGATAAATATGATTAGCTGTTGAAAAGGAACTTGTTTGACATTACTTTTCTATGTCAAGTGCTATGATTACGTGAAAGAACCAGTGCCTAATGGACTAATTAAGGAAGCTGTTTGATGTATATCCAACTAAATGTGGTAGGTAATTAGATAATTAAAACAACTTGAGAAAAGTGCGGTGGATGTGGCCATGGGTCCGTCCTATGGATGGGTGGTCCCGGTTGGCCGAGAACTTTTCTCAATCATGATGGACAGCAAGAAGATCGTTCAAAGGACACAAAAAACAAGGGCGTTGACCCGAGTCTAAGTTACAATAATCTCGATTTACGTTGTTTTAGGGGAACGGAATGGACTATGCCTTATGGCAAAGAGGTCGTCCCTCTCGTTTCCCATTCTCCTTGAACCAAGTGCAATGTGAATCCGCTTCGACCCTGGCGTTTCTGCGTAAAGTAGTTCACTTGGGGTTCAACGCTAGTTCTCATTTAGGAAATGACCATTAGGGAAAAACCCTAATTCAGGTCGGTCCTAAGTGGGAACGGTCAGAATACTTCTGCTACGTGGCAGACACGGAAAGTCATAGACTGCAAACCTCGTGACATTCCATGGGAGTGCCGGGCGGAGCTTTCTAGACATCCTTTCCGATGGATTGCTAAGACGTGTCCTGAAGATTACAACCGGACACGTTACAAAAGGCTCCGATCACCCCCATCCCTACCCTCCTAATGCCCGCTACCACCATTGCCATCTTCACTCCTAGTTCTATGACCCAAGTGGACGCCAGCAACCTAACGGCTTGGGTCCAGTACTTTGTAAATAAGAAAATAGGCCAAGGAGCAGGAGAAGAAACCCCCTTGGTAGAGACCAAAAGACCAACTGCAGTGGATGCCGAGTCAAGGTGAGACCCTAAGAAACAAAATGTGGCAGGCTCTACAACCTCTGTCCCGCAAATAGAGAGGCCGTTTGAAGAATACAATGAGTACGTCATGGATCTCCTCTCTCAACTAGAAAGAGCCAAGGAGGAGAAGAGAACTACAGTAGTAGAGCTTGAAGCGGAAAAGGAGGCCATGGTTGCATTCCACTTGGAGAGAACATGCCAAATGGCTGTGGCCCAAAGGGAAGTAAATGAGCTGAAAGAGAAGCTACAAGCTAAGGAGGAGGCAGAAGATGAATGGCAGGTGCACCTGAACAAAGAAACCAAGGCCACACGACACCTACAACAGCACAATGAAGAGATTGCGGCACTCTACAAAAATCTACAAGCTCAAATGGAGAGAATCACTAAAGCGAAGGAAGAGCTGAAGAAGCTGAGGGAGGAAAAAGCTCGGAATTATGAAAGAGAGGTGAAGAGACTAACCCAAGAGGCTACCTTGGCACAGGAAGAGCAGCAAAAGCTAAGGGTAGAAATGGAAGTTCAAGAATGAAGGCTGATAGTACTAGCCCAGAGATAGGGGGAAAGCCTCAAAGACATGAATAAGAGGGCGGAAGAGTGGGCCACTCAAAACGAAAAAAGGATCAAAGCCTTGGCTCGTCACCTTGCTCAAGACAAAAATAAAAAGATACTTGTTGCTGAGAGTAGAGCGGAGGCCACCCAAGTGAGCTTCCACACTTAACAATGTGCCTTCCTAAAAACCCTATTGGACATCACCCAAGCAAAGGAGGGAGAGTCCATGGAAGTGATGAAAAAGAAACTAGGAATGGCTTCTAGGGCACTGAAGGCCGGACTCCAAATTCTACCACAACCTAGTGGAGTTGGCCCAAGCCTGGATGAACAATGCCATTATCTCCTACTGTAGGCCTAACCTCATAGAAAGTGGATGCACTTGGGTTTCTTGAAGAAGAGCAGCAAGAGCCAAGCTAGCAAGGGAAGGTGGACGTAAACTTTGAAATGGGACCATATGAAGACGAGCTTGTCCCACTGCCTCTTTCAATGAGGCGTAAAGAGCAACAACATGTAAATACCTCTATAGAAAGAAATGTGGCGCTAAGAGAAAGAAGGAAGTAAATGGTGGAGGAGACAAGGCAAAAATGGAATGTCAGGGGAGTGAGGGCACCCCATGCACCTATCCCACCATGTGCGGACAACACCCCAACAAGCTTACATGCCGACCTCATAATCTGGGAGAGGCAAGAAATGGCCAAGAGCCCCTTTGACCTCAACTTTCAATTCCCCACCACCGTACGTAGAGTGTTACCTATCACAGTGGTGGAGGAGGTGATTAACATCAAAAGCAGGCTTGGACAAAGTTGGCTAGAAGAGAGAAAGCAAAACCCCACATTATGGGCCATAGAAGACACCAAATTTTGGCAAAATAAAGTTTTTGAAATACCTCAGTCTATGGCCGTCTACGAATGCCAACCTACATGGAGAAGAAGGGTCTGCGACAGCAACGTGGACACTTGGATGGCCTTTTGCAATACTCAACCCTTCGAATGGAACAACCCAGCCTTTATGCCCTACCCTCGAAGAGTGGGAGTGGATTTTTACTCTAGTGTCCATGGTCGCTATGACCTCCCCGTAATCTATAATCCTCATTGTACTACATATGAAGATGCCCTCGTCTTCACATCAGAAAACTTGTATGATACCCTAATCCAATTCACTAACACATTCTCTTCATGCCCTGACCCCACTTTTATTACCACTTATAATTACCTTAGACTGCTTAGGATACTTCTTAGGCAAGACTCCACTCCTATTGAGATATTTACAATCACACCTACTTCAGTCCCTTTGTAAGAAGCAGTGAGGGCTCATGATCAGAATCCCATATGCATAGTAGGAGAAAGTGCCACCACTCAATTCCTATAAAGCAGTGTACTTGCACTCTTTTTCTAATGCAATGATAGTACTCTTCTCTTTCTAGTAAAGTGTCTATGTCACTGTCCACACACAAGATTGTGTTTATGAGTCCAGGTCTCAATCTTGGAACCTAATTCACTTGCATAACAATTTATCTTTGTCAAGGTCAATGTATTCATGAATTTCTTTTTCCTCTTTTAACCTTTGTAGCTTCCGCATCTATCATGCTCTAGATCCAACATATTTTATGTAATATTCCCATTTGAAAAATATTGCTAGTCCGACTTTCCACAACCCGCATGAAACTCATGCAAAGGTTAATTCTGGCATTGGAGTTACCGGCAGTGCAATCTATAAACCATACGCGAGGAATCATGACCTCGCCATTGGCAAATCGGGACCGAGATTCAAAACTCGCATAACCGCAGGTGAACTCCCTCTTGGGAGGAGGTCAAGAGAATAATGCTGAGATAAAATTATTGCAAATTTTTTTTACCTTCCCTAGCCGATGCGTGGCTGAGGGAAGGGGATGGGCTATTAAGGGCAACATGAGGAGGTGGGGGGAGGATGCCATGCAAGGGGGCTACGTGGGGGGGAGCCCTCTCCCCCCTTGTCCTATAAATACACCCCTCTAAGGGGAAGAATGGAGAGGGAGCTGCGACAAACTGTGGAGGCTATAGTTGAGGAAGGTGGAAGGAAGTAAAGGAAGGGAGGGAGATGTGAAATCCGTGCATGGAGGAGGAAGGAGCTGCCGCCGTGTTGGAGGGAGCCGCCAGCTGAGAACGCCACCAATGGCTGGGCTGCTGCTAACGCCGCCTGCTGTCGTGGAGCTCACAGCCACTGTCAAAAGCCTCCCAAGTCCTCTATTCCCATGCTGTACGTAGGTGCCTGAAGCTTCATAGAAGCTTCTCTAGGAAGCTTCTAAAGGGGCTTTCTAACAATTCCGAATGGATAATTCCTTTTAATAAAATAAAGGCAAATTTTTTTAATTTCCCCTCTCCTCCAGACAGTCAAGCTGGAGGAAGAGGGGGATAGTAAGTAGGCAAGCTCCTTGCTGGAGCTTGCCAGGGCAATGTTACATGCCCGATGACACGCAAGGGGGGGGGAGGATCTTATCCCCTCCCCTATATAATTGAGCGGGGGGCCGTAGGCTGAAGGACGGAGGGCAGAGATTGTGAGGAAAAGACGCCGTGCGCCGTCACATTGCAGAGAGGGAGAGAGTGAGTCTCTCTGCTCGACTCGTAAGGGAGCGAGCTGCCAGGCTTCCTGTCATCGCCAGAGCCTGGGGGAGGAGTACAAGGTGGAGTCGACGCTGTGAGAGGGAGAGGATGAGGCACTGATTGCCGCCGAGGCTAGGACGGCATCATCTCTGTCGTGAGTCCGCGCCCCCAGCTGTCAAATCGCCGTCAAGTCGCCGTTGGTTTCCTCCTTCCACGTGGCGTGGAAACATCAGAAGCTTCCTGGGAGGGGAAGCTTCTAAGGGGCCTCTTAAGCCCCCTTTCCCCCTTAAGCCCCCTTCCCATGGTTGGAACCACATCCCCCCTCCCCCCCCTGTGTTTTAACCCTTAAGCCCTTTCCTTGGGCATCTTGAAACCACATCCTCCTCCCGTGTTTTAACCCTTAAGCCCTTCCCTTAGGCATCTTGAAACCACACCCCCCCCCTCGTGTTTAAACCCTTAAGGCCTTTCCCTTGGACCTTGGGATTACTCCCCACACCCCCCCATGTTTCAAATTCCCTTAGCCCCCTTCCCTTGGGCATCTTGAAACCACACCTCCCCCTCGTGTTTAAACCCCTTAGCCCTTTCCTTGGCCTATGCAAAATACCCTTGAGGCTTTGTTTTTTTCCCCACTCGCAAAAGGAAAGAGAGTGTTGAGGGTCTTTTAACACCTCCCTTTCCCACTCAAAAACCCTCATAAGGGATTCCGCACCTTGTTATTCCCCGTTTGTGGGAGTCCTTACAAAGGCCATTAAGCCTTCCCCATGGCTTAATGGGTCTTAGTCGTGAAAGATTCTGAAACACCCCTTTTGAATTCCCGACTCCAAGGAGGAAGCCTTCTATAACTGCTTTCGACGGATGGTGCAATGAGAGCGGAATTTAGGTGACGGGAAGTACTTAAAAATAGCTAAAAATTATGAATATCAAGGGAAAAATATTCACCGTCAAAGGCGGCGGCTCGATCTAGGACGATTTTAAGCATAAGCAGTCGACGGGCGCCCAAGTGACACATCCAGATTTTTAGTAATTTTTCTGTCAGTCAGGACAGGATGTGGGAGCTGCAGGCCTGTCCGGGATGCCGAGGCGGATGCCCAGAAATTTACACCACGTCAATCGGAGCTCGTATGCGGAAGTTGGCCCGAAACCGGCCGGGGTGCCCAAAAAGGGGGGCCAAATTGGAAATTTCAAAGGGTGTGAAGAGAGGGGGGTGACCTTTGGCACCCCCCCTCTCAAAAAAAAAACGTCATGGAGGGGGGGCGGCGGCTGTTTTTCAGCCGCCGAAAAAAACGCGCCCCCCCCCAAAATGGAGCTTTTTGCTGTCAAGCAAGGCATGAATCCGAAGGCAGAGGGCTTCCACATTCGATCCACGCTCCATGTCGCTTCGATCCACGCGGGGAATGGTGGCCTGTAGAGGGAGAGAGAAAATCAGTCTTTCTCTCTCCTCCCTCTCTCTCTTCTAAAGGCAAGTTCATGTGGGAAGAAGAAGGAAGAAGAAAGAATGATGGAGGCTTGTCCGGCATGGATCGGATTGCTCCACGGGCTGGAAATGGTGGTTGGTGATTGTGCTGGACATGAAGTGCTGCTGATTTCCAAATTTGCAGCCATGGACATAAAACCCGAAACACGCAAATAAGCGGTAATTTAAAATTTTCAAAGGAAATTTGAGATTCTATAGCTTTTGATTGATGAAATGTTGTTCATGTGGGATAAAAATTGTTCATGCTACTGTTTTCTATGAGTTATTGCTGGTCATAATCAAAAAATCAGAAAAATATGCATCTTGTGGTTCAAAATAATACATTAAAACACGAAAAACATGAAAAATCAAGGGAAATGAGGGTTTTGGCATAAAAATGGGAAAGTAAATAGGAACATCAACTAAACTTTCATTTTTCTACAAGAAGGAACTAAGGGCCACAGCCCATAACCTGTTTTGAATTTTCAGTAATTAAATAATGCAGGAAAATAAGGGAAAATACAAGAAAAGGGTGGAAAAACCCTAAAAAATAAGGGAAAAATACATTTTCGGTTTCGAAAAATAAGGATAAATAAGAGCAATGTTTGTGAATGTTTGTGGGGACTGAAGCATGAGGATTTGCCTCAGTTCAACCCCACCTTCTTGTTCTAGTGTGTCTTTTTCCGGTTTTTTTCACATAAAATGATGTCAAAATACCCTATAAACCTATGCAACGATGCAATATTTAAACGGGGAAGGGTAGAGGAGTTGAAATATGTCTAAATGCCGTGTGAGATGATGGGAAAGTTGCTGATTTCTATGCATAGCATTTAGGATGGATGATAATTAAAATCAAGAGCCTAGTAGCACGAGGATCACCTCGGTGCTAGGTCCATGCAACGAAGCACGAACGGTAGTTGGAAACCATTAAAAGAATGTTTTTGCACTTGTGCATGATACTGTTTTGCTAAATGTTTGAGCACTAGGCATCCATCAAATGCATAGAGCATGAAAAGAATTTAAGAGTATCAGTGATCAGCTCCTGGACATGCATTGCAATTGGTTTATTAGAATATGACCTACGATGAGAGGCAGTGAGGTACCCATGCTGTAGGTAGATGCGGTCCCAAAGGGGAGATCAAGTAAGGAAAATGGTACATTCCTGGACACGCTTATGTGGTACCTTGAGCGACGTTTGTGCGAAATGTTTAGATGTTGAGCGACACATCGAGGGGCCAATCCCCAAGGTGTAGGAGAGTCGCAGAGGGTTGACGGCATTTAGCCGTAGGAGGAACCCCATGTGTATGTGATTCGAGCCTTTTGGCTATGTGAAAGGGACTCCCTCTGAGGAGTAATATTGGGTTAGGATCAGTTGGACTACAACGTATTACAAACGCAATGTTTAGGAAGGCAGAGATTTCGATAGACGCTCCTGGCCGCGAGGCCGAGGGGTTGTCTTGTGCGTACTGACGAGGCCCGGCTAGTGTATGAGCCAGTGCCGGCCCGGTTTTAGGTCCATCATGCAAGTTATTGCAAAAGAGAGCCACGGTGGAATATCAAAAAGGAGTTGTAAAACTGCTTCCATGGCGGAAATGCCTCCTAAGAAAGTCCAAGGAGCAGCTGCGGGAGGGTCGTCTCCCAGCATCCACGTGGATATCTCACCCCAAGCCCAGGTTTTCCTTCCTAGTTTTTTTGGTATTGTTGTAATTCAATCATGCAAGGTTAATTGCTAGAAATAGGATATAATTTTTGTCCTAAATGCTCACGACGAAGGAACTTAGTCATTAATACTTTCAATAAAACATGCAAAATAAAAGAAGCATAAATGCGTTTCTAGCAAAAAGCTTTATACATTGAAATAAATTATAAACTAGATTATTGTCCATTAAAATAGTATACTTCGTTTAAGCCTAGAAGTATAAACTGCATATCGCACTATTAACCATATCCTCTTCGTAATGAATTATCATGGAAAGTGCAAGTCATGGAATGATTCTTGCGATGCATAACTCTAGGCAAATTATTGTTGTCAACTGCATAAACTATCAAGAAAAAGGTTGCTTATTTAGTGTGAATTTTATTCGCAAGTTATAGGAAGATTAGTTGGAATTAACCTAATCTATGCCTGACCTTAAATCGACAAGTTAGGATTGAAAGAGCAATTCACGCTTAGACAACGAGTCATGTGTTTATGAAATGATAACGTAGCTATCTTCTAGAGTTAAACAAATTGGCATAAACCTAAAAACCCAGGAGTACTCATTTAGAATGGGCTAAATAAATTCACTAGGAATTTAATATGTAACTAATCGCTACGTATTGCTAAAATTGAAACTCCTATACCCTAAATACTTGCCCACTTTCACCGAAACGTAGGGATAGTGAAACATATTTTGGAAGTGAGCTAGGGTTTGTCCCTAGGAATCTTACAAGATGGAACTTGGAAACCCTAGGTCTAACAACATTAGCCTAATGTAATCAGGAACAGATTGTTTTGTGACTCCATTCAATGCGACGCTTGTGCAACAAGTGTGGAGTCATATGATCTTGTGATTGGATCACAAGGGAATGGCCAAATTCTCGCAACGAGGATGGCAAGTCCTTACGCAAGTTATCTTGCAAGAGGATGAATAATCATCCTAATTTAGTATCTTTCTAGAGTAAAGAAGATTGATTGGAAACTAAAGACCAACCGATAAACTGAAATAACCAATGAACTTAAGGTTTGCCCAAGTCGGCTTAATAGGGTATGCCCTAACCCAGGATATAGGGGATCTTGCCTAGTTGCAAGTCATCCCGGATCGAGTGCTGGACACATTCAAAAGGAAGGATTCATTCCTTAGCAGTTTGCCAACAAAAACGATCAATGGAAATGTTTGTGCTTGCTACAGATTTTAGAGCACAGTTTGGTTTTGTTTGATCAATGAATTAAAATATAAAAGGATATGTATACTTCAGGTTGAAGGCCTGAAGGGAGAGGCAGCTTCACTTACCCCCGACTGCTTGCCTAACCCTAACCAAGGGGGTTGTTAACCGCACCGGGCAAGTGGACCGAACCCACCACGAGAGGTCTCTCCGTTGAGCGCTACTTGGAGCAGGAGGACGCTTCGTTGCTAGAGGGGGCTCTGGCTGTAAATCCCTCGCCTTTCGGGCCCTGCACAAGAGGCTAATGTGACTCGAGATTGGATCTCGAGGCCCGCATACTAGTCTACGGGCAGCAACTTGGATTAGTGATCCCTGTGGATTGCTGGATAGCCTTCGAGCAGATTGTGAAGATTGTGAATAAGCCTACGGGCTGGACTCTTTGTATTTCAAAGATAAATATGATAACATGTTAATAAGGAACTTGTCTGATATTGTTTTTCTATGTCAAGTGATAAGATTATGTGAAAGAACCAATGCCTAACGAGTTAATTAAAGAAGCTGATTGTTACATGTCCAACTAATGTGTTAGGTAATTAAATAACTAAAACAACCCGAGGAAAGTGCGGAGGATGGGCCATAGGTCCTTCCTACAGATGGGTGGTCCCGGTTGGCCGGGAACTTTTCTCAAATCACGATGGATAGCTGGAAGATCGTCAAAGAACATGAACAACAAGAGCGTTAACCTAGAGTTATATTTGAGCCCTATTTACGCTGTTTTACGGGAACGGAATGGGACTATTCCTTATGGTAGAGAGGTTGAGCTTTGCATCCCTCTCGTTTCCCATTCTACTGAACCAAGTGCAGCGTGAATCAGCTTCGGACCTGGCGTTAAAACCCCGGAGTACTCATTTAGAATGGGCTAAATAAATTCACTAGGAATTTAATACGTAACCTAATCACTACGTATTGCTAAAATTGAAACTCCTATACCCTAAATACTTTCCCACTTTCACCGAAACGTAGGGATAGTGAAACATATTTTGGAAGTGAGCTAGGGTTTGTCCCTAGGAATCTTACAAGATGGAACTTGGAAACCCTAGGTCTAACGATGTTAGCGTAATGTAATCAGGAACAGATTGTTTCATGACTCCATTCAATGCGACACTTGTGCAACAAGTGTGGGGTCATATGATCTTGTTATTGGATGACAAGGGAATGGCCAAATTCTCGCAACGAGGATGGAAAGTCCTTACGTAAGTTTTTTTGCAAGAGGATGAATAATCATCCTAATTTAGTATCTTTCTAGAGTAAAGAAGATTGATTGGAAACTAAACACCAATCGATAAACTGAAATAACTAATGAACTTAAGGTTTGCCCAAGTGGGTTAATAGGGTACGCCCTAACCCAGGATATAGGGGATCTTGCCTAGTTGCAAGTCATCCTGGATCAAGTGCTGGACGCATTCAAAAGGAAGGATTCATTCCTTAGTAGTTTGCTAACAAAAACGATCAATGGAAATGATTGTGCTTGCTACAGATTTTAGAGCACAGTTTGGCTTTGTTTGATCAATGAATTAAAAGATAAAAGGATATCTATACTTCAAGTTGAAGGCCTGAAGGGAGAGGCAGCTTCAGTTACCCTCGACTGCCTGCCTAACCCTAACCAAGGGGGTTGTTAACCCCGCCGAGCAAGTGGACCGAACCCACCACGAGAGGTCTCTCTGTTGAGCGCTACTTGGAGCAGGAGGATGCTTGGGTGCCAGAGGGGGCTCTGGCCATAAATCCCTCGCCTTCCGCGCCCTGCACAAGAGGCTAACATGACTCGGGATTGGATCTCAAGGCCCGTATACTAGTCTACGGGTAGAACTTGGATTAGTGATCCCTGTGGATTGCTGGATAGCCTTCGAGCGGATTGTGGATAAGCCTACGGGCTGGACTCTTTGTATTTCAAAGATAAATATGATAACCTGTTTATAAGGAACTTGTCTGATATTGTTTTTCTATGTCAAGTGATAAGATTATGTGAAAGAACCAGTGCCTAACGAGTTAATTAAAGAAGCTGATTGTTACATGTCCAACTAATGTGTTAGGTAATTAAATAACTAAAACAACCCGAGGAAAGTGTGGAGGATGGGCCATAGGTCCGTCCTACGGATGGGTGGTTCCGGTTGTCCGGGAACTTTTCTCAAATCACGATGGACAGCTGGAAGATCGTCAAACAACACGAACAACAAGAGTGTTGACCTAGAGTTATATTTGAACCCGATTTACGTTGTTTTAGGGGGAACGGAATGGGACTATGCCTTATGGTAGAGAGGTTGAGCTTTGCATCCCTCTTGTTTCCCATTCTCCTTGAACCAAGTGCAGCGTGAATCAGCTTCGGACCTGTGTTCTGCGTAAAGTAGTTCGCTTGGGTCTGATACTAGTTGCTGTTAGGAAATGACCAATCAGGAAAACCCTAATTCAGGTCGATCCTAAGCGGGAACGGCTGGAATACTTCTGCTACGTGGCAGATGCGGAAAGCCCTAGATCGCAAACCCCGTAACATTCCATGGGAGTGCCGGCGGAGCTTTCTAGACATCCTTTCCGATGGACTGCTAAGACGTGTCCTGAAAATACAAGTGGACACGTTACAGGCTTCTCTAAGCGCCCTTCCCGTGGATTCCCCATAAAGTTGAAATGACTGTTAATAGAACCTAAGGTATGGGTTAAGTTGGGTTATAGGGTACGACCCTAACCCAAGGACATAAGGGTTAACATATAAAGCCATGGGGATCTTGCCAAGTTGCAATTGATCCCAGATTGAATGTTGGATGCATTCGGAGAGAAGGATTCACTCCTTAGTAGTTGGCCAAATAACGACCACTGGATATGATTGTGCTTGTAACAGTTTAGAGAGCATTGTTTGCTTTGTTGCTCAAGGAATTAAAGGATGAAAAGATATCTAATGCTTCATGTTGAAGGCCTGAAGAGAGAGGCAACGTCAGTTATCCCCAATTGTCTGCTTGACCCTAACCAAGGGGGTTGTTAGCCGCGCTGTGAAGGTGGACCGAACCCGTCGCGTGAGGTCTCTCGCCTTCCGGGCCCTGCACAAGAGGCCAACGTGACTCGGGATTGGATCTTGAGGTCCGCATACTAGTCTATGGGCGGAATCTTGGATTAGTAATCCCTGTGGATTGCTGGATAGCCCTCGAGCGGCGGATTATTGATAGCCTTCAGGCGGATTATGGATAAGGCTACGGGTTGGACTTTATGAATGTATTCCAAAGATAAATACGATAACCTATTGAAAAGGAACTTGTTTGACACTACTTTTCTATGTCAAGTGCTAAGATTACATGAAGGAACCGGTGTCTAACGAGCTAATTAAGGAAGCTGCTTGATGTACGTCCAAATAAATGTGGTAGGTAATTAGACAACTAAAACAACCTGAGGAAAGTGCGGTGGATGTGGCTATGGGTCCGTCCTGCAGATGGGTGGTCCTGGTTGGCGGAAAACTTTTCTCAATCATAAAGAATAGCAAGGAGATCTTCTCAAAGGAAATGAATAGCAAGGGCGCTGACCTAGAGTCTAGGTTATAATAATCTCGATTTACGATGTTTTAGGGGAACGGAATGCGACTACGCCTTACAGCAGGGAAGTCGAGCCTTGCATCCCTCTTGTTTCCCATTCTCCTTGAACCAAGTGCAGTGTGAATCTGCTTCGGCCCTGCGTTTCTGCGTAAAGTAGTTCGCTCGGGGTTCGACGCTAGTTTCTATTTAGGAAATGACGATTAGGGAAAACCTTAATTCAGGTCGGTCCTAAGTGGGAACGGCCAGAATACTTCCACTGCGTGGCAGACACGAAAAGTCCTAGATCGCAAACCCCGTGACATTCCATGGGAGTGCTGGGCGGAGCTTTCTAGACCTCCTTTCGGATGGACTGCTAAATCATGTCCTGAAGGGAATAGGTGGACACGTTATAGTTGGTATCAGAGCAAACCAATGAAGGATTTGTTTTTATAAGAAATCTTAATAAGATGAAGTAAAGCAAATGTTGCTGTTAAGGACATTTCCTTACTTTCAATGCTGTCTTGGAGAATTATGAAGCATGGAATAGGTTCTTAGTGTTCCGAGTCATATTTATTACCGCGATGCATTCCCCGGATTATCGACAAAGGATCGATATGATGAACACCCTAGACCGTATTTATAATCCATCACCTTTGTACGTGGAACGAAGATGGATGGGTGACTCATGAATCTACTACATAGCTACCCACCAGTTTGCATACCTTCGAACCAACCTAAAGAGGATCAAGTGGTTGGAGGACCTGAAGATCGTGAAGCTGTTCATTTTTGTGGAGGCTCACGTAAACTCAACTTTACATATCGAAGGTCAGAGGGTTGAGCTGAACTCATATCTATACGAGGAAGTGACCCGCGTAATCCCCGCCGACAGGATCAAGGTGTTGGGACACTACGAGAAGAATGGGTACCAAAGGAAAGGATACCCTAATCTTCCGATGACTTACCGATTCCTAAAGATCCATGACCCGAAACCATACTATTATCCAATTCCCGTAGCTAAATGTAACACGACATTATTCTCCCCAAACTAAATGTAACAGTTACTCTATCATCACAGGAGATATTATATTCTGAAAGGGTTATGCCCATATAAATAGAGTAAGACTTCTTTTTATCAATGTCTGTCTTGTCTATGAGGATTGATAAAAAGTTAAGTGGCTAGGGTTCTTGATTGATAGCTGAATTGGGTATGAAATATAAATCATAACGAGAAGCAATTCATAACGATAAGAATCCTCTATCCAGGCACAACCCCAGGTACAGATTCCCAGTTCGCCCCCTACATCAAGTACCGCCGTGATCCAGGAGAAAAAGTTTCTTCTCAAGCAGATCAAGCCGCCAGAATTTGACATGAAAGGTAGGACTGTCCAAGCAGATGCTGAGATTTGGATAGAGTCCATGGAAGATTACTTTGAAGCAGCCGGTACTGCACCCGCTAACCAGGCTATGCTTGCCAAGCTGAAGCTCACCGATGAAGCCAGGCTTTGGTGGAAGCAATGGTATAGAGATCAAGGGATCTCAGAAGGATCCCTTACCTGGGAAAAGCTGAAGAAAGTTGTGCAAGGAAGATACTTACCACCTGCGTATCGCACGCAGAAAATGAATGAGTTTTACGAGCTGAAATAGCTAGGACTCACTCTTGACACATACTATTCAAAATTTGTCTCACTTCTTAAGTATGTGCCACAGATGGACATGACATAGCAGGTGTCAAAAATTTGTGTTGGTTTAAACCCACTAGTGAATACCCGCCTCGAATCTATGTGCCCAACAGATCTACAGGATGCACTCATTGGAGCTGCGCCCATAATTCAAGAGGTGCAGGCTATGCCAAGAAGTAACAAAACTTGGTCTTATAATGACCTAAACAGAGGAGCATATAGGCCTCAAATGAAGAGACTTCAAGGTCAAAACCGGGGACAAAGAAAAAAAGAAAGGACTAATAATGTCAACAACTTTGTCCCTACCCAAAGCAATGGCCGAAATCTCCATTGTTTCCACTGCAACGAGCCCGGCCATTTCAAGAGGCAATGTCCCAAGCTTGGTGGAGGACATCGTCAAGCACCTTTCCAAGGAACTGGCCATGGCTAGGGGCCCGCCACCCGAGGCAGAGGAAGAACCGCCTGTGTTTCCAATAGGAAAATGTGCGAAGAAGAAGACCCGACCATGGAAGCAGAGTTTGAAAGGGCAATAGTCCATGCCGCCCTTCACAAGAAAGGCCCAAATCCCCAGTTTTCGGTGATTCAAACACCATCGCACTATCAAGGTAAAGGGTGCAAAACCTTGATTGATTGTGGCAGTACACATTCCTTTATCTCACCAGCTTGTGCAAGAAGATTAGGAATAGCCACAGTAGAAGCACCTACCTTGCTTGTGGAATTAGCAAATGGTCATGAGGTCACTTGTACCAGGCAAACTGCTAAGGTGGAATTCTTTCTGGGAGGAAAGACGACTTCGGTCAAATTCAGGGTCATGAACCTAGGTATCCATGAGTGTTTACTCGGAATGGATTGACTTAAACCTAAGGATGCCCACATTCATTGTGGAAAGGGCCAAGTTTCCTTTCAAAACTCTAAAGGGGAATTGGTCACAACTCAAGGTGAGGCTGGAAAGCCGAAAATTAAATTGGCCAAAGCATCTCGGATTATAAAGGGAGTTAGAAAGGGACTACATGTCTACTTGATTAAGCTCAATAAGTTAGATCAGAAGCAGGAGTCTAGTGAAGAACCTTCACAGCTAAAGGAGTGTGCGGACGTATTTTCTGAAGAGCTGTGAGAACTCCCGCCTCAAAGAGAAGTGGATCATGAGATCAAGCTAGTGCCAGGAGCTGTGCCAATTCCAAAGAGACCTTATAGGATGTCCATCCCGAAAGAAATTGAGCTGAAGGAGCAACTCAAGAAACTGCTAGATCAGGGCTACATCCGTCCTAGCAGTTCACCATCATGGGGAGCTCCAGTACTATTCCAGAAAAAGAAAGATGGAACGCTTCGACTGTGTATTGATTACAGAGGGTTGAATCAATCAACTGTTAAGAACAAGTACCCTATTCCTAGAATAGATGAGCTTCTTGATCATCTTCAGGATGCAAAGATCTTCTCCAAGATTGATCTCAGGTATGGTTACTATCAGATAAGGATCAAGGAAGAAGATATCCCAAAGATGGCCTTCAACACAAGATATGGACACTTTGAGTTCCTAGTTATGTCATTCGGGTTCACGAATGCGCCTGACACCTTCAATAGGTTAATGCAGGATATCCTTAGGCCATATCTTGATGACTTCATACTCGTCTTCTTTGACGATACCTTAGTCTATTCTAAACAGGAAGAAGATCATGAACCCCAACTTCAGATTGTCCTTGAGACAATGAGGGTACACAAGCTCTATGCTAAGATGAATAAGTGTGCATTCTTCAAAAATCAGATTGAATATCTGGGATTCATCGTATCAGCGGAAGGAATCTCAGTGGATCTAGCCAAAGTCAGAGATATTCTAGAATGGCCAATACCAGCAACTGTCAAAGAAATACGCAATTTTCTTGGATTGATAGGATGGTAGAGGGTCTTCATCAAAAACTATGCTTTGATTGCAGCACCTCTGATAGATTTACTGAAGAAGCAAACATCCATTGCATGGTCAGCTGCTACCGAACAAACCAACCTTGATAGATTAAAGCGAAGTTTGGTATCAGCACCTATACTGAGACTTCCGGATCTCAGTAAGGAGTTCGAAGTAGTAACTGATGCTAGCACGCTTGCCTTAGGATGTGTGCTCATGCAAGAAGGTCATCCTGTAGCATACTCTTCAAGGAAACTGAAGAGCCATGAGAAGAATTATGCTACCCATGATCTAGAACTGTTAGCTGTCATCCATACTCTAAAGCTTTGGAGATGTTGGAAGAGAGAGGGAGAGAGACAATGTAATGGAGCAGCAGTCTAACCTTTAGGTCATTCATCATATTCCATTATTTCATAGACTAATAACTTAACATAAGTGTATACAATAGTACTAAGGTCCGTAGGACCATTCACAGTGGGTCTAAGACCACCGACTTATTTAATGTCCCACACTTGCTGATATAGCTGGACACAGCTAATGTCGGTCATACATACTGACAGGAGAATAGTATGAGCTTGATATTCTAACACTCCCCCTCAAGCTCAAATCATCTGATGAACTCCAAGTAGTTGTCTAAGACTACTAAACTTATCTTTACCCAAAGACTTGGTAAAGATATCTGCAACCTGTTCATCAGTCTTCACATGCATAAGATCTACTCTCCCTGCAAGAACCATCTCTCTGATAAAATGGTAGTGTACCTCTATGTGTTTTGTCCTGGCATGGTATACTAGATTCATTGCTAGGAGTACACTACTGAGATTGTCACATAATAAGGCCACTGGAGCATCCACCTGAATATCCAAATCAGCCATAAGCTTGAGCAGCCATGAAATCTCGCATGCTACCAATGCAGCACCCCTGTACTCTGCCTCAGTACACTAGACAATGCAACCGTTGGTTGCTTCTTGCTGCTTCAGCTGATCATGCCACTTCCAAGGCCAAAAGCATAACCACTCATAGATCTGGGATCATATGAGCATCCTGCCCAATCCGCATCTATGTATCCAACTAGTTTCAAGGGCTTATCTCTCATATAGAACATCCCATAATCTACAGTGGACTTAATATATCTCATAATCCACCTAACAGGATCCAAATGTGGCTTCCTGGGCTTCTACATAAACTGACTTATGAGCCCAACTGCATAACTCAAATCCGGCCTAGTGATGGTCAAGTAGATCAGACTTCCAACCATCTGCCTGTACATAGTCACATCCTGAATTTCAGCTCCAATGCTAATGTCCAGCTTGACATTCTGATCAAGGGGTGTATCCAATGGTTTACAATCATTCATGCCATATTTCTTTAGCATTTCCATGGCATAATGTTTCTGCATCAGCCATAAACCATTTTCAACCTTGATCACCTCAATACCCAAAAAGTACTTCAATTCACCTAGATCTTTCATGTCAAATTCAGATTTCAGCATCTGCATAACATGCTCTATCCCCAAATCATCATCACCTGTGATTATCAGGTCATCAACATAGATAACCAGCACTACGAAGCCTTTGTCTGTCTTTTTCGTAAACAGATTGTGATCAGCCCTGCCAACAACAAATCCCAAACTCTGCAAGTAATTACTGATCCTAGCATGCCAAGCTCTCGGAGCCTGCTTCAACCCATATAGTGCCTTTTTCATCTTGCGTACATAATGCTGAAAATCAGGGTGAACATACCCTTCTGGCTGAACCATATAGACATCCTCTGCTAAGTCACCGTTAAGAAATGCATTCTTAACGTCCATTTTCTGTAATTTCCATCCTCTAGCAGCAGCCAAAGCAATCACAGTGCGTATGGTTGCCATTTTGGCAACAGGGCTGAATGTTTCCTCATAATCAAGTCCATACTGTTGGGCATACCCCTTAGCAACCATCCTGGCTTTGTACCTTTCCACATTGCCATCTGACTTGCATTTGATTTTGTAGACCCATTTGCAGCCAATGGTCTTTTTTCCTTCAGGTAGTGGCACAAGATCCCATGTCTTATTTTCAGCCAAGGCATTCATTTCTTCATCCATAGCTGCACACCAATTCTCATTTTCCACTGCTTCAGCATATGTACCTGGTTCTTTGATCTCCATCACTTTTGTCATGTAAGTATAATGCTTTGCAGTATAGCCACTATATGTCAACCTGTCTCAACAGGGTATCTAACCCTCTGTGAGCGTCTAAGCTGTGGTGCACTGCTCGATTCCCCTCTCTCGTGAGGTAGAATGTACCTATTCTGCCTTGTGACAAGCGTATAGACAGTCGAAATACCAAGTTCACTGTCTAAAGTGTCAGTAGACTCATATCCAGAAGTCATCCTACTAGGTGTCATCATCCCAGATACATCCTCAGTAACTTTCTCTTTTCCTTTTTCCATGACATCATATCTCCCCCTCACTGACATACTGGTGTCAATGGATGGTGAGCTCCTCAATCTCCCTGTCCATGGAGATACTATCTGACTACTAGGTCCTGTCATAGCAGTGCTCTGTTGCGTTTCAACTGTAGATACATGAGTGAAAGGCATATTCGATGGCACTGTTGCCGGTGATACATACCAAGAACCCATCTCATAAAAAATAACATCCCTACTCACTAAGGTCTCCTTGGTAGAGGGATCATAGCATTTTTATGCCTTCTTCTCTTGCGAATATCCAATGAAAACACACTTATGTGCTTTTGGATCCAACTTCTTCCTTTTTTCATCTGGAATATGCACATAAGCAAGACAACCAAAGACTTTCATGTGACTTACATCCGGCTTATAGCCATACAGCTTCTCAAACAGTGTCATCTCATGAATACCTGCAGTGGGAGTCTGATTCAAGATATGCATGGTTGTCATAACAGCCTCAGCCCAATAATAGAGTGGCATCTTCTTCTCATTCATCATGGCACGAGTAGCTTCCATCAAGACCCTGCTCTTCCTTTTAGCTACCCCATTTTGCTGAGGAGTGTAGCTGCAGGTAAGCTGCCTATGTATGCCATTTTCAGCCAGAAAGTTTTTAGACTCATTTGACACATACTCCCCACCACTATCTGATCTCAAGCAAGAGATATAACAGTCAAATTCCTTTTCAACCTGCTTTTTAAACTGCTAAAAAACAGCAAACACCTCATCCTTTGTCTTCAAAATGTAAACCCAAGTATAGGGACTGTAATCATCAATGAATGTAACATAATACTTCGAGCCTCCCATGGATGCATTATGGGCTGGCCCCCAAACATCAGAGTGCACTAACTGCAATGGACGTGTACTCTGCCCTACATGCCTGACAAATGGCAACCTTGATTGCTTACCAAACTGGCAAGCATCACATACATGACCAATATCTAAATATTGGAACTTGGGTAAACCTATAACAAGCTATTTTTTCTACATAATTTGCAGCCTTTGCAAATTTACATGCCCCACTCTCTTGTGCCAAATTTCCAAGTCTCTAATAGTGCCAAAACCATGGGCAAACATGGCTGACTTCAACTCTGGCAAGGTAGCATCAAGAGTAAACATTCTGCCATTCCTGTGACCAGGAGCTATTAACTTGCATCCATTACCAAACTCTTCAATAAAGCAACCATGCTTGTTGAATCTAACCTGCAAGTTCTGCTCCGTCATCTGACCAACAGACAGTAGGTTCTTCGTAATCGAAGAAACATGTAATACATCATCCAAATTTTTCTTTTTGCCATCATGAATCACAAGAGGCACTTTTCCTTTATGCTCAATGCTATGCTGCATGTCATCACTTGTACAGACATAGCCATTTCTTTCAACCACCATATCAGTGAGCCAATCACCATGAGGAGTCATATGGTTCGATGCCCCTGAATCAATATACCAAACTGCATCATTAGTGGATTTTTCAGCAACTCTGTCTTTTACATACTACATGGCAAACAATCTATCTCCTGAAGTATCATCTGCCTGACTAGATGTAGCAAAATGCCCATGTTGTTTGCCTTTCTGATTGCCCTGCTTCTTCCAGCAGTCCTTGGAAATATGCCCATACTTTTCGTAGTAATGAAAATCCTTATCCTTGTTTGGATTGTCAGATGGATGCTGCTGTTGCCAGGAGCCTCTACCTCTAGGGCTAGATCTCCCCCTGCCTCTAAAGTTTTCACCACCTCTTACATTCCATATAGGCTAGTTGCTACTGCCATAGGATGCATTTTGGTGGCCTCCTCTGGCAAATCCATAGCCTCTACCACGGTTTCCACGGCCACGTTGATTGGAATAGAAAACTGCATCCTTGTTTTTAGAACTACTAGATCTTGCAGCCAAACCAAGGTTAACCTCTTCATGGATAAGCAATGCAACCAGCTCATTGAAATCAGGCATTTCAGCCTGCACAGACACACAGAAGTGTCAAAAGACTTATACTCAGGCCCCAAGCCATTCAAGGTCACAGCAACCATGTCTTCATCTTCAACCTGTGAACCAGCAGATGCCAACTGATCCGCAATGGTCTTAACCTCTGTGACATAATCCTGTATAGATATGCTCTTCCTCTCCATGTTGTTGAACTTCTGCTTCAATTGTATCTTCCTGGCACTTGTGGTTGTGCCATAATACGTGACCAAAATATCCCATGCATCCTTAGGAGAGCTGCAGTTCATTATCTGCATTACCATGGCATCTGAGATACATAAAGAGAGCCAGTGCAAGACTCTATGAGCTCTTTCTATCCAAGCTCGGTGTAATCATCTCTGATCAGGCGTAGGTCGATCTGGGAGCTCAAGTTCAGCTTCCACTCCAGTCACCAACTCCCAATAGCCTTTCCCTATTAAGAAGTTCTCCATGCAGAACTTCCATATGGCATAATTGTTACTGTCAATCTTTTCCCCCACTATCTGGGTTATGTTGTCAGTCCTTTCTGCATTTGCTATGTTGTACCAGACACTATTTAGTCACTGCCTGACTTCCTGCAAGCCAACAAGTCACTCTGACCAACCTCAATCCTTGACTATTTATGAAAGTTTTTTGCAACTATTCTCTACAAAAAACCAGGGTATTTCAGCCCTTTACAACCTCAAAAACATCCACAAACGTGTGGTAGAACTTGTAGGTACATCAGTCAGTACATAGACTTTGCAGGTATTGTAACTCTGTGTCATGCAAGCTTATTGCAGTAAAGAGAATACGCAGTCTGAAACCTGTAATTTTTCAGTAAACCAATAGTGAATTTACTATCAAAAACCACTTTAAAACATGTCATACATGCTCCAAACTTTCCCAGACATTTGCTACTATATGTAGGCAACTAGACATAGTCATATGGGCACAAAACAGTGCATATCCAGCAAGTACAAGTGACATAAATCTGCTCACAGATTGTATACAGCCAATAAATTGTCAAACCAAGATGTATTTCAGCCCAAGAGATCCTCAAGCCACTTCATGCATATGCCACTGTGTGTAGGGATCAATACATAACCATACGGGCATCATTCGCAGACTCTCTGTCTTCAAGAAGTAATGTCAAAAAGTACATCGACTATTTATGACCAGCCAATACAGTGTCAAAGAATTTGTTCTCTGATTCAGATTTCAGTTTTTAAGAGCCTTCAATGCTCATCTCAATGCTCATAGCATTCAACAATCATATCCCGTACCATACAACTCCCTGTAGGTAACAAAAGGCATGTATTTCTTCAAGTCAATGAGTGTATGATGATGACAGTTTTATGACAGTTTTCAGGTTGTCATAAAATTTCAGATCTGAATATTTTATCAGTAAAATGCAACCCAAATGCATCAAACTTGGTACATATTCTTCCTGAATGAACCCTCACTTCAGTAGAGCTCAAAATGCTCATCAAATGGCTTCAAATCTTCAGGAGGACTCTAGTGTATGCTGCCCTATTCAATGACAGTTTCCAGCCATAAAAAAATTCCAGATTTGAATATTTTTGCCACCAAGACTTCAGCTCATAAGCATACCAACCAATACATATGTCTACATAAGCATATCTATGCTCAAATCTCATGTCGGAGATACATACATGTTGTGTATTCCCTGTTTGTAACAGACCTGGACTATATTTCAAATCTGAAGTTCACTGTTCCAGCTCATACATCAGCTCCAGACCAAGCAATGGCTTATCAAGGCATCAAAGGACCTTCTAAGAAGCATTTTCAAGCTGGAGATCAACTAGGTAGTGATTGATATCTTCATTAGCAGCAGAAAATGACCATTCAAGATCAGGCGCAAACACGCCAATAGCCCTGGGGGTTTTAGCACCAGGTATACTCCACAAGGATAGTTGATGCTTGCTCTTGAATGCTCAATGAAGCCTCTACAATGCTTCAAACAGGCCAGGACAACCCTCTTGTATAATGACAACCCAAAATGACAAAATGCATACCTTCATAGATACAATGACAGCCTGCACACTGTCAGCTTGCTTCTCTTCAACCACTACCCTGAGTCTTTAGGTTGCAAGTCTTTCTCACAGCTTCATGCCTTCAAGAGCCCATCCATGATGTCTCTGATACCATATTGGAAGAGAGAGGGAGAGAGACAATGTAATGGAGCAACAGCCTAACCTTCAAGTCATTCATCATATTCCATTATTTCATAGACTACTAACTTAACATAAGTGTATACAATAGTACTAAGGTCCATAGGACCATTCATACTGGGTCTAAGACCACCGACTTATTTAATGTCTCACACTTGCTGATACAGCTAGACACAGCTAGACACAGCTAATGTTGATCATACATACTGACAGGAGAATAGTATGAGCTTGATATTCTAACAGGAGACACTACCTGTTGGGTAACAAGTTTACTCTAGTGACAGATCATAAAAGCCTCAAGTGGATCTTTACCCAGAACGAGCTCAACATGAGGCAACGTCGGTGGATTGAAGTGCTGGAGGAGTATGATTTTGAAATCAAATACCGACTGAGAAAGGAGAATGTAGTTGCCGACGCTCTCAGTCGGCAAGGCATTCCTTAATTCTCTAATCCTGCAAAATCCATCAACAGCTAGATCTCTAGCTACAAAGGTATCCATGCCAAACAACCCAATACTTGAGCTAGCTAGAGAAGAAGCATAACATGATCCAGCCTATCAAAAGATGCTAAGGGAGATCCCTAACAAGGACCAGGACCAGAAGCTACAGGCTAAGTATCTTGAATTCTCTATCAATAGTGGACTTGTCTACTATAGAACAAGATTATGTATACCGGCAAGCCAGTCACTTAAGTAGAAGATACTATGGGAAGATCATGATTCCCCTTTCTCATGAGATCCTGGCTATGCCAAGATCCTCAATGCAGTTAGGAAGAGCTACTATTGGGAGAGGCTTAAAGGTGATATTCTCAAATATGTCACTGAGTGTTTGTCTTGTCAACGTATCAAGGCCAAACATGTCAAAATGCCAGGGAAGTTGCAACCACTTGACATTCCCCAAATGAAATGGAAATTCATCAGTATGGATTTTGTTGTTAGCCTACCCCAAGTTCAGGGACGATACAACTCCATCATGGTTGTGGTTGACATGCTTACTAAGGTTGCACACCTTACTCCAGTTAAGACAAACTATAAAGCCTCAAACATTGCAAGGTTATTTATCAAGGAGATATTCAAGCTACATGGGTTACCTAGAAGAATCATTAGTGATCGTGATTCTCTCTTCACATCACACTTCTGGAGAGCTATCTTTGAAGCCATTGGGACTCAACTCTATTTTAGTACAGCTTACCATCCCCAAACTGATGGCCAAACGGAGTGAGTCAATCAAGTCATTGAGGGCATGCTAAGGGCACACTGCTGCCATGAACCAAAAAGGTGGATTCAATACTTTCCCTTGGTTGAGTTTTCCTACAATGCTTCTTACCAACAAAGCATTCAGATGACCCCTTTTCAAGCATTGTATGGGCATGACTGTCGAAGTCCCCTAAACTTCTCAGATCCAACCTTGAGGGTTGAAGCTTCAAGGCAGATGCTGGAAGAGATGGATGAGCAAATAAAGTCAATAAGACAGGACATCCAAGCCGCCAAGTATAGACAGAAGGCATACGTGGATTTGAAGCATCAAGATAGAACCTTCGAGGAAGGAGACATGGTCTTCATTCACGTGCATCCAAAGAAGAGTTCCCTATCCTTAGGAAATTGCAAGAAGCTAAGTCCAAGGTATTTTGGACCATACAAGATCCTCAAGTGCCTAGGACCCAATGCTTATAGACTACAACTCCCTGAGAACCTTAAGGTTCATAATGTATTCCATATCAGCCTACTACTGAAGAAGTATGTACCTAATCCTAGCCATGTACTTGATGACCAACAAGTTGTAATGCCTAGCCAAGGAGTCCTTGAGCTACAACCTGACAGGATCTTAGATGTTAGGGAGAGACAACTGAGATCCAGAACCTTGAGAGAATACCTCGTCTAATGGAAATATTATCCTGAGGAGGATGCCACTTGGATGGATGAGAGCACTCTCAACCAACAATATCCCCAATTCATCTCAAGATGAGGACATCTCGATTCCTCCAAGGGGGAGAGAATGTAATATTCCCGTTTGAAAAATATTGCTAGTCCAACTTTCCACAACCCACGTGAAACTCATGAAAAGGTTAATTTCGGCATTGGAGTTACCGGTAGTGCAATCTATAAACCGTACGCGAGGAATCATGACCTCCTCATTGGCAAATCGGGACCGAGGTTGAAAACCCGCATAACCGCAGGTGAAATCCCTTTTCGGAGGAGGTCAAGAGGATAAATGTTGAGATAAAATTATTGCAATCTTTTTTACCTTCCCCAGCCGATGCGTGGCTGAGGGAAGGGGATGGGCTATTAAGGGCAACATGAGGAGGTGGGGGGAGGATGCCATGCAAGGGGGCCACATGGGGGGGAGCCCTCTTCCCCCTTGTCCTATAAATACACCCCTCTAAGCGGAAGAAGGGAGGGGGAGCTGTGACAGACTGTGGAGGCTATAGTTGAGGAAGGTGTAAGGAAGTAAAGGAAGGGAGAGAGCTGTAAAATCCGTGCGTGGAGGAGGAAGGAGCTGCTGTCGTGTTGGAGGGAGCCGAGCTGAGAATGCAACCAATGGCTAGGTTGCTGCTGATGCTACCTTACTGTCGTGGAGCTCACGGCCACCGTCAAAATCCTCCCAAGTCCTCTATCCCCACGCTGTATGTAGCTGCCTGAAGCTTCTTAGAAGCTTCTCTAGGAAGCTTCTAAGGGGGCTTCTCTAAGCCCCCTTCCCGTGGATTCCCCATAAAGCCCATTTTATCCCCAGGATTTAAAGCCCCCTTCACATTGGATCTCCATAAGTTCATTTTACCCCCGGGATTTAAAGCCCCTTTCCCATTGCATCCATCTCAAGCCCATTCCCTTGCTGGGTTTAAAGGTCCCTTCCCATTGAACCCTCCAAAAGCCAATCCCCCCCCCCCCCCCCCGAGCTTCGAAGAGGAAGCCTATAAGGCCATCCTACAAAATCCCTCGCAAGCCCTCAACGCCTCGGGTCTTGTAGAGAAGAAGAGGGTTTCCTTAAACCCCCTTTTCCACAAGTTCTTTTCCCCGAAATTTTGAAGAAAATAAGTGTAAAGCCCTTCCCACCAATCATCCACAAGCCCCTAGGCTTGGGATTTAAAGTTCCCTTTTCTGCAAGGCCCACAAAACCATTCCTAGCCGGAATTTCAAGGAGAAGAATCTCTCAAGCCTCCGTTTCAGCAAGGGCCTTCACAAGAACCCTAAGGCCTTTCAAAGCCAAATTCCGCAAGTCAGTACTCAGTCAAGGAAGCCATACCTCAAAGGGAATTGCGCGTACAAGGGAGACGGGCCAAGATCATAAGACTGTGAGCCAAGGCAAGAAGTTCGAAATCGACGAAGGCAAACCAAAAGTCGAATTCACGATGGCCCGTAAAAAGTCACAAGGCGCAACCACATGAGGATCATCTCCTAATATTCATGTGGACATTTCACCGAACCCACAAGTCCAAGTTTTCTTCCTATTTTTGATTTACGCCGAAGTATTTCAATTATGCATGGTTAATTCATGGAATAAGGATGCACTTATGCTTGTCAAATCCACCTAGTTTGATGCAATTGAAATTCATTGGCTATTTTAAAGAGGTAACTCATGATTGAAGATTAGTCATTTGTATTTTTCAATGGAATGAATGAAAAAGAACATAAGATGTCTAGGCATTGTTAGCAAGTTACCTTTGTGCATTGCAAAGTAACAAATCTAGAACAATTAATGACTACCATTACAAAGTCGAAATTATTGTAGTACACCATTGATTATGCATGGAAAGATTAAATCGCATGTCGCATATTTTAGACAAATCTTCTTCGTAATGATTCATTAAAAAGTCATTATCAACCATAGGAAACTGCAAAGCATGGAAAGATTCTAAAGTTGCATGAAGTAGGTTAACTCTAGATTCAATTGGCATAAATATCATTTAACTATGTAGTAGTTAGGAAAGGTTGCATAATTCCCATTCATCGTACGAATAAATTCATTCAGAAACGTAGTTAGGGAAAGGCTGCATGGTTCATTTTAACATAAAACCCTAAAAGCTTAGTGGCATGAATCGTGAATGCATGTCCTAGTAGGATCAATGGAAATTATGCCATAACTTAACATGCGCTTTGATCTTAACAAGAAAAGTTAGGGTTTGTAAATCTAATCATACGTAGAGGCAATGAATCTTGTGCTTACGAGAATGGTATCGTAATGCAACTAGTTTTTCCCCTTTTAGATCAAGACAACCTCTTTAGGAGTGGCTCGTCCTTGTCGTAAGACAAGTAAATTGGTTTATCTAAAACACCTAAACTGTAAAGGATTCATTTAGGATGGTTAAATCGATACAATATACTCCAAGTGCTAACTAGGGTTTAGCACATTAAGGACTTGACCTAGTCGCACTTATTGCCAAGTCGAAACTCTCATACCCTAAAGTCCTGCCCACATTCACAAAATGTAGGGACAATGAAAAGGAACTTGTTTGACACTACTTTTCTATGTCAAGTGCTAAGATTATGTGAAGGAACCGGTGTCTAACGGGCTAATTAAGGAAGCTGCTTGATGTATGTCCAACTAAATGTGATAGATAATTAGACAACTAAAACAACCTGAGGAAAGTGCGATGGATGTGGCTATGGGTCCCCCGTCCTACGGATGGGTGGTCTCGGTTGGCCGGGAACTTTTCTCAATCATAAAGGACAGCAAGGAGATCTTCTCAAAGGAAATGAATAGCAAGGGTGCTGACCTAGAGTCTAGGCTATAATAATCCCGGTTTACGCTGTTTTAGGGGAAAGGAATGGGACTATGCCTTACGGTAGGGAGGTCGAGCCTTGCATCCCTCTCGTTTCCCATTCTCCTTGAACCAAGTGCAGCGTGAATCCGCTTTGGCCCTGGCGTTTCTGTGTAAAGTAGTTCGCTCGGGATTCGACGCTAGTTACCGTTTAGGAAATGACCATTAGGGGAAACCCTGATTCAGGTCGGTCCTAAGTGGGAACGGCCAGAATACTTCTGCTACGTGGCAGACGCGGAAAGTTCTAGATCGCAAATCCCGTGACATTCCATGGGAGTGCCGGGGCGGAGCTTTCTAGACCTCCTTTCCGATGGACTGTTAAGATGTGTCCTGAAGGGAACAGGTGGACACGTTACATTTGAACATGGTATCAGAGCCTAGTTGGGCATGGCCTAGCTGATCTTAGCTTCCTTCTTTGCTCTTCTAGCTTCTATTCATCATTGCTCAACTCAAGTCCCAGTTGAATGTCTCATCTTCCACCTCTATCTCCACTTGACCTTTCTTAGCAGTCATAGCCAGTATGTACCTACCTTGCTTGGAGCCTTCATATCTCTCAAACTAAGCCATATCTCACAAAGATTCCTTCTAGAGATATCTTCCTTTTCTCATGGTGTTGCTTCTTACTAGTACTTCAAACCAAGAGATTGATTATTATCTAGCTCAGCATTGTGTGAATTCCAGCTCGCTGTCATGTTTGTGCCTATGTCAGATCGTACAATTTGTTCAGTCCATACATGCAAAAATGTTGATAATTATCATAGGGATTTTGAAGCTATACATCTAAACTATCTCATCCTCAGAGGTTTCTCAAATGGCTACCTCTGTGAGTAGCAATAAGAAAAATACTGGTTGCATGTTCCTAAAAACCCTAATCTACCATAGCTCACTTTCACTGAAGCTCTTTTTTACTTCATCTACTCACTGATTCCAACATACTAAAGGACTTGTCACTCAGATTTGAAGGTCTCAGTATCAAATCAAGAAGGGAAAGTTTGGATTTGAAAGAACTTGAAGGATTTTGCAAATTTGGAAGACTCAAGGAAGAAACATAGTGTCCATTGACACTCATTTAGTGCTCTTAACACGTGTCTTTTGACATATCTCAACCAACTCTTCAACTCCTCAAATCTGATAATTCTAAAGTTGATTTATTGTTGTTCCTGCAAGTATAACATGGGCAAAGACTCTCCAACTGCTTGCTTCAAAGGAGTCTGGTTTTACACGTGGAAAACCTGCATCAAACTCATCATGATGAAGAAGGGTCTCTGGGCCATTACCATTGGAAAAGAAAAGAAGCTCGTGATGCAGACCTTGCAATTACTTGGTAAAATAATGATGATAAGGATCAGGCCATTATCAAACTGGAGCTAGACGATAGCTATATCCACCGTGTGGATAACTATGATACTTCAAAGGACACATGGAAGAGACTTGACACTTTGTTCGGTGCACAGAAGTCTAAATCATCAAAGTCTGATCTCTTGATTGAGTTTTTCAGGCTTGAAATGAAGCCCAACACATCACTTGCCATACATCTAAATTACATGGAAGGACTTCTAACCCAACTTGCAGGAATCAACATTAAAATGGAAGAAGATGTTTGCATTGGTGTTCTACTTAAAAGTTTGCCTCCTCAATATAATAATGTATCAACAACCCTAATCAATATGCCAAACCCCGACCTTGTTGATATCCAGGCATCATTGCTAAATGAGGAAAAGAAGCTAAAAACTAAAGAAGAACCAAGCACCTCTAGAGATGAACATGCATTATATGTTGGAAACAGGTACAAAGGCAAGAAGGATCAACTCTTCTATGATTTCTGCAAAAGGGTCGGACACACCGAGAAGTTTTGCTATGCCAAAAAGCGGTCCCAAAAGGCCTATCTAGTTGCAGTCCAAGAAGAAAAAGAAAACAGAGCAAAGGAAGAACAAGAAGAAGAAGACCACTAGGAGAAGGACAAACCTCATCAATCCTTCTATTCAGATAGACTTTTTTATCCTTATATTTCCTAAGCCTTAGCTAATGCTTCAGACATAAACTTATAAACTCCTCATGTAGCCTTGTACTACAGCCTCTGTACACTTTGTGAAGCCCTTACTACTGCCTCTGGATGTCCATCATGTTTGTGGTATCCACACTTGGCCTTTCTACCATAGCCTTTGGTGTTTTTCCATGTTTATGGTGTGCCTACACTTTGCAAGTGTTGCTCTCACTAAAGCCTCTACACACTTTGTACTTCTGGTTGTGATTGAGGAGGGGTGTAGAGATATTTACAATCACACCTACTTCAGTCCCTTTATAAGGAGCAATGAGAGCTGAGGATCAGAATCCCATGTGCACAGTAGGAGAAAGTGCCACCACTCAATTCCTATAAAGCATTGTACTTGCACTCTTTTTCTAATGCAATGATAGTACTCTTTTCTTTCTAGTAAAGTGTCTATGTTACTATCCACATACAAGATTGTGTTTATGAGTCCAAGTCTCAATCTTGGAACCTAATTCACTTATGTGAAAAATTGTCTTTGTCAAGGTCAATGTCTTCATGAATTTCTTTTTCCTCTTTCAACCTCCATAGCTTCCACATCTGCCATGCTCTAGATCTACATATTTTAACAAACCCGCAGGAACGCGGCCTCCCAATGCTCCATTTTGATCCTAATGCTATAGATAGTTGCGCTATGGCTTGACTTATGATGTGAGCCACTCTATTGCCTTTGTTTTGCTTATCTCTATTAGAGGACATGAATGATAGCCGCTTCACTTGCTGCAATCATCTATTCCTCTCCACCACCACCCTTCATGTCCGCCTCAGCCTCAAGGGGTATCTCCATAGCCACTGATTCCTTAGTAAATCTATTAATTCCCCCTTCTCCACTCACTCAGATGATGAAGATTAACCTTCTTTCATAACTATGTAACTTTATTATTATTTTTAAAAAATAAAAAAATAAAAAATCTATCACACCACCACCACAATTTGCACATCCACCACAACCAGTACACCTAGGGGTCCTCAAGTTAGGCACGTCTGCTGGCCCCAGTTGGCTGACTTTATTCCTAACTCCCTAGCCTCATTTTGATCCCCCACTTTCTGCTTAGGGCACATCAAGGAGGGCAGGACATACCCAGGGAGATAACACTCGCCTGTGGTTGTTACCCTAAGCTCCATCCCACTAGCATGCGCACAATGCACCACATGATAGTGGGACACACCCACACGTAATGTATCTTTATTTTCTTTCTAGGTACAACTAAAGGCCCCACTGTCAAGAATCACGTGGTGGGGGACTTGCTTGAGCTGCTGCGCCAAACACACACTATATACACAAGAGGAAGCTCACTCAAAAACACAAGAAGAGAGATGGAGGCCAAAACGTTTTCTTGCTGATTTTTTCTTCTTCTTCCATACACAATACAATGTACACAAAGTATAGATAAGATACAACATAAAGGAAAGTTGCCTTCTAAGTCAAACATTGCATAACCGACCACACTAATCGATTGGCGCTATATCTTTGCCAACTGTAGGTAGATGTAACAAACTAAATATAATAAGTGATAAGTTAGCGGCCATGTGAGTATCATAATGATCACCAATGTGCTAAGTGTAGATGTGCAGACTCATCTAGCCAGGCGATCCATCATCAATGTCCGCACGTGTTGAGCTTGCTATCTCAACACTCTCCCTCAAGCTCAACTCTATCTCTGTAACTCTAAGTAAGCTTCGGAACTTTTGAAGCTTCTCTGCACCCAATTCCTTTGTGGAAATATCAGCTATCTGATCCTATGTGCTGACATATACCAAGTCAATCTCTCCTACAAGTACCTTCTCTCTCACAAAGTGGTAGTGCACCTCAATGTGTTTTGTCCTAGCATGGAACATTGGATTCCTAGCTAGCTCTATGCTGCTCATGTTGTCACCATGAATGACAATTGGACCATCTCCCTGCATATCCAAATCACCTAATAACTTTTGCAGCCATACCACCTCACATGCTACCATAGCAGCACCTCTATACTTAGCCTCTGTACTCGATAAGGCCATATACCATCATCATATCTGATCACCTCAATACCAAGAAAGTATCTTAGCTTACCTAAATATTTCATCTCAAACTTCTTCTTCAAGAAGTCCTTAACTTCAGAAATCCCATTGTCACTGTCACCTGTAATAATCAAGTCATCCACATAGATTACTATGATAACCAAACTTGCATCTCCCTTTCTCACATAAAGTGAGTGATCAGCATCAGAAATACAAAATCCAATATTGACAAGATACTCTCCAATCTTGTTAGACCATGCTCTAGGTGCTTGCTTCAACCCATACAATCCCTTCTTTAACCTACACACATATGTGGGATGCTCTAAATTCTTGCAATTCACCATGCAAGAAGGCATTCTCAACATCCATTTTCTGTAGACTCTAACCTTTGGGTGCTACCATGGCAATCACACATCTAACAATTGCCATCCTAGCAACTAGACTGAATGTCTCTTCATAATCTATGCCATATGTTTGAGCATAGCCTTTTGCAACCAACCTACCCTTATACCTGCTAACAGAACCATCTGTATTATGTTTGACTTTGTAAACCCACTTACAACCAATAGCTTTTTTACCCTTAGGTAAGGGTACCAAATCCCAAGTCTTATTGGATTCTAATGCAGCCATCTCCTCATCCATTGTTGCATCCCAATGAGCATGACCAACAACATTCTCAAAACAAGTGGGTTCAACATCCTCAACTAGTTTCACCAAATAAGCATAATGGTGAGCGGTATAACCTTCAAAACCAAATCTTTTAACAATGTATCTGACCCTGCTAGATCTATGTACCACCGGATCACTCAATGGAGCCTTTACATTACTATGAGCTCTCTGTCCTCCTGGTGTCCTGACTGAAGAAATACCAAGCTCATCATCCAAACTCTCTGAACCACTAGAATTCTCCATCAAATCCCAAATGAATGTGGTAGATGCATCATTACTATCCAACACTTTCTTCTTTCCTTTGTCCTTCCCTGCATCACTTATAGATCCACCTGAAGATGTGGGGCTACTCCTTAGTCTCCTAGACCAAGGGCTCACTGTAGGTATAGTACCAGATGATGTTTCTGGTCCACTAAGACTCCATGATTCTTGTTTTTCTTTCTGCACATAGCTGTCATGATCATTATCATCATCTAATACATCACCATCAAGTGCATACCAAAACTGCCCATCTCATCAAAGATAACATCCCTGCTCACTCTGAACTCACATGTGATAAGGTTATAACAATGATACACTTTCTGCTCTAAAGAGTACCCAATAAAAATACATTTTTCTGTCTTTGGATCAAGCTTCTTCTGTAGCTCATCTAGCACATGCACATATGCAACACATCTAAATACCTTCAAGTGCAATACATCGGGATTCTTGCCAGTAAAGCATTCTTCAGGAGTCATCCCATGAACTATAGCTGTGGGAGTTCTGTTCATAATGTAAATAATAGTATGGGTAGCTTCAGACCAAAAATATTTTGGTATATTCTTTTCAGCCATTAATGCCTGTGCAACTTCTGCAATATGCCTATTTTTTCTTTCTACAATCCCATTTTGCTATGGGGTATACTTGCAAGTAAATTGCCTCTTTATCCCATGAGTCCTCAAGAAGACACTAAACTCATTAGTGAGAGCATAATTTTGGTGCCGAGAAGTGCTTAAAAATAGCTAAAAATTACGAATATCAAGGAAAAAATATTCAACATCGAAGGCGGCGGCTCGATCTAGGACGATTTTAAGCGCCAAAGTGCTTTAAAAGCGCCCGAGTGACACTTGTTGATTTTTCATACTTTTTCAGACTGTCGTATGGGTTGAAAAGAGTTACTGGCCAATGCGGGATGCCGAGCTGGACACCCAGGATTTTTCAGAGCTCAATTCGGAGTCCGATCAGGAAAATGGCCAAGAAACCGGTCAAGATACGAAGGGGTGGACAAAATTTGGCCAAAATGGGCAAGTGACCCTTGGGAGCCCAAAATTTAAATGTAGCATGACATTTCACATGAAGTGAGGAAGCAAAAAACGTGGGGAGGGAGATGTCAGGATGCGCATGATTTTTGCGCCCAATCTTGGAGGAGGCAACTTGCAGCCTGTGAGCAACCATGCCAATTGATCATGGGGCTTCAATCCCCCCTGGATGCCGGTCATATCGCCATGCTTCGCTCCTCCAATGGGTGTCTCTATGAAGAATTCTGATTTCAGTATTTCTCTCTCCTCCCTCTCTCTCCCCTAAAGACAGATTCATGTGGTGAAGAAGAAGAAGAAGAATGGATGACGGATGCTTGTCCAATGAAGACAGGATTGCTCCGTGGTGCAAGAGGAAGGAAGATTGCTGATTGTGGACTGTCATGAGCATTAATGGTGGCTGGAAATCAGTCCCGAGATATGACAAATAAAACCCGCAACCCGCAAAGAACGGTAATCTCATTTTTACAAAGGAAATTGATGTTTTATGCAATTTGCTTCATGAATATTTGTTCCCATGGGATGATTATGCATTATAGTGTTGTTTTCAATGTCTTCCAACTGTTTGAAATCAGAAAATCAGAAAATCATAAGTTTTGTGGATGAAATTAATAGTGTAAAACCCGTAAAACACGCGAAATAGGGGAAAATTGGGTGTTTTTGAGATATAAATGGAAAATATAATAAGACACACCAACTAAATTTGTGTTTTTGCTGCAAATGAACTTAAGGGCCACAGCCCACAACTCATTTTGTATTTTCAGTCATTTAATATTGCAAAAAATACAAGAAAAATAGGAAAAATGGAGAAAAATAGATTTTGAGTGCCGAAAATTAAGGAAAAATAAGAACCATGGTTGTGGATGTATGGGGGGTCTGAAGTATGAGGTTTGGCCTCAGTTCAGACTTACCTTTATGTTTTAATGAGTTTTTATTGCTTTTCATACAACAATAAAAACATGGAAAATGAACCCTAAACCTATGCACCATGCACAACCTAAACGGGTGAGGGGGTAGAGTGTATGAAAAGGTGTTTAAATGCTGAATGAAATGATGAAAAGCTTGTTGGTTTTTATGCATACCATTTAGGTTGGGCGATAATTAAAAATTAAGGACCTAGTAGCACAAGGGTTTCTCGGTGCTAGGTTCATGCAACGCCACATACGAGTGATAGTCAAAATCATTGAAAGAAATGTTTTGCACATGTGTACAAATGTTGATTTTCTTAATTGTTTTGGCACATGGACATTCACAATTTGCATGAATCATAAAGAAATTTAAAAGGTATCAGACAATAGCTCATGGATGCATGGCAATTGCTTTCTAGAGGAACGTGACCAACGTTGAGTGAGCAAGGTTGTCCAAGCTGTAGGCTAGGCGTTGGGTCTAAGGGGAAAGAAAGTGAGGTAAGGTACATTCCTGGATGCGATCAATTGGTACCTTGAGTGGAAATATGTGCGATATTGTGTTATATATGTTTAGCGATGCATCGAGGGGCCAATCCCCAAGGTGTAGGAGAGTCGCAGTGCGGTAGCGGCAGTCAGCCCCGTGGGAGGACCTCCTATGTTTGTACTTCGTGCTATTTGGCAATGTGCTGGGACTCCCTCTGAGGAGTGTTAATTGGGATAGATTTGGACTACGAGACATGATACAAACGCAAGATGTTGAGGAAGATAATATATGTGTCATCCACGCTCTTGGCCGCGAGGCCGTGGGATTGTTGAGCGCATGATAGAGGTCCGACTAGTGCATGAGCTAGTGCCGACCCGTTTTAGATCCCATCAGTCGTGCGTCTGCCGGGGAGCTGCTTAGAAGTGGCGGTCCTCGAATCCTGGTTGTCTAGGGACCAGTTAGCAGTTTATGCCAAAGGATACTGAGATTGACCCGTTATTCATCGATAACCATCGTCTAGCCGAAATCCAAAAGCAAGAGAGAGACGAAAGAGCTAGGCGACGTGCCGAAATTCTTAGGAGGTATTCCCCTAAGCATAGCGGTGCTGAACCCTTACGAGGGAGTGGATCTAGTGGTCTTGGTGCCACAAGCAGTAAGTTAGGAGAAGGTGGAAGCTCTAGTGCTCCCCTTTCTTCCATAAGGCAGTCTACATCAAGTGCAGGAGGTGTAATCTCACCGTCCCCTATTCCTAGTGCAAATCCAATTTCCATCATGGCGCAGCCCATTGCAATTCCTGCAGGAACGATGGATTTGCCGGCTCTAGGTTACCCGCTACCCATTTTTAATGGGCTAGTTGAGGAAGATGCGGAACTCCACATTAGGGAGTTTCAAAAGCTGATGTTTAACTGTCGCATCCAAGAATAAGGACATTTAATGATGTTCTTCAACATGACTCTCAAAGGAAGAGCTGCCATATGGTATCATGGCTTAGAAGCCGGAACCATATTGAATATTGACTCATTTTACGAGGCTTTTCGAAGGGAGTTTGCCCCTGAAAGGGGTGGGCAATATTGGTTGCGTGTACTCAACGTGACCCGCCAAGAACCACACGAGGATATTCGTGCTTATGTGAAGAAACTAAAATAGGTTTTTCGTAAGTTGGACACCTCTATTCCTATCCCCGCAACTGCCCAATTGCAATATTTTCTACATGGCTTGGACTTTAATATTCAGTTGCAGTTGAGTAGTGTCCCTTTGGGGGATATAGATACTGCCATTACACGAGCACAAGAAGTGGAATCCCGACTACAAGCAGCCTATGCCTCTCGAGACAATTCGAATATGGGTCTAGCATTGGGAAATAATATGGCGACGGCCAATGGCAGTAGTAGCCAAGGGATAGCGATGGCTAATCCTAATGGGAGAGGGAACATGATGCAGAATGTTCCTTTATTACCAGCTCCCCCTAGCATGTCGATGCCTACGGGCAGTCAAATGGCTCCAAATGGTGGAGGCCAGGCAGTTAATCCTAATACCATGCCTGTGGTTCAACAACCAGTGCCTAATCGAATCGTTAGGCCGATGGAACGACAGGGTAATGATCAAGGCTACGAGTCGAGCGCTTCCAATGTTCTTGGCGAGGTTAAGGACATGATGAAGCATTATAACGACATGATTACGGAGCAGTATCGACAAATAGCCGTTGATGTCAACTTTCTTAAAAAACAACAAAATTTGATAGGAAGTAGATACCCAGATGAGGGTGCACCTTCGAGGTTTAGCTGCAAATGGTGTGGTGGGCAACATTATCCACGAAATTGCCCAAATGTCAAGTGCGACATTTGTGGAAAATCCGGCCATTTAGCAGCCACTTGCTAGAGTAAGATTAGTTTCCTCCATCGAGGTAGTCGGCAACCAGGGCCTGTTAATCATCGTGCGAAAGGAAATGATTCCCAGCGAGAAGACGGACCTAAACAGATACTCCAACGACCAAAGACTACAGTAGAGAAGCTGCCTAGTGCTAGTGGGGTTAGTTTGATTGAGGCTGTGTGTGTTAATGACGCTGAAACCTCTAATCTGCGAGCTGTCCTTACAAGAGGTCAAAAGGGTAGAGAGACCGACAAGGATAAGCCTGTCGACGGAAACCCTAAACAGGGCGATAAAGGAACGCAAGTTCTGGATCCTGCCATGGAACGGGGACCTCTGAAGCCCGTGGAGAGTAAAGCCGATGTTAAGAAGGATAAGGAACCACCGAGGAAGAAGGTGAAAGTTAAGAAAGAAGCAATAAAGCCGGTTCAGCGACCTAAAGAGTGGATGGTTTGGCGTGAAAAGCGAACTCTGCCGAACTATCATGAATTTGATTTGGCGAGCTCTCTTTGCGAAGTCAAGCCGGATGTGAACCTTTTACAGCTTATTAAGCTTTCCCCAGGAGTACACAAGGAATTTAGAAAGATCCTGCGTACCGGGTATATCGTAGAACCTTTGGGTATTGCGCGAGTTGGTGATGACTGGTTCGAGCATGCTGAGAAGCATTGCCCAAGGGTTGCAGCCTATGTCGATGGGATATTAGTAGATTATGCCATTGTCGACACGGGATCATCTGTTAACATTATGAGTTCTGAACTGATGGAAAGGTTGGGTCTTGCGATCCAGAAAGATACCTCCACAATTCTTAGAATGGCGGATGATAGTTTGAGACAGCCGGAAGGCTGCATTACTAAGGTCCATGTCATTGTTGCAAATGTAGAATGCCTGTTGGACTTTAGGGTGATTTGTTTTGCAGGGCGTCCAAGTTACCAAGTATTACTTGGACGACCTTGGATCTTGCAAGCAGACTGTCAAGTGGATATACATGCCGGTCGACTGAAATTCAGCAGAGGTGCTCAGCATGTGGTGATTGATGCCTATCCTGAGTCCCCGCAGAGTGAGAGAGCTCCTCTATCTTCTACAGAATTGGAGACATTAGAGGATTTATCCGGTAGTGAGACATCATCAAGTGATGAGTCCAAAGAGGGATCCACCACGGAAGACATCTATCAGATCACTTTGAACGAGCCGATAGAGGCCCAAGATCATATAAGAGATGTAGATGTTATCGAGCTAGACCTTGGCATGCCAAATGATTCGCGGCCAATTAAATTAGGTTCTATGCTCAGCTCAGCAGAAAGGAGGACTATGTGTCCTTGATTCGCGGCCAATTAAATGATTCGCGGCCAATTAAATTAGGTTCTATGCTCAGCTCAGCAGAAAGGGAGGACTATGTGTCCTTGATTCAAGAATTCCGCGACATCTTTGCCTGGAGTTATGATGAGCTGAGAGGCATTCCTCCCAGCCTGGCTGTTCATACTACTCCTGTAAAAGAGGGCAGATGTCCTGTGCATCAGAAAGTAAGGCGTATGCCTTTCGAACTGAGGGACGGGCTGTTTGAAGAGTTACAGAAGCTTTAGAGAGTGGGTTTAATCTTCCCTGTACAACACACAGAATGGTGTTCACCAGTTGTTATCAGGAAGAAGAAAAATAATCAAATTCGATTATGTGTAGATTTTAGAGAGCACAGTTAAGGATTACTACCCGTTGCCGTTTATTGACCAGATTTTGGATCAATTAGCGGGTAGGGAGATATATTCGTTTATGGATTGCTTTGCAGGATATAACCAGATGGCAATTGCAGAAGAGGACAAGTTGAAAACAACTTTTATTACTGTCTTTTGTACTTTTGCGTACCATGTGATGGCCTTTGGTTTATGCAATGCGCCTGGTTCGTGGCAACGAACAGCAGATAAGACATTCGGTGACATATCCCCTGAAGAGTTGAAGGTGTTTATTGATGACTTAGGGGCTGCCACCGTGAGAGAAAGGCAGTTGATCATTTTAAGAAAATGCTTTGAGCACTGCATACAATTTTGTATCGCTCTTAACCCACGGAAGTGCATTTTTGGCGTACCTTATGGCTCTTGCTGGGCCTTGTGGTCAGTTCGGTAGGAATTGTGACAAATCCCGAGAAGGTCAAAGTCATAGTTGCCATGGGTCCACCACGCACTCCAAAAGAAGTTCATAGCTTTCTGTCTTCGGTTGGTTATTACCGTAGATTCATAAACGCCTTGGCAGAAAGAACGTTGCCACTTACAAATCTATTGTCCTTTAGCTGTTTGTTTGTATGGGGTGACCCTTGTAAGGTAGCTTTCGAGGATGTGAAGTAGGAGCTAGTAAAAGCTCCCATTTTAAAAGCACCTAAAAGAGGTGAGGTGTTCTATATATTTTCAGCAGAGCCACCATGCATAGTATCAGCTGTTGTTTAGCCCAAATCTGGGAGGAAAAGTGGTATCATCCGATAGCCTTTGCTAGTCGAAAATTGGGCATTTCAGAGATCAATTATACCTGCATGGAGAAGTTGTGTCTTGCGATGGTCTTTGGGACCAAGAAATTCAGGCACTATATCCTCTATGAGAAAGTTGTGCTTTATACGAAGGCGGAGGGGCTTCGATTATTGATGAATAAGCTGCAGCCGCCTGATCGTCTAGCGAAGTGGTTAATCACTTTGCAGGAGTTTGATTATGAAATCAGGAGTAAGCCACCAAGGTTACAGGGTATTTTGGAATGTCTTGTGGACTTTGGGGAGCCGAAAGAATCTGTGGGTGGCTGAAAGTAGTGACATGGAGTCGTTATTTAAGATAGATACGGCGTCTATTCCCTCCTGGTATCCTACAATAACGCATTATTTATCGACAGGAGAGGCTGGATCCGAACTATCTAAAGCTGAGAGAAGGAAAATTAAGCAACAAGCATTAAAGTTTGCCTTGATCGCAGGTACACTATATCGGCAAGGGGTTGATGACATCTATCACCGATGTGTGATGCCTGACGAGGTGCCATTCATTTTGGAAGAGTGCCATGATTTTGCTTGCGGAGGTCATTTTACTGGACGGCTTATAACACAAAAGGCTTTAAGAGCAGGTTACTAGTGGCCTGCCATCTTCCAGGATGCGTTTGCATATGTTAAGAGATACGATATTTGTCAACGACATGACAGTTGAGAGAATAGGAAAAGACCACTCACCCCTATTATGGCGATACTTCCATTTGAGAAGTGGGGAATAGACTTTGTGGGTCCTATTACTCCGTCGTCGACTGCGTAAAAAAAGGTATATTATTGTAGCAACTGACTACTTCACAAAGTGGTCAGAAGCACGTGCAACAAGGAAAGATGATGCTAAAGAAACTCCTAGTTTCCTTTTAGAGCAGATAATATGCCGTTTTGGTCCCTCGAAAGAATTGGTGTCAGACCGTGGAACCCATTTCCTGAATAAGGTGATCAAAAGCTTGACTGAGGCTTAGCAAATCAAGCACAATAAAACGACTCCTTATAATCCGCAGGCAAATGGACAAGTTGAAAGTACCAACAAGCAGCTTGTGGGTATCCTATCGAAAGTCGTATTTGAAAAGAAACGCGACTGGGATAAGAAGCTATATGTGGCAGTATGGGCATATAATACCACGTTCAAGCGAGCCACTGGCCACACGCCGTTCAAACTAGTTTATGGTGAGGAGTGCGTTTTACCCTTAGAAATTGAGTTATCGACCATTAGATTTGCAATAAACCATTCTTTGGGTAGTGAAGATGCCCTATTAGAGCGATTTACAAACTTAGCACACCTAGATGAAATTAAGTTGCAAAGCCTATTACATCAAGAGGTGGCTAAACGTCGCATGAAATAGTTGCATGACCTAAAAGCGAAGAAGTATACCTTTAAAAAGGGGCAACTGGTTTTGTATTATGATGTGCGTAGGGAGCTGTTTCCAGGGAAGTTGGAACCTAAATGGGATGGCCCCTACAAAATTGTCAGGTTAGGGAAAAATAGGTCTACAGCTCTATTAGCTGATTTACAGGGAGTAGACTTTAAGAATAAGGTTAATCTTAATAAGATTAAACCTTATTATTTCTAAGTATGCTAATATATAGAGAAATGCATTGCAGGTCCATGCTAGGAATGATCTGAGACCTGCGAAAGAGTCTAAAAGACGGTTGATGGGTCGATTAATCCCTTATTTGGAGCACCCATATCTGGAGCAAAGATACCATCAGGGGAAACTCATCTGTTGGAGAAAAGGGTATAAAGTGATTGAGCAAGAAGACGGAACCTTTGTGTGGGAGATTAAAGTCTTCTGCCAACACTGTTTACAGCTGTTAACGAGTATCCCTGTTGAGTTCAATGAAGAAGGTGGGATGGAGCCGTCATCTTATCCTCTCAGCATGCTAAACTTTGATTACCATAATTACGAATAGAGGATTTCGCGATGGCCGGCTGTGTAAACCCATTGTGGACGTATACATTATACTTTGACGGAGCGTCCAGGGGCCCTAATAGAAAAGGAAGTGTTGGAGTAGTAATCCGAGATCTCCGACGCAGAGTTACGATGAAGTTAGCTGCTTATCTCGGGGTAGGATTCACTAACAATATGGCGGAGTATAAAGCCCTGATTATGGGACTACATATTGCCAAACAAGGTGGTATTTGTCGGTTGTTAGTAAAAGGGGATTCCCAGTTGATCCTGAATCAGCTAGATGGGACATATACAATGCGGAATCCCATGCTTTGTATGTATCATCGGACTACGACGACCCTACTAGAGGAGTTTGAGAGAGTGTCTTTTCAACTGATTCCACGTTACTGGAATCAGTTTGCGGATTCATTAGCAAATCTTGCTTATGAGGAAGACCTCTTCCTTAATTGTGGTCCTAGTTTGGATATTGTGATCAATGATGAAACAGGACCCGGTCGCTTGTGGGGTATGTTATCAGAACATGCAATATATGGCAGACGATGGTTGATATGGGTGATGCAAAGAGTAGCCGAGACCAATCTACCGTTATTATCTGGGACCCATAGGTTGAATAGACAGCATATTATGCGTACGCCTCTTGCTATTTATGCAGGAGGGATAGGTCATAACCTTATGCATTTAGTTTAGGGCTACGAGCTTGTTTTTCCTCCCTGTGCTATTCCAGGGAAGGATGTGTAGGTGCTATTTGGTTTGATCTCGTTAGGCCAAGAGGGCCAGTGTTGCGAGGTTTTGAATGCTTTATTTCATTAGGCCAAGAGGGCCGATTGTCTGTTTAGTGCAGGTGCGGTTAATGGTTTCTTGTTTGAGTTCTGTGCTAGACAGGTTTGAAGAGAGCTTGGAAGGAGCCTTTTATTGCATGGAAGCTTCTCGTGGCCCTGTCCAGGTGATATCTTTCCTTTATGAGTACTGTGGTTGTTATGCTATATGTGTTTGTGTACTTGTTAGGGGGTTTTTCCATTTCTTATTGGGGACTGGCGTCCAAGGCATGAAGTCCCAGGTTTAGGTTCAGTGTGTTTGAGGGAGGTTTGAGTGGCCGTGGCCTCCTGTAAAGACATTGCCCGACACCGAAAGACTTGTTTTAGAAGGGAGTTCTAGTGACCCTGTTCTGCTAACCTACTAGGCAGCCATTCTAGGAGTTCCTGTTAGTTGTGAGGCTGTTAGAGAAGCCTGCCAGAAGGAAAAGAATGCTGATAATAAGAAACCCTGAACATTTGAAAAGACAATAAAAATATACGAAGGTGTGTAAAAAGGGGTTCTAACCCCTATAAAAATAGAAAAGAAAAGAAAGAAAAATTTATGAGTAGTTGATCATCGCCTTGTGAAGTCCTGGTAGGTTCCTGGGGATGAGTCAGACCCAGGGCCGATGCCTTGTCTTCCTAGGGGTGGCGTCTTGCTGGAAAAGAAGAAACTAAGGAAGGTTGGAGCGAAAATAAAAGTGAGCGTCAAAAAAGGATTAAGTGTCGCCTTGCGAGGGCTTACTAGGTTCTTGGGTACCGAGACAGGACCTGAGGCCGATGCCCTGTTCTCCTTGGGTCACTACGCTCAGCTCCCTCCTTTTTACATACCCGAATATGAACAATAAAAACCCTAAAAGGAGGCATGTGCTAAAACAAAATACGACTTGATCAGGCTATAGGAGTCCTCGCCTAGTAGGAGCTCCTAGTTGTGTTGTCCTTAGTTAGGTAGGTAGTTCAGACCACCACTTAGGGCAACCTCTTTGATAGTTCTTTTTAGTTTGGCCGTGTTGGAGTAGTCGGTTAGTGACTAGCTTCGGACCTTCTATCAGATTATGCTAGGCCTACTCCTTGTGGATGTCATGCCTTGGTTTTGTCAGGGGGTAGGGTGAGCATTGTGCTGTGTTTTAGTATGTATTTATTTTGTATCAGCTTGATGCTTACTTTGGTTGTTTATGTGTAGATCTATTGTGGGATTCGACGGGCTGAGTCGCCCTATCCCGTGGTCGCCAATGAGAGCGGAATTTTGGTGCCGAGAAGTGCTTAAACATAGCTAAAAATTACAAATATCAAGGGAAAAATATTCAACGTCGAAGACGGCGGCTCGATCTAGGACGATTTTAAGCGCCAAAGTGCTTTAAAGGCGCCCGAGCGACACTTGTTGATTTTTCATAATTTTTCAGACTGTCGTGCGGGTTGACAAGAGTTACTTGCCAATGCGGGATGCCGAGCTGAACGCCCAGGATTTTTCAGAGCTCAATTCGGAGTCCGGACGAGGAAATGGCCAAGAAACCAGTCAAGATACGAAGGGGTGGACAAAATTTGGCCAAAATGGGCAAGTGACCCTTGGGAGCCCAAAATTTAAATGTAGCATGACATTTCACATGAAGTGAGGAAGCAAAAAACGTGGGGAGGGAGATGTTAGGATGCGCCCGATTTTTGCGCCCAATCTTGGAGGAGGCAACTTGCAGCCTGTGAGCAACCATGCCAATTGATCATGGGGCTTCAATCCCCCCTGGATGTCGGTCATATCACCGTGCTTCGCTTCTCCAATGGCGGTCTCTATGAAGAATTCTGATTTCAGTCTTTCTCTCTCCTCCCTCTCTCTCCCCTAAAGGCAGATTCATGTGGTGAAGAAGAAGAAGAAGAATGGATGACGGATGCTTGTCCAATGAAGACAGGATTGCTCCGTGGTGCAAGAGGAAGGAAGATTGCTGATTGTGGACTGTCATGAGCATTAATGGTGACTGGAAATCAGTCCCGAGATATGACAAATAAAAACCCGCAACCCGCAAAGAACGGTAATCTCATTTTTACAAAGGAAATTGATGTTTTATGCAATTTTCTTCATGAATATTTGTTCCCATGGGATGATTATGCATTATAATGTTGTTTGCAATGTCTTCCAACTCTTTGAAATCAGAAAATCAGAAAATCATAAGTGTTGTGGATGAAATTAATAGTGTAAAACTCGTAAAACACGCGAAATAGGGAGAAATTGGGTGTTTTTGAGATATAAATGGAAAATATAATAAGACACACCAACTAAATTTGTGTTTTTGCTGCAAATGAACTTAAGGGCCACAGCCCACAACTCATTTTGTATTTTCAGTCATTAATATTGCAAAAAATACAAGAAAAATAGGGAAAATGAAAAAAAATAAGGGAAAAATGGATTTTGAGTGCCGAAAATTAAGGAAAAATAAGAACCATGGTTGTGGATGTATGGGGGGTCTGAAGTATGAGGTTTGGCCTCAGTTTAGCCCAACCTTTATGTTTTAGTGAGTTTTTATTGCTTTTCATACAACAATAAAAACATGAAAAATGAACCCTAAACCTATGCACCATGCACAACCTAAATAGGTGAGGGGGTAGAGTGTATGAAAAGGTGTTTAAATGTTGAATGAAATGATGAAAACTTGCTGGTTTTTATGCATACCAGTTAGGTTGGGCGATAATTAAAAATTAAGGACCTAGTAGCACGAGGGTTTCTCGGTGCTAGGTTCATGCAACGCCACATACGAGTGATAGTCAAAATCATTGAAAGAAATGTTTTGCACATGTGTACAAATGCTGATTTTCTTAATTGTTTTGGCACATGGACATTCACAATTTGCATGAATCATAAAGAAATTTAAAAGGTATCAGACGATACCTCCTGGATGCATGGCAATTGCTTTCTAGAGGAACGTGACCAACGTTGAGTGAGCAAGGTTGTCCAAGCTGTAGGCTAGGCGTTGGGTCTAAGGGGAAAGAAAGTGAGGTAAGGTACATTCCAAGATGCGATCAATTGGTACCTTGAGTGGAAATGTGTGCGATATTGTGTTATATATGTTTAGCGATGTATCGAGGGGCCAATCCCCAAGGTGTAGGAGAGTCGCAGTGAGGTAGCGGCTGTCAGTCATGGGAGGACCTCCTATGTTTGTACTTCGTGCTATTTGGCAATGTGCTGGGACTCCCTCTGAGGAGTGTTAATTGGGATAGAGTTGGACTATGAGACGTGATACAAATGCAAGATGTTTAGGAAGATGATGTATGTGTAATCCACGCTCTTGGCCGCGAGGCCGTGGGGTTGTTGAGTGCATGATAGAGGTCCCGGCTAGTGCATGAGCCAGTACCGGCCCGTTTCAGGTCCCATCAATTAGAGAGGTACTCTCCCCCTCCATCTAATCTCAAGCACTTCAATTTTAAGCCTGTTTCTGTTTCAAGAGCTACCTTAAAAGATTTGAAGTACTCAAACACATCACTCTTTTCCTTCATGAAGTATACCCATAACTTCCTTGAACAGTCATCAATAAATGTGACAATGTATTTGCTGCTACCAAGAGATACATTCTATGGAGGCCCCCAAATATTTGTATACACTACATCAAGTATTTTTCTACTCACTTCTCTGTCATGCAAGAAGGGTTGTCTTGCTTGCTTACCAAACTGGCATGCTTCACAGACTTTATGCAATTCTACAACTCTAAAAGAAGGCAACCATGTAACCAATCCTGTGGACTGCATTAATTTCAGCCTTTTCACATTTGCATGTCCAATACACTTATGCCATATTTCAATATCTACAACTACTCCTTTTCCTTTAGTATACATAGCAACATCCATTGCAGGAATTCCAGCATCTAAAGTGAACATGCGGCCAACTCTACTTCCTTTTGTGACCAATCTGCACTTATCATTAAAGTCTTCTACAAAACAACATTTTGCATTGAATTGGACCTGGAACCCCTGCTCTAACATTCGGCCTGATACCAAGTGTGAAGGTTTGGCCCCTAAAGACCCGCATGGGACCCTCTCAGGACCCCGTCTAGGCCCCGGAGCAGCTCTAGACCCATCCCCCAACTTTGCCATCTCGACCCCTCAACACGTCATGGGGCACCCCAACACGTCACGAAATGCGACACGAAACATAACACGGCATGAGATTTACCCAAGGGACCATCTTGAGGGCATCACGTCATATTCATAAGTAGAAAGCATTTACAAGATCGCTGGGGCTCAGCAAGGGACCATGTCACGGTGGGTGGGTGGAGCTATCAATGCATTGTGACACGACGCCAACAACGTGGGTGAGGGAGCAATAGACACTAGATTCTTTGTGATTGATGGCACATGTAATACATCTGTCAGACTCTTCGTCTGGCCATCATGCAAGGACAAGGGAACCTTTCCAATGTGCGAAATTGGGTGGCATGAATCATGACATGTCTAAACATAACCTGGATTTTGTAAGTCCTGCATCTCTCTAGACCATTCAACACGACTGGTCATATGGTTAGATGCACTTGAATCAACATACCATGCATCATCATGTGTTTCCTTTCCTCTAACTGCATTCATCATATGATGCATAACAAACAAACGCTCATTTTTGTCTTCATTCTATCGTGAAGATGATGCATAGTTTCCTTGCTGCAATTTACCACTACAAATATCATCCTTCTTAGCATAATAATTCACTGCAATATGATATGTTTTTCCACATTAATGGCAAACAATAACAGGATTTTTAGAACCTCTATTCTGCCATCCACCTCTTCCTCTAGAGCTCCCCCTATATCTAAAGTTTCCTCGGCCCCCTAAAACTTGCATTTCACCAAATTAATGATTTAACCTATTTTTCTGGTTATCGCCAGCACGTCCCATACCACGGCCTCTCGAAGAGGATCTACCACGTCCCCTTCTTGAACTTAAGTAAAATGCTTAGACCTGTTCACCATTTCTTTCAAACGAATCACCCTGCATATTGATCTCTTAGTTAATCATGAAAGAGATCAGCTCATCAAAATCTGGAAATGGCTTCTGTACATATACTGAAGTAAAAAATGATTTCCATGCCTTCTCATTGTTAAGGTCACTCAAAATGGATGAAACCAAATCATCATCATCAGGCATTGCATCGATCGCTGCTAAAGCATCTACAATGCTCCTCACCTTCAACACATACTCATTGACAGACATTTTTCCTTTCTTCAAGGCATTCAACTCTTGCTTGAGTTGAATCTTTCGTGCCTTTGTATTTACTGAAAACATGTTCTCAAAAATTGTCCAAGTTGCATGTGAAGTTTTTGCATTCTTGATATGTCCCAACATTGTATTATCAATGATTACAGATAACCAGTACATCACCTTTTTGTCTTTCGCATTCCATTCTTTCCATGCTTCTAATTCATTTGCAGTCGCGGAAGGATACCCAGCTCTGGCTCCTTTTCTTCACCTGAAACAAACTCATAAAGGCCCTTTCCAATGAGGAAGTTCGTCACACGGAACTTCCATGAAGGGTAGTTGTTATTGTCGAGCTTCTCAATAATGGGATTTCCATTGTTCTCTACCATTATTGCAAACAAGGACACAACATATCAAGCTAGTCTTCTATAATCTTTCACAACACGTGCATAGCAATACACCAAGCAATCTTTTTCACCAACCACTGATTGCTCAATAATAGTACATGTAATCTGCAACCTGTTTGCAGATAAATCTTATGTTTGCTCCTTGCATACACCTCAAAAATTAAAGATTTGAAATCTGTAACCTGTGCACCCACTTTCGATCAATACAGCCGAAATCACAATGTCTTTAACTGCTATGCGCAACCTTGCACCTCTAAAACGGAGCCTGAAACGGCCTTAGATACCCAAAAAATTTACGGGACAACCCTGAAGGGATAATTTGTAGAATATACATTGCTCTACTTGGACACCAAATCTCACACCAATGTGAGATTTTCACTCTACCCTGCTTCCGGTGCCTCCACAGGCACTATCCAAGAGAGAGAGAGTGGAGAATGGGAGAGCTTCTTACCCGTTGATTGCTTGATCAAACCTTACTTCTTCTCCTTCACTTCAGCCTTCAAAATTAGCCTCTCTCAGTGGCGCGGCTCTGATACTATGTCAAGAATCGCGTGGTGGGAGACTTGCTTGAGCTGCTGCCAAACACACACTGTATACATAAGAGGAAGCTCACTCAAGAACACAAGAAGAGAGATGGAGGCCAAAACGTTTTCTTGCTGATTTTTTCTTCTTCTTCCACACACAATACAATGTACACAAAGTATAAATAAGATACAAAGTGGCCTTCTAAGTCAAACAATGCATAACTGACTACACTAATCAATTAGCACTATATCTTTGCCAGCTGTAGGTAGGTGTAACAAACTAAATATAATAAGTAATAAGTCAGTGGCCATGTGAGTATCACAATGACCACCAATGTGCTAAGTGTAGACGTGCAAACTCCTCTAGCCAAGCGGTCCATCATCAATATCTGCACGTGTTGAGCTTGCCATCTCAACACCCACCACCAGCTTCACATACCCCATCATCCATGTAATGCCCTCTCCATCCTACGCCATGTCCTATTAGATAAAGCACAACCAACCAAGGGGTGAATGCAACAACCACGATCAGAAAGTGAATGAAGAAGCTCATTTAGAACAGCGCAGGCAAACTCAGTCACAGAGAGTTAAATGACGGATCCATCTAACACCATTTTGAATTTCAGAGATGGACATGCCCCTCAATATCCCTCCAACACTAGGGATCATACCCAACGCCAAGGCCCTTTATCTCAATAAATCCCTCTAATACCAAGGATCATATCCAACACCAAGGTCCTTTAGTTCCAAAAATCCCTCCAATACCAAGGTCCCTACCCAACCCAAGGGCCTTTCAGTTCTATAAATCCCTCTAACATGTCCAGAAATCCCTCCAACACACCCCCACCATGGTATGTCCACAACCTCACAAAACCCCTAGCATCCCAGCATCACCGTTCCCCTCACCACTAGTAAGTGCCATGGGATGTCTAGGAGGGGGTAATGTTAACCCTCAGATGAACAACCTGGAAAATCAAGAAAATCTAAAGTAGAATATAAGGCCAAGGTAAAAGTGAAACGAGAGATGAAGACGCACCAGGAGAAATATGAAAACACAAGAAGTGCAGAAAAATCTTGAATCAAGGAGAAAGGTGCACAAGAAAAAGCACAAGTCAATGATTTTGTAAAATAATGCAAGGTGCACCACGATTTATTTTAAGAGTGCCTGTGAAAATTGTAAAGGTAGATGGTGTCAGGATTGTGGGAGAGAAGGAAGGAGTCTCACTTGTAGCTTTCTTGCTTGCACAATGGGGGAATACACACAGAGGTGGAGGCTGAAAACAGTTTTCCTCTTCTTAGTTGTGTAAGCCAAAAAGAACTCTCATACAAAGAAATAGAAGAACCCTATATATGGGTCTCAAACCAAACTCAACTAACTAAGGTGGCATACTAACTGAGCCACGAACTAGAGTAGATAAGGATAGCTGTCATGTAGCTATTATTCATGGGCGGTGTACCAACCGCGTCTGCAACTGACAAGTCGGTGACATAAATACACAACGGTCACCCTGGCATATCACGAGTGGAGCTCGATATCTCAACACTCCCCCTCGAGCTCAATCCCAATTCCTGCATACCAAGCAGGTCTCTGAACTTGCGCAGCTTCTCTGCACCCAATGCCTTCGTGAATATGTCAGCTACCTGATCCTCTGTGCTGACATAAACTAGATCAATAAGACCTAGTAAAACCCTCTCTCGCACATAGTGATAATGCACCTCAATGTGCTTTGTTCTAGCATGATAGACTGGGTTATTTGCCAAGTGTATACTACTCATGTTGTCACAATAAATGACAACTGGCCCATCTGTACACTGATGTATATCGTAAAGTAGCTTATGCAACCAAGCTACCTCACATGCAGCCATTGCTGCACCCTTGTACTCAGCCTCTGTGCTCGACAAGGCAACTGTAGGCTGTTTCTTGCTGCTCCAAGTGGCTGCAGCACTCCCAAAAGAGAACACATATCCACTAGTAGATCGTCTATCAGAAATACTACCAGCCCAATCAGCATCAGTGTATCCATGCAACTGTATCTGAACCCCAGTCTCATAAAATAGTCCATACTGCAATGTGGACTTCACATACCTGAGTATGCGTCTAGCCGCATCCAAATGTGGTTTCCTTGGAGCCTGCATAAACTGACTTACCAATCCAACAGCATAGCTCAAATCTGGCCTGGTAATAGTCATATAAATCAAACTTCCTACTATGCGTCTGTACATAGTAGGGTCTTCTAGAAGCTCACCTGCATCTGTGCTCAGCTTCACATTCTGCTCCAAAGGAACTAAAATAGGCTTACAGCCTGTCATCCCATATTTGGACAGCATGTCCAATCCATACTGCCTCTGCAAGAGCTGTATCCCACTTGGTGATCTAATCACCTCAATGCCCAAGAAATAACGCAGCTCTCCCAAATCCTTCATCTCAAACTTCTGCTTCAATAGCATTTTCACATGAAGGATATCTTCATCACTGTCACCTGTCATAATCAAATCATCAACATAAATGACAAGTAGCATAATACCTTTCTCTGTTTTTCTCACATAAAGTGAGAAATCTGCCTTGGAAATCTGAAAGCCAATAGTGACAAGATACTGTCCTATCTTGTCAGACCATGCTCTAGGTGCTTGCTTCAAGCCATACAAGGCTTTCTTCAACCTGCAAACAAACTCAGGATGAACAGCATGCACATAACCTGGTGGCTGCTCCATATAGACCTCTTCTTGCAAATCACCATGCAAGAAGGCATTCTTTACATCCATCTGATGTAAAGACCATCCCTTTGATGTAGCCATAGCAATGACTGCTCTTACGGTTGCCATCCTTGCAACCGGACTGAATGTTTCTTCATAATCAATGCCATATGTTTGTGCATACCCCTTGACTACTAATCTTGCCTTGTATCTATTCACAGAACCATCTGCATTGTGCTTCACCTTATAAACCCACTTACAGCCAATTGCATTCTTACCTTTAGGCAAAGATACCAATTCCCATGTAGCATTTGCTTCAAAGGCATCCATTTCTTCATCCATGGCTTTCTCCCATTTTTCTTTTCCCATGGCTTGCTCAAAAGAAGTGGGTTCTGGTTCCTGTATCACCTTGACCATATATGCATAGTGAATGGCTGTAAATCCATCATATTTCAGCCTATCCACAGGATACCTAAGTTTGGTAGACCTGCGCAAAGTGGGTTCACTCCCAGGTGCTCTCAAAACATCCCTGGTCTTCCTTACTCCAGGTGTAACAATAGAAGGAATACCCAACTCATCATCAATGCTCTGTTCTGAGCCACTGGATTCACCATCCACATAAGAGTGACCTGCATTCACATCAACCATGGGCTGATCTACCTTCTCTTTTCCTTTTCGTGACACCTGCATACCACTATTTGCACTGCCTTGAGAAGATTCTCCTGATCTCAATCTGCCTGTCCATGGCAAAGAATGTGAACCACTGCTAGAGGACGCTCCAGGTCCACTAATATCTTGTGGTGACTGCTATTGAGAATTCTGTGCAGCATTACCATTTTGTGCATCTACATCATCTATCACATTTACTGGTTTATACCAGTTACTCATCTCATAAAAAACAACATCTCTGCTCACTGTAAACTTACGAGTAGAAGGGTTATAACATTTATACCCTTTTTACTGCAGAGAATAACCAATAAAGATGCACTTCTCAGCTTTTGGATCCAACTTGGATCTCAACTCATCTGGCACATGAACATAGGCAATGCAGCCAAAAATTTTCAAATGAGAAATATCTGGTTTCTTACTAGTATACCTCTCCTCTGGAGTCATGCCATGTATTGCTGCAGTGGGAGTCCTGTTCATTATGTAGACTGCTGTAGCAACTGCCTTAGCCCAATAAAAATCTGGCAAGTCTTTTTCGTTGAGCATGGCACGAGATACCTCTCCAATATGCCTGTTTTTTCTTTCTGCAATTCCATTTTGTTGTGGGGTATGATTGCATGAATATTGCTGCTTTATGCCATGCTCCTGCAGGAACCTTGCAAACTCATTTGAGAGGTACTCTCCCCCTCCATCTGACCTTAGGCATTTTATTTGTAGGCCTGTTTCTTTTTCAACCATAGCTTTAAGAGTTTTGAAATGCCCAAAAACTTCACTTTTCTTTTTCATAAAATACACCCAAACTTTTCTGCTATAGTCATCAATAAAACTGACAAAATAATGACAGCCTCTAAGAGATGCAGCTTTAGTAGTCCACACATCAGAGTGGATTAATTCCAATGGCTTCTCACTCTCTTGAACATGTCTAGGAAACGGTTTCCTTGCCTGTTTTCCAAATTGACAGGCTTCACATACCTTATGCATTTCTGCAACCTTGAATTTAGGCAATCCTGCAATAATATTTTGGGTCTGCATTGATTTAAGTCGCTGTACATTAACATGACCAATGCGTTTATGCCAGATATCAATATCTGCAACTACACTGGTCCCATGTGCAAACATTGCTGCACTCAATTCAGACATGTCTGCATCCAATGTAAACATTCTGCCCTTCTTCTTTCCTTTTGCTATCAAGCGACCTTTATTTTTCATATCCTCAACAAAGCATCCATGAGGATTAAATCTGACCTGCAAGCCCTGCTCAACCATTTGACCAACAGAAACCAGATTCTTGGTGATATTCAGGACATGAAATACATCGGAAAGGTATTTTTTTTTCCCATCCTGCATAGACAAAGGAATTTTTCCAATCTGCACAATAGGATGTCAGTATCATCACCAGTCTCCACAAATCCTGGTTTTTCCATTTTCCTTGCATCCTCCATCCATTCTGCATGACCTGTCATGTGGTTTGATGCACGTGAGTCAACATACCATACATCATTGCTTTCTTCTGCACTTGTCATAGAATTGTTCATGTGCTGCACCATAAACAAATGCTCATTTCTGTCATCACCCTGTCTACTAGAAGATGCATAATTCCCTTGTTGCAGTTTTCCATTCATGATGTCATTCTGCTTTTTATAGCAAGCTTTAGCCATATGACCCATTTTACCATAGTAGTAGCATTCAACATTACTGTTTGCATTTTGGCCTCTTTGCCATCCACCACGACCTCTTTGGCTCCCCCTGCCTCTAGAGTTACCACGTCCTCCTCCATAGGACTGGTTTTCTTGAGTTTGCTGCATATTCTGATTTCTACCACGGCCTCCAAATCGGCCTCCTCTACCTCTGCCTCTACCTCTTCCAGCATTTGAGTAGAAGACAGCTTCTTTTGAAGTTCCTCCTGAAGAAGATGCACCACCATTTCTCTGCTCCTTAGAAATTAGAAGAGCAATCAACTCCTCAAAATCAGGAAATCTTTCACGGACGGAAATGGATGTTCGGAACTGTGCATAATCCTTTCCTAGACCATTCAAGGTCACTGAGACTAAATCATCATCTTCCACTGGCGACCCAATGGAAGCAAGTGCATCTGCAATCTTCTTCACCTTCATGTGGTAGTCATTGATGCTCATACTTTCTCTTTGTACATTGTGTAACTCTTGCTTGAGCTGCATTTTCCTGGCTTGCGTATTTGTGCTATACATTTTTGACAAAGTATCCCATGCCTCCTTTGGCGTACTTGCATCTTGAATATGCATAATCATAGAGTCTGAAATGCTGATAGACAGCCAGTACATAACTTTCCTGGCTCTCTCATGCCATGCTTTAAATGCCTGCATTTGCTGTTGATTGGGAACATCAGGAAGAACTGGTTCTTCTTCATTTCCTGCAACAAATTCCCAATATCCTTTTCCCATAAGGAAATTCGTCATTCTAAACTTCCATGCTTGGAAGTTGTTCTTGTCAAGCTTTTCAGTGACAATCTGTGAGAGAGAATCAGACGCCATTACAGAACACTGCAAAAAATTCTGTCACTGCAAACAACACAGCTTCAGCCTCACAAAGGCAAATCTGCAAAACTGACGAAAGTGGTATTTGACCACACAGTCACTTCCTAGTGACGATTTTGCATCAACAGGCAATAGGGATGATTCTGTAACTCCCAATGTCTCTGCGCACAAGCATACGATGCAATTTCTACAGTAACTTTTCACCGACATGTAGAACAGTGGCTGCACAGCATAAAACTGGGCCTTTTCCTGAGTGCGTGCAAAAAACTTCCGCCTCCAAAACAGGCCCCGAAATGGCCTCAAATCAAAAAAACAAGGTCGCCGATGGCTAAAGCCCTTGCCCGCAGCATATACTGCCCTCTTGCTTCACCGCGAAGGGCGTCTCAACCTGAGACAATGCACTCCTGCACTTTCCGGCTGTGCTACCTGCAGAGATCTGCTCCCAAAATAGAAAATGAAAGCAACATTGCTCCTCTTACCAGAACACCGCAAGCTTGGCTTGCTTTCTTGAGATCCTTACCACGAACAAGGTTCTGATACCATGTCAAGATTGTGGGAGAGAAGGAAGGAGTCTCACTTGTAGCTTTCTTGCTTGCACAATGGGAGAATACACACAGAGGTGGAGGCTGAAAACAGTTTTCCTCTTCTTAGTTGTGTAAGCCAAAAAGAACTCTCATACAAAGAAATAGAAGAACCCTATATATGGGTCTCAAACCAAACTCAACTAACTAAGGTGGCATACTAACTGAACCACGAACTAGAGTAGATAAGGATAGCTGTCATGTAGCTATTATTCATGGGCGGTGTACCAACCGTATCTGCAAATGACAAGTCGGTGACATAAATACACAACGGTCACCCTGGCGTATCACGAGTGGAGCTCGATATCTCAACAGATGGATGGTAGGAAGGAAGCTTTTGTTAGAATCAGCCCCCTACACCCTATTAGGAGGTGCTCTGTAGGATGAAGTCTTGTGAAGATGTATTATAGGAGAATAAATCGGCATAGTACTTTGAAAGCATGCCATGACGAGCCCTATGGTGGATACTTTGCAAGAGAAGCGATAGCCAAAAAGGCCTTACTTGCAGGATATTGGTGGCTGGCCCTCTATAAGGATGCCTATAATTACTGCAAATGGTGTGATGCCTGTTAGCAAATGGGAAAACCTACCAAATCTAGTGCCATGTCCCTACAACCCATTCTTCTCCTAAAGTCGTTGGAGAATTGGAGAATTGATTTCATGGGCCCCATTGATCTGCCAACCAGAAGAAAATAGAATAGATACATCTTAGTCTATACAAACTATGTAACAAAGTGGTGTGAACCTAAGGCCTTGTTCCTATATGAGAACATCTTAGTCTATAGAATAGGGACGATGGTAATAGTGTGGCCTTGTTTCTATATGAGAATATCATCACCTGTTTTGGTAGTCCCCTAGAGCTCGAGGTACCCACTTCTTTAACAAGATTATGGAAGAGTTGACACAACTGTATAAGATTTTTCATTGTCAGTCCACATCCTATTACCCTAGAACCAATGGCCAAGTCAAAGTTACCAATCACATTCTCTGCTCGATTTTGACCAAAACGATAGCTACACATCGTTGTGATTGGGATGATCTACTTATAGAGGCCCTCTGGGCATACAGAACCTCCCATAAGGCGACTACAAGAGAAACTCCTTTCCAGTTGGTGTATGTAATAGAAGTTGTCTTTTCTATTGAACTCGAGCTACCCTCTTTGTGCGTGTCCATCAATGAACACTTGGGAGATGCTGAGTCCTTGCAACACCATCTCTTGCACTTGGAGTGTCTTGATGAGATCCACACGATGGCCCTACAGTGCATGGAAGCCACACAAGCTCGTAGAAAGGTCTATCATGACAGCTTCATCAAGTAGAAGGAGTTTAAGGAAGGTGGCTTAATCCTCGCTTATGATTCTCGATTTGGCAAGTTTTCAGGCAAGCACAACAACAACACTATATTAGGAAACTTGGGAATTTCCATGCACTTTGGGAACCCCCAATACCTTTACTATTTGATCACATGCTCAAATCTTGTTATCTTACTTAAAGGTGGAGTCTATCCTAAATATTATATAAGCTACCTTTCCAATCCCACTTTCATTTATGGATCAAGATTTAGCCATGTGATCAAATATTTATCACTTATTTGAAAATGGGACTTGGAAATTCTCAAATTCTCTAACGTGGTGTTCGGGCCCTTATAAGGTACTTGTCATCAATCCGAATGGCTCAGTCCAAGTCCAGATAGTCAATGCTTCGGATGATCCCTTCCTTATTAATGGCTATCGCCTTAAGAAGCGTTACCCTCCCTGGGGATCTTGACAATCACTGTCAATAGCTTCCTCATTCTTTACACAATGGTTGAGATGGATTTACCTAATACTCATTATATCCCTCTTGCTGATTCTGATGATATGGTTTAGTCCTGATAGGCCCTCGCAGCCACCTTCCCCTCCCTCTTAGCTTCCTTTCCATCTGATGCAGCAGAGGTGGCGAGGTGGATTCTAATACATGGCATTCCTACTATTATACTCTTCAAAAACAACAATCTAAAAGAGAAATTAAAAACAAGATAAAGAAACACAAAATAAAAATATATCAGTCATGGGAGAAAAGGACTTCGATCCTTGTCATATAGCGATCTATACTTTGAAAAAATGTGAAAACACCTTCGGGAGTAGGGTAAAATAAAAAAAACAATAAAATAAAATAAAAGTGTTATGGGATAAAAGGAATCAATTCGTTGTCATAACATGCCTCGTTCCAAGACCAGGTGGCACACACCCTTGGACAAGAAGCTGGCTATGGAAAAGGTGGTAACACCTTGTAGTCCAGGATCACCGAATCTCTAGCTGAACACTTGGGCAGATGACGTTCTTAAGCCATCTCCCTTGGTGCGCTAACTCTTATAACCTCTCTAATGCTTCTGATTCCTCCAATAGACATCGTTTCCAACATGTATCCTAGCGCCGAACTTGTTGACTACCTCCCTAGATAGGCTTGTTCATCAACCCATCCACATTGACACCTTCAACAAACGAAGCTGATCTTCATCAACAAACTTAGAGCATTGTGAGATTTCATCCTAATTGGATGGGGATGTGAGTATGGACTACCCTCTGTATTCACCAACAGAGTGTGAGACAGAGTGAGATGAGTGACCAGTCCTTACCCTTGATATTCAACAGAGAGGCGAGATGTGTGAATAGGAGCGTTGCACGCACAGGATGGGCCTCTAAATGCACAACACAAAAAATTGTTCCTATGCATAGCACTATAAGGCTCCTTGGCCTTCCTTCCTGCACTGTATGTCAGCACATGGTGGGACACATAATTGCACCATCAATTGTACACAAGGCATACACCCTGTGCACAAGTGATCATGAGGATAACATCAATGGGTTTCAGGAATGGGTTGCCCTCTTGTATCTATAAACAGAGCGTGAGACAGAGGGGGGATTGAGCATGATTGATGTTTCCTCAATCAATTATCAAGAGGTGAGGATTGAGGTATGTTACGACACTTGGAGCTAGGTACGTTCCTGTTACCCTATGTACACACGGGATGGGTTTGTGCCATCACCACAGGACACGTCACCTTATTCTGTACACTACACAAGAATGCTCCTTGGCCTTTTTGCTGCACCTATGCCCGATGAGGGTGGGACGCACTAATGTATCATCAACTGTGCACATTGGCATACTCCTACATAATTTTCCCCTTGTTTCATTCTAAATCGGGTGTGAATTATGGGTTCCCATGATTATTCATTGAGCAATGTGAGAGTTGGGGTGAGCGACTGTTCTTTCATTCTCCTCCATGAGCGACAATGAGATAAATGTCAAACCCTTCCTCATCACCAACAAACTTTCCTGATAGAGCTACCTCCTTGGCTGCTTATGCGTGGTCCCTACCACGTTGGATGTGTATTATGAAGACACCTTGGTACCTCCTACGGTCGCCAACAATACAAGACGTGACATCGACAATCAACTTCACTTCTCGACACCATGGGCCAAGTTTTTCTAACCTACGCTTCTTGTTTATTAGTGATGCTCATGTTTTAAGTGTGGGGATGTTAATGGTTTGGTGGTCTAATGTGGGGTCCTAGGTCTCTGTTGCTCAGTTCACCCTTTCCGTTAAAGTCTTAAGTGTAGGGACACATCCTTGCGTGCCTACGATACATATCCTCATGCATATTCCAATTTTGATCATGCATCTATTCCATGGTTGGATTTTACCCTGATGGGGTCCCTTCCCCACCCACATGTTCTCATGTGATTGCACCCTTTTTGCTTCAAAACCGCTAATGGATGTGACAGCCCTAACCTATACCTTCCACTTGCCATTTTTCCTTTTTACTTCCAGTCATTCCGAGGAACAATTTATACGTTATTAATTTTTGCAGGTTTACATGTCTTTTTTATGCATCTTTTCATTATTTTTTCCATGCGAACCTATCCTATTCTCTTGACAACTTTCTTCTAATTTGATAGCCTTGTTTGACCCCCCTTGTTCGTTATTAATTTTTATATGTGTTTTCGAACTCCATTTTCTTGTTTTTTCCATGTGAATACCTCTTCCTGACCCCGAAAATGCATTCTAACCTCTTCATCCAATTATCCACACTTGTCTTGACATTTTTCCTTTTTATTGTTTTTTTTTCCGAGGTACGGATCTTCCTCAATTAATTTTCACGCTCCGTTGCTGATACGAATTTCTTGTTTTTTCCATGCGCACGTGTCTTTTTCACTTCGAACCAGCAATTTGATGTGCCAGTCTTGCCCTATGCCTTCCTTTTGACATTTTTCCTTCTTACCACCCATCATTCCGGTGTACAATTTGTCTATTATTAATTATTGTGTATTTTTGAATATTTGTTTTCTACTTATTTTTTATGTTTTTCCATGTGAACACCCCTTTTTCGCATGAGAACTATGTTTTGACATGATAGTCCCATTCGGCTCATCGAAGTGGACATTTTTTCTTTTTCCTGCACTTCATTCTGATGGGCGGATATTTTGGTATTAATTTTTTAATGTTTTTCATGCCTCGTTTTTTGTCTTCTGCGCATGCATGTCCATGTTTTCGGGTTTTGACGCGTGTCTACACGCCGTCAGTTCATCCTCTAAACATGCTAAATTTTGACCAGCATAATTACGAATAGAGGAGTTCGTGATGGCAGGCTCTGTAAACCCATTATGGACGTACACATTATATTTTGATGGAGTGTCCAGGGGCCCTAATAAAAAAGGGAGTGTTGGAGTAGTAATCCGAGATCCCTGACGTAGAGTTATGATGAAGTTAGTTGCTTATCTCGGGGTCGGATTCACTAACAATATGGCGGAGTATAAAGCCTTGATTATGGGACTGCATATTGCCAAACAAGGTGGTATTCGGCGGTTGTTAGTAAAAGGGGATTCCCAGTTGATTCTGAATCAGCTAGATGGGACATACACACTGCGGAATCCCATCCTTTGTATGTATCATCAAACTGCGATTACCCTACTTGAGGAGTTTGAGAGAGTGTCTTTTCAGCTGATTCCACGTTATTGGAATCAGTTTGCGGATTCACTGGCAAATCTTGCTTATGAAGAAGACCTTTTCTTCAACTGTGGTCCTAGTTTGGACATTGCTATCAATAATGAACAAGGACATGGTCGCTTGTGGGGAATGTTATCAGACATGCAATATATGGCAGACGATGGTTGATATGGGTGATACAAAGAGTAGCGGAGACCAATCTACCGTTGTTATCCTGGACCCATAGGTTGATTAGACAACATGTTATGCATACACCTCTTGCTATATATGCAGGAGGGATGGGTCATAACCTTATGCATTTAGTTTAGGGCTGTGAGTCCTATTTTTCCTCCTTGGAAAGGAGCCTATTATTGTCTATCTGTACTATTTCGGGGAGGGATGTGTAGGTGCTATTTTGTTTGATCTCGTTAGGCCAAGAGGGCCAGTTTTGCGAGGTTTTAAATGTTTGATTTCGTTAGGCCAAGAGGGCCGATCAGTTTTTGTAGTGAAGTCATTTATTTCATTAGGCCAAGAGGGCCAGTTGTTTGTTTAGTGCAGGTGCGGTTAATGGTTTCTTGTTTTAGTTCTGTGCTAGACAGGTTTAAAGAAGAGCTTGGGAGGAGCCTTTTGTTGCATGGGAGCTTCTCCTGGCCCTATCTAGGTGATATCTCTCCTTTATGAGTACCGTGTTTTTTTTTTGCTATATGTGTTTGTGTACTTGTAGGAGATTTTCTTTTCTTGTTGAGGACCGGAGTCCAAGGCATGAGGTCCCAGGGTTAGCTTAGGTATGCCTGAGGGGGGTTTGAGTAGCCATTGCCTCCTGTAAAGACATTGCTAGGCATTGAAAAACCTGTTTTAGAAGGGAGTTCTAGTGACCCTGTTCTACTAGCCTGCTAGGCAGCAATTCTAGGAGTTCTTGTTAGTTATGAGGCAGTTAGAGAAGCCTGCTGAAGAGAAAAGATGATGATAGAGAGAAAAGAAACCTTGAATATCTCAAACGAAATAAATATATACAAAGGTGTGTAAAAAGGGGTTCTGACCCTCTATAAAAATAGAAAATAAAATAAAGGAAAAATTTATAAGCAATTGATCATCACCTTGCGAAGGCTTAGTAGGTTCCTGGGGACGAGTCAGACCTGGGGTCGATGCCTTGTCTTCCTAGGGGTGGCGTCTTGCTGGAAAAGAAGAAAGTAAGGAAGGTTGGAGTGAAAATAAAAGTGAGTGTCAGAAAAGGATTAAGTGTCGCCTTGCGAGGGCTTGGTAGGTTCTTGGGTACCGAGATAGGACCTGAGGCCGATGCCTTGTTCTCCTTGGGTCACTACACTCAGCTCCCTCCTTTTTACATGCCCGAGTATGAAAGAAATCAAAACCTAAAAGAAGAAATGTGCTAAAAGAAAATACTTCTTGATTAGGCTATAGGAGTCCTCACCTAGTAGGAGCTCCTGGTTGTGTTGTCCTCAGTTAGGTAGGTAGTTCAGACCACCACTTAGGGCGACCTCTTTGATAGTTCTTTTTAGTTTGGCCATGTTGGAGTAGTCGGTTAGTGATAGCTTTGGACCTTCTATCAAATTATGCTAGGCCTACTCCTCGTGGATGTCATGCCTTGGTTTTGTCAGGGGGTAGGGTGAGCATTGTGCTATGCTTTAATATCTATTTTGTATCAGCTTGATGCTTCCTTTGGTTGTTTTCTGCAGATCTATTGTGGGATTCGACGGGCTGAGTCGCCCTATCCCGTGGTCACCAATGAGAGTGGATTTTTGAGCTCGGGATGTGCCTAAAATTTGCCAAAAAATCCGAAATTTAGGGAAAAAATATTCAACATCGAAGGCGGCGGCTCCAACTGGGACGATTTTAAGCACCAAGTGAAAGACGACTTTTAAAAGGCGCTCGAGCGACACTTGTGGATTTTTGATAAATTTGCAGACTATCGTGCGGGTTGTTAAGAGTTTCCAGTCAATGCGGGATGTCAAGCCGGATACCTAGGATTTTTTAGAGCTCAATTTGGATGCCGGACGAGGAAATGGC